>NC_083227.1:155951006-157151006 GCF_032191835.1 Heteronotia binoei
ACATCTGCCTCCCTGTATTAACTCGTAGTAGCCCCCCCCCACCAATCCTTCTCGGAACCAGAGTATTTTGTTACCTGCTCCTTTGCAGTGTTTTTTGAGTTCTCCGGTTTTACCTCATAGTTTCCCCGTCTGGATAGTTCTTGACCAACTTCTGGATGTCTGAAGGTTGTCCTGGAGCAAAAGGAGCCTCAGACATCCAGTTTACGGTTGCCATTTTTTTCACTACTTAGCGATTTGCGCACAACTGTATAACCACATAATGTTTTAACCTATGCACATGCACACATAATGCGCACATGTGCATAATGCGAATAAAAGTGGAGAAAAGAAGAACTGCATGGTGCCATCGTGTGGACGGCAGAAGATGGTTTCACCGCAGAGTGATTTGAATTGCAGTATGGCAGTCTGATCGATAATATCCAGAACAAAGATATTAGGGACAGAATCAGGTCAGTTTAACACGGACTCAACATGCTGTGTGAACAGGGCCAAAATGTATAAATAGTACAAGATACTTTCCAGTACAAGATCCAAAGCAGAGTTATGGCCTTCAAATTCCATTGAGGTCAATGGTTTTAGTTGACTGAAGCTCTGCTTAGATGGCACTGCATATCATCTATTAAGTTTTCTTGGTGCCTTTAATGTCACTTGGTGGTGTAAAAAAAAAATTCAAATACATTGATTAACTTACATCCCAAACCTACAATTTTACTAAGAAGGGGAAGGCAATGGCAAACCATCCCATAAAAAATCTGCCAAGAAAACATCATGATGTGCTTCCACAAGGGACTACCATTACCTTTATTTTAAGTCACCTGCAAAAAAAATTCAAATGTCAGCAGCCTGAAAGATTTTTAGTTTGAAAAAACACAAAACCCCATATATCAAGATGTTCTGGGAAGGAAGCCACAATTTGATGAAGTTTAAACTCACATCAGTGTGCACAGGTTTTGCGGCTTTGCTGCTGCTTTCCAGTATAGCAAAAGTTATTTTGTAAAATTAAAATATATATAATTTACCTGAAAATAACTTGCAATATTTGATTTTCCTTGATGCTGGATTTATTATGTTGATTTCTGCTGAATTTGTGTCCAGAATATAATGTCTAGATTTATTTTGCGGCAAATCTGTTTGTAGAAGGCATAGAAAATATATCCATGGACTAGATACTTTAGTTTGGGCAATGTGCTAGCCCTACTCGTGGTGGAGAGTGCACCTTAAGTTGCTGCTTGCCTTTAATACCTGTGAGCTTTCATGTATAAAGCCTATTGTTGAAATACGTGTATGGTGTGTGTTCCTTAGTATACCCCAAATTCTAGTTGCATGATTCAGATTTGAAACCCTTTTTGCTTGAGTATCTCTGACTTGTATTAGTTCAATTATTTTTCTCTGGACCTATCATTTCCAGATCAAAATTGACTAGCTATAGAGGACTTTTAATAAAAAAGCAAAGTTTTTTTTTAAATGGTAATATGTGTGCTTATGCGTATGAACTTCATACACCCAGTAAAAGTCATCCACTTTCTTCCTAATGTGCCTTTCTCCTATTTTGTTCTGTCCCTGTTGATTAGCCTGCCATGATTTCTAGTTATTATACAGTGCTTTTTAGGGTAACAACAATTATATTGTTATTTTACACTATTCCTCCATTAACAAACATACAGTATAAAGTTTATTATTCTAAGACTATAGACCTTAGGCATTTATTTAGAAATAATTTTATTGAAATTCAAATAAATATGCTTAAGAGCAGTCTGGAAGTGATCACTGAGCATGGCAAATAATTAACTTTCAAGCTATCATTTTGAGCAGCTGTATTAAGACTCACCAAAACAAAGAAGCAATAGTAAATTCAACCATAAGGTTACTGAATCAAAATATTTCAGTTATTCAGTCAGAAGATGTTTTGTTGTTGAGAGAAAAATGGGCATGGCAGCATAGCGCTTGGATTCCAGAATGCAAAATAGCCACTGTAACATAAATGTTAAATACTGCAAGAAACAGTTATTTATGAAATAAACTAATGCAGTTAATGCACTGATACAAAAACTGTCAGATATGTGAATATGAAAAAAATTCAATTCAATTCAAGCCATTTGGAATTTGATAACAATTTGCTTATTCCTAGCATTTTTACTTAATATTATTTTTCAAAAAAATTATTATTCTGTCACTAAACCTTAATTTCACGAACAAAGAAATGAAATAATAAATGCACATTCTTTGATTTATTCCAGATAAATAACTGGATTATCTCAGACAAGCCAACCATAAATCTCGGTTAAATTTTCAAAGAAATTGAAAGAGATTTAACCGTTTTGAGCCTAGAGTGCAGATTCCTTTTATCTGCTTTTGCTCTGCTGCCCCCACACCATGACATTTTATGACTATTCAGCTAACTGTATGACATGCAAAAAAAATCACGCAAGTTCAGTGTTAGTCAAAGCTGCATTTGTCCAACCTGTTTCTTTCATACAACTTCCAAAGACACCGAGATTCTTCCAAGGGAAAAGAACAAACCAACGTTCATCTCAAGAAGAAACTGCAACAGTGTATTTATGATTTGTTTCGGATATGAGAGTATAATATTGCTAGATATTCTGATGCCGTTTGCAAACAATTGACTTGGAAATAAACTTTCACGGTGTCTGCAACTCAGTTTTGTTATAATATGGGCTTCCTTGCACTCAGTTCTTACTTTGTAATTAAAAACAAGATCTATTTCAAGCAGATGTTCTGCTTTTGCGCCTCTGCAGTGTTCATTCATCAGACCAGGCAGCTGACGCTAGGACCCCAGTTGATGCATTCTCAGAACTTACTTTAAACTTTACTCCATCTCACATCATTGGTGAAAAAAGTCTATCTTTCCTGAAAACTCAAAAATTGATTTTGAGATTTTTAAACTGGCACAAGAATTGCCTGGTTTTGTCTTTGATCGATCAATCTAATCAGAAACCATATATGAAGCATTTATTTATTATTTTATTTGTTAAACATTTATAGCCAACCCTTCCTCATGGATCAAGGACATTTACAGTAACAGTTAAAAAAACATCTCCAGCTAAAACCAAAAATAAAACAGCAAACCTCAACTATCTCCCTTATCTCCACTCCTTAAAAGATGTTTGCCATTCATGTATACCACTTGGGCAGGCCTGTATCATGCAAATGTGACGATTTAAAAGTGCCAGGGCTAGAGGGCTTTTGGCATGATTCTTTGGCGGGGAGGAATACTGAACAATAAACCACCCAATAAATAATAATAATAAATTTTATTTATATCCCTCCCTCCCCTCCGAAGCAGGCTCAGGGCGGCTAACAGGACATGATATATACCATGATATTATATAAAACAATTGTAAAATACAGTAAAATATTATGTCTTGCAAAACGAGTTTGTCATTTAAAGGATTGTTATAGATGTGGGTGTTTGGTATAAACCAAACCGAATAAATACTCCCCAAGAACCGCTTTTAGCTGAATGCAGATCAGATTTGGCTACTGATATACCTGCCCCCCCCCAGCCAATATTATTCGGTTTTTATTCAGGCCAGCTATATTGCCAAGTCACCACAGCAACAGTACAGCTTGGAGAAGACATTCCCTTTACTCGCTGAGGTGTACTCCCAAGGATGCACAACTCTGTGAGTGAAGGGAAAGCATTTTAAACAACCTTCCCTTCACTCTCCCGAGTTACCTTTTTAGAGAGCCAGTTTGGTGCAGTGGTTAAGTGCACAGACACTTATCTGGGAGAACCAGGTTTGATTCCCCACTCCTCCACTTGCACCTGCTGGAATGGCCTTGGGTCAGCCATAGCTCTTATAGGAGTTGTCCTTGAAATGGCAGCTGCTGTGAGAGCTCTCTCAGCCCCCCCTCACAAGATGTTTGTTGTGGGGGGAGAAGAAATAGGAGATTATAAGATGCTCTGAGTCTCTGATGCAGCGAGAAGGGTGGGGAATAAATCTGCAGTCTTCTTTTTAAAGCCAGTTTGGTGTGGAGAGCCAGTTTGGTGTAGTGGTTAAGTGTGCGGACTCTTATCTGGGAGAACCGGGTTTGATTCCCCACTCCTCCACTTGCACCTGCTAGCATGGCCTTGGGTCAGCCATAGCTCTGGCAGAGGTTGTCCTTGAAAGGGCAGCTGCTGTGAAAGCCCTCTCCAGCCCCACCCACCTCACAGGGTGTCTGTTGTGGGGGAGGAAGGTAAAGGAGATTGTGAGCCACTCTGAGACCCTTCGGAGTGGAGGGCGGGATATAAATCCAATATCATCTTCTTCTTCTAAATGCCCTCCCTTTATTTGTGGAGGAATGCTGCCAAGGCAACACTGCTCTGGAGAGTGATGGGAAGGCATTTAAAATGCCAAATAAAGTCGGGTTTTTTTTATTATTTACCTGAATCCCAATATCATACCAATACTGGAATTTGGGGATATTGGGAAATACCAATATTTTCCAGGTTCAATAGACCCAAACCTGAAAAAGCAAAAAAAAAAAAATTGTACACATCCCTAGTATTGTACATCCATTCCAAAATAACACCTAATTTTCTGTGGAAAATCCTGCAGCCAATCAGGTGCCACGGCATTGAAGGGACAAAGACTGTTCCATGGTTGCTTAGGAAACGCACTTCTATCTGCTAGCTTATGCTACAATTTCCAAGTGGCATTGTGAGAATGTCCGTATGGCAAAACATTATGAGCTGATTTTTAGAACCTGTTGGAGAAAAATCTGGTTTCACTGGTGTTTTATTTTATTTTATTTTTTTGGTTGCTGTTCTTATAGTCAAATATCTGTATTATCTGAGTATCTGAGTTTTTCAAAATTATTGGTCCAATTATGATTCACAGAGCGATTGCCCATCATTCAGTGTGACCTATTTTCTTATTTGTTTATTTGTTTACCTTAAATTGATGCATTTCCTTTCTTCACAATAAGCCAGTTCAGGGAAATGCTGTATCCTTCCTGTTCTTCTATTTACATGAGCTACATTTCTTTGTACTACCCTTCAAAAACTGTAGAACCGTATTTGTGATACTGAAGGACCATTATATAATTTTAAAAGGAGCACGTGCTACTATCATAATTTCAGGCAGCGATTTAAATTCTGGTGGTTGGCTATACTCGGAGGTCTCAGGATCGCCGTAGTGTAGTGCAGTAGGTCATCGGTGGTGTTCTTACGGGCCAGTCCCATTGCTGCAGATGTTACCATTCATATAATGCCTGGTGGAAGAGTGCCATTTTGCAGGCCCTGCGGAACTGTAAGAGCTCTCGCAGGGCCCTAACCTCCTCCGGCAACTCATTCCACCAGCTAGGGGCAGCAACGGAAATGGCCCTGGCTCTCGTCGTTGATGAACAGTGCTGAACAGTGATAAAATCCTTATTTTCCAAATGCAGTTTTGAAAATATTGCAATTCCGTTGGTGGCTTAGTCTAACCTAATGGTTGTTTTGAGTATTCCCCCACAGACAGAAGAAAGTGACGAACACAAGGGCTTGGGTAACTAAAGGGCCACTTTATTTATTAATATAACAGCAGGGGCTATAAACATAACAGGCAGCACAGCAGGGCCAGGGGACAAAACACCCTCCCCTGCCGCATGACGGGTGAGCCACCCTGCCCAAATGAATGGCTCGTACCCGGCCGGCATAGCAAAAGTCATGCCCTGGAGTTCCAACCCCAGCTGCATGGATGGAGGGTGGATCAATCCAGGCAAATCCAAGGCAGTCCGCTTCATCACTCAACCAGTCCGCACAGCCCAGGAATGATTTAGCTGGATCCCATGCCCCAAAACTAATGGTGGTCACCGAGTTGCATAATGGAAGTTAGGCAAAAACCCAGCCAACCTGAAAGTGACCAACCTACTTAACCAGCCGCACCTCAGCCAATTCCACAATTCCTTCTGTCAGCAGTGCGAGATAGGCAAAAAAACACATCTTGCCATAGCCAAACAGGCAGATGTGAAAAAAATTCTTTCCCAGTCACACATAATAAGAGCAACCAGCTGTTGCCCACACTGCACCAAGGGTGGGAGGGTGGGCCGAGCATGAGGCGAAGACTGAAGGAGCGGGAGCAGAGCTAGCCGTTAGGGCATGTAGCTCTGCCCCCCAACTCCCATCATGCCCTGCCCACTCTTCCTCCTCACGAGAAGCCAAAACAGCCCCCGTCGGCATGGCTGTTCAGCCTGCCTCCGGTGGGAGCTGCATTCTACTGTACAGTAAATAGCTCACCAATTTGTACCTCCTACTGTTTGAGTATCTCATATGAAAAATTTGCCTGTTCACCTTCTGCTGTGATTCCTGTAAGTGGCCCTTGCAGCTCAGAATATGACAGCTGCTCCTTCATCAATTATTTATTGTATTTTAAGGGGAGGGACGGTGGCTCAGTGGTAGAGCATCTGCTTGGGAAGCAGAGGGTCCCAGGTTCAATCCCTGGCATCTCCAACTCAAAAGGGTCCAGGCAAATAGGTGTGAAAAACCTCAGCTTGAGACCCTGGAGAGCCGCTGCCAGTCTGAGAAGACAATACTGACTTTGATGGACCCAGGGTCTGATTCAGTATAAGGCAGCTTCATATGCAGGAGGGATGGTGGCTCAGTGGTAGAGCATCTGCTTGGTAAGCAGAAGGTCCCAGGTTCAATCCCCGGCATCTCCAAAAAAACAAGGGTCCAGGCAAATAGGTATGAAAAACCTCAGCTTGAGACCCTGGAGAGTCGCTGCCAGTCTGAGTAGACAAGACTGACTTTGATGGACCAAGGGTCTGATTCAGTATAAGGCAGCTTCATATGTCCACCTTTCAGCACTATGGTGGTTTGAAATAAAACACAGCAATTATAAGTTCAATTAAAAGATGTACTTCAATAAAATCATAACAGTCATTAAAATACCATCCCCAGACATCTCCAAACAAAAAACAATAAACCAACAGCTTAATAGCAGCAACACAGTATCAGCAAGTCGAATAAAACCCCTTCCAAATGAAATACCAATCATAAAACGCAAGCAGGTGAACATTTGATCTACTATCCAAGCTTTGACAAAAGCACTGTCTTCTCCTAGTGTGTAAAACTCACTGGATGGACAGATAGCAGGAAAGAATTCTACAGACAGGGTACCAGAACAGAAAAGGCTCTGACTGAAAAGGCCCTCTCAGATACACATGGGTGAGGTAATCCCATAGCTAGGGGGTGGTTCACAGCCCTCACCCATTCCTTTAGCTGCCCCAATACCATCTCTGTTGCTTTGGCTACCCCAATAAACAACAGCAATTGTGGATGTTAATGACCGTTTTCACACAGAGCTCACCTCGCAGTCACAATCCTGTTCCCTCCGCAGCGTCTGGTCGGATTTCCCACAATCTGCGCCGAAGTTACAGGAAGTGCCGCAGCTTTTGCGTATCAAACGTAAACCGCTAAAACCCACTTCCTGTAACTTCGGCGCGGATGGTGGGAAATCCGACAGACGCTGGGGAGGGAACAGGATTGTGACTGCGAGGTAAGCTGTGTGCGAAAAAGGTTAATGTGTCTAGAACAGTAATATCATTTGCTCATTCTTCATTGAACTATGATGGTTAACCATAATTGAAGTCCTAAGAAGGCCAAATTTCAAGTTATGGATCTGGGAGAGGACACCCAGAGCAAGCTTCTAGTGAAGATCCTAATAGCTGAGCAGGTTCATATAAGAGACTATGGAAACTGGTCCCAGAATATTTAGGAATTTAAGGGTAAGTACTAACACTTTAGGAGACCCATGGCGCAGAGTGGCAAAGCTGCAGTACTGCAGTCGGAGCCCTCTGCTCACAACCTGAGTTCGATCCCAGTGAAAGCTGGTTCAGGTAGCCGGCTCAGGTTGACTCAGCCTTCCATCCTTCTGAGGTCGGTAAAATGAGTAACCAGCTTGCTGGGGGGAAAGTGTAGATGACTGGGGAAGGCAATGGCAAACCACCCCATAAAAAGTCTGCCATGAAAATGTTGTGAAAGCAACGTCACCCCAGAGTCGAAAACGACTGGTGCTTGCACAGGGGACTACCTTTACTAACACTATGAATTGAGCTTGGGGGAAAGGGGAACCTTGTCGGCAGTGAAGGTACTGAAGATCTTTAAAAACCTGTGAGATGTGTGCTTAGCAACTTGTCTAATTGGTGGGAAAACATACTGTTTTAGACTAGAACTAAAAAAAAAAGCCACTTGCAGTGTAGATGTTCTTTTTAATCTGGTTGTACATAAACTGTACTTCTGCAATACTGGGCATATGTTGAATTTGTCTAAAATTGGTTTTAGTCTTAATTCCAAGCATTCCAATAAAATATACAGAGTTTTCTTTTTTATATTACTGTATTAACCTAGAAAGGTCTTGCAGCATATTCTTTACAATTTATTAGTACAGTTATAGCACATGTTATGGGAAAATGGGAGAATATAAACATGTTCTATTTCAGACCACTTCTTGGACTTATTAAGGGAGAGTGTATGATGAAAGGTCTGGAAGTTCGGGACACCTTCAGTGTGAATATGCATTTAGGTGCTGAAATTTAGATGAAATAAACTACTCTTTAAGGATTTTTTAAGATGTGAGCTTTGAAGGTAGTAGTGGCACATATATTTCCATGTTATAAATGATCTCATCCCATTATAGGAGGAACTAATTCTGCGATTTTTGCTCCAACATATATAGGAAATAAACTGCTAGATTATGATGAATGTTGTTTTGTCACCCTGTATTTTCTTTTACAACTGTACTTGAATTGTGCTCTGTATTGTTCCTAGTAGCATCTTGTGCAACTTGCAAATTGTGCTTATGGTTGCTTTTAACATCTTCTTGCATTAACCCGCACTCCATAAATTAAATAGTGTTTTACCATTATAGTGACTAAAAATTCTATTCCTCATAAAATAATTTTGCCTCATCAAAACTACTCCAAATATCCTGTTACCTTCCCCAGCAGTGTCCTTCTGTCTTCCAGGTCCAGTTGTAAGAATATCAAAAGAGACTTTTTCGAATAGACTAAGGGTTAATATAGCTCAACGCTGGGTTTGCTTTTGGTGGAAAGACAGATGCCAATAGTCTCCCTACTGTTTGTGTCCAGCATTTGGTATTCAGAGATATACTAACTTCAAGGTATTATAGGATTTATTCAGACATCATGGACAAATGAACATTCATTTGTGATGGACATCGAACTCCTATCTTTCTCCAGCTTTATTTCAGAATCCTTCAAACTCCAGTTGTTATTGTTGTTTGTGACATCTGACTGTGGATACTTGGCCACAGACAAACTGGAGTTTCTTTCTTTCCCACAAACTCTAGGATTCTAAGCCGCTGTTTAGTCATGATTTAACATTAACTTTTTTTAAAAAAATTGTGGACTGTTTGCTAACATGCATGGCTTCAGAAGCCAATGCAGGGCTCCTGATGGTAGAATAAATTAATACACCATTTAGAAATCAAAGAATAGCCTGCAACAATATGTGTTGTGTGGTAGGAGTGGCGTGGGGGTAAGAATAGGGTTGTTTGATAAATACCCAAAAGCACATTCCCATTTTCATTTGTGACAGTAACTATGTGCTGGATTGCACTAGTCTTCTGTTGCGTGGGGGAAACTAGATTTTTCAGACTCAACACGCTCTACTATTTTACTAACTCAGACTGGTCTGAAGTCCACTATGAAATTCAGAGCTGCTTATAGTGCATTCCTAGAGCTACACCCTTCTAAGAGCATTGAATTCAAAGAATGTAAAAGTAGTACCTCTATTTAGAACTGTTTGTCAGTAATCTACTCTGGGTGTATTAGACTGTGCAATTTCTCATTTACATAACATTATAAAATATTGGGTTTTGCTGTTAGGAAAAGCCCATATGAAATTAGTTGATATTCTTAATAAATCAGTATCTTACACATCTTCCTTAACGTTCTATAATTTTAACAAGCTATAAATTTTTCTCAGTCCTCAAAATAACACACATATATATTTACTAAATGCCAAAGTAAGCAACTGTAAGTGATACCTGTAGAGGCAAAAAGTTGTATATAGTGTGAGTATATTCATGTATTACTCATTTATTTCAGTTTCTAATCCACACAAATCTGTGGACAACAATACCATATAGGAACAAGATTTAAATACCCATGGAAAACATAAAATTCTTTTTTTTTAAATCCCTTTCTTGCTAAGCCTTTAGCCATTAAAAGTATTGTATGCCCTAGAGTGTGTATAAAGCACATGTATTGAAAGAAATAAAGGTGGTAACATGGTATACGCTAGTTGCCTTTTTTTCGTGAGCAATATGCAGTGGGCTCAGTGTAATGATGTCTATATGTGTATTGGGGTATATTCAGAAACATGAAGACATATGGCTGTGAATGTCATTGTGTTTGAGCACTGTTTGAAGGGTTGCCCTGTGCTAATCTGTGGTGTGCCTGAGTTGGTTATTATGGAAACACCTGGTCAGATTCTTCAATGAGCCATTTTCTTTCTTCAATTTCCTTATGATTTTGGCACACCTGCATTTATTGAAGCACATTAGGATATATCCAAAGTTAAGGATTCCGCCTGAACGTAGATATTTTAACATGAAATTCCTTGATTAGATCTAGCTGCGGCTTTCTTCTCTTGCTTGATGGACTTGTGCTGATTCCGTGCTCCGTCAGAAATGTTTCAATAGACAGGCCTACCAGATGGGACTGGTACAATGCAGAATGCATTGAACCACCACAGACATTTGGTGCTTGGAATAATAAAAAGACTATAAAATTAGATTAGTTGAGTCTAATTTGGAATTGGTATATTCCCTGTGCACCCTCGACGCTCTTGGGAAGATAAAGCCTTGAGATTTAGTACTGTCAGGACAGAGGACTACAACTTCCAGTAAAAGGGGGAAAACAGCATTCTGGGAGGTCGCGGAGGGCAGCCCGGTGACCTCCAATGATTTACAGGCCTTTAGCTTAATGAAATTGTTTCAGTGACATGACGGTAAAAGCTCATAATGGATTGGATGCCCTAATGTAATGAAATTATTCCCTTCTGCCTTAGAGGGGGGGGGGGGGGAAAAGCACAATTAATATTTACTGAGACCTGACAGGCTTCAGTGTGCTGTAGTATGCAGCTCTTTCAGACAGCGAGAAGAGACAGAGCAGCGTGGCAGGCTACAAGCGGGCTTCCTCCTGGTGACAAGCAAAGACTGCAAGGGGGTGGAGGGACACCGTAGTGACAGGGGAGCTTAGAACATGGTGCTCCTAGGCAGCGTGGTTACCAGGCAAGCCTTCAATACTTTCCCTTCCTTCCTGCAGGCAACTGGACAACAATCAGATCAGCTGCATTGAAGATGGAGCCTTCCGAGCCCTGCGTGACTTGGAGATTCTGTGAGTTGACTTTCTGGTTTCTTTTGTGCATCTGTGTTTGTGTGTGTGTGTCTACATTTGTTTGTGTATATATTACTCTGTCCCTGTGTGTGCTGCAGTGCTTTTCCCCCCTCCCCCCTTTTTTCCTCTTTTTTTTAGTTAAAGTGTGTAACCAATGAGGAGAATTTTCACACTTAATGACTAGCCATTACTGTTAATTAACCATGACACGGAGGCTTCAGTTCTTGTGGTCCTAAGGAACACGGGGGGGAAAAAAAATCACATTGGGTTTTTGTATTGAACAGATGGGATTTAATAGGCTTTAAAGCATGTATACTCTTCTGTATACATACAGGTAGTGATATTGAGTAGAGTAGGGTTAACAGGTTTGAGTGGCATAATATTTGGAAGCAGTTTACAATTGACCTAGACAGAGAGGATAATTGCTAAACATACAGAAAGGGCTTGAGCAAGATAGCTCAGCACAATGGCAAAGAGACAGTTCCATTATGAAGTCTGCTAATATAGCAGATCTTAGCATTATTAGAATGTGAACTTCACACCTCTCATTTTAAAGCTGCGGTTCAAGAAACAGAGATGTAATACTCACACCATTTATTCTGGAGTAGACCACATTGGCAGTGCTCTGAATGATAAATGAGATCCACATTATCAAAACTTATTCTGCATTATAATTATGTGCAGAGAGGATGTTTTTAGCAGTATAAACAGTATTACGCTTACTTTTAACATGTTCTTACGCATTCAAAAATAACATTCTAGACAATTTTGGTTTTAATTTTAATTACTTTATTAGACGTTTCAAATTATATGACGAAAATTTTTGACATTTTTCTTCTTTTGAGGTTTCCACTTCATATCTGAAGTCAAATTTTTTTTAAAAAAAACCCATATAACTTATTATACACATCAAACACTCTGAAAAGTTCAAGGTTGTCTATGGTATAGGCAGTTCAGGCCTAGTCAAGCCTACTAAGGCCCATAGTGAAGGTTTTGTTCAGATGGAGGCCAAGATAGAAAAATTCTACGTACCTTATTTGCAGGATAGGCAAGTATCTCAATATTGAGCCTTGTGGTCTTGAATAGGAATTAATACCTTCAGAAAGTGTTCACAGTGTAATTGTGAGCTTGCCTGTACTCAAAGGTCCTTTCTGTTCCCTTTCTTAATTTAATAAGTGGATTGCTTGACTGTTCTTTGGATATATCTTTAATCATGTTATTCTTCGCATACAGTGTAAGTGCTTTAAAATATATTGCTGTTTACTGAAAATAATAAATGCATCATTTTGAGTTATGATTAGAAATTGGAAAGTCAAGCTACTGATCAGCGGCTTTTTAAAAATGACATTTGATAAATAATACCGTATTGATTTGGTTGCCATTGAAGCAGTAAGTGACGCATTTTGCCTTTTTAAATTTTGATTTGTGTTGTGGGTGTCAACAAACTTTCCAATGACATCTAGTTCAGAAGTTTTCCTTGTGGCTGCCAGAAGTACTTTTTTTTCCCTTTTCACAATATATGTTGAATGATAAAGTTAACAGATGTCCTGTGACATCTTGAAGTTTTTGGATTATCCGGCAAGTTTTCCTTTAAAAACTCCTAAACTTGTGCAGGACGTGAAAACTTATAAAACGTTCTTTGTTTCTGATAGAGGTAAAAACTTCATTCTTAATTTTGTGTCATACATGTTAATACTTTTTCAGAGCTTTTTCTCCGCTTCTGCAGTGTAATGATGTGCTTTAGAACACTGGGTGTTCTAAAGTGCATCCTCAAATACTTTGAGAACACCGGCAAAACCATATAGAGTGGTTTTAAGCGCACCTGGGGTACCACAATTCATCTTGAAAGCAGTCCAAAATTTTAAAAACAATGGAAATTGAAAATGAGTGTTGACAAAAGAACCTGAAGGCACACACTGTAAATGCTCCTGAGTATTGTTCCTGCTCTGTTTTATACAATCATGATTTCACTTCTAATTAATCATACAAAGAAAGGTGTGTCTCAGTATTAATGTGTAGCAGAGTAAGTTGGGCAAATACCAGCTTTCCATTGGAAGAATTCAAAATGACATCAAACATAGCTGAAAATATGTTCTTCGTCTGAATTATAAACTCGTTTGCTGAGTAGTGACAATTAACTAACTACTTAAACTGTAAGTGAAGACTCTATAATGTTTTTACTATAACTTATCTGGTAACTCAAAGTACCTCTGTTGCACCTCTTTTTGGGTTTTTTTGGGGGGGAAAAGTGGGATGTAAAGGTTTAATTAAATAATTAAACCTTTACATCCCACTTCCCCCCCCCCCAAAAAAAAAAAAACGCAAAAGGAGGTGCAACAGAGGAGAGACCTCTGCAGCAGTTACTGTAATCATAAAATTGCAATCACACGGTGGGAATTACTCCATAGAACTCTTTGAATGAGTCACAGCATATTTGCATAAGAGCTTCAATTTACTTATGGCACATTTCAGTATCGTTATGCAATTTGAAACTGTATGTTAAATAAATTCTTGGTATTTATATTTTATTCAAAATAAGGATTCGTAAAATATAAGGAAGAGGTTACTCTGATTTAAGACATTGTTTTATTTATTCCCTTGTTTGGGAAACAAAATAAATTGGCATAAAGTCTAAATTTAATCTCATAATTTTAATAATTCTTTCATAGTTATTAGACACATTTTAACAGACGTGATAGGATTTGTATAAATATCACATGATTTTCAACAAACATATTGTTCGCTGCTATCAGCCATACGTAGGCCAGAAATAAAAAATGGACTAAAATTAATTGGCTTTACTGTAGCTGTGGAAACAAGTGCCTCAGACTTATTTGTATTACTGACTGAATATCATTGTTGCAAAATAGTTATGTCTAGAATTGTTTTAGTATTTTATGGCATATACTAATGGTCTGTGTGCTATTGCCATTATGTTTATTTTTCATTAAAGGTCACTATCAATTCATAGATAAGACTTTCTCTAGCAGAATAGTGTTACAAGCTGTAGTGTTACAAGTAGGCTTGCCAATCCGTAGGTCCCAGCGGTGGTCCTCCGCTTTCCCAGGCTCCTTCCCGCTCCCAGTCAGCTGGCCGGCGGCGGGAAGCTCGGCCCCCAGAGGACCATGTGCCTTTCCGCCGCTGGAGGCTTCAGTCTCCGATTGAAAGGCTTCCTCTTGGGATGGTGTGTCTGTGTTACTTTGAAGAAGTTGGCAGCAACTCGTGAGTAGAGAGACCAATCCCTCGCTTCAGTCACCAGAAACGGGGGGGGGCGGGGGAGGGAAACGTCTGCTGAGCACTTCATTATTCCCTATGTGGAGATCGATTCTCATACGGTATAATGGGGAATTGATCTGGAAGTTTCAGGGGCTCTGGGGGAGCTGTTTTTTGAGGTAGAGGCACCAAATTTTCAGTATAGTATCTAGTGCCTCTCCCCAAAGTACCCCCCAAGTTTCAAAATGATTGGACCAGGGGGTCCAATTCTATGAGTCCCAAAAGAAGGTTCCCCTATCCTTCATTATTTCCTATGGAAGGAAGACATTTTAAAAGGTGTGCTGTCCCTTTAAATGTGATGGCCTGAACTCCCTTGGAGTTCAGTTATGCTTGTCACACCCTTGTTCCTTGCTCCACCCCCAAAGTCTCCTGGCTTCACCCCCAAAGTCCCCAGATATTTCTTGAATTGGACTTGGCAACCCTAGTTACAAGCTGTGAAAAGAAAACCCATAAATAATACATTGGTTGACTAAAATGTCTTTTACTTTGATTAGAGTTGTTCATTACTGAGAAAAGCAGCTAAAAAAAATTAAAGACAAAAGTAGAAATGCTATAAATAGTTATGATTCAGTGTTATTGCTGTAGGTCACCTTAAAAGCGGTAAATACTTGCAATTAAAGTCTTTCAAATATTAACTTGTAGCTATGAACCAGAGACACCTATGTAGGTACATGAAGCGCTTGCTGGCAGCAGTCCCTTATGTTTTGCATCATGTTCCCTTGCTGGACTTCCAACCTTTGGATCTTTTTGGAAGACAAAAGGGCGGCCACTAAAAAAGAGGCCTAAAGAAGCCATGTGGGCATGTGACACTTTGGATCTTGGCCCAAATCTAGTTCTAAAGGGAGGAGATGTCTGTCTTATGGCACTTGTTCCCTTGATTGTTAAACGTCCCTGGAAGTGTTTAATCTCATTGTTTTGAAATCATAGTTTCTCAGTTTTTTATGAACATAGCAAATCTGTGGGCAATAATTTATCATGATGGTATCATAGAATAAAATAGAGAGTTGGTCATGTCTGTTTATTGTAATTCTTCAAGCTAAGGTATTTTCTCAGTAAGGCTTGCTTAAAACATTTCCTGGTGGAAGTAAGGAGTATCTGACATTTGTTTAAATACTTTATTTTCTTAGAATAAAGGCGACGCCCATTTTTGATGCACATACTTGATATAGTCTGTAGGATGGATCTTGCTGTTTCAGTATTGGTGTCTTCATTTATATTGTGGAAAGTTTCCATGTACAGACTGGATCATATGGGCTGGAAGGATTATGTAGGAAACCACATGCCTGTTTCACATGTGCAAACTGGCCAATGCTCTCAAATGGGACTTTGTGACTGCAAAACAGAAAATGGGACTATAAAAAGCACAACAATCTGTAAAGCAGCCTGAGGTGATTTTTAGATCATATGATGGTAAATACATTACATTTATTTTTTCAGCTGAGAAACATTTCCTCTGTTTTAATAAGTGTCATTGGACAGCATTGGAGATAAATACTTTCATTATTGTTTCATTATTGACCGGCTCCTTTTATATATCTGCACACACACCTAATTAGATGCGGTGTTTAAAAATATGACATAATGCATGTTGCTCCTTAATGAAAACCTGTAAATGGCAAAATGATGTAATTTCTAGTTCTGTTTTGCTACACATTACAGTTAGTTTAGGCAATTAGACTTAAATGTGAATTGTGTTAGTTGCATTCAGAACTGTCACCATATTTAATTGAGAACTTTCCTCTGTAAATTTTCTTGCAAATTTCCCTCCAGTCATTCTGATTACATAATACAGTATTTTTATAATAAATTTAAATTTAAAAGGAATTCTGGGATTCTGCGTGGAGAGAGTTTTGACTCTATGAAGGGTGAAAATGGAAAACCTAGTGTTTACAGTTATGATTAGTCAGTTACCTTACTGATTTTTAAAAAAACGAGATACAGTAGGATTGCCAATCCCCAGGTGGGGGCAGGGGATCGTCAGGGTCGTCAGAAAGCGGGGGGGAGGGGAGGGAAATGTCTGCTGGGAACTCTGTTATTCCCTATGGAGATTTATTCCCATAGAAAATAATGGAGAATTGATCAGCTGGTATCTGGGGCTCTGGGGGGGTGCTGTTTTGGGGGGGTAGATGCACCAAATTTTTAGTATAGCATCTAGTGCCTCTCCCCAAAATACCCTCCAAGTTTCAAAAAAATTGGACCAGGGGGTCCAATTCTATGAGCCCCAAAAGAAGGTGCCCCTATCCTTCATTATTTCCTATGGAAAGAAGGCATTGAAAAGGTGTGCCATCCCTTTAAATGTGATGGCCAGAACTCCCTTTGGAGTTCGACTATGCTTGTCACAGCCTTGATCTTGGCTCCACCCCTAATGTCTTCTGGCTCCATCCCCAAAGTCTCCTGGCTCCACCCCCAAAGTCCCCAGATATTTCTTAAATTGGACTTGGCAACCCTAAGATACAGTAGGATGAATGCAGGAAACGTGACGGTGTTCACTTCCTCTGTCAACAGAGGGAAAAATCCATACCTGCTCTTGACAGGTTATTGCAGGCCAGTGCGTAGAGAGATTTCTAGGGAGATGGCTAGTTCCTCTGTTCTTTGCCTCACTAGCTATTTGGAGAAACTCCAACAGAGAGCAGCGTCAGACATCCACTAATTTCCCTTATCAGTGCCTGTCTCATTGTAGATCACTGTAGTAAAGAAGCAGTATGCTGGAGAAACCTAGCCTTAGCAGTTTCAATTTCCTTTTTCAAATATCAGATTAGACATATGAGAAGCCGCAGTGAAGTCATTTTAAACCTGTGCTATTCAGGACCTCATTTTAGGAGCAACAAACCATCTAATGTGCTTTGAATAAACGTTGAAACCTAACTTGAGGAACTATCCACCTCATCATGCTCATCCCCACAGAGGAAGCCAACACACACTGCCCTAGAGCTAGAAAGGAATGGAATTTAATAGTGTTCAGTAAGATACATTTTTCTCATGGCATATGGGGATACTTGAGACAATCTCCTTTCTGTTACATATGCTAGAAATATGAGAGCAAAAACAACTGTGGCCAGATGGCATCAAGGTGACAGGTTTTATATCATCTGCTAGCAGACAGAGAATAAGACATCAGAGACAGGATGTAGTAGGTTGAATTTATTTCTCTTAAAAAAAAATCCTTGCAGCAATAAAAGTAGGTGCTTCAGGGAAAGGGTTTGAGATATCTGCATAAGTACCTTGATTAGTACTTCGTTAATGTTGCAATATCCCATGTGTCATTCCAAATTACATCAATGAATGTTTTGTAAAATGCATCAGCAAGTAACAAAGAAATACTAGCATGCATATTGTAGTAAATACACATAGCAAGGGTGATTCACCAACGCAGAGCTCCAACCTCTCTGTTGCAAGTAATTGTTTTTATTTCCCCCCTCTGTATTTTCAGAGAGCACGTGAACATGTTGTTGGATTTCAGGACTGTTCTTCTATCTTCCTGTGGTATATATTTGCTGGCCTCTGCCATTAAAAAAAAGCCCCTTTTTGTCAGTATAACGATTTTATTTTATTGTTTTGAACTTACTGTGTGTCTCTATTTAAAGTGGCTCAAACACCAGTTGCTACAGTTAGGCTGTAGGTGAAATTGTTAATAACGTTAACAATATAACTTGAGGCTCAAAATATGCAGGTCTGTGGGGCATTTTTTCTCTTTTGCTTAATCTACCCTAATAAATCATATTACGACACTGGCAGCACGACATCGTGACACAATGATGTTTCTGATTTTGTGAGTTGCATCCTTTGTAGTAGGTGGGTTAGTGTTTTGAAATGCTGTGGATTTTCAGATATGTCCTTAAACTGACCTGCCCAGAGTATACATTGTACAGGTGCTAAATACAAAGCAGCTGAAGTGACAAGAGAGTTTCAGTATTGCTGATCAGTAAAATAAATGTATCTATAGGTGCTGGAATTTTGATTTTGAACACTTTATTTTTATAATATTTTAAATACACAGAACCCAAGACGTTTAGGTACATAATACCATTTAGGCAGAGGTCGTTTTGTAGGGAAAAAAGGGCAGGAGCTCAGTAGCAAATCGCATTTGCATATGCCCTGGGAATCTGTGTGCAGCGGGAAGAGAACTCCCCATTGCTTGCAGACCCTGGCTGGAGGTTCAGGAGCTGTGCTCCTCTGAGCTCCTGCTGAATTCAAGATCCGGATGGGTAGCTGCATTGGTCTGAAGCAGTACAACAAAATTAGGGTCTAATGGCACCTTTAAGACCAAGAATGTTTTATTCAGGGTGCGAGCTTTTATGTGCAGGCGCACTTCCTGAGACAAAATGGATTGGGATTTACCAGTCATACATATAAGTCAGAGGTTGAACAGCAAATTAGCATACAAGCATACAATACAATGAAATGTTTTAACAGATGCAAACAGATACTACCTAGTAAGAATTGTTTGGGTTTTATGGACAATTGACTGGCCAAAATCAGCTTCCTACAGAGCTTTCCTCCTCCTTGCTACTGGCAACTTCCACTGATTTCTTGCGTTAACAGCGCAGTGTGCTATGATTTTAGATTATTTCCATGAAGATACTTTCAGAGGGTAGCCATATTGGTCTACAGTAAAACAGCTACATTCCAGTAACACTTAGAGACCAACAAGATTTTTGCGGTATAAACTTTTGTTATATATTTCGACTTGTATCTGAATAAGGGAGCTTTGACTTTTGAAAGTTTATACCCTCAAAACCTTGCGGTTTCTAGTTTTTGTGTTCCCTTTCAGCACTGTTTTTTACTATTTGTAGACAGTAGATTTATAAAAAAAAAAAAAAAAAAACCTATTTTATGAGCACTACTAGGACCAGTAGTCTCTGAATAACAATAATGTAATTTTGATGTTAAGCATAACACCTTATAGCAGTCATGTTAAATGGTTCTGGTTGGCGTTTGCTGCAATAAGATCCCATACTCCATAATAAGAAAAACCCAACACTCACAACTGATGAAGAAAACAACACTTTCCCCATACTTGAAAATGGTGTGTAGCTATTTTGGTCTGAAGTAACTCAAATTCAAGTGGCAACCACCATTTTGAAAGGTGTTGCATTGTGGGCACAATGGGAAAATAACTGGTGATGTCGTTCTGTATCTTACACATTGTTTAATTATTCTGTAGAATGCTTATTTTCTACTTCTATTGTGTTCATTTGAAGAACTTTCTAAAACTCTTTTATAACTATCTAATCAAATTCATACAGTTGCTTAACAGTTAATGGAAATGGATCCATCTATTTGTTAAATGCATACCCCCCCTTTTTTTTAAAGCTCCCCTCTTAGCTCCTACTGCAACCATACTTTTCCAATACAAAAAGTAGATTGGAGATTTGGTTGGAAAGATGTTTAAAAGAAAATTACTTCCAGTGTATGTATTGACCTCCAGGCTTCCCTTTGAAATAATTTGATGTCAAATTTAATTATCACTTTTTGAAATGGAGGGGCAAGGATTCAGGGTGAGCAGCGCTCATCTGCAGAATTTTGCATCTGTAGCAGTAGACGTGGGTTTCCAATGCGGGTGAAATGTACGCAAACATATTTGTAGTTAATGACTTCTGTGCAATTTTTTTGTCCAATATCCTTAATTCCATACATTAGTCGAATCTTCTACATGTATATTTATATAAATTGTTTCCACTCAATACCCCTGTTGCAAAATATAGATGAACAGCATTAGCTGAGTTCCTCTCAGATCCCAATAGTACTTTACATATAATTGGCTTGTTCTAGAAGTATTAACAGATTTTACAGATTGATTTATAGATAAGAGATATATTCTGGACCATGATTTTATTTGTATCAAGTATATACTAATATGTATATATCTTTATCAAGTGTAGTCACCCCAATGTACTATGATTGCTTGCTTTCTCCAATAATAGATACAAGTGAGAACTAAATAAATATTGCATATAGCTTAGATTCAATGTATAGATAGGTCAACATATAAATAAGGCTGTTGGAGAAGACTTCTACTTTTTTGGCAGAGGTTGTATTGACAGAACTGGAAGTATCTCTGCATTCTAGTTTTGTGGGAGCTGCATGGTGTCACTCACCAGAGCTGCCTCTCTCATATTTTCTGGTTAAGTACTTGGGTTAATCAGTTTCAGATTTGTGTTTGGCCATGCAGTAGTCCATGAAGTGCCGCAATGCGGACACTATGACACCATCTTTGAAGACCACTCAGCTTCTCCCAAACCAAAATGAGGTTGCCTGCCTGCTGGGCGGGGTTAATAGATGGGAGCTTATTTTATCTCTTCGCCTACTGCAGAGCCTGCCTATTTGCTGCTGGGTGTAATTCAGGTGAGTCTGTGTTATCTTAGAGCCATCTCTTGCCACATCTACTGCAATGGCATTTGAAACTCAGGTGAGATGCTTATCTCATGAGTTTAGATTTGAACTTGTGGGATATGCTCCCCTTAGTTAAATGTTGTGCATGTGCGTAAATAACTAAAATAAGAGAAATAATTATCACAAAATTAATGACAAAATACTTCTTTCTATGTTTGCGTAGTAAGTACCAGTAGATAGGGAACAATAGCTCCTGATTGACTTAAACTTATTAATGCTTTTTCTGCATCTTTTGTCTGTTTGTGGACGTAACACAGTGGATCACAGTGAGTATTCGGCAACTATATTCAATATTTTTATCTTTTTAGTAGTACTCATTTGGTGCTATTCATTATACAATGCTAAATATGTAGAACCAATATTTTCATAGAAGGTCTTGAAGAGATCTCTATCACAGGCAAGCGGAAGCTTGCAGTGAACTAAACTGGTGAAACTAACATTTTGGAAATTAATTGCATTTTGGAGCTTCAATAGGTTTAATTTTTTTCTTTGCGGATATAGGACAAGACATAATTTGTGGAAGTGGGGGAAGCCCCACAAAATTGAATGCCATAGATAGGTTGACACGATTCAGGTCATTCAGTTGACATGTTGCTACCAATAACCTTGATTGGTCGCAAAAAGTTTTGTGGTGCTTTCATCCGGTAGCATAGAGCAATTTCCTTTTTTTTTATTAGCAGGAAAATAATATTTGCTGAATAACAATTGTATTGTTGAAACTTTTAGGTTTTTTACAGCATTGTGAAGAGCTGTAATATAATGTGAGAACTGCAACATTTAACTTTAGGTCTGTTATGTTGATGTCTCCATTCACTAAGCTAGATAGGTACATTGTGTGTCTTCCACAACCTGATTCCAAGGTATTGATGTTGGTTTTTTTGCAGTAAAAAGTGCCATATCCTTTTTTATGTTTAATATAATCAGTAGGTAAAAATGTCTTTATGGTCCATATTATTGTCTGTTCAAATCATAGGATAATTTTAAAACGTTAAGCCTCGTTTTATGTTTACTGTTCCTTCCTAGTTTGCTTAACAAATTATTAATTTAAATAAGAATTTTGTGAAGCTGATGGTACATCTAATATACTTGGTGCTGAAGACAGAAAAAGTGTTTTCCTAATTTTCCAACTGACAAATCTGAACTTATCTTGCCCTCATTTATTCTTAAATCTCTTGACTGAAGATGGATAGGTAGTCATAACTGTGAGTAACAAAGTATTAGCAGAGTATTAGCTTGGCTCTGCCTTGTTAGAACAGTGATGTAGAACTTTATGGTGGTCACAGAGTAAGTATAGAGACAACACCAGGAGTAACTTATATGCCGCAATGCGGCATTCAGCTGAAGAGCAGCAGTTGGTTGGAGCAGTGCCAACACTGAAGGAAGATGGATACTTTCTCTGATATGGTCATAATAAGTCTTCAAACCACTCTTACCATATAAAAAACTACCAGTTTCTTTGTAGCTTTCCTATAGTAATTCACAGGATTAGAGTGCTTATTGTATAAAGGTGAATCCAATTAGTTTAACTGACTGGTGTGTATATTCTTTTGCCAGTTTCTCCTATCTATCATCTAGCAGTTTTAAACAGAATTTAAATATAACCCTCAGTTTTGTATTCCATTTTCTGATTTAGGTACCTTGACTTTAATATAGCTAAAAATAAATTTTAAAACATATTCCAATCTTTATTATTGAATTCTAAATGTTATATATAGCAAGAAGTATGTTTTGTTAGCATTCCATTGCAGGGTTAGTCTCATTAACGCTCACTCCAGCAATTAGTTTTTCTTAACTGAAATAAATGTAAAACTGTATAAGCTTGGGTTAGGAGCCATGGAATTATAATATTTTACCACCAGTTCTAAATATTTATCTAAAATTATCCAGAGATGCTCAAGGTTCATCGTACTTGCAAATTATGAATTACTAGATTTTTCAAGATGATTACTGTAAAACGTAAGAGGCAAGAATTGCTACTTGATGCCTACAAAGTAACTTATTGTCATAGGGGTAGCATAATTGGTATTGGCGAATGCAGGTAAACTGAGGGAAAGTTTATAAATATAATTATAATTTTCCACACACGCACTTACATTTCTAAGCGAAAGTTGTGAAGAATTTTTGTCAACCGTAGAGATGGAATTTTGATCTTTATTCTTTAAAAACCACCTTGTAAAACCTGGACAAGTCTAGTCCATGCAATAACAAAGCCCTTGGAAATGGTCATGATTTAATATTCCAGCATCAGCACTTTGGGCTGTTAAAAAAAAGATGCAGGCTTCTACATTCCATAAAGAAAAACAAGAACAGTCCATACAAGTCTAGTCCAGGCAATTTAAAAAGAAACATTTTCCCAATTTTCACTATCTTTACTTTTCAACAGTAAAGATAAGTTATATTAGTCCACTAGAATGAACTGTGAAAATTGGTAATTAGAGATCTTGGGTTGGCACCAAAGCACTGCCAACAGATTGAAGCTGGTGGAGCGGGAGTTCCCTGCCTCCCTCTCCTGGTGCAGCCCCTGAAACTCTGTTGGGGGCAAGTCAAAACAGTGAGGAACAGCATAGGAGGCAAAGTAGAGATCTGCAGTGGGAAGGGGAATAAGCAAAACTCACATTCTCTACTCTGCTTTCAGAAGTGTTCTAAACTGGCAGAACAGGGCCTTTGGATCTAATTCTTTAAAGCTAATACATATTTGACTTTTTAATTGCTTTTTGGGTTGAGATGTGGAAATAAAACATTCTTTATTATATTAATGCACTCCTGTTCATGAAAAATTACAGCTTTGTATAGCAGGGCTTGAGAATACGATGTGGTCTGTGGGTCCCAGAGCATGTTATGTCACATGACAGTTTTAGGATTGTAGTGGTATAAGTATGCTGTAATAATTAACTGGGGTATACACACATACACGTATCTCTTTTCTCAAAATAATGGCACTGAATGGTTAAAATTTCCAGAGTTTATTTTTTGGTAACTAGTCTTCTTTCTCATTCTTATGAAAATCTTGCAATTACTTGGTGGTTCCTGCAGATCAGGTGATTAAATTCTTAAACACACGGTGATTATTGAGCGTATGTAGATTTACACCAAATATAAAGCATCATGAAGTATACGGACAGTCGTTTGTAAGAGTGGCATGTTCATTCTTGACCTCAGCAGAAAGAGAAGACAAGTTCAGCAAAAAAAAAAAAAGTTTAAGACCAGATGTACCTATTACGGAACAGGTATTCCAGAAGCCACTATGAAACTATTGATACTGGAAGGAGCCATGAATGGTAATTTATAGGTATATCATCTATGTCCTGTGAACTGCAAAAACTGTTTTGTGGCTGTTTTTCAGTTTAGGCTTTTGTTGTTTGTGTTTGCTTGTTAGAATTACTTTCCTTCTTGAAGTGATGCCTCCAACCAACTTTGACTATAGGATTCTTCAAATTTTAGTTTGATTACAGGACTTCTCCTATGTCTGAGTGACTGTCCACTGCTATTCTGTTTATGGTTACAGTTTATTATATCTATGTTTTTGCTGCTGAACAATTGATATTGGAAGGATGGCATTTTAAATAATCAGCTGTTGTTTTGGGAGACTTAAGAACTGAACTACGCATACACATGCACACCATACACACTGAAACTAGTGTGTTTGAGAAATCAAGAGGGAATAAAGGGGACCTTTTTCCTACTGCACAATTTACCATAGTCTGCAAGCTAGCAAATTTCTAATTTCTGATAAGTGGTAAGAAGAGTGCAATCCTGATTCCCCACGTTTCTAAAAGAGAGCAGATGTGGCATAAAGAGGCTCTTCGTTACATACCTAGACGTTATAAATGAACAGTTTACTAAGTCATTACAGGTACATTCTGTACTAAATCACTATATAGTAAATAAGCAGTGTATAATCTAGTGGCACTTTGACATATATGGGGTCTTATATGAAATCCTATATAGGAATAATCCAGAGTGTGAGGACTAATAAGTACCAAGATAACTGAACAAAACATGAACTTTTTTTAAAAGGATGGGGTTGTATCAAAGAAAATGTAATATTGTAGAGATACAATTATCTACTCTTTTATTCTGGTATATAAATGGTTTCCTCCTTGTGTGTGTCTAATATCAAAGAATTCACTCAGTATTAGTCTTGTATAAAGACATTTGAACAAAAGGTATTTTCATATTAATTCCACACTCTTTCCTGGATGAAGATAATTTACTGATGAAGCCATTGAATAGCAGCTCAGAGGTATTTGAGATATACTATATTCCACCAATCACTTGGCAAAATAAAAAGGTACTGATGCATATTCTGTCCTCCTTCTCACCCAATTGTGCGTAAGTTTTATGGAGAGTAACTTTCTTACGTTTGGGTCCTTAAAAGTAAAGAGAGTCTACGTGTGGCTGATAGAAAAAGAAAAAAAATAATAAACTATCAGTAGTTTGAAAAGAATTCCCATGTTACCAAGATGGTAGTTTTACATCTAAGGTTAAACTACTTGCATGAGTCAGTTCACAAAAGCAGGGATAGTGAAAAGATATTCCCCTCCCACATTTCCTGTTCTAACTGCCCTGTACAAGATGTTAACACCAAGGGGAAATAGCAATCTGAGATTCAAGCAAAGGAAATGTCAGCTTTGAACTTTTTTGACTAAAGAAAGCATGTCTGTTTACACTTCCAAAAAATACTTAAAGCTGTAGAGATCTGCAAGAAAAAGACAGTTTGTGTAGGTCCATAAGCACTGTGTTCGAGTAAGGCTAGTAAAGGTATAGCTGATGAATATATTAAATGTGTTTTCTTTTTGACCAGAGGCTTTTGGGATTTATCTTTAACAGCAATATCTAGGGTTGCCAATCCCCAGGTGGGGGCAGGGGATCCCCCGGTTTGGAGGCCCTCCCCCCACTTCAGGGTCGTCAGAAAGCGGGGGAGGGGAGGGAAATCTCTTCTGGGAACTCTATTATTCCCTGTGGAGATTTATTCCCATAGAAAATCATGGAGAATTGATCAGCGGGTATCTGGGGCTCTGGGGGTCCTGTTTTTTGGGGTAGAGGCACCAAATTTTCCCTATAGCATCCAGTGCCCCTCCCAAAATACCCCCCAAGTTTCAAAAAGATTGGACCAGGGAGTCCAATTCTGTGAGCCCCAAAAGAAGGTGCCCCTATCCTTCATGATTTCCTATGGAAGGAAGGAATTGAAAAGGTGTGCCGTCCCTTTAAATGTGATGGCCAGAACTCCCTTTGGAGTTCAATTATGCTTGTCACAGCCTTGATCTTGGCTCCACCCCCAATGTCTCCTGGCTCCACCCCCAAAGTCTCCTGGCTCCACCCCACAAAGTTCCCAGATATTTCTTGAATTGGACTTGGGAACCCTAGCAATATCAATATCTATTAAAATTAATGAACATTGGCCATCTCTATTATATTCATATGCCTTTATCCCCTGTAAAGGCTAAAAGGTGGTTTGTATCATTCTAAATGGTAAATGATATCACTATGTAAGCATGTTGGGGGATAAAGGAAGTGAGGAAAAATCACTTTATCACATTTTTATGTTACCTGTTCTTAAAGAAACTAAGGGAAATTGATGTAGTTATCAGTTCTCCATTTTACTCTCACAGAAACCTGTGAGAAAAGTTAGGCTGACAGTGAGTGCAAGCAGCTAAAGGCTACCCATCAAGCTTCATGGAACAATATAAAATTGAATCTTGAGTTCTCCAGTCCCAGTACCTACATTTGTGATGAAATTCTAAGCAGAGCTGCACCTTTCTAAGTCCTCTGCACTTCGAAGGGTATAACTCTGTTTATAAGTTGCCAAGCCTGACAACCAGTGGGCGTATTGAGGCAGGGACACAGCGGATGGTGGTAGTGCAAACATGATGTCACTTCCAGGAAAAGCACAGAAGCAACAGCAGGAGTTCTGGGAATTGCCAGAAACTCTATGGTTAGAGTTCCCAGTTATTCCTGTAGC
This sequence comes from Heteronotia binoei, assembly GCF_032191835.1. Taxonomy (NCBI): domain Eukaryota; kingdom Metazoa; phylum Chordata; class Lepidosauria; order Squamata; family Gekkonidae; genus Heteronotia; species Heteronotia binoei. Next base: position 155,977,984 of record NC_083227.1, read on the forward strand.
TACTGCTGTCACTTACAGTTTTCCCCTGAATGTGATATCAGCATGTCCATGATGACAGGCCTGTTTGTTCAGGATTGTACTTTCTAAACCCACTGACTCTCAAAATGCAAGCAAATTAGAAATGAATTATTTTCACATGTTTTAAAGTGATACCTGAAGAACATTTAACACTGATATTATTTTAAAAATACCAGTAAGGCTGCCAAATTGATAGAGCAGATTGAGGCAAATATTGAGACAAAATCTCAGTTATTGCTACTTTCACTGCTTATCCGAGCTGTCAGTTTAAAATCGAACTACTATAAATCAGGGATTGATATTTCTTGTGACATTATTGCACTTTTCTAACAGTTCCAATTTAAGGAATAAACATTGCCCTAGCTGCTTGATTAATACATTGTTAGACTAACAGCTTTCATTGCACACTTTTTGAAATTTTCTTTGTTTCATTCGAGAACTTTAAAAAAATTCTGTATTTGTATCACACACATGCCCACAAAAGAAGCTGCCTTTGATTGTGTACGTATGTATGCGGTGGTGGTGGGGTCCATCTGTGTTTGTCTCTAACGTTTTCTCATGGCCTCTGTTTCAGGTGGTTGAGGTACATGTATTTATATGTATGCGAGAAAAACAGCAGATGTATGAGGGTAGCTATTAGTCCAAAAAGACAACAGCCACAGGTACATAAACCAAAGTTGCGAGTAATATGTATTTTATTGTTACAGTACTGTTCTCCAGTCTTGTTCACATTTTATTTTGTGTTTATTACTTTAGAATTCATGTTGTAATATATAAGACTGCAGTGAAAAAGTTAGATAGAGATAACGGATTGATTGAATATCTTAATGCTGTGATTCTCAGATTTCAGCATGCTGAAGATACCTGCTTGGATTGAAACGGGTTTTTTTGTCCCTAAACCCCCCCCCCTCTCTTCCTACCCACCCCCCGCTAAAATTGTTTGCATTGGAAAATGGAATGGAATCTTATTTAATCTGGAAAATAAAATGAATTCTTGTTTAGTTTTGCCCTGTAAATAACTCTGGTGACTGCATTAGGACTGTACCTCTTTCGTTCCACTCCAGCAATTTGGGTTCCTAGAGCTGAGCTATTGGTTACTTTTTCAGTCTAGTGTGCTGGGGTTATCTGGAAGGTGGATGATTGTGTGCAGGAGCAGTGCTATGAGTTCATAAGGAAAGGGAACACATTTCCTCCCCTTTCCCTGAGGTGAAGATCCCGTGCCCCTCCATTCATAGAAAAGTATAAGGACTCCATTTTCACATTAGTTTGATAAACAAAAAACGGATTTACCTTCTATAATGACTTTTTTTTTAACCTCAGAGTTATTTCTGACAAAAAAAACCCCCCACTGAATGGGTTTTAAACTAATCTGACACAGAATTTATTTAAATGGTTATATTAACGTGAGTTTGTTATTGATAAATGATTGATTATTTGTAAAAGTGACTGAGGCCCAGGAAGCACAATCATGAAAGAACAAAGAGATTTTGTTTATCTACTTCTTTAGCAGGGCTCAACCCTGGCGTTTAATAGTATCTGCTGTTTCTTTCTAAAGAATTACAGCTACAGGGGGGTTAAGTACAAGGTAACCCACTTTCGATACTTAAATGTACTTTCAATCCTGAGTGACAACTTTTTTGGGCCAACCAGCATATGACAGCAATTTCACTTGCCACAAGAGACAGGACTGCTCATGGGGGGGTGGGGGGAGTATGTAATTTTATCTGAGCATCTAAGCCTAAAGTATGGCTTCAGGGTCAGCTGATATGTTACCAATATTCTTTAAAGTATAACTATGAACATATGAAGCTGCCTTATACTGAATCAGACCCTTGGTCCATCAAAGTCAGTATTGTCTTCTCAGACTGGCAGCGGCTCTCCAGGGTCTCAAGCTGAGGTTTTTCACACCTATTTGCCTGGACCCTTTTTTGGAGATGCCAGAGATTGAACCTGGGACCTTCTGCTTCCCAAGCAGATGCTCTACCACTGAGCCACCGTCTCTCCCCACGTACAATGATGGCTCCAGAAAACGGGCATGTTTGGGGCAGGGTGTTTATTTATTTATTTTTTTAAAAAAGTCGATTCTCTCAGCTGGAGACATTAAGTCCCACACCATACAATAAAAAACAATTCAAAATAATCTAGTGCACCAAAATGCACTAAAAATAAGCTAGCCACGTTATTGACAATCTAACCATCTAAAAATAATAAATGTACAATTCGTTTTAAAATAGCAGTAAACAGTTAAAAAACCAATTGTTATAATCGCATCAGTGTATCGTTGTTGATTGAACCAACATTTGCTTCCGTATGCCAGCAGTCTCACACAATACTGTACACATCACATCTTCATGCAATGCCTAATAAAATCTGATAATTTACTACTACCAGGTGTGGTGATAGCTACTCTTCGATGGATGTACCAAAGAGTTACGTAGTCCCGTGGCGCAGAGTGGTAAAGCTGCAGTACTGCAGTCAGAGCCCTCTGTTCATGACCTGAGTTCGATCCCAGCGGAAGCTGGTTCAGGTAGCTGGCTCCAGGTTGACTCAGCCTTCCATCCTTCCGAGGTCGGTAAAATGAGTACCCAGCGGGGGGGGGGAGTGTAGATGACTGGGGAAGGCAATGGCAAACCACCCCGTAAAATGTCTGCCGTGAAAACATTGTGAAAGCAACGTCACCCCAGAGTGGAAAACAACTGGTGCTTGCACAGGGGACTACCTTTACCTTTTTACCAAAGAGTTATCCAGATTTGTAAAGGGTAGGTCTCTTGAGCTGCTAATCATGATTGCTAAATAGATCTTCCATATTCACAGACCTGTAGATCTCTGAATGCCAAACAACAGTGAAAGCCGTCACCTTCATGCTGCGGTTGTATGACCCTACATGTCTTACTGCCTGCTATCGGAACAGTCAAACTTCTACTTATATTCTAATGCACCAATCAAACCTTAACTACTCCACATGTATGCTGTTTTTTTTCTTTACAAATCAATCTTATACTTGCTTCCTTCCTGCCAAAATTAATTTTCCACATAGATTCCTCAAAAATTTACTTCCTTTTCTATTATTTGAGCGCTCAAATATTCATTTCTCTCACAGAACCTATCCCTTCCCCGAACAAACAAAAGAACCAGTTCCTGTCCCCCTCCTAACTCAGGCATTGGGGCTTGTGCATAAGGCTGTGAATGAGTTCCAAGATATGGAGGAAAGAGAACCCATAGCAATAGTGAGTGCCAAGCACTTGTTCAAATGCTGGAAAAGATTAGTCCAATCCTCTTTCCATCAGCATTATCCACTTTTCCACAAAACAAAACAAAAAATAAGGTATGCATTGTAAAAGGAAATAACAAGCAGCTGCTTTTGTAAAAGGAAATAACAAGCAGCTGAGAGCCAGTTTGGTGTAGTGGTTAAGTGTGCGGACTCTTATCTGGGAGAACCGGGTTTGATTCCCCACTCCTCCACTTGCACCTGCTAGCATGGCCTTGGGTCAGCCGTAGCTCTGGCAGAGGTTGTCCTTGAAAGGGCAGCTGCTGTGAGAGCTCTCTCAGCCCCACCCACCTCACAGGGTGTCTGTTGTAGGGGAGGAAGGTAAAGGAGATTGTGACCCGCTCTGAGACTCTTCGGAGTGGAGGGTGGGATATAAATCCAATATCTTCTTCTTCTTTTCAGTCAGCAGCCATACATGTTGGGTGAGCCACCTTTTGCCCTTTCTCTTCTTCTGGGAAGAAAAGTACAGGTGACTGTTTTGTGCTCCAGCTTACCACCCCGATAAAAATCAGTGGACATTTATTGTGGAGAAGGGAAGGATTGGTCCTTGCTGGTGGCTCAGTATACTATCAGCGCAGAATCAAGAGTCACAAATATATGCATTTTAGAGAATTCCACATTGTAGTTATAACATCCGGGGAAATTTCTGAAATAAATTTAGGTAGGGACGGTGGCTCAGTGGTAGACCATCTGCTTGGGAAGCAGAAGGTCCCAAGTTCAATCCCTGGCATCTCCAAAAAAGGGTCCAGGCAAATAGGTGTGAAAAACCTCAGCCTGAGACCCTGGAGAGCCGCTGCCAGTCTGAGAAGACAATACTGACTTTGATGGACCCAGGGTCTGATTCAGTATAAGGCAGCTTCATATGTTCATAGGTATTCTCAAACTGCATAGTCTTGAGGGAAGGAAAAAATTCTGCTCCCCCCACAATTCAGTTAACACTTTGCTGCAGTAAACGCATGCAAAGCATATGTGACAGGATTTGCACTAGCCCCTGGTACATAGGAGATTTACACAACGCATATTTTGTAATCAGTTGTTGCAGACAAATGATATTGTCCCATTTGGTCAATTAAATGGCATTGTAGATATCACACACACAACTCTTGGCAGAAAAGCATACTGTGCTGAAGCAGTGCTCTAACTAAAGGAGGCAGAAGGAAATGTTACACACCACTGTTGCGGTAACTGATCAGTCGTCTTCAAATGTCTGTGTCTTGTTTCCAGAATTACTTTAGCACAGAGATATACACAGGACAGTTGTGCTTTGGATTAATTGCTGCTTGAGAAAGAGGTATGGGGCTAATTCTAAGAAGACAAAGAAGTTAAAAGTTATTGCAGGTGCTTTAGAAACTGTAGGAAGTTAATTTGGTACAAAATAAGGCTTGCCATTAGCTTAAATTGATCTGATTTCCTTAAAACTCAAAACCCTGGTAAAAGTTAAGTGAGTGAAGTAAATCTCAAAGATTTATCTTCAGTGAGCTCTAGGAGGAAGAAGCAGAAACAAGGTAAACACAGACAATGGGTTAATAATTAATTGTTACTTCTTTTAGAAATTCGAGAACTCTTTCAACCCTTTCCCAAGCCAACAGTGTTGCTGCTGTAAGGATGACAATAATTGTACACCCAAATTAAGTGTATCTATTGTCTCATCTGTTTGTCTATCTATAGCCACACACACGCAAATTACTAAACAGAGGAGGCAAAAGTTCCTGGCCTGAATAGTTTCTGTAGCCTACTTAGCACTCAGGCTGGAGTATTACTTTACAGATTGTTGTTGTTCAGTCGCACAGTCGAGTCCGACTCTTTGTGACCCCAGGGACAAAGTCACGCCAGGCCCTCCTGCCTTCCACCATCCTCCGAAGTCTGCCCAAATTCGTGTTTGTTACATCAGTAACACTGTCCAGCCATCTCATCTTTTGCCATCTCCTTCTTTTGCCTTCTCTCTTTCCTAGCATCAGGATCTTCTCCAGGGAGTGCTCCCTTCTCATTTGGTGACCAAAGTATTTGAGCTTCAGCTTCAGCATCTGACCTTCCAGTGAACAGTCTGGATTGATTTCTCTTAGGACTGACTGATTTGATCTTCTTGCAGTCCGAGGGACTCTCAAGAGTCTTCTCCAGCACCATATCTCAAAAGCATCTGTTCTTCTGCACTCGGCCTTCCTTATGGTCCAGTTCTCACAGCCATACATTACTACTGAGAATACCATCCCTTTGACTACACGGACTTTTGTTGGCAGGGTGATGTCTCTACTTTTTATTATACTGCCCAGGTTCTCCATAGCTGTGCTCCCAAGGAGAAAACATCTTTTAATTTCATGGCTACAGTCACCATCTGAAGTGATCTCGGATCCCAGAAATGTGAAGTCTGTCACTACTTCCATGTCTTCCCCTTCAATTTGCCAAGGTGTGATGGGGCCAGATGCCATGATCTTAGTTTTTTTGATGTAGAGTTTCAAGCCTACTTTTGTGCTCTCTTTCACCCTCAACAAGAGGTTCTTTAGGTCCTCCTCACTTTCTGCCATTAGAGTAATGTCATCTGCATATCTGAGGTTGTTGATGTTTTTCCCGGCAATCTTAATTCCGGTTTGTGCTTCATGCAGGCCAGCATTCCGCGTGATGTACTCTGCATATAAATTAAATAATCAGGTGACAATATACATCCTTGTCGAACTCCTTTTCCTATTCTAAACTAATCAGTTGTTCCATATTCTGTTCTGACCGTTGCTTCTTGACCCTTATACAGGTTTCTCAGGAGAATGTGAGGTGGTCTGGTACTCCCATCTCTTCAAGGACTTGCCACAGTTTGTTGTGATCCACACAATCAAAGGCTTTAGCATAGTCAATGAAGCGGAAATAGACATTTTTCTGATATTCCCGTGCTTTCTCCATAATCCAGCGAATGTTGGCAATTTGATCTCTAGTTCCTCTACCTCTCCGAAACCCAGCTTGATCTTCTGGTAGTTCCCGATCTACATACTGCTGAAGCCTAGCTTGTAGGATCTTTAACATGACCTTGCTGGCATGTGAAATGAGTGTGATAGTTTGAACATTACTTGGCATTACCCTTCTTTGGAATTGGAATATAAACTGATCTTTTCCAATCCTGTGGCCACTTTTGTGTTTTCAAATTTGTTGACATAATTTGTGCATCACTTTAACAGCATCATCTTTTAGGACTTTGAATAGCTCAACTGGGATACCATCATCTCCGCTCGCGTTGTTGTTAGTAATGCTTTCTAAAGCCCATTTGACTTCACACTCCAGGATGTCTGGCTCAAGGTCAGCAATTTCACTGTCATGGTTGTCCGGGACATTGAGATCCTTCTTGTATAATTCTTCTGTGTATTCTTGCCACCTCTTCCTGATCTCTTCTGCTTCTGTTAGGTCCCTACCATTTTTGTCCTTTATCATGGCCATCTTTGTACAAAATGTTCCCTTGATTTCTTCAATTTTCTTGAAGAGATCTCTTGTCCTTCCTATTCTGTTATTTTCCTCTACTGCTTTGCATTGTTCCTTCATGAAGGCCTCCTTATCTCTCCTTGCTGTTCTCTGGAAATCTGCATTCAGTTGGGTGAATCTTTCCTTTTCACCTTTGCCTTTAGCTTTTCTTCTTTCCTCAGCTATTTGTAAAGCCTCATCAGACAGCCACTTTGTTTTCTTGCATTTCTTTTTCTTTGGGATGGTGCTGATTGCTACCTTCTGTACAATGTCATGAGCCTCCATCCATAGTTCTTCAGGCACTCTGTCTATCAACTCTGGTTTCTTAAACCTGTTATTCACCTCCACTGTATATTCATAAGGGATGTGATCAAGGTCAAACCTGAATGGCCTAATGGCTTCCCCAGTTTTCTTCAGTTTAAGCCTGAATTTTGCGATGAGTAGCTCATGATCTGAGCCGCAGTCAGCTCCAGGTCTTGTTTTTGCTGACTGTAAGGAGCTTCTCCATCTTTGACTGCAGAGTATATAATCAATCTGATTTCTGTGTTGCGCATCAGGTGATGTCCACGTGTAGAGTCGCCTTTTAGGTTGTTGGAAGAGGGTATTTGCTATGACCTACTTGTTCTCTTGACAAAACTTTATTAGCCTTTGCCCGGCTTCATTTTGTTCTCCAAGGCCAAACTTGTTAGTTGTTCCAGTTACCTTTTGACTTCCTACTTTGGCATTCCAGTCCTTTATGACGAGGAGGACATCTTTTTTGGTGTTAATTCTAGAAGGTGTTGTAGATTTTCATAGAACTGGTCCACTTCAGCCTCTTCTGCATCAGTGGTTGGGGCATAGACTTGGATTACTGTGATATTGAATGGTTTGCCTTGGATACGGACTGAGGTCATTCTGTCATTTTTGAGATTGTATCCCATTACTGCCTTCCTCACTCTCTTGTCAACTATAAAGGCAACACCATTTCTTCTACAGGACTCTTGGCCACAATAATAGATGTATAATGATCCTCTGAGTTAAATTCATCCATTCCCGTCCATTTTCGTTCACTGATTTTCAAGATATCGATGTTCAGTCTTGCCATCTCTTGCTTGACCACATCTAGCTTACCTTGATTCATAGATCTTACATTCCACATTTTGATGCAGTATTGTTCTTTGCAGCATCGGACTGTTCTTTCACCATCAGACAGCTGAGCATCCTTTCGGCTTTGGCCTCGCCGCTTCACTCTTTCTGTGGTTACTTGAACGCTCTTCCCCAGTAGCATATTGGGCACCTTCTGACCTGAGGGTTCATCTTCCAGCGCTATATCTTTTAGCCTTTTGTTGCTGTTCATGGGATTTTCTTGGCAAGGATACTGGAGTGGTTTGTCATTTCCTTCTCCAGTTGATCACATTTAGTCTGGGTTCTCAGCTGTGGCCTGTCCATCTTGGGTGTCATAGCCCACAGTCTCATTGAACCGCGCAAGCCCTCTTGCCACGATAAGGCAGCAATCCATGAGAATGGCTGTAGCAGAGCCAAATGCCATACAAAAACCTGGTACATTATCCAGAGGTTTGCACAACTAACAGCACCCGGGTAATTATGCTGCATACTCATTAGTGCTGAACAACCACTAATCAAAAATTTAATATATCATATCATTTGTCAATTTGATTAGTTGTTTGGGGTAATCGGCTTCAGAAATCAAGTGCAACAAAAAAAAATCAGAGTCTATGCTATATTTACAAATGAAAGCTTCTCTTCAGCATTGACCCAGCGCTTGTGAAGGGGTTATAAATTGCACATTCATTCTAAACTAGCATAACAAGGAAAGAACATACATATTTATTGATGTATAACTATGTCCCTCAAGAATACAGATTTTTGCAGTGCATCTTTGTAATATAAGAAAGCGAGCCTGTTTCTGTTGTAGCTTTGGCATATAGAAAATATTTAGTTTCTGTTAATGGACTTTTGTATAATAAAATTGTCCCCCTCCTCAATTTATTGTGAATGTATTTCACCCACTAAAAATTACTCAACTGTTAATGTTGTCACCTATCACCTTGTTTAATGTAGGCATTTAAAATAACAATATTACCTTCAGATCAGTTTTTATTGATCATATTGCTATAAAATTTAATTCTAAAGCATTATTTTCCTCCTAGACTAATTCCAGTGCTGGTAAAAATATTGTAAACTTTTTTTATTGGTATGTCGTAAGGTGTTCTCTATTGCATTACTCATGTATAGATCAAGATGAGTAGCCATGTAGTAAGAGCATAGTAGTAACTTAGAGACTAACAAAATTTGGGGTAGGGTACAAGTTTTCATGAGCCACCGCTCACTTCTTCAGATACTTGAATCTGAAGAAGTGAGCAGTGATTCACGAAAGCTCATACCCTACCCCAAATTTTGTTACTCTTTGTGGTGCTACTGTACTCTTACTCTTTTCTGTAACTCACATACGTTTATAATTGCTTATGTTAAACAAAGTCAGAGCAATGGAATGGAACTGTGTGCATCTTATAACTACTGGCAGTGGGGACTATTGGGGAGTTAGGGACTAATGCAGTATGCTCCTTGCTGTGCCAGTTTCCTGTTTGCAGTATGTGTGTGTGTGTGTGTGTGTTGATCCTCCAGCTATATCAAATTTTGGTCTTCCACCTATAGTTTGAATGGCCTCTTAATTTCCATGTCATTCCGCTGCATGTGTAGGTCAGGTTTCAGTCTAATCTTTTTCAGTGGCATTGACTACGTGGATTTAGGATGGATGTGATGTAGTGGGTAGAGTATCGGACTAGGGGACCTGGTTTCAAATGCCCTTTCCGCCGTAAAGTTCAATGGATGAACTTGAGATGACCTTTGTCAGCCTACCCTACCCCACAATGTTGTTGTGAGGTTAACATGGAAGGGGGGGGATAGAGCTCACGAAAGCAGAGTGGAACGAACATCATGTGACACGTTTAGGCTTTCAAAAAATAGCAGCTGTACATCCAAGATAAAATTCAAGATGAAGGAAATATTTTTGATCAACCTGTTGAAGCTGACAGAGACAGAAGGAGAGGTAACCATCATCCAGCCATTCATTTATCTAGGATGTTTCTATGCCGCCTCTTCAGAGACCTGCTCTGTCATGTCACAATATTAAAAGCAAGCCTTTAAAAACAAGGCATTGGACATAAGCAGCATAAAAATCTATAGAACAGAAAAGTACCATTAAAACGCTAATAAAATATTCCTTGCCATTAAAAGCATGGGTAAATTGATGTGTATTGGCCTGGCACCTTAGAGAAAGTAAATAGCAAACAGCAAGGGGGTGGGTGTTCCTAAGAACACACTAAATAGTCAGTATGCAAAGAATCCGTTGTTTAATATTCTCTCTCCATCAGATGCTTCAATATATCCTGGTAATCACAAAGCAAATGCACACATTATTCTTTTAAGGTACTGTATTTGCTTGAAAGGTAGGCAACCCTGAATGCAAGATGATCCCCTGAGAAATGTTATACATCCAAAAAGAAAAAAAATTCTGTTGGACTTAACTATAACTTGTATGGAAATATAAACCAATCCCTCCCTCCCTCCCTCCCTCCCTCCCTCCCTCCCTTTCTTTCTTTCTTTCTTTCTTTCTTTCTTTCTTTCTTTCTTTCTTTCTTTCTTTCTTTCTTTCTTTCTTTCTTTCTTTCTTTCTTTCTTTCTTCCTTCCTTCCTTCCTTCCTTCCTTCCTTCCTTCCTTCCTTCCTTCCTTCCTTCCTTTCTTTCTTTCTTTCTTTCTTTCTTTCTTTCTTTCTTTCTTTCTTTCTTTCTTTCTTTCTTTCTTTCTTTCTTTCTTTCTTTCTTTGGCATACCTGGAAAAACCCTAGTCTTGCATTGGCATAAATATTTCATGGTAATCCAAGTGATCCACAGCCATTTTTATACCGGTAAAAAATCCTACTACCTGATCACTGAAAGCAATATTTATTGAAATGAAAAAAAAAAAAAAGCCCTGTAAACGGCTTACTTATTCTGACTCCTCAGAGAAATGTATGCCACCATCAAAAACTCGGATATCACAGTGAAGTGTTTTAATGCACTGAGGCGTTACTGAAGAGGTATTATAGTAATGAAGTGATTTTGAGGGATGTATGCGTGTACATAAACTTTTTAAGTTTCTAGCAGTAAAATGGCTTGTCGCATTGGCCAAAGAAACTATTCAGAGTTTGTATGGTTGGATGAATCCTTTGCATTTAAAAAAAATAATAATTGGAGATGATTAGATTTTGACAGGTTCAGTGAAAAGGAATCCCTACCCAGGAATGAGTGTTGTTAACAAGATATGATTCTTTAAATCTTTTAAATCAACCATGAATCCTATTGTCATGTACAGAAAACAGCGTGCAGGTTGCCAGACCACCAGCGGGGCCAGAGAATTCTGGGAAGGTACAGACTGATCTACAGATGACAGAGATTGGTTGCCCTGGAGAAAAATGGCTGGGCCATTTTCTCCAGGGCAACCAATCTCTGTCATCTGTAGATCAGTTGTAATTCCAAGAAATCTCTGGGCCCCGCCTGGTGGTTGGCAACCCTGCACTCATTTTCATGTATAAAACACGGATGCAAAACGTTGACTTTCAAAGAGTGAAACAGTTTGTTGCAAAGAAACCTTGTAGTCTCCTGAGTTATATGCTTATTTGTTCACTTCTGGGAATATTCTTCAGTTGGTTATTTCTTAAGTGTATTGTGTAAGAGTCAAGTTCCTGCAAATAGAGCAAGGTTACAGAATCTTTTTTAAAGACTTCCTTTTCCCCATCAGTCCGTTTCTTGCTAAAAAGTTACGTCTGGGGGCCAAATTACATTATATCCTTGGCCACTAGTTGGGTTGAGATTCCCCCCCCCCCCCAACCTGATTTGGTTTCCCCACAACCTCATGGCAGCGGCAAGGAACTTCCAATTACCCAATCATTGCAGGGCCTAATTCAAATTGGAATTGGGAGGACTGGAGCTCCAATTCCAGCCCCCCCCCCCCTTCAAAACCTGCACTGTTTTTCCAAGCTAAAACAGCCCTGGAGAGGGCTTTTCCCCCAATTTGCTATCTTAAGGACAAACACCCCATAAAAACGCATATGGATTTTCATTAGGACAGCAGTAAATGATAGTTTGCTGAATTTGTTTGGCACGCTATGTACACTCATGGCTGAGAGTACATACTTCCAAATACTTAATTTGAAAGGCATCATTTTAAATTTTAGTTTGAATCCATCCTTGGATGCATCGGAAAGGATTTCTTTGTTTGTTCAGCTTACTATTCTGAGCTGGTCGTTTTATTTCTTTCTTCAGTTATTGATACTCAGGGCTTTTTGGAGGTGGGAAGTCACAGGAGCGGAGCTAGGGTTGCCAATCCCCAGGTGGGGGCAGGGGATCCCCCGGTTTGGAGGCCCTCCCCCCGCTTCAGGGTCGTCAGAAAGCAGGGGGGAGGGGAGGGAAATGTCTGCTGGGAACTCTGTTATTCCCTATGGAAATTTATTCCCATAGAAAATAATGGAGAATTGATCCACGGGTATCTGGGGCTCTGGGGGGGGGGTGTTTTTTGGGGTAGAGGCACCAAATTTTCAGTACAGCATCTAGTACCTCTCCCCCAAAATATCCCCCAAGTTTCGAAACGATTGGACCAGGGGGTCCAATTCTAGGAGCCCCAAAAGAAGGTGCCCCAATCCTTCATTATTTCCTATGGAAGGAAGACATTTAAAAAGGTGTGCCATCCCTTTAAATGTGAGGGCCAGAACTCTCTTTGGAGTTCAGTGATGCTTGTCACAGCCTTGATCTTGGCTCCCCCTCTAATGTCTCCTGGCTCCACCCCCAAAGTCTCCTGGCTGCACCCCCAAAGTCCCCAGATATTTCTTAAATTGGACTTGGCAACCCTAAGTGGAGCTCTGACTGGACTGGCCAGGGCTCTGGCTGGCACACTGGGGAAGGCATGGGGAGGCATCTTCAAATGCCTCCCTGATGGCTTCAGCCTCCCCCAGTGTGCCCCAGCAGCACGCTGGGGAAGGCACAGGGGAGCCTCCTGCTGGTTTTTTTCTACCAAAAAAGCCTTGTTGATACCGGGCCAGATCTACATTTTTTTTCGGGGGTGGGGGCAAAAGTAAAAAATGGTGGCCCTATACGTATATGATCAGTGTTTCTAACAAAGAGATATAATCAGGTGGTCCTGTTTCACAACGAAGTGCGTGTCACACCATTCCCAAAGACACCCCTGCCCCCTGCAACTGGCTGTAGCTAGAACAAAGCTGGAGTTCAGTGACACCCTTGATCAACAAAATTCATTCAAGGTATGAACTTTCGTGTGCATGTGCCCTTCCTGCAAACTGCACCCCAGCCGCCTTCTGTGCCCTTCCCTGTCTAAGAAGCGAGGGTTGCCAGGACTTCCCTGGCTTCTGGTGGGGGGTGAAGGGTAGGGTTGCCGGATAAACATGGGGAAAGTCCTGGAGATTTGGGGGTGGAGCCTGGGGAGGACAGGAACTTTTTCAGTAGGCTACAATGCCATAGAGTCTATTCTCCAGAGTATCCATTTCTCCAAGGGAACTGATCTCTGTAGTCTGGAGTTGAGCTGGAATTCTGGGGAATCCCCAGGTCCCACCCGGAGGTTGGCATCTCTGGTATTCTGTAAGCAATGCATTAGGACTACAGTCACAGAACTGGAGAACAATGTAAAGGAATGACTTGGTAAAATACCGTGGCATAACAGAGTCCTGCCAAAAGTGAAGCCTTTTTCTTTGATTTCAGCAGGAAAGATAAGCACTCACTGAAGTGATCCACTGAAATCAGTGTGCTTATTTTGACTGAATAAGACCTTATACATTATGGTGCTTGGGGTGCAGCAGTATAAATTACTGCAAATATTCATGCTCCTGGTATTCAATTACAGAAAAGCCAATCTGAATACAAAAATCTAGGAGAGATTCCTGGTCATGTTTGAGCCCAATCCTTTGGGAAACTGAGCTTTCTTCCTTTGCATTCCTACTTACTCTTCCCCCTTCCCCCATGTTAACTGTGGCTCTGAATAAAATTTGGTTGGTCTTAAAGGTGCAACTTGATCCTTGCTTTATTCTACTGCTTCAGACCAACACAGCTGCCCTCCTGGATCTATCTGCAGCTGTTAATGCGGGTGCTGAGAAGAGCGGGAGCAGCAGTTTCAGGCACCATGCGTGCGGGGGGGGGCGATGGGGGGAGGAGGAGAAGGGGAGAGAGAGTATTATCAGTTCTTTTTCTCATCCTGGTGGAACGACCTTCCAGAGATGGTGCGAGCCCTGCGGGACTTGAACCAATTCCGCAGGGCTTGCAAAACATTTCTTTTCCAGCTGGCATTCGAGATAGAACCTGATTAATCCAACGAGCGGACATCTAGCCATTTTGTGTACATTATGATTACAGTATTTTAGCACCTATTTTATATATTTTATCTATTTTAAATAATTTATTTGTAATTGATATACTTAAAATTGTTTATGTTGTTTTATATGAATCATGGGACTCCCGTGTCTGTTAGCCGCCCTGAGCCCGCTTGGCGGGGAGGGCGGGATATAAAAATAAAATATTATTATTATTATTACTATTATTATTATTATTATTATTATTATTATTATTATTATTATTATTATTATTATTATTATTATTATTATTATTATTATTATTATCCCAGCAGGCTGGGTGAGGCAGGAGAGAAAGCAGCAAGCCCTGAGGTGCAAAGAGCCGGGGCGAAAGTGCAGCGGTGTAATTCCTGGCCCCTCTCTGCTTCACTCTTTGGTCAGGAGGGAGGGGAAGCAAAGCAGCACGTGGAGAAGGGGGGCGGGATTGTTTGCTAGGAGAAGAAACCTCCCTTGGCCATCCTCCTAGGATCGGAGTGGGCGGGTGAGACTCCACTCGCTGCTGCGTTGGGAGGGGGAGCCCTGCTCAGCCCCTTTTCTGCTGCTTCTGCCCACTGCTCCAGAGGCTCCCAGGCAACAATGAAGATTCAGAGGGAGCTGGCTGGGCTGTGGGCAGCAGCCGGTCTTTTTTCCTTCTCTCCAATTCGGGGCAATGAAGAAGGACGCAGGTGGCCGCTGCCGAGTCAGCTCCCTCTGAAGCGGGGGAGAAGGCTGGGAAAGGGATGGGATGGGCAGGGTCAGCGCGACCGGAGATGGGGTGGCCGCCCTCCACCCCCCCCCCATCAAAAGAGCTGCTTTTACCTCCTCCCAGCAAGTGAAAGAAGCGGCAAAAGCAGCCAATCTGCAGGGCTGCTTGATTGCTTCCCCCACTCCCCCTGAGAGTGCCCAATTTGGCACCCCCCCCAGGTGGCGCCCGGGGCAAGCCACCCCTTCTGCTCCCCTCTAGATCCAGCCGTGTGTTGATATTTATAATATACGAGTTCTAAAGCTTCTA
Source organism: Heteronotia binoei (assembly GCF_032191835.1). Classification (NCBI taxonomy): domain Eukaryota; kingdom Metazoa; phylum Chordata; class Lepidosauria; order Squamata; family Gekkonidae; genus Heteronotia; species Heteronotia binoei. Next base: position 155,993,093 of record NC_083227.1, read on the forward strand.
AAATATACATGCCTTTTAAAGCATCTAAAGGGGTGAACAACCATTTGAATACGGGGGGCCCAATAGATGTTATTTTCCTTCCAGAAAGGCTCCTAAGTAAGCTCAGTAGTCATGGGGTAAAAGGACAAGTCCTCTAATGGATCAAAAACTGGCTAATTAATAGGAAACTGAGAGTGAGTATAAATGGGCAATTTTCACAATGGAAAGTGGTAAGCAGTGGGGTACTGTAGAACTCAGTACTAGGTCCAGTGCACTTTAACTTGTTCATTAATGATTTGGAGTTGGGAGTAAGCAGTGAAGTGGCTAAGTTTGCAAATGATTCAAAGTTGTTCAAGGTGGTCAGAACCAGGGAGGATTGTGAGATGCTCCAGAGTGATCTGTCAAGACTGGGGGAGTGGGTGTCAATGTGGCAAATGAGGTTCAGTGTGGGTAAGTGCAAAGTAATGAACATTAGAGCCAAAAATCCTAACTGTAAATACACATTGATATGGGGTCTGAGTTGATGGAGACAAACCAGGAAAGAAATCTTGTGGTAGATAACACACTGAAAATGTCAACTCATTTCAGTGTTGCACAGTGTGCAACACTGTCAGTGTGCAACAGCAATTAAAAAAAGGCAAATGCTGTGCTGCAGATTATTAGGAAGGAGAATAAAAACAAATCAACTAGTATCATAAATGCCCCTGTATAAATAGATGGAGCAGCCTCATTTGAAATACTGTGTACAGTTCTGGTCATTGCACCTCAAAAAAGGATATTATAGCATTGGGGAAAGTGCAGAAAAGGGCAACTAAAATGATTAAGGGGATGGAACACTTTTCCTATGAAGGAAAGTTAAAGATGTTGGGGCTCTTCAGCTTGGAGAAACTATGACTGAGGAGTGACATGATAGAGGTTTACAGAATTATGCATGATACAGTGAGTTTTCGCAATATGTCAAGCCTCCAGCAGTTCAATGATCAGAGACAGTCCATTGCTAGAAAAGCTATTTATTGATACATGACAGGTCAGGGCAAGGCGGTCCTTGTGAAAACTAATTTTGGCAGGCGCTCTGCCCCCTCTTATAGATCAGGCTTAGACCGTTACACATTCAAAGGAAAGGCGCGAAGTGAGCAGTCCCTCCCCCCAGAGTTCTTCCCAGACCCCTTGCCAGGTGCGAGCTTAATCGGGCAGGAAGGCCTTGGCTATTCCTGAGACCAGGCAGAAAGGAATGTTTCACTCATTACACAGAGATAGTGGCGGTGCAAAGCAGAGACAATGGAAAGTGAAAGCACTCCCTCTAAATGGCAAGAGTCCTCTTGACAGTAGAGAAAGAAGTACTCCCCCCCCCTTTCTCACAATACAAGAACTCATGGGCACTTCATGAAATTGCTGAGTAGTCAGGTTAGAACAGATAAAAGGAAGTATTTCTTCACCCAAAGAGTAGTAAAAAGGTGGAATTCACTGCAGCAGGAAGTGGTGGCGGCTACAAGCAGGAAGAGGGGATTGGATAAACATGGAGCAGAGGTGCGGGTGCACCCAGTGCTGCGTGAGCAACACTGGCTACCTCTTTAGTACCGGATCCATTTCAAGGTGTTGGTTCTTACCTTTAAGGCCCTCTACAGCCAGGAGACAGCATATCTTCAGGACCGCCTCTTCCCATATGAGCCTCCCCCCCCAGGTTGCACAACATCTTCTTGTGGTCCTTGGTCCTAAGGACACCCGACTGGCTTCAACGAGGGCTAGGGCCTTTTCAGTCCAGACCCCTACCTGGCGGAATGAGCTCCCGCTAGAGACCCAGACTCTGCGGGACTTATCAAGGCCTTGCAGGGCCTGCAAGATGGAGCTATTCCACCAGGCTTTTAATTGATCCAGCGGGCATCCCTTTGGCCTCTTCATCACTTTACCACCTCCCCATCACCTTACCATCATGATGACTGTGCTGTGCTGATGCTTGTCAACCTATATGCTGTTGTTGACTCACCATCTGTGTTTGTGATGCCGTACTGCCTTTGTTTTTATACTGTTATGCTTTTATGATGTTTTATTTTTAATCTGTAATAGGCGTCTAGATTTCTGTTGTAAGCTGCCTTGAGTCTGCTTGCGGGAAAGAGAGGGATATAAATCTAAAAATTAAAGCCAGTTTGGTGTAGTGGTTAAGTGCGCGGGCTCTTATCTGGGAGAACTGGGTTTGATTCCCCACTCCTCCACTTGCACCTGCTGGAATGGCCTTGGGTCAGTCATAGTTATCACAGGGCAGCTGGTGTGAGAGCCTTCTTAGCCCCACCCACCTCACAGGGTGTTTGTTGTGGGGGAGGAAGATAAAGGAGATTGTGAGCCACTCTGAGACTCTTGGGTGGAGGGCGGAATAAGAAGATGAAGAAGAAGATATTGGATTTATATCCCGCCCTCCACTCCAAAGAGTCTCAGAGCGGCTTACAATCTCCTTTACCTTCCTCCCCCACAACAGACACCCTGTGAGGTGGGTGGGGCTGGAGAGGGCTCTCACAGCAGCTGCCCTTTCAAGGACAACCTCTGCCAGAGCTATGGCTGACCCAAGGCCATTCCAGCAGGTGCAAGTGGAGGAGTGAGGAATCAAACCCGGTTCTCCCAGATAAAAGTCCGCACACTTAACCACTACACCAAACTGGCTCTCCAATATAAATCCAATGTCGTTGTTGTCTTCTTCTAGATGGAACACTCTGTCTGGGGCAGTGATAAGTTGTATTAATTAACACATGGAATTCATTGCCACAGGAGGTGGAGGCTGCTGCAAGCATAGACAGCTTCAAGAGGGGATTGGGTAAACATGTGGAGCAGAGGTGCATCAGTGGCTATTAGCCACAGCGTATTGTTGGAACTCTCTGTCTGGAGCAGTGATGCTCTGTATTCTTGGTGCTTGGGGGGAGCAACAGTGGGAGGGCTTCTAGTGTTCTGGCCTCACTGGTGGACCTCCTGATGGCGCCTGGTTTCTTTGACCACTGTGTGACACAGATTGTTGGGCTGGATGGGCCATTGGCTTGATCCATCATAGCCTTATGTTCTTATGTTTTTATTTGGTACTTGGAGGACTACAGTGGGAGGGCTTCTGGAGATCTAACCCCGCTGGTGGATCTCCTGATGGCACCTGGGTTTTGGCCACTTTGTGACACATAGTACTGGACTGGATGGACCACTGGCCTGATCCAACATGGCTTCTCATTTGTTCTTATGTTCATTCTAATTTTTTCTGTGGTGCATATAGTCAGCTGTAATATGATCCTGTAAATACAAATGTCAACGTAATATCTCAATTTGTGTTTCTCCTCTTTTTTTAAATAGTACTCTCAACAACAACAACATTACTCGCATCCCTCTGACCAGTTTCAACCACATGCCAAAGATCAGGACCTTGTAAGTACTCTGCTCTTAAACTCTCAACAGCTTGAATCAAAAGATAATGTATTCTAGTATTTTTAACTCTTTGACTTGATTTATGTGGTATGGAGGAAACCTCAGGTAAAAGTGGGGTTGTGGGGTTGGAGAACACCAGAAGCTGCCACAGTACCTGTAGTTATGGCCAAGTTTCACTTCTGGTTGCAGGAGGAGTCTAGCTCCATGAAGTTACTTTAGGGCTAACTCACATATAAAGAGGCCATGTGATTGAGGTGTGCTCACCAGGAGGACTTTGGATCCAGTTGTCAAGCCCCCAGATTCCCAATAATGCAGTCCTTTGTTTTGTTTCAAATAGACTGTTTTATTCAGGAATTCAAAGATGCTACACGGAACTTGGTCCGTGGAAATACTGAGATACAAGAGGTTACATGCTTACTATATAGGGTATCATAAACTGTTACAAAAGACGCTTCATTTGAATCTAAGGTTCAGAGATTAAGGCAGTGACTGTCTTTTTTACCACAAAAGCATTCTCACACTATACTGTGAACAGATAAGCAAGCTTGCGAATTTAGGGAGTACATCCCTGAAACACAGCAGGCCTTTTCCAGTATCATAAACATTCTTCTGCCAGATGGTAATGCCTACGTGTTCTCTATGTTGTAAATAATGGAGAAGGGTCAGAGCATCAGCCCGACATTTGGCCAGCCAGGGCTAAGCAAAGGACAGGGCTTGACACCAGTGTGTGCTTGGAGCATCATGCTTGATTAAGACCACTGCATGAAGGAGAAGGGGCTTAAGCCTCCCCCCACAGAGCCATTTTCCCAACCACAAACAACCCAAGGAAGTTACTGCTTGCCCTATTAAGGAAATGTATGTGTGTCAGGATGGAATCAGTTGGAATCTCAGGGCCCTGTCTGCACAATTGGGTCGAATGTTGGACTCCTTCAACCCACTGTCCCTGGCAGACGTTGACAGCATCCTCTCAGTGGTTCAGCCTACTACCTGCTCCTTGGATCTCTGCCCTTCCTGGTTGATGAAAGCCTCCTGGAAAGTGGTAGGAGAAGCTTTGGGAGATATTATAAATTTCCCAGGGCTCTTTCCCAAGCTCCCTCAAGGAGAAAGTAGTGACACACCTCCTGAAAAAGTTATTTTTAGATTAGAGGGTTCTAGCCAATTACTGTGCAGTATGTAGTTTTCCATTTCTGGGAAAGGTGATTAAGCAAGCAGCGGCTGAAGAGTTCTGGGAATTTCATGGATGAGACATCTGCCCTGATCCTTTCCAAACCAGTTTCCAGCCAGGATTTGGGACTAAGACAGCTCTGGTCACTCTAGTTGAAGATCTCCAGTAACACCTTGATACAGGTGGGGTGGCACTACTGATCCTGTTGAATCTGTCAGCTGCCTTTGACACAGTATGCCATTTGATCCTGGTCAATCACCTAGCCTCCTTGGATGTGAGGGGTATAGCCTTGAGCCGGTTCTCCTCATTTTTCCCGGTTCGCTCCCAGAAGGTAAGCATGGGTGGAGAGAGGCCATCACCAAGGGCCCTAATCCAGGGTTTCCCAAACTTTCCCCCCTCATGGCCCGGTTATTTTTACACTTCTCCTTCGTGGCCCACTATTTGAGGGAGGGGCCAGGAGACTTTGGGGGTGGAGCCGAGAGACAGGAAGTGATGTACAAACAAGCCTAAAACTTGTAATATTTTGTTTAGGAAAGGTAAGAGAATAGTGGGATTTTGCAATGCAATTTTAAAAATAAAACATCAAGAAAAAGTACAAAAATCACAGCAGAAAATTAAAAATATAAAATGCTCTTAGCCTGGGAAAACATAAAATGGCAGCCTGGGAAAACATGAAATGGCAGGGCGTTTCAAGCTTCTCTTTCTGCCCCCCAAGGAAGGAAGGAAGGAAGGAGGATAGCTCCTTCCGGTACACCACATTCGAGTGGGTATCACATGGAGGTCTCGCCACGGGCCACGCTTTGTCCCCTACCATGGGGAAAGGAGGAAAACCACTGTAGGGCAATCCGCTGAACTCCTATGTGGGTCATTAGATCATAATTGACCGTGTCAAACGCTGCTGAAAGATATAACAGTAACAGCAGCACTGACCCACCTTGTTCCAGATGCCTTTTGAGGTCATCTGTGAGGGCAATCAAGACAGTCTCCGTATCACGACCAGAGCAAAAGGGTCAAGGATGAAAGTAGTCTCCAGGAAAGCTTGGAACTGCTCCACCACTGCTTTCTCAATGACCTTACCCAGAAACGGAAGATTCGAGACTGGCCAGGACAATGGGGTCCAAGGATGGCTTCTTTAAAAGCAGACATACCACTGCCTCTTTGAGCCTAACTGGGAAACTCCCTGATGACAGGGACAGATTAACAATATCAACCAGAGGACTCAAGACTTTAAGAGGACTTGCTTTAACAAGAGGACTTGCTTTAACAAGCCAGGATGGGCATGGGTCTAGTGGACAAGTGGTAGGCTTCACTGCAGCCAAGATTCTGTCCACATCTTCCAGAGAAAGCTGACTGAAGTCATCCAAGAAAGGGCCCAAAGATGGACAGTGGGCTTCCAGTTCACATACCGTATCAACTGTGGGTGGGAGATCTTGGCAGAGAGTCAGGACTTTATCTGCGAAATAGGTCACAAAGGCCTCACAGCCAATATCCAATTCCCTAGCCTTTTGGTTGCCTGTCGGCATTGTGGTTAATGATCGAATTGTCCTAAACAATTGGGCTGGGCGCGATTTCGCAGACGCAATGGAGGCCACATAGAATTCCTTTGTAGCGGACTTCACTGCCTTCTCATAGACCATAAAGGTTTTATAAGAAGTTCTTGACTCCTCGTCATAAGATCGCCTCCACACTCTCTTTGGTCTTTATTACTTTAGTTCTCTTTAGTTACTGTGGCTAGTAGCCATTTATGGAGCTGTCCTCTATTAATTTGTTTAACTCCCTTTTTAAGATTTCCATGCTCATGACCTTCACTACATCCACTAACAAAGTTCCACAAGTTACTCACTGAATAAAGTATTTCCTTTTGTCTGTCCTGAATCTCTTTGTCCATCAACTTCATCAGTGCACATGAGTTCTTATAATATGAGAGGGGGGAAAGTTCTGGGTACCCAGTTTTGCTACTCCATGTATAATTTTACAAACCTCTATGATGTCTTAGACAATCTCACAGGTAGGGTGCTCCGTCTCCTTAAACATTTTGGTTATGCTTCTAATTTTATTCTTACTTCATTTATACTCTGTCTTTTCCCCCTATGGCTTACATCATTCTTTTGTCCTCCATTTTATCCTCACAACAATCCTGTCGGGTATGGTTAGGCTGAAAATGTATGACTGGTCTAACGTCACCCAGCAAGCTTCCATGACAGAGTAGATATTTGAACTTGGTGTCTCCTGGATCCTAACCCAACACTCTTAATTGCTAGACCACATTGGTTCTTCTGCATTTTTATGCACAATATAAATAATATTTGATGACATGTGCATCAGTAATTAAACTTCAGGTTTTGAAAGTAGAATCAGTGACTCTTACACCTTATCAACAACAACCAAAAAATCATCTCTCATCTCTTTCTGTCTTCGTTGCACAAGGACTTAAGTGGCCAGGAAGAGAGGCTGATAGGTCATTCCACAGTCAGTTCCGGCATTGGTTGGGTTCTTACTGGATGCCACGTGCAAGTTCTGTCTGCAAGTTTAACCTTGGAACAAACTTCCCCTCTCCAGCTTCAACCCATTTCAGAAATCCCCCCTGTTATGTCGGGGCTTGTCACCTATTGCTTTGCTGTACTGGCTCCTAAATAGGCGTGCCTGGACTTGTTCTCCGGGAGCATTAGAGGAGCTTGGAGTTCCTAAACAACAGACCACCAGGATTCTGGAATCTGCCTGCTGATTGGGCATGCAGTGGCTGGCAGGCAATAGGGAGCAGGAAGGCAGTTCCAACCCTCCAATGGTTTGGGGAGTAAGAGGAGTTTAAGTGTATATAACCAGGCTGAGGCCTATATGTGAGGGGATGCTAGCTGAAATCACTAATAAACAGAGCTGATCACTATGCCTGGCACCCGCCCTCCTATCAAACCCAGTATTTAATACTTGCAAAGTGAATTTCCCTCACCAACCAAATACTTTTACTTTAATGATACTGCTCATACAGCTGATTCATCTCTGAGCTGAGACTAAAAATAAAATAAAATGTATTAATACATGTACCTATATAATATAAGGATTTTGTAGTTTTTAATCAACTGAGAAAAAGAAGGTGGCCACCACCGGTGTAATTTTAAAATCCACCCCTGCTAAAAGAAACCTCAAATTATCCTATTCACACAGAGCCCTGAATATAAGGTTTTATCCAACTGTCTCTTGCCACATTAAGCAGGTCGCAGTTGAATAGACAATGTTGAAGAGTGTCTATTCAGGCAGAACTGCATTGACACACTTGCTCAGAGTAAGGCGCCTTATTTAAGCATCCCAATAATTCCCCTGATGGAATGGCATTCAATCTAGGCAGCATAAATAATCATCTGTAGCGTGGAACTGTCAGGAAATCAAAATAAGCTGGAAGAGCTTGTTGGCAGCATTAAACCTAAATATAAAGGTGCATGCTCTTATCATGGTACCTCTAATATTCAGTTTTTCCACACCGCTTAAAATTGAAGAGAGAGCTGCTAAAGGCCCTTGTTCTTTCAGATCATTAAGTCCAGATGCAATGTTCAACCCATTTGCTCCATGAACTTTGATAAAGAGTCTGTTTGCAGTACATGTAACTACCCATTTGACTCCATAGAGCAGGGGTGGCCAACGGTAGCTCTCCAGATGTTTTTTTGCCTACAACTCCCATCAGCCCCAGTCATAGGCCATGCTGGCTGGGGCTGATGGGAGTTGTAGGCAAAAAACATTGGGAGAGCTACCGTTGGCCTCCCCTGCCATAGAGGATAACCCAAATCTGAGCGTCAAATGATTTGAGACTTAGTTCTTCCCTCAGTGGTACTCCAGCAATACAATTAGAAGCACCAGTAATTTTTTTTGAAGAAAATACATCAAAAGGGAATCAATTGATTCTCCACAGGCTTTGACCCACAAAGGTGCGCCATACAAAAATTCTGATCCTACTTTACTGTTAAATACAGTGATAGCAGCTGGAATATACTGTCCACCTTTAAAATAGAATAACCGGATTATTGCTTTTGTAGCAATAAGCACTGTAGTTTGTGCATTTCTAATGTGAGTTGTCCAAAGCACATTAGATCAAAAATAAACTCCAAGAAGAAGATGATTACATTGGATTTATACCCCACCCTTCACTCTGAATCTCAGAGTTTTAGAGTGGCCTATAATCTCCTTTACCTTCCTGCCCCCACAACAGACACCCTATGAGGTAAGTGGGCTGAGAGAGCTCTCCCAGAAGCTGCCCTTTCAAGGATAGCTCTGTGAGAGCTATGACTGACCCAGGGCCATTCTAGCAACTGCAAGTAGAAGAGTGGGGAATCAAACCTGGTTCTCCCAGATAACAGTCCATGCACTTAACCACTACACCAAACTGGCATAGATAGATAGATAGATAGATAGATAGATAGATAGATAGATAGATAGATAGATAGATAGATAGATAGATAGATAGATACTTGTTCATTAACATGCCAAAAATATCTGATGTGAGGACCTACAGAACTTGTATCACTTTAGACTTATTATAATTTACTAGCAGTAAAGCCCATTGTCAGAAGAAATACAACGGGCCCTAGAAAAGTATAGGGGGGGGGCATGATGAATTTGTAGGCGGGAGGTAGGATAAGCACACTAGCATTTGGTAATATCAGTAAACTAATATAGAAGTGAAGTATTGCCTACCCGATTGGTGTAGCCATTTAGTGGTTTCCCATGTTTGAGAACGTGGCCTGGAGAATGCAGCATAAGGAGCCACACAGAGTAGTGTCTTGATATCAGTAGTTTGGGAAGTAATCTGGTGTCCAGGGAACGTTTCAGAGGAATTGCTTGATATCTCCACTGTGCTAGAAGGCAGACATGGTCACAGAGGAGACAATGGAGTGCATTCTCTCTCTCTTGGGGCCATAGGATAGAATGGATTTGCATGAGCCTTTGTAGAGGTGGCCAAGAGCAGGAAGATGCGCACTATTGAAGGAAGCCTACCTCAGAGGTCAATTTTGTGGACAGAGCAGCAGCAGGGCAGCATTTTCGAAGGTAGCCCTGAGGGGCTGAAGGAGTGACGAGGGGGGGGGGGAGTCATTGCCTGAGACTGTTGGCTGGCTGCTTTTTGGAAATGAGTTTAAGGCTGAGAGCTGGCATTGGTCTGTTAGAGTTATTCTGTGAGTTGCTCAGCCATCATCTGAGGGAAGATCATTTTGGCTGTTGGGGGACGTGGCAAAGGTTGCAGTGGGAAGTAGGCAGAGAGTGTACCCAATGGTAGCACAAAGTGGTAACAGACAGCAGTGACCCAATAGACAGTGCACTGCAGTCCCACCAATCCCAACCAATCAGGATGGTCAGTTTTGCCAGATTTTGCCAGATTAAGAGGATAATCTGACCTTCAGAGCTGCAATACTGTGCAAAAGACCAGCATAGACCCACAGGGGTCACCAACCACTTATAAAACCACTGTATTTGTGAAAACTACTTAGTTGACAAAACTGCCACTGTTGCTAAACACAAGTAAGTGGTCATCTCTTGGTTTTCAGACTGGGCCTGATTCTTAGAATAGTAACTGAGGTAGGAGCTAGGATAAGGTTTACCTTCTTGAAGAGGCCTGGTAGTATGTTACGACTGGGTGAGCATTGAAATTGTACTTCATATATGGTATTTTGTATAAGCGATTTTTCATGTACGGTTAAATATATAAGTATTCGCGGTATCTAGCCGTAAGCTTTTGCCGTTGCATTCCAGTCTAGTGTTGCCAGGCATGGCCTGGGAGAGAACATGGAGGCTAGCAAAGGTGGTGTCATATCACTTGAAGAATTGCCAGAAACTCTGTGTCAAAACCATTAACTTCCCATTGATACCTAGACAACACTGACATTACATCTGGGTTTTCGCCTGAAAAGAAGTCATGCCTTCAGCCCAATGGCAATTTGCATGTTTTTCTTCTTTCGCTGTAGGAAGCCTGACAATCCTGCCTTTCTCCCTATCAGTAGGTAGTATTCTGTCTACATAATGTTTTGATGGCGTTTTGAAAGCGAAACTGTCAAAAGAAAGGCAAAAAAAGATTCATGGAAAACCAATGCATCCCCATCTTTAAAAAAAAGTTACTCCCATCTTTTAAAAGGATTCCAGAGGAGATCCAGGAAATTACAGGCCAGTCAGTCTGACTTCAGTACCGAGAAAGTTGGTTGAAACAAGGGCTTTTTTGGTAGAAAAAGCCAACAGGAACTCATCGGCATATTAGGCCACAACCCCCTGATGTCACCATTGTCACCAGCAGGAGCCCATTTGCATATTAGGCCACAACCCATGACACCAAGCCAGCCGAAGCTGCATTCCTGCTCAAAAAAAGCCTGGTGGAAACCATTATTAAAGAGAGAATTAGTAGGCACATTGATAAACAAAAGCTACTGAGTTTGGGTTCTATAAGGGAAGATCTTGTCTCACCAACCTGTTAGAGTTTTTTGAAAGGGTGAACAAACATGTGGACAAGGGGGACCCAATAGATGTTGTTTATCTTGACTTCCAGAAAGCTTTTGATAAAGTTCCTCATCAAAGGTTCCTAAGTAAACTCAACAGTCATAGGGTGAAAGGACAAGTCCTCTTATGGATCAAAAACTGACTAATAGGAAACAGAGAGTGAATATATAAATGGGCAATTTTCATAGTGGAGGGTGGTAAGCAACAGGGTACCATAGGGCTCAGTACTGGATCTGATGTTTTTTAACTTGTTCAACTCCAAGATCTTGGAGTTGTGGTAGATGACTCACTGAAAATGTGGAGACAGTGTGTGATTGCAATACAAAAGGTCAAAACTATGCTGGGAACTATTAGGAAGGCAATTGTCAGTTGTCAATTTATTCAGCCAATGACCAGTACAAATCAAAAGCAAAAACTATTCACTTTTTTACCAAACCTTTAATGGCATAACAGTTGCGAATAAAAATACACAGAATACAAAATTGAAACACTGGAGATAAAATCAAAACAAAACCAAGATTACAGATGCATTCATATATGGTCAGATTTAAATTTAAGGATGTCAGCCAAAAATTTTACCATAGCCTCGCTAACCTCCCACTCAGTATCATTCAATAAATAATAACAGGGTGGCAGAATAGACGCATCTGGAGAGAAAGAAAGCTTGCAAAATAAATCTTTACGGAGATGATGATAAATGGAACAATCAAGCAATATATGCTGAATTGAGTCAGGAATATTCGCTCCACAGGAACAGAGTCTGTCGCCTAAAGGGACTCGATGATATCTCCCTTGTAGAACTTTGGAGGGAAATGCATTTAGTCTAGCCAACATAAATGCCCTGCGATGACTTGGAATGGTTAAGTCTGATAGATAATGGGGCATTTTGCCACAGAAAGCATAAAGACCTAAGGATGCTGGAGAGCAAATATAAGGGTCTGTTGGGCGTAGTTTTGTTTCCTCCAACTCCAACAATCTCAATTTAATACATCTGAAGATATATGACTCATCAGATGTAAAAAAAATCATCAACCTCTATCCCAACTGGTTAAGTTTGGACATAAGAACTGCTGACCAGGATGAGATATATGGGTCTCTTTTCAGACAATCAAGAAAGCTGTTAGGATCTGTTCTAAAGTGAAATTTTGAGCCAGAATTTAAACACTGCGATCCAGGCTTTTGTCTCCACCAAAGACTGACCCACTTCAGAGCAGAGAGCAAAGTGGGACACACATTTTGGCATACCAAGAATTTGTCTAAAGAATGAGGCTTGAATGCCCTCCACTTTCCTGGTAAATGCTGAGATCCATATAGGGATACCATAGAGAGTTTGGGCTAGCGTGTTAGCTTTGAACACTTTAATTGCTGCTGGAACTAATTGATTGCCCCTTGCAAAGAAAAATTGTTTAATTTGAGCAACCGAACATTTAGCCAAGTTGACGGTGTTGTTACGACGTGAAACCCAGCTTAATTTGTGATTAAAAGTGATCCCCAAGTATTTAAAAAATTTTGTTTGCTCAATTGTTGAGTTGCCAATAAACCATCTCTGTGGGCGCCAGCAATTTGAAAAGACAACTGCTTTAGATTTGGCATAATTGATAGAGAGTGAATTGGGGGATTGAAAGGTAAGCAGAATCCTCTGCATTTGAGACTGATCATTAAGTGATTCGATGGTAATCAAGTCAATTTTGTGATAGTTCAGATGAAGAAGTTCACAGAGTTGAGATTTAACTAAAAGTTTACTTCTCCAGGATGGGGTTTTCTCACCATAGGAACAAACTGTGATGCATACCTTATTGGGCTGTAGAACCAATTGTTACACGTTCCTTTCATGGCCCACACTGAACTTAGACTCCATATAGGAGCCCCGGGGATCCATATCCTGTGTTGCAGACGGACACCGCTTTAAATGGGCTAAAGCTCCAATAGAGGTATCATCCAGATGGACTAAGAGAACTTTATCCATTGACACTGTTAGTCTCTATTTCCAAAGAAAGGTCAAGAATTTGATCTTCTATTCCCTTTAACTTTTTAAAGATACATTCCACTGTTCTTGCAATCAGGGTAATTGGAGGAAGCTCCTCAGAAGACATGGATCTTTCTTCATTATCACAACATATTTGTGACTCATGCTGTTTCTGCTGCACCTTTAAAGCCCCCACCCCAGACTGGAGTTGAGAGTCTATGACATCTTCATAGTCAGACTCATTAGTAAGTTCCTCCTTTTCTGCTGGCTCTAACTCGCCTTCTAGAGGGGAGAAGCGATTTGATGTTTTAATAGCAAATGACGGCAGAGCAGATTTGGACTTCTTGTTTAAGGTAAAAAAAGTCCTCTATCCTAAACTGTTTGCAAACTGGCAAAGAAGCAGATTCCTCCTCCACTTCTCTTGGCCGCTTGCCCGAAGCCGTTGGATGGCAATTGGCACTGTTCTGATAAAAATATATATATAAATAAAACAAATACCAGACAACTGAGGTCTTAAAACTTACAGATAAAAGTCACAACGTCTGCTAAGAGTATCTTAAAATATCTTTAAAAACCAAATTTGTCAGAGCCAACACCGTAGCCGACTGCACTCTGCCATGGTTTTCCTCTCTCGCAAAAACTATTCAATAAAACATTTAAGAATAAAAATGATCTAAATATAACAGGAATATCTCTAAGATTTAACATTTAAAATTGATCTAAATATAACAGGAATATCTCTAAAATTTAACATTTAAAATCCTTACATAAGAACTTAAAATCTGAACCTATTTTATAGCTCTAAAATTTAGAATCTATACCTAAAATTTCACGTCGAATTCTACAAGCTGCTGAGAAAAATTTAGCACAGCTAATGGTGACCTGTGGATTCGCACCCATCAAAAGCTTCCTTAAAATATCTGCATCAGAACAACCTAGGTAATTATTAAGCAGAGGGGAAATTACATTGGCTCGAACTTCCTGATAAAAATTACAACAAAACAGTGCATGTTCTATAGATTCCACCTCATCAGTGCCATATGAACAGGTTCTCTCCTTCATGGAAGTTATTTTAAATCTCCCATCTACAACTGCAGATGGGAGGGCTCGCCATCTTGCCAAGGTGAAAGCCCTCCGTTGACTTGGTACCTCCAAAATGGAGAGGTAGGTGCTGGGGCAACCACATATTTCAGCTTCTCTGGAGATAGGAAATTTGGGGTATTATTGCTATCCCTTTGGCGCTCTGTATCAAGCAATCTTTGAACTTGCTTGATCATAACCCCTTTGTTAAACAAATTCTAAAGAGAAGCTCATATTCTGTAGTTTAGAGTAGATGGCCTTCTCCCAAGAGGATTGAAAATTACCTTGCAGGACTAAAGCTGTCAGACCCTTTGGGTTGTGTACTAATTTTAACCAAAAGTTAATAGAGGCTAGACTTACCCTAGCTTCCACTTTAACCAACCCTGACTCAAGACGTAGACTGGCATTAGACACACATCTTGGAACCTGGAATAAAGCTCTCAAGAATCTTGACTGGACTTTTTCTAGAGGAGCAAAATGGGAAGGTCCAAGTATTGTCCCATGCATTAATTGGGGCAATGTTTTTGCCAAAAATAACCGTAAAGCTGCTGGTATATACATGCCTCCTTTGTTACAAGCAAATTTAAAAATGCCCTGTGTAGTTTTCTGGCCAATTCATGCGGCATAATCATGATGGGCAGTTCTACTCCCAAAGGAATGAATCATCACCCCTAAATATTTAAAATAGGATACTTGTTCTAGCCTATGGCCATTGATATACCAAGACCTTTCCCCCCTACTTTTGCCGAATGATAGAATTTTAGTTTTATTATAATTAATTTCTAGTAGGGTCTCTTCACAGTAGGAGTTGAATGCCTTGAGTGCTCTTTTCAGACCCACTGGAGTTCTGGATAAAAGAACCGTAACATCAGCAAATAGCAAAGCTGGTATTTTCCTGTTTGCTAAAATAGGGGGGTGAGTGTCGACAGAACTTGTGCTGCTAATCAATTTATTAACATATAAATTAAACAACACTGGTGCTAGAACGCATCCTTGTTTTACTCCTCTAGCTGTGGCTACCACATTAGAAAGTTGTCCAGCTCTGTCACAACTAATTCTAAGGGATGTGTTGGAGTGAAGGGTGCATATAAGATATAATAGCCTCTGGTCTATATTCATAGCTTTCAGTTTTTCCCACAAGAAGCCCCTGGATATAAGATCAAAAGCTGACCTTAAATCAAGAAAAGCGATGTACAATGAGGCTGACTTACTGGATGCAAATTTCTCTTTTAGATGTTGCATCAGTATACAAGTATGCTATGACTAAAGGAAGGGAATTGAAAACAAATCAGCCAGTATCATAATGTCCCTGTATACATGGATGGTGCGGCCTCATTTGGAGAACTGTGTACAATTCTTGTCTCTAAACCTCAAAAAAAAAAATTATAGCATTGGGAAAAGTGCAGAAAAGGGCAACTAAAATGATTGAAGGGTTGGAACACTTTCCCTATGAAGAAAAATTAAAGCGCTTGGGGCTCTTTAGCTTAGAGAAACGACAACTGAGGGGTGACATGATAGAAATTTACAAGATTATGCATGGGATAGAGAAGATAAAGAAGTACTTTTCTCCCTTTCGCACAATACAAGAATTCATGGGCACTCAGTGAAGTTGTTGAGCAGTCGGGTTAGAATAGATAAAAGGAAGTACTTCTTCACCCAAAGGGTGAACACATGGAATTCACTGCTACAGGAGGTGGTGGTGGCTACAAGCATAGACAGCTTCAAGAGGGGATTGGATAAACATATGGAGCAGAGGTTAATCAATGGCTATTAGCCACAGCATATTGTTGGAACTCTCTATCTGGGGCAGTGATGCTCTGTATTCTTGGTGCTTGGGGGGGCAACAGTAGGAGGGCTTCTATTGCCCTGGCCCCACTGATGGGCCTCCTGATGGCACCTGGGTTTTTTGGCCACTGTGTGACAGAGTGTTGGATTGGATGGATCTTTGGTGTGATCTAACATGGCTTCTTTTATGTGTTTAATGTAGACATAGTAAAGGTAGGTTTAATGCAGACATAGTAAAGGTAGTCCCCGATCATTTCCGACTCTGGGGTGGCATTGCATCACAATATTTTCACAGCAGACTTTTTATGGGGAGGTATGCCATTGCCTTCTGCAGTTATCTACACTCCCCCCCCCCAGCAAGCTGGGTACTCATTTTATCGACCTCAGAAGGATGGAAGGCTGAGTCAACTGTGAGCCGGCTACCTGAACCCAGCTTCCACCAGGATCAAAATCAGGTTGTGAGCATAGCTTGAACTGCAGTACTGCAGCTTACCGCTCTGCGCCACGGGGTTCCATAAGGTAAAGGTAGTCCTCAAGCACCAGTAGTTTCCGACTCTGACATAGTTAGGATTCTGTAAAAGAAAGTGAATCCCTCAAAGTAATATTCAGCCCTCAGCCCTTTGAGAGATTTAGAAAGGAAGGAAGGAAAGGTCCCCTGTGCAAGCACCAGTCATTTCCGACTCTGGAATGATTGCTTTCACAACGTTTTCACGGCAGGCTTTTTTACGGGGTGGTTTGCCATTGTCTTCCCCATCTACACTTTCCCCACAGCAAGCTGGGTACTCATTTTACTGATCTCAGAAGGATGGAAGGCAGAGTCAACCTCGAGTTGGCTACCTGAAAACCCAGCTTCCACCGGGGATCGAACTCAGGTCGTGAGCAGAGCTTAGGACTGCAGTACTGCAGCTTTAACACTCTGCGCCATGGGGCTTTGTTATTTAGAAAAGACCTAACTATAAATATAGACAAATGTCCTTGTTTTGCTGCCTGCCTTGGACTGCGGGAAGAATAGCCAATTTGTCAAGTACCTGACAGACTACAATTAATTGCTAGAAGACTATTTTCCCATAGTTTGCAGGTCTGATCTGCTTAATATATAACTGTAATGTACAGGCAAACTGACTTTTATTTGCTCATCCTGACAGGCCAGACAACTACCTGGATTACCATGAGTTTATAGCTGTATAGGTTCCCTCCTTTAAAAAACAGTGATCACATTACTTAATTAATTGAAGGAAATTTATATTTTGCTAAGAATGGCATATTTTCCTTCTAATACTCTGGAGCTGTCTGTTGCTTATTTCAGATTGATCATTCTCTGCGATAACCAGGCCACAATATCTGTTGCCATTTCTCTTTAGTTTAATTTCAAAGATGGCTTTGTATGTAGTTCCCTGGAGACCTATATTGACTAATTCCCCTTTGCTGTAATTAAAGGAGAAAAGGGGGAAGGAAGTCGTAAATGGGATTTAAAGGAAAGCTTTTATATTGAATTTTGAGAGTTACATTTTGTAAAACTTAAATGCTGACCCCAAAGGATTTTCTGAATATTTAATTTAGATTGTAGCCGAAGGTACCTTTAAAGTACCTTTAAAGAGTAGAATTTGTATTCAGTTCCCTTTTGTGTGCTATAAATAGACTTCCATCAATTTTAAATAGCACATTTCAGTCCATGTGTTCTGCTAAAGTAGTTTCCAGTTGCTTTGTAAGCAGTACTGCCCCCAAGAGTGGGGGGAGAAAGAAGGACTGAGCCATAATATAAAAATCTTTAATTTTTTTGTTTCATCAGGTATGTTATAGACTTCAGGGCCATTAGATAAATAAATTTAAAATGAGCATAAACAATTATAATTTACATTTCCAGTTCTTTCCTTAAATTAGGGTTTCATTGTCAATCAAACTAACTATTGGGCCAGTTCTTTCTTTTTTTTTTTTTTAATAGCCTCCACATTTAGGGACAGTATATCTCTGAATACTAATCGCTTAGGGAAAAAGGCAACAGACAATATTAATATTTTCTGCAGATATGAAAGCTACCTGATCTATACTGCAGAGAGAGCCATGAGATTAATCGATCACACTCAAAAACATTTTAAGTACCATTCTTATCAGAAATGGTGATGTTATGCATGTAAAATGTATGGATATTTAATCAACTTAAATTATTACGATTAATCATTACTGTAATGGTGACATCCTCTATGGACGTAAGTATTATTCCATGTTGCCTAAAGATACTAGAAATATTCTTGTAGATGCTAGTTAATATTTAATCTTCCAAGTTCTCCCCCACACACACACACATACACATCAAAGTGGATAATGATCTTCTTGCAGTCATTACACTCCATTGTACCACTATTTGCATGCAGTGGTACATGTAGTGTAGGAATTTTAAAAATGCCCTGAGTGTTAACATGTAATAGAACCATCACGCAACCCTTAAAATTAAGAAACATATTATCCAGAAAGAGTTACCTTTTTGTTCTGCTAGTTGAAATTGGATGATAGGAATAAAGAACTGTTACTTCTTAGACATTTTGTTGACCAAAGAAACCTCTTTGGGTTTCTATTCTCAGTTACAAATCCTGCTTGTCTGATTTGACTGATATGATGAACAACACAGGTTAGCTGAGCAGTCGGGTTAGAACGGATAAAAGGAGGTACTTCTTCACCCAAAGGGTGATTAACATGTGGAATTCACTGCCAGCTTCCAGAGGGGGTTAGATAAAAATATGGAGCAGATGGCTTCTCTTATGTTCTTAATTTGGTTCAAATTGGATCAGCGCAATATAACAATGAATGACTCACTTATTTCTAACCAGACTTCTTGTCATGATAGAAGCAATCCCAGGCCCTTAGTTCAGTGCTGTTTCCAAGACCTGCATTTCAGCGTGTTCATATGATGTAATTATACCATGTTCATGTGTCCTCCAATGGATGATAAGGTCTGAGGAACCATTCTATTAATCCGTCCTTTTATCAGGTCCATAACCCAGTCAAATGACTGGATATGTTCTCCCACAGTCTTTTGGCCTACATCTCATATCATTAAAATTCATTCTCATAGCAGGTTGCCTTTCATATCTCTAGCAAACTATCAGTTGCAAACTCTGCATATGTTTTTAAAAATGCTATGACATTATGTAGATCAGAGTGTGAGACATCGTTTAATGTATACTTGGTCTTTAAGGAAGAAAAATGGCGCAATATTGATGTAATTCTTAGCAATATTTTTAGTATTCATTATGAGCATATTTTTCTCATGTTCCCATTTTTGGTTGTGGTTCTCATTCACATATTTTTGTTTGGGGAGGGTGCCTTGATTAGAATTCAAAAGATCTACTTCTTTTTTTGATGAGACAGCTATATTCATGCAAAATACTGCTTGGCATTAATTTTCTTCGTTTTCTCATTGTTGCCCCTCATGAGTGAATGAATGGCCACAGAGATTGCTGTCTAAAGGACCTGCAACAATTCATGCATCGTCTTGCCATCAAGCTCCCTTACTGTATTAATTTATTTTTCACAGATACCTTTTAGATCGTTACAACTTAATAGATCATTTTCAGT
The DNA here is from genome assembly GCF_032191835.1 of Heteronotia binoei. NCBI lineage: Eukaryota > Metazoa > Chordata > Lepidosauria > Squamata > Gekkonidae > Heteronotia > Heteronotia binoei. Next base: position 156,012,502 of record NC_083227.1, read on the forward strand.
GGGCCTGTCTCAAGGAAACATTACTCCCTCCCAAATATAACTTTTATTAAAATTTAAATCAAGGGGACATTACTAAATAGGGTTGCCAATCTCCAGGTGGGGGCAGGGGATCCCCCGGATTGGAGGCCCTCCCCCCGCTTCAGGGTCATCAGAAAGCGGGGGGAGGGGAGGGAAAGGTCTGCTGGGAACTCTGTTATTCCCTATGGAGATTTATTCCCATAGAAAATCATGGAGAATTGAGCCGCGGGTATCTGGGGCTCTGGAGAGGCTGTTTTTTGAGGTAGAGGCACCAGATTTTCAGTACAGCATCTAGTGCCTCTCCCGAAAATACCCCTCAAGTTTCAAAACGATTGGACCAGGGGGTCCAATTTTATGCACCCCAAAAGAAGGTGCCCCTATCCTTCATTACTTCCTATGGAAGGAAGGCATTGAAAAGGTGTGCTGTCCCTTTAAATGTGATTGCCACAACTCCCTTTGGAGTTCAATTATGCTTGTCACAGCTTTGATCTTGGCTCAACCCCAATGTCTCCTGGCTCCACCCCCAAAGTCCCCAGATATTTCTTAAATTGGACTTGGCAACCCTATTACTAAATGATTATAAAAAGTATATGCTGCAGAATTTCAGCACAAATAATATATTTACAATCCTAGGGCTTAGCTTTGAGTGCTGAAGAGAAAGAGGAGCAGAGCTGAAATGTTGAAGCAAACATGGAAGCCCTTTTTGTGCAGGAGCTAAATTTCCTTTCATAAAGGCAGGGGTTGTGTTGTAGAAAAGTAGGTGGTGGAGCTCATCCAGGATTGTTATACAGCTGCACATGGACAAGGAGGTGAAACTCTCAGAAGGAGGAGGTGGAACTCTCAGAAAGGTTCAGGAGCTGTGCTCCTGGGAGCTCCCACTGAGTCTGAGGCCTGCATAAAGGAAACGCTTGCATTCTGCACAAAATTTAAAAAGTGAGCCGCTATATAATTCCTTAAGGAATATGATAGTTTCGCCACTAAAATCACAACAAAGGAGAATTAAGTTTGTTAGAAAAGAATCTCACATTTTTGTGTAGATGTTAACACAACATAATAATGTGGATAAAATTTGGGTTCTGGTTTGTTTTGTCTACATATGCAATATGGGTAAACTTACAGTGCAATCCTAAGAAAAGTTGTATCCTTCTAAGATTTCAGTAGACTGGGGAGGTAAAACTGTCTTTAGGGTTTGTAGAATCTTTCGGGCTCAAGTGCCGTGTTCTACTGGAGAAAGTTTTCCTTCCAGACGTTTCGTTCTCTGCTGCGGAGAACATCCTCAGTGGCGTTGCAGCCGGAGCAGGCGCTCAGACCTTCTTGGCTGCTGTAGCAGCCACGAAACGTCTGGAAGGAAAACTTTCTCCAGTAGAACACGGCACTTGATCCCAAAAGATTCTACAAACCCTAATGATGTTACCAGCCGTGAAAACCTGAAATCTTTGATAAGACTGTCTTTGATCATATCATAGAAATAGATTTATTGCATACCAGCTTGAAACTCATGCTTTTCTACGGTATTTAACTACTGTAAATCCAGTTATAATACCGATGAAGTGAATATAACATTTGTTGAAGGAATTTAAAAGGAGTAGTTTGTAGTGTAAAAAACAAAGTGAAAAATATGTACATAAGAACATAAGAGAACATAAGAGAAGCCATGTTAGATCAGGCCAATGGCCCATCCAGTCCAACATTCTGTGTCACACAGCGGCCAAATATATATACACACACACACACACACAAACACACACACACACTGTGGCTAATAGCTACTGATGGACCTCTGCTCCATATCCTTATCTAACCCCCTCTTGAAGGTGGCTATGCTTGTGGCCTCCACCACCCCCTGTGGCAGTGAATTCCACATGTTAATCACCCTTTGGGTGAAGAAGTACTTCCTTTTATCCATTTTAACCTGTCTGCTCAGCAATTTCATCAATTGCCCACGAGTTCTTGTATTGTGAGAAAGGGAGAAAAGTACTTCTTTCTCTACTTTCTCCATCCCATGCATTATCTTGTAAACCTCTATCATGTCACCCCGCAGTCGACGTTTCTCCAAGCTACAGAGCCCTAAGCGTTTCAACCTGTCTTCATAGGAAAAGTGTTCCAGCCCTTTAATCATTCTAGTTGCCCTTTTCTGGACTTTCTCCAATGCTATAATATCCTTTTTGAGGTGCGGCGACCAGAACTGCACACAGTACTCCAAATGAGAACGCACCATTGATTTATACAGGGGCATTATGATACCGGCTGATTTGTTTTCAATTCCCTTCCTAATAATTCCCAGCATGGTGTTGTACAATATTTTTTTCTCTCTACTGAAGAACCTCTTTGTAGACCACATTGGTGGTTCTGCCCTGAGGTGTTAGGTCCCCAGGCTGCTAGGTGAGCTCACTCTGGAGCAGCCCACATAGAACTGCCCATGTGAGAAGTAGTTTTCTGTTAAGTCAATTCCTGCCACCTTCAGTGTCTGCCCCTGGGACTCGCTGATGATCATAGCAAAGCAGACCTTGATGAGGAACTGCAGGTGCCTGAACTTGAAGGGGTTAACTGATGGTATGAGTGGTATGACTATCCCTGAGCACTGGTGGTGAGCAATGTGGCCTCCATGATTTTCCTGTGGAGGGCCTTCGCTAGCAGTGGCGATATGAGGGTATATCCTGGCTGTTTGGTCTAGTAGGGTCCTCACACAGCGTTATCTCTTTGGGGAAACATATTTTACCTCTCTTCACCTCCTTAGGGGTCAAATTTCTAAAAATCCCTTCTTAGTGGTGCTGACATTATGGAAGGAATGCACTCCCCGAATTCTGTGCTTCTGAGTCCAGGTCACCTGTCCCACTGTACACTGCACCGATCAGAATGGCATGCTCACACAAGCAGTCCATGGATTTATCTGTGATAGTGGTGATATTAGGGTATATCCTGGCTCTTTGGTCTGGTAGGGTTCTCAGGCTAGGCCTGGAGGGATGGCTAAATTTCCATTGGGCTGGGGATAATCTCCATTCCTTATTTTTCACAGGAGTTCAGAGAATTCCCCAACTGTCTTCAACTCTACAGTCTCCTTAAACTAGGGTTGCCAAGTCCAATTAAAAAAAAATCTGGGGACTTTGGGGGCGGAGCCAGGAGACTTTGGGGGTGGAGCCAAGAACAAGGATGTGACAAGCATAATTGAACTCCAAGGGAGTTCTGGCCATCACATTTAAAGGGACAGCACACCTTTTAAAATTCCTTTCTTCCATAGGAAATAATGAAGTATAGGGGCACCATCTTTTGGGGCTCATAGAATTGGACCCTCTGGTCCAATCATTTTGAAACTTGGGGGGTATTTTGGGGAGAGGCACTAGATGATATACTAAAAATTTGGTGCCTCTACCTCAAGAAATAGCCCCCCCCCCAGAGCCCCCAATACCAACGGATGAATTTCCTATTATTCCCTATGGGAATCGTTCTCCATAGGGAATAATAGAATGCCCAGTAGACATTTCCCTCCCCCCCACGCTTTCTAAAAGGGGGGAGGGCCTCCAAACCAGGGAATCCCCTGCCCCCTCCCTCACACACACACACACTTACCAGATCTTCTTCCGGAGAACTCTTGTGAAAGCGAAAGCAAAAGAAAGGGCGGGGCTGTTCTCCCAAGCCCTTCCTGCTCGCTGCCCAGCCTTAAAGGGGCAGACATTTTACAAACGGCTCAGGAGCTCTATAATGAAGCCTACAGGTATGTTCTCCCCCCCCCACCCACCCCCCGCTCCCCACTTTTTGAAGACCGGGAGATGAGGCTGCAAACCCAGGGGACTCCCGCCAGAGCGGGGGGGTTGGGAAGCCTACCTTAAACTGGGTTTTACCTCAGAACACTGAGCTTTAGCAGCTGACCAATCAGAGATAGGGGCGTGCAAGCAGACAGTAGCCTACCAACACAGCAAAGCTTTACCCCTTTGGGAAAACACATTTTACCCCTTTTCACCCCCTTAGTGGTTGAATTTCTAAAAATCCATTCTTAGTGGGTGCTGATTTCATGGAAGGAATGCACTCCCTGAATTTCGTGTTTCTAGGACCAGGGGGTTGGGCTGGGCATTGATGAGTCAGTCAGGACACCTGTTTTTATAGAGAGAGAGGGCCAAAGGCCATGACATTCTAAATTTAAATTAAAAATATGGACAATACAAGGCTAATGAGAGATCAACAATAAAAAAAAAAGATTATGTGCAAATGAGTAAGAAGCAAAAAAAAAAAAGGGGGGGGGGAGGCTGGTCTGAAGCCACAAATGCTTTAACAAATGAAGCCCTAAGCACAACTTTTCATAGCTGTCGAGGCAATCAATGAAGACATGTGAGTGGCATGGGGGTCTACAGCAGCTACAAGAAAAAATAATTTTCTCTGTTGCTGGACCTGTGTGAAGGCTAGCTAAATTTACTGCAAATAATGAAGCTTTAAGCTCAAAACAGAGATGGCAAAACTAAACATTGTGAGGAAGGTCCTCTACTTCTGGGGCTCCACAGGGCCATGGGCATCAGGCAACAGGTTTTCGAGTTGTAATAGCCTGCTAACATGGTTTTTGGCAAAGTTAGGAAGAAGTGTATGACTGTGAAAGCTATAATAAATTCATGAAAGGTCATGTATATAAGTAAATTCAGTGGGCTTTGTGTGACTAACATTTTTTTGAGTAGGGACAAAGCTCTTTAAACCTGCATCTTCCTCAGTGTTGATGGAATCTGAAATAGCTAATCTGTGAATTCATTTTGACCTTAACTCCTGTGCTACTTTTGATGAAATTGTACAGTAAGTTATTTCAAAGTTGAAGAAGCTATACTATCATTATCTTCCTATTTTATTATTTTTGTTAGATTAGATGCAAATGTGTTTATTAGCAGCCAGATTATTAAGTAACTGAAAGTATTTAATTTGTTCTTGGCTAATTAAATACTTCCAAAATATCACTGTTCCACAGAAATTATGTTTTCCAAGTGGACTCTATTCTCTTGCACTACTAAAACAAAACGTCATACAGACTTTGATAAATAGATATGACTGCTTTTTATAGTTTGCCCTGCAGGTCAGGAGATTTAAGCATTACTGGACAAAGCAACTAAATGAATTCTGGAAATCTCCCATCAAAATGCCTTACCAGACATACAAATCTAGGGAGTGTCGGTTCAGGCGCCATTACTGAGCTCAATTGTGACAATCTCAAATAAGGATCTCTCATACTGTTAATTTATTTCAGAGATGGACTAGACTGTGTTTTACAGCACTTTTTATTTGTCAGTGTAATATGTAATGTTAGTATTTTAGAAATGAATGCTTTGCCCAACCTTGTCCTACAAAAATGACAGGGTTGTCAATTGAGCTTTGCTGTAATGTCAGCCTGTCATGACTCATAGAGAAGGGATGAAATATTTGATAGTTAATTTGTTCTTTCTGGCTTTCTCATTTTTCAGAAATAAAATGTTATAGAGAGTATTACACAAAAAAAGCTTAAGTTGGGAGCAAGGAATAGGATAAAATAGCAAAACAACCACAGATAAATTAGGAAACTTCTACATATTTGGATCCTCTTTGAGCCCTCATTAGGGAGAAGAGCAGGATAAAAATAAAAATAAAGTGACTTTGCAAAAAAATGATTTTGCAAATTAACAATAAAACCCAAATTTAAAACGGTGTGATAAGAACTGAACATGCCCCAGGAATACAGAACACTGAGAACAGTGGGGAATAGGTTAAAGGAGAGATAGGAGGAAGGAGAAATTAGTGTGTTCAAGCCAGACTAGTGTAATAGTTATAGCAGTAGACTAGGACAGGGGATTAAAACTTCCTCTCACCATGGAACTCACTGAGTGATATTTGGCCAGTCATTTATGTTAACCTAACCTATGAGTTATCAAAAGGTTGTTTTGAGGAAAAATGGGGGGAAAGGAGAACACCATGGAGGAGTGTAAAAATGTATACCAAGGTGGTGTCAAAATGTATCTCCCTATAATATAGAAGCCCAGAAATACTGGCCATGACTCACCTACTCTCCCATCCCACCAGCTTTCCCTTGCAAAGTGAAGCACCGCCTTGAAGCACTCCTCTCCCCCACTTGTAACAGTGAATATGAGAAGGAGGACAACAATGAGGCTGGCGAGCTCAGCAGCAGACGAAGCACCAGCAGCAACTTCTACATCCTGCCCATCTCGGAGCCCTGCAGGTGGCCCTGAGGTGGTCCTCCCAGCAGGCTGACGGGGCTGGCCAGTCTCTCCTTGCCAGCTGCTGGCAGCAGCTCTGTGTCCCTCCCTTCCAAAAGAAATCCCCTCAGCCGCCGGCCTGCCCGTGTCTCCTGTCCTACTGCCACCTCCATGGCTGGATCAGGCAACTCCAGCAGCAGCAGCATTCCCTAGCCTAGAGACACCTCCAGCTCCCAGGCCCAGCCTCAGAGCCGTTTTGCTGCTCACCTTCTCTGGCAGCAGCCACAACAACCACCCAGCCCCAGCTGAGCCTTTCTTGTCACCTGTGCCTTCCGGCAGCGGACAGTCACTGCTGCTGTGCCAAGCCCAGCCCCCCAGCTCCCACCTCAGGAAGTAGCCCAGTGGGGAGATGGGGAGAGGCCACCTTGAGTGGGGTATGCCACGGGAAACCTGGCTGAGTCTCTTGGTGGATTGCTGACTTGGGGATGGGAAGACAGCAAGATTGAGGGGGAATGAATGCCTTCACTTGGGGGGCTGGGGGTGGGTGGGAAGAAGTAACAGTAGGGGAGATGAATGCAAAGGGTTGGGGTGGGAAGACAGTAAGGGTGGGGGGGCGCTCACCCACAGCCTTTTTCTAGAGCCCATTGTATTTCCTCCAACAACAGGCCTTGTTCCTTGTTCAATAATAAATCCCTGAAAGCTGATAGAAGAGGTTTCCAAATTGTTCCCCTTCCTTGTGAATCTCAGAATTATTTATAAATAAATCTCTTATTAAGTGATTGCATCTTTATGTACATCTGTGTTTTATGTGAAATCTAGTTGTCGCTTGATACACAAACTGAACTACTAAATGACAATCACTGTAACACTAAGGTCCACAAAATTATTATAAATTGCAGGATGGTGCATTTGATTAATGATGGATTGGGTTATTTCATTAGATTCCTGTTTGCAAAGATTACATCTCTGATATGGATTTCTTTCTGTACATTGCAGACGGCTTCATTCCAATTACTTATATTGTGACTGCCATCTGGCTTGGCTTTCTGATTGGCTGCGTCAGAGACGATCAGTTGGACAGTTCACGTTCTGCATGGCACCTGTTCACCTGAGGGGATTTAATGTTGCTGATGTTCAGAAAAAAGACTATGTCTGCACAGGTAATGCCATAGGGTTATTGTTTTATTTTGTTCTGTCGTTTTATACTGATGTTCACATTAAAAACTAAATAAACCATCCTAGTACGAGTCCTATTTAGATGTCACTCTGCCAGTTCCAATCCAGTCATGACCCAGCTAAATAGTGTAATAATATTTTAAATTATTATGATTTGTTCAGAATGTTTTCTGAACTGCTGGGTTGTGTTAACGATTTGGTACTTAAATTGTCTTTTTTCAATTGGAGTCTTGGATCATATTAATGTGAAAGAGTAATTAACAAATAATACGATGGCATTACTCAGGGGAAAACCTTCTGAGCTTTATATCTGACTAGCATACAAATGGAGTGAATTAGCAAGTGCACGTGAAATACTGGTGTTTAATTTAACGCACTGTGAACTCGGGTGGGTATATATTCTGACTGAATCAAGAAGGAAATCGGCTTTGTTTTCCCAACTATGATATAAAATTTGGAGAGATGTAAATTTCCTTAAAATGACCAAACTTAGTGGGTGTTTTTGTTCCTTACTTATGTTGCCTGTTGGTGAAATCACATAGACATTGCTGTATTTGAAATATCATTTTTAGATTGGTGTATAGTTCTTTTCAGTCTACCGTAACTAATTTTTAAGATGGTTATTGTTAGCTCTGTATAAGATAGTTCCTCTACAATAGAGCATTATCTGAATTGTTTAATACTCATGCAGCATCTAGCACACAATAGTAATTTATTTGGTAACATTTCTTTTGGGTAAAGCATATGATTTCTTCAAGGTTATACAGGTAAATTGAAAGACACATGGGACATGTGAAAACTGTATTTGAATGTATATGCAAGTATCTTTCCTCATGCTGAGGTATTTTTCAGTCCAAGAGGAATCTGCAGTGCATGAAACATTCCCATTTGTACACAAAACTGTGCAGTGACATTAATGACTTAGACCAGATTAACTCTGCATAGGACTCTATTGTTAATGTCAGAACGCATATTTGTCCTCTTCAGCTGGTTCAGAATGAGATAACCTGCTTCCTGCTGAGGAGAACTGCTGAGATCCTGAATACCTGAAATCCAACAGAGCACTGACATATGTTATCAGTTTTCTTGTAGAATTCTCTTACTATTTATTCATTATTTTAATCCTGAAGTTCTGAATTGCCTTTCAGACAAAGCTATGCACCCAAAGCCATTTAACATAGCATAACATATGTTTAAAAAGGTAAAAATAGTCCCCTGTGCAAGCACCAGTCGTTTCCAACTCTGAGGTGACGATGCATCATGACATTTTCACGGCAGACTTTTTACAGGGTGGTTTGCCATTGCCTTCTTCAGTCATCCGCACTTTCCCCCCAGCAAGCTGGGTACTCATTTTACTGACCTTGGAAGGATGGAAGGCTAAGTGAACCTGGAGCCAGCTATCTGAACCCAGCTTCTGCCGGAATTGAACTCAGGTTGTGAGCAGAAAGTTTGGACTGCAATACTGCAGCTTTACCACTCTGCGCCACGGGGCTAAACATTTTTAGACAGTTTAAAATTTGCCTTCCGGAAGAGTAGCAGATGGGCACAAACCAGAGAAATAGAGATTGCATGAAGGTTTGAGATTAATTAATTTCATAAACCATGAACTTCCATGGACTTCAGTTTGTGAGGTCCATGGGGACTTGGAAGTGAGCTCAAAAGGGGTGGGGTGATCTAGAAGTGGGTTCAGGAGGCCTTTAAATGCCTCCCGAGATCACTTGCATGGACTGCTCCAACAGACCAAACAGACCACCTAAAAAACAATCCTGGTCCATGGGCAGTCTGTCAGAACTGCAAACACAAGGACCAGACTGATGGACCATGAGCTGCCCTCCCAGTCCATAACAAAATAAGATTCATGGCCTGGTCCATACTTATCTCTGGTGCCCATATTTATTTATTTATTTATTTATTTCATTTATATCCCGCCCTCCCCCACCTCGGCAGGCTCAGGGCGGCTAACAACATTTTATAAAAACATACAGTAATAAATAGAACCTTAGATTTACAATGTAAAACATTAAAACATTAAGCTTATTAACAAAGAAAGTTGAGCCTTTTATTCTAGAGGAAAGCTAGGAAGCTAGACAAGTGTTTAGCTGTAACATATTAAAATTTGCATTACACATATATTATTATTGTTATTATTATTACTAAAATTTATAGACTGCTCTTCCCTGAAGGGCTAAGGATAGTGCACAAGTTAAAATACAGAGAAAAAAAATATTTCAATCTACGATAGATCAATAGAATTTAACAATGGCCTAAAATTCATTTCACTCCCTCCTTTGGGTGGATCAGAAACCAGCCATGGAGAAGGCTACAATGAGAACCACAGTGTAAGCTGTTGCTGTCCTCAGCCATAGGCCTGGCAGAACATCTCTGTTTCACATGTTCTATGGAACTGAGCAAGGTCCTGCAAGGTGTGTGAAACAGAGATGTTTCACCAGGCCTATGGTGGAGGACAGCAATGACTCATTCTATGGCTCTCATGGTGGCAAGGCCCAACAGGGCACAGATATCATCAGGAAGAGAGTTCTACCAGGCTGGAGCCTGTAATAACTTGTGATCCCTTCTGAGGACAGCCAGATATTTTTTTTTGAACCAGGGACCATCAGCGAGAGTTGATATTCCAAGTGCAAAGCTCTTCATGGGACGTACAGAGAGAGGTAGTCCTGAAGGTATGCTGGAATAACCTTTCACTTGTCAGCCCATTCTGTAGCTTCCTCTAAACTTGAAGACATGTGTGAAAGAGAGATCAGAATTCTCACTGTATTTCAACAAATGCAAGAGAGAACATACAAAGATTTTTAATACAATAACTTATAATTCCTTTTGGTTTAACAGAGACAGATCACAAATAGGCTGAGCCTGAGATGAGAGGAAGCTTAAGACTTGTGTACACATGAAGAAGAGTTCTGGAGACAGGGCCTACGACAACAGTTAGAGACAGAGAAAATCTTAGTGTTCCATTATTTCTGATTGACTAATATACTGTTGTTTTTGAAAATAGGATCACTGTCATTTTTAAAAAAATAATATTACTCACTTAGCTGATGAAACAGGCCACAAAGATGCATAACAAAATGGAATGGTGGCCTTCTCTAACCTGACAGTAATTTCGGCATATTTTCGAAGAGCCTTTTCAAATAAGGCTTTAAAAAGGTTAACGTCAAATTAATGAGGGATTCCTAGCTAATTAGTAAATATACTTATTTACAGATTTAGTTTCCTGCCACCATTTATTGTACATTTGCCTGACTGCACAGTCAATAAATAAAAATACCTTTATTTTGTGCTAAAAATTTTCTTCCAGGGTGGCTGTGTAGACACAGCAGCAGACTGACATTGCCTCTGTTCTGATAAACTTTCGCTACTATAGGAGGTAAAACTTGAGAAATGCTTTAAAAACCTTCTGATCTCTGACATTAAAAACAAGAAATCTGTCAGTTTTCTCTCAGTATTTGTGGAAAGTTTTCAACCCTTTTCTGGAGTTGTATACCACTGTATGAGTATAATTACACAAAGACTTTTTGCCTGTTAAATGACATGAAAACTAGAATAATACCCTATACTTCTACAATTTTATTCCTTACAGAGTGATGTGGTGTGCATATTTGCCGGCATACAAATATCTTTTTACTGCATTATATCTATTTACAGTATGTTATAGAAGTGAGTACACCCCCTCACATTTTGTGAATATTTAAGTATATCTTGTCATGTGACAACACTGAAGAAATGACCCTTGGCTACAATGTAAAGTAGTGAATCTGCAGCTTGTATGACAGCGTAAATGTGCTGTCCCCTCAAAATTATGCAACACACAGCCATTAATGTCTAAACTGCTGACAACAAAAGATAATATACCTCTAAGTGATAATGTCCAAATGGGGCCCAAAGTGTAGTGTAGTGGTTAAGTGTGCAGACTCTTATCTGGGAGAACCGGGTTTGATTCCCCACTCCTCCACTTGCACCTGCTAGCATGGCCTTGGGTCAGCCATAGCTCTGGCAGAGGTTGTCCTTGAAAGGGCAGCTGCTGTGAGAGCCCTCTCCAGCCCCACCCACCTCACAGGGTGTCTGTTGTGGGGGAGGAAGGGAAAGGAGATTGTGAGCCGCTCTGAGACTCTTTGGAGTGGAGGGCGGGATATAAATCCAATATCATCATCATCATCATCGTCATCATCATCATCATATTTTGTGTGGCCACTATTATGTCCAGCTCAATGCCCAAAAAAGTCAAAACAGTGGTAGGGCCTTCTGTCTTGTCTTGTGCCAGAGGAATCCCCAGGTTGCTGGCTAGGTTCTCGAACATTGTTAACAAGTGGGAACACTGGCCCGACCCTGCATGGTCAATGAAAGGAGGTAATGTGCGGTGTCCCCAAGCCCCACCTTCCGACAGAATGCCCTTTCCAAAAATGTGCTAAAATGCTCGAAAGCAGCACAAGAGACAGAGCACCCCATAGGAGCACTGTTCATATAGAAACTGCTCTCGAAGGAAACCCAACAACTCAAAATCCCTGGGATGCACTGGCAGGAGACAGAATGCAGAGTTGATTTCCACCCCCCACCCCACCCCACCAGACCACCCCAACCACCTGATCAAAAGAGGTATACCTAACTGAGCAGAGATGGTCTGGAATCACGTCATTCACTGATCCATTCCACAGGTAAGACAGGTAATGGATCAGACAAAATCCAGCTTCTGCTTTTTTGGACACCACTCTCAAAGACCCAAAGGTTGGGCACTGGGGGGCTAGAAAATGGACCAATACCCATCCCTTGACACACTCCTGTATTTTTGCTCACACAATGTGTTCCAATCCCTTCCAATGTTTTAGCCTCTCCTTATCTTTCTCATCAAGCTCGTCCTTGGACTTCTTTTCCAGCTCCTGATAAAGGAGACTGAAGATGTCCATGTATTCCCCTTTTAAGACCTTTTCCCTTGTCACAACCATTAGGTGAACCCCTAAAGGTATAGCCAAATCACCAAAGGGGAGTGCGTGGAAAGGCAGCAAGCTATATGGTATTGGGGGATGGAGCAGGTATCTTCATGTCCCAAATTGGTTAGCCAGCCAGGGTGGATGCTGATGAGATGTGTGCTGCTAACCTCATGGCAGCACCCCGCTTGTGGTCTGCATGCTCGTAGACCCCAGTCCCCCGACTTGGGCACCCATAGTGGCGGGCATGGGCCAAAGCCCCCAACTGCCAAGGGGGGGCTTGGGTCTGAGGGGTTCTGCCTACATTGGCAGGGGCGGGCAAGGGTGGGGTGGAAAAGTCTGAAGGACTCCCATCTTTGCACTTCCAGCAGCAGCTGCCAGGGTTGGTGGTGGGGATCTGAAGAATTCAGAAGAATTCACCGGTGCCCAGCATCCCGAAGGCCAAGCTTACCCCTGCAGTGGTGTCCTCATCTTACTTTCTGCTTCTGTGGCCACCACAGCCATCGCCAGTGAATTTCCATTCTGCTCCTGATCGTCCACCAGCCCAGGGGCACCCTTGTTGCCCATTGGTGGTGGTAAGCCTCCCAATTGACTGCTGGCAGAAAGGTGTGCCAGCACTTCCTTCTGAAAGGAAAGTGTGATCACCTGACCCGAGCCTTTCAGACCTGCAAAATGCTTGGAAGAGGGTCCACCAGCCCCCCTTGCCCGCTCCAAAGCCAACAGTTGTTCCACAGTTGCCCTCCTCGTTTGACTCTCCTCCTCGTCCTCTGAAGGGGGGTGCGAAGAAGAGAAGAGGTTAACCTCCTTCACAACTGGTTTTGAGCTTCCCAAGGACATCTCACTAGATACTTTTGGTGAAAGTGTGCTGGATGAGATAGACTTTTGGACCACACAGCAATATAGTTCTTGTATTCCTTTTTGTGAAGTTGATTGTTTAATCACATGAGGCCTAATTGTAAGAGAAAGAAAGAAAGAAAGAAAGAAAGAAAGAAAGAAAGAAAGAAAGAAAGAAAGAAAGAAAGAAAGAAAGAAAGAAAGAAAGAAAGAAAGAAAGAAAGAAAGAAAGAAAGAAAGAAAGAAAGAAAGAAAAAGAAATCACTGGATTTAAACACAAATGCTGTAGTGCAGAGTCGGAAGAATATTGTATCCATGCATGCACCAGTGCTTCTGTTGTTTCATGCTTATCCTTTAGCTGGAGGTGGAGCCAGGAGACATTGGGGTGGAGCCAGGAGCAAGGTTCTGACAAGCATAATTGAACTCCAAAGGGAATTCTGGCCATCACATTTAAAGGAAATGTGAAGGATAGGGGCACCTTTTGGGGGGGTTTACAGAATTGGACCTCCTGGTCCAATATTTTTTGAAACTTAGAGGGTATTTTGAAGAGAGGTACTAGATGTTATGCTGAAAATGTGGTGTTTCTACCTCAAAAAACAGCCACCCCAGAGCCCCAGATACCTGCAGATCAAATTCTCCATTATACTTTATGGGGATCAGTCTCAATAGGGAATAATGGAGTGCCCAGCAGTGCCCTCCCCTCCACCCGCTTTCTGATGACCCTGAAGTGTGGGGAGGGCCTCCAAACCAGGGGATCCCCTGCCCCCAACTGGGGATTGGCAACCCTATATAACGCTTTGGAGAAAAAGACGTCTTGAAATGATGATGCAGGCACACCCCGTATTATGGATCCCAAAGTATGATCGCAGGCTGCCAAAAGTCTGGGAGCTGAGTAAAAACATTCTCAAGCGCTCTTCTGTAGCTTAATCATTGCTGATTGAAATCATTTGCGATTTAAAGAAACATCTTACATATCACCATGTAAGCTTGTGGAACGTGGGGCATAAAGGCCGTGTGGGTCTTATGCGAATAAAAGCATATAAGTATTTGAACCCTGTTACAAGGAAGCCGCTATATGTTATATAGTATTACCTGGTAAAAGATGCATTTTTGTTTTTCAATTGTTTCCAATTAACAGTAATAAAAGATTTCAGAGTGATTGGATGGAAAGTAATGGCCCAAATACAGCAAATTATGCTGGATGTGCAGAAGACCTTGTATGTATTTTTCTGATAGGACTTTGGACTTTTTCCCCCCTGAAACAGGCAGATCCCTATGCTTTTAATTCAACTGCTTCTCAAACTCCGTGGTAGTTCAAAAAGTTTCCCATGTGATTGTTGTGAGTTGCTGTCAGAGAAACAAAAGTCCAAAACACCACTGAGTACACGTGTTTTAGCCTTCAGAAATAGGTTTCACAGTTAAAAGAGATATTATAAGAAACAGATCAATACATTAACTTGTAATAATTTTCAAGATTTAATATTGTGTTAACTAAACTTATGATGGACTCAAATAGTTAGCCTTTGTGTATGTCCATTTGTTTTCTGACACATCATCTTCCATAACAAAAGATCAAAAGAGGGAGTGACCATTCTCACAAAGCCAGTGGTAACTCAAGTGCACGGACATCAGTTCTCAGTGGGATGGCTGACATTTCTGAAACAGATTTCCAGTTATTCTCTTTTCCTTCTGTCAAGGGACAACCCCCCCCAATATATCAGGCCAGCCAGTAGTAATTTCAGTTTTTGCACCCTTGGGGAGCTGTAGCTGTATTTCAGATCATGACATTTATAGCCCTATCTATCTGAACATTTTTTCTGATTCTTGTTCTTGCAGCGTCTCCTTAGTAATCTAAAGTGATTCTTCTCAGTGCTACATCAGTCTTTAGCTTTTCTATAATATATGTGATATTTCTGCAGTTTTAGGAACATACTGTGCTGGAACCATACATTCTCAGTCACTGTGCCAATCTAGGTATTATTCAAGAGGTGTATGCTGAATTTCCAGGAACTTTATTTTACAATGAACTGTGGTTGTGAGAAGGTGCTGCTGTTTGATCTGAGCAACATTCTCAGGGAGACTTTTTAACCCTTTGCCCTGAATTAGTTTAATGACCAAAACACCACCTCCAGACTGCAGGTTGCCCATGGCCGAGGGTGGGTGGGGGGAACAGATACATTAACATAAAACATCTAGCTACTGTAAGACTTTATTCCTCTTTGACAAAACGTATGCATTTAGTAAAAAGGTAGGTAAAGGTAGTCACCTGTGCAAGCACCAATCGTTTTCGACTCTAGAGCGATGCTGCTTTTACGTTTTCACGGCAGACGTTTTACGGGGTGGTTTGCCATTGCCTTCCGCAGTCATCCACACTTTCCCCCCAGCAAGCTGGGTACTCATTTTACCGACCTCGGAAGGATGGAAGGCTGAGTCAACCTGGAGCTGGCTATCTAAACCAGCTTCCGCTGGGATCAAACTCAGGTCGTGAGCAGAGGGCTCCGACTGCAGTACTGCAGCTTTACCACTCTGCGCCATGGGGCTCTTTATTTATTTAGTAACATAGCATTAAAAGAAAACTAGATTTTTGAACCACCATGTAATGTTCCCAGTACTGTGGAAGTCCCACTGTTTCCCCCACTCCTGCACTTGCAGCCAGCCAGTGAGCCGTGAAAGTGTCAAGTTTGCCCAGAGGGCTGGTGACATAAAGGAATCCAAGCCTTTCCCCTTGACACTTCTTTTCTGACCCTACCAACTGTTGCCAGAGTTTTGGAAAGCCCTGGTAAAATGGCTGTCACCATCTCCTGATTTCTCTCTTCAAAAAACCTCCCAGTGTCAAGGGGAACACCTAGTATTTCATGGATTGTAACCTATTTCATCAGATGCTGTGAGCTCTAAACTAGATGAGATGGTGGAACGTTTACACATGAATTCTTACAAGGAAGAATTACCAATGAGAGTTACGCATAGGGAAGTAAAGTGTGCAAAACATTATTACCTGTGCTCTTAGACTCTGAGAAGAAGCTGTAATCCCTATTATGACATAACCAGATGTTTGAAAAAAAATTATTTTATGCTCCAAACATCTACCTGAATACAGCTGCCTGATGGCTGGTTGAAGGACCAGGAAAGTTGAAATGGTCACCTCCAATTTCTGTAGTAATTTTTGCTTTTGTCAGATTTATGTATGTTTAGTATTTTCCTTAAACGCAACTCTGTCTGCCCAAGGTACATTGCCAAAGGACATTTTCTATGAGATATTTCAATCACAACACTGGTAGAACTGTAAACATTCCAGAAGTGGTGGATAGTGACATTATGGCCTTTTATTGCATTGCTGATGTTGATTGAGGGACATAAATGGCAATTTGTTCCATTGTGCCTTGATGTGATTCCACTATGATATTCTTACTGCTTGTTACAAGCTGCTTTAAATTAGGGGGTTGTCTGTATGCTGTCATTGGTTTACTGCCTCTTGGAGAGCAGATCATTCTCCAGAGCAGGATTTAGGCCTGGAATAATGTCCTGCAGCATCTTCAGTTGGGAGCTGTCCGTGGCTGGTTTTACACTGGGCAAAAGATCCATTAATGCTGTGCTTTCGAAAGTGACCATCTTCATTACAATCTGCTGTCACTTCTGTTTTGCTCCAGTGTTTTGACTGCCATTTACATTTAAAACCCTGAATCGGCTCTGAAAACGTTTTCGCCACTGAGTTGCTCCTGACTTTCCAAAACTACTTTTGAATGAGGGTTTCCAGGAAGCTTTGGATCTAAAGCCATAAGTGTAAATGTTTTACTTCTGTTTGTCACATTGTTTAGTTAACAACAGCAGATGTCGTTTTTGAGCATCACTTGCTACTGGCTGTTGGTACCTATGATGTTTCTCAGACCTATAGCTCAGCTATGACAATCTGATTTGTATTAATAAAATTGTTATAAGTAGTAGTGCATATGACTAAAGTAGAAGAGAATACAGGATAGAATGCTTAGGCAAAGTAGTTCCTTTTAAAAGAAAAGCATTTGTTTTGACTCTTACCCTGGCTAGAGAAATTGCAAGCGCATTCCACAGGACAAAAGGTGCTGAGGCTTCTTAGCAAAGATGATATCTTTCCTGGGAAACAGGGCAATAAACTCGTTTCTCAAGAAAGAACAAAGGAACTCTTAAACCTGCCCCCCCCTCCACTGCTCCATGGTTTCAAGCAGCTTTTAAGTTTGGCATGCATATCCTGCAGAAACCTATATAAATCAATAAAGAAAAGCAGTGAAGCAAGCAAGTGTAGAGGAGAAAGTCCAGGAGCAAAATTTTGAGTGTAGATGAAAAAATATACTCCAGATTTCTGGAAGGCGATTTCAGTGCTCAGAAAATCAGACCCAAACGTGAATGTAGAATCAGCCAGTGCTTACAAGAGGTGTCTTGTTCCTTTTAGGCTGCGCTGTCCAGCAGTAGTTGTTCCCAAGAAATGAGTCCTGTGTTTGTGATTTGTATCTAAACATTTCTTTTCACTGTTCCTTACTTGGCCAAGATGTACTCTACCCGTCTATGTGAAGCTACAGATGCAGCTGTTATTGGCTATCCAATAATAGTTCTGCAGCATATTTGTTTGGTTTCCACTGTCACCTACCTACAAATAGAGTTTCTGCATTTTCCCATGTAGGTCATCTGTGGAAGAAGAAATCTGCGAAAACTGTTATTTATTGACATTTTTTTTCCACCTTGGATGAACAGCTCCTTGGTACTGATTCACATGTGTACCAGGAGAGCCAGTTTGGTGTAGTGGTTAAGTGTGCGGACTCTTATCTGGGAGAACCGGCTTTGATTCCCCACTCCTCCACTTGCACCTGCTGGAATGGCCTTGGGTCAGCCATAGCTCTGGCAGAGGTTGTCCTTGAAAGGGCAGCTGCTGTGAGAGCCCTCTCCAGCCCCACCCACCTCACAGGGTGTCTGTTGTGGGGGAGGAAGGTAAAGGAGATTGTGAGCCGCTCTGAGACTCTTCGGAGTGGAGGGCAGGATATAAATCCAGTATCTTCTTCTTCTTCTACCTTCATTACTTGATAACAGGCATTAAGTAATGGCTTGTATAAAATGCCTAGCCACTAGAGACAGCTCTTTCATTTTCTTTTGGGTTACTTCACATAATGCTGCTTTTTACAGCCCCAGCAACTAAGAAGGGTAGAGGGCAGCAAAGGCAAAGACCTCATTTACAACTATCAGCCAGTAACACAACGCACACAGCATTTTGGATAAATTGCGGAATACACTGACTACAATTTTTATTGGTTACAGCTATGAGAAGCCTTGGCGCAGCATGGGTCCACTGGATTCTAGAATTGACTGACCTGTCTGCCTGTTGATGCACCCATCCCACCCAGCCTGGTGGCAGGGGTAGGGAGAACCGTGGGATGGCAGGTTACAGGAATCCACTAGGATGATCGCCTCTAAGTGGTCTCCCCTGCCACTTGAGGAAGAGTGTAACTAATTGGCAGCCCTAAGCTGGGCATGCCCCATGAAACTCCTTTCCCCAAGATAACTTAAGGACAGTTTTCCTAAAAAAGCATCTAGCTCCATGCTGATACCACCTTAAGTTGCGACAAAGAATACAGCATAAATAATTGCGAACAAGACTATAACCCTGTCTTCCAATAACAATTCCCTTCAGCAGAGCCACCCTCAAACCACAGAAACCTTATGTGTACCAGGAGATCCTTTAGCATGGGATCCTTTATCCTCCCTTAGTGGACATCCCCTTCCCCGAGTCCTTTCAAGACCCCTCATAGGCCCCCAGGGAAGGGGAGGACCATGTAGCCCCATGTAGCCCAGCCCCCAATGAGCCCACACAGTTTTCCCTTGCCTTGAAGGATGTGACCACTATGGCCACTTACCCCACTGGCTCTCCCCTCTATGCAGGGCTGCAAACAAGGCCCTCAGTAAGTCAGGGCCCCCTTTCACTTTTCAAAAGTTTTATTAATTTCAGGAAAAAAATGGGAGGGTAAGGATAGGGGGAAAAGAAAGATAAAAGCACAATATATTCTGATCTTATTCTAAATAAAATACTTTCAAAAAACACAATGATTCTACAATATTTTCTTTACATAAATTGTCCCGTATTATTTTGTGTAAGCTGTATACAATCCATTTTATAATTTTATAGTATAAGTCTTTTGTTATCATCTAATAATTTTGACAATTCCAGTAAAGGTAAATTTTATAATATAAAATACAGGAAAAAAAGAAAAAATAAATCAGTTCACACCAAAGAATCTTAAGAGTCTTGAATCTCCAACCAAGCATATAATTTCATCCAGTATTTTCTTGCTTCTTCTTTAGATTTCCCAGCCATCAGCTGAGATAGAAAGTCCAGTTCTGCTGTCTCTAGAATTTTTCCCACCAAGTTCATTTTCGTGGGAATTTCCTGCGATTTCCATCTCTGCGCCAGAAGGATCGTAGCAAGGGTGGGCAGTGATGATTCAGTTTTTTACAAAGCACTAGATTTCGATCCAAATGACTCACTCCCTCCTCTTTTTTCTTCCTTGAGATACTCCAAGGATAATTATTTGAATTCTGCAGGAATTTGCCTTGCCAAATTTTGTATTCAATTTAACAGGATCTGGCTAAATGGCCTAAAAGAATTCTGCAGTTCAGGAGAGTTTACATTTGCATCAGTTAGAGGATGTAGTGTAATCGATTATGTTTTAGTGCCTTCCTCCTTTCGAGACTTTGTGGCAGATTTCTCTGTAGGGGATTATATTAGTAGTGATCATTTTCCTTTAATCTTGACTATTAAAGTCGACTCCCCTCTAAACCTTTTGCCTTCTGTGCCAGTCCAGAGTGAGGAGTCAGCCTTTTTACTAAGAATTCATAGGGGTTCTGCATTAAATGAAAAAATCCAACTACTGTTTAACTCTAGTCCATCTCTAGAGTACAGGTCCCTAATACTTTGTGCTGATGATCCACTACAAACTCTTAAATCCTACAGTTCATTAATATCACATATGATTGATTCATTGAACCAAAATTCAGAACCTTGGAGGAATTCACAGAATAAATTAGGGAAAAGCCTCTCAAAGCCCTGGTTTGATAGGGATTGTAGGAACCTGAAAAAACTATTACGTGTCACCTACAGCCATTATAGAGAATCTAAGGCTGTTGCCCTTCCTACTAGTTTTTTCGATCTTAAACTTCAGCTTCTGCAACTCATAAAAAAAGAGAGAAATGATTATATTAATGGCCAGTGGGAGCAACTGATACAAGCGGCAACTTTGAATAATTCAAAACAATTTTGGACCATAGTTTCTGGTGCATTCCATAGGGAAGCTCCCCTCACGTCCCTTATTCCCCCTCATGTTTGGTTTCAACATTTCCTAAGAGTGTTCTATGAGGAGGGTAGAAGTGTTTTAGAACCATCTGATTTTTGTTTGAGTGATTTACCTGATTGGCCCCCTGTAGATTCTGATGAGATAAGGGAATTAATTGTCCAACTAAAGGCTGGGAAAGCCCCTGGTCCAGATGTGATAACCCCCGAAATCCTAAAATCAGACCCGGATTGGTGGGCTCCCTTACTTGCTGCCCTTTTTACAATGGTCGATAAAACTGGTTTAATGCCCGAGGCCTGGACAAATGCAGTAATAGTGCCAATCTACAAGAAGGGTGACTGTTCATCCCCCTCAAATTTTAGACCTATTAGCCTCCTCTCTATAATTGGCAAGTTGTACGCCAAGCACCTGTTAGCCAAACTTACTGCATGGATGTCACAACAACAAATCCTAGGGCCAGAACAAGCGGGTTTTCGCCATGGGAAATCCACACTGGATCACTGTATTATCTTGTCCCATCTAGTAAATAAATATACTAGGAAGGCCAAGCTTAAGTTATATATTGCCTTCCTTGATCTTAAAGGAGCGTTTGACTCCATAGATAGAGACTTACTTTGGGACAAATTGAATAAAATGAATATTGACAAGCGATTACTTTTTCTTATCAGAAAATTGCATACCTCAACTACTTGCCAGGTTAAATGCTCTCTAGCCGGAAAGTTAACAGTTAGCATATAGATGTTAAATAACATCGGGGAGAGAACCGCTCCCTGGGGCACTCCACAATTAAGTGTGCGCCTCCGGGATAGTTCCCCCCCAATCGCGACCCTTTGTCCCCGACCTTCAAGGAAAGAGGAAAGCCACTGCAAGGCCAGCCCCTGAATCCCCGCGTTTAAAGTAAAGATACAAATTGGTGTATTCTCATGCAAGTATTTTCAATGATCAGGTAATGCAGAAACTTTTGCAAGCCTTGAAAAAGAATAAGGGAGAGTCCCCCCCCCCCATTCTCTGTCTTTTGCCTCACTTAAAATCTGCTTCACTCCTGATTCTCCTTCTCCTGCTTCTCAACAGCATTACCCATCCAGAAAATAGTATAACAAAAGAGACACTTACATCAGTATAGAGATCAGTGTCACTTGTCTTGAAGTCACAGAACTTGAAGATCCAGAATGTAGAGTGAATGTAAGGAAAGAAAGAAGCCGGTGGTCGACCCTCTTGCCATTTAAAATGGCACTCGGAGTGATGAGGCTAGAGAAAAAACAGGATCGGGGAGCAGCCGCCTCCGCTGACATCCCTGATCTACCATCCAGATCCCCCTGTCTTCTGGAACCCTTCCTGGGCCCCAGAGCCAAGTCGTCCTTCGAGGCGACCCCCCCAACACACTGATTTAAAAGTGGCTCGGGACGCAATGCTCCGAGCCGCTTTCAATGCCGTGTCACCGAAACCGGAAGTCCCCTTTCAATGGAAACTGCTTACATATTCATTTATGGTCATCGATTGGTGCTGGGTATTAAGTGATGAACATATATGTCTGAATTGGTATTTTGATGTATAATATATTTTGGAGGAAAACATTTTGATCCTTTATATATTTGTAGATGTACTGTTTACTACTGTGGACCAAGATGAGTTTGTGTTTAATAAAAGTTCAGGTGGTTTGATTGTCATTTCATAGATAGACATTTTTGATGGATTTTTTACCTCAAAACTCAGCAAACTGAATGGTAAGTAAAGAGATTTATTAGTAATAATATAGAAAATATATGATCCAGCCAACAAGTTTTCTTTTATATTAATGCCAGTAACACATGATGATACTGATTATTTTACTGACATCGAATCCTTTACCTTCTCAGGTTCACACACAGAACCTCCTTCCTGCAATGCCAATTCTATCAGTTGCCCATCTACTTGTACTTGCAGCAACAATATTGTGGACTGTCGAGGAAAGGGGTTAACTGAAATTCCAGCCAACCTTCCAGAGAATATTGTGGAAATGTAAGTGTCATCTTAACATTTTGTGCCATGTAGAGCTGGATTTCAAAGATTGCAGCCTGGTTTACAAAGCCAAAGGCTGCAGCCTGGTGCACAATATCATTCTTGAATTTTGAACAATTGGTCAAGGAATGCCCAATTATGAATGGCTTATTACAAAATTTATCCCTTGTTATAAAAATTTCCTTTATTCACAGTATCTGTCTTTTCAATACAACATGGATACCTTGGAAGAAGATGAGGCTTTAGCAAACTTTTTGATCCCAACCAATGTAGTGACAATTAGCTAAATAACAAGTTCATATTGTACTGATTTAGATGGGGTAGGGTTACAGTGATGTGACCAAAATAATTATAAACTTCTCAGGCTTATAGTTGGAAAATTAATAGCATTTGTGGAATTTTTCTGTGCTGAATTTTCACATCATAGCAGTGCATTTCAAATGATAGTTGGAATTTTCTTCAATTTTTAATGTATATAATTCCAAATACTTCTTAAAATTCTTTAGAACATAAGAACATAAAAGAAGCCATGTTGGATCAGCCCAATGACCCATCCAGTCCAACACAACATTGCACATTGAACCTCATTTGCTACATTGATGCCCACTCGCCCAGCCTCGACAGATCCCTTTGGAGTGCCTCACAATTCTCTCTGGTCCTCTCCACCCAGAACAATTTAGTGTCATCTGCAAACTTATCCACATCGCAGCTTACTCCCAACTAAAAATCATTAATGAACAAGTTAAAAAGCATCGGACCCAGTACTGAGCCCTATGGTATCCTACTGCTTACCATCCTCCACTGTGAAAATTGCCCATTTATACTCACTCTCTGTTTCCTATTAATTAGCCAGTTTTTGATCCATAAGAGGACTTGTCCTTTCACCCTATGACTGTTGAGCTTAGGAGCCTTTGATGAGGAACTTTATAAAAAGCTTCCTTGAAGTCAAGGTAAACAATGTCTATTGGGTGCCCTTCGTCTACATGTTTGTTCATCCCCTCAAAGAACTCTTCAACAGGTGAGTAAAACAAGAACTTCCCTTAGAGAACCCATGCTGAGTCTTCCTCAATAGCTTTTGTTCATCAGTGTGCATACTAATTCTCTCTTTAATAATGGTTTCCACCAACTTTCCCAGTATTGAAGTCAGACTGACTGGCCTGTAATTTCTCGGCTCTCCTCTGGAACCCTTTTTAAAAAAGGGGGTGACATTAGCTACCTTCCAATCCTTAGGAATGGAGGCAGATTTTAATGAAAGATTACATATTTTTGTCAGGAGATCCACAAGTTCATCTTTGAATTCTTTCAGAATGCCATCCAGGCCTGGTGACTTATCAGTTTTAAAACTGCCTATCACTCATAGGACCTCCTCTCTTGTCACCTCAATCTGACTCAGGTCTTTCAACACCCCTCCTGAAATCAGCAGTTCTGGAGTGGGCAAGCACTTCTCATCTTCCACAGTGAAGACGGAGGCAAAAAATGCATTCAGCTTCCCGGCCATTTCCCTATCGTCCTTCAGTAATCCTTTTACCTCTTGGTCATCCAAGGACCTGACTGCTTCCCTGGCTAGTTTCTTGCTTCTAATGTATTTGAAGATATGTTTACTGTTGGTCTTTATGTTTTTTTGCAATATGCTCATAGTCCCTTTTTGCCTGCCTGATTACAGACTTGCATTTGATTTGCCACAGCCTGTGTTCCCTTTTATTAACCTCACTCATACTAGCTTTCCACAGCTTAAAGAAATCCTTCTTACCTTTTACAGATTCCATTACTTTGTTTGTTAACCATGCAGGCCTTTTTCTATACCTATTTGTGCCTTTCCTGACTTGCGGTATATATCTTATCTGAGCTTCTAGGATTGTAGTTTTAAATAGTCTCCAAGCTTCCCCAAGGGTTTTGACTCTATTTACCTTTCCTTTCAGTTTCCTCTTCATATGCCTCCTCATCTCAGAGAAGTTACTCCTTTAACTTAACTCATTAAACTTATTAACTCCTTAAAAAGAAAGTCTCCCAAGCTTTTGCCTGAGTGAAAAATTAGTGCTGGAGAAAAATGTAGAATAATTATTTTATGTGTTCACTAGACCTTTGATTTCTTCTAAAATGGGAAAGACTATACTGTCACCAAAAATTGCGCTATTTGCTATGACAGTTTCAAAATAGGGATAATTGTGTCAGTAACTCTAATACCATGGTGAGTGGGGGCAGCATGGTGCCTTAAATAGCAGCCAGGGAGCCCCCACTCCCCAGGACACCCAAGACCTGCTGATAGGGCTGGCTTTGAATCAGGTGGGCCCCAGCTTCCCATGCTTTTTGCTGCCCTGCCCCTTCAAGCTGACCAGCCCACTATGGAAGCCCTTACTCTCTCCCCTCTCCACAGTGCCGCAAACAGGACCTCAGGTGAGTCTGGGCCATGTCTTACTGTGTCACTTCTCAAATAATCATAATACCGTTATTAAGCATAGTAAGCTTTTGACTTTTAAAAATATCTATATCAATATCATGAAGATATAGATATATCTATATAGAGATAGATATATCTAGCAGATTGAAGTAACAGATGAAAACTAGTCCTAACAAGCAGAAAGCTTGTTAGGACTAGTTTTCATCAGTTACTGCAATCTGCTTTTTTTCTTTTGTACAACATTTAGTTTGAAATGTTACTACTAAGTGTGGAATAAAAGTTAGTTTGTTTGGCTTGTTCCTTTGTGTGCAGCAGGCATTGTGGCATGTGTTGTTCTTGTAGCGAGCTCCTCATTGCAGAAGATTTAGACTTTGAGTTGAGATTTGTTCTGATGCAAATATTATTGGGTTGGGCCACTCTGTAATACAAGTTCCAGTTTTATATTATTCCATGAGCATGTATTTAATGTGTAATTCACAGAAATAGAAACCAAGATGCTTTTCTTCTGTTTATATCTAATTCTTTGAAGTAATTTATTACTCTGAGTCTTTAAGATAAGATATAATATCTAATAAAAAGCAGGGATTGTTTTTTTTAAAAAAGGGCAGGAGCTAAGTGAATACAGTATGATTAGAAATCTGCTTTATTTAGAGATCCTACCATTTTTTAAAGTCCCTTAATTGTTCAAAATATTTATATCCTGTTTTTCCTAATAGTAAAAATGGTCATCAGCATACCGTAACGTTTTTTACAAAATTCCTTAAACAAAATATCGTTAAGTAAATTGAGTTCTCAGCCATTAAAAGTCATAGCACTGATCATAGCACTCGTAAGACTTCTGACTTCTGTAAGGTCAATATATTTACCATGCAACAAGGCTAGCTAAAGATGTCCAGCAGTTTGGGGACATTTCCTGTAAATCTGACAGCTGAATGGAATATATGGTTTTCAGTGCTGCATTTGCATGATGGTTTATATGCTTCAGTTTTCTTGCTTGTATAGGAAATGTAACTTAATGGATTTATAGTATACAGACCAATCTTTAAATAACTTTAATATCAATATCTTCTTCCCATTACCTCTAGACTTACAGGTGAGCTTATTATTGCAGAGAGTATCTACAAAGTGGAAAGTCTGAAATAGGCTTATATGGAAATGTTTTATTGCTTGTTCACAGAAATCCAATTCTTGAACAGTTTTATTTTAATGACGTATTAATTAAGAATCTCTAAGTATCACTCAGTATTACTCCAGCTAAAATGTGAGGATCTTTTTTTTTGTTTATGCTGCAGAAAGCATTATGACTACTTTTCCAGACTTCAATTAGAAGGGCTTCTAGTCATAATTTTAGCAGGCAGCGAGAACGGTGTCCTTCTGAATTCAGAACAAACCCATATTTATTCTAGACATAAACATGTCTTAATATTTTCTTCTTCAAAATGATTAAAAACTTGTGGATAATATTTTCTCAAAATGTTGTACATACATGTGTAGCCCCACACAGTATTAAAATCCTTCCAAGCCATCAGCATTCCTAAATTTGAAAAGAAATGAAAATAGTAGGTAAATTATGAGTAATAAATAAAAGCTCTACCACAGTGGCAAATCTAAGGATTTTCATTCGTTGGTTCTGCCCTCAGCAGGATTGGCTTACACTGTCTCCGGCACGCCATTGGTTAATTCTAATGTCCCCTGCCCACTGCTGGTCCCATCAGGCAAGAACCCCATCAGAAGGCCACTGACCTTTGAGTGAGACAGTTCTCTGCTGACAGATTCTCCTGGAGGCTTACTGATTCCTACTACCTCTCCTCAGGGCCCCTTGTAAAAAGCCTGGGACAGTCCGTCCCCCACCCCACAGACAACACTACTGCAAAGCAAACAGTGAAGCAAACAGTAAACTGTGAGAGACATGTTCCTCTGTCCCCGCCTACTCAGGCACAGGAATGTTAACAGTCTTACCTCAGAGACATCCAACTCTTTGTGTCCTCTCTGTCAACCAGCCTCAGAAAGGGCTGCAGAGCTGCTGCGGTCTCACAAAAGGCCTCCCAGTACACACAGCCTCCAAAGGCAAATACACAAATAGCCAGGGAGGCAAGGCCCTACTTCCCCCTGGGAAGTGCTAGCCAGAGGCTGTCGCTAGGCAACCCAGGCTGCTTTTCTCAGTAAAGGGTGAGGCCTCAGGTGAATAGAAAAGCATACAGTCCACCCTCCAAAGCAGTTATTTTCTCCAGGATGGAGAGAGAGATCTGTTGTCTGGAATTCAGTTCTGATCCCAGTAGATCTTCAGGGTCCACCTGGAGGCTGGCTACCCTAGGCCTGGCAGCACCCTCTGGGTGACTTGATTCCATACGGCTGGCATGACTTAACTAGGCCCAGCTGCTTGCTCCTGTTCAGCAGCAGTCCCTCTATGACAGCAATGTGAATTAGCAGTTGCCAACTCCAGGTTGGAAAATTCCTGGAGATTTGATGGGTGGGTCCTGGAGAGGGTGAGTTTGAGAAAGGGTGGGACCTCAGACAGGTACCATGGCATAGAATGCACTCTCAAAATTAGTCATTTCTACCTGGAGAACCATTGTTGCCAATCTCCAGATGTGGGCTGCCATTATACCCTGTTGAGGTTGCTTGCTTCCTGCTTTTATCCCCATTGTGGAGAAAGACTGTACTTTTCCTAGGTAGATGCTGCAGGGAGGGGGGAGAAGATGGAAAACTGAAGTCAGATAAATCCCGCTACAGAAAATACCTGCCTTGAGGTGCATACTCTGTGGTATACCATAACACAACCAGGCTAGGCCAAACAACAACAACAACATGCCACAAGCTCACACTTGATGCTAAACACCACAAGGCTGAATATGACAGGAAAGGGTGGCAACAATGCACTGCAAATAAAAGGAATGCTGTGCTTCAGTGTCTGTGTGACCGTCGTCATGCTCCCCCTGCATCCTCCCACCCCATTATTCTTCCTTCTTGGCATTCTGGACCTGTTTTAGGGCTTTGAGCCACCACAGTAACAGGGACACACACACATATGCAAGGGGGGGGGGTGGAAAGCCAGCATCTGTTTCAGCTGCAGGGTGGGTGGGAAGGCAGCAAGGGTGCGGAGGGTGGGGGGTAAGTGAAAGCAAAGGGTTGGGGGTGGGCTTCAGAGTGGGGTCTATCAGACCCAGGTTTTGCTGTGGAAGCTTACTGGGTGATTTTGGGCCAGTCACAGACTTTCAGCCTAACCTGCCTTACAAAGCTGTGCAGATCAAAGTGGGGAGAGGAGAATGATGTAAACTGTTTTGGTCTCCCCCTTCCCACCACAGGGAAGGGAAAAAATGTCATTTTCCTGTGTAGAGGCTGCAAGGAGGGGGAAGGCAATGAAAAGCTGAAGTCAGAGGGACAGATAAAGGGAAGAAGATATGGTTGCCAACTCCAGGTTCGGACATTCCTGGAGATTTAAGGGATGAGGTTTGAGGAGGGATGAGACCTCAGACAGATACAATGCATTTCCTCCTAGGGAACCACATTTGCCAATCTCCAGGTGAGGGCCTGAGATCGCTCAGAATTACAACTGCTCTCCAGATCACAGAAAACAGCTCCTCCTCAGGTGTGTGTGGGGGAGTACATGCCTTCACTCGAGTGGGTGGGAAGACAGCAAGGGTGGGGGAGGGTACTCACCCAGAGCCTCTTTCTAGAGCCCATTATATTTGCAGTTGTATTTTTCTTCACAATGGGTCTTATTACTAGTAGAATTTGCAAAAAAAAATAATTGAAACACTATGTAAATAATTATAAATTAATATAATATGATATGTTATCAAAGTGAAATGGTAGAATTTCTTTTCTTGCCCAAAGCATAAAGGTAAAATGAAACATTATATAATTGCCTATTTAAAATACTTAGTAAGTTTGAGTTGATGATATTCCACGTGTTATCCCTTATACCTAGATCTGCCAAATGCAGCAAAGACCTGTGGGCCTAACAAATAGGAATCATTACATCCCAGTAGTTTTCTTGTGAGATAAAAATTAGTTGTATCATCTATGTCTGGGACAGCCAAACTGCAGCCGGGGAGCCACATGTAACTCTTTCACACATATTATGTGGCTCTTAAAGCCCCCACCGCCCTCTCCGCCGGCTTAGAGAAGGCATTTCTCTCTTTAAATCACTTCTCAAAGCCAAGCCAGCTGGTGGCTTGGAGAATGCATTTAAAGTCGCTTTCTTTCCATGTCTCCCTCCCCCCCCATCTATTTGCCTGCCTTCCGTCCTCTCCCTTCCTGTCTTGCGGCTGTTCAATAGCTGATGTTTCTTCTGTGCGCCTCTTACATTAATGCAAGTTTGGCCGGCTCTGATCTATGTCATTCTGTATTTGCAGTGCTGTCCCAAACTTAAACTTTAAACAGAGATCCTCTTTCTCTGAACTTAGCAGAGAACAAGGAACTCTCACAGCTGCATCTGCTATTTGTAGCTTAAGGGGCTTGTGAAGCTATCCTGTTATCTTTATTATCTTGGTGATAATACTGTGGTAGCTGAGAAAGGAGGGTATTATCATTCTCCCACAGGCAATTGCTGTCTGCCCCAGGCAAATAGCTAATTGCATTCCTGATTTTATGTGTTAGAGGTGGAAAGGGGTAAGAAGTGTTGCTTTATCATAGCTTTTTATCCTGATTCTGGGAGGCTTCCTCACCACATAGCTATTTCTAAATTGGCAGTCATAAAATGAAGTCAACTGGGTAGAAAACAGGAAATTATTACTATCCTCTTGGTGTAAGTGTAACGTGTTGGGCATCTTTTTTTTCCAGCGTACATATTCACCTGTTGATGTCTTCATTTTTGGCAATGCTCAGAAAATACCCCAAAAAGAAATAACCCTTGGCACATCCAAAGACATGCATACTAGATCAATGAAATGGCTACGAATCAGGAAGATACAAATGAAAATAGCAATTCTGTCTGGCAAGAAAATTGCCTTGCCTGTTGAGAATGGGTTGGCTATAAAAGAACTAAAGTTTCTTGAAATATATAGCCTGCACAATGAACTGGCTTTTGGTTTTTTATCTTAATAAGCATCATAAGTCATACGATAACAGTTTGCCAGTTATGGTCCTCACTTATTGTTTACCTGAGCCACAGGTGAGCTGGTTCATCTTTCATCATTGTGCAGCCCCACATTGGGACTGTGCGTGTGCAGGCCAGCTAGGGTTGCCAAGTCCAATTTAAGAAATATCTGGGGACTTTGGGGGTGGAGCCAGGAGACATTGGGGCGGAGCCAGGAACAAGGGTGTGACAAGCATAATTGAACTCCAAGGGAGTTCTGGCCATCACATTTAAAGGGACAGCACATCTTTTTAAATGCCTTTTTTCCATAGGAAATAATGAAGGATAGGGGCACCATCTTTTGGGGCTCATAGAATTGGACTCCATGGTCCAACGTTTTGAAACTTGGGGGGGTATTTTGGGGAGAGGCACTAGATGCTATACTAAAAATTTGGTGCCTCTACCTCAAAACATAGCCCCCCAGAGCCCCCAATACCCATGGATCAATTCCCCATTATTCCCTATGGGAATTGTTCTCCATAGGGAATAATAGAGTGTCCAGTAGACATTTCTCTCCCCCACCATGCTTTCTAAAGCAAGGGAGGGGGCTCAAAACCAGGGAATCCCCTGCCCCCTCCCTCTCTCTCACACACAAATACTTACTGGGTCTTGTTCCTGCAGAACTTTACTTGGTCTGAAAACAAAAGCAAAACAAAGGGAGGGGCTGTTCTCCGAAGCCCTTCCTGTTTCCTGCTTCCTGCTCAGCCTTAAAAGCACATCTTTTAAAAACGGACCTGCAGGAGCTCTAAAACTACATGGTGATTGTGGGGGCGGGGCTTCCCCCACCGACCAGCTGGCTGAGGGTGGGGAGAAGCCTATAAAAACGGGGGATCCCCCGCTGGAACCTGGGGATTGGGAAGCCTAAGGCCAGCTACGGACATTTTGTTTTCAAGCTTTAAGCTTCAAGAATGGGGTGCCCCACCCCCTGGGAATGGCACATGTGCCGCTTGAAGAATAGGTTGTTCTTTCTAGTGCTCTGTGTTTGTTGCTCATTTATTGTTGCTCCATTTAAGGCCTTATTTGTCTTAACTTTTGATCTTCTACCCCACTTGATGGCTGTTGCCTGCTGTGTCATGCTCGCAGTCTCTCTGACATGATGACTAAAGTGTTCTTCAAAAAATGCTTGGCCTGCAGCACCAAGATGCCCCATACAGATGAGCATGTCCTCTGTTTGATTTGCCACTGCAAATTTCATAGTGTTACAGTTTGTACAATCTGTCAGGGTTTCACTTCAAAGGCAAGGTCTGACAGAGCCTTGTGGTTGAAGGTGGCCCTTTGGGAGAAGGCTCTCTCCTCTTCTCTACCGGAGAAACCAGCTGCTAGGTCACAATCAATAGCCCCTGTGCAATCGTCCGAATCATCTGCTAAATGGATGGTGTCAGCTATCTCCTGTTGTTACAGGGCATGTGGGGAACTTTGCCTCTTGGCTATCATAGCCCACTCCTCTCAGTTGCAAGCCACCTCTGCAGTGTTCCACTGTAGAATTCTAATCCAAGATGTTTGTTGTGCGGCCACACAGTCATTGGAAGACACTTTCGTCAAACTTCACTAAATGGACGTGCAAGCAAGAAGAGGATCTGAGGTCAGCAAAGCTGTACTGCAGTCACTGTTCCAATGAGAGATTTGCCCCCATCTCCTCACCTTCTCAGGTGAGAAGTTTGCTGAAGTCCCAATGTGGGGCTACATAATAGGTGGAAGATGAAAACAGGGTTGCACTTACCTGTAACTGTTGTTCATCATTGTCTTATGTTCAGACACAGATTCCCTCTCTCCTTCCTCACTGTGAGTCCCCTGTCTGCTTAATGTGCTTTTTTTTTCCCTTGGGGGGGGGGGGTCACAGTGCCAGGACAGGAACTGAGGAAATGGGGGCACCCACTCCTGGACACATGACATGTTTGGTGGGAAAACCCACTCAAGCCATTCCCAGGGGGAGCTTTCCCATTCCCATTCTTGGAGCTTAAAGCTAGAAAATAAAATGTTCACAGCTGGCCTGCGCACATGCAGTCCCAAGGTGTGTCTACACAGAAGATGTTGATGAACCAAAGTTACAGGCAAGTGCGACCCTGTTTTACTTGAAAGTAAAAAAAAAACTTAATAGAATTCCATCACCAATCTCTTATACCAAGTTCTCTCAATAAATGCAATTTTCATTGTTAGCATATCTAGCTCTGCTGCCTCAAATAATTTTTGCACAAATTCATCTCTTTCTGGAATTTTCGCAAGCTTCCAATACCTGGCGTATAAGATTCTAGCCACAGTAATGATATGTACCCAGAGTTTTTTCTCTAATTTGGGGAAATTCCCCTTTACTACACTCAACAGGTAGAATTCAGGTGTATGCGGAAGCCTTATTTTAAAGATTTTTCTGGCACCAAATATCGATTTGGCAACCTGAATCTATGTTTTGGTGGTTCCCCATAAGCTCTTGGTGACGGGGGGGATTGGTGGTGGGGGGTGTTGAACTGTGATATTCTGTTGCGATGTTTTGTTATAGTAAGGTTTGTCTTTTTTTGTACTGCAAACAAGCTTCAATAAATTATGTTTATGGGGAAAAAAATGAATGCAATTTTCCAGGAAAGGTCTTTGTAATATATACATACTCCACGAGATGAAAAGAAGGTAAAACCTGTGCCCAAGCCTACCTTTTCTTTAAACTAGATGGCAAGACCATGGACTGCTATTCATTAGAATGAAATATTATTTTTAACAGGGAATGGGATACCAGGAGCTAAATTTAGTGATAGAAAAATTGGCTTGGGCTCAGCTAAGATGTATTGAATGCAGTAGTATTTCATTAAGATCCATTGGCATGTACCCATGTCTCCTGGAGATAGAACGTTCACAGAAAAGAGGAGCTATAGAAAGTGAGTGTAGCACAGTAAAACAAAATCCCTTTCAGTTCTCTTTAGTTTATTTATTACTTAGTATTTGAAAAGTTGCAGTGCAAATATATTCCTTAGGGTTTTTGTTTTTTTTAATGGGAGTTAGTTGGTAGCCTTGAAATTTTCCACGGATGTATTCTGTAAGGGTAACCATGTTATACCATACCATACCAAACCTTTAATGGCATAATAGATTCAAATAAAAATACACAGAATATAAAAATTTAAACATTGGAGATAAAATCAAAATGAAACCGAGCTTACAGATGCATTCAGACATGGTCAGAATTAAATTTAAGGATGTCAGCCAGAAATTTTGCCACAGCCTCACTAACCACCCCCTCAGTATCACTCAATAAATAATAACAGGGTGGCAGAATAGACAAATCTGGGGGAAAAGAAAGCTTGCCAAATAAATCTTTACGGAGGTTATGGTAACCATGTTAATCTGCTGCTGCCAAAGCATCCAAGGGTCTTGTGACACCTCATGTATGTACACATGCCTCATGTATGTACACTTACCATCAAGTGCAACCAACTTATGGTAACTCCAACAAAGGGCTTTAAAGGCAAATTATTAGCAAAGGTGGCTTGCCATTGCCTTCTTTTGCAGTCTTCCTTAGTGGTCTTCTATCCATCTACCAACCTTGCTTAGCTTTTGAGATCTGACAAAATGGAGCAATGTCACCTTCCCTTCTTCTGACACCTTAAAAAACTAAGGTCGCTTTCGCACTCACCTTCCGCCGGCGTGACCCCCCTCTTCACCGCGCAGATTTCGCAGCCAGAAAAGCCGGAAGCTCCCGGCGCAAAAGCCGCTCAAACTGAAACCGCCAAAAAGCAGTTTGGCGTTTGCGTGGCTTTTGCGCCGGGAGCTTCCGGCTTTTCTGGCTGCTCTGCAGCGTTTAGTGCGAAATCCGCGCAGATCCTGCGCGGTGAAGAGGGGGGTCGCGCCGGCGGAAGGTGAGTGCGAAAACAACCTAAGAAATTTGTTGTGCTTTATTATTTGCTTTCATGACCAGGAGCTCACTTTGCCAGATGCATGAAATGTTAAAACCATTTGGCAGACATGTAACAGATTGTTCATGGATATATTGTTCTACATACTGAAGAACCAGGCTTTCATATAACTTTCATATACCAAGATTTGTAAGATCTAATTTTTTCGGTTTGGAAAAGAGAACATTTTGGTTCCTCAGTGAAGCAGAATACTTTGAAGTAAAACATAAACAAAGAGTCAGCTTAAGCAGTAGAATTCAGTAGACAAATCAAGAGTTTTATACTTTAGCATTACCAGGGGCTCTCTTTTCAGCTTATCCCTCTCTACAGCTTTTAATATGCCTTTACAACCATACTTTGGAACCATAGTTAAAGACATGGTTTTGTTATATCTTGGCATAGTAGTGTTTTAGCATATGGGTAAAGATTCATTCATTTTTCCCTCAAAGTATGTGAACTGGGTTTATGAAATCAACTATTTCTCCTGAACCTATATACGTTCAGTTTTTAAGTGACTCTCTTGGTTTCCTGAGCAGACAAAGAGTGTTGGGAGTACTAAAGAGCACTGTAATAGAGGAAGACCGTTTTCGCACACAGCTTACCTCGCAGTCACAATCCTGTTCCCTCCGCAGCGTCTTTCGGATTTCCCACCATCTGCGCCGGAGTTACAGGAAGTGCCGCGGCTTTTGCGTAGCAAACATAAACTGGGTTTTAGCGGTTTACGTTTGCTACGCAAAAGCTGCGGCACTTCCTGTAACTTCGGCGCAGATGGTGGGAAATCCGACCAGACGCTGCAGAGGGAACAGGATTGTGACTGTGAGGTGAGCTGTGTGCAAAAACGGTTCATGTATCATCATTAGCACAAAATAGAATAAAGAGGAAGAAAAACAAAATCTCTATTGATAATATCTTCCCACTATGTAGTACAGTATAGTTTCAGAGACTAGTTAGCAGGACTGTTTAGAATGGTAGGAGGAAAACATTTTTATATGAAACAGTACACCCATACTCACTTTCTTCTTGGCCTTTTCAAAACTGAGCGTGGCTGCTTGTTTCCATAACCTGTTGTTTCATAGCCACTTTTTGTCCAGTTTGACCTGATAAAGTATTTGCAGCCAAATGGAGGTTGCATTCCACAATGCCACATCATTATAATGGCTATAATGTCATAAAGCCTGTAATGTACTGAGTGACAAGGCATGTTGAAGGAAACATACTTAATTGTGAGTACACTACAAGAGAGGGAACACGCGGGCCGGGTCCCGCTTATATACATACCCTGGAACAACCCTCAGTACCGCCACAGATCTTCCCACCACAGATCTTAATTGGCGGGGCGTGTTTGGGAGCTACATCCGGGGACCAGTGGACTTCCACTGGCCTCCTCCGTAGCGTCCACTGTGTTGTAATTTCAGGCATGAAATGCAAGACACAACAGCCAATTCAGAGTGGCTCTGTTTACATCTCTAAACATTGCTGGAGGAGAAATGGGATGCTATAATGAACTATGGAAACAGACATGAAACAAGCTTTTGACTGATTTCGCACTCATCTTACTTCGCCCTCATGTCCGTCTTCCCCGTCCTCCCGATTTCCCACTATTTGCGCCAGGACTGCAGCAAACATCGTGGTTTTTGCGCAGCAAATGGAAACCGCTAAAAAACAGTTTCCGTTCGCTGCGTGAAAACCGCGATGTTTGCTGCAGCCTTGACGCAAATAGTGGGAAATTGGGGAGTGCCACGCGAAGAAGACGGACATGAGGGCGGAGTAAGGTGAGTGCGAAATCTGCCTTTGATTTAGCACAATTATTCAGTAAACATATGTATATGCAAAATTATGAAACAGTAGCTTTTAAACATTATCATCTTTGTTATTCTTTAACTATTGTATTATTATTATTTATTGCATTTCTCTCACACTTACCCTTAAGATGTTTAGCATAGCATTATATCCACACTACAGTTTTGGCTGTACACTACAGAAAGAAAATGAGTTTCCTAACCTTTATGATCACTGAGATGTTTGAGGCTGGATCCGCATGTCCCCAGATATCGTGCTGTTTCTGTGCTGTAATAATCGTTCACCTCTCTTCTGAGAGGACACGACAATTAGGAGGTGAATGATTGTGACAGTGCAAACCACCATAAAATTCAACAATGTTCTCCTGACAGAGCCTAAATTTCCATACCCAAACTCAGCACAGCATTATACTGTCCTTGTAGCAGCAGCCTTAGCTGCTGGTGGTCAGGCAGAAACAAGGCCACAGGCACAATCAGGAAGAAACAGAGGTTTATTTAACATGTACACGGGCCCCAGACCAGACTCATGTCTGAACACATCTGGGAGCCCCGATTGCAGGAAGGTCTACAGTTTTATAGTCACAGACAATCATGTCCAGTAAACACCTGCCCAATTACAGGAAAGGACAACCCCACATCCTATACATCATTACAAGCGTCATATTACTAAAGGAACAAGGAGGAGACAGGGAGGGTCTTTCCATACATGGCATTGATGTTGCTAACACTCTTGCAGCAATATCCTTCATAAAAAACACATTTGCCCCTTTGACCTGATCCCAAGATTTTCCAAGGTATATGACTCAATGCTTATTCCAGCAAGCTTCTAGTTGCTTTTTTTGGCAGTTGCGGTGAGCCAATGGGTCAAAGATTAACTTCCTCTTTTGCTGCCTTACGCTTCTCTTTCCCTACTTTCGCAATCTTGAAGGATTATTTCAGAGACACCTAGCAAGCACTTTAAAATCTCTTTGCCCTTTTGCTTTCTTGCCCTTGTGCCTAACTAATGGCCTTCAGTTTACCTTATTTAATATATTTTTATTTCAGCCCTGCTTCATCCTATGTCTCTTTACTGTGCACTACTGTATCATTTGTTAAATAAATTTTGGTTTATTTATTTAATTTTTTGAATACTTCCACAGATCTTGCTGCATCGAAACCAGTGCTTGGACATAATACAATTTAATCTCAGCTTCCTCAGTATCATTTTCTCCTATCGGTTGCATGATGAGGTGGTAACATCCAGATAGTTCATGCCAAAGTTATTAATTAGTAAAAGCAGCTACTTTGGAGATATAAGGTACTGCGCATGCTGTTAAGACATATGAACATATGAAGCTGCCTTATACTGAATCAGACCCTCGGTCCATCAAAGTCAGTATTGTCTACACAGACTGGCAGCGGCTCTCCAGGGTCTCAAGCTGAGGTTTTTCACACCTCTTTGCCTAGACCCTTTTTTAGTGGAGATGCCGGGGATTGAACCTGGGACCTTCTGCTTACCAAGCAGATGCTCTATCACTGAGCCACCGTCCCTCCCCAGATAGCCATTGAATAAGTTGAAGCTAAATTAAACCTAAAAAGTTAAAAATTTCTGCATTAGTATATATGAGCTTGGCTTGCAAAACTGTAACTGCAGGACAAGAATTGAAAACGCCTTGTACACTAAAAGGGCCTGAAAAAATCTTAAGAAGGAACGAAATGGCAATCTGGTTGAGAAATCAAGGCAGCATACAGTGAAGTGCTTTTGCTTGCATAGACTCCCTAGCTGTAATGATAATTGTCTCTTTCTTTCAAAGACTCCCCAGCTTCCAGTTCTCATTAATCATTATGATTGTGTATAAAAATACGTTATTCTCATTGTAGAATGTATTTGCCACTCTAAATCTCAATGTGCGTGGAAGCTCTGATCACTGTAAATTGCATGTGAATTGCTTTTTAGAGGAGGTTGTTTTTTGTACTTGATAGCTATTTGTGTAGATTCATCCCTCTCTTCTGCTCTAGAAATGTCTGGCTCACTGGTATATTCTAAGTATAGATTTATCAATATTTGGTGTGGTCGGGAGACCACTGTGAGCCTGATTCAAAAGTTTCCGTATTGGATAGGGGTTAGGTGGAATAACGACGGGAGTAGGTGGCCACTTCAAATGGAACACATCCAATAAGATGGTTATTGGATAGCCGCTACTTCAGCCCCGTCATATTTTTCTTTCTTTGAATTCATCCCCAGATTTGTCCAATTAACCCATTGTTTGTGACAGAAAGTTACTTGGGTAGACAAAACGGTCAAAGTAATAATTCAGCAGTCAGACCAAGGTAAGACATCTGAAAACGATAAGCCCTTCCCCACCCACACCCACCCCCCAAAAAGTAGAGGTCTAGAAAGCCAGGTCATTTTAAGAATTTCAATTGGTGTCTGACTTGTTAGGAAGCTGTGAGGCATCAAGCTTGATGCTTCCCATGTTTTATCTATTACACTTATATCCTGCCCTAACCCATGGTGGGCTCAGAGTGGCTAATAACATAAATAAAATACAATAAATATATAATTAAAACCAGTTTCTAAAACAAGATGGCAGCAAAGCATACATTGCTCAAGGCAGTCCAGTATGCCACCTGTTGGATATCAGCAGGATAGCAACGTCTATAAGCTTGCTATGGATAGGGGAGGCCAATATGGTAGAGATAGGCTTTGAATTCAACAGGAGCTCACAGGAGCACAGCTCCTGAACCTTTCTGAGGGTTCCCCCTCCTCCTCCCCGCCTTGCCTATTGAATCGTAGGTGCAGCTGCATAACAATCCCTGGATGAGCTCCACCACCTATTTTTCTACAAATCAACCCCTGGGTAGAGACATCTGCTGCCTCAACTGAAGGCCTGGCAGAACAGCTCCATTTTACAGGCCCTGTGAAACTGCAACACGTCCTGCAGAGCCCTGATTTCAGTTGGGAGCACAATGGGAGCACATTCCGCTAGGCCGGGGGCATGGCAGAAAAAGCCCTGGCCCTGATTAAGGCTAAGTGGATGTCTTTGGGGCCAGGAATTACCAGTAGGTGCTGGTCTGCAGTGCACAAGGCTCTCGGGGGCATATATGGGAGGTCCCAGGCTGTGTATGTCTTTAAAGGTGAATACCATAACCTTGAAGCAGATCCGGTACTCAATCAGTAGCCAGGGCAATGTCACACGTAGGTAGACTGATCCTGTGATCCAGCCGTAATGGGCACTGCTAGCCCAGAGCTTGTAGCGCTTGTAATATCATTTGAGTCGCCTTCAGGGCTCTGCTCTGTGTGCCCCCACTGACAGAAATGTCAAAACTTCAGGGTGCCAGGCAAATTCTGCTTCCCAGGTTTTCCAGCTCATTTTATGAAAAAAAAAAAAAATTCCAGAGCTCTTAAATGTATTTCTCTCCCCTTTGAAGTTTTAACTGTCAAGCCTGTTTTTATGCTACTTCTGGTTTTAGGAGGTTTTAATTTGTGCTTTTTTACTGCTGCTCGTTGCTTTGGGGAGATTAATAAACGTTGATATTTTTATTTGGTGCTATTTTAATTGTCACTATTAACTATTTCCCCATAATTGCTGTTGTGAAGTTTTTGCTTTTATTTAGTGATGTTTCTATTTTTTTATTGTTAATATTTACTCTAAGTAATCCCTAAAATAATGGGAGAAGCAGGAATAGAAAATATTTGAATAAATTATGAATATATATAGGGTGATATCTCTGTGGACAGTACAGACATATGAACATATGAAGCTGCCTTATACTGAATCAGACCTTTGGTCCATCAAAGTCAGTATTGTCTTCTCAGACTGGCAGTG
The DNA here is from genome assembly GCF_032191835.1 of Heteronotia binoei. Classification (NCBI taxonomy): domain Eukaryota; kingdom Metazoa; phylum Chordata; class Lepidosauria; order Squamata; family Gekkonidae; genus Heteronotia; species Heteronotia binoei. The sequence goes on from NC_083227.1 coordinate 156,051,897, forward strand.
GCTCTCCAGGGTCTCAAGCTGAGGTTTTTCACACCTATTTGCCTGGACCCTTTTTAGTTGGAGATGCCAGGGATTGATCCTGGGACCTTCTGCTTACCAAGCAGATGCTCTACCACTGAGCCACCGTCCCTCCCCAGACAATGCTAGGCAGGGGAAGATCCATCCACTAGGTGACCAAGACAATTGTCTAGGGCACCAGAGATGACTTGTTTCAGCTAGGTTTGCTTGCTTGCTAATCTATCCTGCTATGTCTGTAACAAACATAAGTAGCCTGTTCTACCTTGGGAATGTGGCATGGCCAGCATCTGAAGGTCAAAAGGCCTTATCTGCTGCTCAGAGACTCCTACTTTTGTTTTTGAGAGAAACCTGCATCAGCTAGCTCAGATGGATGGGGGAGAGGGATGCTTTTTATTGGTAGAGAAAAGGTGCTTTAAACAAGTAACAGCTGGGACCCAAGGTTATATCTGTATGTACTGAGCCTAGGAGCTCTTGGAACTGTAACAGCTTCTCATTAATGAATAAACCTTATTTGACTACATAATAATATTAATAATACTTTTTATTTATATCCCGCCCTCCCCGCTGAAGCAGGCTCAGGGCGGCTCACATTTTAGTTCAGTACAGTACGATACAATATAATACAATACAATAAAATCACATAATTCAATAAATACTACATTATAAAACCATCGTTTAAAACAACATTCCAATTAAAAGTGATAGTTATGGTGCTAAATTACAGGTTTTCAATAAATTGATGGCGGAATGCAACAGCAGCAAATCTATCATTAGCTCAGCATTCATTGAAGGCCATCTTAAAAAGCGTGGTCTTACAGGCCCTGCAGAATTGGTCAAGACTCCGCAGGGCCCGCACTTCGTCCGGAAGTTAGTTCTATAGGTGTGGAGCTGCGATAGAGAAGGCCCGATCCCTTGTGTTCTTCAGTTTGGCCTCCCTCGGCCCAGGGATATTCAGCTGGTTCTTTCCTGCTGACCTCAGTGCTCTCTGGGGTTCATATGGGGAGAGACAGTCCCTCAGGTAGGCAGGTCCTCGACCATATAGGGCTTTAAAGGTAATAACCAACACTTTGTACCAAACCCGGTATGCAACCGGCAGCCAGTGCAATCCGCGCAGCCCCGGCTGTACGTGCTCCCACTTCGGGAGCCCTAACAACAGCCTAGCCGCTGCGTTCTGCAGGTGATCATTGATGGAGATTGTGCAGCACTTGACAGTCTTGCACTCTCACTCTTACCTAGCTTGCAAGGTTGTTGTTAGGATCACATGGATGAGAGGAGAACAGTGTAAGCCTCTTTGAGTCCCCACTGAAGGAGAAAGGTGGGATATAAATGGAGAAAATAAATTAATGAATGAATGAACGAACCATACTAGCACAGTCTTAATAACAGTTCATTGTTCTTTCATTTGTAGACCCTATTAATTTGATGCCAAACCATTATCAGTGCAAACAGTTCCTTTGAATTAATAGAAAGAGGTAGTTGCAATCTAAATTGATATAACTCTTAGCTTACCTTCCAGACAAATAGTTTGTTACCCCCTAGTATTATGATATGGCTTTGAAAAATCTCTAATAGGCTGGGTACAGACTGGCATTTTAAGCTGACACAGGGACGGCTTGCAGATGGATTAAAAAATCGAGTCCAAATGTGCGCATCTGCCTCCCGTCCTACTCCCATCCTCGCCCCATCCTCTGGCGTCTCTGAGGCAGCTCAAAAAGCTACCACTTATGAAGAGGTAGGAAGTCCTTCCGCCGCATGCCATCTGTCTTTTCGGGCATCTGAACGCGGGAGCACACAAGCAAAGTCAATCGGTGGTGTGAAACCACCAATCCGCTCTAGGCACTTAGTGGTATTCTTTAAAAAAAAAACTGACCAGAGCACATGACTGCCTGTGCGCATGGCCACTAACGACGTTTGGAAAAAAGAAACCCAAATCGTGCCAAGGGGATAGTATGCAACAGCCGTATGACTGCGCCAAAAGACCTCCCGTGTGGGAAATGGGCCACTCGCATGGGAGTGTCTGATTGGGAGTCGCCGACTTCATTTTGAACTGGCCTGATTTGAGATGCCTCCCAGTCTGGACCCAGCCATAGTTACTCTCTTTAATATGCATACTTTGTATTTTCATAACATTCCCTCTACCCCAGGAGGCAAGTGGGAAGCTGACATTTTATTGCCATCTTGGATTGTAGTTCTATTCTTTACTACTGATACTGGAATTTTAACATTGGGTTTGTTTTGTTGGTTTTTTTTTTTGCTTTATTGTATTTTCCTGATGTAAGCCGCCTTGAGCCCTGCTTGCAGGGAAAGGCAGCCAACAAACTGAATTCAATAAATAAATTAATTAATACCACGTCTGTGAACTGGATGTGTGCCAGCTACTATGGATACAAAACATGCTGCACCTTGTGATTGATTAGGACAGGATTCCGGGAGTCTGTTCTTTACTAGAAAATCAGTTGTCACCTGGAAGGGTATCTCTTCCTTGCTATTATTAGTTGTTTCGTTGAGTGTCAGATCTGGTCAGCCAAGCTCTTTATAAAAAACAAAAATCAAAGCCGGAGCACATAGGGACTTGTTTCTAATGCCACATGGTGTTCAGAAAAAAATATCTTTGACTCCATCAGACTACTCCACGCTCTTTCCAGGCTTTGTATTTTATTAGCAAGAATGAAGGAAATTGCTCTTGTCCTTTGACCTAAACAGTTGTTGAACCCTTAAAAATAAAGCTCCCAAAGGGCAAAGAAGCCGTTTCTTAGCAGAATGAAACAAATCACAGAATTGAAAAGCTGGAAAGTACCTCCAAGGGCATCCCTTCAGAATCCTGAGGTACAGTTTAGTTGTACCTAACCCCTTTCAGGTAGTTTATAAAAGGTTGTTTAATATGTTAAGGAACATTCTTGTTTGTGGTAAGATCCTGAAATCATCCTGGACTCTTCTATTTTTTGTTTTGTATTGCCATACATATTCTAAAAACTTTTTACTGGTAGTGAGGCACAAATAATCTAATGTATATTGTGCACTGCTGTTCATCCAGAGGGAATTCCTTCCCATCATATTTTAGCCTGCCGGTGATTTTTAAAAATTGCTTAGGATTTTGTTGGGATTTGAAAATAAAATTGTGACGGTATTTCCACGCCTGTTGTATGTTGCTCGGAGAGGACTTTTACTTAAAAAGGATTCCTGATCAACTTTAATGTAAGTAATAAAGATTATCCTTGTTTCTTTTCAAACTTGAAATTAACATTTCTGATTTTCCTTTTAGCCGCTTGGAACAGAACTCTATCAGAAGCATCCCCCCTGGAGCTTTCTCTCAGTATAAGAAACTTAAAAGAATGTAAGTACAATGGTAGGGGTTTTGGGGGCGGGGCGTGTCTTAGAGAATAAAATTTCTTTAGAGGAAAGAAAAAGTATTTGTTCCTGTTTAATGATAACTTAATTTTAACCAACTACCTTATAACAGGGAAGACCTGCTTTCATATGAGTAATTTTCCAAATGTGGTAATAATATGTTTATTATCATTGACAGAAAATAGTTTTAATTTCTAAGAAAATATAGTGGGTCTTTTTAATAGGCGCACCATTATTGGTCTGGGAAATCCTCAGCAACATCAGTATAATTACTCGGCATTTATGTCAGTAGTAAAAGAAAGCAAAACATAGTTGTGTTTATATTCAGAAACCTACCAAGAAAAAAGTTGAAGAACTTCATTAGCAGGCCTGCTGATTGAAAGCAATAATATGTATTTATTGGACATGTAAAAGGTTCCAGAAGCCACAGTGCTAAAAAATTTTTTTGAATTGAGGACATAGTAAAAAGAAGCTTCTTTCAGTTTCCTGGGCCATCACATCATTTAAGATGAAAAAAAAGACCCATGAGGTGATTACAGACCGACACTTTGGGGTGACTCAGAGACGCCTCTGAAGAAGAAGATGATATTGGATTTATATCCCACTCTCCACTCCGAAGAGTCTCAAAGCGGCTCACAATCTCCTTTACGTTCCTCCCCCACAACAGACACCCTGTGAGGTAGATGAAGATATTGGATATATATCCTGCCCTCCACTCAGAAGAGTCTCAGAGCGGCTCACAATCTCCTTTACCTTCCTCCCCCACAACAGACACCCTGTGAGGTAGATGAAGATAACGGATTTATATCCCGCCCTCCACTCAGAAGAGTCTTAGAGTGGCTCACAATCTCCTTTACCTTCCTCCCCCCACAACAGACACCCTGTTAGGTGGGTGGAGCTGAGAGGGCTCTCACAGCAGCTGCCCTTTCAAGGACCCAAGGCCATTCCAGCAGGTGCAAGTGGGGAATCAAACCCGGTTCTCCCAGATAAGAGTCCGCACACTTAACCACTACACTAAACTGAAATTGTCCCAAAAAATCCTTCCAGACATCTGCCGCCCATCCTCCTCCCGTTCTCACCCTGTCCTCCAGGCTCCTGAGAGTGGCTCAAAAAGTTACCGCTTCCAAAGTGGTATCAAACCTTTGAGCCGGACACCATTCGCCTCCTTGGCGTCTTGATGGCGAAAGGCACAAATGAGGCAACTTGGCGATGTGAAGTCACCAAGCCACCCCAAGCCATTTCTGGCTTTTTAAAAAAAGAAACCGTCCAGAGCGCTTGAGTGCATGAGCACTTGACCTGTAGGGGAAACAACAGAGGTATCCGGCTTCTGAGGCACCTTCCCATCTGGAGACGCCCAGCCGCCTCGCAGATGGAATGGGGACAGCTTGTGGGGGAGCGTGTGGAGGCTTCGGGATGGCTCTCTTTGAGCTGTCCCGATTTGGGAAGCCGCCTAGCAGCCCCAAAATGCCTTGTCGGTTAGCAACCATGGAGTCCGGTTTAAAGGCCTTTCGTTCTACGAATCCCTATTTGAAACTTCCAATCAGGGTATACCTTTCAGTGTTTTAATTTAGAGAATACTTGTTTTGTTGTTGTTTTTAATGAGACTTCTTAGGGTAGCTCAGTTTATATTATTGATGAGCACACACAGCATCCAAGAATGTCAGCTAAAAACCCTGTCTGAAGTTATCTTCCAAGCTAACCCACTGAGCCTTTAAACAGATTGAATGAGCCCAGCAACACAGATGATGTTGTTCCTTGTGTTTTGCATTTTCAGCACAGAAACATGTTATTGCAAAGCCACTCCATACCAAGTAGCAAAATAGCATTTGTTGAGATCAGTTTTTTCTTACCTTAAAAATAGGAATAAAGCACTTTAATTTCTAGAACTAGAATACTTAAAACATGGTAAGTGTGGAATTTAGGGTGGTCAGAGCCTTTGTCAATAACATGTGATGCTTTGCTGCGGAACTATTTTAATAGTCTAAAAACTACAGAATAAGCCATTATTAATTATATGTCAAGGACTTTGGTTGTTAATGGCTGTGTCTAATTCTGAGGATTTACTGCTTAGTAAAGATATTTCAAAGGTCCCCCCCCCCCCATTCTTCCCTTTAAATCTCTTTCTAGAATGTAGGGAATCAAGCACAAAAGAGAACAGCAAAAAGGATGGTTTTTCATTGGACACAGTTGAAACTCCATTTTACAGGGGGGAAGCGTTCCGATTACCCAGAATTTAGCTTTGTTAAAAGAAATAAACTTATATGGTGGGGCGGGAGGGGGGACAGTAGCAAAGAACATGATTCAGTTCTAACATCTGAAGTACTAAGGAAGATTTGTCAAGAATGTCAAAACCAATACTTTCTAAAGTGTTTCAATCACTGGAGTATCTTTAACAGGAAATCATTGTTTTCTACTTCCCAAGGAAGAAAAAAAAAAGTCTTAATCATTATTAGACACTAGTTCGAAGAAACAATAGTTGGGTAGTGGAGGGAAATCTATTGCAGGGATCATAGAGAGATGGCAAGAGATTATGCTATAAAGAGAGATTATTCTATAAGTCTAATAAACTGTTTAATGAGAGAGGTGGCAAGATCCCTGTGAGTGGATCTCATCTCCCAGTATCAGGGACGACAGAACAGGTTTTTTCATAAAGAAGGCATGTTTCAAAGTACAGCTTTTCTGCTTTTTTTTTTTTTTTGCTAGAAGATATGAACAGAAATGATTATTTTCTTTATTTTCCTATGTGAGAGAAACAGGAATATTCAGGTAGGATACAACCACCAGTACTGGTGTTATGTGTTAGAACAGGGGTGTCAAACATGCAGTCCGGGGGCCGAATCAGGCCCCTGGAGGGCTCCTACCAGGCCCCTGAGCAACTGGCTGTCATCTGCTTCCTTCTGCCTCTCTCTTGATTCCTTCTGCATAACAGCTTGCTTTGCCAGGCTTGCTCAATTGCACAGGAGCTACAGGGCAAAGTCTCTATTTTCTCCATGGGCTGAGGCTCCTCCCTCAGGGAGAAAGGAGGGAGTGAGAGCTTGTTTTTCCAGGCTCTCTCAATCGCACAGAAGAGCTACTCAGCAAAGTCTCTTTTCCTTCTGTTGGCTTAGGCCCCTCCCACCATTCCCCAGAGGAAGGAAGGAAAGAGCCAGAGCTTCCTTTGCCCAGTTTCCTGGATCCCGTGGGAGAAATGCAAAGAAACAGTTGTGTTCTAGCCATGTGTTCTGGAGTAGAAAACAGAGGAGAAAGATGTAGAGGTTAAACTTACAAGGAGGGTCTTAGTAGATTTCAACAATCTTTATTCTGCAAAAGGGAAAGAGAACTGAATTGCAATGTAATAGTTTGGGCAGATTCTTTTGTGTGTTATGTCTGCACAAAAACGCATTCCTGGGTCCTTTTACTAGAGCTAGATTACTATGTGCTGCTTATATATAGTATGAGTAAACCGATGAAGTTGTGTGAATTTAAAGTAAGATAGAATGGATGTGTTCCTTGTGACCGTTGGTGACGATGCAACAATATTTGTTATCGTTTCAGTGAAAAAGCATCTTGTATTCTCGGGATTAAAAATTTTAAGCAGGGCTGGACCATTTGTCATTGTCATCTATAGATAAATCATTTAAAAATGCGTAGGGCAAACTGGCAAATTGTGTTTTCATCAGTTTCTTGCCTTCTTCCATTGTATGTCTTTACAGTGATATCAGCAAGAATCAAATATCGGATATTGCATCAGATGCTTTTCAGGGCCTGAAATCTCTCACTTCGCTGTAAGTAGGGGGTAACCTTGAATGGGAGATTTTGAGAGAATCTCGAAAATAATAGAGCAAATATTGGGTTTGTGATGCTTTCCTGTTCCCTTTGCATTTGTCACCTTGAGTGAGGACCCTAATCTTCCTTAAATTGGAAATTGATTAGACAGGCTTGAAGACGACATTGTTTATGTAACTCTAGATTCTTTGTATAGATGAACGCCTTATGAAGGTTAGTCGTTCAGCCCTTGACAGCATCAGCAGAGGCAATATTTTTTCTTTCACCGAATGTTAATATTAATATAACATATAATGGCAGAAGATATAATTTTTGTTGAAAATATCTTACTGAATAAAGGTCAGAGACACATATATTTTAAAATTTTAATCTGCAAATTATATTCTTAAATCAGGGGGTTCCAACCTTTTCGAGCCTGTGGGCGCCTTTGAAATACTGGCACAGGGTAGAGGGCGCAACCAAAAAATGGCTACTGTTAGAGGAGTTGAGAGAAGTATAAAATTGCTGCCCTGGGTGCCAAGTCTGCAGATTCAATGATGAGTCGGTGTGGATACAAAGACTCTATTTTATTGATACTGACACTTGTGGCCTAAGCCAGGTCTTGAAAAGACTAAAGAACATACAGTAGATACATTGCATATAAGGTACACTTCAAAGGGATTCCTACGGGAGGGAGAATTGTGCAGAGGACATTCACACATAGATGTTACAAATACATTCTCATGTTGATTAGAGGCCCATTTGGCCTTGATGCTCCCAGGCTCCTTCCTCTCCCCAAAACCTGAGCTGAGAAGGCACAGATAAGACTTTTCACCCATTATCATTTCAAAGCAGGAACAGTTCTCTGATGGGAGGGGGGAATAGGAGAGGATGAGCTAGAAGCATTTGGTTATACTTTGGTTCTACCCAGCATGCTCTCTGCTTGAGCCAGAGTTATAGACAGACTTGACACTGGGAGGTGAAGCCACATACACATACATACAAAGCCTAAGTGCAGAGCAGAAGAGAGGTAATTTTAAAAAAAATACATTGGGGAAAAGGAGTGCAAAAGAGAATAAAGACCATCTCCAGTAACCAGTCCCTGCTAGGCAGGAGCCCCACTTGGCCACACACGCTTTCTGAAAATACTTACTGAATGCCAAGAAGGGTGTTGGTAAACACTATGGCACCTCCAGGCACCAAGCTGGGGACTCTGGATTAGATCCCTGGAACCGTGGTCACTAAATATCTGATATATTGTTTTATCTAATAAGACATGTGAAGTTAAATACTGAATAATCCAGCAAAACTGCACATATTGGCATTTTTTCCGCACATGTTTATCCTCAATAATATGGTGTGGGGACGGAATTCATGTTGGTCCAAAAAAAAATGCTGTTTTGCTTTAACAACATATAAAAAGACAGCCTTTAAAATCTTTCATTTGGAAAGTCAGTGACTAAAGAAACCGTCAAGGGAAGATATCTAAAGGGATAATTAACGGGCTTCTCAGAGCTAACGAATTTAATATCAACATCATTTTGGAGTTAGGGCTCCAGAAGCATATTCATTCATCATTATTTAGAGGCCACCTACTAAAGATCTGTTCCAGTTCTGCTCCTTCTGCATGTCTAGTTGCCATCAGTGAACCGCAGTGAACTTTTCATGTTACATCAGGCTCAGATCTACATATTTTCTGAGTGGGGCAAAACCAAAAAAATGACACACTCACTGAAAAAAATGGGAGGCAGGCAATCTGCCTCCCCCTCCCCATTTAAACCTGGCGGGGTGTTTAAATGGGGAAGGAAGCCGTGGGGCTGCCTTTCCCACCTCCCCACCTTGCGGGGAGACAGCAAAGGCAGGCGATCTGCCTCTGCCCCCTCCCCATTTAAACACCCCAGTGGAGAAGTGGCAAAGGTAGCCAATTTTTATCCCCCTCCTGCCTGCCCCGGGGGGGGGGGGCGGAATGTCCAATTCAGCGTCCCCCAGTGGCGCCTGAGGCTGCTGCTCCCTTCCCCCCCTTAGATCTGGCCTTGTGTGACATGTATAATAGAGACTGGCACTCATGAACCTGATTGATTTTTTAAAATTTGCATTCTAATACTTTGTCCCTTGTTAACAGAATTCGCTCATTTTAATCTTTGCTGTGTTTCAAATGCAGTTTTGAAGTGTGTAAGATGCTGTCCTGTCCTGTGATTCTACGCTGTAGTGTAGTGTTACAACCAGTGCTAGAGATAATGTGTGCAAGCAGCAGATGTATACCCCTTCAAATTTCACATGGTGAAATGTTATACTTAAAAAAAACCAAACGCCTATGAATGCCAAACTGCATGTGCCAAACAATGTGTGCCAAATAAAGTTCTACAATTCTTTATATGTGTTTTATATCGGTAAAAAATGGATTCCATTACTGCCCCCCCACCCAGAAAAAACCCTCCATATGTACTTACCAAGACTATCTTACGTTTTCTGGAAATATGTGTTAAATTGACTTCTGAGAAACATCCAACTTCTTTTTAACACATCAAAATTTCCCCACATTTTTGGTGAAGCTAGCTATTGCCCAGTCTATGATGTACCTTTCTAAGGTACAAAAACTGTTCTCAAATCTTTGTTCAAGTAATTTACAATGGAGGGACTCTGTATAGGATTGTACCATTAGACCTGGAGCTTTCATGGTCTTGCTTGACTGTCTTAAGAACATAAGAGAAGCCATGTTGGATCAGACCAGTGGCTCATCCAGTCCAACACTCTGTATCACACAGTGGCCAAAAACCCAGGTGCCATCAGGAGGTCCTCCAGTGAGACCAAGACACTAGAAGCCCTCCCACTGTGCCCCCCCAAGCACCAAGAATACAGAGCATCACTGCCCCAGACAGAGAGTTCCAACAATACATTGTGGCTAATAGCCACTGATGGACATCTGCTCCATATGTTTATCCAATCCCCTCTTGAAGCTGTCTATGAAGCTGACAGCCATCACCACCTCCTGTGGTAGTGAATTCCATGTGTTAATCTCCCTTTGGGTGAAGAAGTACTTCCTTTTATCAGGTCTAACCAGACTGCTCAGCAATTTCATTGAATGTCCATGAGTTCTCGTATTGTGAGAAAGGGAGAAAAGTACTTTTTTCTCTACTTCTCTATCAGATGCATAATCTTGTAAACCTCTATCATGTCACCCCTCGGTCGACGTTTCTCCAAGCTAAAGAGCCCCAAAGACTTGTAAAACAGAAGACAGGAACTGTGTTTGACGTTCAGACCAAAGAGACTTGGGATCAAGTGATTATGAAGTGATCTAGTTCACAGCAGATAGGTCTTTGGATAGGGTTGCCAGGTCCAACTCACGAAATGCCTAGGGACTTTGGGAATGGAGCCTGGAGAATTTCCTATTCCATAAACAAACAAACAAATAAAAATAAAGCAATGCAGTTTTCTTCCTCCTCCTCTTTTCTGCCTTCAAAGGGTTCCCCAAGCAAGGGGAGGGACGATGGCTCAGTGGTAGAGCATCTGCTTGGTAAGCAGAAGGTCCCAAATTCAATCCCCGGCATCTCCAACTAAAAAGGGTCCAGGCAAGTAGGCATGAAAAACCTCAGTTTGAGACCCTGGGGAGCCACTGCCAGTATGAATAGACAATACTGACTTTGATGGACCGAGGGTCTGATTCAGTATAAGGCAGCTTCGTATGTTCATATATGCACTTTCACTAAATGAAAGCGAACATATACACATTCACAAAGCAGTCAAAATGAACAGTGCAAGCCCACACTTTTGTGATCTCACTTGGGGCGATTTACTCATGGGAATTGCTGGATGTAGCAATCTGCTGTATTTCAAACAACTTCTTCAGACTAACACAGTTCCTTGCAAACTTCTCCTAAGCCATTCTGAGATTTAAAGGCTCATGGTGGCTGTTGTGGCGGGGCTTCCCCCCACCAGCCAACTGGCTGGCAGTGGGAATGAGCCTGCAAAACTGGGGGATCTCCTGTTGGTACCTGGGAGTGGCGAGCCTATATCTGGATTACACATTTTCTGATTGAATTCTGTGCTTTAGCCAACCAACACTAAAAGAATTTTACCCTACTTTCTGTGAAGTTTGTGAAGGGATCTGATAATTCAGTTCAGTTATTCACAGAGTCAAAGGATGAAAAATACCTGAAAATACCATTGAATTCAGTAATATAAATGCAGCCTGAGTCCAATAGCTGAAGTTCTGGTTTTTGGCCCATTACATCATCCTGTATGAAGCCTTGTGTACCACATACCTTTCTATGCCTGTTTGTCGATATGTTGTACTGCCCTCAGATTTTTATACTGTGTGTTTTTATGATGTTTTTATATTTCAATCTGCAGGTGTGTTAATTTTTTGTTGTCAGTCACCCTGAGCCCACTTGTGGGAAAGGGCAGGAATATACTGTAAATCTAAAAATTAAATCAAATTTTAAAATTAAATAGCTTATTAAACTTTCTGTCCTGACTGCTCGGTATGCAAAGTGCATTTTTAACTGTCACCCATTTCTTTAAAACCTTTTAACTCTGTCCAGTATATGATGTGTTTATCAGAACAAGGTGTTAACTGTCAAAATTTTGCAATTCAAACCTATATGCAAAAAAGAGGCACCTACAGCTAAAGTAATGGACTGCATTACTAAAATATAATAACAAAATGAAAATCCAAGTTGGAATTCCAGGGGAATAGTGTCCTTTTATTAAAAAAAAATTACATATCATATACGAATTATAGTATGCAATTCAATTATATATTCATTGTTATTTTACTTAAGCAACAGCGATTACCCTCAGTGCTGCCCACAGTGGCTTTGATCCAAAGCTCATAATTGCATGCAGAAAACACTCCTAAGCAGGTGAGCTGTTTCACTATTCCCTCCCCCGCCCCCATGCCATCTGGAAACTGGCTGCAGGGGTTCAGGGCATCCTTTAGAGCAGCGTTTCCCATTTGCAGGGTTGCGACCTGGTACCGGGCCACACAAGCCTCAATGTTAGGTTGCCAGGGGCAGCCGAACAGCCCCCTCCCCCCTCTATATATCTTTGGTGCTGCATGCGGTGCCGCGCTCCAGCCCCTGCCCCCCACACTGCCACCACTGACTGTAGCGCTCTATGAGTGTCCTCCAGGCAGAGGACACTCAGAGAGCACTACAGAGACTGCACGCTGGCCAGAAGCCCTCCCTGTCCCTCTCTGATGTTCAGAAACATCAGAGAGTGTGGGGAAAGCTCCTGGACAGCGTGCAGTCTCAGTATTTCTCCCTGAGCATCCCCTGCCTGGACCATGGGGAAAAAACTGGGTCACGTGGGGGGGGGGAGTTTGGGAAACCGTGCTCTAGAGCACTTACAGTGTGTGGAAGTAATCAAAGTTGGCTGCAGATAGGGAGAAACAGTGCTCCACCTACATGAGAGAAGTGCCTTTTCTTCAGATCATCTTGGCATCCAAGCTTCAGTGACTTTATATGGTTTCTGCCTAGTTAATTACCCTATTAACTGATTTGTGATACATGGTGTCTCATTATTACCAGGGGGGAAAACACCAAAATGTTAATTTGTTATACAAAGCTGTGTTTGTTAAGCTACTTTATTGTTTATTAGGTAGACGTGAAACGTGTTAGATACAGTTCCTCAAAGGTCCCCAATACATTGCCAAGTGAGGCTGAGAAGCCAGCTGGGGACTTACCAGAAAACTCCAGGAGAGGGGAAGGAAGAGATGTGATTGAACTGTGAAGAGTATGGGTGAACTGGCTGTTGCACTTAAAGGGACCACATTCCTTTTAAATGACTTCCCACCTCTGGAAATAATGGAGGATGGGAGCACCTTCCTTTGGGATCATAGAATTGGACCTTCAGTGCATAGTTTTTTAAACTTGGGGGGAGGGGGCATTGAGGAAAGGCACCAGCAGCTATGCTGAAAATGTGGTGCCTCTATCTCAGAAAAACAGCTTGATTCCAGAGCTTCAGATACCCATGGATCAATTCTCCATTATACCCTATGGGGACCAAGGCTATTCCCCTTCTCCCTGCTTTCTGATAGCCCTGAAGCAGGGGAGGGGCTCCAGACTGGGGGATCCCCTGCTCCTAACTGGAGAATGGCAACCCTAGTCTCCGTTTGCACTAAAATCTCCTCATGTTCTTCTAGTTTTCAACTTGCTGATGTTGGGGTGGTCATAAAAGTATTGAATGCTAGGCATAAACACATACTAAAAGAATGTACTAATTTAATCTGCGTCTTTGTAAACCCCATTCTCACTTCTTTTTGATTATATTTGAGCAAGTAAGTGTTAAGGGTGGCTTGCTTTTTCATGGCAGCTGAAGTGCGTTGGGAGCCAAAGTAACTCTATATTATGTAACTTCTCTTTCAGTCCCTCCGTGAGCTAACTAAGCAGAAATGAATTTTCATTTAATTCAGTGGGGCCACTAGCTTGACTATCAGAATGAGTAAATCACTGAGCAAGGAATTAGCATCTGCTTCTTATTATGTATTATGTTTATAGCCCGCCCTATTCTGTGGGCTCAAGATAGACTACAGCAGTATCACCAAAGATAGATATAGTACCGGCCTCAAGGGGCTCATAATCTTCTTGTACAGAGTACCTGATATATAAGATTTCTGGTTGCCAGTAGGCTTTCCACACATTTAACTTGGCTGCGCTGGTGCTCTGAAGACCTTTTCCAGACTGTCTGGAGACATTTCATGTGATGCGTCAGGCCAGTCGTCTTTTGCTGAGTGGTGAGAGAATTTATTTCAGGTTTGTGTAAGACATGAAATTCTTTTCCCTTCTGATTCAAGCTCCCAATCAAATTTTAAAGGTTAGATTAGTTCAGATCCAGACACACAACCAAGCTTAGTAGTTGGCCATTCACATTAACATCATCACATAAGAAGTAAGAGTGTGTTATCATTGGACGGAAGAATGTAGAGGTTTTGAAATTATATGCGTTTGAAATAATACGATGATAGGCCATGGCTGTAATAATTTCTACCTTTAATTGTTTGACTTGTTATGCTGGAAATGCCTTTCATTCCTTGGAGTTTCTGATGTTCAAAACAGCTATTATCCCAAATTTGTGAAGCTTTTAAATTTGCAGTTTTCTACTGTAATTTGCATTTCAAATCGTTATGAAAGCTAAATAGTTGCTTTTAGATTGTGTTATTCTTAAGAGAGAAAAAAAACAAGTGGAATCCTAACTATTTCTAAATAATGAAATTGGTTGCTAGAAAGCACTGCTGTAGCAAAATATTATCAGAGGCTGGTATTTAGAAAGGCTTGCCAGCATATCCAGTGATTGTCAATCACCTGCTGTACATTTTTTCCTTATCTTTCTCCCTTCACCCTAGTGTACCATAAACACAGCTTCTGGGGCAGCAGGATTGCCATATTAAAATCAGTTTGTTGGCTGAGGGAATGAACCATTTTTATTTCAAAGATTTCAGGTTTTCACGGCTGGTAACATCATTGGGCTTTGTAGAATCTTTCGGGCTCAAGTGCCGTGTTCTACTGGAGAAAGTTTTCCTTCCAGATGTTTCGTTCTTGGCTGCGGAGAACAGGATGTTTCGTTCTCCGCAGCCGAGAACGAAACGTCTGGAAGAAAAACTTTCTCCAGTAGAACACGGCACTTGAGCCCGAAAGATTCTACAAACCCCAATCATTTTTATTTCCTTCTTTCTGTTTTCTCAAACCCAGTTGAGTTGTCAAAAAAAAAAAAAAAGCGGCATATCCCTGTCTCTTCATGGATATTATCCGGCTGCAAAGGTAGTGGTAGTACATGCCATGCCAAATGAAAAGGAACACTTTTGACAGTAGAAGGAGTTATTGTATCAACAGCATGGTCTTTGGTTCTCAACAAGACTCTGCAGGTTCCCAGGGCTTGTTTTGCTTCATTTCCTAACACAAATCTTCACTCCAGCAATAATGCCGTCTGCTTTTCAATGCTGGATACTATTTATTTCATTTATACATGGACTCTGTTTCCATTGGGGACACAAAGAGGCTTTCCTCATTGTCCTCGCCTCCTTTTTATCTTCACAGCTACCCTGTTTAGGTAGATTAGGCTGAGTGTGTATGATTCACCCAAGGTCATCCACCAAGCTTCCATTGAAGAGTGAGGATTTAGTCTTGATCTCCCTTATCCTACTATGACACTCCACTCCACTGGCTCCAAGTGTTTAGTAGTACCACCTGAAGTACTGTTTCTTCTCTCTAAGCTCAATGGCTTCAGTAGATTTAAAAAGGTAAAGGTAGTCCCCTGTGCAAGCACCAGAGATTTCCAACTCTGGGGTGATGTTGCATCACAATGTTTTCATCGCAAACTTTTTACGGGATGGTTTTCCATTGCCTTCCCCAGTCAACTATGCTTTACCCCCAGCAAGCTGGGTACTCATTTTACTGACCTTGGAAGGATGGAAGGCTGAGTCAACCTTCAGCTGGATACCTGAACCCAGCTTCTGCCAGGATTGAACTGCAGTTTACCACTCTGTTCCACGGGACTCCTACAGTAAATTTAGAAGGGTTTAACCTGGTTTAGGATGGCGCTATAATAGTGCATCCTAAAAACACTTTCCTGGAAGTCCAATTGAATAGACTGAATAGTATTATAAGTGAATTTGCTTAAGTTGGTATTGTAAACCTCTAAGAAGCTGAAATAGAAGGCTGAAGACATCTTTTTAACAGAATATGGAAAAAAATTACAGTAAAATTCTAAACAGAGTTACACACTTCTAAGTCCATTGAAGTCAATAGGCTTAAGAGAGTATAACTGTTTAAAAAAAAGGTAAAGGCAGTTCTCATTTATGTTACAAAGGTCACAATAGTATTTTCACAGGTTTGGAAGGCAATATGCTCTTTTTTGATGCCGGTCATACGTTCAGTTCTGTTTCAGTGTTACATTTGATTATTTTATGTTCTTCAGTATCCAGACTATTTTGCATTCTCTGTTTGATGCATGTTTGCAGAGTAAAAACTGTGATACATAAAAGGTGTTTAAAGCTTGTTGAACAAAACTATGTGGTCCCACTAATACTTCAAAACTTTAACTGGAGCACATGTGATTTTATGACGAGGTATAGCCATTGTTTTGTTTCACATCTGCAATATTTTCAGGGAAGAACTTGATCATTATTGAGCTCCAAAAGAAAATATTTTGTGTTAGGAAATAACAAAGTTTTAACAATATATTATCCAATTTCTATGAAGTTTTTCAGAACTAAAAGTTAGTATCGGCTGTTTCATTAGCTAAAAGGTCTGTTGAAATAATAGAAGTATTTTAAGTTATCTACTTACGGAGGATGGAAAAAAACATAAACAGATCTTTTCATACCATGTATTTGCCTCTTCCTGTTTTTCAGAGTGCTGTATGGAAATAAAATTACAGAGATTCCCAAGGGCCTTTTTGATGGGCTTGTGTCTCTGCAGTTGTTGTGAGTATTATTCTTCCTGTGGAGATCAATCATAAAGAAAATAAATTGTGCATTTCAAATGTACCTGCTGATTTCAGCAGAGTCAATGCTGCTAATTAACTTTGTTCACAGAAAACTCCCTGAGATTCTAAATTAACCAGATGTAAATCCAGAAAATGTAAATCCAGAATAATATCACATTTCACAATGGTGGCACTGGCAACAGTAGTCTTGAGAATTCATGCTTCATTTTGGGGTCCATGGCTTGCTAAGATTTGGTGTCATGTAATATATTCAGGTGGTGGTAGGTGGGTTATATGTTGAAGGAGTTTTGTGGTTGGAGGGTGTTGCTTTGATGAAGAGCCTACATTTGTGATATGAGATTAAATGAATGTCTAAGAATCACAAAATATCTTGAAATTCCTGTAAATGTTATAAGAAAAGTATATAATTATGAAACTCTCTAGTGTGATGGCAAAGTGAGCCATATACCTGGAGTTGCAACTTTTAAAGTAATTCAACTGTAAAGACTGCTCGAATAGATACATTTATAAAATATTGGTGTTCACAGTAAGAAACGTTCTGCTGTGAATTGTTTTGGAATAGGACTGATACATAGCTGCGTGTTTACTCTTGTGGGGAGGCTTCCTTCCGTTTATTAAGTATTCATTTTTCTAAAGTTTCATATATTGAATTTCTTTCCTAATCTGAAGTTCTTACATGTAGTCTTTAATACAGTTTTAAATTGTTACATATGTGATACTGTAATATAAAAATGAAAAATGCTTTCTCTCCACCAAAAACTGCCTAAACAACAGCCACAAATACCAATGAAGATACTCCATTTTCAATGGAAATTTAGACTTCTGATTTTGTAAAATATATAGTTGGCCTATTATATTTAAAAAATGTGAATCTGGATTTGAATCTATTACAACAGATTCAATGTTTTTTTTCTCCACTGGGTAATTTAACCATCAAGTTTTGCCTTGGTTTGCAACATGCTGTTGAACTGTTGGGAAAGTGCTTTCTGATTAAGTCTAACAGCATTTAGTTGGCAATATATTGTATTTCTTCTTCTTAGTCTTTTTTGGAGCAAAAAACATTGAAAATATCTAAAGAGACCCTCCTGGTATCCAATATATCATTTTGTGTAGTAATGGTGATGCTGAGGGTGACAGTTCTCTCTATAATAATATTTTTTTTAATAATAATTTTTAATTTGTGTCCTGCCCTCCCCGACAAAGCAGGCTCAGGGCAGCTCACAACAGAGGCATTTCAACAGTTAAAACATACATGCTATAACGCAACCATTTCTAAAATTAATTATCATTATAGTTAAAAACATTCTGAGATTAAATTAATATTAAAAACTCTGCATAGTCTGAAATTATCTATTGGTCTCTTTTTTATTTATTTTTTCATACTACCTCTTTGAAAAGGAGTATAAAACTTTGGAACGGAATGCCAGAATTTGTGTGTGCCATTATTCATTTACCAAGTTACTACATAATGAAAATTGTTTCATAAACTCATGAGAGGTTTTAAAAATAAATGTAAACTATTAAATATTTTCCATTACAGTTTCCAACACATTTTGTTGTGCTTGCTTATTATCAGTGACTGATTTAGTGCTGATAAAAAAGTTCCATTACAATGTGGATTCCTTATGTATCAAGTCGTATTTTCTTCTGTGGTGGTATACAGTAAAACTAAAGCTATTGGAAATATGTGCTGAAATCAGCACCGTTGCACTTATTCATTAATACTTTGAATGAGATATAAACTAGAGATGGGCACTGATTCAGTCAATTCCTAGGCGATCCTGGGGCTGAACTTCTGGGAGTCCCTAGCAGTTATCCAATTGCTTGATTGGCAGCTTCAGGAGCCAATCACGGAGCTTCCATTCTGCAGCACAAAGAGAGAAGAGTGAGTCGTTGCGAGAGCTGAAGCTGGGCTTTCTTGGGGGCACCTGGTTTGGGGTGCTATAACTTGGACATTCCAAATTCAATCTTTGCCAGACTTAGAAGGCAGGTGGAGAAGAGCCTGCTGAAGACTCCTGGTGAGTTTTACGCCTCTTGAACCAAATGAACCACAAAACCAGTTTGGGCAACCATACAAACCATGGACCAACCATACAAACCATGTTGGTCCATACAAACCATGGACCAACCAAACACCATTTCCCAGATTCGTGCCCATCCCTAATGTGAACTTTCAAATAGCTCACAGAGCAGTCCTGAGCCACACCTGTGCTGCAGCAGCTAGCTGGAGCACAGGGGCAGCACCACTAGTCAGCTTCTTAAGGGGGCAAGTCATGCTGCAGTAAAGGGGGGGAAGTGTAGCTGGCTACTTGCAAAGCTGCATCCATGACAATTCCACTGCAACATGGCCTTGGAGCACAGTGTTGAGGCGATGGTGGCACAAGAGGCAGGGCACTTTGGGTTGACAGCAGCCAGTTTCAGAGGCACATTCCGTTGTATGTCACCACTAGGGGGCAGGGAAGGGCAGCTTGGGAGAGCACCATTCTCCCACCCACCCTGACAAAGACCCACGGTGATGACGGGCATGTAGTCACTATCACTTGTTCCTGCACGTCAGCATGTGCCATGACCTAGCCCCAAACCCCTGTGATTCCCTGTACCTTCAGTGCTACTTGCAGAGATGCCTTCCCCCCCTGTGTGTCAGAGGACCCCCTTCCTGGAGTAGACACACAGTTAGGAGCCTCATCCATTCACTCATTGTAGTCATGACGTTCCCCCTGCCCCGGTGGCTTGCATCACTCCCCTTCCTACATTTCATGGTTACAACAAACCAATGATTTTGGTCAGGCTGAGAGTGTGCATCTGGTCCATGACCATGCACCGAACTTCCATGGTACAGGCGGAGAATGGAATCTGGGTCTCCTGGGTCCAGCCTTATGCTCTAACCAATGCGGCAAGCCGCTTTATTCACCCAGACCGACATTTGACCCCTCCCCCCTTCACACAGAAGCTTGCAAGGTAAGCAAGGAAATCTGTCTGTTGGGCTGGGTGCCTGCTATATATGGCAAATAACTGCAACCAGTGGGACCTGTGCAGCTCTCCCCAGTCACCCACAGCAGTCAAGAGCAATACTTCCTCTAATCTGTGAGCAGAAAGTCTACTTTGTGAGCTACTGGCGTTGAAGTTGTGAGCTACTGCATAAATTAGCTTGCTCCGGGGCAATTTTTCCTGAGATAAGGCAGAGGCTAAAAAAAACTATAAGCTAGCTCACACTAACTTAGCTTAGAGGGGAACACAGGTCAAGAGCCCTTCCTCTTACACATTTTATTTCATTCGATTTATATCCCGCCCTACCCCACAGAAGCGGGCTCAAGGCGGCTGAGCCCGCTAACACATGTCCTCAGGAAGCCTGCAGGGGCAGTGGCAGATGGGGTGGGGAAGGAGTGAGGCAGGGAGGGATGTTATGCTCCTGCCACATAGCAGAAAGATGAAGAAGATGAAGATACTGGATTTATATCCCGCCCTCCTCTCCGAAGAGTCTCAGAGCGGCTCACAATCTCCTTTCCCTTCCTCCCCCACAACAGACACCCTGTGAGGTAGATGAAGATATTGGATTTATATCCCGCCCTCCACTCCGAAGAGTCTCAGAGTGGCTCACAATCTCCTTTACCTTCCTCCCCCACAACAGACACCTTGTGAGGTAGATGAAGATATTGGACTTATATCCCGCCCTCCACTCCGAAGAGTCTCAGAGCAGCTCACAATCTCCTTTCCCTTCCTCCCCCTCAACAGACACCCTGTGAGGTGGGTGGGGCTGGAGAGGGCTCTCACAGCAGCTGCCCTTTCAAGGATAACCTCTGCCAGAGCTATGGCTGACCCAAGGACATGCTAGCAGGTACAAGTGGAGGAATGGAGAATTAAACCCAGTTCTCCCGGATAAGAGTCCGCACACTTAACCACTACACCAAACTGGCTCTCGCTTAACCACTACACCAAACAACAGAGACACAGTTGTGACACAACATAGACTTTGCACTGTAATCCATGAGGACTCTACCCACTTCTACCCTGGGACTGAGGATGCCAGGCATGGCATGTGCCAAAATGTGCCAAAGGCTTCACAGGGAACTTAGAAGAGCTTACCAGCCACGATTCTCCTCTTATGAGGTGGGCTGGAACAGTGGATTGAGCAGAGTGCATGGGAGGGCAGGACTTGCCTCACCCACAAGTCTCTCCGCTGAATCTACATCTGCAAGATGGTAAAACAGAGCCGTGACAACCAGCCCTGAGTGCCGTGCCAGCCTCAGCTATGAAGGTATTGTCCTGACAGGGTCGGCAAATGCATTCCCACGGAGGGGGTTTGCCACAAGCCTCCCTTGAGGCACATGGTGGAACCAACCAACTCACACTCACTTGCCCTGTGGTAAAGTGCTCCTGGATTGCTTGCAATCCATCCACCACAGCATCTGCAGCTCATGCCTCTGATTAGGGGAGGGACGGTAGCTCAGTGGTAGAGCATCTGCTTGGTAAGCAGAAGGTCCCAGGTTCAATCCCCGGCATCTCCAACTAAAAAGGGTTCAGGCAAAAAGGCATGAAAAACCTCAGCTTGAGACCCTGGAGAGACACGGGGGGGCGGGGGGCAGTGGCTCAGTGGTAGAGCATCTTCTGGGTAAGCAGAAGGTCCCAGGTTCCATCCCTGGCATGTCCACTAAAAAAGGGTCCAGGCAAATAGGTGTGAAAGACCTCAGCTTGAGACCCTGGAGAGCCGCTGCCAGTCTGAGAAGACAATACTGACTTCGATGGACCAAAGGTCTGATTCAGTAGAAGGCAGCTTCATATGTTCATGTTCATATGTTCTGCAAAGGAACGAGAGTTAAAGGAACAGTTGCCAGGCTGGTTCACCACATGCTGTGGAGCAGCTTGCAGACCTCCGCCCCAAACACAGATAATCCCTGTGCTCTGCCAAGGGTGGGAACTAAGCAAATGACAGAGCATTCCCCCCGCCACCCTCTACAGGAAGACTTCTCAGGGAACCTTTCCCAAGGTGTATCGGGGCCATGGTTTGTGTCACCCCATGCCTGCACTCAGTTCTGGGTGTGAGTGCAGAAGACACTTGTCATGGCGCCCAGCCTCAAGTGCGGGGAATGGGGGAGTTGGTTTGGAATCCTTGTCCTTGCTTACCTGTCAGTGTGTGGTTGGCCCTGTGGTTCAAGCCTCCAAAGGTTGAGTACCTGTGCAGGGCTGGTGCCAGGCTTGCTGGCGCCCTAGGCTGGGAGGGTGGTAGCCACCCCCTCCCTCCCGGGTGATTTAAATCACACAGGAGGGCACCCAGGAGCAGCCAATGCCCTTCCTGTACCTGGGAAAGGCCTGCCAATCAGATGGCACCCGGTTTAGTGCCCCCCAGGGCACTAAAGTTTGCCTAATGGGCACACCATCCCTGCCTGTCAGGATTCTGAAATGAGAGTGGTCAGCCATGGAGTATGGACTTTGCTCTCCTCATTGCGTGTCAGTACCAGTTGTTTGCCTTGTGCCAAGTGCCCTGTCTGTGCTTTTCCCACCATCAAAATGCCTCACCACCTGTTCTAAGTCTGCATAGCAAGGAGTTCCGAGACAGAGTTCCATGCTGTGCGCCTAACTACTGAATTGACAGTGTCCTGGTTGACGTTTTTGTAGGAGGGGGGGCATGATTGGGTGCTTGGGGAGCGAGTTGGTTGCCCCAGTAAAGGAGGTGATTGGCCAAGCCTATAGTCAGCATCCTGAGCTCCTCCGAGCCTAATGGCCAAAGCTGAATTATAAAAGCACAATAAAAACAATTATAAAACCCAATGAAGTTATAATTTAAAAACACCAATTAGGACTGCCAATAATAAAAGCTAAATAAATAATAATAAAAATAAGATGATATTAGATTTATATCCCGCCCTCCACTCTGAAGAGTCTCAGAGCAGCTCACAATCTCCTTTACCTTCCTCCCCCACAACACACACCCTGTGAGGTAGATGAAGATATTGGATTTATATCCTGCCCTCCACTCCGAAGAGTCTCAGAGTGGCTCACAATCTCCTTTCCCTTCCTCCCCCGCAACAGACACCCTGTGAGGTAGATGAAGATATTGGATTTATATCCCGCCCTCCACTCCGAAGAGTCTCAGAGTGGCTCACAATCTCCTTTCCCTTCCTCCCCCGCAACAGACACCCTGTGAGGTAGATGAAGATATTGGATTTATATCCCGCCCTCCACTTTGAAGAGTCTCAGAGCGGCTCACAATCTCCTTTACCTTCCTCCCCCACAACAGACACCCTGTGAGGTGGGTGGGGCTGAGAGGGCTCTCACAGCAGCTGTCCTTTCAAGGATAACCTCTGCCAGAGCTATGGCTGACCCGAGGCCATGCTAGCAGGTGAAAGTGGAGGAGTGGGAAATCAAACCCGGTTCTCCCAGATAAGAGTCCGCACACTTAACCACTATACCAAACTGGCTCTCCACATAAAAATGCAGTCCTGGATAGAACAGTCTTCAAGTGCCTCCTGAAGATGGACAATGAGGGGGACAGGTGCAGTTCTCAGGTTCCATAATTGTGGGCTGTCATCAAAAAGGCCCTCTCGCATGTACCCACCAAACAAACTTCTTTAATTGGTGAGACAGTCAGGAGGGCATTTTCCCATTATCTTCCCAGGCAGGAATGTATGGGAGAAGACAGCACCTCACAGATAAACGGCCATGGGGCAGAGCAGGAATCCCCCATACTACCTTCTGAGACTGATCCTCAGGTAGGACTCAAACCACCATAATACAGTGCCCCTTGGTGCCAGTGCTGGAAAGCTGCTCAGTAGAATACTGTGGTCAATAGTATCAAAGGCTATGGAGAGATCCAATGGAGTCACATTCCTCTGTCTAGGGCTTGATAACACTCATCAACCATTGAATGCCGTCTATGTATCTATTTACTATATTGTCTAATTGTATCGAAATTAGCCTACTTTTTATATTGTTGTTTTATCATGAATTGTGAGCCGCCCTGAGCCTGCTTGGCGGGGAGGGTGGGATGTAAATCGAATAAACAAAACTAAACTAAGGTGACCAAAGCAGTCTCTGTTCCAAATCCTGGTCTGAAGCCAGATTAAGATGAGCCCAGAAAATCAGTCTCTTCCAAGATCCCATGGAGCTGAGAACCAACAACCTGCTCTAGCACCTGGTGCAAGAATAAAAGACTGGAGACGATGGGATCATGGGGCACCACCATGACAACCCCTCTGTCCCCTGATCTGACCTGCTGCTCTACAGAGAAACCTGGAGGACAGAGTTGGGTCAGGTTTCCACCCACAGCTTTATCCAGCCAGGTCTCTGTAATACTACATTAGAGGAAGGTGCTTTCTAGACCTAGAACAGAGCTGCTGGTAAGGTGAGATAGAGTTGATTTGCTTTTCTGTGGGTTACTGTGGGAGGGAATTGTGTGAGTGCTTGGTGCCTTCTGGAGATGGGTTTCTGATTGCTTTTGTGTGTCTTTTGTGTAGCTGTTGCTGAGTGTGGAGAGTTTGTTTGCCTGGGGGTAGTTGCTGGCCCCACCCTCTGCTGTTGCTCTGGCTGTTGAGTCAGAGGTGGGTGGGGGCTTGAGCCTTTAATTTGCAAGGCTTCTCCTTGCAAGAGGCAGAAGTGGCTCAGCTGCATTAGAGGAAGGTGTTTTGTAGAGCTAGAGCAGAGCTACTGGTAAGGTGAGTGAATGTGATTTGCATTTCTAAAATTGCTGGGGAGCATTACCTAGGGTTGCTGTGGGAGGGAACTGTGTGAGTGCTTGGTGCCTGCTGGAGAGGGGTTTCTGATTGCTTTTGTGTGTCTTTTGTGTCGCTGTTGCTGAGTGAGGAGAACCTGTTTGTCTGGGGGTAATTGCTGGCCCCACTCTCTGCTGTTGCTCTAGCTGTTGAGTCAGAGGTGGGTGGGGGCTTGAGCCTTTAATTTGCAAGGCTCCTCCTTGCCAGAGGCTCTTGGCCTGTGGCTCTTAGCCTGGGGGTCTTGCCTTGGGGTTCTGTAGAAAGGTGGGTACTTACTCACAAGTAGTTTCAAGTGGCAGCTGGTAGTGGGATTTAAAGAGAAGTCAAGATACAGAAAATTTTGAAATGGCTTGCAGCAGCATGGCTGGTGAGGGAGCAGATGCAGTGACTTGGAATGATGTTTGTATTTCTACCTGAGAGTAGCAGCGATTACACTTACAGAAAGTGTAAGTTAGTGGCCCTGCTGGAGGAGAAGATACGGGGACTGGAGGCACAATTGTCCACACTGCAGTATATAAAGGAAGGTGAAGATTTTTTTGACAGAACACATGAGGCACTCTTGAAAGGACAAGAGGAGGGAGAGGAAGTGGTATCTCAGCAATTAGAAAAGAACCCAACACAGGAGGAGGGTTCCTGGAACAATGTAACCCAAAAGAGAAAGAAAAACAGGAGATGTTCTGAGCCTCTGCTACTCAGCAATAGGTTCCAGGATCTCCCCACAGTAACTGATTCTGAACCATTGGAACAATGATTACTTCCTCAGCCTCCATGAAGCTTGAAGAAAGTTTCTCAGGATCCTGTGGAAAGAAGCCTGGAGCTTCTGCTCCCCATTATAGGACAAGGAAGGTGGTGGTGATTGGAGACGCCTTGCTCGGAGGGGTGGAGCCCAAAGTGTGCCAACCGGACTTGTCATCCCGAGAGGCCTGTTGTCTGCTGGGTGCATGAATCCAGCATGTGACAGAAAGGATTGGAAGACTTATCAAGCCCACGGATTACTATACTTTCTTGCTGATCCATGTGGAAACAAATGATACTGCCCGTCATAGCCCTGGATGTATTAGAAAAGACTATGTGGCTCTGGGTCAGAAGGTGAAGGAGCTGGGTGCACAAGTTGTGTTCTCGTCAGTTCTTCCTGTTGAAGGCCGTGGCTTAGGACGAGAAAGAAGAATACTTCAAACAAACAACTGGCTACGTTGATGGTGTCGTCAGGAAAGATTTGGATTTCTGGACCATGACTTATGCTTTTGAGATGGTGATCTTCTATCTGGAGATGGTTTGCACCTTACGGTGGTAGGGGAAAGTGTTTGGTAACATCCTTGCTAACCTAATAAGGAAGGCTTTAAACTAAATTGTATGGGGGAGCGAGACAATTATTCAAAGCCTCGTATGATGCCAGAAACTGGGGATAAGAACATTAAAGATTTGCAGAGAGTGGCGCATATGCTAGGTAATGTGAATTTGCAGTTATGGATGGAAACTAAACTCTCAGGATGCATAAAACGTGGATTCCGATGTCTCTACGCTAATGCACAGAGTATGGGAAACAAACAGGAGGAACTGGAAGTTTTAATACAGGAAGGAGACTATGACATAATAGGCCTTACTGAAACTTGGTGGGATGACACTCACAACTGGAATATTAGGATTCAGGGGTACAACTTATTTAAAAGGGACAGGCAAAGGAGAAAGGGCGGAGGCGTAGCTGTATATGTGAAAGAGGTATATCCTTTTGAGGAAATATGTGAATCTGAACATGTTAGCTCAGTTGGGAGTCTTGGGTAAAAATAAAAAGAGTAAGAAAAAACAGTGATATTGTTGTGGGGGTCTGCTATAGACCACCAAGCCAGGCAGAGGACTTGGATGAGATACTCCTACAACAGATTGCAAAGTTTTCCAAGAGAAGGGATACAGTGATCATGGGAGATTTCAATTACCCAGACATCTGTTGGAAGTCCAACTCTGCTAAAACTGAAAAGTCAAATAGATTCCTGACTTGTCTTGCTGACAACTTCCTTTTCCAGAAAGTGAGGAAGGAAAGGAGGGGATCTGCTATCTTGGATTTGATTCTCACCAGCAAGGAAGAATTGATTGAAGAAGTGGAAATGGTGGGCACCCTGGGCAGTAGTGACCATGTGATTTTGGAATTT
The DNA here is from genome assembly GCF_032191835.1 of Heteronotia binoei. Classification (NCBI taxonomy): domain Eukaryota; kingdom Metazoa; phylum Chordata; class Lepidosauria; order Squamata; family Gekkonidae; genus Heteronotia; species Heteronotia binoei. The sequence continues at coordinate 156,078,304 of NC_083227.1, forward strand.
ACAGTCTTAGGGAAGGGGGAAGCTATACGTAGTCAGACTTATAGGTTGGACTTCAGAAAGGCAAACTTCGATAAACTTAGAACTATGCTGGGTAAAATCCCATGGTCAGAAATACTTAGGAGGAAGGGGCTTCAGGAGGGGTTGGGAGTTTCTTAAAAGTGAAATACTGAAAGCGCAATCACAGATGATTCCTATGAGAAGAAAAAATTTAAAAAGCCTAAAGAAGCCAAGTTGGCTCCATAAACAGCTGTCTAAAGACTTGAGAAATAAAAAAGACTCCTTTAGGAATTGGAAGGAGGGCCTTATAACCAGGGATGAACATAAACAAATCACCAGTGCTTGTAGAGAAAAATTAGGAAACTTAAAGCTCAGTATGAGCTAGACTGGCCAAAGATGCTAAAAACAACAAAAAAGGGTTCTTATGTTCAGAGTAAGAAAAAGAGCAAAGACATGGTAGGCCCATTGTGAGGGCAGGAAAGTGAAATGGTAATGGGTAATGAAGAGAGGGCAGAACTGTTCAATTCCTAGTTTTCCTCAGTCTTTTCTGAGGGAAACGGTGCTTAACATGGCAAAACCAGAATATATAAGGGGGGTATGAAGTTCCAATCTAGGATCACCATAGAGGTAGTACATAAACACCTAGTTTCTTTAAATGAAACTAAGTTCTCAGGGCCAGATGAACTGCATCCAAGGATTCTAAAAGAGCTTTTAGATATAATTACTGAGTCTCTGGCTATTATTTTTGAGAATTCTTGGGGAACAGCAGTGGTGCCGGAAGATTGGAGGCGAGCGAATGTTGTGCCCATCTTCAAGAAGGGGGGAAAAGAGGATCCTGGTATCTACCGACCCGTCAACTTGACGTCTATACCTGGAAAAGTTTTAGAACAAATCATCAAACAGTTGATCCTGGAACACTGAGAAAGAATGGATGTGATTACTAAGAGTCAGCTTGGGTTTCTCAAGAACAAGTTATGTCATACTAACCTGACAAAGTGACTACCTTGCTGATCAGGAGAATGCTGTAGACATCATTTATCTTGATTTCAGTAAGGCTTTTGATAAGGTTCCACATACTATCCTTGTTGACAAGTTGGTAAAAAAGTAGTTGGGTTCCTGTTACCGTTAGGTGGATCTGTAACTGGTTGACAGATTGCACCCAAAGAGTGCTTGTGAATGGTTCCTCATCCTCTTGGAGAGGAATGACAAGTGGAGTGCCTCAAGGATCTGTCCTGGGACCTGTTTTCTTCAACATCTTTATAAATGATTTGGATGAAGGAATAGAGGGAATGCTTATTAAATTTGCAGATGATACTAAATTGGGAGGGGTTGCAAACACAGAAGAAGACAGAAACAGGATACAGGATTACCTTCTTTGGCCCCAGAAGGTAGGACCAGAACCAATGGGTTGAAATTAAATCAAAAGAGTTTCCAGCTCAACATTAAGAAGAACTTCCTGACCGTTAGAACGATTCCTCAGTGGAACAGCCTTCCTCGGGAGGTTGTGGGCTCTCCTTCCTTAGACATTTTTAAACAGAGGCTAGATGGCCATCTGACAGCGATGAAGATCCTGTGAATTTGGAGTAGGTATTTGTGGGTTTCCTGCATTGTGCAGGGGGTTGGACTAGATTACCCTGGAGGTCCCTTCCAACTCTATGATTCTATGGTCTGTACCTTAACCTGCCTGTTATTTTCAAATGTGTTATTTTTCATATAGAACATGATACAAATAAATAAGGAACACAAGCAAGGCACACAACAGAGGCCTTTCTGCTTCTATCTTTGCTCCAGGGCTATCAGCATTGAAGCTTTGCAAAAAGGTGGAAGAGCAGTTTTTAAACTAAATCTTGGGGGAAAGCCGACAGGAGATGAAATGTCTCTGGTTCGGGAGGACTCATCTCAAAGAGATAAAGGGCTAGCTGTTACTTTACTACCGAGTAATGGATCAGAGTTGTCCACTGAGATGGTGACAAACAGTATGGACTGTCTGCCAAAGTCTCGAGGCAGCAGGAGGAAGGTTGCGGGCCTAACTTGCCTGGGAAATTATAGATGTTTGTATACAAATGCTAGAAGTGTTCAAAGTAAAATTGGTGAGTTGGAATGTTTAGTGTTGGGGGAAAACATAGACATTGTGGGAATTTCAGAAACTTGCTGGAATGAGGAGAATCCGTGGGACACGGTGATTCCTGGATATAAGTTATATCGGAAGGATCGGGAGGTAAGGGTTGGAGGTGGGATGGCTCTTTATGTATACAGTCCAGTAAGACTGGGGTCAGAGAATTAGATTCCCTTCTAGAAATGCTTTGGGTCGAAATAGAGGGCCCAAAAGGAAATTTAACTATGGGAGTTTATCGCCCACCAAATCAAAAAATAGAGGACCATTATAATATGATGGAAGGATTAAAGATAGTGGCTGAACTTAAAAACTGTGTTGTAATAGGTGATTTTAACTACCCACAGACTGATTGGGTCAATATGTGTTCTGGTCGAGAGAAAGAGATAGAGTTTCTAGATGCTCTCAATGACTGTGCTATGGAGCAGATGGTCACAGAACCTACCAGGGGTAGGGCGATCCTGGATTTGGTCCTAAGTAATGCCCAAGACTTGGTGAGAGATGTAAAAGTGATTGCACCGCTTGGGAGCAGTGACCATAACGTTATTGATTTCACCATTTGTATAAATACGGAGTTGCCCCAAAAGACTAGCAAAACTACATTAACTTTAAAAGGGGTAAATGTAATATTTCATTGAAATCTGCCTCCGTTCCTGAGGACTGGAAGGTAGCAAATGTCACCTCCATCTTTAAAAAGGGTTCCAGAGGAGATCCGGGAAATTACAGGCCAGTCAGTCTTACTTCAATACCGGGAAAGTTGGTAGAAACTATTATCAAGCACATTGATGAACACAAGTTATTGAGGAAGACTCAGCATGGGTTCTGTAAGGGAAGATCTTGCCTCACCTGTTAGAGTTCTTTGAGGGGGTGAACAAACATGTGGACAAAGGGGACCCAATAGATGTTGTTTACCTTTACTTCCAGAAAGCTTTTGATAAAGTTCCTCATCAAAGACTTCTTAGTAAGCTCGAGAGTCATGGAGTAAAAGGACAGGTCCTCTTGTGGATCAAAAACTGGCTAATGAATAGGAAGCAGAGAGTGAGTATAAATGGGCAGCCTTCGCAGTGGAGGATGGTAAGCAGTTGGGTGCCGCAGGGCTCAGTACTGGGTCCCATGCTCTTTATCTTGTTCATTAATGATTTGGAGTTGGAAGTAAGCAGTGAAGTGGCCCAGTTTGCAGATGACACTAAATTGTTCAGGGTGGTGAGAACCAGAGAGGATTGTGAGGCATTCCAAAAGGATCTGTTGAGGCTGCATGGGTGGGCGTCAGTGTGGCAGATGAGGTTCAGTGTGGACAAGTGCAAAGTAATGCACATTGGGGCCAACAATTCCAGCTACAAATACAAGTTGATGGGGTTTGAACTGGCAGAGAATGACCAAGAGAGAGATCTTGGGGTCATGGTAGATAACTCACTGAAAATGTCAAGACAGTGTGCGATTGCAATAAAAAAGGCCAACACCATGCTGGGAATTATTAGGAAGGGAATTGAAAACAAATCAGCCAGTATCATAATGCCCCTGTATAAATTGATGGTGCAGTCTCATTTGGAATAATGTGTACAATTCTGGTTACCGCACCTCAAAAAAGGATATGATAGCATTAGAAAAAGTCCAGAAAACGGCAACTAGAATGATTAAAGGTTTGGAACACTTTCCCTATGAAAAAAGATTAAAACACTTGGGGCTCTTTAGCTTGGAGAAACATCGACTGCGGGGTGACATAATAGAAGCTTACAAGATTATGCATGAGATGGAGAAAGTGGAGAAAGAAGTACTTTTCTCCCTTTCTCACAATACAAGAACTCATGGGCATTCAATGAAGTTGCTGAGCAGTCAGGTTAAAACGGATAAAAGGAAATACTTCTTCACCCAAAGGGTGATTAACATGTGAAATTCACTGCCACAGGAGGTTGTGGCGGCTACAAGCATAGCCAGCTTCAAGAGGGGATTGGATAAAAATATGGAGCAGAGGTCCATCAGTGGCTATTAGCCACAGTATATTATTGGAACTGTCTGAGGCAGTGATGCTCTGTATTCTTGGTGCTTGGGGGGGGGGGGCAAAGTGGAAAGGCTTCTAGACCCACTTGTGAACCTCCTGATGGCACTTGGTTGTTTCTTTTGGGAGTTTTTTGGCCACTGTTTGACACAGAGAGTTGGACTAGATGGGCCATTGACCTGATCCAAGATGGCTTCTCTTATCTCTCTGTGAGATTTAATAGGGTAGGAAGTAGGGCGAAATTCACATGTAGATTAAATGAGGAATACTGTTTACATCGCAGTGTTCATATTTAACTGAAATAGAATGGTAGGAGAATCCAAATCATGAGCCTAGCTAAGTGTTTATTTTCAGAAATAACTGGAAAAATCTGGAGAATGATATTATGAAATATTATCCACTTTAATATTAAATGTTTATTTATTTAGGCTGTAAGCGTATCTCTTTCAGAGATTGTCATCCTCATTTAGCAACTTTGAATGTAGATGTTGACTTAAGCACAGCATTATTTCTCAAACCAGTTGTGTGTATAAAATTCATGCCAGATAATTTGAATTCTGCTACTGTACATTTCCCTATATAGCTTTGCCCATTTGTATTAATTGATATCTGTCATTCAAGATATATGTCATTAGTCACATAACATATGCTACATTAATTGTATGAGAATTAATGATGGCATAATGTAAAAGCAGAAAACTATTTCTTTATATAGATTTTTTTCTGTTCTTTCCCAGATAGTGTCTCAGATACTTAGGGTACTTAAAATGATTTCTGGTCCATCTAATAATGACAACAGCTAACTTGTATTAAGACTGCTAGACTGCCCTTTCAGACTAAGAATAATCTACTTATTCTCTGATGGTTGGCTTGCATGTCTTGTTTCATTAGAAAATGAAAATGCTGATGAAGGCAAACATTACCGCAACAGCTCTGTTTCTTTCCTTCAAGCCAATTATTGAAAATTTTCTGTTTGGGGAGCTTAGAATATTACTTAAATTTGAAACACTTGAAAATTATACTCCTATTAAAAATAAGTCTATATAATGTCTTAATTGTGCATATAGGTTTGCATTTACTTACGACTTCAGTAGACTTCTTGAAAAGAACTTGTTATATTACTTTGGTGAAGTAGGTCTGCAATCCTAAAAACACTTTCCTAAGAGTATGCACCACTGTATAAAATGGGATTTACTTCTGAGTAGATCTACTCAGAATAGTTCCCTTTGATATATTTTATCTTTTATAAGTTATGACTATATTGCTGTAATACAGTTGTTTTGACTACTATACAACATGTTCTATGGTTTGGAACACTAATCAGGCTCGTTATGTGCCCGCACATACTGAGAAGAATGCATGTTCCCCCGTAAATCTGCATGGGAAAGCTAGTAATGTTTAGGTAGTTAATGTGTCGTTATGAATCTTAAACTAGCAAATAATAACAGTTCCTTGGAACAAGGAAGGGAAGAAGCAAACAGCAATCCACCAATGACTGCCATCGAATTTTGATAGAGCCCTTTATCTCTGCTGAACTAGTTCAGAATGCTGAACAAATGGTGGTGGTCTAATATAGCAAAGCACTTCTCAAACAAGAATTTATACTCACAATCAACAATGCTAATTTAAACCTTTGTCTATATCAATCTTAACATTATCTATGTGGAATTCACTGCCAGAGAATATAGTGATGGCCAGGGGTGGAATTCTAGCAGGAGCTCCTTTGCATATTAGGCGACACACCGCTGATGTAGCCAATCCTCCAAGAGTTTACAAGGCTCTTTTTTGTAACCTCTTGGAGGGTTGGCTGCATCAGGGGTGTGTCGCCTAATATGCAAAGGAGCTCCTGCTAGAATTCCACCCCTGGCGATGGCCATAAGCATAAACATTTTAAAAGGGGTTAGACAGATTCAGGGAGGACAGGCCTATCAGTGGCTACCAACCATGGTGACAAAAGGGAACCCATACATTCAGAAGCAGTGAACCTCTTAATTACTAGTACCAGGAGACAGCCTCAGGGGAAACCTCTGTGTCCTGTTGTTGGCCCTTTATAGTAACTGGTTGGCCTCAGTGTGAAATGGGATGCTGGACTGGATGGACCACTGGTCTGATTCAGCAGGGTCCTTCTTATGTGTAAACAGAACTGAGGATCCCTACAAATAGGTCCTCTAAATATAGCCTAAATTTGGCTCCCTCAATTTTTTCTTTTAGTCCCCTAATCTTTAATCTAGTTCTTCATTTCCTTCTAATTCTTGCACTTTTTCTTTCAACAACTGCTTCTTGAGTTCTGTTAACTTCAAAAACCTCAGTCTTTTTCCCTAGATTACCGATTCTTCTTGCATATTCTTTAGAACTTGTTTTTTATTTACCTGTAATCTTTTATCAGATAAACAACTCTTATTTTCAGTATCAATTCTAGAGTCTTCCCGTTTCTGCAGAATATGGTGCTCAACTATTCTGAACTCACAATAATATCCTGTGCACATTCTGTGTGTACTCTTGAGGAGTCTACTGTCTTTACTTCTGGGAAGAAGTATACTTTCTAATTACACCTCACTATAGTAATTTCCAAATTCATTAAACATCTATTGACAGGTAATATATTCATGAAGGTCCAGCCAAGGTCTCTCTCAAACGCCCATTTCAGTATCTTAATTGATGGCTGAAATGGGCGTTTGAGAAAGACCTTGGCTGGAAATTTCAGTTGGCTTATGAGGAAGCTGCAGGAGCAGCGGGACGCATTTAAAAAATGGTGGTTACATGAAAGCAAGAATTTTTCCTTCGGAAGCCAACAAGCAACGGAGGGACTCCTTTGGAACTTTGTTGTTGAGTCTTAGTACTCTCTTTGTGAAATTAAGAGACTTTGAGGGGTCCTCTTTGAAATATTACATTTGAGACTTTTGTTTGGCTGAAATGTTCTGAATTTATGATAACTTTTGTATGCTTTTCATAATATATTTAATTTGTACAAATGACCAAAACAGGCAGCACCTACAATGTGCTGTGCCACCAAAGCCTGAGTGGAAATTGGATGTGCCTCTCTTCTTCCCCCTTTGGGAGAAGTTGAAGCATCATTCTGCTTGGGCGAAACAGGAGTCTGATGTCTCAGCTCCTGCAACAAATGAGCTGACCTGCTTCTTCTCCTGAAGCCATGAGCGTAAAGAGATCCTTAGCGTGTCTTGTAAATTTTAAACATATTAGAGAACTATGAAGATTCTTTCTTTTAAATAATGAAGGCCATCCACAAGATTAAACTGCGCAGCCCTGCCTTGAAACATTGTTCGAATCCTGTGGCCTTTATGGAAGATAATGGCAGCAGAGTCCCAATGCCATATAGGTGATATAATATATTTAAATGATCTCACATTCAGTATCCAAAGAACTTCAGAAGTAGCAGCTACCACATCTTATAGTAGTTATAGGGAAGTGTTTCAATTTTAAAGAGAGGAAAAAATCAAGTAGCCTTCTGTGAAATAACTAGACAAAACCACCAAGTGTAGCAATATCCATGAATAGGTAGCCTAGTATTACTGACCTCAGAATAGAATATGGGAGACCCATGTTCATATATGCATTCTGCCACAGAAGCTCACTGGGTGTGAGGATAAAATAGAGGAGGGCAGAATAATGTTATAAAGTCTATTGCATACGCATTGGAGTTTACCATATTTTCCATTAAGGAACCTTGCTGGTATACAAAAATTAGAAAAATATGCTATGGCAGGAGTGGGCTCGGGAGTCCATGATGCCTTTACACGCCTGTGACCAGGGCTTTTTTTTTTTTAGAAAAAGCCCAGCAGGAGCTCATTTGCATATTAGGCCACACCCTCTGATGCTAAGCCAGACAGGACTGCGTTCCTGTGCATTCCTGCTACAAAAAAAAAAAGAGCCCTGTCTGTGACAATTATATATGTTTGTGTAGGCCTAAAGATTTTAAGAACTGATCTTTCTTTTCTTTGTTGTTTGTGAAGCTAATCTTTGAAAATGTATATATTTTAAGTCTTCTCTCTTTTGTTTACAGACTGCTGAATGCCAATAAGATCAACTGCCTGAGAGTCAACACATTTCAAGATCTTCATAATCTCAATTTACTATCTCTGTATGACAATAAACTACAGACCATCAGCAAAGGACTTTTTGCGCCTCTCCAGTCAATTCAGACTCTGTGAGTATCCAAAAAATAGTGCATCATTCATTAAGATGTCGTCCTTACACCTTTGCAGGAGAACAATACTTTTATTTTCTCCATATCCCTTAATCCTTGGTAACATACCTACCCAAGTGCCAGAGACCAGATACAGACGTTAATTAACAAAAAAAATCCGTATGAAGTAGTTCTGTTCTTGATATTTCCATATACTGACACTTTGCAATTGCTGCAGTTCCTTCCAGCTCTACTTTTTGGGCTTGTGTTGGTACAGAATATCCTTGGGACTGGATGTTATTGAAGCATTGCTACCGCTATTAAGTCTCACTCCATTTCAGGCAGCTGCCTGGGAGTTCATATTCTTGTGCCCGTATAGTGCATTAAAAATAATGGCAAATCAGGTTCTGCAGCAAATTGCTAGTATTTGCAAATGGTTAGGCTAAGATCTGAAGATGGAATATTTGCATCTGTGTAGAAACTACTTAAGTGCTTCCTGATTTCATTGCTGCATTTATTCTGACGAACGTACAAGCCACTATTTGTATTTAAAGAGGAGCTTCCAAGAAAGCTCCAGCTGAGTGTGTGCCCTGGCACACACATCTCTGTTCTCTGTATCCTAGCTTAAACTACATTCCTTAAGGAATGTATGTTTTGTGGCTTTGCATGATTTAAAGTATTCAGCATCAGATCCTACCAAAAAACTGCACATCTCATGGATAATAAAATTTCCAATTACATTCCCACTCTCACAGAGTAAATGGTATATATCACTGTGCCTTTTGGGTCCTTTAGGCCCCAGCAAAATATTATTTTTCAAAATATCAGTTCGATATATTTTTGTTTTCTTTGTGTCTTACTGTGAGAGATGGTATCAAGTTATGAGAGAGGAGTCAAAATGGTTTTATTTTTATTAGAAACGTTGCACATACCAATTTTGACATTTTCTTGGATTGCTTTTCATCACAGGGCTGAGGATTTTTTTTTTTTTAAAAAAATAATAAGCCTAGCTGCTTGGCTCTGTTAGGAATGTTTTGGTTACAAAAATGATTAGGAGGCCCTTGTTGCCAGTGCTTGGTGAGGTCAGAAGTTTGTGCTGATCTTGTTCTCCATCACTCTACTAACTTGGAAACCTCTTGTTTAACTGTGCCATATGTGAACAAAGACATTTTGACAGGCCCCTTTATAAAACAGGACTGACTGCGTGGAGCAGCTGTTATATACAGCCTCAAAATGCAGGCTGCTCCATGCACTGAATCATTTCGGGTACATTAAACTGGCATACAACCAACTTGGTTTGTCTACACTTCGCATACATTCCTGGATGGAAACAAACCCTTATGGTGCGCACTGATCCACAGGGAGAGCTGTGCACATCACCAGCTTTTTTGTTGGATAAATGATAGTCAAGCAATAGCAGAGGCATTGCATAGAAATGCCAAGTGATTTTTTTTCCTTAATTTTGATTTTTGTCACTATTTGAATTAAATGCATATTATTAGAACAGTAAAGTATGTGTTCGAAATTATGAATTGACGTGCACCGTATTTACTCAAAAGGTTTTATTTATCTATCTATTTAGTATTCATTTATTTAGTTAGTTTAATTTGTTAGGCTGCCCTTCCCTGCAAGCAGGGCTCAGGGCAGCTCAAAAGGCAGATACAATAAATAATAATGTTAAGAGCAACGTTAAAAGTACTGAAAACATCGATAGTAAGACAAACACATTGTCCAAGATGGCGGAAAGAATTTCAGTTCCGACCAGCACCTTGGGGTGAAAGGGAGGGGGAAGGGGGAAGGTAGGAATATAAGAGTGTCAGACCATTGCTGCCCTGAATCAAATGCCTGACAGAACATCGTGAAAGCCGTACAAAAAGGTAGTAAATAATGTAGGACGTGGGTGTTCTCCAGCAGAGAGCCCCACCATGCGGGAACCAGGGCAGAAAAAGCCCTGGCCAATGTCGAGGACAGTCAGATCTCTCTCTGGCTGGGAACCACCAGAAGGTTCCTATTCTTGGAGTATAATGCTCTTCCCGAAGCATACTGAGAGAGTCCATCCCTTATAAATGTTCTACGCACGGTATATGTATGGGAAAACCTAGTCTTGCATTTGAGAATAATGTATTAGAAGTGCAAGCTAATTGCAGTGATAGCTGTACAAAGAAGAGTAATTAGGGTAGCCCTATATAATTAGCTCAGATTAATGTAATCAATAACTGTGAGCAAGGCTATACCTGTGGCTCCTTATTATAAGACTTGTTAACACATTTTTGCTATTGCTCTCATAGGAACAAGCTCAAACTAAATAGAGATGCTGTTTGTTTATCGCCCTCATTACAGGAAATAAAAGAACAGTGTCCAGATACAGTGCAGTAGAGATTTCTACAGATTAAACCCAAATAGGCTTTCAGTTAAATAACCTTCAGGTGTATTATGTAATTATAGGTTTCATGATCAATGTTGTTTGAATGTTGTTTGAAAGTTGTATCATGTTAGTTTTAAGCAATGTGCTGAAAATGTTTTAATTTCGCTCTTGAGATTTATCCTCTGGCTCATCTGTAGCTTTGCCACTGGTTTGGTGGGCACTGGTTTTCATATCCATGCTTAAATCTCTGGAAAGATTTAATTTTGCAATAAAAATTCTTTTCAACTTGGATTTTTTTTAAAAGGTGCATACAACTGTGTCATCCCGTCAGGCTCCCGGATGAAAACGGTGGGGTTTGTGGACGGAAAGTCTGTGCCCTTTAAAGCACACTTCACTATATTATTTTTGTTTCCTTCTTGGAAAGGACCCTCTGCAAACATAATGAGCTAAAAAAAATAAGAAATTTCTCCCGTTCAAGGGCAGCTCCATGTGGCTTCCGCCAGGCCTGGCGCATTGGAAGCTGATTCAATTACTCTACTCTTCAGATTTGTGTTTGTAAAAAAAACCATGATGGAGTACAGTGTCACAGGTCACTTCTGGTTAAACATCCCATCCCTCTTGCAGGCATTTAGCTCAGAATCCATTTGTGTGCGACTGCCATTTGAAGTGGCTGGCTGATTACCTGCAGGATAATCCAATAGAAACCAGCGGCGCTCGATGCAGCAGCCCACGTCGCCTTGCCAACAAACGAATCAGCCAGATCAAGAGCAAGAAGTTCCGTTGCTCAGGTAATTCATTTATCCCGGCTGTACTGCACTTTCAGTTCTGAAATAGGCAGGTCCAGAGAGCCTGCTAATCAAATCTGTAGGACAGTGTTTGCTATAATGGATATTATGGAGCATCTTTTTAAAATTAAATTTGGAAAATTGGATTAGTCCTCCAGAAACCTATTTACCTTGTGCATTTAAAAAGAAGACAACCCTTTAGCTTGCCCTGAGCTTTCTTTAACTTAAAAGATTGTAATTTTAAAAGAATGCAACACTGTGCTGTCTATAAACTTGGTAACGTATTTGAACCCATGTGCCAAATGTCTGATTATTTTAGAAAGGAAAGAATTCAGATGTGTTCTGAACAAATTTAGGTGTCGGGTTGTGTGAGATATTTCTAGAGACCATAGAACAATATCACTATGCAAGTAATAGTGATGAAAGATATAAACCACAATCACAACTAACCTGTAATATTTGGCAAAGGTGTTTTAACGTTTATTTAGGTTCTGTGGCTGATCTGAAACATTACGGATCTGCACCCCTTTCACTCACTGATCTATGTTGTTAGCATGTGTTTCATCTTCCAAGAACCAGCAAAGGAACATAACCTCATGAAATAAAAATTCATGGTCTGTTCAGATATGGGTCACACTTATATGATGATGATGATGATGATGATGATATTGGATTTATATCCCGCCCTCCACTCCAAAGAGTCTCAGAGCGGCTCACAATCTCCTTTCCCTCCCCCCCCCACACAACAGACACCCTGTGAGGTACATGAAGATATTGGATTTATATCCCGCCCTCCACTCTGAAGAGTCTCAGAGCGGCTCACAATCTCCTTTATCTTCCTCCCCCCCCCCCCCACAACAGACACCCTGTGAGGTAGATGAAGATATTGAATTTATATCCCGCCCTCCACTCCGAAGAGTCTCAGAGCGGCTCACAATCTCCTTTCCTTCCCCCCACCACACACACAACAGACACCCTGTGAGGTACATGAAGATATTGGATTTATATCCCACCCTCCACTCCGAAGAGTCCCAGAGCGGCTCACAATCTCCTTTACCTTCCTCCCCCCCCCCACAACAGACACCCTGTGAGGTAGATGAAGATATTGGATTTATATCCCGCCCTCCACTCCGAAGAGTCTCAGAGCGACTCACAATCTTCTTTCCCTCCCCCCCCCCCCCACACACAACAGACACCCTGTGAGGTACATGAAAATATTGGATTTATATCCCGCCCTCCACTCCGAAGAGTCTCAGAGCGGCTCACAATCTTCTTTCCCTTCCTCCCCCACAACAGACACCCTGTAAGGTAGATGAAGATATTGGATTTATATCTCTCCCTCCACTCTGAAGAATCTCAGAGCAGCTCACAATCTCCTTTACCTTCCTCCCCCCCCCACAACCGACACCCTGTGAGGTAGATGAAGATATTGGATTTATATCCCGCCCTCCACTCCGAAGAGTCTCGGAGCGGCTCACAATCTTCTTTCCCTCCCCCCCCCACACAACAGACACCCTGTGAGGTACATGAAAATATTGGATTTATATCCCGCCCTCCACTCCGAAGAGTCTCAGAGCGGCTCACAATCTCCTTTCCCTTCCTCCCCCACAACAGACACCCTGTGAAGTAGATGAAGATATTGGATTTATATCCCGCCCTCCACTCCGAAGAGTCTCAGAGCGGCTCACAATCTCCTTTACCTTCCTCCCCCTGCCCCCACAACAGACACCCTGTGAGGTAGATGAAGATATTCGATTTATATCCCATACAGTATCAGTGCAGCCCTAAACAGTTATACCCCTCTAAGCCCACAGCCTTCAGTGGACTTATAGGTATGTAACGCTGCTTAGGATTGCGTTGTTTATTACTTATGTTATGCAATTGAAATATAAGCAGGGTTTTTTTCATGAGCTTATTAGTTGAATTTCTACAAATTATCATTGCTGTCATCCTGGCCTGGATGGCCCAGGCTAGCCCAATCTAATCAGATCTCAGAAACTAAGCAGGGTCGAACCTGGCTAGGATTTGGATGGGAGACCAGCAAGGAAGTCCAGGGTTGCTATGCAAAGTCAGGCAATGGCAAACTACTGTGGAATGTCTCCTGCCTTGAAGACCTCGCGGGGTTGCCCTAAGTCACCACTTCCCGTCACCATCATCAAAACTGCTGTCATTGACAGAATATCTTGCGTAATTTAAAATTAGTATCGGTGCTACCTTTTCCCTGAAAAGGGGCCACGGTATATTTTGTTTCTGATAGTGAAGAACAAATAGCAATAGAGGCAGCTTTAATTGGAATAAGAATGACATGCAGCCTAGGAAGAAAACCTTTTCTCCTCTATGGGTCATGATGATTCATAAACCGACCTTTACCAATATAATAAAGGTTATTGAACATATGAAGCTGCCTTATACTGAATCAGACCCTCCTGGGTCCAACAAAGTCAGTATTATCAAAGATTTCAGGTTTTCATGGCTGGTAACATCATTAGGGTTTGTAGAATCTTTCGGGCTCAAGTGCCGTGTTCTACTGGAGAAAGTTTTCTTTCCAGACGTTTCGTTCTCAGCTGCGGAGAACATCCTCAGTGACGTTGCAGCTGGAGCAGGCACTCTGACCTTCTTGGCTGCTGTGCACAGCAACTCAATGCACAGCAGCCAAGAAGGTCAGAGTGCCTGCTTTGGCTGCAACGCCACTGAGGATGTTCTCCGCAGCTGAGAACGAAACATCTGGAAAGAAAACTTTCTCCAGTAGAACACGGCACTTGAGCCCGAAAGATTCTACAAACCCTAAAGTCAGTATTGTCTACTCAGACGGGCAGCGGCTCTCCAGGGTCTCAAGCTAAGGTTTTTCACACCTATTTGTCTGGACCCTCTTAGTTGGAGATGCCGGGGATTGAACCTAAGACCTTCTGCTTACCAAGCAGATGCTCTACCACTGAGCCACCGTCCCTCCCTGTTGTTATCAATGACACTCAGGGGGAGTGGCTTTGACCAATATCCGGTCAAGAGCCTTTGCCTAACGCTCGCCCAGCTGGCTCCAAAGTTATATTCTTTTTACCCCTTTAAACTATATTTTTGAATCTTTGAGAGATGTCTCCTAAAGGGGTGAAAAAGTGTAAACAGAAGGAAAGAAGCGTTCAGCTTTTAATTGACTTCTTGGAATTGCCATCCACCTCCCACACAAGGTTGGAGAGATAAGAGGAACCAGCTGGAGAATTTCCTGTCATATTTAATTTATTGACACAGGCAATGTCTAAGTTAAGACAAGAAATACGAGAGGACATAACCTCTATGTTACAACCGTTGTGTCAGCGTCTGGATGAACTAGAGGATTCTTATAAACAAGTTACCCAGACAGCACAAGAAGCTTTAAAAAGAGCTCAAGAGTGAAGGGAGAATATCTGAAATAACAGCAGATGCATGGACGAGGGAACGGGTTTTAATAATGGACTTTCGTAACCGGGAGCTGTGTTTAAAGTTTAGAGGTTTTTAATCTGATGTGGAAGCTGAAATGGACTTATATGTATTTATGGAAAATTGGCTTGCTGAAGCAACTCACCTGGAGGCCGAAGTTCTCCCACTCATTCAAAAAGTATATCGTGTCGGCAAGGTATGTGAAGACAATTTGTCTTATACTAGAGATATT
This sequence comes from Heteronotia binoei, assembly GCF_032191835.1. Taxonomy (NCBI): domain Eukaryota; kingdom Metazoa; phylum Chordata; class Lepidosauria; order Squamata; family Gekkonidae; genus Heteronotia; species Heteronotia binoei. The sequence continues at coordinate 156,093,347 of NC_083227.1, forward strand.
TTGATGCAGTTTAAGGACAATCGAATGAGGCAAAGAGTCTTTGCAGAGGCCAGGGAGCGTGGAGGCTTGGACTATCAGGGGTTAAAGATTCAGGTCTTTCCGGATCTCCCTCCCGAATTTTTAAGAATCAGAAGAGACCTCAAGGATACAACTGCCAAACTGTGGGACTTAAAAATTAAATATAAATGGCTACAATCAGGCAAATTATACGTCCAAAAAGGCTCCACTTCATATACAGCATACAACGCAGCCTCGGGTGAATTATTACTCTCCAAGTTAACTCCCTCCTCCCCTGCATCGAAAGTAAACAAGAGAAAGGAATGCTCTCCTCTCGTCTCTTTAAGGACAACTCGTGCTTGTATTGAGGAAGATCATGTAAACTTGGAAGAAAGTATGGATTCTATCTAAAAAGAAACTGAAGCAACAAGAAAATGGAAAAGTTGACGAAATGTATAATTTATATCTAAAGACTTTTCTTACGGAATTTATGGTTGGGTGGAGTCAGCTGGTGCGAGCAATTGGGTAATATCCCTCCATAGCTAATTCAGTCCAGGTGGAAGGAGGAAAGTATCTCTTCTAGACCTTAACTTGAGGTCTCCAGGGACTGAGATATTTTGTTAGAATTTAATCTTATTGATTTTTTGTGCTTTTTTTTGAGAGTAGAAGGAATAATGAAGTTATAGAAGAAGAAGGAAATATTGAATGCTTGTGGTATTAAACTTTAAAAATGTGTTAGGGAAGATAGTATTGTTAAGCTTAATTATTCCTCTACTAAAAATAATAATAATAATAATAATAATAATAATAAATATAAATATATACATATTAAGAAGTGTGGAATGGTAACACATGAATTAATCTCCAAAGAGATAGATCAACTTTAGTTTATGTTCACTCAGGTGAGATGTTATTAAGTTGTGTTGTTTTTGATTTGTTATTGTTGTACACTTTTCTGTTGGAACAGGTATGAATTATAAGGAGTCTATAATAAAATTTGATTTATAATTTGAAAAAAAAATCAATGACGCTCTTACATTGCACATGTTAGTGATATAGATTTCATTTCCCGTGTTAGTTGCATAAATAACTTAGATATTCAGAGCTCACTCAGTTAGGGTGCCAGTGTAAAATGTACTTGAAGCCTTATTTGAAGGCTAAGCTTAGTACACAGTGATTAACCAGCAGCATGAATTCCACAAACTGTAGCATGTATTTCACAACTGTAAAACTGGGAAGGACACTCCCTCTTGTAGTGTGTGTGCGTGGGGGGGGGGGTGGTACTTTATTTTAAGATGTTTCTATTCCTTCTTTCCTGTGATTCCTCTAAGGACCCAAAAACAACAGAATATCTGTATATATATACTCCGCTTAAAATCTACCAATCAGTTAGCAAACAGCAAGCCATACATATACAAAGATCAAGCCCCTGCAACAAGAGCCTACAGGTCTCCCAGAGGAGTGCATCGCACTATAGAAAAGGCACAGGAGCCTTTAGTGGTCAAATGTGCCACTCTCAAAGAAGGTACGGTCATCAGGTTTGGCTGTAAAAAGTGCTCAGGTGTGCATAGTTTCATACAGGGGACATAGCAGTAAAAGCAAGCAAAAGTGCTGTTTGTGCTAGGGTTACGTCTAAGCAGTTTATGACTTTGCATCTGTTTGTGCAAATCATAACCACAGCTTGTTCATGTCCATGGATAGTATCAAGAATTAAGGTATATTAGGAATGTGTAACATTGTGACAAAGTTGAATGGTATATAGCTATTTAAAAAAAAACACGCAGACTCACAATTTTGCCTTTCAATGTGATTCCGCTTGGAATTTCAAGAAATAAAACGTGCATCCCTGGAACTGGAAAAAAGGAATTCTATTGAATGTCAAATGTTCCGTCATGTTATTTCTTTAGTATATGAATTTGGTTGGTATAATGTTCTGACATACGCTGCAACAAGTGTAAATAATTGGTGTTTTGTTTTTAACTGCATGCTGTGTATTGAAGAAACAATGCACAAGCAATAATCTACCTTTACTTACCCTAAAATAGTTGCACAAGCAATAATCTACCTTTACTTGCGATCTGAGTGTACAAAGTTGTCTTTAGTTGTATGTTGCTTATATCAGAAAATTTTAACTTTAACATTATTTTGATGGCTGTACACAGTTATCAGATAGTTACGTCGCGTTTTAGCTCGGTGTTGTGCTGTATTGTTGTTGTTGTGTTGTTGTTGTTGATTGGCCTAGAGCCGCAATAAACTGACTGACTGACTACCTTTACTTACCCTAAAATTTGCCTCTGGCGATTGTAAATACACACACACTTGCGCATACATACATATAAATGTTTTGTAGTGCGTTTCAGTTTAGAAGCTGTTCTGAGAATCGGCACACTCAGTTTCCAATAGCATGAGAAGGACATGGAGGAATACTACTACTGTGTTTCATTACCAATCCGGAATTATTGCTACTATGTCGTATACATTTTTATTAAAGGCACTTTAATTCTAACACTTGTGTTAGATGGCAAGGCAAATGAAATTAAAAATTTGCACTTTGCATTCTCAGGGAGCTGGAAGAAAAGTTTTTTGTTTCGTTTCCACCAGAAACTTAGCTCAAGAATAACCTTGAGAGGAAAATGTTCCGTTCATGCATAGAAGCAGTTAGGGTTGCCAAGTCCATTTCAAGAAATATCTGGGGACTTTGGGGGTGGAGCCAGGAGACTTTGGGGGCGGAGCCAGGAGACATTAGGGGTGGAGCCAAGATCAAGGCTGTGACAAGCATCATTGAACTCCAAAGGTAGTTCTGGCCATCACATTTAAAGGGACGGCACACCTTTTCAATTCCTTCCTTCCATAGGAAATCATGAAGGATAGGGGCATCTTCTTTTGGGGCTCAGAATTGGACCCCCTGGTCCAATATTTTTGAAACTTGGGGGGCATTTTGGGGAGAGGCACTAGATGCTATGCTGAAAATTTGGTGCCTGTACCCCAAAAAACAGCCCCCCCAGAGCCCCAGATACTCGCGGATCAATTCTCCATGATTTTCTATGGGAATAAATCTCCATAGGGAATAATAGAGTTCCCAGCAGACATTTCCCTCCCCTCCTCCCGCTTTCTGACGACCCTGAAGTGGGGGGAGGGTCTCCAAACTGGGGGATCCCCTGGCCCCACCTGGGGATTGGCAACCCTAGAAGCAGTGCATTATTTCAAAATATTACAGCTACTGGGTTTAATTTTTAAAAGGACTCAGTTTTATATCCTTAACTTTTAGTTTACTGTTCATGGAGAGAGGAATGATCTTATACTGCATATAGTATAACACATTTGGAAATAGGAGTAAAGGCCATTTTAGGCATTAGGTAGGGGTACCCTTGGTTTTGGCATCAAGAATACAGGGAAGTTCATCTGATCCCAGCACCCTGATGGTTGTATGATGCACATGTTTGCAAACACATATTTGCGACATTTCCGCTTAGAAGTAGCACTTGGAATTTTTTTTTTCTTCAAAGGAGTGTGTTTTCAAAATACTTTTGTATCCAGGAGGTAAGAGAAAATATGTGAAAAGATTTAATGGTTACTGTTTTAATACTTTACTTATTTTAGAAGGCGATACAGTAGGTAGGCTTCTCTTGCCTTGAAGGGAAAATAATCAGAATGATATTATAAAAAGCGAAACTCTTACGCAGGTTATATAGGTTAGGAATTAAGTTATATAGGTTAGGAAATAAGACTTTCCTGTGTGTACCTGCAGATGTTTAGGGTTCATAGAATGGATTTAAATCCTCTGGGCCAGGACAAATACAGAGCCTACTTGGATAAGAATATTCTGTCAGCTTCCAGCACCACAATATGTTCCGGATGAATGACCCTGTGCTCTCCAGTGCTTTCAGGGGAAAAAAAAAAGGATGCTGCCATTTTCAGCAATAGCAATAAAAAGACGTGATCGTCTTTTCCATCAGCAGCACCTGCCTGATAGCAGCCAAGTGTCCAATAGACACGCCAGTTCCATTTCACCGGAGACTCTTCTCCTCGGCAGGCTCTTCTGCTTGGCATCTTTTGATTAAGATAACTACTGTACAGCTTTGTTTTCTAAGGGGAAATCAAAAAGAGTCCAGCAGCAGATTGTACTTGTTCAATGATAGTCCAGCGTCACTTTAGAATTGGCAGGGCTCCTTGATTAGTGCGCTGCTCTACTCTGTACGCTGCCAGTGGCATGAAAAATATTGCTCTGCTCAGAGAAATAACTCTCTCTCTCAACTTTGACTAGCAGTTGATTGATCTGTCCATGTCCTGTGGTTTCCTTACTAATGAAAGAATGTTGAAAGGAACCAAAAAGTCACCAGGGTTTTCTCCTCTCTGGCCATAACAAGAATGTTTCTTATTTTAAACTCTGATTACCAAATGCATTTCCTTAGTGTCTGTGGCATTTGATTCGTATTCTGTTCAACTGGTTTTATTAGCTGTTACAACGCCTAAAAGATGTCATACACCCCAGTAACAAAACTAACAACGAAGGTAGGACAATGAGCCATCTGCCAACAGAAATCTCTCTGTCAGATGTTGCCTCTCAGTAATTCAATCTAAATTGAAGATAGGTGCACTGGTACCAATATGGATTACAGAGACATAACCACCTGCATAGTTAAGTGACACTTCTGTGTAGACAGTATCATCACAGCAGAATTGTCTTTGTTATTGTCCGTTTAGCAAACAAAGATGATGTTAGCATTTATAGAAGAGAGCAGGCCTTGACTGTGTTTCATATCTGTGCTTGAGCTCTCAGCAGTAATTTTAATTTAGGTGGTGAATGTTTTCAAATATCACTGATCCACAAGAGTGTCGAATGCATAGACCAGGGTGGCAAACGGTAGCTCTCCAGATGGTTTTTTTTTGCCTACAACTCCCATCATCCCCAGCCAGCATGGCCAATGGCTGGGGCTGATGGGAGTTGTAGGCAAAAAAAACATCTGGAGAGCAACCGTTAGCCATCCCTGGCATAGATTAATTAGTGTTTCCTTTTGGATTTTCCCCTTTGGTAAATGTGTTGGTTGGTACTGGGCAGATGAAAAACTTCTATCCTTGCTGTTTAGTTCAAGACCTCACCATAACTAAAGACCACTTTATATATTGATAACCTTTTTTGTGTTTTAATATTTTATTGGTTTTGATAATAATAAGAGAAAGGGAATAAGGGGAAAGGGGAAGAAAGTATACTATTAAATTTCTGCATTGTATAGATGTTAAAAAATATATCAGCCCTATATATTGGTAACCTGTATTAAGAGCAATAGTTCTGCTTTCCTTCTGCATCCATTTCAAATGGGCAAAATAGTAGTGCCCACCTGAACTAAATAATACAACAAAAACGTAGACAAGCAAATAAATAAATTTAATAAAATAGTGATTGGTGATAAGGAAGTTAGATTAACTATCTCCATTGCAGGCCTAAACTGTTTACTGCTCTTAATTTATGTGCTTTCCTATGCATCTTAAGATCAAGAGTAAACCATACTGGTCACGAGAAGCCTTTTTTACATTAGGAAAGAATAGTATAACAGTTCAATTTTAAGCCATTACTCCAGTCTAAGCCAATTGATTTCAATGGAGTTAGAGGAAATCTATATCAGATTCCACTGTATGTTTCTCTCGCTCTAACTATGGTCTGTTTCACATGACAATCTTGCTTCATAGCTGTAACTTTCATTTAAAGGAAAAAAATCGGTTTTTTATATAATCATAGGAGGCAAATGCAAATGCATTATGTTTGCTTGCCATGTGCAATGGAGTGGGATGTTATAACTTCACAAAATGATCAAAGCTCAAGAACTCCCTCAGAGCTTTTCCGTACATGTCTTATTGATAGAACTTGATACTGTATCTGTTTTGTCTGTGCTGATCTGGTGCTGGAAGTAAAGTAATGCATTATGCTTGCTTGCCATGTACAATGGAGTGGGATGTTATAACTGTTCACAAAATGATCAAAGCTCAAGAACTCCCTCAGAGCTTTTCTGTACGTGTCTTATTGATAGAACTTGATACTGTATCTGTTTTGTCTGTGCTGATCTGGTGCTGGAAGTAAAGACTTCCACGTTGTGGTGGTTCCATGTAGCTGCCATGGCAATAGTTAAAGGATTGAATATCCTAAAATTAATTGTGGGGAGAAACATACTTTCGTGTAGATGCCATTGCAGTTTACTAGTGCCAGTCTACAAAGTCATCCCCCTCGTGCATATTGGAGAAGGGCACCAACTGGAAAAATCATGGTTCATGCTGGTTCATGGTTCCTTTGATTTCCTGAAATGGTTAATCATTTGTTTAATACATTTGGTTTGGGAGGTGTAGAACAACCAAACTCACCAGGAGTCTTCAGTGGGCTATCCTCTACCCACCCTCTACGTTTGGTGAAGATTGGATTTTGAATGTCTGAGCTATAGCCCGCCCCCCCCCCAAAGCAGGTCCCCCCAGGAAAGCTCAGCTTCAGCTCTCTCATGCCAACTAACACTTCTCTCTTCATGCCACAAAGTGAAAGCATCTGAGTCAAGGTGTCTGCTTCCATAGAATAGAATGGGAGTTCCATGATTGGCCCCCAGAACTTCAGTCAAGCAATGGACAACTGCTACGGGTGCTGTCTAGGAATTGATTGAATTGGCACCAGGCAGTCTCGCAAATGAACTACAAAAATGAAACAAATGATACACTGCAGGAGAAATGTGGTTCATTTTTGGACCGGGGTGACATAATTTCACAAATCAGTTCTAAATGAAACACTAATTGGCCCAATTCATGCATGAATCACAATTCATTTATTGGTTCGCGCCCATCCCTAACACACGCCATAAATTACGACAGCTACACAAACTCCTCACAGTATGAAAACATTTTTCAGCAGACACCAATTATGAAATGGGCCTAAAATGTGATAAAGAGTTTTGTAAGTTTTTATTTACTTTAACAATGGTGGCTGCTACTGAAGTGGAACAAATTCCTCCTGTTTGTAGCATTCATAAGAGTGTTTTTATTTTTCCTTTCTTTAAGCAAGATACAGAGTAGTGAAAAATTGCTAGGTGGCACTCACACCTGGCACAGAGCAGACTGAAAATGTTTTGATTTTTGAATTACTAATTTCTACCCTATTTTTTTAATGGCTCAGAGAAGTTCACCATAACCTGCTGGCTGCTATTTCTTTGGCACTGGGTGAGAGATTTTGAAAGGCCTATACTGACGATGTGGGAAGAAGAACAGATTGTTAAGGAACTGTATGGACTCCTAACCAATGTTTAGTAAAATTTCAGCCACCAAGCAATTAAATATTCTAGCTTACGTTCTACAAAAGACCAATGATAACATTTAAATATCTTGGAATACATTATTTCCAACATCCTTTCTATAAAATGAGCTTTTTTAAAAAAAAAATAACAAGCACTGCTAAATACTGTTTTTTAACATCATAAAAATCTTAGAAGTTGGTTGCATCAGCACTGATTTCCAAGTTGGCATGATATGGCAAATGGTGACAGTATGCTAAAAGACTAACAGTACAATTCTATGCAGGGTTACTCCAGAGTTTCTTGATTTCACTAGCCTTAGACTATATAGGATTTCACTGTTCATAGCTAGTTAATGATAGTGCAAATGATTTCAATCACATTTTTTTCATAACAGTTAAACCTTCAAAACGTTCTGGTTGTTCTCATTCACTAACAGTCTGTGCTATAAAGTGATGGTTTTGGGAGGGTTTTTTTGGCTTTCGTTGTGATTGTATATCGACTTCTTGAACTTCAGCTCCTTTATGCATGGGTGAAGTGGACAGCTCACAATGAAATCTCCAGCTTATGCTTCTCCATGCTGCTTCTTTTCAACGCTCCTCTCTCTTTGGCGGCTGCCTAACACTGACTCTGGCTGTTGATGGGATTTTCCTTTGTGCTTGATCTAACCATGTGGTAGAACAATACAAATTGAACATGGTTCTGTCAAGCACCGTGGAAGGTTCCATGCTTTCCTGCAGCATGGCATGCTGGGATACTTCTGCTGTTTTCAGAAGCATCGAAAGGTGAGAGATTTTCTCGTTTTGACAGGAAAGACCAAAAAAAAGAGACCATGGGTCAAAAGAATTGTAATAAGCTCTGCAAAATTAAAAGGGTGAATATATACCTCACTATGAGATCAGAGAGAGAGAGAGAGAGATAAAAGTATTCAGTAACGGCTTTGAAAATGGTTTGCATGTGGAACAGTAGTAATGCATTCAGTAACTCTTCTTCCAGTAAACCATTTGGACATTGAAGTTGATATATTTCAATATTTCCCAGCTGGAGTCATGATTTCTTAGCCAGTGATTTTTTTTTTTTAAAAAAAGATCATATCCACTTTATTTATCTTAGTTGTTTTATTCATTTCATTTACACCCCACTTCTCTCCCCAATGGGGACCTAAAGTGGCATACGTCGTTCTCTCCTCCATTTTATCCTCACAACAAGCCAGTGGGGTCGGTCAGGCTGAGATTGTGTGACTGGTCCAAGATCACCCCGAAAGCTTCCATGGCACAATAGAGATTTTAGACTGGGTTCAAACATGATTTTAAGGCAGCTATACTGCGTGGTCTGCACTTTTGTAATATTATGGGACAGTATTGCTTGTGGTAGACATAGCTTCATGTTGATCCAATCATGATCCAATCATAGAACAGTTCTGTGTGAGGAAAAAGCCACAGCAATCCTATAGGTCGAGTGGAGGACCCATAAGAAGAAGAAGAAGAAGAATTGCAGATTTATATCCCGCCCTTCTCCCTGAATCAGAGACTCAGAGCGGCTTACAATCTCCTATGTCTTCTCCCCTCACAACAGACACCCTGTGAGGTGGGTGGGGCTGGAGAGGGCTCTCACAGCAGCTGCCCTTTCAAGGACAACCTCTGCCAGAGCTATGGCTGACCCAAGGCCATTCCAGCAGGTGCAAGTGGAGGAGTGGGGAATCAAACCTGGTTCTCCCAGATAAGAGTCTGCACACTTCACCACTACACCAAACTGGTGTACACCAAGACTTGTGGAGGAATCCTATCCTTTCCCCGTCCTTGCCACATGCATCACCTCTTCTCTGGTGGCAGCTCCTGCTCCTCCCCCTCCCATCAATCTGTACTGCCTGTTTCAGGGTGCTGGTGGCAGGAGCTCCTACCCCCCTCCATTGTTTGTCTGCAGACCTTGTGTAGAGGTGGTGGCTCCCATCCCTCCTCCTCCCATACCTGTCTGCTCATTTGCAACGCCTGTACTCTAGAGGCAGCTCTGGCAGCTCCTGCTCTTCCGTTGCCTTCTTCGCACTGCTCACCTGAAGCACATGTTCTCCTCCAGTAGTGGTGGCAGAAGCGGTGACAGCTCTTCTCTTTGGCCACCTGCGTACCTCAAAATGGAGGCCAAGTTCTTGCAATATGGCACCATGAGATCTTAATGTTTTCTGCCAAAAATTATGGTTGTTTTTTTTTTTTTTTAATAGGATTTTTATGTAAACAGGTGGGATTGGCTTCCCCAGTTCTGTAGAAAAATACTCTATATCTGTACCTTGCCCCCATTCTTTGCATTTGTTTATCTGCACAGTGGCTGGGCTCTGAATTAGATATATGATATTAGAAAGTGCAGAGTTGGCATCCCCACCTTAGAATATTCTACATACTTGTATGCATCATTGCAATATCCATGTACCAAATGACATTAAACTCCAAATTGCTTGTAACTGACTTGGTAACCTGTCTGTCAGTCATTTTAACATTTCTACCTTCAGAAAACACTTTCATTATGGAGTTGTCCTCTGGTGCATTTGCTATGTAGTGTATGCCCCTTGCAGAAGATTCTAGGACATATTCCTGGGCTCACCATAAATACACCTACCATTTCCTTGCTGTTTATAATTCACAGGACAATTAGGGTTGACAACTGCTTGGGAAAATGAGATGATCTTCTTTGCCGTCTCTGCATTGTACCTACGGGATATAGCATGCCTGTGCCAGTTGGTAACTTACCAAGTGGCAAAGTATTTTCGTGCCCTTCCCAGTGACATGTGTAGGGGCTCCACTACACATGCTCACTAGGACAGGCATGAGAAGGCCACCAGTTCTCTTCTGACCGCTGCACTGATCAAAACGATCTCTTCACCATGGTCGGTTGACTTACCTTTTTCCTATTATTCACTCTTCCCCCCCCCCCACACACACACTTTTCCTTTTTGATTTTAACTTTTGGATCCTAGAATACAAAATCACAAGGCAAGTCAATAAGGGACTTAGACTTTCCTCAGGACTCCAGGGGGCTGGGGCCCTCCCCCTCCCCTCTCCATCCCCTCCATACTCCTCATTTTCCTATTTTTCTGCCCTTCATCATACAGAAAAGCATTGGGAATTCTTCAGATACTGTTTGCAGTGTGGTAGCAAAATTCCACCGCCCAACAGCCACTTCCTCTGTCTCCTTTGTTTGGGAGAGGCGGATAGAACAGATTCGTGCATTCACTGCTCTAAAGTTCTTGAAATAGACCTGAAAGAACTGAGCAGCTTGAATCTGGGAAGCACATGCAGAATTGGCTCTCTCTGCCAGTCAGATGGCAACAATTCCACTTGACTTTTCCAGCCACACTCTGGGCTCAACCTCGATGGTCACCCTGTCATCGAATCAGACTCCTGCTGACGCTGATCAGTTGGTGCTAAAACTCTTAACTATGGCATCTAAGTTGGATTCCTCCACTCCTGCTAAAAAATGCAGGGAGGATAAGGAACTCAAACATGACAAAAAACTTGAGAAGATGACTGACAAATTCAAGAGCCCTCGTAGGGACTCTGATAAATCAGCATCCTCTCCACACTGTCTGTCAGACCCAATGCACCTTACACCCATTCCACCTCTTCAGTTTCTAGACTCATCTATTCATGGACACACCTTGTCAAGACCAAGGACGCCATCAACTCAAATGGTTCACCTTTCTGAGGTGGATCAGGAAATTGATCTAACACAACAATCCTTCAGTGTCCAAAAGCTCTTGCATTGACCACCTTTCAGCTTCACATCATAACAAGAATGATCATGATGTGGCGGCTGCAACAACTTGCCCTCAAGATTGTAGACTCTCCCCCTGGCATGGCTAACCCTCAGATCAAAACCAATTGTCGAGTTGAGACCAATCTGTAGGACCAACATCAGTGGCAATACCTATATGGTGCCTACTGATTAGCCTCCTCTTTCACTTGGCTGCCTGGATGCACATCCACAGATTGGGATTGAGGTTTGATGGTATCTCAACACTCTACAGCATCCCACACTGTAAAGACCAATGTCAGACACTCTGGCACCATTGGCCCCTTTGGATCAACCCCACAAACACCATGATGGTCAGTTGACCATCCAACCTAAGCCAACTCTGACATCGATACAGTCAGTACCAAAGGATCTGGTACTGACCTTACATCTTTCTGAGCCTTCTGACACCAAAGACTCTCCATCTGCTTCCAATGGGGATTCTGGGGAGGAGGACTCAGATCCACATACTTCAAATGCTGCTCCATCTCCCACACCATGTGTGACATAGGATGTGCCAATTTCGCCATCTGAAGATCTAAAATACTATGGCAACTTTGTTAAGAGAATGGGTCACTCTTTGGTACTCTCAATAGGGCAGCCTCAGCCAACAATCATGGACACTATCTTTGACATCGTTCAAACAAATGTTTGATTTTAATTATATATTGTGAAATGTTAATTTAAAGTGTAATTTTATACTTTTATGTTAGTTTTATATATGTTGTAAGCCGCCCTGAGCCACTCGGTGGGAAGGGCGGGATATAAATCCCAGATAAATAAATAAATAAAATAAACTGGACAGTTCCAGTGTTATAGCATTCCCCATGACTTCAGTCATGCTCCAGGCCACTATAGCTCCATGGCCCAAACCTGCATCAACCCCAATTTCCTCTAGAAGGATTGACCCATGTATAAAATACAAGAGCATGGAGTGGAATGCCTCTTCTCCCATCCTAAGCCCAAGTCCATGGTAATCACCTCCTCTTCCAAAAGCCACTGTGTTCTCTCTACACTGGCAGACAAAGAGGGTAAGAAATTGGATTAGCTGGGCAAGAAGTTCTACTCAGCAGGAGCCCTAGGCATGAAAACCTCAAATTATGCTGCATGCATGGGGGAATACCCATGTTCTCTCTGGGAACAACTTTCTGATCACTACCCTCCCAGAGGACAAACAACTTGAGGCCAGATGTATCCAAAAGGAAGGCATGCTTTTAGCAAAGTAGCAGCTGAAGTTGGGTAAACACATTCTGGACATCTTTGCTAAAATCCTCACCTCAGCAATAACCTTATGGAGCCACTCCTGGCTATGCTCCATAGCCCTTCAATAGGACATCAATCTTACATAGAAGATCTCCCTTTTGAAGGGGAGAGTCTGTTTAGCTCTACCACTGATTCAGTGGCATGCAGCCTTGACAAGAGCATTAAAGCCTCTCACAACTTCGGAGTTTCTACCTCCACTCACTCCTCTAGATCCTTCTTTCCCTGTCTAGGCCCTTGTTCCCAGTGTTCCTTCAGGAAACAATCTTCTGATCAGCTGTGGCTCTCCAGTCAACAATGTATGTGTTGATCCTCATGTTCAATCTGGGCACCTCTCAGGCTGCCAGACTGAAGGGCATCAAGGCCCCCAAGCAGGGCCTTTGACTTTTACCCCCTTAGTCTTCCACCTCCTTCAGTCACCCAACCAGGCCATTCCAAAGCCACCGGCATCCATCCACACTTAACAGCTTGGAAGCACATAACCTTAGACAAGTGGGTTCTTTCCATCATCTCCAAGGGGTACATGATAGAATTTGTTCAAAGCCCGATAACAACCGTCTTTGTCATCACTCCTCTGTCAACCATCCTACCGGAAGAGGTTCAAACTTTACTCAGCAAGCATGCCATAGAACCGATCCCTCACTCCTTCCAGTACCTTGCCATGGAATCTATTCTCTTTACAGTTTCCAAGTGGGATGGGAACCTCTGCCCTGTGCTATCATGGATCTCAGGGCACTGAACAAGTTCATCACCTTCTGGAAGTTTTGCATGACATCTCTCCAGCACATCTCCCTGCTTCTCAGAAAAGGAGCCTGGATGGCAACTTTGGAATTGGAAGATGCATATTTCCATCTGAACATAAGACCATGCCACAGGAAATGTCTTCATTTAACCATAGAGAAGAACCACTACCAGTACAAGGTCCTTCCTGTTGGGATCCTGATTCTTGGAACAGTCTTTACAAACATGGTGGTGGTCATTGCTTACAGGGTATCACTGTATTTCCATATATAATTGGTTGCTATTGGTGGATTCAAAGAAAACCCTTCTAAATGACATACAGACCTGGACCTTCTACAGAATTTGGGACTTTGTGTGAACCTAAAAAAAAAAAATAATAATTTTGTTCCTGCCACCGGGGTCCAGTTCATTTGTGCACTGCTTGACTCAACAGACCACAGGACATTTTTTCGCATAGAGGGAGCACAAGTCATTATCTCTCTGATTCATTTGATATTGGTGCAATGGGATGCCTCAGCATTTCAGATTCAGCATTTACTAGGCTTGATGGCTGCAACAATCTCAGTAATAGTCTTTGCCAAACTACACATGAGAAGATTGCAACTCTGGTTCCTATGGACTTTCAACCCACAAATCCACCCCAGTCCCTTCGTCTGATCCTACCCTATGAGGTGGTTCTCTCTTTGGATTGGTGGGAAAAAGAGAGGAACCTTCTGGCAGAGGGACCCTTTTGTCCACTGGTTCCATCTGTCACCATCATGACAAGTGCATCCTTACAGTTTGGGGAGCTCACATCAATGGGTTATGTGTAGGTGCCAAATGAAACCCACAACTTGCCAGTTACCACATACATTTTCTAGAAATTTTAGCAGTGAAATATGATCTCCAGTAGTTTCAGCAGATGGTTGCCAAACAAGTCATCTCAATCTCACAGACAACGCAATGGCGCTAAGTTACATCAGCAAACGAAGTGCCACTGCCCCCCCAAAAATGTGCAACTTTGCCCTGGAACTATGGGAGGATTGCAGTGCCTTGGATGTTTTTCTGGTACTGGCACACCTTCCTGGGATTCAGAATGTCATTGTGGATTCTCTAAGGGGGGGTGGGGTGTGCAGGGGTAATTTAGTCGAAAAATTAAATTAAATTAAAAAGAGGTGGCAGAGCTTATTAGCACAACTCATTTGCATGTGCTACACACCCCCTGACAACACCGGAAGGCGTACTAAATTATATCAGCTCAGCATCTACCTCAAAATGCTTCCTGAATTATAATTGTCATCATAAAGCCTTACTCCCATCCAGTGTTCCCTCTAAGCTGAGTTAGCGTGAGCTAGCTCACAGATTTTTACTCTCCAGCTCACACATTTTTGTCTTAGCTCAGGAAGGATGACCCCAGAGCACACTTAATTTATACAGTCACTCACAACTTTAATGCCCGTAGCTCACAACTATAATGCCCGTACCTCACAACTATAATGCCCGTAGCTCACAACTTTAATGCCCGTAGCTCACAACTATAATGCCCGTAGCTCACAACTTTGATGCCCATCGCTCGCAACTATAATGTCCGTAGCTCACTACTATAATGCCTGTAGCTCACAACTTTAATGCCTGTAGCTCACAACTATAATGCCCATCGCTCGCAACTATAATGCCCGTAGCTCACAACTATAATGCCCATAGCTCACAACTATAATGCCCGTAGCTCACAACTTTAATGCCCGTAGCTCACAACTATAATGCCTGTAGCTCACAACTATAATGCCCGTAGCTCACTACTATAATGCCCATAGCTCACAACTTTAATGCCTGTAGCTCACAACTATAATGCCCGTAGCTCACAACTATAATGCCCGTAGCTCACAACTTTGATGCCCATCGCTCGCAACTATAATGCCCGTAGCTCACTACTATAATGCCCGTAGCTCACAACTTTAATGCCTGTAGCTCACAACTATAATGCCCATCGCTCGCAACTATAATGCCCGTAGCTCACAACTATAATGCCAGTCGCTCACAAACTAGAATTTTTGCTCACAAGACTCTGCAGCTTAGAGGGAGCATTGCTCCCATCATACTTTTAAAGTACTTTTCCTGTGAGGCCACAGTGGCATGATGATGATTTCCTGTCTGCTTTATATGTTTCAGTTATTTCCCCTTTTTGTGTGTGTATGGGGGGATTTTTTTAGGGGGGGTAAGAAAGAAAGAGTGCAATAAAAATTTAGAGGTTCTGGGGCTCTGCTCCTATGAGCTTCTCAAAATGAAGCCTAGGGAGGACTGAAGTGGGAACTGAACTGTAATTTGATGAGATTGGTCTTCGATGCATGGGTCTACCCATGCATAGATGGGGTTGTGACCCATCTCAAGAGGAAGTGCCCCAAGTTTTGCACTCAAGCAGGACAGGATGCTCTATCTCTAGGGGACAAGCTCCTCTATCCCTGAACTCAGCAGCATCTGTATCTTCTCCTGCCAATACCTTTAATCATCAGAGTATTGAACAACATCATGCAGGAAGACTCCAGATGCATACTAGTAACCTCCTGCTGGCCATTCCAGCACTGGTTCCCTTTGCTCCTCCATCTATCAAAGGGAAATTTTCACCACTTCCCACGGGTCCTGGATTTCCTGCTCTCTCACTCAGGACAGGTATTCCACCAGAACATTCCCTACCTAAATCTGACAGTCTGGAAGAAAGGATGATGTCTATTCATGATAGAATAGCAAATGTGTTGCTGAAGTGTAGAAAGCCCTCTATGCATAAGTTGTATGACTACAAATGGTAGAAGTTCCTTCACAACTTAGAATCCAGTGGTACATTGCTTCACATTTCAGATCTTTCCTTTATCTTCAGATTCCTTCTCATTTTGGTGGTTAAGGGCCTGAGCCACTCCTCTCTCCAGGTTTACTTGGCTGCTGTATCAGCACACCATGCTCCCATCAAGGGTTACTTGGTGTTCACTCATCCTGACACGCATCCTAAGAAATTCCTTAAGGGACTTTTCAGACTTTTTCTGCCGGTTAGACAACCCACACCTGCTTGGTATCTCCCCTTAGTGCTACATAGACTCATGGGGAAACCTTTTCAACCCTTAGCCACCTGTGACTTGCAGCTCCTCCAGTGGGAAATGGCTTTCCTCATGGTTATAATCTCTGCTAGAAGGGTAGTTGAGCTGTTGGGCCTACATTGTGATTCCGCTTACCTCCATTCCCATTATAATGGTGCCGTCTTAGCTCCTGATGCCAACTTCTTGCCAAAAGTGGTCTCCGAGTTTCCCTTGCAGTCAGCTATTTCCCTGCCGGTCTTTTTTCCATCTCCAAGTACTAATGCCAAGACATGTCTCTACTCCCTGGATGTGAAGAGGACCTTGTTGTTTTATTTAACCAGGACCCAGTCCTACGGTAAGGACACTGCCCTCTTATGCCCCATATAGGAAGTGTCAGCAGATCTCCTTGCAGCACTTGTCAGAATGGATTGCGGGGGCTTTGTAGCAGTCAGAAGAACTGGTAGGATCCAGTGAGCATGCACAGTGGAGGTTTTGTGCATGTCACTGGGAAGGGTGCAAAAATCCTTTGCAGTTTGGTAGGTTACTGATTGAGATCAGTGCAAGCACAATATATCCCATAGGAGTGAATGCACAGATGACCACTCAAAGATCACCAGTTACAGGTAAGCAGCCTCTTTTTTTGACCCAGTAATGTTATTTACATCTTTGTCATAAAAAAAGTTTCAGATGCATGTTTCCATACATTAATCCAGTATTAAATAGACAGAACATTTCCCCTCATTCTAGTTGGAAGTTCTAAGGTCAAGACATATAGTGATAAGCAAGCTCATTTTCAGAAAAGTGTGTGCCCCATTATTATATTCTTCTCATTGAGGAAACTCTTTGAAGCATCCAAGGAACCTCTGGGTTCTCCAGAACATGTTTTGAAAAACCACTGTTCTTCAGATACGATGAGAATTTTCCCTTCTCCAGATTTCTGATTTATTGTGTGTGGTAAATTTCTCCTCACCATTTGGAAGGATAATCCTATTCTGACAACTATTTTACCACAAATCTGCACATGACATTTCATTTTTATAACAAAAAAATTCCTTGTCAGTTGACAAGATGAAACGGGTAAACAACATCAAGGTGAAAAGCTTTACCCCAAACTGATTAAATCAGCTGCATTAAACAACTGCATTCCCAAGAGGTTACATTAGGAAACTGCATTCCCAAGAGAGCCAGTTTGGTGTGATGGTTAAGTGCACAGACTCTTATCTGGGAGAACTGGATTTGATTCCCCACTCATTCACATGCAACTGCTGGAGTGGCCTTGGGTCCATCATAACTCTGTCAGAACAGTTCTCTCAAGAGCAGTTTCTGTCAGAGCTTGGTCAGCCCCACTTACCTCACAGGAGGTCTGTCATAGAGAGGGAAAGGAAAAGGAGAATGTAAGCTGCTCTGAGACTCTTAAGTGAATCGCGGGGTATATATCCGATCTCTTCTTCTTTTTCTACATGCATGCTGCGGTGAATTAGTACTTGGTAAATGGTCACTGTATTTGCCAGTTACCGTCAGATAAATCTTGAAATAAATTCTTTTCTCTGTCACAGTCCTTCACTGAAAGCCATTCTCTATAGTGTTTCATGTGTTGGATAGATGCATCTGAAAAGTGAGGTGAGAAAAGTGGTTTTCTTTTAGTGTGCTGTCATCTTCTGAAGATACCCAAAATGTCTCAGGGCTTTGAGACCAGAAGAAGTGAAAATACAATTTTACTTGGTTAGAAAACTTGGCCCCCGCCCCTTACCCTCCACCACAACTCATAATATACATTTTGATTAAAATTGAATTTAAATAATGCAAATAAAGAAACAATATGGTTCTAAGCAGCTGATTTCCAAAGTTCAGCAAAAGAGAGCATTAGGAAACTTTGTTTATATTAGCTTTTAATTTGAAAGTTGGAAAAAGTACTTTCACAGTTACACTGAAATACACCAAGTGATGTAATTTACAATGTTTTATCTTTGGGGGTTTCCATGTCTGATTTTTACAATAGAGGAAGTAATGCTTGCACTTATTTCTTAATGTTGTACTTCTTGAATTGCACCATCTTTACTTAAAGCCCCATGGGAGCATACTGATAAAGTAATATATGTAGAGATGGATGGACACATCTAATGGTACTGTAAGCAGATGGCCAGTTTTTGCATTAGTTTTCCTAAAGGGAATAACATGATAGAGCAGCCACCTGTCCAAGTGATCTCAAGGTTCAAGCTAAATAGTAAATTCTCTTTTGTTGGCAGTTGATTGAAGGCTGATGGGTAGCTCAGAGTACTTGATGACACTGTGTGTTATTTATCACTTTACTCTCCATGGTTATGTACATTATTCGCATTTACATATTAAATATTTGTAGAGTACAATAATTATTTGCTGCTGCTTTTTCCTGCTGTTACTGTTTCACCTGTGTCATGCCTGATGATGAAGATGTGATGCCTTGGCTAGGTAAACGTCGCTATGTATAGAATAGAAGAACTATTACCAAATGAATATATACTGGAACTTCCCAGATTTTATTGTTTGCACTCCTCCTGGAACATTGATGTGCCTCTTTACTTTCATAGTAATGGTTCATATTTTACACGCTTCTGCCATACTAGCCATGACCTCCTACGTGTATAACATGTGGGCATCAAAGTATAAATGTTGGTCCCAATTAATATGTCAGTTTCTGGTGGGGGATAGTTATAACAAGTTCTGTGCCGTGTAGTTTGTCCCCAAAAGATGAAAATAATTGTGTACCAAGATGACCCAGATTTTAACAGGATGAATTCTTAAAAGTATGGTAATATTGTACTGCAGAACTAGAAGTAGAAGTGGAGGGGAAACTTAGTATTGTCCAAGGGCTTGGGGGTATTGGTGAAAAACAAGACTTTATTCTTTTGAACCTCCACAATAATTTTGTTGGGGGTGGGGAGCTATTCAGCTTCAGATGAAGTTTGCCCTTATCTTGGGGAACTTGACAAACACAAGTCCATAGCTCTCTTGTACAGGAATTATTCATGTGGCATTTTGGATGCTGGCCTATATATTGTAGCTCTAACATTCATTTAATGAATAAGTACTGCAGACTTCCTTCTTAATTGGAATTGATGTTCCTGAGCTTGCTCAGCCTTCTCTAGTGAGTTCTCCCTGCTTTTTGTAAGCCCTCCACCTTTTAGAAATTATAATTTTTTTATCATGGGAAGGGGGTGCTGGCAAGAAAATGGTACACACAGGAAAAGGGAACGTGGCTTCCTCTATTAAGCTTTTTTTCTGATAGAAACCTGATGAATGTTCTAAGCATTTTCTAGCAAAGCTCAAAAATATAAATGCATTTTATGGCAAGGGATATGCATGTCTTGCTCATCATTGTTTTTAGAAGTTATGTCTGAGATCAACAATCGTTACCCACGTTCAAGTCCAAGCTTTCTTGGGTCTACTCCAAGCTTTAAATGTCTTTTATCTGATAACAGCTCCTCATATTATATGATACTCCAAAAGGTCCCTGACTTTCTAAAGCAGCTTTTCGGGTAACAAGGTATTGTGCTAGGAAGTGCTGGGACTCGAGCCCTTATGAATGTGGAGAAGTTCCTTGAGCAATTTTGAATCCTGCCCATATGTCTGTCTACACATCGGTGAGCCATGTTCTAGCTAGGGTTGCCAATCCCCAGGTGGGGGCAGGGGATCCCCTGGTTTGGAGACCCTCCCCCCGCTTCAGGGTCGTCAGAAAGAGGGGGGAGGGGAGGGAAATGTCTGCTGGGAACTCTGTTATTCCCTAGGGAGATTTATTCCCATAGAAAATCATGGAGAATTGATCCGCGGGTATCTGGGGCTCTGGGGGGGCTGTTATTTGGGGTAGAGGCACCAAATTTTCAGTATAGCATCTAGTACCTCTCCCCAAACTACCCCCCCCCCCAAGTTTCAAAAAGATTGGACCAGGGGGTCCAATTCTATGAGCCCCAAAAGAAGGTGCCCCTATCCTTCATTATTTGCTATGGAAGGAAGGAATTGACAAGGTGTTCCGACCCTTTCAATGTGATGGCCAGAACTCCCTTAGAGTTCAGTTACGCCTGTCACAGCCTTGATCTTGGCTCCACCCCCAAAGTCTCCTGGCTCCACCCCCAAAATTCCCAGATATTTCTTGGATTGGACTTTGCGACCCTAGTTCTAGCCTACAAAAGGAACAATTGGTTTTCATGATTTTGCTGGTTGTGTTACTCACAAGAGGTGTTATAATAAATAATGCCACTTATTGTTTATTCTATATATTATTTCAATAAAATAGTGAGTCATACCAACGGTACTTCCATGCAGGGGCGTAGCTAGGGCTTTGGGGGCCCGGGGCCCAAGATTTATGTGGGCCCCCCTACGTGTGTGCACGCCACCGGAAACAGGAAGTGACGTCACTTCCAGCGATGTCACTTCCGGTGACATCATGCCACCGCCGGAAACAGGAAGTGACATCACTTCCTGTGACATCATTTCCCCCGTGCCACCTGCCGGAAACGGGAAGTGATTCCTGAAAACTTATACTCTGGAACTTTTGTTGATCTCTGAGGAGCCGGTGGACTTTGACCTAGGAGTAATCCAAGTAAAGTTAAGCCATTTTTAAAAAAAAACGGGGCCCAGAAGTATTTAACAGCACTGTGCCAACAGCAGCCATGCCAGCACATTACCTATCATTTCCCCAGGTGATCCAGGTTACTTTTTAAAATCTTCTTGGGGACTTCTCCGTGGCTGCAGAAGTTCTGTACCGATGTTACCTGGAACGCTTTGAAAGGAAGGCCAGGATCACGCACAATCGCTATTGCGGGGGTGGCCGAACTTGCTTAATGTAAGAGCCACACAGAATAAATGTCAGATGTTTGAAAGCCACAAGGAAGGAAGGAAGACAGACAGACAGATGATTTATATTCTGCCCTCCACTCTGAGTCTCAGAATGGCTCACAATCTCCTTTATCTTCCTCCCCCACAACAAACACCCTGTGAGATAGGTGGCACTGAGAGAGCTCTCCCAGAAGCTGCCCTTTCAAGGACAATTGCTACGAGAGCTGTGGCTGACCCAAGGCCATTCCAGCAGATGCAAGTGGAGGCGTGAGGAATCAAACCTGGTTCTCCCAGATAAGAGTCTGCACACTTAACCACTACAATGGGAGGGAGGAAGGAAATGGATGGGGAGGGAGGGAGAAGTGGAAAGAAATATACTTTAACTTTAAATGCACTCTCCAAGTCACCAGCTAGCTTGGCAAAGTGATTTAAAGAGACAAATGCCTTCTCCAAGCCAGCTACAGGGCAGTGGGGATTTCAAGAAACCTGGACTGGCCACAAAAACAAAAGCTCTGTGTTAGAAACTGCGTTCTCATGGGGAATTTGCAACCTCGAGTGACAGATATGTCCATTCACAACCAATTTTAGATCCAAAACCTTCAGGAGTAACTCAAGAAAGTTTTGAGAGCCACACGATATGTGTGAAAGAGGCACATGTGGCTCCCGAGCAGCAGTTTGGCCACCCCTGTGCTACTGGTAACCCCCAGGTCCTTGAACTCAAACTGCACTCCCCAACAG
The DNA here is from genome assembly GCF_032191835.1 of Heteronotia binoei. NCBI lineage: Eukaryota > Metazoa > Chordata > Lepidosauria > Squamata > Gekkonidae > Heteronotia > Heteronotia binoei. Next base: position 156,114,981 of record NC_083227.1, read on the forward strand.
GCTGTGGCACAGTGGAGCAGTCCCCTCTACTCCAAAGCAATTTGGGGCCAGTCTCCATCAGCCTGACCTACCTCAAAGGGTTGCTGTGAGGACACAACACAGCTCCTTAGCTGAGATCAAAGTGCACTGGACAGAGGAGCAGATCAACACAGCAGGCAGGGGACCCCTCCACCCCCAGCCCCCGGGGCTGTGGCGGCACGGAGGCCATTGGGCGTGGGGAGAGCCAAACTCACTTAATGAAAGAGCCACATAAAGTAAACATCCGATGTTTGAGAGTTGCAAGACATGCGCATCAGGGGAAGGAAGGAAGGAATCACAGAATCCTAGAGTTGGAAGGGACCTCTAGGGTCATCTAGTCCAACCCCCTGCACAATGCAGGAAACTCACAAACACCTCCCCCTAAATTCACAGGATCTTCATTGCTGTCAGATGGCCATCTAGACTCTGTTTAAAAACCTCCAAGGAAGGAGAGCCCACCACCTCCCGAGGAAGATGGGGAAGGAGAGGTGGGAAGAAAGCAACTTTAACTTTAAATGCATTCTCCAATCTGCCAGCTGACTTGGCTTGGAGAAGCGATTTAAAGAGAGAAATGCCTTCTCCACAGATCAATTTTCCATTGTACCCTATGAACTCAGCAAAGAGAAGCCGAGATAGGACAAGGGGGGGAAGTATTCTGCCATATATAGAAGGAAAAAGGCAACAGAGAGATGGTGCAGATGTACCTGTGGGATCAGGGAGTAGAAAAAGGGGGAGGGTTTTGAGAAGCACAGGAACAGAAACACCTGCATGGCTAGGAGGAGTATCTGTATTTCTCATTAGCTTTGTATTACCTTTCTGAGGCTTGTGACACTGGAGTACAACCTCTGAGTGGAGACAGGGTAAATGAAAGAAGCAAATTTATATACATAATTATGTTAGAATTTTTGCGCCGAGCAAGGATACAGCGACTGGGCCAGACTTTTGATCTGAGCCATGAAACTGTCCATGTTGCCCTCAACGGCGGTAAAGTCCAGCGGGAAGCTCTCCACCGGCAGCCCTGCCGCCTCGCTCCGCTGGCGGGCCGCCGCCCGCCTGCTGCTGCCCCCGCCGCCTCCAGCTTTTCCTGCCCTCCCTGCCGCCGGGCCCCCAGTGCAGCAGCCCCAAGAGCAGCAGCAGCGGCAGCCTCTGCACCGTCCCTCTGCCCATCGCGCCGCGGAGCCACCGGCCGGGAAGGAGGGAGAGAGGAAGGAGCTGCGGCGGCTCGAGGGCGCCTCGGGGACGCTGCGCTCTGCCCCTGGCGGCGAGCGGCGCTTCGCGGACTCTGCGTCGGGGGGGCTCCCACCGGCAGCCTGTGCCCGCCTGCCCAGGGTCTCGCCGCGGGGAGGGAAGCGGGAGCCAGTGCCTGACGGTGCCCGAGCGGCCAGGGCTCAAGAGCAGCAGCAGCGGCAGCCTCTGCACCGCCACCGTCCCTCTGCCCATCGCGCCGCGGAGCCACTGGCCGGGAAGGAGGGAGAGGAAGGAGCTGCAGCGGCTCGAGGGCGCCTCGGGGATGCCGCGCTCTGCCCCTGGCGGCGAGCGGCGCTTCGCGGACTCTGCGTCCGGGGCTCCCACCGGCGGCCTGCGCCTGCCCGCCCGCCCAGGGTCTCGCCGCGGGGAGGGAAGCGGGAGCCAGTGCCTGACGGTGCCCGAGCGGCCGGGGCTCTGCGAGGGGCCCCCCAGACCTGCAGGGGCCCCCGAGACCCGGGGCGGCCCGCCCTCCCCGCCCCCCCCCTCTTTACGCCACTGCTTCCATGTATATTGGTTATACATAAGAAAGTATAATTTTCCAGTTGCTTTGACCAGGAGCATGCAAACAAGGGGCACTCAAGTTCATGTCCAGGCTTTGTTTGTAGCAGGAACTCCATTGCATATTAGATCACACACCCCTGATGTAGCCAGTCCTCCTGAAGCTTACACTAGGCCCTGTACTAAGAGCCCTGTAAGCTCTTGGAGGATTGGCTACATCAAGGGGATGTTGCCTAATGTGCAAAGGAGTTACTGATTCGCTGTAGTCCAAGTAAACGATAGTGGTGTTTTTGAAATGGTTGGTTATATAACCATCCATACCAGTGAGTAGTGCTGTTGCTCATATGAGTGTGGGTTCTATATTATTTCTAGTTCCTCTTTTGTGTCCTGGGAAAGCTGACTGTTTAACTGTTTTGCGATCTGTGTTGGAGATCGCTCGGAACCATTGATTGCACTTGTTTCTTTGAACAAATGTGTTACATTATCCAACTGAACGACAAGTCTGTACACAAATATCAAGTCTGTACACAATTCAAGTCTGTACACAAATATCAACTTGGAGTCCACTTGCAGATAAGTTGACACAGTACAAACTTCTGTCCTTTGCATTCCCAAAATTTCCTATTCTGAGAAGTTAAATTTCTCAAATAAAAGTTTCTGGCATTGATGAATAAATAGTGCAGGTTCATAAAATTCAGGAAAAATTAAAAATACTTAAGAACATAAGAGAAGCCATGTTGGATCAGGCCAGTGGCCCATCCAGTCCAACGCTCTGTGTCACACAGTGGCCAAAAAAATTATGTATACACACACATATATATATACACACTGTGGCTAATAGCCACTGATGGACCTCTGCTTCATATTTTTATCTAACCCCCTCTTTATCTAACCCCCTCTTGAAGCTGTCTATGATTGTTGCCGCCACCACCACTTAAGTTTGTTAGGATGGCTAAACGTAACATGTGATTTCAGAAACATATTCCCTTAATGAACAATGAAGTGTGTAGGCAAACAGTGCATGATTGGCTCTGTGCTGGCAATTCTTTGATTACATAGCCATTAATATTTTGGCGGTGATAAACTCAAGAGATCATGTTTAAACCTCTCATTAATACTTTGTGGTTTGTTGAGCTTAACTGAAAAGACATTCCTTTCAAACAAGCCAAAAGGGACTTGACAATTGTAGTGCAATGGCAAAGTGAAATGCAGTTCTTACAAAATATAATCTGTACCTATCATGATTAAAGTGGAAATGATTATAACTCATGTTGCTTTCCACTGCAGTTTCTCATGTCCTTTGTTAAAATATTTATTCTTGCAAAGGAGACTAGTTTGTTTTAATCATATACAGGACATTGATTAAGATGATGTACGGCCTTATGTTTTAGCCATGATTTGTCTAACGCACCCGTTTTCATGTGGTGGTTATTGATACCAAGACAAAATATTTTCTACAAGGTGAAAAGGCACTTAAGTGATCTTTTATGAGATGAGACAGGACTCTGGCTCTAGAAATATGTTGGCGTGAACTGGGCAAAGCATTTCACAACCTAAAGTAGAATTCAGTTTGATCACTTTGGAAGAGGTTTTCTAAGATAATGGAAACACTTTCTTTTCCATATCTTATTTGCTATTGTTATTTTATAATGCACTATTTACCTGGAAACATTTCAACTTTGCAGGGTCAGAGGACTACAGGAGTAAGTTCAGCGGGGAGTGCTTCATGGATCTTGTCTGTCCTGAGAAGTGCCGCTGTGAAGGAACGATTGTAGATTGCTCCAACCAAAAACTCACCCGACTTCCCAGTCATCTCCCAGAATATACCACAGATCTGTAAGTGTTCCACTTTGAGCAGTAACAATTAATAGAATGCCTAGCAAGTAAAATGGTTGTGTTAATTCCAGTTTTGTTGGTTAAGTTTGGAAATTTCAGAGAAATCAAAAGGCCAGTAGGTATGGGCCAATAAATTTGGGTTGTGAATTTATTTACTGAATTAACATAAAATGAAACCAAAATGTTAATGCTGTTGTTAAAACCAACACTAATATGGAAACTAGCAACACCTGATAATTTCCATTTGTTTTTGTTATTCTGAAACCCCTAGTCGTCATTCCTTAATGTACAGACTTCCATATAACCATTTTAAGAAACAGACCTTAAAATTCACTCTAAATATACATTTTACAGTGTCAAGACCTGCATTTTAAAACCTATAAAAATATGCAAAATGGTGTAGCAAAGGAATTGTTTTTGTCACAGAAACAAAACGTTACTGAAAAGAAATGAAAAAAAAAATGTTTAAACACATTCCTTTATTCTGGGGAGGATTTAGATAATTGCATCTGATAAACAGGATTATTAATGGAACTGTGTTCAAATACTATTTACTTTCTAGCTCCTTTTTAAATGAAAGGCTCAAGATAAACGTATAATTGTTGCATACACTATAATTAATTTCTGCATCAGATTCAGAACTTTGTGTTTGGACTGAAATAGAAAATGAAAAGAAGAATGTCGTAGTTTCATCTAATATGAAATTACAGCAACAGGCATCGTTGTTTTTCTGTTGCAGTGGTACAGTGGTATCCTAAAGGAGGGTCAAGATAATTACAGCTGCAATACATTCCTTAGAAGTGTTTATCAAAACTATTTTGATAGAGGGGTTTTCCCACAAATTGAAAATATATCGATTTGTCTTTTAATGTCACAATGTTTAAATATGAAGCACTGCAATTGGTACCTGCACCTCAAGTTAATATTACAGATAATATTGTTGTGTGACAGATTTGCATGCCACGTTGATACGTCTAAGGCTATGACATGTTTTAATTGTTTTTCATAAGGCGTTTAAATGACAATGACATTTCTGTTCTCGAAGTTACTGGAATATTCAAGAAGCTCCCCAGTTTGCGGAAGATGTAAGTTCTGTTTTGTTTTGTTTTTTTAAATTGTTAGGATACACAGTGTGGCTTAACAGAAACTGATTAAAGCAGCCAGTTTGGTGTAATGGTTAAGAGCGTGGACTCTCTTCCCTTTCCTTTTGTACCCTTAGAAGCTTATTGATTCAGAAATCTTGAGCAACAGAGAGCACAGACTCTAATCTGGGAGAACCAGTTTTGATTCTCCACTCCTCCATATGCAGCTGCTGGGTGACCTTGGGCCAGCCACAATTCTCTGAGTGCCGTTCTCTCATGAGCAGTTCTCAAAAGAGCTCTCTCAACCCCACCTACCTTCCGTTTTGCACCTCAAGCAGGTCTCATGGAAGCAGTGGAAACTGTGAACTGATGCCCGGAGACAGTTTTGGAATGGATGAGGGCTAAGAAACTGAAACTTCATCCCAACAAAACGGAAGTGCTACTGGCAGTGGGGGGTGGGGGGGTGGGGAGGTCTGAACCAAGAACTGGGATATTTCCTGTTCTGGGTGGAGTTGCACTCCTGAATGACCAGGTTCATAGGTCGAGGGTGGTCCTGGATCTGGGCCGCCTGTTAGATAAATATGCGTTAACAATGGCTAGGGTGCCTCTTACCATCTTCTGCTGGTGAGCTGGCTATAGCTGTTCCAGGGGTGGGTGTGACATATTATCACTGTGGTGCATGCCCTGGTAACATCTAGATTAGATTACTGACGTGTATTGTATTTGGGACTTTGGTATAGCTACCATTGGTATAGAATGCTTTGGTATAGCTGCCATTGGTATAGAATGCTTTGGTATAGCTGCCATTGGTATAGAATGCTTTGGTATAGCTGCCATTGGTATAGAATGCTATGGGCCAAGAATGCTGACTGAAACTGGTCACAGGGACCATATCTTGCCTGCTTTGTTCTATCTGTACTAGTTAATAGTTTGTTTTTGGGACCAATTCAACGTGCTGGTATTGATCTTTAAAACTCAATGTGCAGGGTTTAAAGTAGATAAAATAAAGTTCAATTTATTTTATTTTATTTATTCATTTATAGCCTGACTTTCTTGCTGAGACTCAGTGCAGTGGGAATCAAATTCCAGGAACACAAATTGAAACCAAAACAAAAACTGTGTTTGAGTCATGACATACAATAAACAATGCAGAAAGGTGATACATACAATAAAGATAGCAATAGTCAATCCTATACCATTATAAAAATAATCTACAGACCTGTTCCGTTATCCTGCAGTTGTAATTAGGTTCAATCCCTGGCATCTCTAAAAAGGGTCCAGGCAAATAGGTGTGAAAAAACTCAGCTTAAGACCCTGGAGAGCCGCTGCCAGTCTGAGTAGACAATACTGACTTTGATGAACCGAGGGTCTGATTCAGTATAAGGCAGCTTCATATGTAGGAGGGATGGTGGCTCAGTGGTAGAGCATCTGCTTGGGAAGCAGAAGGTCCCAGGTTCAATCCCCAGCATCTCCAACTAAAAAAGGGTCCAGGCAAATAGGTGTGAAAAACCTCAGCTTGAGACCCTGTAGAGACACAGGGAGGGGCTGTGGCTCAGTGGTAGAGCATCTGCTTGGTAAGCAGAAGGTCCCAGGTTCAATCCCCGGCATCTCCAAAAAAGAGTCCAGGCAAATAGGTGTGGAAAACCTCAGCTTGAGACCCTGGAGAGCCGCTGCCAGCCTGAGAAGACAATACTGACTTTGATGGACCCAGGGTCTGATTCAGTATAAGGCAGCTTCATATGTTCATAATTCCTTTATAAAAATGCCCTGAACATATATATTTTTGCACATTCTGTGGAATGATACAAGTGTGGGAAGGCCTCCCTGACCTTCTGCAGCTATTTAGCATTGTGCAGGGGGTTGGGCTAGATGACCCTGGATGTTCCTTCTAGCTCTGTGATTCTATATTACTTCCCCTTTTGAGGCTAGTGATCATTTGACACAAAAGGAATTAGAGGAAATATAACCTGTTAAACTACATAATCACAATAGCTGATAATTCAGAGGAAATAGCATCATCTGCTTTAAGATATAGTTTAAACTAAAAAGCTTTAGACCATTTTGTCAAACTCAATGATACCTCATATATTATATTTATTTTTACCCTGTGAGAAGTCGACTGGGTTTCCACTGTCCTGTTGTCCATTCGCAAGTATTTTTTTTTTGCCGGGGGGGGGGGGGGCGGGGAAGCACTTGTATCACATTCCACCGACATGAAATATGTTACTATAGAACTATATGTTCTATAGTAAGTTATTTCACAATAAGTTATGATGTAGTTCTGAGACATTGGGTTGGATCCAGCTGGCTTTTTTCATTCAATTTCATCTCTTTCCCTTCCATACCACAACCCCCTGTTCCATGTATCTTTTGTTTATGCAGGTACCATGATGGTCATTGTTTGGGGGGATCAAAGGGCCTTCCCTCCTCCCAGTTCACCGATGAGACAATTGGTTGGATCCAACCCATTGTACCTCATAGGCTATTTAAAATATCCGTACTCTTGGGAAAGATATTTGACATAAATATAGTGGTTGTTTTAAAAGGTATGTTAAGTTCCGTGGCAGAGAAAACTGGTTCTTGTCTGAATTTATTGTTGAGTGTTCTAAATTTAATCCACATCTTAATATGCTAAAACAAGATTGCCTGGTCCAACCACACAGCAGGCCCATGAGGACTGCACCCTTGTGGCATTTTTAAATGGCTGATTTCAGTTCTGAAATTATGCCAGAATACACAGGTCAGGCCCAGGCCAGTCCCATGAAGGCAATAATGTCTAGTTTGGCCATGAGGCATCTTAAGTTCTTCAGAAGTTACTAAGTTTCACTACCTGACCCCACAGTTTCTGGTTATGAAAAGACACATTAGAAGATTGATTTATGCCTTTTTTAAATTCCCCTTCACCAAGGCTTCCTATCTCACTGGAGTAACAATTTGTCTACTGTGGCCATGCATGATATTCTCCTGGATTTTGTATCCATCAAATACTGAAGTACCTTTTCACACAGAGTGGAGAATGTCCAGGTGAGGATTTTCAGATACAGAGAATGAATCCCGAGGATTGTGAGAACCACTTCCTACAAATGTTCCTTGGGTTTGCTCAGAAGGCAACTCAAATTCCCCTTTCTCACTCATTCATATGCATAATATGCAACGACATCCACGATATGCCCTGTTCACCCACTACGTCCACAGTAAACTGTATAGGGATGGATTGTTTTGTGACTAAACAAGTGGTTTCATACATTATTGGCTTTTGTGAGGGAAGGGCTGAGCTAACGGTTGCAGTGAAAGTGAAGGGGTTATTCCTGCAGCCCATGCCAGATATTGCATTGGTGATGACGATGACCCTTGGAGGGTCTTCTGCGCCCTCAGTTTTGGAAGCAGTGATTTTAGGAAGGGAAGATAGTGCGGTGATAGTGGTAACCTAAATAGATGGCTAGAATATGTCAATTTGGTGGATGAGCTTGTAATGTATGGCGCTCGCAGAACGCCACCATTCAAGGCAGCGCAACCATTTCGTTATATCGCACCATCGAAATAGCGTTAGTCCGCGAAAGCCGCGGAGGCAACTGTGACAACCAGGTGCCTCTGCGATGGGCGCGGAACATCCGCCAATCACAGCGAGTGGCGGGAAATATGGCTGGCCAGCATTGGACTGGCCAGCAGGAAGAATAGTCCCGGTGTTGTATATATGCGGGACCCGGCCCGCGTGTTCTCTCTCTTACCTCGTGTTTTGTACCATGCAATAAACTATGTTGCCCTACTCGCGTCTCCAAGACTGGTACATTATAGAGCTCACTAGCCACCTGGAACTTCCTTTTCTGTTGGGAAGAGACAGCATAGGAAGGTGAGGCAGTTCTGCACACTAGCTGTTGTGCCTCCTTTGTGATGCCAGCTACCCCCGGCATCAAAGGTGCAGCGATCATAGCTGAAGAAACGGCAGTAGTAGGCGCTATGGTTACACGATTGGGAAATTCGAATGCCACTTCTTTCAGTGTAACGGGGAACGATGCCAGTTTATTATAGCTTGATGAGTCTTGGCTTCCGCATCAGAAAATCTTGTTTTGCATGGTCATCTTCTTGAATATCCTTATTAAAAGATATTGTTCCTTTCATGGCATTGTGGGGTGGGGGCTGGTCGTAGCTTGTCTTCGCCATTCCTTCAGAGAACCGGTTGAATATCTCCCCATTGTGGTAGTAGTTAATGAACCCCTGTCAAACTTCTTTGCCGAGCCACAGGTGTGCGAACAGCCCAGTCTTAACGTCAGTTCATGGCTTGGCCAACATTTTTTATTTTTATTTATTTGTGATTTATATCCCGCCCTTCCCACCAAGGTGGCTCAGGGCGGCTTACAACAGATAAATCAAACATAAAATTTTAAATTAGGTATTTAAGACATTTAAACATTTAAAACCTTTAAAACCTTTAAGCATTGCAGCAGTATGCATAACAAGAATCTGATAGAACTACACTTAGTTTCCTATGCCAGTTAGGTGTACGCCAGCCGGAAGAGGGTTGTCTTACAGGCCCTGCGGAACTGAGTAAGGTCCCGCAGGGCCCTCACCTCCTCCTCCATGTTGTGGGACATGAAGTCCTGACTGTTATTGGAGAAAAGAGAAGGCAGTCAGTGGTGCCATAGTGTGGCAAGACTGGCCTTGGACTGATATTGGACAGATAAGGCTGCCTGAAGTAAGGAAGTTGTCCCTGGAGTTTTATGAATAACAGATGAGATGTTAATAATAATAATAATAATAACTTTTATTTATATCCCGCCCTCCCCGCCGAGGCAGGCTCAGGGCGGCTCACAGACATGGCATGTGCCATGATTACGGTAAATACATTATACAATAAAATACATTCAAATAAATTAATTAAAACCAGGTTAGAATGGAATGTGTTTTGCTGGGGGAAACACTCATTTTCCCAAGACATGGCCCACCAGGCAAGGCATATGTCGCTGAGATCATTCTGGGAAAGATTGTTTTCAAAGGCAGTATGAAGATTTGTTTGTAACCCAAAACGCAGTGTAGGGGCTAGGGTCCTTTTCATATGGGCTTTTTAACCTACTTTGGCTTCTGGAGGCAAATGGATTTTTTTAAAGGTTTCACACACCTTTAAGATAAAATCTGGCCTCCTGAAGTTAATGGAGCGTTAACCTGGGTTCTCCCAAACCTGTTTTGATAAGGGGATGGGGGGTGCAGTTTGAATTTGGTTGCATTTTACCCTTTAGGCATAGGAAGCCCTTAAAAACATCTGTTTGTCTTCAGAAGCCAAAACAGGTTTAAAGAGCCCGTATGAAAGGAACCTAACTGTGGTTAAAAGTAGCTTTATATCCTGGCTTCAGTTAACAGTAACAATAATTAGTATAGTGGCCTGCATTTATATAATCAGTTAATTGCCATTAGTTTAATTTAAACTGAACTTTGTAATACACTTGAACGAGCACACAGTTTGGAACCACCATGTTTCTGTTAAACATTTTATGTCTTATGAAGCAATAAATTCTTCATGTCCACTCTTGGCAGGAGATAAGAATTTAAGAAGTACAGTTCAGCTGTCTGTATTCTGGCAGCAAGAGATAATAGTGTCCTGTAGTTTATCATAAAAATTGACTCGTTCCGATTTATTATAGATATCTCCAAGCAAAGGGAGCTCCCCAGTATTTTGTATTAGCCTGGATATTTTTAAGCCTCCTGTATCTGTGTGCATATTTGTTCTACTGCAAAGAGGATATTGTGTGTTCCACACTGCCGTGTTAAAACGAGCAGATGTGAGTCAGAAAGCACTTCCTTGTTTACAATATTATTTCCTGAAAATCATAAATCAGGCTTGTTTGTGCCACCTCCTCTCCTCATGTGGATCCGAAGTTTATTCTGTTTTATAGAATAAGGTCTAAAGCATTTGAACATAATTTGCAGTACATCGTTGTATGAAATTTGCCAAAGTTTGTCTAAATGGCTGAAGCTCTCTTTTCTTTCCCCAAGTACATGAAGGGAGACTCTTTTCCAGTGGCAAGTAATTATAACATGAGAGGCTCTCCAGGGGCACAATTCCACATGTCGAAGATCTGTGAGCAGATCTCTAGACACCTTTAATTTTATTTAAAAACAGCCAGAAAGGGAGACGACTTGGATAGGGGTTATGGTGCTAGAATGGATTGGAAGCTTCACCTGCAGCATTTCCCAATTGGGACTCCTCCTTCTATCTACTATTAGCCCCAGTATGGAGAAATAGACTTCCCCCTACTAAGCTAGGAGCAGTTCAGTAAGGCCAATTTGTCTTTAGGAAAATTGGGCGGGGGGGGGAGTGGCCCCGATCCAAATAGCCCCTCTTCCCTCACAATTGCTTTTCTAGAAAAAAAAAAAAATCTTGTGATTGGCCATGGGTTTTCAGTATCTCTTCTAGTTGAGCCTTTGATCACATTACTAGAGTGCCACTTGTTAATTAGTATTGTCAGCAGACAAGATATTTTACAGGGTAACTAAGAAAAAGGAACAGGTATTCAATTCAGAATGAAGTTACAACTCTGAGCTATTTTACACAATGGCCAGTGTAAATAGAAATAGTAGTACAAGTACATTAATATCTCCCCTGTCCAGGGAGTATATGAGTGGGTGTATACAACAGCTAGCTCTTCGTCAGGGTTTTATATATTTAGTAAAAGGGGCAGGAGTGGAATATGCTAAAACCGACACGAAACATCAGAATCCATTTGAATGCACAAAGTATTTATATTTTGTGCCGTAGAAAACTGTAGTAATAAATCAACAGCAAGTTCAAAGTCATATACAGAGGAAGTTTCCTGATGGATAATAGTGAAACACAACAAAAGATGTGTTGATGTTTGCACAAATCTTTCCATACCAATTGCATTATAATTTTTCAGGGAAGTGGGAAGTAGAATGCCTCTGCCTGAAGATTTTGATTGCAAGCTAGGGTTATCAGGTGGTCTGGCTTGGCCTGCAGTTGTGCCTTTAACAACATCATCATCATCATCATCATCATCATCATCATCATCATCATCATCATCATCACATTTTATTTATATCCCGCCCTCCCCGCCGAAGCAGGCTCAGGGCGGCTAACAACAGAAATTCAATACATACATTGTGCTATATTTAACAATATTAGACTACAGTTAATTAAAAACTATTAAAATTCTAAAAACGATAAAATTAATATTAATATGTTAGTGCTATTATACAGATGGTGAGTTTACTTAGCAGTTTTAGTCGGTGAAGGCCATTCAAAAAAGGATGGTCTTGCAGGCCCTGCGGAACTGTTCAAAGTCCCGCAGGGCCCGCATTTCTTCTGGAAGCTGATTCCATAGCTGTGGAGCCATAACGGAGAAAGCCCGAGTACGGGTACTCTGGAGTTTTACCTCTTTTGGCCCGGGAATAGTCAGGAGGTTCTTCCCTGCTGACCTCAGTGCTCTCTGGGGTTCGTACGGGGAGAGACGGTCCCTAAGATAGGCAGGTCCTTGATCATATAGGGCTTTAAAGGTAATAACCAGCACTTTGTAACGAATCCAGTATGTAACTGGTAGCCAGTGCAGTTCACGCAGCCCCTGCTGTATGTGTTCCCACTCTGGGAGCCCCAACAGCAGTCTGGCAGCTGCGTTCTGCACTAGCTGCAGCTTCCGGGTTCGGCACAGAGGCAGCCCCATGTAAAGGGCATTACAGTAATCTAGTCTCAAGGTGACCATTGCGTGGATCACTGTTGCCAGGTCCTGACGCTCTAGGAAAGGAGCCAACTGCCTTGCCTGCCTCAGATGAAAAAAGGCTGACTTGGCAGTGGCTGCTATCTGGGCCTCCATTGATAATGAAGGCTCCAGTAGGACTCCCAGGCTTCTGACTCGGTGCGCCGCTTTCAATGGCGCCCCGTCAAAGACTGGGAGAGATATTTCCCCTCCCAGAGCGCCCCCGACCCAAGCAAAGGACCTCTGTCTTCCCTGGATTCAGTTTCAGCCCACTCAGCCTTAACCAAGTTGCCACGGCCTGCAGTGCCAGGTCCAGATTCTCTGGGACGCAGCCAGGCCGGCCGTTCATTAGCAGATAGAGCTGGGTGTCATCTGCATACTGGTGACACCCAAGCCCATACCTCCTGGCAATCCGGGCAAGGGGGCGCATATAGATATTAAAGAGCATCAGTGAGAGGACTGCTCCCCGAGGCACCCCACAATGTAGTGTGCGTCTCTGGGAGAGCTCACCCCCGATTGCCACCCTTTGTCCCCCATCCTTGAGGAAGGAGGAAAGTCATTGTAGGGCCGACCCCCTAACCCCAACATCGGCGAGGCGGCGGGTCAGTAGCCGATGGTCGACCGTGTCGAACATGGCCGACAGGTCTAACAACATCAGCACCGCCACACCACCTCGATCCAGATGCCGCTGGAGGTCATCTGCCAAGGCGACCAGCACTGTCTCCGTCCCATGGCCCGGGCGAAAGCCGGACTGGCAAGGGTCTAGGATGGAAGCGTACAAACATATGAGGTGCACAAATTAGCTTTCCATGCCATAAATAGGGTTGCCAATCCCCAGGTGGGGGCAGGGGATCCCCCGGTTTGGAGACCCCCCCCCGTTTCAGGGTCGTCAGAAAGCGGGGGGAGGAAAATGTCTGCTGGGAACTCATATTATTCCCTATGGAGATTTATTCCCATAGAATATCATGGAGAATTGATCCGTGGGTATCTGGGGCTCTGGGAGGACCGTCTTTTGGGGTAGAGGCACCAAATCTTCAGTACAGCATCTAATGCCTCTCCCCAAAATACCCCCCAGGTTCAAAAAGATTAGACCAGGGGGTCCAATTCTATGAGCCCCAAAAGAAGGTGCCCCTGTCCTTCATTATTTCCGATGGAAGGAAGGCATTGAAAAGGTTTGCAATCCCTTTAAATGTGATGGCCAGAACTCCTTTTGGAGTTGAATTATGCTTGTCACAGCCTTTATCGTGGCTCCATCCCTAATGTCTCCTGGCTCCACCCTCAAAGTCCCCAGATATTTCTTAAATTGGACTTGGCAACCCTAGCCGTACAGCTAAATATTATCATCTGCCGATTGCAGTAAATCAGGTAACTGCTCAAATACTGACATTCGGATTTCATACTGACAAGAATTGCACCAGCGAGTACTTTAAAGGGGACGAAGTCTTTGACACTGTTGCAGCACGCCCAGTACACACAATAGTCTCAGTCTGGAGGCATCTTTAGCAATTTAGTAATATCACAGGGACTTGTTACTTGCTTCTAAAAACAACAGAAGAAGGAGTTGCAGAGCAAAACATCTGAACAGTAGGCCTGCCAAGCTTCCAATCAGGGCAGGGGAATCTCTCCATTAAGCTCTTGCTGCCTGCTGTGGAGATTTTAAAAATTCAAAAGCATTACAAGCGTGATGATGTCACTTCCAAGAACATATGAAGCTGCCTTATACTGAATCAGACCCTCGGTCCATCAAAGTCAGTATTGTCTCCTCAGACTGGCAGCGGCTCTCCAGGGTCTCAAGCTGAGGTTTTTCACGCCTACTTGCCAGGACCCTTTTTAGTTGGAGATGCTGGGGACTGAACCCGGGACCTTCTGCTCCCCAAGCAGATGCTCTACCACTGAGCCACCGTCCCTCCTACATATGAAGCTGCCTTATACTGAATCAGACCCTTGGTCCATCAAAGTCAGTATTGTCTTTTCAGACTGGCAGCGGCTCTCCAGGGTCTCAAGCTGAGGTTTTTCACGTCTATTTGCCTGGACCCTTTTTGGGAGATGCCAGGGATTGAACCTGGGACCTTCTGCTCCCCAAGCAGATGCTCTACCACTGAGCCACCATCCCTCCTACATATGAAGCTGCCTTATACTGAATCAGACCCTGGGTCCATCAAAGTCAGTATTGTCTTCTCAGACTGGCAGCGGCTCTCCAGGGTCTCAAGCTGAGGTTTTTCACGTCTATTTGCCTGGACCCTTTTTGGGAGATGCCAGGGATTGAACCTGGGACCTTCTGCTTCCCAAGCAGATGCTCTACCACTGAGCCACCGTCCCTCCTACATATGAAGCTGCCTTATACTGAATCAGACCCTTGGTCCATCAAAGTCAGTATTGTCTTTTCAGACTGGCAGCGGCTCTCCAGGGTCTCAAGCTGAGATTTTTCACACCTATTTGCCCTGGACCCTTTTTTGGAGATGCCATGGATTGAACCTGGGACCTTCTGCTTCCCAAGCAGATGCTCTACCACTGCGCCACCGAATCCAGGAACACTGGAAACTCTGTGGCTTTAACATAGAGTTTACAGCAATTCCTAGAGCTGCAATTGTTGAATCTGTGTTTTTGACACTTGTGCCACGGGCTCCCATCATGTACCCGCCCTCCGCCCTCCCTGGTAACATTAAGAACGGAGAACACAGAGCAGAATAGCATCCAGCATCCAAAGACTGGAGCCACCGCTGTAAAGGGAGAAGTGCAAATTTATTTTCATTTAGATGGGCTTAATTATCTTTCAAAACAATTACTTTATACAGAAAATTTCAGAGAAGATGTTTCTATATGCAGGTTTTGGCAAGTGATATGGCCGATATAAAGCCCCAGGTATGGCTTCAGCGTTTTCTGCAACGACTGTAGGACTAAATGAGAAACTCCCCCCCCCCCCCCATTCCCTTTGCCCACAGGAGAAAAAGAAGCAAATCAATGCCTATTCAATAAGATACCTTAGAAAACATTGTTGGTATGCAATAATAGTATATATAGACAGCTTTCACCAGGAGCCTTTGTCTGTTCTGTCAATAAGTGTTTAAGTGGTCCCAAAGGATTCATTGACACGATCGATTTCAGGGTCAGCTGTGCCTGCTTCTAAGAAGTCCCTTGGTACAAATTTACATGATAGCTCATCATGAATACTGAAAAGCCATTAGAGGGCTGGGTCTAATGAATGTGACCTGCAAGCTTTAGGAGGGGAAGTATATCTGAGTACAATACTAACATGCTGAAGTGTGTGGATGTTGAAAATATTTCATGAGCTTTGGGCAAAAAAATCTTCCCCGCTTGTCTTGTACTGTACAGTGTTGGCCAAGTTTAACATTCACATTTCATACATTATCATATTACCTACCATGCAATATGTCTGTGTGAAATCTCTGAAATATATATAGAAAGTTTGGATTAGTACATCTCTTTCACATGAATGTGAAGTGATATATAGAAGAAGAAGATGACAACGAAGACGACGACATTGGATTTATATTCCGTCCTCCACTCAAGAGTCTCAGAGCAGCTCACAATCTCCTTTATCTTCCTCCCCCACAACAAACACCCTGTGAGGTGGGTGGGGCTGAGAGGGCTCTCACAGCAGCTGTCCTTTCAAGGACAAGCTCTATGATAACTATGGTTGACCCAAGGTCATTCCAGCAGGTGCAGGTGGAGGAGTGGGGAATCAAACCCGGTTCTCCCAGATAAGAGTCTGTACACTTAACTACTACACCAAACTGGCTCTCTATTGATCTTTTGACAGGAAAGAATAGCATTGATCCTTCCTGTTTACAGTGTTTGTTGACAGAATAAATCAAATATTTTTAGGATAAAACTTCTGAAGCTACATAGACGTAGGCAGGGGTGCAGCTTCCTTCATGCTACATTAAAGAAAAGATCTGACCATACCTGATTATGGAAGCATGACAGGGAAAGGGATCAGAGTTGAAGTATACATTAGTTGTAAAGATGTATGTCACATGCTGCTTAACACAAAGCAACTTCAGAAACCATGGGCATCTGTGTGCACAGTGAGATCTTTACTTTTTCATGAAGTATATCAGGGGTGGCCAACGGTAGCTCTCCAGATGCTTTTTGCCTACAACTCCCATCAGCCCCAGCCAACATGGCCAATGGCTGGGGTTGATGGGAGTTGTAGGCAAAAAACATCTGGAGAGCTACCGTTGGCCACCCCTGAAGTATACTGTGTACTATTTTGGTAAAAAGGTAAAGGTAGTCCCCTGTGCAAGCACCAAGTCGTTACCAACCCATAGGGCGATGTCACATCAGGACGTTTTCTTGGCAGACTTTTTATAGGGGAGTGTTTTGCTATTGCCTTCCTCAGCCATCTACACTTTACCCCCAGCAAGCTGGGTACTCATTTTACTGACCTCGGAAGGATGGAAGGCTGAGTCAACCTTGAGCCGGCTACCTGAACCGCTGGGATCAAACTCAGGTCGTGAGCAGAGCTTGGACTGCAGTACTGCAGCTTACCACTCTGCACCACAGGGCTCCTATTATTTTGGTACTCTTTTGGATTTTAAATTATGTTTGCCATGGACGATGGCAGGGCAGATTACTGATTCAGAAGTCCGTTTAAGACCCCCTTGAGTACAGGAGAGTAATCACAAAACTCTTCATGTTCCTGCTGAAAGACTTTGTGAAACTGTGTTTAGTTGGGGAACCAAAGTTCCCAAGCAAACTGGGGTCCAGCAGTTCGGGAACATGGTGTGGGGAGGTGCCATTTTCTTGAGCCAGAAACGCCTGGGAAAGGGCTGTTTGCCCCACTTCGGATCTCTATGTGCACTTCACTGGAGCAGCAGCACTGAGTGGGCACCAACATGCGACTGCAGTATAAAAAACACCTTAGCTTAGCCTACTGAAGCGACCGAAGAGTTTAGGTTATCAAATAACAAAATAAAGTTCTTAATAAAAATTGACCACCTACTCATAAAATCAGTACTTAATATGGGACAAGCTTGCCACTGTGCCACTAGGTGTCAGGCACTGCCTCTGACACACCCACATAATCTGGAAGTGATGTGAGCAGTGCCTGACGCTGCCCAGAAGTGGCATGCCTATGTAGTGGGGGCTGAACACCCACACCAACCAAAAGCTTATGTGTTGACCAACTACAGCAGTCATGCTAGCGTCAGCTTGGGATTTTAGGGCAATTGTTCTGACAGAAAGACCATGGTCCAGAATGCTAGTCTTGTGACTTAATATCGTTCTGTGTGGAATGTTGGCAGGTTATAAGGATGGTTGACAATGGGCAACTTTGACAGCAAGGAACGCCTCGGGTCAGTTATTTTAATCTGCCCAGGGACTGTTGCTCGCCCTTTCACTACCCAATGTAAACATGTCGGTATTTATGTTCTGAAAAATATGTCGCTTCCTTGAAGAATGTTGCCTGTCTAGCACCAAATTTGCCTTATTTTTTTTTCCCAGAAACCTGATCAACAACAAGATCAAAGAGATTCGAGAAGGCGCTTTTGATGGGGCCGCAGGGGTGCAGGAACTGATGCTGACGGGAAATCAGCTGGAATTTGTGAATGGGCGAATGTTTCGAGGCCTCACGGGGCTCAAGACTCTGTAAGTATGAAGACTACTTGGGATACTAGAAAGAGGGGAAGTGTTGTTGCTTGTGTGTCAGTTGGTTGTTTTATCCTAGATGTACTGAACGGGTGCTGCTGGTTTTAACAGCAAGAGGTTTAGAGCAAAGCAGGAGTGTTAAATATTCCATATGCAAAGATTTCTGCTAAGCCGGTGCTCTAATCTGTTAGCAATTTCTCTGTGATCTTTGCTTAGGTGAGATCAGTTTCTCTGGTAATATTGAATACTTGTTAGCGCTGAATATTCAAAGAGTTCTCCTCCCACAAACCTGAGATATTTCTTGAGCTCTGGGTCAAATATCCAGTTTTTTAGCCCTCCCCCCCCCCCCCGAAAAAAGGCCAGCCTGCTGTTAAAACCTGTTACAAATTAGGTCTGGCAGTACAATCACTTGTTGTACAATAAGTATGTTGGATAGCTTATTTGTTATTCTCGATGCAAATGTTTTCCCCGCAAACTTGTTTCTGTTGCACTGCAGTCACATTTTTCTAGCATTCAAAGTGCTTAGAAATTCTTGATGCTGGAAAAATTAGTTTCTTCCCTTACCTAGAATCTCCCTTGCTCTTTTGTGTGCTGTATAGAGGATAGTTGCACAAGTGCACAGGCCTTTGTTGGGTATTACCTGTGACATCAATGATCAAGATAATTTCACACACACTCATGGGCATTCTGTTTTATGTCATTTTAAAATATACATTTTCTTAAAAGATACCTTCCAGGACCTATGGGTGCCATATCCTCTAGTTTGGTCCTCTTTCTTCTGTCAGTGAGGGCAGGGACTTACCACCTCAGGGGAGAGGGACAGAATGGGCTTTTGAAGGATGGAAGCTCATGAACTGATTGGTTTGTGGTATCAAGTAGCTCGGACTCCAAATTATCTAAGGGGCATCAAGGAAATACAGTCCACATGCAGTCATCATAATCATTTCTGCCATAAAACTAACCTGATTTTCACACTGTGTCACAATGAAAAGAATTTCAGCATAGAGATAGAAAGACGGTAATAGCCAGTTGTGGTTTTCAGCTGAATACCAAAGTCCAGCTTTTATGCGACGCTGATCTTTTTTTATTTCTGTGAGGAGCTCTGAGAGTTTTTGTAGCCAGGAGTTTTTCTAGTCTTCTTCTAATCACTGTTCAGTGGACTTCTATCTAAATTATTAACATATAAGGAAGTTTACTATTATATCTAGCGCAACGTCCCTTCAAATCAAGGGGTGAGGTTAATTAGATCTTAGACCTCCAAAGGAAGTTCAGAGTGCTGGTAAAGGGCCAAAAGTTAAAAACAGCAATAGTTAAAAAGGACATGTTTATTACAAAAACATATAAGAAACTTGTTGGGCCTCAAATGAAGCCTCATAAAATAATTAAAGTGACAAATGCACAAAAAAGA
Organism: Heteronotia binoei; assembly: GCF_032191835.1. Classification (NCBI taxonomy): domain Eukaryota; kingdom Metazoa; phylum Chordata; class Lepidosauria; order Squamata; family Gekkonidae; genus Heteronotia; species Heteronotia binoei. The sequence goes on from NC_083227.1 coordinate 156,134,384, forward strand.
ACTATAATGACCTGACACGTTTCGGCCTGCAGAGGCCTTCTTCAGAGGTCAAATAGTACAAATTTCAACATGCAACAAAGTTCCTGTTACACTTGTAAGGCAATATACACTTAATATAGGACCCAAAATGGAATGTTCCAATCTGGAAATGAATGACACTCCCCCCCCCCCCCAAAAAAAAAATTGGGAGGCCCCAAACGTATCTGACCTTATGTCAGCAGCAATTACATATATTGGCAATAGTAATATTGCCGATATATATCTTCCAATTTAGGTCCGGTGTTCCCTCTAAACTGTGTTAGTGTGAGCCGGCTCATAGCTTTTTAGCCCCTGGCTCACACATTTTTGTCTTATCTCAGGGAAAATGGCCCCAGAGCAAACTGATTTATGCAGCAGCTCACAAATTTAATGCCAGTAACTCACAAAGTAGAATTTTTGTTCATAAGACTTCACAGCTTAGAAGAAACATTGACCGTTTTCGCACACAGCTTACCACGCGGTCACGTTCCTGTTCCCTCCGCAGCGTCTGTCGAATTTCCCATTATCTGCGCCGGAGTTACAGGAAGTGCCGCGGCTTTTGCGTAGCAAACGTAAACTGGGTTTTAGCGGTTTACATTTGCTACGCAAAAGCCGCAGCACTTCCTATAACTTTGGCACAGATAATGGCAAATCCGACGGACGCTGCGGAGAGAACAGGAACGTGACCCCATGGTAAGCTGTGTGCAAAAACGGTCATTGTTTACATCCTAAGAGTACAAGTAAACCTCCCCTATCAGGTTCGGTGTAATGTCAATATGATTAGATTTTAGGTTGATTAGATCTTAGGCCTGCTGCATGCCCCTTGAAAAGGGTGTGTGCCATTGTGGGAGTGGAGTGGTTGTGGTGGCCATAAAACTTTAAACATCAAAATAGTTTTTCTAGTGTTGCTAAAGATTTTTGAACCACTGAGGTAGCCTGTTAATTGCGTTTCTCATATATCCCCTTCCCTCTTGTGTCTCCTTCCCCGTTTCCTTTGTCAGTTAATAAACTCTCATTTTCGTTTTGAATTATTTCAGGATGCTGAGGAGCAATGCAGTCAGCTGCGTCAACAACGATACATTCACAGGACTGAGCTCAGTAAGGTTACTTTCTCTGTATGACAACCGCATCACTACTATCACGCCTGGAGCCTTCAATACACTTGTTTCTTTATCTACCATGTAAGTAATCTTTTTCCCATCACCTTCAGGGTTGGATTTGGTTTCTAATAACTACTTAAATGTAATTCCGTGAGACTGAGAAAAAGCAAACAAACCGCAGTTACGTTATCATATAAATTTTCAAAGTTACTTTGTGGAATCAGTACATTTCAGTGGCACTTCAAGTACTAGGAATTATCCTCATATTCTAGATCAGGGGTCCTCAAACTACGGCCCGCGGGCCAGATGCGGCCCGCTGAGGACGTTTATGCGGCCCGCCGGGTTATGGCAAAATCAGACCGGAAGTGACGTTCGACCTAAACTCGCGTTAGCAACGCACACTTCCGGCACTGGGCTGAGGCGGCGGAGACAGAGTGTGAGGTGATACCGAGGTGAGGTGAGTTCCCAGGCCGGGGTGTGTGGTGTGAGGAAGGGAGAGAGATGCAGAAGACGGAGAACTGACGGCCCGCGGCCTTGTACAGTAACGGCAGTCCGGCCCTCCAACAGTCTGAGGGACAGTGAACTGGCCCCCTATTTAAAAAGTTTGAGGACCCCTGTTCTAGATGAAGGTTGTGAGGCCAAGATCACCAGCCCAAGCTTTGCTGAGTACTACATGCTGATGTAAGAATTGAACAAGAGACTTCCTGATTTCCAGATTAAGCTATTCACTACTACAGTGCTGTAGATATTAATGAACTCCTATGCTGAATTCCAAAATCATGTTAAGCTCTAGTACTTTAATTGATTTATTACTGACTGGTGTAAATAGAACTCATCTTAACAAAATATTTCAGCTTCAATTAGAAGTGGATCACAGTATGAGAGCTGCTTTCTGAATTACTACACAGTTTTGATGAATTGCCTTGGTCTCTTTTAAACTGTTATCTAAGTGTATTTTTAATCCCACCTTTCCTCCCAAGAACTCAAGGTAGCGTACATTTATATTTCCCATTTTGAGTTAACACCCGCCCTGTGAGGTAGGTTAAGCTGTGAGTGACCTGTTCAAGGTCACCTAATTAGCTTCATGGCAAAGGAGGAAATTGAACCTGGGTTTAGCCTGACACACTAACCACTGCACCACAAGGCTATTATAGAATACTTCTTGCAGAGGCAAGATGCTGTCAATAACACAACCCTGTAATATAAAAGTTCCAAGGCTTTGCAAGCCTATTCGTGTAAGAAAAGATTCGGAATGTTCAAAATTGTTATTCATCTCCTTGAAAGGATGAGATCAGCTTAAAAAACTCAGAGATGTGGGTAGCCGTTTTGCTTTTATTCTTTGGTTTGTGACTTTTGAGCCTTTCTGATGTATTTTGAGCCTTTCGATCTTATCCTTCCCATAACCGTTAGATTCTCAGGATCTTAGCATGGCTGTATGCTGATCCCTCCTTCCCACTAGTGGCAATAAAAGTGTCACTGAAGTTTTATGCATTAACATATTGCGCACTGCAGGGCATGAACTCTGGTAGTGGAGTTACACCTGTGAGTCTTTTTTAAATGTCTGTTACTTGCTGCTCTTAACCTTATTTGATGGCACATTTCCGTTAAGCTTTTGATATATGATGTGCACAGCCAATTTTACTTCTTAAAGAAGGAAAAAAAAACATGTGCTAGCCAAAAAGGATTTGGATGACTTTTAAATGCCATCAGTCAGTACATTTCTTACCGTGATTTGTTAGCTTGGATTCCTGTTAGTTTATAACAGCTGGGCAGAGACTGTATGTGGCATTATTTGTCGGTTCATATATTAGGTGGGTGTTGTGTAACTTGTGATATTAATACGCGGTTGAGAAGAGACTGAATCATGAAGTTCAGATAACATCTGTGTCTATATGGTTTGGGACCAACATACATGAAGTACCTCCTACTTTCTTATGAACCTGCCCAATTACTACAGTCATTTTTGGGGGCCCTTCTTTGAGTGCTCCTGCTTTCTGAGATTAGGCAGGTGGCAACCCAGGAGAGAGCCTTCTCAGCCATGACACCAAAAATCTGTAATTCGTTCCCCAGAGAGATTTGTCTGTCCCCTTGTGTGGCTGATTCGTACCAGCAAATGAAGACTTTTTTTATTCTTTTGTCATTCCCTTGGTGATCCCTCTTTCCTGAACAATATTTTATTTGTTGCTTTTATGTTTGGTGTTTATTTTAACTCTGCTTTTAATTGTTTTGATGATGTGGTTTTTTTGTGGAATGATTGTTTTTTTAAAAAAATTGTTTTAATATTGTTTTATTATGAATGTTTCAATTTGTAATCTGCTTTGGTGGCTTTTGTGCTGTCAGAAAGCAGGATATGAATTTTGTAAAGAAATAAATAATACCAGTGGGAGGTCATGCTCTCAGCTCTTCATCTATGATTGGGAACTAACAATTACTACCTTACAGGGTTGTTATAAGGTTAATAACAAAATATTTTATGTTAGACCATTTGAATGGTCTAAAGAGCTAAATGCTAAATTTTATTATTTGGTAACTACTAACTAGCACTATGGTGGATCATTTTACAGGTTGTCTGGCTACATTCTTGAAAGCTATTATTTCTCTTGCTCTGGTATTAACAACATGGGTCAAAGACATCCTGACCCATTCAGGTCTCTAGTGGTTTTTTGGGGGTGGCGGTGGGGGATGGGATGCAATTATTGCACCTCCTTTGACAAGATAGTAACCAGAAGCTACTTGTCCAAATGCGTTTTACTTTTTCATTCTATTGCTTTGTTTCTGTAATAATTGACATTGCATTTTACTTAATTTCCCTTCTAGTAATTTGCTGTCTAATCCTTTTAATTGCAACTGCCACTTGGCGTGGTTGGGGAAATGGCTGAGGAAGAGAAGAATTGTCAGTGGAAATCCACGTTGCCAGAAACCATTTTTCTTGAAGGAGATTCCAATTCAGGATGTGGCTACACAGGACTTTACATGCGATGGTAAGGAAGTTGATAGGATGGGTATAAAATATTCTGTAAAATCAATGCAACTTTTTATAACTAAATTGGTGTGAAAGTTATGACCCAACAGCATTCAGAAATTTGTTTTATTTGGTGATAGTAGGTTTAAAGCCATCCTTATATTCAAATTAACAAAATATTTAAATTAACTAATAAGCATCTTCCTTGATGTAACTTTCTTTTTCTTACATCTTCCTGTGATAGTTTGTAGTCTAGTAGAGCAGCAGAAGGGACAGCTGACTGAGCATGGAACTGCTATAAATATTGTCTTATTTCTTATTGCTCTTCATATTTAGGCAGTAAAATTGAGCATATAGAAACAAACCAAATAGTGTGTGGGAGAGCCAGTTTGGTATAGCGGTTAAGCGTGGGGACTCTTATCTGGGAGAGCCGGGTTTGATTCCCCACTCCTCCACTTGCACCTGCTGGAATGGCCTTGGGTCAGCCATAGCTCTGGCAGAGGTTGTCCTTGAAAGGGCAGCTGCTGTGAGAGCCCTCTCCAGCCCCACCCACCTCACAGGGTGTCTGTTGTGGGGGAGGAAGGTAAAGGAGATTGTGAGCCGCTCTGAGACTCTTCGGAGTGGAGGGCGGGATATAAATCCAATATCTTCTATCTTCTTCTTCTTCTTCATCACTAGACTTTGAGATTCCTGATCAATGACAGAAACAATCACCTTACAATGGTCAGTAGACTCTTATTGAGATGGCGAAATATTTATGTTTTTATTGGTCCGACTTATAGCATACTCCTTTTAAATTTTTCTAGACGTGTGTTTGGACATCACAGTTTGCTTTGTTTCTAATGCTTTGTGAAGTTATATATTAGTGTTGGGAGAAATCCATGTATTAATGGAATTAACATCCAAAGCTTAATTTTCTAACAATCCTTTTCTTTCAAGATGCTGGAATTATTATTGTTGGAATTATTAGATATTGTTATGCATGCACGCACTGCTCTTGTTGATGTACAGCACATCTTGTTCCCTTATTCTCGTGATGCTTATTGAAAACGACTATCCTTATAATTAAAAAATTAAAGAGTGTGTCATATTAATATTAAAATATCTGCTCTTGAACCAATAAATATTCACCAAGCCAGGGAACAAAGAACACTTGCAATCCTTCTACCCCACCAAAAGAGTAAAAAGGAAGGGGAAACTGGCTCAGAGGTGATTCACTAATTGGTATTTATCTCTAGATAACTGCAACATCAAGTGATAACTTGCGCACATGAAGAATGTTTTTTTCATACAGCCATCCATGACTTTTTAATGGTCACTCATTCAGTTGCTAATCAACAAGGGTACACTAATCAGCACAAATAAATCAAGTGATCATGCATGTGTGAACCAGGCTCAGTAATGTAATGATATAAAGTATTAGAATTATCACAACCCATCTCTCTAACTTCCTTGATAATATCCACTTGCACTAGCCCTGACCAGAGCCTGTCTGGCATGGCAAATCTCTATGGAACCAGATTCTCAGGCAAAACTAAACTGCACTTAACATTTTTACTGTTGTTGAATAGAAACATACATTTCTGCCTTATAGCTTTATTTGAAGTGAAGCAGTTTTATTGTATGTGGCCATTGGCCATCACATCACCACCAGCATAGCCACCTTCAAGAGGAGGTTAGATAAAAATATGGAGCAGAGGTCCACCAGTGGCCATTGGCCTGATCTAACATGGCTTCTCTTATGTTCTTACAATACAAAGTTATTGTATTGGAGAGCCAGTTTGGTGTAGTGGTTAAGTGTGCGGACTCTTATCTGGGACAACCGGGTTTGATTCCCCACTCCTCCACTTGCACCTGCTAGCATGGCCTTGGGTCAGCCATAGCTCTGGCAGAGGTTGTCCTCTGTGAGAGCCCTCTCCAGCCCCACCCACCTCACAGGGTGTCTGTTGTGGGGGAGGAAGGGAAAGGAGATTGTCAGCCGCTCTGAGACTCTTCGGAGTGGGGGGCGGGATATAAATCCAATATCTTCATCTACCTCACAGGGTGTCTGTTGTGAGGGAGGAAAGGAAAGGAGATTGTGAGCTGCTCTGAGACTCTTCGGAGTGGAGGGCGGGATATAAATCCAATATCTTCATCTACCTCACAGGGTGTCTGTTGTGGGGGAGGAAGGGAAAGGAGATTGTCAGCCGCTCTGAGACTCTTTGGAGTGGAGGGCAGGATATAAATCCAATATCTTCTTCTTCTTCTAAACACAGTATCATAAAAAGTGGTCAAAAAAGAAATAAAGAATGGTCCAATAAACCCACAGAACAAGAAGTTAAGTGGGTTACAACCTTAAATACATTGCTAAAATACTAAAGTAAAAGCAGTTAGGTTTAAGCTGCTAAAATATTAAAACACCATAATGCTAAGATAGTAGCTAAACTATTAAGTTAAAAAACGTTATAAATCTAATACACCAATTTGTGGTAAATATCAATATACTATAAAATTATAGACATCTAAGATAAAGCCAACTAAAGGTTTATTTGGTTTTCCTAATTATTTTTCATGTCACAAAGTATATGCAAACTGGTCCCTACAGTGCAATCACTTCAAACGTACCACACAGAGTGTTTGTTTGGAGTTTGTGGTTGGCTGTACTGTTGTTATCGGCAGGGGAATAGCGGAAGGGACAGAGCAAGCTTGCATTTCTCTTGGTTTGCATAAAACAATGTATAACAAAAAAAAAATTCGCTGGTATATTTACCTACAATTTACTTATTTATTAAATTATCCTCCAGTTCTAAAAACTAGAAGGAGACAAATGGCAACCTTTGAATTGCTATTAAATGAAAAAAGGGACAAAAACCAGGGTTCACTCACTACACTATACAAAATACTTAACAGGCTAGTAGAAGAAGAAAGAAACATTGCAACAGACACAATGTCGTGAAGATTTCCAAGCTGTATTACGCAGGGCCTTTTTGGTAGAAAAAGCCCAGCAGGAACTCATTTGCATATTAGTCACACACTCTGGTGTCACCATTGTTTCACACAGGGCTTTTTTGTAGGAAAAGTCCAGCAGAAATTCATTTGCATATTAGGCCACACACCCGGATGCCAAGCCAGCCGGAACTGTATTCCTGTGTGTTCCTGCTCAAAAGAAGCCCTGGTATTGCTCAAAGAAATAGGGGAGGAAATTTATACCTCCCCTAGTTTTTCTAATATATTTGCTGTATGTTTCCAAGCTATGAAACTATTAACAAAATTATTTCCCACCAGCAATTTTACATAGAATAAACTCCTTAAATTCACGATACTGCCCAAAATAATGTGACCAAATTGCAGATTTTCTATATTGCTGGTGGTCTTGTCCATTCTTACAAAAAAATTGGTTTAAATCAATACAATGCCACAAGTAAATATCTCATTTAAGCTGGAAGCATTTTTATTAGTTCCTTTTCTCTATGGAAGCTCCGAAAAAAAAAGATGTCAATTTTGCTTTCTACAGCAAAAACTTTAATAGCTTATAAATGGTTAGATAAGCAAATTCCTGCTCCCCAGACTTGGTTTCCAAAACTATGGGATTATTTCATTTTAACTAATATAGCATTTTCCTTTTCATATGTGTGAACCAGGTGAACCAATGCAATATGAGAAGAAAATTATTGAGCCATGGTATCCTGTAGTAAATTATTTGATGGAACATGAAATCTTACCCAATAATCCTTTATATAAAAAAAGATGTATTTTAATAGGTAAAAACAATCAAACAATAAAAATTGGAGTATAACAAACTATATAATGGTATTTTGTTGTGTATTTATATTTGATGGTTAGGAATGTTTTCCTGTGTAACTGAATTTGTCAAATTAAAAAGTCTTAATAAATAAAATAAAACTATGTATATATTGAGGAAGGATTTAAAGAACTGATCCAGTTTTGTACATCAGTAATGGTGACTGCAATGTTTTTCACTCTTTTCTGTGTAACCCTTTTATGTTTCTATAAAGCCACTTCTCCGTAGTGTTCCTTATTTTCACTGCCGCCAGAGGCTTTTGCCTTAGGATTCTTAGTTTGACTCAGAGAACAGAATGACAGAATGGTTAGCGCCCAGGGGTGGCTTGGAGGTAAAAGGGGATCCTTTACTTTAAAAGAAACAATTGTTTTTCTTAAACCTGAATAGAGCTTATTTATAAGTTAAACAGTGCAATGGTTTCATATAATTACCTAAGGAAAATTATTCCTTAAATAGACCTAGCCACACGGACTTATTTTCTCACTTTCTACTTTGTACAATAACTTCCACAAAGCTTAACTTCCCAGCTTGCTACTCAGGCTAATAACAGTTGCCACTTAGTATGCTGAAATTTCTCAGGCTCACTTCACCACTATTTAAACTGATGGATTTCCCGCCCCCCACCCCCCATCTCTTCCACAGGTAACGTCGAAAGCAGCTGTCACTCATTCCCCCGTTGTCCGGATCAGTGTACTTGTGCGGATTCTGTGGTTCGTTGCAGTAACAAAGGGCTACGGTTCCTGCCTAAGGGTGTCCCTAAAGATGTGACTGAACTGTAAGCCATCTTTTACAGAACTCCATATACAAGTTAGCAGTGACGGTTAAATTGCTTAAAACACTCATATATGATGCACCTTCTCTAAAGAACTCCCTAGTATGAAGTCTGGATTCTGTGGCTACCCCAATATGTCCACAAAGGCTAGTGTTTATGCAGAGGGTCTGCTCAACCACAGCATCCTCAAAAGTTTAAAAGCAGCTTGAGGAGTGATTTCAGAAAAAGATGTTCTTTGAACTGTGTATGTCTTTTCTCTTCCCTGCATCCCTGCTTCTCTTTGCTTTTCACAGAAGTGGATATAGACTTTTTGTTATACCTCTGTATGATCGAAAGACCGCTCAAATGGCGTCATTTTAACAGCCAAAGAGCCTTTTAGTACTTTTTTGTTCGTTCTGAGTAGAGAAAAAGGAAATTAATAAGTCAATATTGAGTATTCTAGAGAGCTTTTTCAGCAGGATGAGAGCATGTTCACAATGGACTAGTTGAATAAACTATTGAACGTGTATTCCCAACATAATAATCTGTGGGCTAATTATCCCCACTGGTTGACATTTTAAAAAGGAAAGAAAAACAGTGGAAACCAACATTGGATTCTTTTCTCTGAAGCTCACAAAATGGCTACAATAACAAAGATAATTAGGCTAAATTGTGAAGTGGATTTGCATGATGTGAGGGTAGCTTTTCTCATTTGCTGCGAATTTCAAATACGCGGTTTTCTGTGGAAAAACACTGTAATATTAGGAAGGCTGAATGACATAAACTGGCAGTATAACTGTAAAGATTTTCACTTCGGGTTTGTCTGTGGGAATATGGCTTGGATTACGTGGTGCTCAGATCTGTGACACGTTGTTGACTTCATAGTAAGCAAGATTAATTGTTGTCCACAATATAACTAGAATTGAAATGGTGCATGGATCTAATATTTCTTCTTACCTATAGCCTGTATAAGATACTGTTTCTGTCCTGTGCTGTATTTGTCCATTATGATTGATTCCATGGGTTAGATTTCCAGTTTGTGGGGAAGGAACAAATTCCTGTTTGTCCAAGTGCCCATGTTCAGAGTTCAGGGTTTGAAGATATCCTTCTTCAGACACCATGCACTATGCAAGAGGAGGAGGAAAGGAATACATATCATGCTGGTTAACTAGGTTGATACCCAGCACAGTGTCTGCATCCTGTGTTATAGGCAATGGAACTGCTGTCAGAATGGTATTGGATTTTCTTTTCAGCAAAGTGAGGGATGGTGAATGTAAGGCAGTGGCTACTTTGCCCATTGAAACCTGTAGGGAATTTCTTGACAGCTGGTCTGGATAAGCTATATGGGATGGAATTTATTTATTAATTGTTATTTTTATTGTACTTATATCCTGCCCGTCTCACAAAGCAAGCTCAGGGCAGGTTCTATCAGAAAATTAACAATTAAAAACAGTTAAGAACAAAAAGTAAAATTGCAATATAAAACAGCTAAAATGCAGACTTCAAAAACTCTTCCTCAAAAGTTATGACCTATCAGCCCGGAGGTCTGTCAAATCCCAATATTTCTGGGGGGGAGGCCTAATAGAAGCTGATGTCTACTGCCTCAACTGAAGACCTGGTGTAAGAACTCTGTTTTGCAGGCCCTGTGAAACTACAACAGGTCCCACAGGGCCCTGATCTCCAAAGAAAGCTCATTCCACCAGGCAGGCAAGTTGTAAATCTCTGGGGCCAGAGACCACCAGGTGTTGAGCTGCTGATCTTAAAGACCTATTGGCCTCATATGGGGTAGGGTTGCTAGCCTCCAGGTTTGTTCTCTGAAACGGGAATATTATAATCAGCTGTAATCTAGGGTTGCCAAGTCCAATTCAAGAAATATCTGGTGTAAGCCAAAATGCCCTCAAAACAAGGTTGGAAAATTGTCAGGTGGGCACCTGGCTCACTCAGGATCATTTTACCTGTGTATACAGGATTAACACGTCCAGAAAAGTAATGCTTAAATAATAGGGACTCTAATTAAGTAAAACAATTAAAATTTATTAGGAAAAATATAGGCTTCCATACAATATAAAATACTCATCAAAACACACACTCAGTCCTAGGAAACATAGATAGAGAGATAGGGGAACACATTGGTAGCCAAACAGGGTGATATTTACCTATCGTAGTCTTCGAGGAAGGCTCCAATGGCGACAAGCGAGGAAGTGGGAGAAGGGACCCGAAACTTGGCCTTAGAATCGGGGATGGATCTATGCAGAGGAAGTTGGGATACTACTAGAAGCACACCTGTGGATAGCTAGTCCACAGATTATAAGGATTCTCTTGAGCCCTTAGGGGATGGGAGGTACGAGGGAGGAGGAAGGTAGTCAGCTGGTGCGTGACCTCATGAAAAGGGGAGGTTTCGCAGTGACCATAAGGGCTGGACTACTGCGACAACCAATAGAAAGTTCATTGGTGGCACCTAATTGGGTGCTTGCTCTTGACCAATGGACTTGCCTGGATCCTGGATACCTGAGAGAACTTTCAGGTTGAAACAGACCAGGGGGAGGCTCCAAAGTGACAGTTGGGGAGAATAATAGAGAAATTACTTGGGTGGGGAGATGCTTAAGACTATTAAACTTATCTAAAAGGGTGACAATAGAGAGCCAAATCATGGCCTAGGTTTGTACAAAGGAACTTGGCTCTGGCTGAAGATGGTCTTCCTCTTCTTCTGTCTGCTCCTGGGCACCATTCTTTGTCTAGAGTTCTGTTAAACAAAGAAAGTGGTGGTTGGACGATTAACCACTCCTGGGGTGGGTAGGTTGCTTGTAGGCCAAAGGTGACATCTGGTGTGTACGTGAGCCATTCGCTTCGCTGGAATGGAGGAAGATGGTAGGAAGATGGCTGCGTGGTGTTAGCCCTCCATGGTGGATTCCATGTTCAGAACCGTTCAGAACCGTTCGCCTGGATAGCTCCTGGCGTCACAGTTTCCTTCGCTCCAATGCTGGGATGGACATCATACGGAACGACAGGAAGCCTTCCGTTCTCCTGGTGGGCACTCTTGTACCGGTCTAGAGTGCCTTTGTAGCATTATGGCTGCTAGTACTGCATAAGTCCCTTTTGCCCCTGGATAGGTTTTACCCACACTCTCTGGCAGACGTGTGCGAGTCACTTCTCCAGGTGCTCTGGCAACCAAGCTGGTAACCACGATGTTCTATAAGGGGGCTTTTCCTTACACTGGGGACTTTGGGGGTGGAGCCAGGAGCAAGGGCGTGACAAGCATAATTGAACTCCAAGGGAGTTCTGGCCATCACATTTAAAGGAACCGCACACCTTTTAAAATGCCTTCCTTCCATAGAAAATAATGAAGGATAGGGGCACCTTATTTTGGGGCTCATAGAATTGGACCCCCTGGTCCAATCCTTTTGAAACTTGGGCGGTATTTTGGGGAGAGGCACTAGATGCTATACTGAAAATTTGGCACCTCTACCTCAAAAAACAGCCCCCCCAGAGCGCCCGATACCTGCGGATCAATTCCCCATCATTCCCTATGGGAATCATTCATGGAGGTGCATAATGGCTGTGGGGGTGGGGCTTCCCCCGCCGGCCAGCTGGCTGGGGGAGGGGGGAAGCCTGCAAAACCAAGGGATCCCCTGCTGAGACCTGGGGATTGGGAAGCCTACTGTAATCCCATTGAGTCTTGTTTCTGCTTGATTCCTTCTGCTGGATCATCAGGATTTATAGTGCTTGCAATTTATGGAATTTCTGCCGACTATGCCCTTATCTTGTGGACTGTTTTCTTTGTACTTCTAAAGTTGAACTTTGATTTTTTTTCTTCATGTACCATATGGGCGTGCGTATTTATGCGTTATGCATTGCTCAGTTAGATGTGTATATTTCTTGACTATTTATTATTCTTACACTAAAGATTGATTCTTTCACTGATTGCTATTGCTTCATTGGTTTTAGGAGTATTCTGGGGGGTTTTTTGGCTTTGTGTACTCTATTGCATAGTACCATGCTGAGGCCCCCTCCACTCTCCAAACCGCACCCTCTCCTGGCTCCATCCCCAAAGTCTCCAGGTATTTCCCAACACAGACCTGGCAGCCCTAATATGGGGAGAGGTGTTCTCACAGGCATGCTGGTGGATGGAAACACAGCAGCTGCGTGTTTCGGAATGTATGATTAAATGGTCATCACAATTAATTGAGGCCGTCAGCCACTGTTTCAGGACAGAAAAGGACAAAAAAAAAAACATGGTTATGGAGCAGTCAGAAAGGAAAGGAAAAACCTGATCATCCTCCATTAGTTTTCTCCATCATTGCTCAGTTTATTAGTCACTTCTCTAGTGCTTTTACTCCATGCTTACATTTGATCAAATACTGAAGTTCATTTATATTTACAAATAAAAATAAAATAAAAACTCCCAGCATTTTATCAGGTATTTGGAACGTCCATCACATATGTGTTTTTATAGTTTATAAATATATCTGAAATGTACTTTCAGGGGTCTCCTGAGATCTGTGTAAGTTTCAGAACTATTTTACTTACCCAGGGAATATGTACGCAATTCAGTGTAACTGTTACCATTGGGATCTAGAGATTAGCAATGCAATCTTAACCAGCACAAGAGCCTTTTAAACAGATTAACCTCATAGATTTACAAGGGTGTGTTTCTGCTCAGGATTGCACTGTAGATCACTTGCAGGAAAAGATGATATGGCTTAGTGACAAGGTATTATTCTGCATGCCAAAGCAAGGACCCCAAATTCAATCCCTGGTTTAACGTGTTAAAGGCATATGTTACGAGGAGCGTTTTCGCACTGACCTTACTCGGCGGCGACGTCCCTCTTCACCGCGCAGCGTCTGCGCGGATTTCGCACACGTTGCTCCGCAGAACCCGGAAGAGCCGCAAAGTCCCGCGGCTTTTGCGTCGCAAATGTAAACTGGTTTTGGGCCAGTTTACATTTGCGACGCAAAAGCCGCGGGACTCTGCGGCTCTTCCGGGTTCTGCGGAGCAACGTGTGCGAAATCCGCGCAGACGCTGCGCGGTGAAGAAGGACGTCGCTGCCGAGTAAGGTCAGTGCGAAAACGCCCTAGATGAGAACTTTTCTCTGGATTCCTCTTCTGTATATAAATAAGAGGAATATGCATAGCTGTTTTTACTAGTGGAAGGCTGAGTTTGTGAGGTTGCCACAATTAGGAAGCTTTCATACTCCTATTTCTCCCCACTGTATGGAGTGCTATAAGTAGTGTGGGGCACCATAATTTGCCCATGATCAGAAGAGTGGGCAGAGTCCATGGAGGTTTCCTAAATACCTTAAACAAAACTAATATTAAAGGTCAGAGGACTGTGCAAATTCAAAACCAGGAAGCGGTCAGGTAGTGAGTGTACAATGCAAAGTAGAGGGGCACAGTAAACACTACATTAGGTTGCAATACTAGGCTTCATGAGAAAGATAGTAAGTTATTCAGAGTTCTCCATCTTATATTTAGGCAGGGTTGTGCTAATCTAGAACAGATATCTCTTGTCTCTTTCACTAACTCTTGTCCCCTTATTCTATTTGGAGCCCAAGACAGAGAACACTTTCTTATAGTTTATATGCCCTGGATTCAATGCTGTTAGGAACTGGATTATTTTCCTGCTTCCTCGCAGCATTGTGGTGCATTTGCACCTCCCAGGTTTTCTCTGTTCTTGGCAAAGTAGAGAAATTCCTGCAAATTTGGGTGTGGAGCACTGGGAGGGCAAAGTTTGTGGAGGGACGTGACCTCAGCAAGGTAGAATCCCATAGAATCCACCCTCCAAAGCAGACATTTTCTCCAGGGGAACTAATCTCTGTCATCTGAAAAGCAGTTGTATTTCTGAGTGATCTTCAGTCATCACCTGAAGAAGTCTATGGCATTGTTAGGGTTGCCAAGTCCAATTCAAGAAATATCTGGGGACTCTGGGGGTGGAGCCAGAAGCAAGGTTGTGACAAGTATAACTGAACTCCAAAGGGAGTTCTGGCCATCACATTTAATGGGACAGCACACCTTTTAAATGCCTTCCCTCCTTTGGAAATAATGAAGGATAGGGGCACCTTCTTTTGGGGCTCATAGAATTGGATCCCCTGGCTCAATACTTTTGAAACTTGGCGGATATTTTGAGGAGAGGCATTGGATGCTATGCTGCAAATTTGGTGCCTCTACCTAAAAAAAAAAAACAGCCCCCTCCAGAGCCCCAGATACCCATGGATCAGTTCTCCATTATACCATATGGTAATGGGTTTCCATAAGGAATAATGGAGTGCCCAGCAGACTTCCCTTCCCCCCCCCCCCCGCTTTCTGATGACCCTGAAGCAGGGAGAGGGCCTCCATACCGGGGGATCCTCTGCCCCCATCTGGGGATTATACAACACACAGAGAGTAACACGGCAAAAGGATGGAAGAATAAAGGTACATAATACACTGTGAAAACCAGCTTCTATTATTGAATTATCCAAAGTCAACAAAGATAAACATACTCATATAAATTCCACCATCATAAATTACAAAACAACCATAACTTTTAGTCCTTAATGAAAAAGGAAGCATTAGCACCAAGAGTCCTTCTTTTCATCCTGTGGTAAAACTTCCCATCTCATTCCATGAAATCCTGGTGTAGTACTCCAGATGTTTAATGTTTGTCAAAAAAATGCAGCCAATAATCCAAGTTTCCAAGGACAAGGTCGTACTGAACCCTTGTTTCGCGTGAGCTTCTTCAAGCTGCAATAATCCTTTTAGCAATTGAGCTTCTTCAAGCTGCAATAATCCTGAATAACATAAATAATACACAATAATATACAATAAAACTGTTCACTGCTGCAGTCACCAAATTTAAGTATCCAAAGATTGGCTGACTTCGCTATTAGAATATAAGATGACAATATATTTTGTTCCTGTATGCCAGACATGCGGGTAATATTTATTCGGAGTTCTGTATAACCAACCTGAGTTCTGTATAACCAATATCGTCCCATTGATGCTATTTGATAGCCTGCAGTTAAGGACTACATCACCGTGTCCTATGCCCTTGCAAGCACGTAGTACTGCTACAAAGTAATTGCCTCTTTGATTAGTTCTGGACACTGTTAAGGACCCCATTTTTAAAAATAAATAAATAATTAAGTACTAAAGGGTCAAAATGCAAGGTTTCCATAGAGACAGGAAAAGAAAACCACACATTTATTATACCATGGAAGCAGGTGGATTTTTTTAAACTGCTGCAACAGACAGGAATACTATTAAATTTGGATAATTAATTGCTACATCGCGCGTTTGTTTTTACAAAATTCACAGGAGTCATATCCCTGTTTTTAAGATGTCAAAAGTTTTTGTTGTTGTTTTCGGTAAGACGATGCACCAATTCAAAAAAGGTTCTGTAATTGTGCTTTCCTTGTATATCTCGTTCAGAGTATTGGGCTTACATTCCATTCCAGTTATCATATTTCTTAAAGTATTGGTGTGACTACCAGTTCTGGAAACATAGCTTGCAAGGATCTTTACCAGTACCTGTCACAAAAGGAGAAAGTAAACAACCAGAGAGAAATCATGGAAAGGATGAGAATAGGAGAACCAACGGTTCCATGATGCCAGCCTCAAAAAACTAGAAACCAAATACTATAAGAACTAACAGCTTAAAATAATATAAGTTCTAAATAACAACATACATAGGGAATCAAGCCACATATAATAGTAAATCAAGCCACATATAATAGTAAATAAAGCCACATATAACCAGCAGTAGGTGAAGGGACTTGAGATCTCTCTCTCTCGGCTTGACTTCGCGAACGAAGATTTAAGAAGGGTGCAGTAGTCCACGTCTGCTGCAGGCTCGCTGGTGGCTGACAAGACCAATGCGGGACAGGCAGATCCGGCCACAGTGGCTGCAGAGAAAAGTCTGATTTGGGGTTGGTGCTGTAGCAGTGCGATTCTTCCTCAATCTCCTTTTGTCCTCAAGACCAGCTATGCGTGCATTCTCAAAGGAAGAGACAGCCTGGTGGATGGTGTGCCTCCATGCTTTGCGATCTGAGGCTAGGTCAGACCACTGGTGATGGTTGATGCGACAGGTGCCAAGGGATTTCTTCAAGGAGTCCTTGTACCTCTTCTTTGGTGCCCCTCTATTTCGATGGCCGGTGGAAAGTTCGCCATACAGAGCAATCTTGGGAAGGCGGTGGTTTTCCATCCTAGAAATATGCCCTGCCCACCGCAGCTGTGTCTTCAACAGCAGTGCTTCGATGCTTGTAACCTCCGCCCTCTTGAGGACTTCAGTGTTGGTCACAAAGTCACTCCAGTGGATGTTGAGGATGGTGCGAAGGCAGCGCTGATGAAAGCGCTCAAGGAGTCGCAGGTGATGACGGTATAAAACCCACTTGATAAAGTAAGACAAAACCACCACGTTATCCTTGGTGGACGGGATAGTACTCTGTTGTCCCCATTTCACAAATGCTTCTTCTCTAGCTGAATGTTTAACAATCAAGACATGGCAAGAATGCTTCTAGGCAACTCCAAATCTTTTGTGCAACAGCTAAAATCCTGTCCACCAAGGATATCTCGTGCTGCGCTTTGAATTTTGTGCCTAATCGCATTTGGAAGGGGCTTTGGAAAATTTTGACCTTCATATTTATGACCTGTTGCACTGGACTTTATTGGGCTTCATTTGAAGGTGGTCTTGTCCCACTTTAGCAAGTCCCTTCACCTACAGCTGGTTATATGTGGCTTGATTTCTTATGTATGTTATTATTTAGAATTTGTATTATTTTAAGCTATTAGTTCTTACAGTATTTGGTTTCTGGTTTTTTGAGACGGGCTTCATGGAACTGTTGGTTCGGCTATTCTCACAAAAGCGGAAAGGGCTGGCTGTGTCCAGGAGTCATGCTGCAAATGGTATTTAGCAGGAATGAGCACAAACCTAAAAATTCCAGCTGGGGGCAGCCTCTGAACTGAGCCAAAAATACCCCAAACCAGCCTGTTTGGATTCCATGGGGTATAGAAAAGCCTAGAGTTCCACAGGACAAAGTGACTTATACAACAACAACAAAAACTGTGGAAAATAACGAATGAATAATGAAAATTACTTCAAAATTGTAATTAATTAATTTTTAACACTACAACATCACATATTATCAAAAATTCATGAATACAAGGTATGAAGTGCAGAGAATAACTTTTCAAAAGTGCTTGCAGTTAATCATGCCCATTGCCAACTTAAGACGCTTGAAGGCTATTCACCCGACTCCAGGTTTGATGAGGATTT
Organism: Heteronotia binoei; assembly: GCF_032191835.1. Lineage (NCBI taxonomy): Eukaryota > Metazoa > Chordata > Lepidosauria > Squamata > Gekkonidae > Heteronotia > Heteronotia binoei. Next base: position 156,152,246 of record NC_083227.1, read on the forward strand.
CTATCTACAAATCCTTGGGGTAGCCATGGGGAGCAGTCTGGCTCCTTCTGTTGCCAACTTATTTATGGCTGATCTTGAGAAACACCACATTTGCAATTCTAGGAATCCTTTTATGATGAAGTCCTAATATATTTTAGGTTTATTGATGATTTATTCCTAATTGTAAAAAAATCAACAAGTGGTTGTTCCGCTGTTGGCATGGATGAATGGGATACACACCACAATTAAGTTTACAGACAAAAGTGATAGGTTTGAATTGCCTTTTCTAGATGTAACAGTGTATAAGACATTTACAAATCAACTGGCAGTATGGCTTTACAAGAAGCCTTGAGACCGGAGTTTTTTTCTCCACTATCGCTCCTTTCACCCTTTACACTTACGGAGGAGTCTGCCTTATAGTCAGATGTTGAGAATTAAACGTAATTCAACAGAGGCAGGAGATTATAGGAGGGATAGAAGAGACTTAGCCCAGGATTTTAGGAAATGGGGTTTTCCAGCCCAAGTGGTAAATAAGGCTATTAATGACGCTGACTCCATAGCCAGAACATGTCTTTTTCAGAACCATGAGGATAGACGGGAAGAACAATTGACTTGTGCTTTTGACTATACTCCCCTTTCTTCTAAAGTTCGATCTATCATAAATAAACATTGGCATTTGTTGAGTGATGTGCCAGGGTGTAGTAATAGACCATACATAGGACTCATAGTATGAGAGATTTGATAGTGCACTCAGGCATCAGAAAAAATCATCAAAACAATAGTGAACCTGCAGTTGGAAATTTTCCATGCGGCAGGTGCAAAGTCTGTCCTCTAGCAATACAGACTAAAGAATTTGTGCACCCCACAAGTGGAATGAAAATTAAGTTGAAACATCTCAGTTCTTGTTTGTCACGGAACGTGGTGTACACGATTCTGTGTGGCTGTCCAAAAATTTACATAGGCAACACTACTAGACAAATAAGGGTCCGGATCCTGGAGCACCAGTCTCGGGTTAGTCTCAAAAATATGGATGCTCCTCTCACGGAACATTATGTATCTGTAAACCATACTGATAGGAACATGAGGTTTTGTGTCTTATATAAATATCAAGGGACTAACAAAACTCTTAGTGAAATTCAAAGGATATTACTCAGGGAAGAAGCTGCCCTAATTTTTAAAATGAATGCATTGGAACCTACAGGTTTAAATTCAGCCCTGGATTTATCTTGCTTCTTATAATATAAAGCTATTTTGGTATTTATTTTTCAGTATTGACTAAAGTAAGTGGTACATAATAATAAGGCTCGGGTTCCCAGCCCTTAGGTTGGAATGTCGCTTCAAAAAGTTTCACCAGCTGTTTCCAGTTTGTAAAGATAAAGGTCAGATTGTGCGGGAAGATCCTTTGAGGTTTTCTCCAGAGCTAGTGTCACAGGAATGTGGTATGCTGGATGCTGGTGAGTTGTGATGCCCTGGATGATTTAGATGAATTGTATGAAGTATTGAAATATATGTTAGAATGATGCATTGTGTCTGTTACAGATAAGTGGAATACGTCTCTCAGATGAAGACACCTGAAACAGTATTACAGGCTTTACTGTTAGAGGCTAATGACTGTCCACTATATATCAAACTTCTTTAAAGAATGAAAGTCTAAAGCAATGTCTTAAAATCATAAATTCTTTTCTGAAAAACAAGAACTATCTGCAATTGCAACACGGCACTTTATTTGTCCCGCGGAGTCGGGTGAATAGTCTTCAAGCGTCTTAAGTTGGCAATGGACATGATTAACTGCAAGCACTTCTGAAAGTTTATTCTCTGCACTTTATACCTTGTGTTCATGAATTTTTGATAATATGCAATAATATGTGATGTTGTAGTGTTTAAAAATTAACAATTTTGAAGTAATTTTCATTATTCATTCGCTATTTTCCACAGGTTTTTGTTGTTGTTGTATAAGTCAGTTTGGATTCCATGGCTTGGAGAAAGTCGAAATCACCCAGGAAGTAAATGGCTGGCAGCCATTTCACCAGTTCATTTTGCTCCTCCTCCGCTTGGAGGTGGGGGGAAGCAAAACCAACCGGTGAAATGGCTCACAGCCATTTCAGCCTAATAGCTGGGCGGGTGGGCCAATTCGCTTCTCCCTGCTTTGCAAAGCCATCTGCTGACATGACTCACAGCCATTTAAACCTAAGAGGTCATCTGTGGACTCACGCCACTCAGCTGTTAGGCTTAAATGGCCTGAACAGTCAAATCAAACTGAACAAAAGTCTGGTAAATGTTTGGGAAAGGTGCCTTCCCCAAACATTGGTCAGGGGCTCTGAACTGGGCCACGTTCATGCTGAATTTTGGCTTGTGAACCAATTTGTGCCCATCCCTAGCATTTAGAATCGCAATTGCCATCTGCTTTCTCAAGTGGGGTCTGCGTTCAATATCCTTGCCATGCTCTCCTCTTTAAAATTTAGAGCAGAAACGCCTGATGTGTGCTTAGCACGCGTTTGCTGATATCTGAGGCAAGGTTGTAGAAGTTTTCCTAGACACCCCATGAGTCTTTCTTTCCGACTGGCCTGATCTGGTACTCTGACATCCTTCTAATAACGAAGGGGAGGATTTATTTAGTAGCACTTTAATGAATGCTGTGGAGTCTTACATTTACAAACTTTGCCAAGGGGAAATTGCATCCGCTGTGTGACAAACATGTTCAGCTGAGATGTTTTTTATTAAAATGTAATCATGTGCGTTTATACATTTCATTTTAATAAAAAAATCTGTCATGCATCTAACAAAATCTAGTAAATTAGAGCAGAATATAAAGTTCCAAAATATCCATACAGCAGGAAATCTTGTGCTGCAACAGGTCCTAAATAACATTACACTGAAATGGATACACGGACAGATGGAAAATCTCATTCCACAGCAGGTAGAGTTTCACTATAACCAAGTGCTGAAGTAACATGTAAATAGTGCTTTTTTTCCCAGTGGTAGTGAACTTAAAATGTATGAAGCAGGGCAACGTAGGAGACGCAATGTATTTTCTTCCTAAATTCATTGTTAGAACCTTTGTATCCAGTAGCTCATGGGATGCTGCAGGCAATATCCCAATCTCCACTGATGTGCATTGCAGGAGGAGAGGAAGGTAGCACTTATTAACAGGTGACAAGAGGTGGTGATAGAGCTGCTGGAGTTAGAGTTGCAGCAGCATTAGCGTTACTAGCTCTGTGGTGAGAGATACCTGGAGATTGGGGGGGGGGCTGGGAAGGGCAGGGTTTGGGGAGGAGAGGGAGCTCACCTTCTAAAGCAACCATTTTCTTCAGGGGAACTGGTTTTTGTTTTCTGGAGATCAGTTGTAATAGTGGGAGGTCTCCAGGTGCCACGTGGAGGTGGGCAACCCTAGAGGCACAGTGTTTCTGAGTGTCTAGTGGAACCTGGTACCAGCAAGTGACATCATCACACTCTGCAGGCGTTGGGTTTCACTCTCCTCTGAACCTGTTTGCTTGCTGTGGCCACAGCAGCTTTATTCTTGCCTTCTGTCACTAACGGGTCAGGGTGCGGCCTTCTTCTCATTCAGCAGCGCACAGTGGTAGAGTCTGGGATACTCTTTTAGACTCACCCTTCAAGCTGCTGATGTCCAAGAATCTAATTTTATAAGTAACCTTATCTTAATCACATCTCCAAGGGGTGCGGGGGAGTTTCTAGGTGGCTAGCTTACCTTCGAAGTTAGGTGTCAGGGCTCCGAGTCTTACACAGCAGTTTCATGAACTAAGGCTTGAAGTTTGAGTCCAGTGGCACCTTTAAGAGTCTGCATGCACACAAAATTAAAGAATTTGCACGCAGACAGAATTAAACTTTGTTGGTCTTAAAGGTGCCACTGGACTCAAACTCTGTTCTGTTGCTTCAGACCAACGCAGCTACCCACCTGACTCAGCAAACTAAGGCTGTGGCCCGAACACAGAAGGGAATGCAGTATTGACTTGTACAGCTGAAAGGCAGTGTAAAGATTATAGGTTGTTCAGATGTGGGATCCTGGTCTTCTTAGTTTTCCTAGTTAAGTTTCAAGTTCCAGCTCCTACAGCTCCAGCCACTGATCTCAAGGGCTTTATTGGAGTATATACCTTTCCGTTCCAGATTTACCTATGGTTTCACCCTGCCATTATCTCTTACAGGGCCAGGGCCACCCCTAGCAAGGCCCTGCCCTCCAGTGGGGGAGGGCCCCAAGCACCCACCCAAATGCAGGATCCATTTACACAATGGGCTTCTCTTGAGGAGCCTGCCATGCAAGCGGTACCCCCACTCAACTTTGCTGCAGCGCGGGGAAGCTGAGCAGGGCCAGGTGGCCTTGCAAACGCTCCCTCCCCCCACTTGACCTTCCCACAGCACAGAGAAGCCAAGCGGGGCCAGATGACCTCCTGTTAAGGAGCCTGCCATGCAAACATCCCCTGCTGCTCGACCTTCCCATGGTACAGGGAAGCCGAGTGGTGCTGGATGGCCCCGTTGCCGTGCAGACGCCCGCCCCCATTCGACCTTCCTGTGGCATGAGAAAATCTGAGTGGGGAAAAGATGGGGCAAGGCCTCAGCTAGGGAAGGCAGCCTGGGAGCGAGGCTGAGCTGCCTCTTTCCTCTGCCTGAGTCTCAGGTGGGGGAAAGAGGCCCTACGGGGCTAGCTGGCATGTGGGGAGCGGGCACCTAGCAATGCCCCATATACAATGTGGTGCCCTAGGCAGCCACCTACATGGCCTACTCCCACACGCCAGCCATAAACTCTACTTTAACTTAGCTCTCTCTGCTTTGTTTCTGTTTTCATCTCCCCCTTTTGTATGTATACTCCTTGCATAGGTTAGCAGCACCCATATTTACGATTGTCTCAGTAATCCATGCACTGAAGAAATCTGAAGTTTAGTCATGCAGTGTGTCTGGCTTATCAGCTGCAACTAGCTAGAAAAACTGCCACCAACTCTAATGCACGCCTCTGGATTCAGGAAAAGGAGGATCAATAAAGAACGTAAGAGGAAGATCAGTAAAGAACAGTTGTGTTTCCTGCTTCTCTCCAACTATTAAGTGGTCTGGGTCAGTCTAAGTTTCCACAAAAAAGATGGGAGCAGACTCATTACAGGAAGTTTTAGAATTCCTTCAGGAAATAGCAGATAATCCAGGGAGGAGCTTTCATGCGCAGGTTGCCCTATAGCGATTAATTTTGGAGAATCTAAAAATTGTTGGATCCAAGAGAAATTGGGGAGGGGACATAATGCAGCATTGCAGCCAGACATAATCTATAAATATGTTATATCTTGGAAACTAAGTGATATTTTTATGAAATAACAAGGGTTAGGAAACCAGTTGCCTTCAAATTGTTTTTTAATGTTCTTCCAACTGCTGTGTGTAGTAAATAGTAACAAGGATTTTACCAGTACTTATGTGTGGCTTAACATGCATAAAGTGGTTTATATCCATAGTTTACATTTTAAGTACTAGAAAAACTAGAAGTATGAAATGAATCACGGTAGCAAAACCACAGCCTGTAAACAAAACAAAAAAACAGGCAAAAGTATATTAAGCAGAAATGGCAGAGATGTGTTCCGATGTTTACTGTGCATATTGGCTGTTTGAGTTTTGTCTGAGATTATCTTTTGGAGAAAGCAGTGAAGCCTTATTATATAATCTGCACTTTGATTCTCAAAAGAATCAAATATACAATTTTATAACTATTCAGACTGTATTTTATAGAAGTCAACTTTTGAAGAAAAATGCTGCATGCTTGCTGTATGCAAATATATGTTTGCGGGGGCAGCAGAGAGAGAGTGTGTGTGTGTGTGTGTGAATACTGAATATGCAGACCCACACGTTCCATCATAGTGTGATTAACTCAGTAGAGACACTAGACAGTTACTAAAATATATTTTGCAGCCCTTTCCTTGACATATACTGGGTGAGGTCTGGCGCTGTGTAACTCAACAGAATGCTTGACAGATGCCTAAAATGGAAGTCAGTCCATTAACTTCCATACAACTATATATAAAAAACAAGAGTCCTGACTGACTCATCAACTCCCAGCCCATACCACTGGATCTAGAAACCCAATATTCCTTCCATGATTGGTTGGTTGATGGTTGGCTGGGAAGGAGATAGGGTTGCCGACTCTAGGTTGGGAAATTCCTTGGGATTGGAGGGGTGGCGCCTGGAGAGGGTGGGGTTTGAGGAGGGGTGGGACCTCCGACAGGTACAATGCCATAAGACTCCACCCTCCAAAAGCCACTTCCTCCTGGAGAACCATTGTTGCCGCTCTCCAAGTGTGGGCTGAAGATCACTTACAATTACAACTGCTCTTCAGAACATTGTTACTGCTGCTGGGAAGCAGGTAGGATTGCCAACTCCAGCTTCTGCAATGGTAACTGAGCAAATCTGCCAGACAGTACTGCAGAAGGAAGCGGATGAAAGCATGCTCTCAAAAAAGCCCTTCTATATCTGTTGTCGGTGATATTGGAGAGATATGACGCAGTTGCATAATTCAGGCATGTTTCCAAACCACGGTAGCTCATAGATAGATTTTATTTATGGCGGAAGCCAACATCTTAAAACAAAAGGGATAACTATACATATTCATAAGAACTATCTGTAAAACGCGATAAAAGTATTTTAACATTATTAAAATTGAAAAATAAACAGAAATGGCCATTAAAACAATGTACTCTGGCATTTTAGGCTACTAGTAATTTTCTCATCCTAAAGGCGAACCAACCAAATTTAGCTATTTTAAGAGTAACTGCAGGATATTTGCCCTCCAGGAGTTCTTTGACATATTTTTTGACTGCTAGTAGGGGGAGCAATCGTGGAAGGCAGGAGGGATTCCCTATGCTTACTGTACACCTTGCATAAGAACATAAGAGAAGCCGTGTTAGATCAGGCCAATGGCCCATCCAGTCCAACATTCTGTGTCACATAAGAACATAAGAGAAGCCATGTTGGATCAGGCCAATGGCTCATCCAGTCCAACACTCTGTGTCACATAAGAACATAAGAGAAGCCATGTTGGATCAGGCCAATGGCTCATCCAGTCCAACATTCTGTGTCACATAAGAACATAAGAGAAGCCATGTTAGATCAGGCCAATGGCCCATCCAGTCCAACACTCTGTGTCACACAGTGGCCAAATTTTTTTTTTTTATATATATATATACACACACACATACATATACACACTGTGGCTAATAGATCTCTCTCTTGGTCAGTCTCTGCCAGTTCACACCCCATCAACTTGTATTTGTAGCTTGTATTTGCAATCATTAAAGACATGAACTAATGACTCTATGCCATTATTACAGCAAGGCAACCACGATGCCTTCGCTTGTTCTCCAGCGTCATTACAGCAAGGGCATATACAAGCTTCATAGGGGATTTTCCTGTATCTACCCTCTGTAACTGCAGAAGGGAGGGCATGCCACCTCATAAGGGAGAATATTTTTCTGTATTCATGGTTTTCTAAGTGAAACAAATATTGCAGGGGTGGCTGACTGTAGCTCTCCAGAGGTTTTTTTTGCCTACAACTCCCATCAGCCCCAGCCACCATGGCCAATGGCTGGGGCTGATGGGAGTTGTAGGCAAAAAAACATCTGGAGAGCTACCGTTGGCCATCCCTGAATACTGCATGGGAGATAACCTATGAAACGGCTCTATAAAGGTGCACCATTTTTGTGAGTTATTTAAGTCAACTCATAGGGAGCATCCCTTCATCATTTTGTGATTCAGTATCACTCAGTCTTTGTATTACCAGGGCCTTTGCTTTATTCAAACCCATGTCAAAAAGCTCTTCTGGATTTAAACCAATCATTCAATTAAGCCAGTTATCAATTATCATTGCAGACCATACTGGGTAAGGTGATTAACACATGGAATCCACTGCCACAGGAGGTGGTGGCACTTACAAACATAGGCAGCTTCAAGAGAGGACTGGATAAATATATGAAGAAGAGGTCCATCAGTGGCTATTAGCCACAAGGTATTGATGGAACTCTCTGACTGGGGCAGTGATGCTCTGTATCCTTGGTGCTGGGGGTGTGTGGACAGTGAGATGGCTTCTAGTGTCCTGGCCCCACTGATGGACCTTCTGACGGCACCTGGGGGGGCGGGGTTGGCCACTGTGTGACAGAGTGTTGGACTGGATGGGTCTTTGGCCTGATCCCACATGGCTTCTCTTTATATTCTTATGTTCTTAAAAAGAAGGGTATTAACTCCTTCAGATTTAAATGTATCCTTAACCAAAAGTAAATTGCATATCCCCATATTTTTAACTCTACTCTGGGGAGACCTGTTTCTTGCCTTTGGATGATCTACATGCATTAAACAAAGCCCTAAGGCAGGGGCGTCACTCATTTGTTAGAAGGGCCGGTTCTGACACAAATGGGACTTTGTGGGGGCGGGCCATGTGTGTCATAAAATATATTGCCAGGTAGTGGAGATACAAACTTTATAACAGACAGAGACAAACACAGTTAAAGATATTATTTTTAAACTTAAAATATAAACATGCTTAAAACTCTTCCAATATTTTGTTTAACGTGGAACGGTGGGGAAATAGTGGCATTTGGAAGCACAATTTTTAAAATAAAACATAAAGAAAAAGCACAAATGCTCTGAATCTATGAAAACAATGAAATGGCATTGTAAGCTTTTCGGCCACTCCCCACCCCCAAGTCTACTCAGATTGATAATGGCTTTCCAGTAAAATATCCCCCTTTGGCTGTGGGTTCGCACATTAGAGTGCTCACTGGATTAGGTCCATTCAACAGAGATAAGCTGGCTGAAAGCATCAAACTTTTGTTTGCAAGGACACAACTCCAGGAAGCATGAGCTTCAGCTGGCTATAGGAATGCTGAAAATGTAACCGTCTCTACTCCATTTGAAACCATTGCAGAGCAACGACAAAGCTGCAAGAAAAACGTGGAATGGACCTTTAAATCCACCCCATGTTTTCCTTGCAGCAGCCAGCAAAGAAAGGCAGGAAGGGAACTGAGACTCAGCCGGGGGGCTTCAAGGAGCCTTTGAAGCTCCCAGGCTGAAAGAGATTCTGCTTCAAAGAGCCTGGACAGAAGGGGGAGGAGGGGAGGGAAAAGAGCCCCATGGGCCTGATTGAAGCCCTGGGTGTACCGGTTCTGGCTTGCGGGCCGGGTGTTTGACACCCCTTTGCACTTTGATTGTACAGTTTCTAAGGTCTTGACATGAACAGTTAAACCAATTTGTGACCCATAAATTGAGTCAGAGATTTTGCTTGGAATAATCTTAGAGGCACAGGTATAAAGTCTCAACCCTCTTTCCTAAGGAATCTAAGGATAACATTAGCACTTTTTTCTATAGCATTTGCTGATGCGATCGTATGTGTCTTAAAGCTAGCATTGTATGTAAAAAAACCCTCCTAGATACTGTTACCTTTGATTTTCTACTTAGTCTTCCTACACTGTCTACTAAAATGTAAAATTTTAGTTTTTGAATAATTGATTGATGGCTTTTCAATATCACATTGATAGCTAAAATTTTTAAAGGCACATTTTAGGCCAACTTTATTTTGTGACAAAAGAACAGCCTCACCTGTATAGATAAAAATTGACACCTTTTCCCGTCCAGGGGGCATAGATGTAGACATTGAATCAAGGTGTTCCCATATATGTTAAATAAAAAGGGTGCAAGCATACAACCTTCTACTGGGATTTTATTAGATAGTTTACTGTGCTGTGTGTATCTTATTTGGAGATTATTATCAACGTGTAGTTAAATTATCAAGTATAGCAGCCTTTTGTCTACTGATGTATCTTCCAGCTTTGACCATAGAGACAGTATCAAACGCTGCCCAGAGATCCACAAAAGCTGCATATAGATTCCCCTTTGTTAATTTTATATATTTATGGGCAAGATAATCTAAGACCAAACAATGGTCTAAGGTTGAACAGCCTTAAATGAATTCTACCTATTTGATTTCTAATAATTGATTTCGAAGTAAAATTGGAGACTTGGAATGTTTACTGTTGGGGGAAAACATAGACATTGTGGGAATTTCAGAAACTTGGTGGAATGAGGAGGATCTGTGGGACACGGTGATTCCTGGATATAAATTATATTGGAAGGATAGGGAGGGAAGGGTTGGAGGTGGGGTGGCTCTGTATGTCAGAGAGGGTATACGGTCCAGTAAGACTGAGGTAAGAGAATTAGATTCCCTTCTAGAAATGCTTTGGGTCGAAATAGAGGACCCAAAAGGATATTTAACTATGGGAGTTTGTTATCGCCCACCAAATCAAAAGATAGAGGACAATTATAATATGATGGAAGGATTAAAGATAGCGGCTAAACGTAAAAACTGTCATAATAGGTGATTTTAACTACCCACAGATTGATTGGGTCAATATGTGTTCTGGTCGAGAGAAAGAGATTGAGTTTCTAGGCGTTCTCAATGACTGTGCTATGGTCAGATGGTCACAGAACCTACCAGGGGTGCAATGATCCTGGATTTGGTCTTAAGTAATGCCCAAGACCTGGTGAGAGATGTAAAAGTGATTGCACCTCATGGGAGCAGTGACCATAACGTTATTGATTTCACCATTTGTATAAATAGGGAGTTGCCTATGTGATTGGGTAGATCCCTTGGTCTTCAAATGAAAATTCAGAAATAACTGTGATTTAATCCTACCTGGAGTTGGATCTTTCCCCACCAACTTTAAATAACTTACACCAACTACTTTAAATGGAATGCATAAATAAATATAAACCTAGCTTTGGAAAATTCTTCACATTAACAATTTATCTCTGAGTAAAAGCCAGGGGTTTTTTTATTCCTTTGATAATTTTTTTAAAAGCTTTTAAAAATTATTTTTAGTTTCAGGTATCTAAAGCTTTCCTAATGTGTCCTTTCACAGAGTTTTTACTGTAAAAGTTAAACAGCTGAGAAGAAGGGAGGGGAATTCAAATGATCTTCTACCATTTAATCCTGGAACGCAGCATTAATTTTTCTCTCCATGGGTGCAGTCAGACGTACCATTTTTGGCGACACAGCTCCGTCTCGCTGACGGATTAAATGTGTTCATCCAGGCATCCACATCTGGCAATCGAGCGTCATCCAGGGTCATCCCGGCTTGCTGCGTCTCAATGCCGCTTTAATTTGACAGCACAAAAAGTCCGGCCCTTTTTCAAAAAAGCGGCACCTGTTTGGACAGCTCACGCACGATACTGCCCCTTGGAATGTTTACCGCCCCTCCCACCTTTTTTTTTTTAAAAAAAAAGCCCCAGCAGACATGCACATTGCCAGATCATCCAGGAATCTGAGGTGACGCTTCTGCTTCTCCAATCAACACAGGATTGGAGGGGGGGGAACGTTATCCCACTATTCAGAACAGTAAAAAAAAAAAATTCTTTCCATGTGGAGGATTTCCAGATATCATTGTCACTGCCAATTTCTAGGAAAGTAATTCCTGGCAGTTCCTTGGTTTGAATCGGCAACATTAATTCCGGAAACTTCCCCCCCCCCCCCCCCGCCTCTGAAGCAATGTTTGATTTCCCACCTCCAAACAGTTGGGCGCATGTTCAATGGACCCTCCCCTCCCATAAATCACCATCTGATCACACATGCTCCAAGAAAAGAGCGTGATAGTATTGGATGTCTGATCACTCAACAACAGAATGAATCGCATTCTTGGATGCTCGTCTGAATGGCCCTGCATCAAATCAATATTCAGCGGTTCAAATTTGAGCGCTACACACCCGCTTTTAATGTGACGTGTGACCGCACCCCATGTCAATTTGAAATCTGTAAGTCAGTGAGAGCTAGAGTGGTGTTGTGGTTAAGAGTGGCAGACTCTAATCTGGAGAACTTGATATGATTCTCCACTCCTCCACAAGCTGCCTGATGGATGACCTTGGACAAGTCACAGTTCTCTCAGAACTCTCTCAGTCCCACCTACCTCACAATTGTGGGGAAAGGAAGAGGTGTAAGTGATTGTAAGCTGCTTTGAGACGCCTTAAGGTAGAGAAAAGCAGGATATACAAATGTTCTTTTCTATCCATCTGATACTCAGCAGCCATATGTGGCTGACATTCCACCTATGGCTTTACAGAGCAATGATCACCCAGTGTTACAGGAAAATAGTCAAGGTCGTTGCCTAGCCAGGTTTGTGCTTGACAGATGGTTCCCACCTTAAAGCAGCCATGTGAGCCTCCTACCAAGGATAGAAGAAAATGTGTTTCGCGTGGTTGATGGCATTTGTAAATGCAGTTCTCTGCAAGCTGCAGAGTGAGTCCCACTGCTGTAAGGAAAAAGAAACCCACATACTTTTCAGATTCCTAAAAACATTAAGATTATTTTAAAAATTAACTTTCTGGTTTGTAGAAGACATCCAGAGGTAGCTAGTAACCTATTTATATTTAGTTTGGCTAGTATAAGATGGATTGATGGGAAGTAAAGCTGTGAGGGGGAAAAAGGAAAGGTCCGCTATGCAAGCACCAGTCGTTTCCAACTCTGGGGTGACGTTGCTTTCACAGCGTTTTCACACGGCAGACTTTTTACGGGGTGGTTTGCCATTGCCTTCCCCAGTCTTTTACACTTTCCCCTCAGCAAGCTGGGTACTCATTTTACTGACCTCGGAAGGATGGAAGGCTGCGTCAACCTTGGGCCGGCTACCTGAATTCAGCTTCCGCCAGAATCGAACTCAGGTTGTGAGCAGAGAGTTCAGACCACAGTACTGCTGCTTTACCACTCTGCGCCACGGGGCTGCTTTGGTGGCCGCTGTGGTGGGAGAGCACTTCAAACTCTACAAATGCCCTATGCAGAAAGTGCTCCTATCAAGTATATAATTGTATATGTCTGAAAGCACCATGGTTATGAATGCTTTTTCTTTGCATGTTTGTTTGCTTATAGGGAAACTGTGGCGTGTTTCATTCCTTTTCTCATATAATATGCTTTCTGTACAGGGAAGCAGAGAGAGAGAGAGAGAATATCTCCCACTGTGTGTATACACTCTCACACACACTACATTTATCTATGCATGCATTGTGAAATGTATGTTGGTTGTTTAAATTATAACTTCATGGAAACCCAACATTGAGGATTAATATAAAGAGTCAAGTGCCACCTTATGAGCTAATAATGTTTTATTTGAGGGAAATTTAACCTTCGAGTGCTCACTTAATGTGGGTTTGAGGAAAAACAAACAGGATCAAGGGATGAGAAAACACATGAAGTGCAGGATTAGGGGTGTGCACAAAAAATTGACATTTTTTTAAATTCAGCTGTAATGGAGCCAAAAAAAAAATCAGTATTTCTGATTTTCCTGAATTCCAATTCCAATACCAATATGGTATTTGGTTCAGAATACTTCTGGAATCCAAGATTTTTTTGGCTCCATTATAGCCATTGGGAACTAGGAGTGTGTATTAAGGTATAGACAAACTGAAAATATAACCGCAAAAACCCTATCAATATTTTTGGGAATATTTTGGTATCCCAAATGTATCAGGGTTTTTTCAGGCGAATCAGGGAAAATCTCTTCCTCCCCCAAAGTCCTGGATGTATTCAGGAGTTACTTGCAAACCTGGAGCAACAGCTGAGGGGCTGGAGCATATTGCTCTCACCACTCAGCTGTTTTTGGCTTTCTTCTGAAGTCCCTTTAAACTGGCATGTTTAAAGAGACTGCAGAAGACAGCTCACTAAACAGCTAAGGGGCACTCTCCCTGTCAGGTCAGCTGGGGCTATTTTGGGCCATTTGACCGAACTGCCAAAGAGAGTCCTAGAGGAGCCTGTGGGAAAAGTTCTCCCCACAGCTTTGCAGGCTCCGTTGGGCAGTCCAGTTTAAACCCTGCTGCCCGGCAGAGTCCCAGTGGGATGATCTGATTGCCAGCTCTGTCGGGCAGCCCAAGCTATCCCAAAGCTGTTTAAAAGGGATGTGGTCCCTTTAAACACCGTGATCCCTTTAAACACCATTTAACTGTGGCTATCGGTGTTCCCGGATAATCCTGAATATTTTCAGGATCAACTATACTGGATATCCAAAACAATCCTAAAATGCATATTCACTTGAATAAATAGCCAACAAAATACCAATGCATTTTTTCCAATGTATTCCAGTTCCAATGTACCCGAATTCACACTGCTATACAAGATGAAATGTACTTATGGAACATTCAGATTTAATCAGTAAAAATACAGAGACTAGTAATCCTAAATCAGTTGACATGTGTGATTAGGGTTGTCAGACAACAGGTGATGGGAGACTGGGGAGGCTGGGGCATGAGGGGGTTACCATAGAGTTTCCATCACTTCATAGAACAGTGATTTTTCTCTTCATTTCCCCACCACCAACCTACTGAACACCAGCATCAATCAGGGGTTGCTGGCAGGTGGTCTCCTGCCTTAGCAAGAGACCTGGCATACCTACCCGTAACAAATGGGGACACGGGGCAATTCAGGAAGCATTTATGAGCAGAGAAAGGATGCATCCCATTTTTCTAAGCAGGATGAGTGGTTTCCACAAAGGGACACGCTTGTGTGCTTTCCTCATTGCTGCATCTGCTGATATATAGGGTTTTTTTTTTTACAGAAGTAAAAAGTGAATTGCAATAATGGGCGGTTCCTTCATGGAGAGTGGTTTGGCCAGCAAAAAATGGAGGGCTTTACTCAAGTTTGAAAAAAAAAAAAGAGATACAGGCTTACTTCATACAGCCTAACAAGAAGAAATTAACGGCCAGCAATAAAAAGAGATACTGGCTTACTTCATACAGCTGAACAACTAGAAGAAATTAATTAATAATACTGAAGAAGTGAAACACGAAACGCGTCTATTATTGTTGTTGTTATTATTGTTATTTTCATGCTGTATGTTCAATCGACAATGAGCTCTGTGGAAAATTGTTTTTATCTGTTATTGAAAATTATAAGCAAAGGTATGATAGCCTTTATATCACAGTTCTATTTTTGTATTTTTTTGAATGTATCCAAACTGTGATCCCATAATTGTTTTTTGCATCTGCTGATATAGCACAGCAAAAAACCGGGCTTCCATATAGCAAGTTTTCCTGCCCGAGTCTCCCAGCAGTAGCCATCCCTCTTCCTTTGGGCCACAAGGATTTTATCTTATTGAAAGCAGCGATCAAATAGTATATCAGTATAACGTTGTATGTAACATATTTTCAGGATTTCCAGATTTTTAAAAAATAATAAAGTAAATATCTAGTCACTCCCATGGAGAAGTTGTAAGGGGAAAGACATATACCGTATTTTTTGCACCATAAGGCGCTCCAGAGGATAGGATGCACCTTCCTCCTGGGGGGCGATCCGCTGGCTCTGCCTCCGATCCGGCGCTTCCCCCGCGCCTGCCTGCCTGGCTCCATCTTCTTCAGGCAAGCGCTGGGATCGCTCCACGTGGCCCCAGCGCTTCACAAGCGCTGGCTGCGGAGGGGGCAGCGTGCTTCCTCCTTGCCTGTGTGCCTAGCTTCAGCTGTGATGTTTAAAGCAAGCGCTGGGATCGGAGGGGGGAGGGAGCGATCCCGGCGCTTGCTTTAAACATCACAGCTGAAGGCAGGCACACAGGGAAGTAGGAAGCACGCTGCCCCCTCCGCGGCCGGCGCTTGTGAAGCACTGGGGCCACGTGGAGCGATCCCAGCGCTTGCCTGAAGAAGATGGAGCCAGGCAGGCAGGCGCGGGGGAAGCGCCAGATCGGAGGAAGAGACAGCAGATCCCCCCCCCGAAGGTACGTACCTTCGGACCATAAGACGCACACACTTTTCTCCCCACTTTTTTTGGGGGGGGGAAGTGCATCTTATGCTCCGAAAAATACGGTAACTGTAGCAAAAGAAACTAGACATTTAAAAAATGAAAACTGGGAATTCAGAGAACCTTTAACAATATTCATGTCATAACTCACCCCAGAACCCTCCTTTGTTCATTCACTCTAACAGGGCTGCATTTAAGATTTAGGCACCTCCGTGCTGGGAAGTCGTGGAAGGGGTTCTTATCTGTTTCCTGGCTTTCTCTGCCTTCGGCCTTCAGCATCCAGCCCAGTCAGAAAGCTATTTAGGGAAACACAGGCTGGTATAACACACAGCATTTTGGTAGTCTGCCGCCACTCCTTTAAAATCAAAACCCAGGAGGAAAAAAGGAGAAACCTCACCTGGCATTGCTAGAGATAGAGCCAACAGCCCTGCAAAGAAGACCAGTTGCAGGCTGCAACCACACCCAATGCTGGTTAGCCAGAAATGTAGCTGTGGTCTAAGGTCACTAAATCCCTAGAGAACTCTAATTCACAGCACAGAAATTAGCATTAAGGAAAGGTTAAGGCTTTTTATTAAAGTAACAAAAAGCAGTCAGGGGTTTAAAAGATAATCATGAAGGCAGTGCAGTACAGAAAACAAAAACATCACATAAATAACTAACACAATAATTGAACAGGCAGTAATTTACCATGTGGGATGGCAGCATTATCTCTTCAGCCGACAGCCATTCATCATCCTGGAAGAATGGCCAGAGGGAGTGGCAGGTTAGCAAGCCTCTTGCCATCTCACATCCCTCCACACTCAAAACTTCTGCTAGTACGTTGTTACAGTATTCGCGGCCCCCAAAGGTATTCCAGACTACCCATGGCAATGGAAATCTAATTACAAGATGACTCAACAGATCTTAGGTTTTGATAGCCCCCTTAGATTACTAGCTGTCAAAACAATTAAGGTCAGCTGTAACATTTTTTTCCCATTGTACATAGGCCCTTTGCAGCTACAGGGAGTCAAAGGCACTTTACCTGGCAACTCAGATCTTAAAAGAACTCTCACTACCTGCTGATGGTTTACACACCCCAGGCCATAGAGCCTAATTTAGGGTTCAGGACTCATGAAAGAGCCGACACCAGAAGGCCTTTTCATGACAATTCAACTGCTGATTTAAAAAAATAAAAAGCCCCACCCACCTTGAGAGGCAGGAAGCAATGGCTGCCATAGGAACAGCGTAAAGGAAAATGGCTTCCATAGGTCTGGGAGAATAATTTTTTTTTTCCAGTCCACAGCAGCTATCCTGGCTTTATTGCAGTGTTTCCCAAAACTTTGCAACAATGCAGGTTTGAGAAAGGTCAAAGAAAAGCTGGAGAAATCTTAGGCGGTATAAGCAGGGCTTTGTTTGTAGAAAAAGTTTTATATCATCAATTTTATTATATTATTCTTGTTCAGCCAGGCATATGTGTTAAAGGAGAAAGAACGCCTTTTAAAAAATCGGACCAAAGCCGAGCAGACGAGAGGAACAGAGACTATGAACAGGAATACAAACATGCTGAAAAAGATCAAGATGGGTAGCTGTGTTAGTCTGTCTGCAGCAGCAGAAAAGAGTAAGAGTCCAGTAGCAAAGACTGGCCGAGAGAGAGATCTTGGGGTCATAGTAGATAACTCACTGAAAATGTTGAGATGTGTGACTGCAATTAAAAATCCCAACACTGTGCTGGGAATTATTAGGAAGGGAACTGAAAACAAATCAGCCAGTATCATAATGGGATACAATCTCAAAAATGATAGAATGATCTCGGTCCGAATCCAAGGCAAACCATTCAATATCACAGTAATCCAAGTCTATGCCCCAACCACTGATGCAGAAGAGGCTGAAGGGGACCAGTTCTATGAAGATCTACAACACCTTCTAGAATTAACACCAAAAAAAGATGTCCTCCTCATCATAGGGGACTGGAATGCCAAAGTGGGAAGTCAAAAGGTAATCGGAAAAACTGACAAGGCTAATAGAGTTTTGTCAAGAGAACAAGCTGGTCATAGCGAGGAAATTGAGGAGGACCTAAAGAACCTCTTGTTGAGGGTGAAAGAGGAGAGCACAAAAGTAGGCTTGAAACTCAACAAAACTAAGATCATGGCATCCGGCCCCATCACACCTAGGCAAATAGAAGGGGAAGATATGGAAGTAGTGGCAGACTTCACATTTTTGGGGTCCAAGATCACTGCAGATGGTGACTTTGGCATTGAAATTAAAAGACGTTTGCTCCTTGGGAGAACAGCTATGGTGAACCTGGGCAGTATAATAAAAAGTAGAGACATCACCCTGCCAAAAAAAGGCCGTATAGTCAAAGCAATGGTATTCCCAGTAGTAATGTATGGTTGTGAGAGCTGGACCATAAGGAAGGCTGAGTGCAGATGAATAGATGCTTTGGAGCTGTGGTGCTGGAGAAGAATCTTGAGAGTCCCTTGAACTGCAAGAAGATCAAATCAGTCAGTCCTAAGGGAAATCAACCCAGACTGTTCCCTGGAAAGTCAGATGCTGAAGCTGAAGCTCAAATGCTTTGGCCACCAAATGAGAAGGGAGCACTCACTGGAGAAGATCCTGATGCTGAGAAAGACAGAAGGCGAAAGAAAAGGGGACGGCAAAAGATGAGACGACTGGACAGCATTACTGATGTAACAAACACGAATTGAGCAGACTTCGGGGGATGGTGGAAGACAGGAGGGCCTGGCGTGACTTTGTCCATGGTGTCACAAAGAGTCAGATTCAACTGTGCGACTGAACATCTCTCTCTCGGCTTGGCTTCGCGAACGAAGATTTAAGAAGGGTGCAATAGTCCACGTCTGCTGCAGGCTCGCTGGTGGCTGACAAGACCAATGCGGGACAGGCAGGTCCGGCCACAGTGGCTGCAGGGAAAAGTATTTTTTGACCGCAAGTAAGGATGCCCGTTGACCGCGGCTAGCCAACTGGGGTGGAGGAGACGAGCTTTGTTTAGGCCACCTTTTCTAGGCCCCTCTCCGTGTGGAGCAAGCAGTGCTGTCCCTACATAAGGCTGCTTGGTCGTTCAGGGTGCTGCCGAAAAATGCTTTCGTCTCCGGGTTAGCATCAGGCGACCAATACCCTGAACCGCCTACATGCAGGATCAGGACTGCGGCTTCCAGTGGCACCTTCCACCTGCCGTTTCGCCCCTTGCCCATCGCTGCAGGACTTGATGCGTTGTGGGTTGTGTATGTGGATATGCCCTTCAGGCCTGCGCAGAGGAATTTTTTAGGTGAAGCCCAGTGTGCGCGGTACTGGCTCCACCCTTTCACCTGGGGGTCATCTGCCATGGCCCAGTAAGCCGGGACGCCGGCAGCGAGTCCTCCAGGTGGTAGGTGTTACATTAACGAGCTCTATCTGCCCGGGTTTGATGTTAGAGTTTTCCTTCTCTTAGGCTGGCAAGGTTGGTGGGCCCAGCCTGCCCATCCGGTTATACCGCCGGACAATTCGGTCGCACCATGACGTAGCAAACTCTGTGAAAAACGGGGGGGGGGGGGGGGGACCAGCGAGAAGGTGTTGCTACGGATGCAGTAATGCAGGAGAGGCCATTGCAGTGACCATCTGCCAGGCATAGCCAGACAGTGACCATGCGGCATTCACTACACCGGGAGAGGAGAGGCTATGTATTGCGCATACACTTTCCCTGGGGGGGTAGGATACCCAGAGGCTTCTCTTATGTTCTTAAAGACTAACAAGATTTGTGGTAGGGTAGGAGCTTTTGTGAGTCACTGCTTGCCTTGTGGATAGAAGTGAGCAGTGACCCACAAAAGCTCATACTCTAACACAATTTTTTTGTTTGGCTGAAAAAGAGTAAGATGCTTTTGGTATGTCTCAGCAGCAGGTTTTCTGCCTTGGTAATTTCAGACGGAGATAATCCAGACAAGCATTACTATAGTCATGTGAGGATTTTTATGGTCCTACATGTGCCTTTGAGGCAAATTTTTACAGTAATGCATTTTATAAAATTAAAATACAGCCTTGGTAATTCCTTCCTTTGCATGCAGTACCTTAAATGATGCTGCATCAATTAGATCAGACATTGCATATTCATTTTGCATTTTTACTAAGCAGTTGAAGTAAGCGGTTGTGTGGATTAGCACAGTTAGCTGACTTAGCTTCTGATATGTTATTGAAATATTGCCTGCATGAGCAATTTGCAGTCAGAGGGCAGAAATAATTCTAATGAGGTCAATTAGCATTTGAAGTTCTTTTTAGTAGCTTTAATTAAGCACAACCTTATACCAAGGACGTCTGTGATTTCTTTCCTCGCCTCTTTGTTAACGTGATCTATAGAAAAGTTAAACTATTTATTTCAAGTTTGCACAAAAGAATCCTCTCATTTTCACTGCCTGCTCTTTTAGTTAAGAAACCAACAACACCACATTCGTGAGGTAAAATGACCCTCCATGGATTTACAAGGGAAGCAAAAGAGCTTTTAAGGCCATTCCATCCATCCGATAACCGATGGTCGTGCATCCCAGAGTCACATTTAATACGAATTCAAGTTCTTGTGTTTTTCCTGCGGGATGTTTAGAGCTCATTTAAGACATTCTGTGTTGTTGGGGAGTTTTATTCTGTAGATGAGGACATTTTTGGGGAGCGTTGCTTACTTTGGTTCGAAATGCTGCTGCAAATGAAAAAGGGGTGACGGTGATGCAAACAGGCGAGTGAGCAAGTGAGGGAGGAGCAGTAGCAGGCGCCGCTGCTCCCCTGCTCCGGCCGAGGGACACTAATGCCAGTGGGCAAGGAAGCAGCTGCCACCCACTTCCCCAGCCTGTGAACTGTGAAGGGATGCCAATGGAAGCAAGCGGGTGCGGGGGGGGGGGGGGGGAGGAGCTGTCCTGCTGCTGCTGCCACATGAGTTTTAGAGGGATGA
The DNA here is from genome assembly GCF_032191835.1 of Heteronotia binoei. NCBI lineage: Eukaryota > Metazoa > Chordata > Lepidosauria > Squamata > Gekkonidae > Heteronotia > Heteronotia binoei. The sequence goes on from NC_083227.1 coordinate 156,172,867, forward strand.
CCGTGACAGTTAGCAGGGAGTCATCAACTGCCCCATCACCACTATATGAACAGTGGGGGGCAGTAGTGTGGGTGAGGGGAGGTGAAAATAGTTGCCCTCCTGCTGCGTTAGCTACGGAGGCGGAAGTGGTACAGACTTGCAGGCGTACGGGGGAGCAGGAGTAAACACTCGCAGGGTGGCCCGGTGAGCAAGTGGAGAAGTCTCTCGGTTCCCTCTCTTATTCAGATATAATAAGAGAATATCGCTAATCCTCTGTGTTGTAGTTCCTCACTGATGCTGTTTTAAGTCAACAAACCTGGTAGGAGAGGGGATAGATAATGTGTGAGGAGGTAATGGAAATGGCAGACAGGTGCACTTGCCACCCCACAGAGTGGATTACTTGTCTTCCCAACAGTGTTGCATTGATAGGTTTCTATGCACAATATTTCTGCCTATTATTACTCTGTCAGGAAACCTTTTTTTGGAGGGGGAGGACCCTATAAAAGCTTGGACCTGCTGTTTTCCTTTTCATGTCAAATACTTTCTTACTGAGAAACTTACATTTATGGGTTATGTGTGACTTGCTTTGCACTGCTATTGCTTTACCATCGCCAAACTGTGCGAGTATGTATGTGGTTTAATGCCTGCATTCTTGGAGTGTCAAATGCCTAAATTTAACCATGCTACGAGTAAGGTTTAATTGCCTATGAAATTAAATTAGTAGTCTTTCTCTTATCTGTCTAGGAGGAGTTATGCAATGGGAGATGCAGCCTGAGAGATTTTTATCTCAGTTGGCTGGGGAAATATAAAGTGCCAGGCGTGTATTTTGCTTTATTCCACAATAAAATGGAGCAGAGTTCTCTGATGTGCTTGAAATTTGGCAAACTATGTTCCACGGCTGCAGGCTACAGTCCCTGAGAATATCATCCCAACTGGGTGGAAAACAAAGAAAGAAAAAAGAGCTGGAATAGTGTTTGTTATTAAAACCGATGAAAAAAACCAAATTCAGTAAAGGATCTAAGCGGATATAATAACAAACAGAAGGGAAATCGATAACATTGATAGGGAAAGAAGCAAACTGATTTTATTATTATGTTTTGGTGTAACCTCTTGCTAGCTGTCGTTCCTACATAAATTTGCTCTTCTGTATTTGAAGATGTGACAATAAATTATAATTGTCAAAAAATATTTTTTTAGATATCTGGAAGGGAATCACTTATCTGCTGTGCCCAAGGAACTCTCCATGTTCAAGCATCTGACATTGATGTAAGTATCTCAGCATGTGGTGCTGCCCCAATGAAAGTATTTTTCCGTTCTATGATGTAGGCACATAATATGCATTCCTGTACAGTGATACTGGTGACTGACTAACTCACACATGGACTGTTAAAGGCGTCTTGCAAATACAGCTTGCATGGTAAACTCTTTTTTTCCTCTGGAAATGGAAAATATTAGCCAGTGCTGCCTTTAAAATAGGGATCACTCATAATATTAGGGTTTGTAGAATCTTTCGGGCTCAAGTGCCGTGTTCTACTGGAGAAAGTTTTTCTTCTCCAGTAGAACACGGCACTTGAGCCCGAAAGATTCTTAAAACCCTAATGATGTTACCAGCCGTGAAAACCTGAAATCTTTGATAACTCATAATATTGCTTGAGCCGGATGATAATCCTGTTTCTGTTAGAGGCACATGGAAGGCAAGTTGTCCAGAGCCCTCCTTGCTGGTGACAGTATTAAGTCTTTAACTAGGAAGGCAGTTTGAGTACATGTTTGAGTATGTTGCCCTGACCTGGATATCCCAGACGAGCCCAATCTCATGAAATCTCAGAAGCTAAGCAGCCCTGGTTAGTAATTGGGTGGGAGACCACCAAGAAAGGTCAAGGCCATGACAGAGAAGCAGGCAGTGGCAAACCACCTCTGGACCATCTCTTGCCTTGAAAACCCTACAGTAGGGGTGTCAATTGTCCAGCCCACAGGCCCGATCCAGCCCCCAGAGGGCTTCTATGTGGCCTGTGAGGAACTGGCTATGGTTTGCTTCCTTCTCCCCCTTTCCTGCTTCTGTCATCACCATTTTTGTTTTTCGCCATGGGACTGAGGCAGCCTCTCACTCTTTCCCTATTCCTCCTCATTCTTCGGCAGGGAGGGGGAGGTATGAGGAGTCTCAGCCAATGGAGGAGCTTGGCTCTGTAGCTCTGCTATCTGACTGGGAGAGCCTGGCACAGCTAGAGCTCTCTCAATGAAAGCCAGAGCTGTGCCTGACTCTCTCAGTCACACAGCACAGCTACAGAACCAAGCTCCTCCATTGGCTGAGGCTCCTCCTCCTTCCCTCTCCCTTGGGGAAGAATGAGACACCACTTTGCTTAGCTGTCTCAATCCCACAGGAGAAATTTTAAAAGCTCCTGTAAGACCAACACAGTTTTATTCAAGATAAGTAAGAGGGTTTTGCCTTGTTTGTCCCCACCCCACCCCCATTAACCTGGTTTTGCCAGGAAAGCCATGTGAACTGTTTAGATGAGGAAGAATAACAAGCCAGTAAGGTGGAGATGGAAGATTTTGAACTTAGGCTTCCCAGATACTAGGCTGATACTGATCACTATACATTGATATCTCTCTGTTCTTGCACTGCCTCATAGGAGTTGCAGTGATTTTTCTGGAGAAGACTATAGCTTTGTAGATAAACACATAGTCCTCAATCTGTGTCTTGATGCCTTCACATGTTCTTGACCATCACACAAAGCAATTTATGTACTTAAAAGCTCTCAATGCCCAGCCATTTCATATTTTTCCCTGGGTCCTAGGTCACAGGGCACAGAGCACTGATCATGAGATTTCTGTAATGAATGGCAATAAATCAGAAGTAGGTTTGCAACTTACAGATACAACAATTGAACAACACCTGAAGAGCATACTCAAGATTGCTACAGCACAGACATTGTCACCAGATTTTGATGCAATAATTCAAAGCAAGTGGTGTCAGTTATCAGAGTGTTAAATAAACAAAATATTCAAGGATGCTAATCTTTTAAGCATGTTTTATTTATTTTTAATTTTTAACTGTGTTTGTCTTATTTATATCTTCATTACCTGGCATTACATTTTATGACACACATGGCCAAGCCTGACAAGGCCTTTTTGTTCTTGTTGTTCAGTCGCACAGTCGAGTCTGACTCTTTGTGGCCCCATGGACAAAGTCAAGCCAGGCCCTCCTGTCTTCCACCATCCTCCTAAGTCTGCCCAAATTTGTGTTTGTTACATCAGTAACAGTGTCCAGCCATCTCATCTTTTGCCGTCCCCTTCTTCTTTTGCCTGCTGTCTTTCCTAGCATCAGGATCTTCTCCAGGGAGTGCTCCCTTCTCATTTGGTGGCCAAAGCATTTGAGCTTCAGCTTCAGCATCTGACCTTCCAGGGAACAGTCTGGGTTGATTTCCCTTAGGACTGACTGATTTGATCTTCTTGCAGTCCAAGGGACTCTCAAGAGTCTTCTCCAGCACCATATTTCAAAAGCATCTATTCTTCTGTGCTCGGCCTTCCTTATGGTCCATTTCTCACAGCCATACATTACTACTGGGAATACCATCGCTTTGACTACATGGACTTTTGTTGGCAGGGCGATGTCTCTACTTTTTATTATACTGCCCAGGTTCGCCATAACTGTCCTCTCAAGGAGCAAACATCTTTTAATTTCATGGTTATAGTTACCATCTGCCGTGACTTGGATCCCAGAAATGTGAAATCTGTCACTACTTCTATGTCTTCCCCTTCTATTTGCCAAGGTTTGATGCGGCCAGATGCCATGGTCTTAGTTTTTTTGATGTTGAGTTTCAAGCCAACTTTTGTGGTCTCCTCTTTCACCCTCAACAAGAGGTTCTTTAGGTCCTCCTCACTTTCTGCCATTAGAGTAATGTCATCTGCATATCTGAGGTTGTTGATGTTTTTCCCGGCAACCTTAATTCCAGCTTGTGCTTCATCCAGGCCAGCATTCCGCATGATGTACTCTACATATAAATTAAATAATCAGGTGACAATATACATTCTTGTTGAACTCCTTTTCCTATTCTAAACCAATCAGTTGTTCCTTATCCCGTTCTGACCGTTGCTTCTTGACCCTTATACAGGTTTCTCAGGAGACATGTGAGGTGGTCTGGTACTCCCATCTCAACAGTTTGTTGTGATCCACACAATCAAAGGCTTTAGCATAGTCGATGAAGCAGAAATAGAAGTTTTTCTGATACTCCCGTGCTTTCTCCATAATCCATCGAATGTTGGCAATTTGATCTCTAGTTCCTCTACCTCTCCGAAACCCAGCTTGAACTTCTGGTAGTTCCTGATCTATATACTGCTGAAGCCTAGCTTGTAGGATAACATGACCTTGCTGGCATGTGAAATGAGTGCAATGGTGCAATAGTTTGAACATTCCTTGGCATTACCCTTCTTTGGGATTGGAATATAAACTGATCTTTTCCAATCCTGTGGCCACTTTTGTGTTTTCCAAATTTGTTAACATAATGTGTGCATCACTTTAACAGCATCATATTTTAGGACTTTGAATAGCTCAACTGGGATACCATCATCTCCACTCGCTTTGTTGTTAGTAATATTTTCTAAGGCCCATTTGACTTCACACTCCAGGATGTCTGGCTCAAGGTCATCGATTTCACTGTCATAGTTTTCCGGGACATTGAAATCCTTCTTGTATAATTCTTCTGTGTATTCTTGCCATCTCTTCCTGATCTCTTCTGCTTCTGTTAGGTCCCTACCATTTTTGTCCGTTATCATGGCCATCTTTGCACGAAACGTTCCCTTGATTTCTCCAATTTTCTTGAAGAGATCTCTTGTCCTTCCCATTCTATTATTTTCCTCTATTGCTTTGCATCATTCCTTCAGGAAGGCTTCCTTATCTCTCCTTGCTGTTTTCTGGAAAGCTGCATTCAGTTGGGTGAATCTTTCCTTTTCACCTTTGCCTTTCGCTTTCCTTCTTTCCTCAGCTATTTGTAAAGCCTCGTCAGACAGCCACTTTGCTTTCTTGCATTTCTTTTTCTTTGGGATGGTGCTGATTGCTGCCCTCTGTACAATGTCATGTACAGAGTAGTTCTTCAGGCACTCTATCATCTCTAGTTTCTTAAACCTATTCTTCACCTCCACTGTATATTCATAAAAGATGTGATCAAGGTCAAACCCGAATGGCCTAATGGCTTCCCCAGTTTTCTTCAGTTTAAGCCTGAATTTTGCGATTAATAGCTCATGATCTGAGCCGCAGTCAGCTCCAGGTCTTGTTTTTGCTGACTGTAAGGAGCTTTTCCATCTTTGACTGCAGAGTATATAATCAATCTGATTTCTGTGTTGCCCATCAGGTGATGTCCATGTGTGGAGTCGCCTTTTAGGTTGTTGGAAGAGGGTGTTCGCTATGACCAGTTTGTTCTCTTGGCAAAAAGTCTTTGCCCGGCTTCATTTTGTTCTCCAAGGCCAAACTTGTCAGTTGTTCCAGTTACCTTTTGACTTCCTACTTTGGCATTCCAGTCCCCTATGATGAGGAGGACATCTTTTCTTGGTATTAATTCTAGAAGGTGTTGTAGATCTTCATAGAACTGGTCCACTTCAGCATCTTCTGCATCAGTGGTTGGGGCCTAGACTTGGATTATTGCGATATTGAATGGTTTGCCTTGGATACGGACTGAGATCATTCTGTCATTTTTGAGATTGTATCCCATTACTGCCTTCCTCACTCTCTTGTCAACTATAAAGGCAACACCATTTCTTCTATGGGACTCTTGGCCACAATAATAGATGTAGTGATCGTCTGAGTTAAATTCACCCATTCCCGTCCGTTTTAGTTCACTGCTTCCCAAGATGTCGATGTTCAGTCTTGCCATCTCTTGTTTGACCACATCTATGTCAAATCCAGCTCTTATGAGTTTGACACCCATGTAGCCACAGGTACGTTGTGACTAGGGGTGTGCATTTCGAATACTTTCACTAATAAAAAGGTGTTACCCTGCGAGTACTTGCTCTGATTTTACAGGAGGATTCTGAATTGGCCATTGATTATGAATCTCTGCTTCTTCCTTACTGTGAGACAGATTCTTCTGCCAAAACACTGTTCCCCGCTCTAACTGAGCAGCCACTTGGTAGCCATGTTAATAAGAGAATTATAACTTTTTATAACCAGCTAATGTATAACCAGCAATGGCGTGCCTGCTGACTGCGACATCTGTGTGGGCAGGCGTTCAGCCAATGCTAAGCCAATTGCACTGGCTACCAATTGAGTACCGGATCTGCTTCAAGGTGTTGGTACTGACCTTTAAAGCCCTATGTGGCCTAGAACCAGAATACCTGAGGGACCACCTCTCCTCATATGTGCCCCGGAGAGCCTTGCAGACCGTCATTTACTGGTCGTTTCCAGCCCAAAGGATGTCTGCTTAGCCTCAACCGGGGCCAGGGCTTTTTCTGCCCTAGCCCCGGCCTGGTGGAACATGGTCCCAGATCAGGCCCTGTGGGACCTATTACAGTTCTTCAGGGCCTGTAAAGAGGAGCCGTTCAACCAGACCTTCGATTAAGGTGGTGGGCACCCAATTCTTAGGCCTCCCTTGCTGTAGTTGGGGAGGGACCGTGGCTCAGTGGTAGAGCATCTGCTTGGGAAGCAGAAGGTCCCAGGTTCAATCCCTGGCATCTCCAAAAAAGGGTCCAGGCAAATAGGTGTGAAAGACCTCAGCTTGAGACCCTGGAGAGCCGCTGCCAGTCTGAGAAGACAATACTGACTTTGATGGACCAAAGGTCTGATTCAGTATAAGGCAGCTTCATATGTTCATATGTAGTTCTCCAAATGTATACAGCCCATAATAATAAGGTCTCCCATTTGGTTTATGACCTAGCAGCTTCCAGCTATTTGGACTGCTGTCATTCCCAATTTATTATGCAACCTGTTTTTAATTGTTTAATTATTTATCATTGTAACTATTTTAATGGTCTTTGTAGTATTATTATTGTGACCCACCCTGAGCCTGCTTGCAGGGAGAGTGGGATATAAATTGCAAAATAAATAAATAACAACTTTCTGCATGCCCCACCCTTTTATAGAGAAGGTATTAGGCTTTTGCCCAGGCCAGAGATTTATTGTCGCTAAGGAGGAGTCCTCTTGTAATTCCCTTTGTAAATGGCACTTGACACGAAGTGAAGTTCAAACATGAACGATGATTTCATTGAACAGCCACAGTTGGGTTAAGAATAGGCAGGGGATGATAAACTGATGTAAATTGTATTGGTTATACCAGGGGTGGCCAACGGTAGCTCACCAGATGTTTTTTGCCTACAACTCCCATCAGCCCCAGCCATTGGCCATGCTGGCTGAGGCTGGTGGGAGTTGTAGGCAAAAAATGTCTGGAGAGCTACCGTTGACCACCCCTGGGTTATACAAATTATAATACAAATTATAATATTATACAAATTGTAATATTTTGAACTGGCAACAGAATATAGTTGAAGCTTATTTTCTTAGAGAATCATTCCTTAACTGTGAGAGGTTTGTCCCTTCTGAGCTGAACCCACTGAATAATTGAGTAAGAAATATCCTCCTCTTTCTAGGAGCAATGATCCTTTTCTGCTAGACTGGCAGTTTTAACCTACTATCCAGTCTCTTCTATCCCAGTTCTGGAGGCTGTGATTGAATGGAATTCAGCTAGGGTTTTAAGCTCTAATTTCTGAACTTTCCCCCAAATGTGATGATACACAGTGAGGGCAAGGAGTTGTGTCCCTTCACTTCCCAAGTTAATTTGTCTATTTCCCTCAGACCAACGCACACACACTCCTCCAGACTGGCTACTGCCAAGCCAAAGTCCACACCATGACTGACTGACTCTTTTCCCCAGCACTCAGCTGATTCCAAAGCTCTCCTAAGCTGGTGCTGATCAATCAGAGAGAAGGGGGTGGGTGCAGGCAGCAGCCTGTCAATCAAATTGTGCTTCACAGTTAGGCATTAACCCTTTAAACTCCCCGCTCTCAGCTTTTGATGCACTTGGCATCCTGGTTTTGGAGATCCGTTGGTCACACCATTCTTAATAGTTTGTTTGGAAAATCTTGATTCTAATCATCATCATCATAGTTTAATACAGTCTCACGACCAGAATACAGTATAAACGTAATACGAAAAAAATAAAAACAGACATAGTATACTAAAATAGAGATTGAAATTTAAGAACTTTAAAATGCAATTCCTGCAGTCTAAGAATTAATGCACAAAACTCAGCAACTGAATGCGTAATCTCTGAATTCTTATCTGATGGGAACCAATTAAGTCTTGCTTTGTTTGTATTAATATAAGCAGGTGTCCCATCGACTAATTTATTTATTTATTCATTATTTGTATCCCGCCCTTCCCACAAGTGGCCTTCCCACAAGTGGCTAATGAAGTGATATTTCTAAAACGAGCCTCCCTATAATATGGGCAACTGAAAAACATATGCTTTACAGAGTCAGCCTCACTTAGAGGGCATGAGCATGGCCTTTCAGAATAGGGGATTTTATTGTACCTGCCTTGCATAACTGCAGATGGAAGGGCAGAACATCTAGCTAGAGCAAATGCCCTTCTAAAATGTCTTTCTTCCAATGAAGTCAGATATGATGCCGGCTCAATAGTGCTTTTGATAGCAACACCCCAAGTTTGGATGCGCTAGAGATATCAGACTGTCGCTCTATGTCCTCAATTCTATGTTTAATTAGCCCTTTAGCTTGTTCAAGTCCATAAGTTAAGATTAATTGAGGTGAAAAGCCAATTCTATGAATATGGCTGTAGACTGCCTTGAGCCAACTGGATTGGAAATCATCCTGGAAAATCAAAGGAAACGTGCCTTGTGGGTTAAAATGACCTTTCAGCCACATATAGATGGATAGAATACAAACCCTAGCTTCAAACCTGAGATTACCAGACTCCAGTCATATCCAAGCATCGGATACACAGTTCGGAACTTGCAGAACAGCTCTTAGAAATATGGACTAAACTATTTCTTGTGGGGCAAAGCACGAGGAGGGTGATCCTAGAAACGTTCCATAGAGCAGTCGTGCCAATGATGTGGCCTTATATAACTTCAGGGCCGCTTAACATAGTATCCTCCGTGAGTTCGAAAAAAATTCCAGTGTGGCATTTGCTGATCTTTCCCCTAGATCAGCAACATATTTGCTGTGCTTAACCCTAGAACCAGAGGCCTGTAAAACTACACCTAAGTATTTAAAACTGTCAACTGGTTCTATCTGATGTCCGTTTATTGCCCAATTCCTGGGTTTTGATCTATTCCCAAAGGCTGCAGTGTTGGTTTTTTGATAGTTTATTGTGAGAAGTTCGTCTTCACAGAAAACGCTGAACTTCCTTAGGGCTCGCCTAAGACCGACTGGGGTTCGAGATGATATCACAGCATCATCAGCATTCAGTAAGACAGATATATGCCGGTTTGCAAGTTTAGGGGGATGGAGATCAGATGTGTTGAGCCAACTTACTATATTATTGATGTAAAAAAATAAACAAAGCTGGGGCTAATAGACATCCTTGCCTAACACCTCTAAGGGTTTTTGTAGGGTCAGTGAGATGGCCAGATCTACTGCATCTGACTCTTAAAGTATGGTCATGTCGGGCCTGTAATAGAAACAGAAGTCTTTTATCAATGTTTGAATTTAGGAGCTTATTCCAAAGCCGGGGTCTGATTCTAGTTAGGGGAGGGATGGCGGCTCAGTGGTAGAGCATCTGCTTGGGAAGCAGAAGGTCCCAGGTTCAATCCCCGGCATCTCCAACTAAAAAAGGGTCCAGGCAAGTAGGTGTGAAAAACCTCAGCTTGAGACCCTGGAGAGCCGCTGCCAGGCTGAGTAGACAATACTGACTTTGATGGACCGAGGGTCTGATTCAGTATAATGCAGCTTCATATGTAGGAGGGACGGTGGCTCAGTGGTAGAGCATCTGCTTGGGAAGCAGAAGGTCCCAGGTTCAATCCCCGGCATCTCCAACTAAAAAAGGGTCCAGGCAAGTAGGTGTGAAAAACCTCAGCTTGAGAACCTGGAGAGCCGCTGCCAGGCTGAGTAGACAATACTGACTTTGATGGACCGAGGGACTGATTCAGTAGAAGGCAGCTTCATATGTTCATATATTCTAATCAAAATTTGAGAAAATACTTGTTTTCAGCATCAATGACCTTTATGTCTGTGTCTTCCTACAGTGACTTGAGTAACAACAGCATCAGCATGTTGGCCAATTACACCTTCAGTAATATGACACAGCTCTCGACACTGTAAGTATTCAGCGGTTCTGGCATCAGCTCTAATTGCTGTTCAGTGTGAAGTCGATAACGTTAAGCAGAGACTACTTAATGTTTCTGGGTTAACGAATTCTGCTTTGCTTGTGCTTCGCTGAACCTGTGGCCAAGATTTGGAACCTGTTTTCTCTGGTTCTTTAGGATCCTGAGCTACAACAGGCTACGGTGTATCCCAGTCCATGCGTTCAATGGGCTCAAGTCTCTCAGAGTGCTGTAAGTATAAGTATCGCTATGTCTGGGTTATGGTTTAGCAGATAGTAGATGACAGCGGGGTTTTTAAGGAGCAGATGGCTTTCCCTTGACTCACTACATCACACACATTTCCGGACAATTAGCTCCAATGTACTTGTACCAAGATGTAAAATGGCCTGTAACCACTGACGCAGGTGAACGTTGGGTTTGTGTGCAGAATGCAAGATCTTGTTGAGCTTTGAAAGAATTTTAGAGTGCTTGAGAAGGCTGTTCCGAAGAAGGTTTGTGTCAGATGCTTCTATATCCTTTTGTAGCGGGATACTGCTGGGACAATACAATTGCATGTATTCTCTTATACAGTTCTGTAGCGGCCAGTAACTAGAATGGCCAGTGGCTTAATCTCAAAAGGAAGAAAGCGCACAGGCAATGAGCCTGTGTCCTGCCCCTTCTTTCTTACTCACTTTTCCCTGGGAAACAGGAAAAGGAGCTCTAGGAAATAGATCAGTGGCATATCATGCATGTTTCCAGCAGTCTACCTTCATTTCTGCAGCTAGTGTCATCACAGTCAGATGATCTATGGAAGCATGAAGTGCCAGAAGTATGTGGGCTATACCACCCACATGTTTCTGGAAAACCTCCGTCTTCCTCCTTTCACAACAGGCAATGTGCTATCTTAGGAAAAGAAGAAGAAGAAGATATTGGATTAATATCCCGCCGTCCACTCCAAAGAGTCTCAGAGCAGCTTACAATCTCCTTTACCTTCCTCCCCCACAACAGACACCCTGTGAGGTAGATGAAGATATTGGATTTATATCCCGCCGTCCACTCCGAAGAGTCTCAGAGCGGCTCACAATCTCCTTTCCCTTCCTCCCCCACAACAGACACCCTGTGAGGTAGATGAAGATATTGGATTTATATCCCGCCCTCCACTCTGAAGAGTCTCAGAGCGGCTCACAATCTCCTTTCCCTTCCTCCCCCACAACAGACACCCTGTGAGGTAGATGAAGATATTGGATTTATATCCCGCCGTCCACTCCGAAGAGTCTCAGAGCGGCTCACAATCTCCTTTACCTTCCTCCCCCACAACAGACACCCTGTGAGGTAGATGAAGATATTGGATTTATATCCCGCCCTCCACTCCGAAGAGTCTCAGAGCGGTTCACAATCTCCTTTCCCTTCCTCCCCCACAACAGACACCCTGTGAGGTAGATGAAGATATTGGATTTATATCCCGCCCTCCACTCCGAAGAGTCTCAGAGTGGCTCACAATCTCCTTTACCTTCCTCCCCCACAACAGACACCCTGTGAGGTAGATGAAGATATTGGATTTATATCCCGTCCTCCACTCCAAAGAGTCTTAGAGCGGCTCACAATCTCCTTTACCTTCCTCCCCCACAACAGACACCCTGTGAGGTAGATGAAGATATTGGATTTATATCCCGTCCTCCACTCCAAAGAGTCTTAGAGCGGCTCACAATCTCCTTTACCTTCCTCCCCCACAACAGACACCCTGTGAGGTAGATGAAGATATTGGATTTATATCCCGCCCTCCACTCCGAAGAGTCTCAGAGCAGCTCACAATCTCCTTTACCTTCCTCCCCCACAACAGACACCCTGTGAGGTAGATGAAGATATTGGATTTATATCCCGTCCTCCACTCCGAAGAGTCTCAGAGCGGCTCACAATCTCCTTTACCTTCCTCCCCCACAACAGACACCCTGTGAGGTGGGTGGGGCTGGAGAGGGCTCTCACAGCAGCTGCCCTTTCAAGGACAACCTCTGCCAGAGCTATGGCTGACCCAAGGCCATTCCAGCAGATGCAAGTGGAGGAGTGAGGAATCAAACCCAGTTCTCCCAGATAAAAGTCCGCACACTTAACCACTACACCAAAGAACAGGCATTGTGGGAGAGACATGTAGAAATGGGGGAATGGCAGCCCGTTGGAGATGGTGGTTATTTTTGTTTGCCTATTTGTTTAAAAACATTTATAAATCTGTTTTTTCCTCAGACCCAAGGTAGCTTCCATGGGCAACAACAGATTGCCATGCAGAACACACATTGAAACCAAATCGCGGCAGACATCGCTCCAAACATCTTACCCTCTGAAGAGAACACTTTTGCTTGCCTTCTGAAAAAGCAGGAAGCGAGGGGTACCTCTCATGCTAGTTTTAATACTAGCCCTGCCGCACAAAATGACCTTTTTCTAGCTCTCATAGAATAGATTGGCCTAAGGGAAGGCACTGTGAGGAGAAGGTTGTCTGAGCAGCTCAGTTGATGCACGTGCATGTTAAGGAATACCAGTAATGAGATAGGAGGGTCCCGAGCTATAGAGCATTTTGAATCGGGCCTCGAAGTAACCAATGCAATGAAACAGCCACATCTTGTAGCAATTGTGATTTCTGAGTCATCTTCGAAGGTAGTCTACATGCAGAGTGCATTAGAGTCGTCTAATCTTGCAGTTAGATTCCAGTCTGGTAGCATTTTAGAGACCAAGAAGATTTAGGGGGGGTGTCTTATGTTGGTCTCCAAGGTGCTACAGGACTGCGATCTAGCTGTTCTACTGCAAAACAACATGGCTACCTCTGAAATAATATTCCAGTGGCATGGATCAGCATGGCTAGGTCAACAGCATCTAAGCCAGTTAATGAAAGGAAGGCAACAACAGCATCCTGTTCCTTCATCAACAAGGCTGTGTGCAGGAGAATCCCCAAATACTTTTCTTGGCCTATGAAAGAAAGCTTGACCCAATCTAAAATTGTTAAATCAATCCTAGCCAACGTTTCTATCTTCGCAGCCACCATCATCTCCATCTTGTCTCAACTGAGGGCCCACCTAGACACAATGGGCATCCCTAGGTTCACTCCGGGACATGCCACCACTTTAAAAGTGAGTTCCTGGCTGAAAAGTCAGGAGAGCCAGTTTGGTGTAGTGGTTAAGTGTGCGGACTCTTATCTGGGAGAACCGGGTTTGATTCCCCATTCCTCCACTTGCACCTGCTAGCATGGCCTTGGGTCAGCCATAGCTCTCTTATCTGGGAGAACCGGGTTTGATTCCCCACTCCTCCACTTGCACCTGCTGGCATGGCCTTGGGTCAGCCATAGCTCTGGCAGAGGTTGTCCTTGAAAGGGCAGCTGCTGTGAGAGCCCTCTCCAGCCCCACCCACCTCACAGGGTATCCGTTGTGGGGGAGGAAGGGAAAGGAGATTGTGAGCCGCTCTGAGACTCTTTGGAGTGGAGGGCGGGATATAAATCCAATATCTTCATCTACCTCACAGGGTGTCTGTTGTGGGGGAGGAAGGGAAAGGAGATTGTGAGCCGCTCTGAGACTCTTCGGAGTGGAGGGCGGGATATAAATCCAATATCTTCATCTACCTCACAGGGTGCCTGTTGTGGGGGGAGGAAGGTAAAGGAGATTGTGAGCCGCTCTGAGACTCTTCAGAGTGGGGGCGGGATATAAATCCAATATCTTCTTCTACCTCACAGGGTGTCTGTTGTGGGGGAGGAAGGGAAAGGAGATTGTGAGCTGCTCTGAGACTCTTCTGAGTGGAGGGCGCAATATAAATCCAATATATTCTATCTTCTTCTAAAAGTCCTTTAAACTGCATAATAGGGATTTGATTCTGATCAGGACCACCTTGGGATTCCACCCCCCCCCCAAACACTCTGTTTTTCCTGCCAAAAAATTGCCAAGGACATTATTGTTGAAGGAAACAGAAAAAGGGAAGAGGCTTTAGGGGCTTTCAGGGAAAGGAAAGAGAAAACAGTGCTCTCTTCAGTTCGTTGCAGAACCCGGATCGTCAGTATCCAATTCTCAGCATGACCAAATCTGTGGATACTTAAATTTAGAAATCAAAGCCATGGGCAGAGAAGGCAGCACTTTCTACAAAGCCGAGGAAATATCCAGTTTGCAGAAAAATCTGAAATCTAAAAAATCATGCACTGGGATTTCACAACCCCTCCCCCCCCCAATAATAGAAGCAGTGCCTGTAGCTTTAAGGAATGAATGCCTTCTGCAGTTGCAGTTGTGGGGGTTACTAGGCAATCACAACGGTAATACCAACGTTCAACCCTTGCTTTATGTCAGTGAAAGGCAGGGTGGCAGAGACCTCATTAAGGCCAGGCTTGTGAGCAACCACGGGCAGACTCAGCTGCTGACTACTATTCAGGGTCGCCAGGTCTTTTTGGAAAATACCTGGAGACTTTGGGGGTGGATCCGGGAGAGGGCGGGGTCTGGGGAGGGCAGGAGCCTCAGTATCGTCCAATGCCCTAGAGTCCACCCTTCAAAGCAGCCATTTTCTCAGGGAAGCTGATCTCTGCCAGCTGGAGATAAATTGTAAAAACGAGATCCTCAGGTCCCTCCTGGAGGCTGGCAATCCGACTGCTATTCCACAGCAGCCATCAGTATGAAATCCTGCAGGCTTCACACTTGGAAATGTCATCAGCTACTATTGACGAAACAGAAAGCCAACAAAACCTTTGCAAACTAGCTAAGAGAATTTTAACTCCTCACACATCAGCCAACCCGGATCGACCGCAGAGTATACCTCCATCAGATAAATGCATCCAATCCAAGCTCTCAAATCGGTATATGAAGAAGAAGAAGAAGAAAATGATATTGGATTTATATCTCGCCCTCCACTCCGAAGAGTCTCAGAGCGGCTCACAATCTCCTTTCCCTTCCTCCCCCACAACAGACACCCTGTGAGGTGGGTGGGGCTGAGAGGACTCTCACAGCAGCTGCCCTTTCAAGGACAACCTCTGCCAGAGCTATGGCTGACCCAAGGCCATGCCAGCAGGTGCAAGTGAAAGAGCGGGGAATCAAACCCGGTTATCCCAGATAAGAGTCCGCACACTTAACCACTACACCAAACCGGCTTTCATATCCTATGTATTTTAATATGATATCTGAAGGTACACTTAAAAATGTAATGTGTGGAGGCCCAAACAGCAACACAGAATCTGAACTTATGAGCAAGGCACATATTCTTGCACCTATAATTAAATCTGGTATTTAAGGACAACGTTCAAATTAATAAGATAATTCCCTCTTTAATATTGATCGGGCAGACTTCCTTGCAAACAAAATAATTAGGAAAGGAGTGGCTCATGCATTAAAAAGACCCTGTTACCTGCGCATCAGACAATAAGCAATGTATCTTTTCGAAGAAGAAACCTGAAGACATGGAAATGCTTTTGCTGATTATTCCTTTCTGCGTTTCTCTTGGGAACCCCGATAATAAACAAATGACACTAACAGATTGCACACTGTCGCTTGGAAGCACTTTTTCCTCCCCCGGAGAATTGATTTTTAATAACAACGTCGATGACATGTGGCGAGGGTTGTAGCTGACACCAGAATTTTGTAGACCATAATAAATCAAATCAATCTGGAGGCTTCCAAATGCACAGAACTCAGAAAGAGAGGCACACTCCGTTCGTGCTTCAGCTCACTTGTGCACAGGAGTCAAAGTGCTCCCATGTTATCTCTCTCCGAGCAAAAACCTACTCCGAGTTTATGACTAAGCAGGGCTTTCTGAACAAGAAGGGGACCAGGAACCGAATTCATGAAACTGGGTCATACTGAGCCTTACATTCTTGCCCTGGCCCGTGAAAACAAGGGAGTTTTGATTTGTTTGCTTTAGCCTTTGCACACTTACAAATAAACATTATATGCTCGTTAATTGAAGAATGGGGGTAGTGAATTTTCTCCTAGCTATACCCTGCAAATTACATCCTGCTAGTAACGCTTTCTAGCATATGCATATGCACGGAAGTGATTAGAAAAAAGATGCATGGTTCAGCATGGAACGGATATCCATGTAGGAAATCAAGTGTGTTGTAAGTAGCTACCAGTGGCACAACAAATCCCCACACTGCATTACACTACATCCTGTTGTGCATCATATGCTGATGACATCCGTATTTCTTTATTGAAGCCTCCAGAAGCAGCTGTTCTGGGCCAGTGTCTTGTCCGTTCTGGGCCAGTGTCTTGAGGCAAGGAAATCTGGCATCGGCTACTCCACACCTTATCTGAGCAACATGCTATTGCATGACTTTTGCAACTTGGCTAGACTTTTTTCCTTGAAAAGTCTGTGAGGAAAGGGCAGAGGCTGAGAACCTGTGGAATGTTGGTTATAGTGTTAGATTAGTAAATGAGAGCCCCAATCTCAAATCCCTTCTCTGCCGTGGAAACTTGCTTGTTGGCCTTAGGCTAGTCACTGGGCGTTTTCTCACTTACCTTACGCCGGAGCGACATCCCTCTTCACCGCGCAGCGTCTGTGTGGATTTCGCACTAATTGCTCTGCAGAACCCGGAAGAGCCGCAAAGTCCCGCGGCTTTAGCGTCGCAAATGTAAACTTGTTTTTGGCGGTTTACATTTGCGACGCAAAAGCCGCGGGACTTTGCGGCTCTTCCGGGTTCTGCGGAGCAATTAGTGTGAAATCCACGCAGGCGCTGCGCGGTGAAGAGGGACGTCGCTCCGGAATAAGGTCAGTGCGAAAACGCCCACTCTCTTTCTCTTAGCCTTATTTAGCTCATTGCGTTATTGTGAGGAGAAAATGGAGGAGAAAAGAATGCGTACTCCGTATACTACCATAAATGCTATTGAAACTGAAACAAATGTTAATCAGTGTGTTTTAGTTAATATTTTACTGGAGCTGTATAATCTTTTAATTTTTTATCTGTATTTTTTATATCATATGTTTTACCTTTTTAGGTCCCTCTAGATTTTTACAATTTTTCTGGGGGTGTTGTTGGTCTGCATTGTACTGTGTATTTGGTCATGGACCGTAATAAAGCAAATTGAATTGGAATGATGTCAGCTGCTTTGGGCCACTATTGGTGGGGGAGAGGGTGGGGTATAAATGATGTAAATGAATAAGCGACATAGCTGAAGACTGTGGGGTGCAGCTAAAAGAATTCTTGGTGAATGGGAAGGAGAGAAGGAAGCAGTGAAACAAGAGAGGATATCAGGAGTCCCCAGAAGGAGAGAAAGAGGAAATAGTGTGGAGAAGGAGATGCAGGGGGAAATGAAGAGGCCCTCACACGTCCTTGCAGGTTCTCTATTTGTTAGGTTCTCCATTTTCCTTTCTATAACCATAATCATTTTAAAGAAGAAACAATGAAACAATGAAATTATATCCCTGAACCATTTTAGGTTAAAATGATAAAGCTGCTAAAATAAACTGTTTCTTATATTTTGTATCCAGTGGATCCTGGAGAGTGGCTTTAAAAAAAAATGGTGTGTGTTTTAACGTTGCTTTTGGTGGTACGATATCCTAATGCCATGTTATTTCCTCTTCTCTTAGGACTCTTCACGGCAATGATATTTCCAGTGTCCCTGAAGGGTCTTTTAATGATCTTGTGTCACTTTCCCATCTGTAAGTATTGTTCCCTTCAATAGACTACCGACACTTTACAAATCGTTTTGCCAAATGGAATTTATACGGCTCTTTTATGTTGCAGCTCCATTTGTATGCGCAAGCTGCACGTTTGATACAGAATTAAAGCAGGGCTGCATGGGTGTATCTTTTGAAACATCAATCAATGTGTGGAGCCAAATTTAATGTGACAAAGATTATAAACTTGAACAGAAATTTCTGAACTTCTATATCAGATTCAAATGCCGAGGTATTAACCATCCAGCTGGATGTTTGTTTTCAATAAATCATTGAGAAGACCAGCTGGATTTCCGATGCTGCCTGATTGCATGAATGGATGTGCAAGTAATGAGTTGTACTGACTTGTCTGCAGGACAGATTGTTAAATTTATAAGCTACTGTCTCCAAATGTACTTTTTACCCACATGATAGGGCTTGATAACAATTCCACCTTTTGAGATAGAACAATGTTCTGTGATGAAGTTTGTAGTGCAGATAGGGTTGCCAATCCCCAGGTGGGGGCAGGGGATCCTCCCGTTTGGAGGCCCTCCCCCCACTTCAGGGTCATCAGAAAGCGGAGGGAAGGGGAGGGAAATGTCTGCTGGGAACTCTGTTATTCCCTATGGAGATTTATACCCATAGAAAATCATGGAGAATTGATCCATGGGTATCTGGAGCTCTGGGGGCCCTGTTTTTTGAGGTAGAGGCACCAAATTCTCAGTATAGTATCCAGTGGTTCTCCCCAAAATACTCCCTAAGTTTCAAAAAGATTGGACTAGGGGGTCCAATTCTATGAGCCCCCAAAGAAGGTGCCCCTATCCTTCATTATTTCCTTTGGAAGGAAGGCATTTAAAAGATGTGCAGTCCCTTGAAATGTGATGGCCAGAACTCACTTTGGAGTTCAATTATGCTTGTCACACCCTTGCTCCTGGCTCCACCCCCAAAGTCCCCAGATATTTCTTGAATTGGACTTGGCAACCCTAAGTGCAGATCAGAGGAAACGTCATTGCAAAGTGTATATTCTTTGGTGGGGTGTGCATGCTTTCTTTTTCATTTTGTTTTAAAAACATGCTTGTTTTAATTATTGAGCCCGTTTATTTAACTCCTCCTCTGTGATGTACTGTGCCTAGAACCGGGACCAGTGCTTCTGCTGGCTAGGCCAATCCCAGCCAGATAGAGAGTTAACAGAACATGATGAGTGATCAGGAATAGAATCTTTTCTTCCTGCTTTCCCTGAGTTTTTCTGACGTGTCAGAGGTGTAGCACCTTGGGATATGTAGTTCCCACCAGGGCCGGTGCGTGGGGGGTAGGCAGCTACCTAGGGAACTACCCTGCCTGGGGGTGCCACCAGGCACCCCCTTACTCCCCTTTGTTCTTCCCCAGCCGCCACGCTCTTTGGAGGCTTCCTTAGAAGAGAGCCAGTTTGGTGTAGTGGTGAAGTGCGCGGACTCTTATCTGGGAGACTGGGTTTGATTCCCCACTCCTCCACTTGCACCTGCTGGCATGGCCTTCGGTCAGCCATAGCTCTGGCAGAGGCTGTCCTTGAAAGGGAAGCTGCTGTGAGAGCCCTCTCCAGCCCCACCCACCTCACAGGGTGTCTGTTGTGGGGGAGGAAGGTAAAGGAGATTGTGAGCCACTCTGAGACTTTTCGGAGTGGAGGGCAGAATATAAATCCAGTATCTTCATCTACCTCACAGTGTGTCTGTTGGTGGGGGAGGAAGGTAAAGGAGATTGCAGAATATAAATCCAGTATCTTCATCTACCTCACAGTGTGTCTGTTGGTGGGGGAGGAAGGTAAAGGAGATTGCAAGCCGCTCTGAGACTCTTTGGAGTGGAGGGCGGGATCTAAATCCAATATCTTCATCAACCTCACAGGGTGTCCGTTGTTGGGGGGGGAGGAAGGTAAAGGAGATTGTGAGCCGCTCTGAGACTCTTCGGAGTGGAGGGCGGGATATAAATCCAGTATCTTCATCTACCTCACAGGGTGTCTGTTGTGGGGGAGGGAAGTAAAGGAGATTGTGAGCCGCTCTGAGACTCTTCGGAGTGGAGAGAGGGATATAAATCCAATATCATCTTCTACCTCACAGGGTGTCTGTTGTGGGGGAGGAAGGTAAAGGAGATTGTGAGCCGCTCTGAGACTCTTCGGAGTGGAGGGCGGGATATAAATCCAATATCTTCATCTACCTCACAGGGTGTCTGTTGTGGGGGAGGGAAGTAAAGGAGATTGTGAGCCGCTCTGAGACTCTTCGGAGTGGAGAGAGGGATATAAATCCAATATCATCTTCTACCTCACAGGGTGTCTGTTGTGGGGGAGGAAGGTAAAGGAGATTGTGAGCCGCTCTGAGACTCTTCGGAGTGGAGGGTGGGATATAAATCCAATATCATCTTCTACCTCACAGGGTGTCTGTTGTGGGGGAGGAAGGTAAAGGAGATTGTGAGCCGCTCTGAGACTCTTCGGAGTGGAGGGCGGGATATAAATCCAATATCTTCATCTACCTCACAGGGTGTCTGTTGTGGGGGAGGAAGGGAAAGGAGATTGTGAGCCGCTCTGAGACTCTTCGGAGTGGAGGGCGGGATATAAATCCAATATCATCATCTTCTTCTTCAAAGAGCATGGTGTTTTAGTGCAGTCTGGCTGCTCCTGGCTTGAAAGCAGCCAAGCGGTGCAGCGGGAAGCGGCAGCGTGGCAGCACTCTTGTGCGCCACCCGTCGCTCTCTTCCCCCCATGCCTCCCTGATGTCACTAGCACTAGATCACGCTGTGTGTGCGCACTATGCATGTGCGCAAAAAAAAATGGGGGGAGCACAGTGCAGGGGTCTGCTGGGAGCAGTAGAATCCCTAGCACCGGGCGTGGTTCCCATTATTAATGTCAGGCACCTTGGAACCACATTGCTCATAGTGCTCCGTAGTGTCAGGCCCCTTTCAGACAGTCCTTGTAATCCATTTCGGTAGCCGGTTGCTAATGGATTTTGTGGTGTCATTTCAGACACAACCATTTGACTAGCTTCTAACAGATTTTTTTTTTTTTTACCTTTTCATTCAAAGCCACTTGTGTCCAGCTAGTAAAGTGTGGTTAAGCAGTTCTTGAAGTAAACTGCTTTGTTCCATTTTCACCTCTTTTTGTGTTTCTGAATTGCTGTAGCGTGCTGTTCAAAATGTCTGCAGCGCTTCCAATATCATTTCTTCCCATATGGATCAGCAAGAAAGGATAATAATCCATGGACTTGACAAGTCTTCCTATCCTTTCTGTCACATCCTGGATGCATGCACCTAGTAGACAGCATACTTTTCAAGACAACAAGTCTGATCAGCACACTTTGGCCTCTACCCCTCTGAGCAAGGAATCTCCAATAACCAGCACCTTCCTCTTCCTATATTGAATTGCTGTAGTGTGCTGTTCAAAATGTCTGCAGCGCTTCCAATAGTGCCACGCTTTTTCCCTTGTCCTTTTTTGCTACGCGATCGTCCTTGAGCTTTTTAGCCGAGGAGAACTACCACAGACATAAATACCCTACCCTTTTTAAAAAGCTGTTAATTACTGTGATGTCAGGGTCGTTATTGTGATTTCTTTGAAATGGAGGGGTGCCAGGTTCTGTTTCATCCCCAGCAGGAGACTTTGGGAGATGGGAGTGGTGACATCCCCAATGCAGTGACATGACACAGAAGTGACATCATCTCGTTGGGGACCAGTGCCCTGCACTCCTGAACTCCAAGCAGCGAATTCACCGCTGGAGTTTTGGCACCCCCCTTCCCACCCCCCACACACACACTTCTTGCAAACAGCATTTTTAAAGGGCTACCTGGATCTGATTCCTTATAAGGCGGTTTCATGTGTTCATGCTACCCAGGCCCCCAGTGGCCTGATTCAGATTGGAACTGTAGTGTACAGGAAGAAGGGGCTTTAGACCTTCTTCTCTGTGCTGTTTCCCCCAACCTCAGATGGCATTAGGAAGTGCTTTTCTGCTCTGTTGGGGAAGCCTAGCATGTTCCTATGAGGCAATTAGTGGCTTCCTGGCCTTATTTCAGGTCAGGAAAATAGTGGAGGGAAGCTCTAAGCTCTTTTCTCACGTGCTGCTGTCCGGACGCAGGAAGGTATCCAGGAATTTATGGCACCAGCATGAAAGAGAACTGTGTCTATATGGGGTTGGGTGGGGAAAAGCAGATTATCTCTAAGAAAGAGAAAGCAGACGGAAGGTATGTTATGTCAGAACAAATGGAATGGTGGTGAAGACTGTTGTAGCAAGGAGTAAAATTTGGTAATAGCAGTATGGATCCAACCATCCTCCTTCTAGCATTTCA
The DNA here is from genome assembly GCF_032191835.1 of Heteronotia binoei. NCBI lineage: Eukaryota > Metazoa > Chordata > Lepidosauria > Squamata > Gekkonidae > Heteronotia > Heteronotia binoei. Next base: position 156,195,000 of record NC_083227.1, read on the forward strand.
AAGGCTTCCTCCAACTTAACCGGCTTTTCCATTGAAGGCTGTTGTTAGAGATGTGTTTTCTGTTTTTTGACAATCTGGACATTTTGGTAAATGGGTCTTGCTTTTACAGTTTTGTAAATGCTATACTTTTTTTACTCAGAAGTGAATCCCACCAATTTTAGTGGCAACTGCTCACAAATAAGGAGCAGAGTGATAAATCAAGAAACTTTACTTCAGTGGTTCCTTCAAATGGGTATATTGTATTTAATTAATACATCTCTCTCTCTCTCTCTCTCTCTCTCTCTCTCTCTCTCTCTCTCTCTCTCTCTCTCTCTCTCTCTCAGTATTAAAGGATGTATGTGAGAGATCTATATTAAATAATTAATAAAAATGTTTTTGATCTGTAGGGATTTCTAATATAAATTGGGTACCGTGGCTCCTTTAAGGAAACATTGCCGCTGCACTTACTTAATTTTGATGGATGAACCCCTGCCAGTAATTCAACTCATGAACTCTCAGCATGAGTTTGTCTAGGACAGAGTCGTTCCATCAGTCACGTCTGTAGAACTGTATCAACAACATTAGCAGAATTTCATCTGTCAGTATTCACTCTGCATTTTTTTTTCCCAAAACATTTTTTGAGCATGAACTCTATTTTCAGAAATCATTTGTGTTATCGCTAATGGAAAAAGTCAACATCCAAAATTAATTTTGTTCATTTTTTTTTCTGTGTAAATAATTTCCTTTCTCTCTCGGAGCTGAGCCCAGCCTCATTTTTTAATGTGCATGTCTGAAATCATAGCTAAGCAGTCCCACAGAGTGAAAACTTAGTCAAAATCAGTCTAAGATGATTGGGAATTCCTGCTTTTAACCTTTCAACCGTTGTCCTAAATGTGACATTGGAGTTGCAAAGAATTTTTGCACTAATCACTTCCAAGTTAAACTGAAACTGATGATGGTTTTAGAAAAATATTCCAATAGCATTGCAGTGTGTAGTTATCATCTCAATAATTTCCAACGAGTCTCTGGGAATTAGGCACCTATTTCCTGTGGATATGCCTTTAATATACAACTACCTTGTGTTTGTAGTTGAAGTCAAAGTATAATGTAGAACATATTGAGTATGTCTGTATAATAAACCTTGTTGGGGAGAAAAGTGTGTGTTGGGTCAATGAAGGTACAGACCATAGAGTAATGGATTTTTCACCTTACTTACTCAGCCAGCAGAAGAAAGATGAGTTTTCATGTTGAAAGTGGGAAGCAGGGGAAAAGGCTTGGAGGAGAAGGCTGGAAAGGGGTTGTAATTTGTTGTGCTGGATATCTCAGAAACCAGCGGTAAAGACGAAATGTATGCTGATCATCAGCCAGTTTTATGCATATTTGCATAAAAGTTTAGTAATATAACAATTATGGGATAAATGTTTTAGAAACGTTCTGAACAACTTTTCTGCTTGGATTACAATTAGAAAAATTCCCAAAGGAAGACAGGACTTTAATTTGGTACTTGCTCTCAGCTGCTAGGACATTGCATGCGCAGCTGTGGAAACAAGGAAAAATACCAGAGAAATGGGATTGGATTGTGAAAGTTTTATTGTGGAGTGAGATGGACAAATTAACTAAAACTTTAAGAGACTATGATTTAGATATATTCAAAAAGGAGTGGAAGAAATTTAAAGGATATATGGAGAAAGAGTGGAAAGTAAAAAGACATTGGACAATTTTTTAGTATCAATGAGAAAAGAATTGAACTTTGATTGGTTAGCGATACCTTCATAATTGAACTTAAATTTATAACTTCGGGGAAGTCAAGTATTGGAGGGAGGAGGGGGTTGAAATATCATATGGGTTAGTATAGAAAAGAGGCAATTAAATATTGTAACCCTATGTTATTAGTAAATTGTTAAAACACGAAACGTTCCGAACAACTTTGTGGGGCTTGTTTTTACCTTTTCAGGGCACTTGGTACCAACCCCTTGCACTGCGATTGCAGCCTGCGCTGGCTTTCAGAATGGGTAAAGGCGGGCTACAAAGAACCAGGGATTGCACGGTGCAGCAGTCCGGATGACATGGCAGACAGGCTGTTGCTCACAACTCCGACTCACCGTTTCCAGTGCAAAGGTAGGTGTGAGCTATTAGCACCCAGTGCGTCTACTATTTAACACCATGCTGCTGGGGTGAGCTTGCTCTATATCATTGGACCCAAGTCACTATGGGTCATGAGTACGGCTGTAGTGGCAATTTCCACACACACACACACACACCCAAGTCTGTGGGAGAACTCTGAAAGCATAATAATGATAGTTCTGACACATCAGTCTTTGGTAGGGATGCCAGCCTCCAGATGGGATCCGAGGACCCCCTGAAATTACAGTTTATCTGCAAACTACAGAGATCGGTTCCCCTGGAGAAAATGGATGCATTGGAAGGTGGGCTTTGTGGCATTGTTCCTCACTGACTTCCCTGTCCCGCTCAGGGTCTATCTCCAAATGTCCAGAAGTTTTGTAGCCTGGATCCAGCAGCCTAGCCCCACCCCTCAATCCCTTGCTGGTTGAACATATGAAACTGCCTTCTACTGAATCAGATCCTGGGTCCATCAAGTCAGTATTGTCTACTCAGACTGGCAGCGGCTCTCCAGGGTCTCAGCTGAGGTTTTTCACACCTATTTGCCTGGACCCTTTTTAATTGGAGATGCCGGGGATTGAACCTGGAACCTTCTGCTTACCAAGCAGATGCTCTACCACTGAGCCACCATCCCTCCTACATATGAAGCTGCCTTCTACTGAATCAGACCCTGGGTCCATCAAAGTCAGTCTTGTCTACTCAGACTGGCAGCAACTCTCTGGGGTCTCAAGCTGAGGTTTTTCACACCTATTTGCCTGGACCCTTTTTAGTTGGGGATGCCGGGGATTGAACCTGGGACCTTCTGCTTACCAAGCAGATGCTCTGCCACTGAGCCACCGTCCCTCCCCAGGGTGCCAGGGTGAACCTTAATTCTGCTTAATTACTCTGAGAAAAATGCTTGCTCCTCTAGCAAAGGGGGGGGGGGAAGCCCTTTCACATTGCATTTGTTCACTTTTAATAGCATTTGTCATTGAAGAATCTTTCCATCTTTTCTGCGTAAGGAATCGCTCCTTTGCTTTCTGGCCTTGGGTTATATATTTTCAGCTCTGACATGAAGTCTTTCATGGAGTTGACACAAATTCTCTAGAGGTTCAGAAAAGTATCTCAGAAAGGAACTGCCTCTCCCCGTATGTGCCCTGTCAAGCCTTGTGCTCATCAGAGCAACAGTTACTGGTGATCCCCGTCCCAAAAGACGTCTGCCTACCCTCAACCAGGACCAAGGCATTCTTGGCCCTGGCCCCGGACTGATGGAATAAGCTCTCACTAGAGATCAGGGCCCAGTGGGACCTCTTACAATTCCACAGGGTCTGCAAGATTAAGCTTTTCCACCAGGCTTTCTCCTCAGAGGTTCGGAGGACATCTTGCCACTCCCAGATTTATCTTCATCGCTTTTTCCTTCTCTGAATTTTATACAGTAAAATTTGAGTGAAGCCCTCTTCTTGTATGTGGGGAAATGTGTGGAGGCTGCATCAGAGTATGCGTTTTTCATCATCTGACACCATTTTTTAAAATAAAAGCTACCGATTTCCCTAACCTTTGAATCCCTAGGTATTTTCTGCACGGGGACTAGCTGGTGTAGTTTCCCAGTTGCAGCTGTGGCTGCTGAGTGGCAACAGAGCTTCCGCACAGCAGGTTTCCCCGGTAGTGTTTTTTAATGGTGATTTGATATCACTATATCAGTAAACTACCACTACACCAAAATGTGCATCAAGTTCTGTGAGTTCCCAGCTTTCATTTTTTTAAATGTTAGCCTATAGACCATTTAATTGTGGAGATATTTTTCCACAGGAGCTAAATACTTGATTTTTTATTTTTATTTTTTACAAAAATGGAAGCTGGGGATTCAGAGAACCTGATGCATATTTTGGTATAACAGTGTATTGATGTAACACTGTTAAATGGCCAACAGAAAAAGAAAAACCCACTACAGGACAGAGAGAATATGCTACTGTGGGGGAAATGGCTGCTATGTGGCTAGAACCGTTAGGATCTGAAGTTTTCCACCCAGCCTTTGCCTAATCTTTCTGAAAACTTCAGAGCGAAGCAAGTTTGAGAAATATTGGAGAAGAGCTAGGGAAACCTCAGGAGGTATATGAATGCGCCATGATGTTGTAGGGTGGTATAGAAAAAAAAAAATTCCCCACAGCATCAAATTGGGGTTAAATGACCCATGTTGATACACCCAATATATAGGCTTTCTCAAAATCCATCACTGGTTGCAGATAGACACAATAGGACTCTAATTGAGCAAGTAAACAACCTTCTGCCTTTCAAACTGTTTGCTCAGATAAAACATATGTTTTCCAAATAATTCTTTATGAATGAGGCCCCCTTCTGTATGTGGAAAAATGGGTGGAGTCTGTGTGTGTGTGTGTCTGCACGCATGCATTTGTTTTAATGTGTTTGTATGTTTTTAATTAGGGTTTACATTTTCAGCCTATTTTTACTGCCTAAGGGGGTTAAAGAAAAAACACTGTGCTGTAAAGGAACATCTTACCATCCGTAAATAGGAAACATGATGCTCAAAACAGTGTATTGGAAATAAATTTGCATAAATGTCAAACAGTAACAAGCTATGTTGTGCTCAGACAGAGTTATTTCTGGTCTTTCTCTCTTGTCACCCTGGATCCCTGCCTGTCACTCATACTATATTGTCATTGCCCTACAAGAAGCAAAGGGCCCCCTCTCGCCTCTCTTTCCCCTGTAGATGAAAACATACAGTCAACAGGACTTTGTGCCGTGGTTCAGCTTTTATGGCTCACATTGCTAAATCGGCTATTTATTTTGTTACGTTAAACTTCCAGCTGACTCAAAAGAATAGACCTCTCCTTGTCTTATTCTTCTGTACACAACTACATGCTTTTACTAATAGGATCAATTAAAGTTTGTCGTGAAATCTGCCTGTCAGACCAATGGCCCCTCTTGTCTTCCTTGCTGCAGATTATTAACACTGTGAAAATTAGGGATGAAGAAACATTTCTGACTGTGCAAGTCAAGTGAAGAGGGATTTATTGCCCATTCTGCTAGTTCGCGTGATGATTATATTTGTAATGTGCAGGTTTCCCTTCATTTTGATGGTTGCTGCTTACGTGACAACAGCTTGACAAATTATGGATGTTTCCAGTCATTTGCAATCATTATTTGATCTTATAAGAAATCCTTCTTTGTAGTGCAGCAGGCTTCTTCAGAAGGGGATCTGTGTTATTGTGCTTTCTTTAATTCATTTTTGGTACAAAATACCTGCATCCAGCATAATGAAGTAGATGCTCTTCAAAGTTCCAGGAGCAACATATACCCTTATACCAGCAATAAATACAGCTTATGGTTTATTAGGCCTATGAGGTGGTAGAAGTTCATCTGGATTGGCCTCCCCCGTAGGGCTGCCAAGTCCAATTCAAGAAATATCTGGGGACTTTGGGGGTGGAGCCAGGAGACTTTGGAGGTGGAGCCAGGAGACATTAGGGGTGGAGCCAGGAACAAGACGGTGACTAGGGTTGCCGAATCCAATTCAAGAAATATCTGGGGACTTTGGGGGTGGGGCCAGGAGACTTTGGGGGCGGAGCCAGGAGACATTGGGGCGGAGCCAGGAACAAGGCTGTGACTAGGGTTGCCAACTCCAATCCAAGAAATATCTGGGGACTTTGGGGGTGGAGCCAGGAGACTTTGGGGTGGAGCCAGGGGACATTAGGGGTGGAGCCAGGAACAAGACGGTGACTAGGGTTGCCAAGTCCAATTCAAGAAATATCTGGGGACTTTGGGGGTGGGGCCAGGAGACTTTGGGGGCAGAGCCAGGAGACATTGGGGGCGGAGCCAGGAACAAGGCTGTGACTAGGTTTGCCAAGTCCAATTCAAGAAATATCTGGGGACTTTGGGGTGGAGCCAGGAGACTTTGGGGGCGGAGCCAGGAACAAGGCTGTGACTAGGGTTGCCAACTCCAATCCAAGAAATATCTGGGGACTTTGGGGGTGGAGCCAGGAGACTTTGGGGGTGGAGCTAGGAGACATTGGGGGCGGAGCCAGGAACAAGGCTGTGACTAGGTTTGCCAAGTCCAATTCAAGAACTATCTGGGGACTTTGGGGGTGGAGCCAGGAGACTTTGGGGGCGGAGCCAGGAACAAGGCTGTGACTAGGGTTGCCAACTCCAATTCAAGAAATATCTGGGGACTTTGGGGATGGAGCCAGGAGACATTGGGGCGGAGCCAGGAACAAGGCTGTGACTAGGGTTGCCAACTCCAGTTCAAGAAATATCTGGGGACTTTGGGGGTGGAGCCAGGAGACTTTGGGGTGGAGCCAGGAGACATTGGGGGCAGAGCCAGGAACAAGGCTGTGACAAGCATAATTGAACTCCAAGGGGAGTTTTGGCCCTCACATTGAAAGGGACCGCACACCTTTTCAACGCCTTCCTTCTACAGGAAATAATGAAGGATAGGGGCACCGTCTTTTGGGGCTCATAGAATTGGGGGGGTATTTTGGGGAGAGGCACTGGATGCTGTGCTGCAAATTTGGTGCCTCTACCTCAGAAAACAGCCCCCCCCCCAGAGCCCCAGATATCCACGGATCAATTCTCCATTATTTCCTATGGGAATAAGTCTTCATAGGAAGAAATAGAGTGCCCAGCAGAGATTTCTCTTTCTGATGACCCTGAAGGGGGGGAGGGCCTCCAAACCAGGGGATCCCCTGCCCCCACCGGGGGATTGGCAACCCTACTCTGTCATGCTTGGTCATGGTTTGTCCCGCTCTGCCATGCCTTGTTATGTTTGATCTTGTTTTGTCTCTATGCCCACCCACTCGCCTCAGTATTTGTTAACATCAACTGTTGCATACATGTAGAGATTGTGGAATGGATATATTAATTTGTATTGCTGGCTGCCGTCTTATTGTCTAAAGGCTGATGATGCATATATAGTGTTTCAGAGATTGCTTTACATTTAGGTTAATTGTTGCTTTTTGTGTCTACGTTGTTTTAACCTGCCCTGAACCTTGCTGTGCAGGGGAAGGAGGGCTAGAAATCAAATGAAATAAATAAGATTGCAGAGAGAATATTTTGAGCTACAGTATATTTTTCAGCTATACTCATTTTCCTTTTCAGGGCCCACTGATATCAATATCGTGTCAAAGTGTAACCCTTGCCTATCCGCTCCATGTAAAAACAACGGGACTTGCAATAATGATCCAGTGGATTTTTACAGATGCACTTGTCCTTTTGGCTATAAGGTATGAGAACAGCTGGACTATGCTACTAAATTAAATGCGATCGCCTGTTGACTGCTTAAGGAGGCAGGGCCGGAAGAGTGTAGCAAACAGTCTGCACCGGTGCCTACCCGGTCCACAAAGCTGATAGGGAACGGTGAGAGATGTGTATTTACAACAGGTGATTTCTTGAGATAACTGCAGACGCGTGTGGAGGAAGGAAGAATACTTCTTGGGCTCCCAATTGTGTGCTACAGTGCCTAACCGGAGAAGTCAATATCCAGATGGGAACGATAGGTGTGCATTTATTAGGATACAAATCTTTTTCTTTTCTATTCGGCCTTGAGTTTTGGATATAGTAATCATATCGGGCTGCAAACCTAAAACTGTAGTAACGTGTGTATATACCTAATGATTATGGCACAAGACTTGCAGATATAATAGATCCGGGCATAAAGGGGAAAGAACATACAATAGCCGAAAGCGACTTGGTCGAAACTGGATAAGCTCCTCACAGCCCGCATCTATATTTTTGCTACAGATTTTGAACAAAAGGGATATCTGACAAGTTTAAATATATAACCGTGCAAAAGAATCACTTTCTTGTTACCAAGTTGATCCCCACCAGAATGTCATGCTAATTCAGTAACAATACCTTGTTCCCCTCTCATCAGCCAGCACAAAACATATCTGTCCATCTGGAAGCTATTTCCTGAATCTGCCCTCTCCGTATGTGTTTGATCTAGACCTGCAGAAAATTGTGTATGGAGGAGTGCATCGCTACAGCAGTGAAGTGGCCAGACCCTGATCCAAGTATGAACTTCAGCAAAAGAGCTGAAGGAGTTTAATTGATTAGTCAGCAATGCAACTAAAATATCTTCCTTTTCTGGTTCATAATCACAGAAACAGCAGGCCCTTAGCTGCATAAATTGCCATATGTGAAATGTATCACTGATCTAACTGAAGTTGGAATATTAAATTATGTAAGAGCACTGAACTAGCTCTTTTTTTTGCAACATAATTCTTCGGAAATTAGGGTGTAATAGACAAATGAAGTTGAGGTATTAATTTAATTTAATCCATGAGGTGGACTCTAATAATCTAAATTGTAGCTAATCCATAAAGGGTTTAGGTGGTATCGGCATAAAATCTTCTACTGTTCCTGGGTCAACACTTAAGTACCATATCAAATATTCAAAAGACATTTTCCAAAAACATAGTGCATTATAGCACACAATAAACCCAGTTAACTCTGGTGTAGTGCAAGTTTGGTGTAGTGGTTAAGTGTGCGGACTCTTATCTGGGAGAACCGGGTTTGATTCCCCACTCCTCCACTTGCACCTGCTAGCATGGCCTTGGGTCAGCCATAGCTCTGGCAGAGGTTGTCCTCGAAAGGGCAGCTGCTGGGAGAGCCCTCTCCAGCCCCACCGACCTCACAGGGTGTCTGTTGTGGGGGAGGAAGACATAGGAGATTGTGAGCCACTCTGAGACTCTTCGGAGTGGAGGGCGGGATATAAATCCAATATCTTCATCTACCTCACAGGGTGTCTGTTGTGGGGGAGGAAGGTAAAGGAGATTGTGAGCCGCTCTGAGACTCTTCGGAGTGGAGGGCGGGATATAAATCCAATATCTTCATCTACCTCACAGGGTGTCTGTTGTGGGGGAGGAAGGGAAAGGAGATTGTGAGCCACTCTGAGACTCTTCGGAGTGGAGGGCAGGATATAAATCCAATATCTTCATCTACCTCACAGGGTGTCTGTTGTGGGGGAGGAAGGGAAAGGAGATTGTGAGCCGCTCTGAGACTCTTCGGAGTGGAGGGCGGGATATAAATCCAATATCTTCATCTACCTCACAGGGTGTCTGTTGTAGGGGAGGAAGGTAAAGGAGCGTGTGAGCCACTCTGAGACTCTTCGGAGTGGAGGGCGGGATATAAATCCAATATCTTCTTCATCTTCCATATGGGTGCTGACTATAGACCACCTCTACCATGTAAACAACTGGAGAACTAAGCAAATTCTGCTTAAACTTGATGCAGACTAGATATTACAAACATTTCCAATCCATTGAAAAATCCATCGTGAACCCATTATTGCTGACTTTTGAGGTTAGAAAAAGAAGATTGTTAACATATAATTAATTGCCTTATACTGAGTGAGACCATAGGGTCCATCTAGCCCAGTCTGGTCTCTTTTGACTGGCAGAAGCTCTGCTTCCCCAGCCCGACAGTCTGAAAGTCTTTATCCTGGAGACGCCAGACAATTGAACCTAGGTTACAAACAATATATGCTCTTTCACTAAAATAGGCTCCTTTTCAAAACATTATAAAACACTATACAGATGGGAAGCCCTATCCTAAGACTTTTATGCTGACAGTGTATCGCCATGGCACTGGTAGTTGGTGTCCTGTAGTCCTTCTGCAGAGGGGAGAGAGGTGGTACAAACACCTCTTGACAAGGTTCAGACTGCATCGCAGTCACACCAGAGATCATAGCGACACCACCAACATCCACCAATCACAGAGCAGAATGCCCGTGATCACCCTCACACAGCCTCAGCCACTCCCTGCCGGTCAGTGCAGCCACAACCCCCTTATTTACACAGCCATTGCTTGCATACAGAGCATCAGAAACGAGGGAGAAAAGAGCAGTCGGTCGCTAAAAGATCAGTGGCGCAAGCAGTGGGAGTCTAGAGTTAACCCACTCTTGCAAACTCCACAGATGCGGGTTCAAGTCCAGTGCTGCAACCAAATTCTTTTTTGCCAAGGAAGGCTGTGACTGCCTGCAAACTTAGCCAGTATCCTAAGTTGTACCGGTTTTGGAGTGTGGGGGAGGTGTGATTTCCCCCCCCCCTCCCTATGGGATGACTTCAAGCTACACCAGAGTTTTCAGTATCATAATGCTGCATTGGTGTGAGGAGCATAGCTGGGACTGGAGATGCTTAAGAAGCCAATGAAGTCCTGCTTTCCTTACGGTACAGCCCAGATGCCAGCCATGTCTGTGTGCACAGAGGTTACAGTGATGCTAGACTTGTGCAATTTGCTGCCGGTATACCTGCAAGATACCCCAGCATAGCACTTAACCACCATTCTAAGCCCTATCAAGCTGGGTCTTAGGATGGCACTCTATTAGGTCTGGACATTTTAAAAAAATTGCAACTGGGTACTTATAAAGCCTTGAATTCAGAGAGAGCCCATTGGCATGTACAAATTCATTTGCATTTCCATTTACGCTTCCACTTGCCACATAGAATCAATTTTCAAATGAAATAATAATTTCAGCAGTGGCTTGGCAGATGGCAAGACAGGGGAACTGTTTTTTAAAGAATGTTTTCGACCCAAGCCCATGCTTTTCCCCCACACATGGAGCTTCCCTTGGGCTCTTTTGTGTCATTGCAAAATATTTATAAGCTTTGAATATGATAATAAAGGCCATTTGTTTTTTAGGACTGAAAGGAGGATTTAATGTTGTGGTCAAACAGGAAATTGGATGCATTTAATTGGTGTTAGTATACAATGCCAAATAGTGCTATTAAAAATAGTAAGAGGAGAACATTGAGTATGGACATATGGACATATGAAGCTGCCTTATACTGAATCAGACTCTTAGTCCATCAAAGTCAGTATTGTCTTCTCAGACTGGCAGCGGCTCTCCAGGGTCTCCAGCTGAGGTTTTTCACGCCTATTTGCCTGGACCCTTTTTTGGAGATGCCAGGGATTGAACCTGGGACCTTCTGCTTACCAAGCAGAAGCTCTACCACTGAGCCACCGTCTCAGTATGCTACTGCTTTATCACCACGATCAGCAATGGGGACGTTTGTTAATGCAGACATTTGTTCACACGTATTAGACTTCTGTGACACCCTAAGTCTTCCTTAGTCTGTAGCTAGTGGCTTTTATAGCTTATGGGAGAGACGTAAAGGTTAAAGCTCTGCGGTACCTTTGATTCCATATAAAATATATAACTTTATGATTTCTTTATACACCTGTCACTGAAAAAAATTGCAATTACGTTTTCCTGTCACACATATACATCATTTTCTCTTGTCTACATATATTGTGCTTATACTTGCACAGTATGGACATAATGTGAATCCCACTGGGTTTTTTAAAATCCCTCTTTGATCCAGGATTGTGTTCTGCAATTGAAGATGGTTCAGAATGGGGCAAAAAAAAAAATCTTAGATGCCATTCATCCGTTCTCCCCTAAATAAAACCACATTAGCAGAATGTATAGTGGTTATGTTCATCAGCACAGGAACACAGTTGTGGCTGGCTTGGCAGCAGGAGGTGTGACCTAATATGCAAATCCTGCTGGCCTTTTGCTTAAAACTCCCCTATGTGAAACAATGGTGATGTAAGGGGGTGTGACCTAATATGCAAATGAGTTCCTGCTGGGCTTTTTCTACCCCAAAAGCCCTGTTCATCATTATCTTAAACATGAAAACAGCCTGTTAGCTGAGTAGCTTTGGGTAAAAACAACATCAAGAACTACGCTATGAAAATATGGATCAGTTAGAATTTAAAAATATAAAGCAATAAACACATAGCCAAGTAACCAGGACTTTTTTTTGTACAAGGAATTCCTTTTCATATTAGGCATGAACCCCTGATGTAGCTAATCCTTCTGGAGGTTACAGTAGGCCCTGTACTAAGAGCCTTGTAAGCTCTTGGAGGATTGGCTGCATCAGAGGTGTGTGCCCTAATATGCAAAGGAGTTCCTGCTACAAAAAAGCCCTGCAAGTAACAGACCTAATTACCAAAATGGTTACTATAAAGTTATTTGCATTGTGACTCTTTCAGTGCTCTTAGCAGTAGAAGAAGAAGATATTGGATTTATATCCCGCCCTCCACTCCGAAGAGTCTCAGAGCGGCTCACAATCTCCTTTACCTTCCCCCCCCCCCACAACAGACACCCTGTGAGGTGGGTGGGGCTGGATAGGGCTCTCACAGCAGCTGCTCTTTCAAGGACAACCTCTGCCAGAGCTATGGCTGACCCAAGGCCATGCTAGCAGGTGCAAGTGGAGGAGTGGGGAATCAAACCCGGTTCTCTCAGATAAGAGTCCGCACACTTAACCACTACACCAAACCGGCTCTCCTGAGACACATGGAAAGATGGGATATAAATATTGCTCTTAATTAATTAATCCTAAACAGACTTGGAACTCATCTAAGTTTGTTGAAATCTGGTCTTTCCCCCACCCTTTTGCTTAAATAATTCAGTCTTTAAATGTATGTTTTAATTTCCAATAGGCGTAGGACAGAATATGCTGCGAGCTTTATCATTCAGAATCCCAACAGGAAACAACTACCCTGTTGGGAGAGGGAGAACTTGTAAGCATCTCACCCTTAACTAAAAAATGTATACGTTTCCATAAGAACCAGTAAATAATAGAGTAAGTGCTACACTTCAAAGCCTCTTCCTGTGGATCACTATAGCCACAGTTATGCACAGCAGGGGAAATCTAACCATGGAGAAACAGGAAAGTGTAACTCTGTTTTAGACAGATTCAAGGAGGCAGCCGTGTTGGTCTGAAGCAGTTGAACAAAGCAGGAGTCAAGTTTCACCTTTAAGACCAACCAATTTTTATTTAGAACGTAAGCTTTCGTGTGCTCTTAAGCACACTTCGACAGACGAGGAATCCAGCACAGTGAGCAAAGCCATACATAGCTGGTAGGCAGCAGCCCAGAATGTAACATGGTACAGATTTAAGAACCAATGACAGCGCAGTAAAATTATCTGGTACGCAGTTGTTTAGAATGTAAAATGGTACAGTGACAGAATAGTAAAATTAACAAATTGAGCAAACCTTTGATCTGAGCATGCGAAAGCAACAAAACAGTAGTATGTCAAAATGTGAGATTGTCTGTCAATTACAGTGGGAGATGGGTTCAATATATGTAATGGGATAAGCAACCAAAGTCCCTGCTGGATTCCTCGTCTGATGAAGTGTGCTTAAGAGCACACGAAAGCTTACGTTCTAAATAAAAATTGGTTGGTCTTAAAGGTGAACTTGACTCCTGCTTTGTTCATCTTTTTTAGACAGTAAATAATTCATTGGTTATTGGTATAAATTTTACTTGTTAAATTCTGTATCACTGCTGTTAGTGCACATCCAACCAGTTCTGACAGGTAAAAAGATAGAATTCCAAATCAAAGCTTATGTACTTTTAGATTGTGGGTCAGATTCTTACTTCATTTTAATCAATTTTCATAAAACTGAGCAGAATTAGTTTCACGGAGTGAGCCACTTGTGGAAGACGGTTCGTTTCCTAGCAAAACCCTAGAAAAACCTACTAATTGATCATGAAATGCAATTATCGGGGTTTTGCCTCTGGAACTTCTACTGACCTGCTCCTAAATTTCCCTTTCAGTAAATGCACAGATGCATTCTGTACATCCAGATTCAATGGCTTGGCTTCCTACCAGCTGAGCAGACCTTCCTCTTCTCCCACTGTATCCCCAGAGCTGCACTGCTGCTTCAGGGTGACAATCTCCCTTCTCCGCCAGGAATAGGATGAGGAAGTTAGAAGTCTGTAGTGGGAGAAGGGAATCTGCCCTTATTACATTCACAGAAATTCTCTTTTGTGTTCCAGTCCCCAAAGAGCAAAGAATAAGAAGAAAACTGCTATTTGGACTCATGCAATTGAAAATAGCACTCTCGGTTCTCTGTATTTAACATATTATATAAACTTCCATTAATATCTCAAAACGTGGTTAGAATTTAGATATTGAAAAAAATATATTTGTAAGTGTTCCCTATTTATTTATGCCTTGTTCAAGTTATTTATTGAAAGTATAGTGGTTAAATGTGTAGTTAGTTCAGAGCCAGTCAGCCCTGTTAAGATTTAGATTTATTGGATTTATATCCTGCCCTCCCCGCCGGAGCAGGCTCAGAGCAGCTCACAACATGTAAAAACAGAACAGTTCACATTACATTATTAAAATCATTAAAACAGTTAAAATATTCTGGTGCTAATGTCAGTTTACACTATTAAGTATTAATACTAGGGTTGCCAAGTCCAATTCAAAAAATATCTGGGGACTTTGGGGGTGGAGCCAGGAGACTTTGGGGGTGGAGCCAAGATCAAGGCTGTGACAAGCATAATTGAACTCCAAAGGAAGTTCTGGCCATCACATTTAAAGGGACGGCACACCTTTTCAATTCCTTCCTTCCATAGGAAATAATGGATAGGGGCACCTTCTTTTGGGGATCATAGAATTGGACCCCTGGTCCATTCTTTTTGAAACTTGGGGGGTACTTTGGGGAGAGGCACTAGATGCTATACTGAAAATATGGTGCCTCTAACCCAAAAAACAGCCCCCCCCCAGAGCCCCAGATACCAGCAGATCAATTCTCCATTATTTTCTATGGGAATAAATCTCCATAGGGAATAATAGAGTTCCCAGAAGACATTTCCCTCCCCTCCCCCCGCTTTCTGAGGACCCTGAAGCAGGGGGAGGGTCTCCAAACTGGGGGATCCCCTGCCCCCACCTGGGGATTGGCAACCCTAATTAATACAGGTAAACAGGAATGTTACGGTATGGTTCAATCTTCTAGGGATCTAATTTTCAGCTGTGGGCGTATTTCGTTATTAAATGGGAAATACCCAGACTTCAAATGGAAGGTTCAGAATTTGGGGAGTAGTTTATATAAGAAATATGGTAACCCAACTATTGGCATTACTTTCAGTGCCTTTCCTGTCTCCTAATAGAGGACCCTAGAAACAGTAACTTGAGAATTGACCTTTATAAAAGAGGATGGATGGCCACTAAAAACCAATGGCTTGCAGAGCCTTTTTGTAAGATTTTTTAAAATTAAATTTTCTCTTATTAGAAAGTGCAGGAAATATCGTTTTTGTTATATGACTCTATATGTTCTGTATCCTAGAAATATTTTTGCTGGTTAACATTTCCCTTTAAACTGCTCTTAAACTCATTACAAGTCAATAACTGTTAATTTGATACTGTCAAGAGAAAGAATGAAAAGAGTTTTCCATTCTATGTAAGTTGAATACATAACCCAGTATAATTAAATATAATATACAATACAATTTAAACAGGAAATACATTGCATTTTTCTTACATGACAGTGGCCAACATTTATGTTGGATTCAAATTACTTCAAATTAAGGGAAATTTAAACTGCCTAGAAACAATGAAAACTGTTCACATAGAGTGTCATGGTTTCAAATTCTCTCTTATTGATCATGAACTTAAATTTCTGAAGAAAATAATTGGCAATTGCTTGTTTAAGGCAGGGGTGGATCTACTATGAAACTAATAAAGCTTAAGCTTCAGGGCCCCTAATTCTGGAGGGGCCCTGAAGTAACTTTTATTTAAAAAATGAGTGAATTTTTCAGCCAAATCTATTGAGTTCTTTAAAAGTGTTTGTTATTGAAATAAGGCTGTTTTAGTGACAGAATCTTGTTGGATGTTGTCCTCTTGTTGCTGGTTGAGAAGGGACCCCTGTAACAATTCAAGCTTCAGGGCCCCCAAAATGTAGGTCCACCACTGGTTAAAGGCACAATAACTTGAGGATTTACTTATCTGATCAAATGTCTAGCAGTAACCACATTCTACTAGGAATCTCACAAGTCATCCTAAGCAATCTATTAGGAATCTCACAAGTCATCCTCACTGTGGCCCTAAGCAATCTTCCCTCTAAGCGGCAGAGTCTTGCGAGCAAAAATTCTACTTCGTGAGCTACTGGCATTAAAGTTGTGAGCTGCTGCATAAATTATTGTGCTCTGGGTCATCCTTCCTGAGCTAAAACAAATATGTGTGAGCTGGAGGCTAAAAATCTGTGAGCTCGCTCACACTAACTCAGCTTAGAGGGAACTCTGGCCCTAAGAATTTTTTTCCCCAGGAGTAAGCCTAGACCTGCTTAGGATTTCTCCCTACAACGTTCATTTTTGTATGAGAGCGAGAGCAGAAAACTAACCAGTATTCATTAACTTCTCTTGATAGGGTCGAGACTGTAGCACGCCCATTAATGCCTGCATTCAGAATCCTTGCCAGAACGGAGGGACATGCCATCTCACAGACGCAAATCAGCAAGGATTCAGGTATTTGAAATACTGTAATAAGGACGTTTTAACATCTACTCTGCCGTTGAAATAGGACACAATCCAGGAAAAGCCAAGTCTTTCTAAGTTTCATTGATTTCAGTACAAGAGTTAAGACACAATTAAATAGTTCCCACTGAAATCAGTGAAGCTTGAAAGTGCTTAACATTGGCCATATCATGGCATTCATTTTCTTTGTGATATCTTGTTACTTCTAAGAAAGGGAACCTTGTTATTTTTAATGTGTTCTGTAAGCTGGTTGGCCTGTACACTGTTGTGTGTTGATCAAAACAAATTATGTTTGTCGCATTTTTTTCAAGTATATTTCTTTAGGGATGGTTTCCATCCTCCCTTTCTTATCTTCCGCTTAGTAAGCATTTGCAAGGTGTTCTGCTCACTGGCATGAATAGTTGCAGTTTTTAAAGAAACTATACATTCTGGAAGGCTATGCTAGGTTCATCGACCTATCCATGTGGTAAATGGTGATGAAAAAATCAAGTCACAGCTGGTTTATGGTTTTCGAGGCAAAAGCTATTTAGAGGCGTTTTGCCATAGCCTTTCTCCATGTCACTGCAATGGCAAACCACCCCGTAAAAAAGTCTGCCGTGAAAACACTGTGATGTGACGTCACCCCAGAGTCAAAAACGACCGGTGCCTACACAGGAGACCTTTCCTTTCTTTCCTTTCCTTCTCCATGTCACAACCCTGGTATTACTTGGTGGTGTCCCATACAAATATTATCCAGGACTGACACAGCTTAGTTTCCAAGATCGAACAAGAACAGGCTACCTTCAGCTATCCAAGCGTATGGCAGATAGTCCAATGAAAATGTTGACTAAGTGTATGGCAGCAACAAAGAAAACAAACTGTCAACTCTGATATAGTGAGTGAACTCGAGGCCCCGAGTGCATCTTCTGGTTTGATCCTGGATCATTTCACTTCACTCAGCTTGGAGGAAGTCAACAAGATTCTTTGTACTGTACGTCCCTCTACCTGCGATTTGGACCCATGTCCGTCCTGGTTGATACGTGCTTGCCTGACGGAATTGTGAGCCCCATTGCATGTGGTTATCAACAGGTCCTTGATTGAAGGAACCTTTCCCACACCCCTTAAGGAAGCGGTGGTATCTCTGGACCCAGCCATATTGGCAAACTACCGGCTGGTGTTGAACTTGCCCTTTTTTGGGTGAAGTTATTGAGAGGGCAGGGGCAGTACAGTTACAGGGATTTTTGGATGATGCTTCTGTCTTAGACCCATTTCAGTCCGGCTTCCGGCCCGGCCATGGGATGGAGACAGTACTGGCCGCCCTCGTGAATGATCTCTTGAGACATCTAGATCAGGGCAGCTCAGCAGTGCTGCTGTTGTTAGAACTGTCAGCTGTGTTTGACACAGTCGACCACCAGCTCCTGTCTCGCTGCCTCGCTGATGTGGGGATTCAGGGGTCTGCCCTTCAGTGGCTTGCCTCTTTTCTCCATGGCCGGGGACAAAGGGTGAAGTAGTATAGGGGAGTAGTTGTCCCAAAAGCACCCTCTTGTATGCGGTGTCCCTCAGGGGGCGGTTCTCTCCTTGATGTTGTTTAACATGTGCCCTCTTGCCCTAATTGTCCAGAGATATGGGCTGGGTTGTCACCAGTATGCGGATGACACTCAGCTCTATCTATTGTTGGTAGGACAGTCCAGCTGTGCCCTGGAAGATCTGGACCTGGCATTGCAAGCCATGGTGAAATGACTCAGGCAGAGTCGATTGAAATGGAATCCAGTGAAGACAGAGGTCCTGTGCCTAAGTCGCAGCGGCCTAGGTGGGGAAATCTCCTTGCCAGCCTTTGATGGGACGCTATTTGCACCAGCATCAAGGGTCAAGAGCTTGGGGGTGCTCCTGGAGCCTTCGCGGACAATGGAGGCCCAGGTAGCAGCCACTGCCAAATCCACATTTTACCATCTTAGGCGGATAAGGCAACTGGTTCTGTACCTGGAGCGCAACGACTTGGCAGCAGTGATCCATGTGATGGTCTCTTCAAGAGTAGACTACTGTAATGCCCTCTACATAGGGCTGCCCTTGACTTAACTTTGGAGGCTGCAACTGGTGCAAAAAGCAGCAGCCAGGCTGTTAATAGAGCTACCTATACCAGTTTGGAGAGTCAGTTTGGTGTAGTGGTTAAGTGCATGGACTCTTATCTGGGAGAACCGGGTTTGATTCCCCATTCCTCCACTTGCAGCTGCTGGAATGGCCTTGGGTCAGCCATAGCTCCGACAGAGGTTGTCCTTGAAAGAGCAGCTGCTGTGAGAGCCCTCTCCAGCCCCACCACCTCACAGGGTGTTTGTTGTGGGGGGAGAAGATATAGGAGATTGTAAGCCAATCTGAGTCTCTGATTCAGAGAGGAGGGCGGGGTATAAATCTAAAATTCTTCTTTTTCTGTATGGGAGCACATTCAACCTGCGCTGAAAGCCTGTGGCGTTGCGGATTCGCTTCAAGGTGCTGGTTATAACCTTTAAAGCCCTATATGGCCTGGGACCTGTCTACCTTCGGGACTGCCTTTCCCCATATGTACCCCAGAGAGCACTACGTTCAGGGTCTCAAAATCTCCTTAAGATTCCTGGACCGAAATGAGCTCGATTATCCATCGCTAGAGCTTGAGTGTTCTTGGTAATAGCCCCACTTTGTGGAAAGCTCTCCCCAAAAACATCAGGGTCCTGCGGGACCCGCCATAATTTCGCAGGGCCAACAGTCTCACTGAATTAATATAACGGAATTCAGAAATTCTTGGACTTCTTGCCATCTTGGACTTTTAATGAATGGCTTAATGACTGCTGATGTATCAGTGTTTTATTATATATTTTATTTTTAATATGCTATGTTTGTTCATTGTTAATGTTTTTAAACTGCTGTTAGCTGTCCTGAGCCCGTCAAAGCTATTAGGGCATTGGAGCATATTCTGTATGGAGAAAGGCTAAGGAGACTGATGCCTTTTCAGTTTATAGAAAATATAATTTTCTATAATATAACAAGTCATTAACTTCTGGGATTCATTTCAACAGGATGGAGCGATGGGCACTGTGATGAGGATTCTTGTTTGTTTGGATGCCACACTAAAGGTTTGGGGAAGAAAAACACTACTGAGAAACTTTTTCTTCCTCTCCCAAAATACTATAACTTGAGGGCATCCAGTGAAGCTGATGGTCAGCAGGTTCAGGATGGACAAAAGAATATGCGACTTTAAACACAAAGTGATTAAAATGTGGAATTCACTGCCGGAGGATGTAGTGATGGCCACAGGAGTAAACAGTTTTAAAAGGGGATTAGAGAAGAAGAAGAAGATGATGATGATATTGGATTTATATCCCGCCCTCCACTCCGAAGAGTCTCAGAGCGGCTCACAATCTCCTTTACCTTCCTCCCCCACAATAGACACCCTGTGAGGTAGATGAAGATATTGGATTTATATCCCGCCCTCCACTCCGAAGAGTCTCAGAGCGGCTCACAATCTCCTTTCCCTTCCTCCCCCACAACAGACACCCTGTGAGGTGGGTGGGGCTGGAGAGGGCTCTCACAGCAGCTGCCCTTTCAAGGACAACCTCTGACAGAGCTATGGCTGACCCAAGGCCATGCTAGCAGGTGCAAGTGGAGGAGTGGGGAATCAAACCCGGTTCTCCCAGATAAGAGTCCGCACACTTAACCACTACACCAAACTGGCTCTCCCGGAGGATAAATTTGGTGTCATGGTTAAGTGTGCGGACTCTTATCTGGGAGAACCGGGTTTGATCCCCACTCCTTCACCTGCACCTGCTGGAATGGCTTTGGCTTAGCCATAGCTATTGCAGGAAGTTGTCCTCAAAAGGGCAGCTGCTGTGAGAGCCCTCTCCAGCCCCACCCACCTCACAGGATGTCTGTTGTGGGGGGAGAAGATATAGGAGATTGTAAACTGCTCTGGGTCTCTGATTCAGAGAGAAGAGCGGGGTATAAATCTGCCGTCTTCTATAAGTCTATCAACGGCTACTAGCCACAGTGACAGAGAAACCTGCACATTCAGAGGTACTAAGCCTGTGAATCCCAGAGCCAGAAGGCAATGTCAGGGGAAGGCCTTGGCCTCTATGCCCTGTTGTTAGCTGTCCAGAGGAACTGGCTGGCCGCTGTACAAAACAGGATGCTGGACTAGATGGACTGCTGGTCTGATCCTGCAGCGTTCTTCTTATGAGAAAGGGAACTTATCAAAAAGGATCTAGAAAAAATTATTTTCAGATTGCTGGAAATGTAGAGAACTGAGAGGGAGCTGGCTTCCCTGTGATAGATTTAGCTGGTGTTCCTTACTCTGCCCTGGATGGTTGCTCTTCTATACCCTGGAACAACATCCTCATCTTCCTCTCTGGAGACTCTGGTCATTTTCGCACTTACCTTATTCCGGAGCCACGTCCCTCTTCACCGCGCAGCGTCTGCGCGGATTTCGCACTACTTGCTCCGCAGAACCCGGAAGTTCCGCGGCTTTTGTGTCGCAAATGTAAACTGCCAAAAACCAATTTACATTTGAGACGCAAAAGCCGCGGGACTTCCGGGTTCTGCAGAGCAAGTAGTGCGAAATCCGCGCAGACGCTGCGCGGTGAAGAGGGACGTCGCTCCGGAATAAGGTAAGTGCAAAAACGACCTCTATTTTAAAGGGCGTATACACCATCTCTCTAATCCTGATTCCTCTTCAAGCTGCCTGTGAGAAATAGTCCCTTCCAGGCTGGCAGCTATCCATTGCCCATTACCTCAGCCCCTCACCCCATTGACTGCCCCTGCAGAATGATCAGAGCTGGAAGTCCTCCTCCAGCCCCTCCCTTGGTTCTTCTTGGCCATGACCTAAAATGGGGCTATCACAACTGAGACCTGCAAGGGTGGATATTGGAGCCTCTTAGATTGCTCTGCTAGTTAGGGTGTCTCTAAAGAGGAGATAGACGCCTTGGCAGCAGTTGTAATACATCAGAGGAAGAGAGACGTTTTCTCCTGTTTTATTTTCATTGCTTAGTTTGCTCTGTAATTTGAAGTTTCTAGAATTAAAGAAAGACATATTCTGATTCAGTTTCCTACGCTGAACAACATGCTGTCGAATTACCATGGAACTGAATAAATTGCAAACTATACTTGACCATACTTTGAGGTGCAGGAAATAACACTCAAGTGGTGTCAATTCGTATTCACTGAACCGTTATCATAGCCACTGACTCTGAAAAAGGATTAGACAAATCCATGAAGCTATGGTCTAACAGAATTTTCATATTCAGGGGACAGAATACAAGTTCCTTGTATTTAGCAACAGGGAAGAGGGCTTGGCCTTCATGCTCTTCTTATAAGCCTTCCAAGGGCTTCTGATTACCAACTGAGTTGAACAGGATGTTGGACTAGATGGAGCAGCTGGAGTTGCCTTTTTGTATTACTAGGGGTGTGCAGTTGGGTCTTCCAGAACCAAAAATATATATTTCAGCATCCCAGATGTATCTAGGATTTTTCAGGATAAATGGGGGGAGGAGGGGAATCCTGGAAACAATCCTGGATATATTCAGGATTTACTTGCAAACCCAGAACAACAGCTGAGGGACTGGAGCAGATTACTATTTTTGGGCTTTCTTGTGCAGTCCCTTTAAACAGGGGTTTTTAATAGTGCTTCAGAAAACAGCCAAGGGAGGGCACTCTCTCCACCGGCTCAGCTGGGGCTCTATTTTGGCTGTTCAGCCAAACTGCCGAAGAGGTCCCCAGTGGAGCCCGCGTGAAGAGTGTTCTCTGCAGGATCATCTGGTTTGCTGGCTTTGTTGAGCCATCCGGTTTAAACTGGGCTGCCCAGCAGAGTCCCAGGAAAGCCTGTGGGGAGAGTTCTCCCTGCAGGATCAGCTGCTTTGGAAGCTTTTTTAGGCAGTCCAGTTTAAAGGGACTGCCCAAAAAGAGCCCCAACTGAGCTGTTCTTCGCAGTTTTCCCACTGCTTTTTTTTTTCTGTCTGTATTTTTCAGTCCAGTTCTGTTGGACCTGAAAAATTCCAGCATTTCTGAAAAATCCTGGATCTGAATAGTGTTCTGGTGTTGGGATCCAGGTTTTTTTTTTAGGAATCCTGACTTTTTTCAGGTCCAATAGACCCAAACTGAAAAATACAGAGAGAAAAAATCGTACACCACCGTAACCTACTGTAGAAGGCACTGGATGTTCTACAGATGAACATCATCATTTGACCATTTGTCTCCCTGCACCGCCTCCTTTCTAACCTACTGTTCTGCTCAAAGTGGCATCCTCCCGCAGTTTCTTTTCCATTGAATGGCAAGGAAAGTTGAAAGAGTGTGATAGAAATCTTCTAGGTAATATCTACCATAGTACTGAGGGTAAACAGTGGGAAAATGTTATGCTCACGTAACTAGATATTTTTATAGTGGACATGCAGCTTCTGCTGGCATCAAGAGGAACAATATAACTACATCGCGGCACACAGAGTCAAGAGCTTGGGGGTTCTACTGGAGCCTTCATTGTTAATGGAGGCCCAGATAGCGGCCACTGCCAAATCCGCGTTTTTTCATCTGAGACGGGCGAGGCAGTTGGCCCCCTTCCTGGAGCGTCATGACTTAGCAACAGTGATCCATGCAACGGCCACCTCGAGACTGGATTACTGTAATGCCCTCTACATGGGGCTGCCTTTGTGCCGAACCCGGAAGCTGCAGTTGGTGCAGAACATGGCGGCTAGGGTAATATTAGGGCTCCCGAAGTAGTAGCACATACAGCCGGGGCTGCGCAAGCTGCACTGGCTGCCAGTTGTATATTGGGTTCGTTACAAAGTGCTGGTTATTATTTTTAAAGCCTTATATGATTGAGGGCCTGTCTACCTTAGGGACTGTCTCTCTCCATATGAGCCTCAGAGAGTACTGAGGTCAGTGAGAAAAAACTGGTTGACAATCCCTGGGCTGAAGGAGGCCAAATTGAAGACCACACGAGAACGGGCCTTCTCGATGGTAGCTCCACACTGGTGGAATCAACTTCCGGATGAAGTGCGGGCCCTGCAGAGTCTTGATCAATTCTACAGGGCCTGCAAGACCACTCTTTTTAAGATGGCCTTCGTCTAAATATGGAGTTAAGTCAGATCCGCTGTTGACGTTTCCGCTACTAAATTCACTGAAGGTCTGAGATGTAGCACCATAAATGTTAATTTTTAATAGAAACGTTGGTTTTAAATGATGGTTTTATTTAATGTATTGTGAATTGTATGAATGTTTTATTGTATATCAAATTTACATGTTGTGAGTCGCCCTGAGCCTGCTTTGGCGGGGAGGGCGGGATATAAATAAAATGTATTATTATTATTATCATCATCATCATCATCATCATCATCATCATCATCATCATCATCATCAAGATGACGTGTATTTTCTCCTGTAAGATGCTTTGTATCTGAACCTTGTAAGGAGAAGGCCCTGTGGAGTTTTCTTTTGTGTGGCCTGTGAAAGAAATTATATCTTCTACACATTTTCCTCCCCCCTTTAGAGAAGCATATTAATACACAAGCTCAGCTGCCAAACTAGTCAAATCTTTGATCTTGTAAAAGGAAATTTAAGCCAAAGCGTTCCTCCATATGAAATGCCAAGTGACTTAACTCTGGGGCTCTTGCAGCCATAGACAAGAAAAATTATCTTTTAAGTAATGGTAGGGTGGTGACATAAACCAGGAAATTCACCCTGTTACGACTGAAACTCCATCCTCACACCCTTCCTTCCCCTGAAGTGCCTAGGTAGGGGAAGGGGCCCAAGCAGCAGGTGATTCTGTTTCTCATATTGACTGTTCTGCCACAACTGTGTCAGCAAGGGGCATGGGATCTGACAGTATTTTTAAACACAATTTCTTTGAGATCTTAATTGTCCATGGTTTAGTTTAAAGTTGTGTTTCTGTTTGATGCATTTGACTTTCCTGTCCTGGTAATTGGGGGGGGGGGGTGGAGAGTTACCAAACCTTTTTTGTGATTTATGATACAGCAGTTCTGATACACTGTTAAGAATTATACTTCAATGGACAGTATTTCTAATACCGCTTTGATTCCCCTGCCTTGTCAATATTTTATTTATTTAAGCAATTATAGTTTTTTAAATATTTTTTTTTATTACAGTAATTCAGCCCACCCTCAAGACTTGGGATGCATTTGGGTAAAATGGAAAATAAAATAGTTTAAAAAGCAGATTTCCAGCTCTTGCTGGTTGCACTATTTTGTGTCAAAGATTGCCAAGAGAAGAATAACGGTGGCAAAAATAGCAATTGCAAAGGAACAGCACTGTGTAAAACCATAGAACCACAAATATACCATTGCACACATACATACACACACACACACACCATCTTTTATATAAGAATTATTTGACATGCGCACGAGAAGAATGCATTTTGACCAAATCATATATACGATATTTTTATGAGAATTTTAAAAATATGTACAAGAACAACCCAAGGTTTTTACAAATGAATGTCGACATGTATAACTGTATCAAGCATATTATGATAATTCAGTAATCTCCTGTTTGCAGGTAGAGCTCTTCCTCAGATGTGTTACTCAAAAGTGTTGAAGGTAGCATGAAGCTTTATACATTAAGTTAGTTCTCTAATAGATCTGGAGTTATTCTGAAACTTTCATCCTATTAAATCCAATCACAATAATGCTCACTTTCTCCAGGAAGGAGTCGTTTTCTAACTTGTAAAAGCTGATGAAGGTTTTCTAGATTTGAAAGTAATAAAACTGAGGAAGTTGTTGTGGTCTAATTTAGGTGTCAGATCCATTAAGGAACTGACATGATTTAAACTTCTGTATGGTGTCTTAAAAATCTTTCAGTGAAAAATCTGACCCTGCCTTGAACTATAATTACTGACTTCTGTTATATGTTTGTTATACTTGTATATTTCTACCTAAATATGTAAGAAAAAACCCTTGTGTTGTTCTTATAAGTATTTTTTAAAATTCTCAATTAAGAGATTGTTGTATTCAAGGGTCGCTTTGTAGAAAAATAGGTGGTGGAGCTC
The DNA here is from genome assembly GCF_032191835.1 of Heteronotia binoei. Classification (NCBI taxonomy): domain Eukaryota; kingdom Metazoa; phylum Chordata; class Lepidosauria; order Squamata; family Gekkonidae; genus Heteronotia; species Heteronotia binoei. Next base: position 156,220,360 of record NC_083227.1, read on the forward strand.
ATGCAGGGATTGTTATGCAGCTAGGGTTGCCAAGTCCAATTCAAGAAATATCTGGAGACTTTGGGGGTGGAGCCAGGGGACAATAGGGGTGGAGCCAAGATCAAGGCTGTGACAAGCATAATTGAACTCCAAAGGGAGTTCTGGCCATCACATTTAAAGGGACAGCACACCTATTCAAATGCCTTTCTTCCATAGGAAATAATGAAGGATGGGGCACCTTCTTTTGGGGCTCATAGAAATGGACCCCCTGGTCCAATCTTTCTGAAACTTGGGGGGTATTTTGGGGAGAGGCACTAAATGCTATACTGAAAATTTGGTGCCTCTACCCCAAAAAACAGCCCCCCCGATCCCCAAATTCTCCATGATTTTCTATGGGAATAAATCTCCATAGAGAATAATAGAATTCCCAGAAGACATTTCCCTCTCCTCCCCCCGCTTTCTGACGACCCTGAAGCGGGGGGAGGGTCTCCAAACCGGGGGATCCCCTGCCCCCACCTGGGGATTGGCAACCCTATATGCAGCTGCAGCTACTACTCAATGGACAAGGTGGGGAGGAGTAGGGGGAACCCTCAGAAAGGTCAGAAGCTGTGCTCCTGTGAGCTCCTGCTGAATCCGAGGTCTGGTTGTATTTGAGCAGTAGTAAATTTTCACATGCGGAGTTTTGCATGGCAAAAACAACAGATAGAACTATAACTTTTTAGCACCCATCTTTCTCTTTATTAGTAGTCACTCTGTCTTAGGGTTGCCAAGTCCAATTCAAGAAATATCTGGGGACTTTGGGGGTGGAACCAGGAGACTTTGGGGGTGGAGCCAGGAGACATTAGGGGTGGAGCCAAGATCAAGGCTGTGACAAGCATAATTGAACTCCAAAAGGAGTTCTGGCCATCACATTTAAAGGGACGGCACACCTTTTCAATGCCTTCCTTCTATAGGAAATAATAGATAGGGGCACCTTCTTTTGGGGCTCATAGAATTGGACCCCCTGCTCCAATCTTTTTGAAACTTGGGGGGTATTTTGGGGAGAGGCACTAGATGCTATACTGAAAATTTGGTGCCTCTACCCCAAAAAACAGGCTCCCCAGAGCCCAGATACCCGCGGATCAATTCTCCATGATTTTCTATGGGAATAAATCTCCTAGGGAATAATAGAGTTCCCAGCAGACATTTCCCTCCCCTCCCCCCGCTTTCGGACGACCCTGAAGCGGGAGGAGGACCTCCAAACCGGGGGATCCCCTGCCTCCACCTGGGGATTGGCAACCCTACTCTGTCTGCTGAGAATGGTTGGTGAAGAAATCTCATGGTCTGCCCAGTACTTGATAGTTACTGGAATTTTACTGAGCACAATCATATTAAGTTAACCGCTTTTTGAAGTTCTGTTGATTTCATTGGGAAAGGTTTAAGCATGTGTTTAACTAAGCCACTGAAATAAATGAGTCAAAAGTACTTGACTTTGGTGACTACATGCCCATTGTGATGAAACGTATTTAGGCCCTATGCTAACAATTAATGTTATTTCTGTAACTGGAGCATATCTGTCAGCAGTTCTTTGCCTCTTCCCTCCAATAATACAAATTTTACTTAAGAACATTTTTAAAAAACCTTCAGCTGATAGATTTTGCAGCGTTAATGTTCCATAGTTGATGGATGAGTTCAGTGTTTATGGACTATTGAGTCTGCCCAGTTGATATGCAGGTGTGCATAGCTTTTTTTCAGCCAGAAGATCCTAAAATATTTGCTGGGGGGGGGGGGAGAGATGTTTCAGCTGATTTGTAAACTACATCTGGCCAGTTCCTCTCATCCAAATACTAAATTATTTTATTATAATTAGGGTTTGTAGAATCTTTCGGGATCAAGTGCCGTGTTCTACTGGAGAAAGTTTTCCTTCCAGACGTTTCGTTCTCAGCTTTCGTTCGAAACGTCTGGAAGGAAAACTTTCTCCAGTAGAACACGGCACTTGATCCCGAAAGATTCTACAAACCCTAATGATGTTACCAGCCGTGAAAACCTGAAATCTTTGATATTTTATTATAGCATGCAAATGTAATTTAGTACTTTCAATTCAACTAGACGTTTCAAATTCTACTATAAGAAGTACCTATTAAAAAGTGTAGCTTTTATATGGTGAGAAAAGGCAAAAGGTGGTCTTAAAAGCTTACATTTATCCTAATTTATTTGGTCAATAGTGATACGGGGACTGCTTAAATATAACCATCATTTGAAACCTCAGCTACATGGTAGTTTAGAATTTTGGCTTGCATAGAGTAAACGAATGCCGATGTATAAAGGCACTTGCATTCAGTGGTCATAGCTGGCAGAGATCATGTGGGAGCTTTTCTGGTGGGGAACTGGGTGGGGCTACTTCCTGTATGATTTGGCTAACTGCATTCACACTAACAGTCCAGAAGAGGGGCGGTGGGGATAGCACTGTAAACTTGGCAATTAGGGTTATCAATCCCCAGGTGGGTAAAATGAACAACAATTATATGCTGCACATAAATGCTTTAAACATTCCACATACACTTCTAATGAGTCTAAAGTTCATAACCAATGTTCAGTGTTCAGTCCGACTCTGGATACTTGAAAATAAGGTACCGAATTCTGCTGTCCATGACTTTCTTCTTGTTGACAGACACAGACGGTACCAATGATGTAAATTCCTTCCTGAGGTAGCAGGAGAACCATTTGTGCAAATGAGGAAGACTTTCAGAAACCAGTTGCGAGCTGTGACATAAACACAGGTTCCAGAATTAAGGATAAGCGGCCAGTAGAAGTGGCAATGAAACACGACTTGAACCTGGGACTCGTGTAGCTGCACCTGTTGAATTGAGGGCTGCTACCTCAGGAAGCAATTTTCGTCATTGGTACTGTCTGCATCTTGTCAACAAGAAGAAAGTTATGGACAGCAGAATTTGGTACCTTATTTTCAAGTATCCAGAGCTGGATTGAGCACTGAACTTTTGGTTATGAACTTTGGACTCATTAGAAGTGTATGTGGAATGTTTAAAGCATTTATTTGCAGCATATAATTACACGGTGTTCGTTGTTCATTTTACTAATCCGTACACTGTGGTTTCCGGTTTGTCTAATCCCCAGTTTGGGGGCTGAATCAGACCCCCAGGGGGCTCTTATTAGGCCCCCGAGCAACTGGCTGTCATCTGTTTCCTTCTCCCTCTCTCTTGCTTCCTTCTGCATAATAGCTTGTTTTGCAAGGGTTACTCAATTGCACAGCAGAGCTACTGAGCCAAACCTCTCCTCCTTCTATTGACTGAGGCTCCCCCCCCCCCAGTCCCTGGGGAAGGAAGGAAAGAGCCAGAGCTTCCTTTGCTCAATTCCTTGGATCCCATAGGAGAAATACCAGGAGGGGGCAGGGGATCCTCCAGTTTGCAGGCCCTCCCCCCACTTCAGAGTCACCAGAAAGCAGGTGGGGGAGGGAAATGTCTGCTGGGCACTCCATTATTCCCTATGGATACTGATTCCCGTAGGATATAATGGAGAATTGATCCATGGGTATCTGGGGCTCTACCTCTGTTTTTTGAGGTAGGTGCACCAAATTTTCAGCATAGCATCCAATACCTCTCCTCAAAACACCATCCAAGTTTCAAAAGGATTGGACCAGCGGGTCCAATTCTATGAGCCCCTAAAGAAGGTTCTCCTATCCTTCATTATTTCTAATGGACGAAAGGCATTTGAAAGGTGTGTGGTCCCTTTAAATGTGATGGCCAGAATTCCCTTTGGAGTTCAATTCTGTTTGTCACAACCTTGCTCCTGGCTCCTCCCCAAATGCCTCTTGGCTCCACCCCCAAAGTCCCCAGATATTTCTTGAATTGGCCCCGGCAAGCCTATTGGCAATTAGGACTTATTGTGACATAGGTTTCTGTAGGCAATATTGTATTGCTGGTCCAAGGCTACAGTAGCTTTCCATTATTTAAGTTGTCTTTAAATAAGCCCACCCACGTATCTAAATTCCAGATTAAAACGCCTTCTAAATAACTGAAAGTTCCCAAGTTCATAGATCTGCAGAACAATGATGATAAGGGAAAAATCTGGCGCCATGTATCGTTAAGAACTCCCCACTCTCCCCCAAAGAACTCCAAATTCAGCTACTAAAGCTTTGTTGAATGTGTAATTTCTGCTGGGAAGGAGTGGGAGGAAATCTTTTGGTTTATTTAGACTACAAACACAATCTCTGGTTCCTAATGCCGATTCCATTTTCCCTCAATCGTCCATGGTCCATCTTCTCTCTGACAACAGAGGGAGGAAGGAAGAATTCTGTGTTTATCATAGTTGTTGTTGTTTGGCTGCATGTTCTTTTCAGTACTTCATGTCCTCATATAAAATTAAACTTTATCTCTTCAGTTTGCCAGAAGAAGCAGTTTAATGTACTGTAGCGTCCAGGGCTTTTATTTTAGAAAAAGCCCAGCAGGAACTCATTTGAATATTAGACCACACCACCTGATGTCCCCATTGTTTTGCATAGAGGTTTTTTTTGTAGAAAAGGCCCAGCAGGAACTCATTTGCTTGTTAGGTCACACCCCCTGACACAAGCCCAGCCTGGATCGTGTTCCTGCTCAAAAAAAGACCTGGTAGCGTCTGACTAATGATTAGCTATTGCATTACCTAAGTCCAGCACTGTCTTTGTGCAATTATCTATCAGAGGGAAGGTGTTTTTCATGGTCCCGTGTAGGGTTGCCAAGTCCAATTCAAGAAATATCTGGGGACTTTGGGGGTGGAGTCAGGAGGCTTTGGGGTGGAGCCAGGAGACATTGGGGTGGAGCCAAGATCAAGGCTGTGACAAGCATAATTGAACTCCAAAAGGAGTTCTGGCCATCACATTTAAAGGGACGGCACACCTTTTCAATTCCTTCCACAGGAAATAATGAAGGATGGGGTACCTTCTTTTGGGGCACAGAGAATTGGACCCCTCGTCCAATCTTTTTGAAACTTGGGGGGTATTTTGGGGAGAGGCACTAGATGCTATACTGACAATTTGGCACCTCTACCCCAAAAAACAGCCCCCACAGAGCCCCAGATACTCACGGATCAATTCTCCATGATTTTCTATGGGAATAATAGAGTTCCCAGCAGACATTTCCCTCCCCTCCTCCCGCTTTCTGATGACCCTGAAGCGGGGGGAGGGTCTCCAAACCGGGGGATCCCCTGCCCCCACCTGGGGATTGGCAACCCTAGTCCCATGTGTTTTTTAAGATCTCCCTTGCAATCTCATGGTAAATCAGTCCACTGAATATATGCATAAAAATAAGGAATCTTGGTACCCAACATGAATTCCAAGATCACAGGCAATAATTGAATGTTACATATGTCAGCAGAGATGACTCTGGCATATTATTAAGCAGTTCGCTTGACATAGCCCAGGTCTAGAGCTTTTACCTACTGCTTGGTAAGAGGATGGTGTTAATTGTTTGTATCGCCTGTTCCTGTGAGATTACGACTCGTAGAAAATAAAAGCCACCAATGCGGACGCCTTGTTTTTTCTTTTCTTTTAAAATGGAAAGAGTGAATCCATTCCCTAAACTGAGACCTTCTGTGCCAAGTTGCAGCCTGGAGCACATTTTTATGGCTGAGTTATAAACTCCTGGAAAATGGGGTTTGGTAATGGAAATGGGAGACATGATGAATGGGTCACTTAATGTAATTAGCGTTCTTTTATCCTCCCCTTCTCCACTCCTTCTTGGCTACAGAAGATGCTGTGCCAGCTTTTCGTCTCTCCTCTTATCTGCCTCTTATGATCCCGTGTATCTCCACAGGGTCAAAAAGAGGACATTTTTTATTGGTACTAATGAGGGGGAAGACAGGCAAAAAAAAAAAATTCACTCTGATTTAGTGTGCTTTAAGTAGAATTGATTCAGGCAGTTTGTTTCCCATCATCCTTTCTAAAGATATACCATCATCTTTTCTAACTCTCCTGACCTACGAGTGCTCATGGAAGGATGAGGAATGTCAGGTCTCTTCTGCACCAACAGGACAAATAGCTCTTATGGTTGTTATTACTGTTGCTGTTACCATTGCTATTTTTTTTTTTTAAGTCACAAGCAGCAGCTTTCTGTTTTGGCACATCTCCATAAGTATTCAAATTTGTATCATCGCGTTACACTGCTTTGTGCCTCTTAAAAATTGTGCCCCTTAAAAAATTAAGTTGAGGTAACGTGTTCATTTTGCTGAGGAGAGTAGAAGCATTGTCTCTTCCTTGCTATCCATAAATGCAAAGGTATCAATGCCCTTTTACTCAGCAGTATTATTTGCTTCAGCTTTTACTCACTTATTTCAAATCTGTGAGATTTGTTTTTTTCTTAAATAAGGAGGAGGATTTTGGCGTAAGCTCAAAAACTCTTGTATATCCCCACGCACACTTCCATAGCATTCTTCTCAAGACTCTGAGATTCAGAGTATAGGGTGGGATATAAATCCAATCTTCTTCAGATCAATTATTTAATTATTTGTGCACGTAGAAGAAGAAGAAGATATTGGATTTATATCTCGCCCTCCACTCCGAAGAGTCTCAGAGCGGCTCACAATCTCCTTTACCTTCCTCCCCCACAACAGACACCCTGTGAGGTGGGTGGGGCTGGAGAGGGCTCTCCCAGCAGCTGCCCTTTCAAGGACAACCTCTGCAAGAGCTATGGCTGACCCAAGGCCATTCCAGCAGCTGCAAGTGGAGGAGTGGGGAATCAAACCCGGATCTCCCAGATAAGAGTCCGCACACTTAACCACTACACCAAACTGGCTCTCCATCACCAAACTGGCTCTCCACACATGTACACACTTTGCACACACCTGCTCCTTCCTGTAGAAAGTCAGGGGCTGATGTTTTCGAAGAGTTATATTGGGGTTTGGGGTGAGAGAATATATGTATATAAGCTCCACACAACCATTTAAGCATATAACCATCCAAAAGAAAAGCAGATAGCTTGCCTGTAATGAGGTGGTGGGTGGGAAGATTGAGAAAGCATTTGATTCCAAAGCTGCACGTGTCAGTACGGAAGCAAAGGCAGACCTGCCCTTGGCCCCAAAACCTGTGTTCCCTTCTGTTTCCACTATATCTAATTTGTATGAAATTATAAAGCACTGTTCTACAGGCACTATGAAACTTCTCAGCAATCCTAGGCAACTGAGTCTGAGACCCATCCGTTGCAAGCACAGGGCGTTTTCGCACTGACCTTTTACTGGCGCGACCACCCTCCTCACGCCGGCGGATCTGCAGGGATTTCGCACCAGAAGCGCCGGCGCAGCCAAAAGAGCCGGCTACTTCCGTCGCGAAGCCAGCTCAAACGTTTTCCTGCTTCTTGGCGGTTTCCGTTTGAGCTGGCTTTGGGACGGAAGTTGCCGGCTCTTTTAGCTGCGCCGGCGCTTCTGGTGCGAAATCCCTGCAGATCTGCCCGCGTGAGAAGGGTGGTCGCGCCAGTAAAGGGTCAGTGCGAAATCAGCCAAGGAGAAACGTGCTGTGCATCAAAGCTACAATCAATATGGACTTCCTAGTTCCAATGAAATGTTATCTCTACTGGTCAATACTTGTATATATTTGGTGTGTAGTTCTTGTTGCCGGTTTGTTTCAGTTTGAAATGCAAGTTCATCTTCCTCCTTTCTTTAATCTTTTATTAAAAGCTGTTCCTGCCCTATTGGGTTTGAAGGGGAGAAATGTGAAATTAATCCAGATGACTGTGAAGATAATGATTGTGAGAATAACTCAACTTGCGTAGATGGGACCAACAACTATGCCTGCCTTTGTCTTCCCAACTATACAGGTAAGCAAAAACCACTATTTGAGATATAGCATAAGAGTTGTAGGAGATGCACCTGCAGGTTATTGCCCCCCAAGTCGGAATAAAGAGGCGGACACAAGTGAGTTGGTAAAACTATGGGCCACTTTATTAAATAAACACAGCAATGGCAAGGGCAACCCACTGCGGCCAGGTCAGGGCCAGGGGTCTCCGCAGACCACTCCCCTGCCTTTTTGCGGGTGAGAGACCCGGCCGCCCAGCCGGAGCTATGTAACACAGCTCCCGTCAGGAAGGCCCAGCAGGGAGGCTCGCACTGGAAGGCTCAGTCACCAGACGCGCATCTCAGTGAAAGGCACCCATCCGATCGAGTCTCCAGGACAGTCTGCATTCACACACCTCGGGTCACCAATACCCAAAGGTTGATCCTGCGAGACCCCTAACTCCCCAAAAGGGGGAGGCTAACCGGTCCTCCCCAGGCCGCATGGCACCATAAACCCAATAAAACCTGCCCTCAAAAGTGACCAACCTATAAAGAGGCACCATCCCGAAGCCAATTCCACAATCCACTGATATGCTATGTAGGGTAGGCAAAAAACACACCCCAGCCAGAGCCAAACCGCCAGGGAGTAAAAAATTCCTACCCGGCCCCTCACTAAAGGAGGTGACCAGCACTTGCCTACATAACAAACAGGGCGGGCGGGAGGGCCGAGCATCGCAGAGGGACTGACCAGAGGGGGCGTAGGCATCGTAGAAGCACGTACATGCCCCGCCCCCTTAAAGACGCTACTGAAGCGCGCGTCAGAAGTCCGCTCTTACCTCGTAGGAGGCAAAAATCCCCCAACAGCTAAGCCACAAGGTGGCAAGCTGTCGGAGACTCCATTTTAGGCATACAACCAACAACTTGATAAGCTAGGTGGAGTTATAGAAAGCCCAACTCCCCCGCCCCAAAATGGTGAGAAAATTTAATTATCCCTGGAAGCAGTGGGGGGCACCTTGAAATCCCACTATGGTTGCCAGCTCTGTGATGGAAAATACCTGGAGACTTTGGGGGTGGGGCCAGGAGAGTCTTCTCAAACACATTTTGCTAGAGCTCTCCAAACTTCCTTTTCTCCCTGTTGACCTGCTGTGTTTTTCCCCCCACCTTCCCATTTCTTGTTATACTGAAAGTTTGTATGTCATACAGGACTTGAATGGGGTTATTAAAGAAAATTTGAAGAGAGATGAAGAGTTGGAGTGGGGCTGTTTTTGTTTTTTTGTGTGTTTTTGATGACTGGGAATCGGCTCTGTTGTAGCTGTATAGAGTGCTGCAAGGGATGTTGGTATTAAAAAAGAAGAGGTGGTAGGGAAAGCCATGTTACTAATCTGGAATAGTCAACTACCTCATTTCTGGTGTGTGTGTTGAGATCGGCAGCAGCTGGTTATGGAAATACATTCTACAGATGAGCATATGCATGCTTCTCTGTTACATTCCACCAAGTAAGTCATTGCTAAAATTGTAATAGATATTAAAAATTTAATTGCTATTACGATTGCTTTATTATGGTTTTGGTGTTGCGTCTGGCATTTTGGTGTTATTTGCTAAGGCTTTGAGCCAATGCAATAAAGTTTTCAATTAGATTGTTAATTACTAGTACTGATAAACTAAATTTTACATCAGGAGAGAATTCCGGAAGGTAAAGCAAGCTTAGTAAGGCATCCGAATGAAACAAACAAAAAAAAAAGTCTGAGAATTACAATCCTATAGATGTTCTTTGGAAAATGATGTAGAGATCACTTCTACATAGGGTGAGGAGCAAAGAAACAATGAGACCTATGGACATATGAAGCTGCCTTATACTGAATCAGACCCTCGGTCCATCAAAGTCAGTATTGTCTTCTCAGACTGGCAGCGGCTCTCCAGGGTCTCAAACTGAGGTTTTCACACCTATTTGCCTAAACCTTTTTTTTTTTTTTTGAGATGCCAGGGATTGAACCTGGGACCTTCTGCTTCCCAAGCAGATGCTCTACCACTGAGCCACCGTCCCTCCTAGGGTTGCCAGCCCCTCTCCCTGGCCACTGGCAGGGGATGTGGTAGGATTGCCAAGTCCTACGTGGCTGCCGATGGGGATACTTCCTTCTTTTTACGCTAAAATTCTAGTGTCCCCATGCAACATGCCCCATGAGATTATGTCACTTCCAGGTGATGTCATTGCGCCAGGCTCTTGGGGGGAGCTCTTTGGGGGAGGGGCTCCCCCACTGGCCAGTCTTGTGATGGCAGGTTGGAGGCCCTGAAATTGGATATAGATGTGTGTATCTAAGTGTGTATAGATATTATCTCCTTGAATGAGATGCCTCCTTTAACCTGGGAGCTGCCCTCTGATCCTTCCTTTCTCTGTCCTTTCACCCCCTTCACATGGCCTTCCATGTCTCCGAAGGTCTTTCCTTAGGGTTGCCAGCTTCAACTCAGGAAATATCTGGGGACTTTGGGGAGCAACCAGGAGATTTTAGAGATTTTATAATTTGTATTGGTGTTAAATACAAAGAAAAGAAGCATAAGCATAGATACAAAAAGGGGGGGGGGCATATACAGAATGGGAAAAGCAGAAAAAAAGAAAAATACAAATATATCAGTTTTAATTCTACCTCCAAATAAAATATCCAATTCGTTCTACCTGCAAGGATATTCTCCATATATTTTACCATCTTTATCTTTCATTATAAAACATTTTTACTAAACTATTATTTGCAATACAAGTCTGAACAGTTCTTCTTCAACACATATAAGCATAAACAAGTCAGAGCAATCTCAACACGGAACTAGCTGCTTTGGCTTAACCATGTTAAAAACACAGGCTAGTTTGTTAGTTTAACACTATCCTCAATAACATAGACACAAAATTCATGTCTTTATATTTAAGAAGCTAAAAGAAAAATACAACATAGCATTTTGTCTATCTCAATATAAACAGTTTCTCCTGGGAGGCATACTGGGAGGCATCAAGTCACAGCTGACTTATGGTTACCCTATAAGGTTTCCAAGGCAACAGATGTCCAAAGGTGGTTTGCCAGTGCCTGCTGCTGTCTAGCAACCGTGGACTTTCTTGGTGGTCTCCCATCTAAGTTCTAACCAGGACCAGCCCTACTTAGCTTCTGAGTTCTGATGAGGTTGGGCTAGCCTGGGCTTTCCTGATCAGGAAAATCGTAATTAAAACACACTAAAATGTACAGCTAACATATACCTTGTCCAAAGTCTTAGCAGCTTACATCTCACATTTGACCTGAGGAATAGTACATTTTAAGAGTCGTGCCCCAATTCACACAGTGCCTCAAAAGCAAATTTGGAAGGCCTGTTTTCCATATTATCCAGCCTGAGCTTTTGATCTTTCCTTCTTCCTCATCCCCCAACTTTTTATGGGTTGAAAGTATATTAGCCCAAAGATCTAAGAACACAGTCTCCCAAGACAAGAGGATATTTGTTGTATGCCAAGCCACCAAAAGATAACTGCCCACACTCACTGTACAGTGGTAAGAAAATATCTACATTCTTTTAAACCATGAAACCATGAACTGGTCCTGTTACTCTCTGAGCTTCAGACACTTCGTGAAAGGCTCCTTGTAAGCTGGACTGTATTACATGTCATGGGATTTAATAAGTATCAGGTTTGAGCAACTTGGTAAGTAAATCTAAAATTTCCCAAACTCTTAAAATGTTATTTGGGGCCCATTTGGGATGTGTGTGTAAATGGTTGGCTGGGAAAACCCTTAAACCTGAATGAAAACTAATTGTGTTTTTTAACCATCTTTCTGCCAGAAACTTTTACAGAAGTTGAATTTAGCATATTTCAACCATTGGTATTTGTTGGGTTGAATTTAAGTTTTCGGTTCATTTTTAATCTTCACTTTTAATAATAACAACTTTTTATTTATATCCCGTCCTCCCCGCCAAGGCAGGCATGCTTTCTGTATGTATAGTGGGTTGGAATGACACAGGCAAAGAAGGTTGTGTTCCTTTAGCAAGTCAAAAGGTTGTTCCAGCAACAAGCTTAAGGTATGATGGAATCATGTCCACTGCAAGCTTCCTGAACAATACCCTAGCTGGGATTTCAGTGATTTACAGTGAGTCATTTCTGACCTCAAAATAGATCAAATCTAAAATTCTTGGCACAAAAAGACAAGTAGTAAAGAAGCCTTTTAGTCATCTTCCAGTTACGTACTAACCTCATTTGTAAAGCTTTTGGAATTGGTTTACATGTTAGAATGTTTGTCTTCATTATCTCAACTGCATGGCTTACAAGCCAACTGGATTTAGATATGAATAACGAATCATTACTTTGTATTCCAAGAAAGTCTCTTTTGATGATCCTGTGAAAGTATAATTTTATTATTGCTTTGTGTCCAATGCATGGATTAGAGCTGCTTCTCTCACTAAACTTCAGAACTGTCAGGGTAGGACCTGAAAAGTCCTCCTCAGAAGAAGATGAGTTCTTGGCAGAGATCAATATCCCAGGAGACTCCACAGTTTCTGGGCTCTCAGGAACCCAAGACTCAGGCCATCTACCAAGACCACAGGACCAGAAAAACCAAAGGCTCATTAACAAAAGCTGGACATGGGAGCCACAAACGAGCCCATCCGTGAAACTCACCCTTTTCCAGGAATCTTGTAGGCACTCCCAAAGCCTCTGAAATGGAGGAGAAGAAGAAAAAGACATTGGATTTATATCCCACTCTCCACTTCGAATCTCAGAGCAGCTCACAATCTTCTTTATCCTCCCCTATTTCTGGTAAACAAAATGGAGTCCAACCAAAGACAGGCCAAGACAATACTCCATCTAAATGGGTGGAGTGGACCCAGTAGAGAGCCTGGTTTGGTTGGTACCTGCAGTCTGTATCTCAGCACAATCTCACCCATTTCCCCCTCCAGCGTCCCTGCCCAAACAGGATGCATAATAGCATGGGAACTGCGGGTAGGTATTACTTTCACTCTGATCTTCTGGAACTTGCCAATTGTCTCTTCCTCCAGTCTATCACCTCTACCTTGCTAAATCTAATCAAATGCATAACTTGATTGATCCTACCTTTAAAGTCTTTGATCCCTTTTCCGAGTGTCAGACCAAACCCGGTAACAAATTATGCAGTCCCTCCAAGCTTATCATCCTAGCGAAATGTGCAAAGTTTCCCAACATAGCAATCCAAGATAGCCATCTATGAAACATTCAAAGCCCCTTTGGTAACTACTGACCCCCATCCGTCGAATCCCTATATAGTGTGAGTTAAAAACCCACCTCGGTGTGCATTCTGTAGGGCGCCATTTACAGTCTGTACCATCTGTTACTCCTGTAATTGGGTCTATAGGGCGCGTTACGCTGGTCGTTCGCGTTCCTCTTCGTGTATTTTTCCTTTGGACAGATGTCTCCTCTTCTGGATCAGGTGACTATTACCCTCTTCAATGACCCTTGAATTCCTCTATCGATAACCTCTATTTTTCTTAGACTCTTGTTTGAATGTATAAAGATATATGTATGTGTACGACTCCTCTTGCTACATACTCTTAAGTAAACACTGTAAAAGATATAATTGCTTGGTCTATTCTTGGCTGAAAACCCGAACTCCATATTATTGAAAGCAAAGATCTTCGTTCCTAATTCACTCTACCAAGTCTCTTAGCTAATTTCCCCATCAAAATAAGAGACTTAAAACACAGCCTGTAACATTATCATCACAAAGATAAAGCATGACTGGTCTCTTGCATTCAAAATTTAAGAATGGGCTGTTTATGGTTTTCTGTTTCAATATATAGTGGTAGACAGACAGATGATAAAAAATGACTGTAAAATCTCATTGGCATTCATTATTGCCAGCCTTTTATTCCGGGTTCCTAAATATAAAACAAATAAAAATGCCAAGAGGTGTCTTTGACATTAAACATCTATTTTGCTACTTAAACTTGTAATCAGTATTAAATGTTTTTGAGGGGAGGTTTTTTGCAGGGTGGGGGAGCTGCTTTCCTTGTGACCATTATTGATAACTGAAATAAGACTCATACACCTAACTTATATTCAAATAGTTCCTATTTTCTATTTTCCTATTTTGGGAAGGCACTGAGATGCCTTTTTAAAATTTTGTTACAAAAGACATGAGTGTACTGACATTAGATTTCAGCCCACTCTTCAATAAATTCCTGTAGAGATTAACTCTAGTAGCAGAGAGATGTATCTTCTTGACACATGTGCATTTACCTAGAGCACAAAATGTCATTTCTTAAGGAATTGTCTATTTGTGAGTACTTTCCCTGGAAGATATCCCAAGTCTTCACAAGATGGTCACATTAAAAATATTTATGCTGACCTAATAAGCTAACAGCTTTGTATCTTGCTTCAGTGAACTCATCCTGACAGTCATTTACAATGATGTTGTCTTAATTTTGTTTCTCAGAATGTTCTAGAAAACCTGCAGTTAAAAGCACTCATTTTTTTCTTATTATTGCCAATTCCTTATAATGGCCATATTTTTTTAATACAAATTGATGGATGATAGCTCTATCAATAGCTATTGTTATATGACCCATAAATAAAACTTATATGTTCAAACACAAACTGAATTCCAGCTTCTGGGAGAATTCTGGCAAGTCACATGTTCTCAGCCTAGTCTACCTCATTGGGTTGTTATGAAGATAAAATAGAAGTGAGGAGGTGACATTTTGGATCCCAGGGGGTGGGTAGAATGCAGAGTGTAAATGAAGTAAATACAGTAAAATAAAAATACAGTGTTAGAGGGCTGTTGCCTACATATTTTTGGGTGGGCTTTGCAGAAGCATCCGTATCAGTCTACCCTGAAAGAGTGTTTCTTACATTCTTAAATTCTTCTGCTGCATTGTTAAAGGTAAATACGTGATCTCTTCATTGCAGCCTGGTAACCGTAAATACTGCCAGATACTGGCAATTATCAAAGGTTTTAGTAAAAGTGTTTACAATTTTACATCTTTGTGCTAATTTATATTCTGCTAGTGGTAAATGTTAACTGATTTATAATGCTACATTTGTTCTGGTTTCTCTGATCCCAGCTTTCATTTTGATTATTTTTGGTCTTATAGTTTTTTCCTACTCTTAGGGTTCTGCAGAAGTTGCTCTTGTCTATTGTGATCTGCCCTGGGCCCACTGGCGGGATAGGGCAGATTAGAAATTAACAATTTTCTTGCATTGTGCAGGGGGGTGGACTAGATGACCCTAGAGGTACCTTCCAACTCTATGATTCAAATACATAAATAAATAAATTCTTAGTAATATTAGGAATAAATGTAAAGGATTTCCTAGTTCAGCAGTTCTAGTCGTAGGGTTGCCAACCTCCCGAGTAACCAGAGAGATCATGGGATGGGTAAATAAAAAATAAACAATAACAACCACGATAGCTTTACAAAAAAACAAATTCAATTTTTTTGAAAGTTTGGCAAATCTTAATACAATTCTGTGAATTCGCATAAACATCAATATCATTCAGCAGTATTAAGCACAGTCCACTAACATGATACTCCTTTCTATTGCTGGAGATTGCCTGGTTGTCTTCACTTCCAGTGTCATCCAAAGCAATCAAAGTGCAAAAGGCCAAGAAAATGTTGCTTACGTCTTTGTGTCTTTCTTCCTCTTGTGTTCGAGTAGCATAAGAAGTCACGATTCTGCAGACAGGCTAGCTTAAACACTTCTTTCAGTGTGCTTCCTCAGAACAGAATACATTTATACTCCACAATATCTAGTCCTCTTCGGTTCCTTGGTGAGGTTGGCTCTCATAGGCATGAATAGCTCTGGTCTAATGTACTCAGAATCCTTTCTCCACTTTATAGAAATTTGGTGGCAACCAGATACAGACATACAGATATGGCTCAAAGGCCATAAACGAATAACACAGCCTTGGGTGGCAGTTTTCCTTCTTCTCGACGAGAGGAGAAAGTTCCCTTAGCTACTTGCAAAGCTGCATCTGAAAAAAATACTTGAAAAATACTGTGCCGATATTTTTGAATTTTTTTCCAGTCATTTAGTGAGTGGGCCATCTATTTGGCTATCTGAAAATGGCTGACCCCAAAAAATTGGGGGGGGGGTCAACCAAAAGCTGTATTTAAAGGAACTGCCCTTTAAATGCCTCCTGAGTTCACTTTCAGGCTCCAGGTGCTCACTTCTCCAGCAATCTGGTTTAAAGCAGACTGCGGGAGAAAGTGAGCCTCCAGGTGGGACCTGGGGATCCTCCAGAATTCCAGCTCATCTCCAGACTAAAGTGATCAGTTCCTCTGGAGAAAAAGAATGCTTTGGGGGGTGAGCTCTGTTGCATTGTACCCCACTGAAGTCACTGTCCTCCTCAGGCTGTATCCCCAAATCTCCAGGAATTTTCCAACATGGATCTGGCAACCCTATCCCCATCCTCTGCTGCTAGCCAGGGGGGACCTGGCAACCCTAATTCAGAATCTACAAATAAGAGGATTAGTATTATCCTTTGTCACCGCAGTGTGCAAAAGACAATGGGCGATTTCCCACACAGCTTACCGAGGAGCGAAGTCCCTCCTCACCGCCCAGTGTCTGCTCGGATTTCCCACCAACTGCTCCGCGGAATCAGGAAGTGCCGGACCTTTTGCGTCTCAAATGGAAATCGCTAAAACCCTAGTTTACGTTAGCAACACAAAAGGTTCGGCACTTCCTAAATCCGCAGAGCAGTTGGTGGGAAATCCGAGCAGACGCTGCGCGGTGAGGAGGGACTTCACTCCTCGGTAAGCTGGATGGGAAATCGCCCAATATGTATCATCCCAGCTGAGCTATTTTTTTAAAAGAAGAATTATATTCTTGGCTTTTGCATTCTCTGCAGAACTGAACAGGTGTCAGGTACAAGACAAGGCTGTCCATTGTCACCTTTACTTTTCATCTTATCTCTAGAGATGTTGAATAACCAAATAAGGAAAGATGCAAATATAAAGGGAGCTGTCATAAAAGATGAACAATACAAACTCAGAGCTTTTGCAGATGATCTAGTCTTTATATTAGAACAACCGATGGACTCAATTTGATTGCCTTGTAAATAAGATCAAACAATTTGGCCAATATGCAGGATTAAAGATTAACTACCATAAAACAAAATTTTTGACAAAGAATATGACGATGGAACAAATTCAATCCTTCCAGCAGAAATCAGGATTTTTGTATGAAAAAAAAAATATTTAGGCATCGTTATTTCAAACAAACGCAGCAGTTTAAAAGCAGACAATTATGATAATCTATTTAAAGAAATTAAAAGACTTGGAAAAATGGTATGATTTAAGCTTATCTTTAATGGGAAGAATAGCTTTAATAAAGATGAATATTTTACCAAGATTATTGTTTCTATTTCAAACTATTCCAATATTTTTAAATAGTGGATTTTTTTCAAGAATTGAACAGGATGATTGCTAAATATGTCTGGCAAGGCAGAAAAACCTAGAATTAAACTCAAAGCATTGCAGGATTCTAAACAAAGAGCAGGCTTGGGCCTGCCAAATTGGCAGTTATACTATAAAGCATCTGCACTGTTATGGGTAAGAGACTGGATACTCCTGAATGACAAGAGACAATTGTTACTAGAAGGACATTATTTGACTATGGGATGGCATGCATATTTGTGGTATCAAAGACTTGAAGGCCACTCCTATTTTTAAAACCATTGGTTTAGAAAATCTCTGTATCATACCTGGTCATGGTGAAAGACTAGAATTTATCAAAAAAATTCCAAGATGGGTCTCGCCAGTAGAAGCATTTACCCATCCAAACCTTTTAAAAACAAACCAGAAGTATTATGTCCTGTTGGGAAAAGACAATCAATTGAAAACCAAAGAAGAATTGGAAGGCGTGGATATCAAAATGAACTGGTGGTTGAGAATGCAAGTTGAATTGAGATATGCCAAAGACAAGATGATAGGTTTTAATGCAGAACAATATGTATTTGATAAAATTTTGTTGGGCCCACAGGAAATTATATGCATATCTACTTCAATGAAGACACTAGATGAAGTTGTAAAGGATTGTATGGTGCAATGGGCAAAAAACTTTGGATATAATATTGCATTAGAAGACTGGGAGAGACTGGGGAAATTTAATGTCAAATTAACTAGGTCAGTAACCTTTAAAGAAAATCTATATAAGACGTTTTATAGATGGTATCTGACACCACAGATATTGTGCAAGATTTATACTAATATGTCCAACAAGTGTTGGAAATGTAACGAACAGATTGATTCCTTTTTTCATATGTGGTGGACATGCGAGACTGTGAAAGACTATTGGAAAATGGTTCATGAAATGCTACAGAAGATCACCAAGACACAAATTTATTTGAAACCAGAACTATTTTTATTGAACATATTCCCTGAGGACTATTCCAAAGAGATGAGACACTTGTTGGTGCACTTTAACACAGCAGCTAGGATCCTTTTGGCGCAAAGACAGAAGTCTCAGGAAATTCCCACGAAAATGGATTTAGTGGGAAAAGTCTTGGAAGTAGCAGAATTGGACTTCTTATCGCAGTTGTTGACTGGGAAATCTAAAGAAGAAGCAAGAACATATTGGATTAAATTCTATGCCTGGTTAGATAACAAAGCCTCTTAAGATTCTCTGATGTGAACTTATTTTTCCTTTTTTTCCCCCTCTGTATTCTATCTTACAAAACCTGTCCCTATTGGAACTGTCAAAATTATTAGATAATTTTAACAAAAGGAGTATACTATAAAACATGAAATGGATTTGGTGTAGTTGAGACAAAAATAGTAGAGGACAATTTATATTAAGAAGTTATTGTAGAATTATGATCTTTGACAGTATTGTTATGCAAAATAATACCGGAATGTATTGTGTTTTCTATTTCCCAATCCCCTATCCCTGGTTGTTGTTGTTTTTTTCTGAAACTAATAAAACTTTTTGAAAAACAGAACTGAACAGGTGTCAGCTGGATTTATAACTCTTCTCATAATAATTAGTCCCTTTTTTCTAACAAAATCACAGGTCAATACATGATAAGCAATAACACTGGGGTTATTCAGGGAACTACAAGTAACTATGAATAAAGTAGAAGTGTTTAAGAACTGTAATAACACCTTACAGTATACGTTAGAATAGTGTCTGGACATTGCTCAGAACCTGACTTGAGTTAACACCTCCCTCCCCCACACACACACATGTACATACCAAGGAAGGTAAGTATCATAAATTATTTTTAGTAGGAGAATTCTGTGAGGTTCTGACTTAATGTAATTCCTTTGGGTATCATTTACGGTTGATATATCCTGGAGTTATACAATGCATATGGCAAAAGCATCAGAAGTATTACAGGACATCGCTGTTTGTTTTTGTTGTCAGCATCCCTGAAAGCTTTTTTTTGTTGTTGTTTTGCATTAAGCAGACAACTACTTAGAAGATTGTGAAATTGACTCTTATGTGATAGCATTCTTTATGGCTTAATTTTTGCTGTTGAAAATAGTTGTGGCTGTATAGAAATCAGTATGTGTACAAAGTGTCTGGTGTCTGTACACACCAGACATTATTTATAGGGGAAAACTGGCTTAAACTGCATTGGAGACTTTGGGATCAGATTTGGTTTGAGGGTTTAATATCCTGGATATTAGTTATAAGGAAGAGTTTCTCATTTCATCATGGGCAGTATCTCAAGTTCTGAGGTACTGAAGTATAACCAAATAATAAAACTCAGAAGGTTGCTAGTTTGAGCACCCTGGTTTTGTTCATTATTAAGTTAGAAACACAAGATTAGGACTTGAGTTCTACAGGTAATAACTAGAAACAGCTGAACTATTCCTTGTACTCTGGGATCAGCTTTTCTGAGCAGACTCTATATTCTGTGTATCCAGGACATACTCTGCTCTTCTGGTGAATGCTGTATAATTCATTGCCCTTCTAAATGTTTTGTTTTACTAAAATGTCTATTTTTGCAACTTTGAATATAGTAATAATATTCTAAAAAAAAAGCATTTGGCACTAAATGAAAATTTATGTTTAGTTGGCTACTTTTATTTAGTCCTGATAAATATACCATTGGCTTCTCCACTGTGGGCTTCACAGTTATGTCTAACCAAGGTGTGAATTACCTTCTGTGTTTCTCTGCTCTGCCATAGCATTTGCATTGCTACACAGATAATTTGGTGGAACAGAACAATTATTCCAAAAAGTGGGCTCATTTGGGTTTTAGCTGAGTGCCTCCTCCTAATTTCAACTCTAGTCCTTGAACCTAATGGTGAAGGTGATTTAGGGGAATGAACAAACTTCTCACAGCAAATATGTATCTTTGTCTCTTATTTTAGGAGAGCTGTGTGAGGAGGTGATCGATCAGTGTGTTCCTGAACTAGACCCTTGCAAACATGACTCAAAATGTATCTCTCTTGATAAAGGATACAGGTAAGTGTGTACGTATGTTGGGCCATGCTTAGCCATAGATTACACTGGTGTAAGTAATGAAGTAATCTCAACTAGTAATGTGCAGATTTATTATAACTGTTTAGAGAAAGGCCTATTTCACAGTCCTACTTTTCATTCCAGTTCATTCTATCCCGATTCTCTGGTTCCATCCATTGCCAGCTGTCAATATTACCAGTGCTCCTTTTTTACATCCTCTTAGCCGCTGAATCGTTTCTTATTCACTGGGGGGGGAAGTCTTCTATCTGCCTGTACTTTTCCCCAATAAAGCTGGAGTCAAGAGCTTCATATAACCAGTTACCTTTTCCAAATAGTATATATGTCCCTCTCACTTGAAGCCCTTTCAATGTTATGAAGATATAAGATTCCTCTTACTCTCCTTATAATTGTTGATCATATCAGTTCTTCAGCCACGCAAAGAGACTGGCATAAAATAAAAACAATTAAATGAATTATCAAAGATTTCAGGTTTTCACAGTTTTCACGGTTTCTGCAAACCCTAATTAAATGAATTGGCTGACAGCTCCTCCCACCCAATTTTCCTCAAAGAAGCTTCGATATGTTAAATGGAAATTGAATGTATTTACTATTAGTTGCTTTTAAATCCTGGTTTCGTTAGTCTAAGGTTCCTGGTGCTCACTTCTCCAGCAACCTGGTTTAAACCAGACTGCAGAGATGAGAAACAGAAGTGAGAGAGTTTGTGAGAGCTAAATTCCCACACGTGCACACACAGAATGAGAGAGAGAGAGTTTAATTTATTGATAAAGCATCGACATCAATATTTTAAAAACAAAATTGCCTTCTTATACTCTTCTGGTACATTGATTTAAAAATGCAGGGTTTTTTAAATTGTCATGAAGTTAGAAAAATGGGAGAGAGTATCAGAAGGAAGTTGAAGGTTTAGTCCTTCTGTTTGAAGCCTAGGGACTGGGGCAAAAGACTGCAGTTACTCAGTTGTGAGGGAAAGGCACTCTGTGCATGTGAACGGTACTTTTTTTCTTCCAGGACTCAGCCCCTATGTTGAAAACCTATTCCTGGAATATGCCCAAGTGAAGTCTTGGTGCTATTTATTTATTTAGCACCAACCGGGACTCAAAGTAGCTCAAATCATCCCCCCCGTCTTCCATTTTTATCTTCAAAACGACCCTGTAAAGTCGGTTAGGCTGAGAGTGTGTGGTTGCCCAACGTCACCCAAGAAACTTAGACAGCAATTAATTCCTGATATAAACTGCACTCTTCAGTCAGAAGATACAGTTACAGACATGCATATATAGTAGAAAGATTGCCAACAGCAAAGGAAAAATACCATAGAATGAAAGAGCTACAGTGTAGTGCATTTCTATACAAACCTCAAAACTAGAAGATGAACACAGTGACCATTAACAGCCGTCATGTCCCCTTCAGCCTTTGTTAATGCAGTTAAATATAATTGGATCAAGTAAAAGGATCGTGGATCTTCCTTGTTTTTGCTTTCCTCACAGCAGTCCTTTCTGACTCCGGGAAAGTTTATTCCCAAAGTCACAGGGCCTGCTTAGAGTTATAGTCATTAAAACATTATGGGTTTTTTGTTGTTGTTCAGTCGCACAGTCGAGTCCGACTCTTTGCAACCCCATGGACAAAGTCACGCCAGGCCCTCCTGTCTTCCACCATCCTCCGAAGTCTGCTCAAATTCATGTTTGTTACATCAGTAATGCTGTCCAGCCATCTCTTTTGCCGTCCCCTTCTTCTTTTGCTTTCTGTCTTTCCTAGCATCAGGATCTTCTCCAGTGAGTGTTCCCTTTTCATTTGGTGGCCAAAGTATTCAGCTTCAGGATCTGACCTTCCAGGAAACAGTCTGGGTTGATTTCCCTTAGGACTGACTGGTTTGATCTTGCAGTCCAAGGGTCTCTCAAGATTCTTCTCCAGCACCACAGCTCAAAAGCATCTATTCTTCTGTGCTCAGCCTTCCTTATGGTCCAGCTCTCACAGCCATAGATTACTACTGGGAATACCATCGCTTTGACTATGCGGACATAAGAACATAAGAGAAGCCATGTTGGATTAGGCCAATGGCCCATCCAGTCCAACACTCTGTGTCACACAGTGGCCAGAAAAAAAAATTATATATATATACACACACATGCGCGCGCTGAGGCTAATAGCCACTGATGGACCTCTGCTCCATATTTTTATCTAACCCCCTCTTGAAGCTGTCTATGCTTGTAGCCGCCACCACCTCCTGTGGCAGTGAATTTCACGTGTTAATCACCCTTTGGGTGAAGAAGTACCTCCTTTTATCTGTTCTAACTCGACTGCTCAGCAATTTCATCGAATGCCCACGAGTTCTTGTATTGTGAGAAAGGAAGAAAAGTACTTCTTTCTCCACTTTCTCCATCCCATGCATTATCTTGTAAACCTCTATCATGTCACCCCGCAGTCGACGCTCCTCCTAGCTAAAGAGCCCCAAGCGTTTTAACCTTTCTTCATAGGGAAAGTGTTCCAGCCCTTTAATCATTCTAGTTGCCCTTTTCTGGACTTTTTCCAATGCTATAATATCCTTTTTGAGGTGCGGTGATCAGAATTGTACACAGTACTCCAAATGAGACTGCACCTGCGGCACTCCACTGCTTACCGTCCTCCACTGCGAAGACTGCCCATTTATATTCACTCTCTGCTTCCTATTACTCAGCCAGTTTTTGATCCATGACTCTCGAGTTTTCTAACAAGCCTTTGATGAGGAACTTTATCAAAAGCTTTCTGGAAGTCAAGGTAAACTACATCTATTGGGTCTCCTTTGTCCACATGTTTGTTCACCCCCTCAAAAAAATGTAACAGGTTAGTGAGGCAAGATCTTCCCTTACAGAACCCATGCTGAGTCTTCCTCAATAACCCGTGTTCATCAATGTGCCTACTCATTCTGTCCTTGATAACGGTTTCTACCAACTTTCCTGGTATTGAAGTCAGACTGACTGGCCTGTAATTTCCCGGATCTCCTCTGGAACCCTTTTTAAAGATGGGGGTGACATTTGCTACCTTCCAGTCCTCGGGAATGGAGGCAGATTTCAATGAAAGATTACATATTTTTGTCAGAAGATAACATATTTTTGTCAGAAGACTTTTGTTGGCAGGGTGATGTCTCTTAGCTGTCCTCCCAAGGAGCAAACATCTTTTAATTTCATGGCTGCAGTCACCATCTGCAGTGATCTTGGATCCCAGAAAAGTGAAGTCTGTCACTACTTCCATGTCTTCCCCTTCTATGTGCCAAGGTGTGATGGGACCGGTTGCCATGATCGTAGTTTTTTTGATGTTGAGTTTCAAGCCTACTTTTGTGGTCTCCTCTTTCACACTCAACAAGAGGTTCTTTAGGTCCTCCTCACTTTCTGTCATTAGAGTGGTGTCATCTGCATATCTGTTGATGTTTTTCCCGGCAATCTTAATTCCGGCTTCTGCTTCATCCAGGCCAGCATTCCGCATGACGTACTCTGCATATAAACTAAATAAGCAGGGTGACAATATACATCCTTGTCGAACTCCTTTTCCTATTTTAAACCAATCAGTTGTTCCATATCCCGTTCTGACCGTTGCTTCTTGACCCTTATACAGGTTTCTCAGGAGACATGTGCGGTGATCTGGTACTCCCATCTCTTTAAAGACTTGCCACGGTTTGTTGTGATCCACACAATCAAAGGCTTTAGCATAGTCAATGAAACAGAAATAGATGTTTTTCTGATACTCCCGTGCTTTCTCCATAATCCATCGAATGTTGGCAATTTGATCTCTGGTTCTTCTACCTCTCTGAAACCCAGCTTGAACTTCTGGTAGTTCCCGATCTACATACTGCTGAAGCCTAGCTTGTAGGATCTTTAACACGATCTTGCTGGCATGTGAAATGATTGCAATGGTGCGATAGATTGAACATTCTTTGGCATTACCCTTCTTTGGGATTGGAATATAAACTGGTCTTTTCCAATCCTGTAGCCACTGTTGCGTTTTCCAAATTTGTTGACATAGGCTGATTCTACATTCATGTTTGGGTCTGATTTTCTGAGCACTGAAATCGCTTTCTAGAAATCCAGAGTATATTTTTTCATCTACACTCAAAATTTTGCTCCTGGACTTTCTCCTCTACACTTGCTTGTTTTCTTATATTCTTGATATTGATTTATATAAGTTTCTGCAGGACATGCATGCCAAACTTAAAAGCTGCTTGAAACCATGGAGTGGGGGGAGGGGGGCAGGTTTAAGAGTTTCTTTGTTCTTTCTTGAGAAAGGAGTTTATTGCCCTGTTTTCCAGGAAAGTTATCATGGCCTCAGCACCTTTTGTCCTGTGGAGTCAAAACAAATGCTTTCTTTTAAAAGGAACTACTTTGCCTAAGCATTCTATCCTATATTATCTTCTACTTTAGCCAAATGCACTACTACTTATAACCAGTGTTCCTTCTAAGCTGAGTTAGTGTGAGCTAGCTCACAGTTTCTTCCCCTCTGGCTCACACATTTTTGTCTTAGCTCATGAAAAAATGGTCCCAGAGCAAACTAATTTATGCAGCAACTCACAACTTTAATGCCAGTAGCTCACAACTTTAATTCTAGTAGCTCACAAAGTAGAATTTCTGCTCACAAGACTCCATGGCTTAGAGGGAACTACTTATAACAATTTTATTAATACAAATCAGATTGTCATAGCTGACCTATAGGTCTGAGAAACATCATAGGTACCAGCAGCCAGTAGCAAGTGATGCTCAAAAGGACATCTACTGTTGTTAACTAAACAATGTGCCAAACAGAAGTAAAACATTTACACTTATGACCTTAGATCCCAAGCTTCCTGGAAAACCCTCATTCAAAAGCAGTCTTGGAAAGTCAGCAGCAACTCAGTGGCAAAAACGTTTTCAGAGCCAATTCAGGGTTTTAAATGCAAATGACAGTCAAAACGCCGGAGCAAAACAGAAGGCGGATTGTAATGTAGATGGTCACGTTCGGAAGCGCAGCATTACTGGATCTTTTTCCCAGTGTAAAATCAGCCATAATGTGTGCATCACTTTAACAGCATCATCTTTTAGGAATTTGAATAGCTCAACTGGGATATCGCCATCTCCGCTCGCTTTGTTGTTAGTAATGCTTTCTAAGGCCCATTTGACTTCACACTCCAGGATGGGTTTTAGCCCTATATAATTCCCTGATTTTACTTATACAGTCACTTAATTTATTTTCCACCTTTTGCTCTGTAGCACCAGAGTTGCATGTCTCTCTCCCCTCTATAAAAGATGTCTTAAGTAACAAATGTTAGATGTAGGGATGGAGCTGTAGCAATGGTTGGACTGCTGGAGGCGGACATGTATACATGTGGACATGTGCCTGAGCTGCATATTCCACTGGATCTTGAAGCCTGAGATTGTAGGATCATAGGAGAATCTCCCCAGGAGATCCTAGAGCAGTGGTTCCCATACTTTTTGAGTATGAGGACCCCTTTCCAACATTAAAAAATCCATGGAGCCCCTCCACACACACACACACACACACCCCTATGATTAAGATTACCAGCTGCCCTCTTTTTTGGTGTTTGTCTTATTTGGGGCTGATGAAAACGTCCTCCTTTTGGTTGTAGTAGTTTGGTGTAGTGATTAAGGGTGGAGGACTGTAATCTAGAGAACCAGGTTTGATTCCCCACTCCTTCACATGCAGCTGCTGGGTGACCTTGTACTAGTCACAGTTTTCTTAGAACTCTCTCAGCCCTACCTACCTCACAGAGAGAGAAAGGGCAAGAGATTGTAAGCCATTTTGAAACTCAGAGTGAAGGGCGGGGTATAAATCCAATCTCCTCCTCCTCCTCCTCCTCCTGGGTTGGAAGATTAGGAATATTCCTAGTTAATAGCAATTATCACAGCTTAAATAGTAGTTTGGTGTAGTGGTTAAGTGTGCGGACTCTTATCTGGGAGAACCGGGTTTGATTCCCCACTCCTCCACTTGCAGCTGCTGGAATGGCCTTGGGTCAGCCATAGCTCTGGCAGAGGTTGTCCTTGAAAGGGCAGCTGCTGGGAGAGCCCTCTCAGCCCCACCCACCTCACAGGGTGTCTGTTGTGGGGGAGGAAAGCAAAGGAGATTGTGAGCCGCTCTGAGACTCTTCGGAGTGGAGGGCGGGATATAAATCCAATATCTTCATCTACCTCACAGGGTGTCTGTTGTGGGGGAGGAAGGGAAAGGAGATTGTGAGCAGCTCGGAGACTCTTCGGAGTGGAGGGCGGGATATAAATCCAATATCTTCATCTACCTCACAGGGTGTCTGTTGTGGGGGAGGAAGCAAAAGGAGATTGTGAGCCGCTCTGAGACTCTTCGGAGTGGAGGGCGGGATATAAATCCAATATCATCTTCTTCTTCTTCTTTAAAATGAGATTTGTCATCGTTATTACTTATTTAAAGTAGTTAGTAAATATGTCCTCTTTTTTGCTTTTCCAAATTATGGAAAACCTATTAATGATAATAGCGGTACTATTAATATCTGTAGATTGAGAATATATATAACGACAAAAAGATCAAAATGAAAATGCTTACTGTTTTTATAAAGGTTTTTATTTATTTCTTGGTATGATTTTTAACAGTGCTTATTTATTTTTTAAAATCTTACTACCCACCTCAGATTCCAGCTATGCTGTTAGAAATATGGGCTTAGAAATATCATCATAGATAATAATTTCCCTATAGTGGTGGCCAAATAGAGTGCTCCCATGGGCTGATGAGTACAATCAATAAACTATTGAAGCATCATGTGTCAGTCACCACCTCTGGGTTCCCATTGGCTGACTCCCCTGTCCCCTGTCTACTGCAGGCCCAGCAACACTGAACAAACTGACAAAACAGTCTTACCTCAGAGACAGACACATCTCTGATACTTAGTTGTGACTTCTCTATCAATTGGCCTCAGAAAGGGCTGCTGCTCTACTGTGGCGTTTCCTCAGAGGCCATGGCAGCTGCTTCTTTCCTGCCACTCCCTCCCTCCCTCCCTCCTTTTCACTGGGGAAATTGCTAGCCAGAGGCTGTTGCTAGGCAACCAAGTTGCCCTCAGCTGAATGTAATGCCATAGAGTTCACCCTCCAAAGCAGTTATTTTCTCCAGGGGGAGAGAGGTTTGTTGTCTGGAGTTCAGGAGATATTTAGGATCCACCTGAAGGTTGGCTACGCTAGGCCTGGCAGCACCCTCTAGGTGACTTGATGCCACCTGACTGTCATGACTTAACTAGGCTTGGCTGCTTGCTTCTGTTCAACAGCAGCTCCCCTATGACATAAGTATGACTTATCACTTGCCAACTCCAGGTTGGGAAATTCCTGGAGATTTGAGGGGTGGAACATGGAGACGGTAGGGTTTGAGGAGGGGTAGGAACTCAGACAGGTATAATGCCATAGCCACCACCCTCCAAACCAGCCATTTCCTCCTGGGGAACCACTGTTGCCATCTCCAGCTGAGGCTATATAGAGGCTGCAGGGAACGGGAAGGCGAAGGAAAGCTGAAGTCAGAGGGGCAAATAAAGGGAAGGAGATAAGGTTGCCAACTCCTGGTTAGGAAATTCCTGGATATTTAAAGAGGTGGGGCCTGAAAGGAGTTCAGTCTGAGGACCTCAGACAGATACAATGCCAATTCCTCCTGGGTAACCACTGTTGCCAATCTCTAGGTGAGGACTCTCCAGATGGCAGACATCAGCTCCCCTTAAGTTGGGGGTGGGAGTGAATGTCTTCACTTGGCTGGGTGGGAAGACAGCAAGTGTGAAGGGGACTCACCCAGAGCCTCTTTCTAGAGCCTGCTGTGTTTTTCTTCACAATAGGCCTTATTACTAGTATGTAATAAATAAATACAAAGCTGCTTTATACTAGGTATCATTGTTCCGTCTAGCTTGGTGTCGTCTGTTCTAACTGACGGTAGTTCTATTGGATCTCAGGAAGAGAAAAATCCCTTTCAGTGCATGCATTACGGATCGATCCTTTAGTTATAGCATATTAGGGGGTATCATCCATTCCTGCTCCTGCTTCTAAGTTCTTTGCTAAATTCTACTATTTAGAATTTATAAGTGTAAACTGTCCTGTCACGTGTCACTGGAATAATCAAAGAAGCATCAGGACAGAACTGATAATTATGCTTAAGTAGGTGATTATTAAACTCCAGGAGTAGCAATGGAGTTTAGTATGCGGTAGATAAATATTGCTATAGAGCTTGTAAATTCTGCAATGCAATTGCACATGCATTTGTGGAATTTACAGTCTTTCTGGCAAAGTAATTGCATTAGTACTGTATGTGTGCGCCAAGCAGGCTTGAATCAGCCATGTATTTTATCGTTTCTTAGAAGTAAGGCAAATGAATAATGATAATTTTGAATGCCACTTTTACCTCCTCCCCCACAATGGTGCCAGCAGACACCACAGGCCCCTAAACAAAGATGCCCTCTGGTTGCCCAACTCAATAATGATATGACAGCAGCGCTCATAATTTGCTATCAGCATGACTTTGCTGTTAGCATCGCCATTTCTTTTTAGTCATTCTTATCTTCACATTTATACCTTGACTCTTTTCTCAAAGGACTGCATCGTGATCTTCCCATTCTATCTCCATAAGAACCATGTAACGTAGGGACTGACTATCACAAGTTCACACTTCCCCATCTCTTCCTCTCAATAAAGAGCCCTTTAGATTTACAGCCCCACCATAATGGAAGCTTGCTCAGTTCTCTGGTTCCCTAGGGTGACAAGGAACCAAGGAGTTTTGTCTCTACCCCTTCACAGCAGCCCTACCACCATCACCATTGGCTAGTTTTATCTCCAGAGGAGCTATAAGTTGTTTGGGGCCCACTTTCATAGATCTGAACTAACAAATATGTCTGTTCATTGTAGGGTTGCCAGTCCCCAGTTGGAGACCCACCCCCTGCTTCAGGGTTATCAGAAAGTGGGGGGGAGGGTTGAATGTCTGCTGGGCACTCCATTATCCCCTATGGAGACTGGTCCCCATGGGGTATAATGGATAATCGATCCAAGGGGCTCTGGGAGGGGGCTGTTTTGTGAGGTAGAGGCACCAAATTTTCAGCATAGCATCTGGTGCCTCTCCTCAAAAAAACAAAGTCAAGTTTTAAAAAGATTGTGCCAGGGGGTCCAGTTCTCTGAGTCCTGAAAGAAGGTGTCCCCATCCCCCGTTATTTCCAATGAAGGGAAGGCATTTAAAAGGATCACAGCCCCTTTAAATGTGATGGCCAGAACGCCCTTTGGAGTTCCATTGTGCTTGTCACAACCTTGCTTCTGGCTCCACCCCCAAGTCCCCAGATATTTCCTGAATCGGACCCTAGGCGAGGCAGTGTTTGTGTTTAGTGAAGCAGTCCAAAAATACATCATGTAAAAGAGGGATGTTATTTTAAAAGTAAGACTCAAAGGTCCTTAGAAGAGGAATAATGCCAAGTCAAAATGCAGCAATCTCTTCCATTCAGCTTGTCTGTGCTATACTTCACCTGTTAATAGAAGGGTATGGTTTTCTCTGTGTGAATAAAACCCTCAGGCTGACAAGCAGAAAAGTTTCTGCTTCTTGCCCTTTCATACAGCCCGATAATTAGATTCTGCTGGTTATACCACAAACTAGTTTGCCACAGGGCTGCCCACCTTGGGTTGCCAGCCTTAAAGAGTTTTTTTAAAAGAGTTTTTACAACGTTGGTGATTGTCGTATCTGGAATCACGTGAGCCTGGAGAGAGTTTCATGGAACAACCTTTCCAGAAGTGAGTTTGCCATTTAGGAGATAGAGAACAATTAGGATTAGTTAAATTATTATAGCAAATAAATAGGATTAATGACATTCTTATATGATGTTCCACTGCATTCTTAGGAAAGTAACAATGTTTCGGTATGAGCAAAGCAGGAGTCGAGTCGCACTTTTAAGACCAACCAATTTTAAGCACACTTCATTGGACGAGCAGAGCCATACATAGCTGAGCGGAGCCATACATAGCTGGTAGGCAGTGGCCCAGAATGCAACATGGTACAGATTTAAGAACCAATGAGAGTGAAGTAAAATTATCTGGTAGGCAGTGGTTTAGAATGCAAAACGGTACAATGACAGAACAGCAAAATTAACAAATTGAGCAAACCTTTGATCTGAGTGGCATGAGCATGCGAAAGCAACAAAACAGCAGTATGTCAAAATGTGAGCTTGTCTGTCAGTGACAATGGGAGATGGGTTCAATATATGTAACGGGATAAGCAACCAAAGTCCCTGTTTGAGTGTGTCAATATAGCTAAAAGAGAAATACATTGGATAGTGATGTTCTTGTCCACCTAAGTTACTTTTTAACATGTAAACACAATTCTAGTTTGCCATAGGAAAAAGGAATGCAATAAAATATAGTGAAAATGGGTAAAGCATATGTAATGAGATATACAGCCAATGTCCCTATTTTGAGTATGTCAATACAAATAATTATACTGATACACAATTCTAAAAGAGAAACACATTGGAATACTGTGGATGTATAGCTGTACTCACTGAAAGTGAGTATAAAAGTATGACTTTAAAATGTTGAATCAATACAGGGGATGGGAGTGCAGTATTGGGTAAATGTAAGGAATAGAGTCCAGTTCATTTCTTTAAAAATCTAAAGTCTATTTGAAGTAAAGCATAAATGGGGTGTCAGCCCATTAGAATTTTGATCAGTGTCACACTGTGGTTTATACTTTAAAAAAAAAAAGAGATATCTAACGCACAGCTCCATGGAATTACCTGGAAACAGCATACTTTAAGTAGAGTCAGTTTTCAGGTTTGATAGAGAGCTTTGCTAGCATAATTCAGAAGGCTTTACACTGGGTCAGAAAAGAAGTTAAGGACTAGCTTGTTCCAATATTATACACTTAAGTGTTCAATGAGAGCATTAAGACCATCAAACAGGAATGGCTTGCTCCATATATAAATTGGAGAGAGCATTTAGCCAGAAAATCCAGAAGACTTATGCATCTGGTAATTTAAGAGGTTTAAAACTGGCTGCTCCAAAAAGGGCTTTTTTGCCATCCAAAGGAACGGCTTGCTCTTATCTTAATATTGCTCCCCCTATAAATATAAACACAAGTGGTGCTGAGTGGTAATTTTTTATTGCAATAAATTAAAAAATCACTAAGAATTATTCATTTCCATTCAGCTTTGTGTTTTATCTCATAATTACCGTGGTTTATTCCAGGATGAGAATTTTTGAAGAAAGTAAAGATGCTTCAGAAAGCATTAGAAAATATTAATAAGGAATTGTAAAGTGGCTGATAACCCTTGAAGGAAATAGGAATACTCCTGAGGAAGTCTTTGGACATGACGAAATGAGCTTATATCTGGGTGCTCGTTGGGATAGACCTTTCTTGTAATGTTGTGGATGAACCCTCTTTGTAAAGTTGCACTTCTTTATAATATAATCCATACAACAGATTTATATGGCTCCTAAAGTTACTAAACATTGTAGCCTGTATATCACAGTGCTTGTTCTTTGTATTGCCTTCAATAATGAACTGTGATCCCAAGTTGTTGATTTCCCCTGGAGAAAATGGCTGCTTTGAAGGGCGGACTCTATGAAATTGTACCAGGCTGAGGCCCCTCCCCTCTCCAAACCCTGCCCCCTCCCGGATCCACCTCCAAAGTCTCCAGGTATTTTCCAACACAGATCTGGCAACCCTAGCCCCACCCCTTAATCCCATTGGTCACTTCCACTCTGAGTGGCAATGGGGGATTTTTTAAAGTAATGTTGGTCATTTCATCATAGAGTTTAAACAACGTAGTGCTCTGTGGTTTCATCGTAGAGTTTCCAGCAATCCATAGAACAGCCCTTTGTCGGTTCCGGGGTACCTCAAGGAATCGCTAGAAATTCAATGAACAGTTCCTAAACTACTTTTTATCATTTCTAGTGGCTTTTTTTTTTTTTTACCAGAAGTGACATAGTACCACACAAAATGTTGCAACACTCAATGGTCCCATCTACAGCCTCCCTGCCTGGCAGCCTTAGTTTTCCAGTGTGTCAAAACTGGCAAACTACTGTTTGTGCTTTCACTGCAAACCACTGTTTCAAGATCTGGCTTTCAAGGAAGACACAGAACATTGTTTGCCAGTTCATATATGATAGCGAGCAGGTTTGCTGTTAAAAGTGGACATAGCAAAGTCAGAATGAAGCAGAATTTACTTAAGCGAGTCTGTAATTCAGGGCTCATTCATGGAGCAGCCAAAGCATAGTTTGGCATTGGAGCCAAACTTTTCCAGTTTCTCCGTTAAACAATACAGAGAGGTAAAGGATGAAGATCTGGCTTGGCCTCTAGAAGAAGAAACAGCAGGGAAAAAAGGGGGAAATGAGCATCTGTACAACAAGATGTTTTGACAGGAGTGAGGTTTACATGAAATTGGAGATGGACGCCAAAGGCAAGCCAAAGATTACAACTGGAGGGAGAGATGAGCAGTCATAGAAGATACAGGTATCAAATGTTCCACTAACTCACCTTAAAAGGAAGTAACATGCAATGACACCTATTTGCATATATTTACAGTGACCAGAACAAAGTTCCGAGTATAGCCCATGGAACCAAACATGGATTCTGCTCTAGTACTTACAGGTAACATGAAGTCTGTTCAAAGAGAAGGATGGCGAGTTGAACATATATGAAGCTGCCTTATACTGAATCAGACCCTTGGTCCATCAAAGTCAGTATTGTCTTCTCAGACTGGCAGCGGCTCTCCAGGGTCTCAAGCTGAGGTTTTTCACACCTATTTGCCTGGACCCTTTTTTTGGAGATGCCAGGGATTGAACCTGGGACCTTCTGCTTCCCAAGCAGATGCTCTACCACTGAGCCACCATCCTTCCCTGTGTCTCTCCAGGGTCTCAAGCTGAGGTTTTTCACACCTATTTGCCTGGACCCTTTTAGTTGGAGATGCCGGGGATTGAACCTGGGACCTTCTGCTTCCCAAGCAGATGCTCTACCACTGAGCCACCGTCCCTCCCCAATGTTCAATTCTGCCTTCTCAGTTAAACAAGACAGGGTTGTCTGCAGCTTAGCAGCCCTGCAAATGATCCTATCAGTATCTCCAGAACAACCTGTTACTGTTATAATTGGCAGGGGATTTAAGGAGGAATATTCAGGCACAGAGGTGACATGAAAAGTAGACAAGAAGAAACACAAGAAAATCCAGCAACTGAGCAGAAAGAACAGCTGATGTTTTGACATATTTGACTGCATGAAAGTGTTTTGTGACTACCACCATGACTGTTGTTACCTTTGCATTCTGTACCTGTACTTATTTAAAGGAGTCGAATTCTTGTGAGCAACTGATCCAACCCAATCAAACAATCAGTGCAGTTATCACATGAACACATGAAGTTACCTCACACAGAA
The DNA here is from genome assembly GCF_032191835.1 of Heteronotia binoei. Taxonomy (NCBI): domain Eukaryota; kingdom Metazoa; phylum Chordata; class Lepidosauria; order Squamata; family Gekkonidae; genus Heteronotia; species Heteronotia binoei. The sequence goes on from NC_083227.1 coordinate 156,253,853, forward strand.
TCAGTCCATCAAGGTCAGAACGGTCTCCTCAGACTGCCAGAAGCTCTCCAGGGTCTCAGGCAGAGGTGTTTCTCCTCACCAACTGCCTGGTCCTTTAAACTGGAAATGTCAGGGATTGAACCTGGGACCTTCTGCATGCCGCGCAGATGCTCTGTCACTGAGCCACAGCCCCTCTCCAATATCCTAATGTCTCTCTATATGAAAGAAACATAGCACAGTTATAAATAAGATACATTATTCTGGAACATGGAATACCTGACAACTTAATGCACTATTTGATGCAGCCTTTCCAAGAAAAGTGGTGGTTCTATCATTACTATGATAGCCAATACATGTCATAAAAATGATCCATGGCAGCTTTGAATAAGGACCTGCATGTTGTTCATTATTACATCACTTTATATTAGGACAACAGGGATCAATATAGCAACAGGATTAAATGCTGCTACTTCCTCCCACAGCATCATATGATAGATATTGGTTGCTTGTCAGTGCGCCTGAAGCATTGCTGGGCTCCTTGGCAATGTTTTTGCAAAACTTTGAGCAGGAATGGCTCCTGGCTTTAATAAGACCTGATCTCCACTACTGCATTGCTCCCCCCCTCCCTCCCCCCATTCTAACATAATTTGCTTATCATTTCATCTCACTGGAAGTGTAGTTGTGAGTGAAAACAAGAACTATCCTACTTGATGACTAGAGGTAACTGTTCTGGCTTGCAAATTCAGGAATGCAGGCTTCATGGGAGAATAATGAAGTGAATGTATGCAGAATCAGATCTATAAGCTAAGTAAAAAAAAAATTAGTCATGCGTGTAGATCATAAAAGCACATGGTGACTGATGGCAGATGATTTGTTGACAGATCATGAAATGTTTAGATCTGCTAGACTACAAGTGAGCGAGGCCTTGGGTCTATCTGATGCTCACTGAAGCCATTTTAGGACTTCTGGTTTTGGCGGAGTGCTGTTGAAAGCGGCTCAGACCATCGTGTCCTGAGCCGCTTTCATATCAGCTTGCTGAGGGGTCGCACCTGAAGGACGACTCGATTCTGGGGCCCAGGAGGGGTCCCAGAAGGCAGGGGAGCTTGAGCGGTAGATTGGGGGTGTCAGCGGAGGTGGCTGCTCCCCGATCCTGCTTCTCCAGAGCCTCATCGCTCTGATCGCCATTTTTAAATGGGAAGAGGGTCAGCCACCGACTTCTTTCTCCTTTCTTCAACACTCAACATTCTGGCCTTTCAAGCTTTTCAGCTTCAAGACAAGTGACATTGATCTTTCTTCTACTGTGTTTCTTTCTTATACTATTTTTGGATTGGTAACATCTCTGAGAGCAGGGAAAAGGAGAATCAGGACTGAAGCAGATTTCAAGTGGGGCAAAAGACTGAGAAGGGGGAGGGGGAACTCCCCCCGCATTCTTTTTCAAGGCTTGCAAAAATTTCTGTCTAACCTGATAACATTTAAAATACCTGCATGAGATTGCACCAATTTGTAGCTTTATAAGAGACTTGATGACTGAACATAACTGGTTTACTTTAAACCCCTTTGGGGTGGAAAATGCTTTGGATTTTGGGAAAGATGCTTGCTGACAAGTTTACATGGATGTGAAAGATGGTTGCCTAAAAAGACACTTTGACATTTAAACTGAAGTGCTCTGACTGAATTTATAAGAAGTTTAATTAACTTTTAAAGACTGGTGGGCACCTGATATTGATTTATAAGGTATTGCAGGATCTTTGGCTGTAAGAAGAATATCTTTACAAATTTCCAAAGTGGATTTTTATCTATTTTTGTGGATAATATGGATATAATCTTTTAAGCTTGTTTTTAATTTTTTTCTTTTTGCCTTTTGTCCTTCTGTGGTTGGATTATTTTTTGACATGGTTTAAACATTTTTTGGTTTGGATTTTATTTTTTATGCACCTTTCATTTTTCATCCTTTTTTGCATCACCAAATAGGAGAACTTTTTCCTATTTTTTATTATTTTTTTGCTCTTATTTTGGGGTTTGCTGGATTTCCTTCCCTTGTGTTTGGATTATTTGTTTATTGTTTAATTTTGGGTTTCACTCTTGGATTACAAATAGGACATTCAGCCCTGAATTACAAATTTATACGTTGTAGCTGCTGAACTTTGAAAGTAGTTGAAAGATGTGGTGGTGATCTGGATTGTATCTGAATCAGCATTGCTGGAAGACATTTAACAGTGAATTGCTGTGTTTGTAGTGAACTAAACTGTTTTGTCTATTGGCTATTGAACTGAAAAGTTGTGTGTATTATTATTCTTAGCATTGTTTTGGCTACCACAAATTGTTGATAGAAGCTAGAAGGTTGTTTTCTTTTTGGAACTATTTTATAATAAGGGCATTGCTTGGAGGAGATTAACCTATCTGTTACAAACAGGAACACAGAGTTTTAAAGCAAACATTGAAGAGGCCTTATTGAACTTGTGGCTGTGAGTGTGCTTAGTTTAATAAGTATGGAAAATAAAGGTGGGACTGCTCCCAAAGAAACTGTAAAAAAAAAAAAGAAACTAGAGAAGGAAAGCCACCATTTCTTTCACCTAACGCTTTACCTGGGCCTTGGAAATTTACGACCATGCAAGGAGATATGAAAGAAATGCAAACTACCTTAATGACTGCTATAACACAGCTAACAAGTAAAGTAGACAATATTGGTGAGCAGATGGCAGAGATTAAACAAGAGCTTTTGGAGAATAACAGAGGGCGTTTTCGCACTCACCTTCAGCCGGCGCGACCCCCCTCTTCACCGCGCAGGATCTGCGCGGATTTCGCACTAAATGCCGCAGAGCGGCCAGAAGAGCCGGAAACTCCCGTCGCAAAAGCCACGCAAACGGAAACTGCTTTTTGGCGGTTTACGTTTGAGCGGCTTTTGCGCCGGGAGCTTCCGGCTCTTCCGGCTGCTCCGCGGCATTTAGTGCGAAATCCGCGCAGATCCTGCGCGGTGAAGAGGGGGGTCGCGCCGGCTGAAGGTGAGTGCGAAAACGTCCAGAGAGACAGCTCAGACCAACAAAACCTTAAAAGTACTAGATGGCCAGGTGACGGAGAATATCCAAAAGGTGGAACTTCTGGGAAAAAAACAGAGTATACAAGATTCTAGACTCTTGCAACTGGAAGTAGATAGAGCCGTCTACATGTTTTAAAATATACCAGAAGAGAAAAATGAAGACTTATAGAAAATTTTAAGTGAAGCCTTGGCTGAAATTTTACAGGTGACTCCTCAGAGGATGGAAGAAGAGTTGGATCAAGTTAGATGGGTGCCATCGAGCTACACAAAAAGAAACAAATTACCTAGTGAAGTTCATTTGAGATTCACAAGAAAGAGGACTAAAGATGACATTTTGAAACAAGTAAGAGATATACCTATGATAATAGCTGGAAATATGGTCGAAAGTCTAAGAGAGGTTCCTTGGCCTGTGAGACAAAAGAGTAGAGAATATCAAGCGTTAACAGATTTTTTGAGAGGAAGAGAAATACTCTATATGTGGCTAATGCCAGAGGGTCTTCTTTTTACATATCAGGAGAACAGATACAGGATTAACTCCACTTTCAAAGCCCAGAACTTTTTGGAAAGAATGAAGAAAAAAGAAAGCAAAGAAAAGGAGGAAGAAAGTTCTGGTGAAGAAGATCCAAATGAACCACGGATATACCATACAAAACAGCATTCTAAAAAAGATAAGAAAGATAATGATAAGCAAAACCCATAATGGCTTCAGTAGTTTCAATTAAGGTGAATGGACTCAACTTTCCTGCCAAAAGGAGAAAGACAGTTAGATATTTGGCAAAAATGGAAATGGACATAATTTGTTTACAAGAAACTCATATCCTAACTAAAGATCAACATTTTTTGAAAAATAAAAAACTTGGTAATTTATTTACAGCAACTGACACGTATAAGAAGAAAAGGGGAGTGGCAATATATATTAAAGATAAATTTAACTCACAACTGCAGTTTGCTTCTGAAGATGGAAGAATTTTACTAGTGGAAATTACAGTAGATAACAAAGGCCGTTTTCCCACTCACGTTTTACTGGCGCCACGACCATCCTGACGCCGGCGAATCTGCCTGGATTTCGCATCAGAAGCTCCGGCGCTCCCAGAAGCGCCGGCTACTTCCGTCGCTAAGCCAGCGCAAACGGAAATCGCAAAGATGCAGGAAAACGTTTGCGCTGGCTTAGCGACGGAAAGCGCCGGCGCTTCTGTTGCGAAATCCAGGCAGATTCGCCGGCGTCAGGATGGTCGTGGCGCCAGTAAAACGTGAGTGGGAAAATGGCCAAAGAAATTTTACTGGCAAATATCTATGCCCCAAATGATCATCAAGAGAAATTTTTTCAAGATTTACGTCTTAAATTATCAAATTTGGAGTATGTAGAATATTGTCTAATAGGAGACTTCAATGCAGTTTCTGACAGACAACTGGATAAAAAAATGCATAAACAGATGAAAAGTAAAGGCCTTCAGTTGCCAACAAGTTTTTGGAAATTAGCAGAAGAAATGGATTTGGTGAATGTATGGAGAACAAGATATCCCAACTCCAAAGATTTTACTTACTATTCCTCTCATCACCAAACTTGGTCAAGAATTGATATGTGTTGGCTCTCTGCAAGTTTGATTAAAGACTTAGTGGATATAGAAATTCAAACAAGAGTCATTTCAGATCACAGCCCTGTAATGATAAAGCTAAAAGGCCCATGGATGACAAGATCATGGAAGTTAAATACTTCAATTTTGAAAGAGAAAGACTTTCTTAAAGAATCTAAGGTTGAAATGGAATCCTTTTTTAAACAGGAATATAACACAAGAGGTAAAGATGCAAGTAGTTCGGGACACTGCTAAAGCTTTTTATAGGGACCTTGCAATTAGATATAGGAAGAAAGAAAGAAAGAAAGAAAGAAAGAAAGAAAGAAAGAAAGAAAGAAAGAAAGAAAGAAAGAAAGAAAGAAAGAAAGAAAGAACTGAAAATTTTCAAAATTTAATGTCACAAGCTGGAGAAGCTGAAAAGAACCTTAAAAAAGCCAACAAAATATGAATTTCAAAAAAGGTGAAAGAAATGCAACACAAATTGAATGTAATTCTTATGGAAGAGATGGAGATTAAATTGAGGTATGCCAGACAAAATTTCTTTGAACATGCCAACAAGCCTGGAAGGTGGCCGGTTTATAGGGTGAGAAAAGAAAAGGCCAAAAGAATAATTACAATATTGAAAGATGAGAATAATAAAGAGAAAACTCAAAAGCAAGAAATATATCAAATCGTGGAACAGTTTTACAAAAAATTATATGAAGATAAACAAGTTCATAAAATAGATTTAGAAGAATATATTAATCAAAATAATCTTAGCAAATTCACAGAACAACAACAAAAAATTATGAATGAGCCAATAACAATAAGGGAACTTGGAGAGGCAATATCTCAAAAGAATGGTAAAGCTCCGGGTCCAGATGGATTACCTGCAGAATTTTACAAAGCTTATGAAGAGTCTTTACTCTTACCATTCAAGCGCCTTATTGAAAAGATTCAAGCTACAATATCCTTAATTCCAAAAGAAAATAATGATTTGAAAGATATTAAAAATGATCGACCAATTTCCCTTTTAAATGTGGATTATAAAATTTTTGCTGCAATATTGGCACAACATTTGAAGAAAGTTTTACAATCTATAATACACTATGATCTAGCAGAATTCCTTCCTAAAAGGTACTTGAAAGACAATGTCAGAACAGTTCGTAATATTTTGTAATATTATGAGAATCATCCAGAGAAGCAACTGGCTTTAATTTGTTTAGACGCTGAGAAGGCCTTTGACAATGTTCGTTGGCACTTCATGCTACAGCAGCTGAAAGGCATGGAATATGGTGAAAACTTCTTGAGAACAGTAAAAGCTGTCCATTGTCACCTCGACTTTTTATTTTATCTCTAGAGGTATTGAATAATTAAATAAGGGAAGATGCAAGTATAAAGGGAGCTGTGATAAAAGATGAACAATATAAACTCAGAGCTTTTGCTGATAATTTAGTTTTTATACTAGAACAACCGATGGATTCAATAGACTGTCTTATAAATAAGATTAAACAATTTGGCTATTGGGCAGGATTAAAGATCAATTATCACAAAACAAAATTTTTGACAAAGAATATGACAACGGAACAAATTCAAGCCTTCCAGCAAAAATCAGGATTTTTGTACGAAAAAAGAATCAAATATCTAAGTGTTGTTATTACAAACAGGTGTAGCGACTTAAAAGCAGATAACTATGACAAACTACTTAAAGAAATTAAAAAAGATTTGGAAAAATGGCATGATTTGAACCTATCTTTAATGGGAAGAATAGCTCTAATAAAGATGAATAGTCTACCAAGGTTATTATTTCTGTTTCAAACTATCCCAATATTTTTAAATAGTGGATTTTTTCAAGAACTGAACAAGATGGTTGCCAAATATATGTGGCAAGGCAAAAAATCTAGAATTAAACTAAAGACTTTGCAGGACTCTAAATTGAGAGCAGGTATAGGCCTTCCAGATTGGCAATTATATTATAAAGCTTCTGCACTTCTTTGGGTAAGAGACTGGATATTGCTGAATGACAAGAGAGAATTGCTGTTAGAAGGACATGGTTTGACTATGGGGTGGCATGCATATTTGTGGTGTCAAAGACTTGAAGGCCACTCCTATTTTAAGAATCATTGGTTTCGAAAATCCTTGTACCATACGTGGTCATGGTTAAAGACTAGAATTTATCAAAAAATTCCAAGATGGGTTTCACCAGTAGAATCATTTACCCATCCAAATCTCCTACAATTAAACCAGAGCTATAGGTATGATGACCTGTTGGGAAAAAATAATCAATTGAAAACCAAAGAAGAGCTGGAAAATATGGACGTTAAAATGAATTGGTGGCTGAGAATGCAAGTTCAATCCAGATATGCCAAAGACAAGGCGACAGGTTTTAATACAGAACAATACTTATTTGACAGAATTCTTTTGGGCCCACAAGAAAAGTTAATCTCTAAATTATATGCATACCTACTTCAAATGAAAACACAAGATGAAGTTGTAAAGGACTGTATGGTTCAATGGGCAAAAAATTTTGGTTATAATATTACATTAGAAGAATGGGAGAGACTGTGGAAGCTTAATGTTAAACTAACTAGGTCAATAACTTTTAAAGAAAACCTGTATAAGATGTTTTATAGATGGTACTTGACCGCACAGAAATTGTGAAAGATTTATACAAATATGTCTAACAAATGCTGGAAATGCACTAAGCAGATTGGTACTTTTTACCATATGTGGTGGACATGTGAGATGGTGAAAGATTATTGGAAAATGGTGCATGAAATGTTACAAAAGATTATGAAGACTCAGATTCGTTTCAAACCAGAACTATTTTTATTGACCATATTTCCTGAGGACTATTCGAGAGAGATGAGACATTTGTTGGCACACTTTAACACAGCAGCTAGGATCCTTCTGGCGCAGAGATGGAAATCTCAGGAAATTCCCACGAAAATGGATTTAGTGGGAAAAGTTCCAGAGACAGCAGAGCTGGACTTTCTGTCCCAGCTGATGGCTGGGAAATCTAAAGAAGAAGCAAGAAAACATTGGATGAAATGTTATGCCTGGTTGGACATTCAAGACTCTTAAAATACTTTGGTGTAATCTGATTTTTTTACTCTTTCTTCCTGTATTTTATACCATAAAATTTACCTTTACTGGAATTGTCAAAATTATTGGATTAAAACAAAAGACTTATACTATACAATTTTAAAATGGATTATGTACAGTTTAGACAAGATAATATGGGACAATTTATGTAAAGAAAATGTTGCAGAAATAACCTTGTATTCTTTGAAAGTATTTTTATGCAAAATAAGGTCAGAATGTATTGTGCTTTTTATCTCCCCTGTTTCCTATCTCTTTTTTCTTCTGAAACTAATACGACTCTTGAAAACCGTAGAAGTATTTATAGTTCTTTAAAACGTTCCACAGAGCCCCAATCCAGATCAGGCACACAGCATGGCATCCCCAGGAGCTCTCCCCTGCCCCCACCTTTTCCAGTGCAGAAACAGCCCCCCATGGCCAAAATAGATGAAATCTGGATAGAACATTCATAGGCAAACTGTGAGTAAGAATTCAGGCTGATGAGGCAGGACTGGTTTATCTGGGTATCGGGGGAACACTGTAGTGGCTTTTAGAATTCAGCAGAGTAGTTCCAGATTGCATTGTCATAACATTCAGACGAAAGGTTTGAGGAATCCGCCAACTTACATAGTTGTTCTTGCAGCTGAGGAGTTATCTGATTCAGCAGATTTATCTCTCTGTTCTCCAGATGTGACTGGCCTGATGTAATTGGCCTGAAATACCTATAATCCCCACATCTCGTCACCTGTATTCAAGCAGGAAGTAAAGGGCTGGTACCTCTTCCCCAGGGCCTTTCAAGGTCTGAAATGTAAAACACCTGACAATAGATCTGCTGATCTTTTTGTACGATTCTTGGATTTCTGTCTGTAGGCTTGTTTGGATGCTACTTGGCTGCTGGGATTCTACTCAAACTGAGACTGGGAATAGTCCTAGGGCGTTTTCGCACTCACCTTCAAGTGGCGCGACCACCCTCCTCACGCCGGCGGATCTGCAGGGATTTCGCACCAGAAGCGCCGGCGCACCCAAAAGAGCCGGCGACTTCCGTCGCGAAACCAGCTCAAACGTTTTCCTGCTTCTTGGCGGTTTCCGTTTGAGCTGGTTTCGCGACGGAAGTCGCCGGCTCTTTTGGGTGCGCCGGCGCTTCTGGTGCGAAATCCCTGCAGATCCGCCGGCGTGAGGAGGGTGGTCGCACCACTTGAAGGTCAGTGCGAAAACGCCCCTAGAGTTTTTCTGCTGCTTTCCCTTGTTCCTTGCTCCCTGTCAACCACGATTCTGGGCAGAAAGTACCAAGCAAACTGGGTAAACCTGTGTTAAAATTCACAAAAGATTAGTTCACAATCACCTAACAGCAATGAAGGAAATAGGAGATGGTCTTGTTTGGTGGCCAGGCATTCTCTGAATTAGTTCTGCGTTTCCCCTCCTGATCAACCATTAAATGTCAATAAGGAAATGATAGAGGTTTGTATTATTACTTCATAACAGTTTATATTATTACTGTACAGTAGTAACATCGTTCAGTCTCACCACAACGCTGGCTAAGATTGTGCCTCGTGGGTACAAATATCTCATTTAAAAACTTGTAGAAGATTTTAAATAATAAAGCTTTTAAGCAATTATATAGAACAAGTGGGAACCCAAAAGGGACTGAAGGGAGTGGCCATCCCATCCCCCAACCATTTCTTCCTCACCCTTCTCCCCCCCTCACCTCCATGCCCACTGTCATTCCTCCTATCTTTTTTGCCCCCGTCACTTATTGAATTCTGCTTGCTGGCAGCACTGCCACTCTGCCTCATATGGCTGTGGCAGGGTAGATAAGGCTGGCGCTACACTGTAAGGTGCCTCACTGTATGGTCCTGTGGTGGGGGAGACATCCTTTTCTGGCAGCAGTGTAGGCAGTATTTCCTTCACCTCTACATGCAATATCACAACCTCATAAGCTGGTGAGTAGTGGCAGCTATCAGTGTTCCCGCTAACCTGAGTTAGTGAGAGCTAGCTCACAGTTTTTTAGCCCTCAGCTCACACATTTTTATCAAAGATTTCAGGTTTTCACGGCTGGCATCATCATTAGGGTTTGTAGAATCTTTCGGGCTCAAGTGCCGTGTTCTACTGGAGAAAGTTTTTCTTCCAGACGTTTCGTTCTCAGCTGCGGAGAACATCCTCAGTGGCGTTGCAGCCGGAGCAGGCGCTCTGACCTTCTTGGCTGCTGTGCATTGAGTGAGGCCAGGGCTGCTGGAGAGCTGCTGTTTCTAGGCTGGAGGGGGTGTGGTGAGAGGGCAATTGGTTTGTGAATGTACCCATTGTTTGGTGGGGCTTCCTGGAAGGGTGGTGATAAGGAAACCGGCTGTGAAATGTGACCATTGTTCTGTGTTGATTGCTGGGAGGGTTGGAAGGGGTGTGAAGATAAGGAAGATGGTTGTTGATTGTGCTGATAGTTCTCTGGAATGTGCCATCGTCTCATCCACGCATTGAGACTTCTGATTTGTGCCTGTCTCTCCAGCCCTGCACGTGGAACAGGTAGCACTTCTAAGAAGGCTACCTTGGAGGTCCTGGCCTTGAGTCTGCTGCCTCGCAGCCTAAATTTTTCCTCCAGGGCCTCACGACTGCATTTTCCCACATCATTGGTGCCAACATGCACCACGACCACTGGCTCCTCCCCAGCATTGTCTATCAGCCTATCTACAACACACGTAATATCCACTACCTTCTCATCAGGCAGGCAAGTCACCATACAGTCAGTATGCGGTTTTGCCACCCAGCTGTCTACTTGCCTAAGGATCAAATCACCAACTACCAAGACCCCCCCCCCTCCCTGCCCAGGGATGGTTCCTTGGCGCGAAAGGATACCTACTCACCAACTGAAGAAGAGGTCCCTTCTGAGGGTGTATTCCGCTTATCCTCAGCATGGTGTCCTGTTCCCTCTCAGCCCTCGTGCTCCCTAACAGCAACGGGGCTGCCATGTTCAAAGTAGTGCTCATCTAACAAGTCCCCGAGAGTCTTCTCCAACTGCCAAACTATCTCTACAAGAGAGCCAGTTTGGTGTGGTGGTTAAGTGCGTGGACTCTTATCTGGGAAAACCTGGTTTGGTTCCCCACTCCTCCACTTGCACCTGCTGGAATGGCCTTTGGTCAGCCATAGCTCTGGCAGAGGTTGTCCTTGAAAGGGCAACTGCTGTGAGAGTCCTCTTAGCCCCACCCACCTCATAGGGTGTCTGTTGTGGGGGAGGAAGATAAAAGAGATTGTGAGCTGCTCTGAGACTCTGAGATTCAGAGTGGAGGGCGGGATATATATCCAATATCATCTTCTTCTCGAGGTCAGCCACCTCAGCCTGAAGGGTTCAAACTCGTTCCCTGAGGACCAGGAGCTCCTTGCATCGAGCAGACACCCAAGACTTCTGTCCAGTGGGCAGACTGTCATACATGTGAGACTTAGTACAAAACACTATAAAGCCCCCACCCCCCTGCTGGCATTTTACCTTCAAAATAGCTTTTTAAATATACAGCCCCCTTTTAAACCCTTTTGTGTTTATGTGGTTCTCCTTCTGAAAAGTCTACTTACCTTATTGGGAACACAAGGAAAATAGGGATCCGGGTTCCTGGTCCTTCCTGGGCTTCTTACAGAGCCCCCAGGCGAAGAGCCACAGGCCAAGAGTCCTTTAGCTCTCACTGTTCAGCTCATGTCAAAGGCTCATGCCTCTGGCAAGGTGCAGCGTAATAATGCAAAGAGGGTTGGGCTTCAGTCTGCCCCAGGCAACACAGACACTCTCAGTGAGCAACAATCAGCAACAATCACCTACAGCCCACTCAAAACAAACAAACAGCAGATCCCCAGAAACCACACAAACTCAGACTCTCAGCAACTTCCTCCAGCTGTTTAGAAAGCCAAACACTCACCCTTGCAGCAGCACTCCTTTCCTGCTCTCTGCCAGAGCTCAGAGTTCAAATCTATATTTGAACGACTTTGCTGTAACCCTGCAAGATATCATCATCTATGCAACGTGTCTTCAGAGCCCATCTCTGGGTTGGGTCAGCCCAACTGAGCTCCAAGAGTGAGTTCCAAAGGCTCTGAAGGCATTCAAATGCCTTTGGAGCTTACTTGGATCAGGCCTCAGACCAGTGATGAGCTCTGATAGCATTTAAATGCCTTCAGAGATCGCTTCTGGTTGGGCCACCAGACCTAGAAGTAAGCTTCAGAAGTATTTAAATGCCTTTGGAGCCTGCACAAATCTCATAGAGATTTATGAGCAGATTGGGGAGGGGGGGGGAATGTTCTTTTGAACCCCTGGTTTGCGAACCACAAACCAGCCTGGTTCATCACAGGGCAAGGAAGCAAAGCCATGTGTATGAGAGAAGAAGCAAGAGAGCCCAATTCCTCTGTTCCTTTTGCATTCCTTTCAGAAACTGTTGGTAAAGAGTAGTAAACAAAAAGTAAAAGTAAATAGTTAACGAGAACCTGATTGTGGGTTAGAGGAAAACTCCAACCCCTAGACCTCTCTTTTCTTAAATTGGTTGAAATACAGCAGATCATTACATTCAACAATTCCAGTGAGTAAAGCTATCTACCCCATTGCCTCATCATAAAAATGTGGGCATGTAAAGAGATCACAAAAATGTGGGCATGCAAACTGCTTTGGCTGCTTTGTGAGTGTGTTTGTGTGTGCACTTTCATTGTGTGTGTGTGTGTGCATTTACAAAAGGCAAAAAAGGAGGAAATTAACACTGTATTCAGGGGAACTGCAGTGCTGTTTATTTATTTGGAATGGGAAAGTCTCCTGGCTCCACCCCCAAGGTCCCCAGATATTTCCTGAGTTGGACCTGGCAACCCTACTCCTGCACAAAGTAGGAGGCTGCCACTGAGGGAGGTCTGTGTTTGGGCAAGGGGGTTGGGTTTGTAACTCTCCTGCATGAAGCAGGAAGCCTTCATGGAGTTCTCTATGTATTGAGGGGGGGAGGCAAGAGGCAGAAAGCAAGTAGCAACTAGGGTGCTGTGCGGAAAGCAAGCTACCATGCAGGTGCAGCAGCAGCCCTGGAAAAGAAAGCAAGAGAAGGAAGTTGCTCATGGGCCAGATCCATCCCATAGGCCATACGTTTGACACCCCTGACCTACAGTTTTTTCCCTGTGATCCTATGTGAGCCATAAGCTCTGTAGCTACTTGGCACACACACATAACAGGATTACATGAAGTTCTTATCTCTGCCTTGTCTTTTCTCTTGATCATATTCCTTCTTAATATGTCCAGTCTTTGTTGTTAAAGGAGAAGCAGTCTGGAAGTTAACAAGTTAACATTAGACTTAAATAAGCCGTTGACATCTAAAGTTCAGAGGTATATGAAAGTACAGTCTCCAGAATACTTAACATATGCTGACCCAAGGAAGTAATGGATGTTTTTCTTTTGTTCTGGTTTGGATGATATGCTTATTATTTTCCAGCCGTAGAGTAACATCCATCTGGGAGGTTTGAAATGTGGTTTATAGGCTGAAACTCATTCAACCCTGTCCAAAACATAGTGTCTAAAATTTTGAGAGTCTGCCCAGTTTTCCACAGAGATCTGCTCCTCCTGGTCTGAGACCTTGAATGCCAAATTTCAGTCTAGCACATATTTTTAATTGTTGAGTAATAAACCTCTGAAAATAGGGTTTGTATTTAACCTTAGGGTTAAAAATAGGGTTAACTTTAACACAACCATGTTAACTGCAATACAAAAAATATAACAGCCCATATTTGCTGTTGGTCAAGTGTTTCAAAACTATTGTCTTTCTAGGCATGAGTTGCCTAGAAAGGCCAGTTAAATATGAGGCGGAATTTACTTTAGTATAGTTCGTACCCTCAGTAACCCAAACAACCCATAGTTTTCAGAAGGCTATTACATATGAACAAATTAAGTTTCAGGCTACACAGATAAACTTTATTAGACTCCAAGCTTTAGACAGAAGGCTTAAAATATAGGCAGATAGGCAAAGCAATTAGATAACATTAGCACATTTCAGAATACAGTTACACAGTTAGAACAGAAGCATAAAGCATGTTTCTATAGCAAAGCATAATTCTATAGTTAAGCATAGTTCTATGGAAAGCCTAAGTTCCAACAAGGACTTCAATCTGTTAGTCTACATTTTCCTGATTAGAGGCCTTGGCTTGACCAGCACAGAGACAGCCTTCTGTCTCTGATATAAGTCAGCAACTTCTGCCTCAAAGGAATGCTACCCTATAACTGGCTGTCATATTTTAATCAGGGAAATCAATTATGTTACTGTTTCTTCCAATATAATAGTTTTTAAAGGAGTAATATTTTTTAAAAGGAAACAAAAGAAATTATCTCTACAATACGAGTGGAAGTAAATGGTTTTACAGTTTGATGTAATGGTTAAGTGTGCGGACTCTTATCTGGGAGAACTGGGTTTGATTCCCCACTCCTCCACTTGCAGCTGCTGGAATGGCCTTGTGTCAGCCATAGCTCTCGTAGGAGTTGTCCTTGAAAGGGCAGCTGCTGTAAGGGCTCTCTCAGCCCCACTACCTCACAGGGTATCTGTTGTGGGGGGGGGGGGAGAGATAAAAAAGATTGTGACCATTCTGAGACTCTGAGATTCAGAGTATAGCGTGGGATATAAATCCAGTATCGTCTTCTTCATTTACCTTGAATGAGATTAATTTCATCCATGTCTTCTCACTGTATGATCTACCTGTCTTAAACAATACTGGATTGTTTAAAACTTCCATTCTTTCAAGAAATAGCCTAGCGGTGCCCTATTTGCTGACTCAACCAGCCCACCTAGCAAGATCTTCAGAAGTACCATCAGTAGTCTGCAGAGCCAAGTAGCACTATTCAGTCAGTCAAAAATTTTATTATGTATAGCTGAAGCATGATATTTCTGATTATTGAATTAGAATGTGTTTTGTGCTCATACCTCCCCCCTCCCTTCTCTCTTTTCTGAATAAAGACTTCTCTTCAAAGTTCCCCCTACCTGTTAACTCTCAAGGATGCAGGATATGCAAGTAATCTTACCATTGTAAAGCAAAATGCCTCTCCCCCGAGTTCCCATACATATCAGCAAGCCAGGAATGTGTGGGAAACAGGAGTACCCAAATGAATAGTTGATAGTATGCTTTGAACCCTCTGTGCAATTCACATCTGTATGTTATGTTTTTGAAGTTATCTGAACCTTGTTTTTGAAGTATCCTTTAAGATGCTATGCTGTGTAACATTCTGTATCACTTCCAAGGTATAGTTCCTTGGAGCAAGTATTCGGTTATCAATAAAACGGGTCTTTGATTTAAACAATAGCTCGATTATTCAAAATACCGATGCTTGACAATAGCCATTGGCCGTTACAAAACAGAACATGAACAACAAAGTTCCCAAATAACACCTTAAAAGTTCTCCAGAAATGCCAACCTCAAGAAGTTACAGCATTTGATATCACTCTTGCTCTTATCTTCTTAGCTGCAAGGGCAAACAAAGAGACTATATAGGATACATGAGCATCATTGTCAGGTAACAGAAATATAATCTTTTCAGTTTCCAAATGTGCTTTTAAGGTGGGTAGTATTCTGGCCAGAAATTTAATTTGGGGGGTGTTGTAGAGTGGACAGAATAGAATATAATGGGGAAGGTTCTCTATCATAGGTGAACCACAAATGCAAAAACATTGTTCTGTTGAGATGTGAGAATATCGACTGGTTAACAGAGTTGTTTGCATAGTCTGAAAGCGAAGAGCTGTGGGGGATGTTCTGATGTTAAATCTGGAGATATTAACCAGGTATGGGGATCTCAGATGATCAAATTTGATTAGTCTAAACCAAAGGTGGCTACTTTAGATATTAGGATTAGATAATGTTCTAGCAATGCATCTGAAAAATATATCCAATCCCTAAATTGAGAATTGTCATTTTGGGCCCCTAGGAGATAATGAGGAATAGAATAACTCTGGATAATGTTGAGGTATCTAGAACGCCTATGATCTTTTGATAGTAGAAGATTAAATGAATGGTAATTAAGGGAAGTATTTTTCCAATGTTTTCTTATAACTAGGTCTACCTGTGCTCTTATGGAAGGAAGTCCTGTTTCAGCCCTAATCAGGGCAGAAGAAGAGCCCCTAGGGAGAGCAAGAATTTGTTTTAGGAACTGATTCTAAGTTACCTCCAGACTAGACAAAACATTCTCATTCCACCCCCATATTTCAACACCATACAAAAGATGTAGTAGAACCTTGCTTTTAAATAATTTTAATGCCGAATCTATCAAGCGTCCACCCTTTGTATGAAAAAAGTGGAGAATTGACCCAACAGTCCTCAGCACTGAAGATTTTACTGATGCCAGGTGGGCATTCCAATTCAGTGTCTCCTTAAAGGTTACCCTCAAATATTTAAAGGAGCTGCACTGGTTGATTGGATTGCCCACTATACTCCAGCAGAAGGTTTTGGGCTTTTTCCCGGAGACCATGGCTTTAGTCTTTGCATGGTTGATCTCGAAGGCTTCATCATTACTGCATGTCCCTAAACGTTGTAATAGCCTTCCCAGACCTATTTTGGTCAAGGATATTATGACCATATCGTCTGCGTAAAACACGATCAAGACTTTCTGCTGTCCTAAAGTTGGAGGAGTGAACTGGGGACCTGATAGACTCTCTGTTATGTTGTTTATATATAGATTAAATAGTAAGGGGGCCATCACGCATCCCTGCTTGACTCCCTCACATATAGGAATTTTGTCAGTTAGGGAGTCTGAAGTGCCCACTCTAATTTGTGCAGAGGTGTTACTGTGAGGCTCGTGGAGCAGGAATAATAGCCGCTTATTGATGTTCAATTTAGTGCGCTTAGACCATAAGTGGGACCTGTTGATGGGATCAAACGTGGCAGCTAAGTACACGAATAAGAAGCATTATTCCATTATCTTGACTGGAGAGCCATCTAGAATGTGAAGCCTTAAGGCAAGCCACCAATACTCTGAAAAAAATATATCAGCAGTGCTTTGAACTAATAGACTTACATAAACTAGTTGAGAAGCCTATCCAAGTCATTATGCCATTAAAGGTTTGGTATGGTATGGCCTATCCAAGTCTGTACCTGCCAAAGTTTTACCCAGCCTTTTCTGGTGCCCTGGGAAAAGAAATTCTGTTAATACAATGGATACAATCCTACCAGTATGGTATAGTGGCTGGCATATCGGACTAGGATCTGGAAGACCCAGGTTGAAATTTCTACTCTGCCATGAAACTTGGATGATGCTGTGCCAGTCACTGTCTGTGAGCACAGCCTTCCTCACAGGGTTGTGAAGATAAAGCAAAAGTTGGGGAGAATAATGTACACTCTCCTCAGTTCTCGGGAGCAAGAGCAGGATAAAAATATAGCAAATGAATAAATACCACTTCAGTCAGCTAGGAATGGAATATTCCATTGGTGCACAGCGCATCCTGCCATTTCTCCTTGTGTCATCAAAATTCATCAGCTTCCCTAATTAGAGTAGTAGGATGCATCTATGTGTCATCAGATGTATGAGGTGTGTTGCTTCTTTTTTGTTTTGCATTGCGCAGTCCTGGCATCTTCACAACTGGAACCATTTCCTTTGGTCTGATAACTGATCACTCCTGTAGTTCTTAAGAATGTGTGTTTCATCCCTCTGAACACCTGCGATTATCTTGTTTCAGATGTGAATGTTTACCTGGCTATAGCGGCAAACATTGTGAAACTGATGACGATGACTGTGTGGGACACAAATGTCAGCATGGCGTACTGTGTGTGGATACTGTCAATGGATACACCTGTATTTGCCCTCAAGGGTTCAGGTAAGCAAAGTCTTATGGGTCTTCAGGTCCACTGAATAGCTGTTCATAGTTCACCAGTTCTGTTGACAAAAGTAGCTTTAATTAACTATCTAAAACACATGCACACTGTTGCCTTCAGTCACATCTGACCTTTGTTTGAGTACAAAAAGGTTAAAACAGTGCATATGTGAAAAAACATCAAGAAATATAATTATTAGCATGGGCTTCGGTTTATACTTTGCAGAAGAGGAAGAAACCTAAAACATATTGCTGTTAAGACGTTCACTATATATATTATTTACTTATTTATTCCAAGAGAAGAGGGCGTACGGAAAGATGATTTAGTGCAACCAAAAGCCCTCAAATACAAGGATTTATTTATCTATTTAGGGTTCTATCCCGCCTTTCCTGCAAACGGGCTCAGGATGGATTACAACGCTAGTTTTAAAATATGGCTTATAAAACTTAAAAACTATGATCTTCTGAAATGAATAACACTGCACTTCTTAAATAATATAGCTGTGCCATAGTAAAGTCATATAGTAAAGTCATGGAGTCCATAACCTGGATATTTTTTTTTTTTAGTGCCATAGGATACACTATAGGGTTTAATTTTTACTAAAACGAAGAGTCAGAGGCATAATACCATTTCGCAGAAGAAAATCTATTATATTAGTTGGTTTTTATTCATATCTTCAGTATTCTTGTTATATTGGTTGCGGGGTGGCACATTAACCTTATGGGGTTTATAGATATCAATATTAGCCTGAACAAAATGCCATTTGAGTGGTCTTTTAACATATCCAGAAAATACTGTTTTATAAAATTTTAAGTATAGTGAAGTGTAGGGTTTCCAAGTCCCCACCGGCTGGGGACTTTTTCGCACATGCTGTGTGTATGAAGCTCAGTGACCTCACCCAGAAGTGATGTATTGCACTGGGCGCATTGTGTGGGGATGCTCTAGCAATTCAGGGAAAACTCTATGATGTCATGCAGAGACGCTGTAGCAATTTGTGGGAGAACTCTATGACACCATACTAGCATTGGCACCATAGAGTTCCCCCCCCCGCAAAAAAAATTGCTAGAGCATCCTTATGCAAAACCATAGAGTTTTCCCTGAATTGCTAGAGCATCCCTGCATGACATGCCTGGCATGATACCTCACTTCTGGGTGACATCATCATGCCGTTCGTTGCTAAGCATATGGAGCTCTTTGGGGCAGGGATCCCCCCAGTGGCCCACTCCATACCAGCAGGTTGGGGCCCCAAAACCAGGAAAAACCCTGCCCCCAGCAGGAGTTTGAGAAGCCTAGTGAATTGATTTACATCCCAGAAAATGCATTTTGTGTCTGTATTGTGGACATATTCTTGAAGCAAAACCTCTGTATTGTGTGTGTGTGTTTGTGCACTATCACTTGAATTTGGCAGCTAAATTTGCTCCTCAAATAATGCAAATACTTGTTCAAATCTAATGGTAATATTTTTCCCCCTTCCTTTTTTGTGTTCCCTCCAATATTTCACAGAGGTTGCCCCCTTTTTTCTAGTTTCCCACACTTCTATTTCTGATTAAACTTTGGCATTTAATTTAATAGCAATCAGTTATTTTACACTTTAAAAATTGCGTGAAGAATTGGGCAATAGCTGGTCACAAAGATCAGCCAATCAGCGCTGCACATAGCTCCTTCAAAGGAAATCCAGCTACCTGCCATTAAGGCAGGTGTATTTCTTGCTCCTAGGTGGAGGAGGGAGAGAGAAGTAGGACTTTGGGCAGTCATGCCTCGTGTCTTTTCTTATCTTAGGATCTTCGGCTGCCATTGGTGGCCCCATCGTGGGACCAGGGGGCTTCCCTTTGATCTGTGCCAGGCATTTAAAAGGGATAATCAGAGTTGGCTCATCACATAAACCAGCAAATCAGCACTGTGCATAGCTCCTCCAAAACAAAAATTGTGTTTCCCTTTGCTCAGTCTAGGAAGAATATATACGTTCCCAGAAACATGGCGAACCCACTTTTGCAGCAAGCTCATCACTCAGATTATGCAGACCCTTACCACTGCAATGTTTTCTTGTGTGTCTGTCTTCAATCTTAAATTACATCAAAAGTCCAAAAGGAATGCAAGGCTATGGCAAACAGAGAAATGGAATTTAAAAATGCAGGCTCAGCATTCCTCTACCCGCTATGCTGCTCATCCCTAAAGTCTTGAGATTCGTGTTTCTGCTTTGCTTTTGCCGTACAAGATCTCCATGGCCCTGTCTGACAATTTCAAGTCTCTGATTCTGACAGCTGCCAATAGGACTGCCTTCTGAAAATCTCACTGTATGTCAAAGATAAGAGCACTTCACCAAATGGATTCTGTAATCATTGCCTGGGGGTTAGCTATTGCTTCCTTCCAGACAAATCTTTCCTGAATTTGAAACGAAACACACAGAAAGATAGCCATAGAACCTTTGGAAGGGGGTGGGGGGGGGGGGAGAACTGACTCTGATAGAAGTGTGGGAGCATCTGTGAGCCTTTTCCCTGGGCATTGAAGCTACAAGCAATTTTCTGACTCCCCATTTTCATAGTTTCTCTTCTTTTGTTCTGACCAGTGTACTTCCATTGCAGTACTTTGCTTTTAGCATTCTGAAGAATAAATATTGATTCTCAAAGTGATATAAGGTCATGGTCTCAAAAGCCCCATGCTTATAAAAGATAAGATAAGCAACTGAATGTCTTTGTCTAACCTGCCTGCTTGGTTCTCTTTTTAAATCTGTTCTTGACTTAATGCTGGTTGTGATGAAAAGAGCTAATGGATACATATGTCTAAGTAACATATAAGTAACAGCGAGTTCCTCTTTTCTTGGCAAGCTTAGCAGGGTGCTTTGGTACTGCATGTGTTATGCACAGGCTAAATGTTCTTTTTGTATTCTCAGAAATGCAACCTTGGGTGCAGATTTAGGATGATAAGAGGTAGAGACAGCACACACCCACAAGGAGGGACGGTGGCTCAGTGGTAGAGCATCTGCTTGGTAAGCAGAAGGTCCCAGGTTCAATCCCCAGCATCTCCAACTGAAAAGGGTCCAGGCAAGTAGGCGTGAAAAACCTCAGCTTGAGACCCAGGAGAGCCGCTGCCAGTCTGAGTAGACAATACTGACTTTGATGGACCAAGGGTCTGATTCAGTAGAAGGCAGCTTCATATGTTCATAAGTTCCTAAATGCGTCTGTTTGCTGGTGGCATGTTACTGGAAATATGATGAGGAAAACCATATGGATAAAAAACCTCTATGGCCTCTGGTACAGTATGGTTCACTCCAGTTACTGCAATGGATGCTGACAAGAACCTGGGATCTGTGAAGGCCACCGCTTGTGCCTTAGACCCTTCCCTTGCCAGGTACTTAAAGCATGTAAAGATCGCATCAATGAGATCTTAGTGTCCATCATAAATCAATCACAGACCCAGTGTGCTTGTGTGCTGAAACAGGTAGTCACATCCGTCCATTATTTTTTTAGAAAAATCTTTAGAGGGAAACGATGTTGCCAGTTACTGCCTGATTTTTAATTTGCTCTTCCTAGGCAAAATAATAGAATAATAGGAGGAACTTCAGGACTTCCTAGATAAGTCATTTACCCCAGACCCCTTTCAGTCCAGTTTCAAGCTAGGCTACAGGACCTAGACAATTTTGATGGCCCTACAAGAGGACATCTGTCTAAATGTAGATAAAGGTGCTCCCTGTCTGCTGCCTTTACTGGACATAGCAGCAGCCTTTAATCTGGTACAGCAAGACATGCCGTTGAGACATCTGGAGATAAAAGTAGGGATTAAAGGATGTGCTTTGGATTTGCTCAAATAGTTCCTCAGGAGAAGGACTCACAAGGTTATTGTTGTGGAGAACTTATCTGTGCCACAGGACCTGCCTTGTGGGGTTCTACAAGGCCCCAGTCTTGTCCCTCGTGCTATTCAATCTATATGTAAAGCCTTTAGGAGAAATCATCCATAGGTTTGGAATAGAGTATCAATCAATATGCTATTGAGGACACCCAACTCAGCATCTCTGTATCTAAATCACCTGGTGATACTTAGAGATTCTAACCCTGAGACGGGCCAGAGGGCAAAGGGGACCTCTTTGAATCCTGCCATACCTTGCCCAGTACCTCAGATGAATCAAAATTTTACTTGTCAGAAACAAAATAAGGGCACTGATAGCGTAGATATATAAACAGAATAAGATTTATTTTAAAACAGGCTGGAAATAGGAACAGAGGGTTATAATATAGATTCCGTGGGCACACAGAAAAACAAACTTAACACAGGGACACCTTTTATTGGCAAGTTATTACATAAAGTACCCAGTGTTTCCCTCAAATGGACAACATTTCTTAATATAAACCATTTAGAAGATGGTTTAAGCTTTAATATATTCACTATCTCTCACTGAGGAACTGTCTGTGGCTGTGTCAGAACTCCCCACCTCTTCAATGCCAATAAAGGTCTATGGTAACTCTAACTCCCCACCTCAGACCCTTTCTCTCTGGATTACCAGTTATCCTCTCCTCAGGAAGACCTATAACCCTGGACTTTGGCACCTTTGAGGGCCCTTCACTCTGACATCTCAAACTCTTGTGCCAAGTCCCGTTTCTGTGCTGGGATCTCAGTCTGTCTCCTGGGATTCCAAACAGACACAGGAACTTTTGTCCCTCTCAGTATGTGTTTATGATCTTTCTCTCAACTGAAGTCTGCCCATTAGCCTTGGGTTCAGAACTCCTCACCTGAGCCTTTGAACTAGTTCTGCCCTGTGACACTCTGTGCCACAAATTGAGAGCCTTCCTAAAAGAGCGCCTGTTAGCACCTTCTCTCCCACAGACAAGAGCTCTATTTCAAATACCAGCTCTGTCTCAAACTGCCTCAGATTGCAGACTGCCTCAGACTGCCAACTGCCTCAGACCAGGCCCAGGGCTAGGGTTTTTGCTACCCAAGGCAGTACCCTGTGCCGACGTCCCCCCTTGTTTCCATTCATGCCCGCAAAGCGCGCACACGCTGCAATGATGTCACCCAGAAGTGATGTCATTGTGACGGCGCATGGTGTACTGCCTGCCCAGCAGCCCTGTCCCAACTCCCCCCCTGTGATGTGCCTCAGCCCTTCTGCTCTGCCTCCCCCTTGTGCAATCACAGCATGCTGTGGCCCCACTGGTTGTGCTGTGGCGTGCATCTTATCCTTCTTCTAAGAATGTGCTGGAGGATGTTTCTTCCCTCTCCTTTCTGGAACTGGAAGGGGGGGAGCCCAGCCTCCTCCAGTGCATTGTTAGAAAAAGGATAAGATGCACGGCATGTTGCAGCCAGTGGGGCAGAGACACGGCGCACTGTATTCACACAGGGGGGAGGTGGAGTGGAAGGAACAGGATGGGAAGGGAGGGGGCAGTGGCAGTGGGGGGGTTGGAGATCCCAGAAAGAACACTGGGAGCCTTCCCCAGCCCAGCATGCTCTGAGTTCGGAGCATGCTGGGCAGGGGAAGCCACGTTCTTTCTTGGCTCTGAGGGATTGGGGGAGCTTCTCCAACCCCTCAGAGCTGAGAAAGGCTCAGAGACAGCATGAGCAGGGAGGGGGCGCCCACCCCCACCAGCACCCTTGTGAAAGCTGGCGCCCCAGATCATCACCTAGTACACCGGCCCTGCCTCAGACAGACTCAAACAGTAGACTGAAGAGATTGCTGTCCCACTGCCCCTCTTAACAGTTACTGCTGTTACCATTCAAGGCTGTCTGCCAATCACAGTGAGTTCCTCCAGCTGTCACTTGCTGATACTGCTATGCGGTCCATCACAGACCCAATGTCTGATGGCTGCAGTTAAACTGATGAGAGTAAGCAAGCTGAAACTGAGTGGTCCTCACTTTGATGGGGTGCAACTGACTCACTGAGTTAAGATCCTGCTTTACTGCTTGAGAAGCAAGCTAATGCAGATGGGGGGGAAGGCATTATACCCCCTCTGCATAGCTCAGATGATGCGCCCTGCCTTGATTCAGTTGGTCTATGTGGATGTATGCTGTGGTTACCTCAAAGCTAGATTACTGCAGTTGATGTGGGATTGCCTTTTAAGACAGTTTGGAAACTTCCACTGGTATAAGTTAAAAGGCACTGCACAGCTACTATCAAGTACTAAGGGGAATCAGCATGCCTCTCCCACTTTGCAGATTCTCCACTGGTCGTTGATCAGTTTACAGAGTTCAATTCAAGGTTCTGGTTGTCCCTTACAAAACCCCTTAATGGCACTGCAACACTGCCTCTCCTGGTGTGTTCTACTGTGACAGCTTACTTACCTGAGCAGAGCCTTCTGAAGGTACAACCCTGCTTATATTGGCAGCCACCCAGTTGTGCAGTCTCTGTGGTGGCTGAGCTGCCTCATTACGGTCAGCTTACAGCTGTTGGCCTAGACTAGCCCAGTCTCATCAGATTTCAGAAACTAAGCAGGGTTGACCCTGGTTAATACTTGGACGGGAGACCACCAATGAAGTGTCCAGGGTTGCTACACAATGGCAAGCAATAGCAAATTACCTCTGAACTTCTCTTGCCTTGAAAACCCTTCAGTAGGCTTCCCAATCCCCAGGTTCCAGAGGGGGGGGTCCCCCGATTTTACAGGCTTCCCCCCTCCCCCAGCCAGCTGGCCAGCGGGGGAAGCCCCACCCCCACAGCCATCATGCACCACCATGAACGATTCCCGTAAGGAATGATGGGGAATTGAGCCGCTGGTATCGGGGGCTCTGGGGGGGGGGCTGTTTTTTAAAATAGAGGCACCAAATTTTCAGTATAGCATCTAGTGCCTCTCCCCAAAATACCTCCCAAGTTTCAAAAAGATTGGACCAGGGGGTCCAATTCTATGAGCCCCAAAAGAAGGTGCCCCATCCTTCATTATTTGTTATGGAAGGAAGGCATTTAAAAAGATGTGCAGTCCCTTTAAATATGATGGCCAGAACGCCTTTGAAGTTCAATTATGCTTGTCGCACCCTTGCTCTTGGCTCCGCCCCAGTGTCTCCTGGCTCCACCCCCAAAGTCTTCTGGCTCACCCCCAAAGTCCCCAGATATTTCTTGAATTGGACTTGGCAACCCTACCCTTGAGGGATGCCAAAAGTTGGCTGTGACTTGACATCCCTTTCCACCACCAAGGCTTCTAAGAAAGGCCCCTCCCTTCTCTCATTTTGCAAACTTCACAGAATGGAATGGCTCAGTAGAAAGGGAAAGCTACAATATAATGGATGAGCTCAGGAGATTATTTTTGTGGGGGATAAAGCTTTTTCTATTTTGATTGCCTTATTGCCTTAGACAATTATGCTTTGCTTTTGTTTGTTGTTTGTTGTTTGTTTTTTGAGTTCTTTCATTCCAGCCCCATTGCATTGTTTTGTTTCACTAAGAATCTTGGCTGTTAGATTCATATGTCATCATATTTTGTAATCTACTTTTAATGATTTACTGCATAGTTTCATCATACTTGTAATCTTCTTTGAGTCCCAGTGAGAAATTCAGACAATAATAATAATGATATACAGTTGCATTTGAAGGTATGTCTTGCCCCATTGTTCCTATTCTTCCTTTCTTTTCTCTCCTAAAGCATCCTGTCCCTGCCAAGTTGAACAAAAAAGCCCTCTAGAGAAATAACCAATGTGGCAATGAAAGTAAGCTGTGGACATTTACACATATAAAGACATTTCCATAGTTTTACAGGGAGACCTAGATTCAGGTGCTTGCATACTTACAAACCTTGTTGGATGGCCTTGGATAAGTCCCTCTCTTTCAGGCCATCCTATCTCTCAGAGAGTTAGAACAAAATGGGATAACCCCATTTAGGTCAGCCTGAATTCCTTGGGGAAAGGGTGGGATATAGGGTTGCCAGGTCTAACTCAGAAAATACCTGGGGACTTTGGGAGTGGAGCCTGGAGACTTCCCCAATCCCTAAATAAATTAATAAAAATACAGCAGTTCCCCTGAATGAGTCTTCATTTCCTTGCTCCCCCCAACAGCTGCACTTCCGCTAAATGAAAGTGAACACATACACACACTCAAAAGCAGTAAAACAATTTGCAAGTCCACACTTTTGTGATCTCACTGGGGCAATCACTTTATTTACGGGAGTTGCTAAATGTAACAGTCTGCTGAATTTCCACCAACTATTTCAGACTAACACAGGAAAATAAAAGTATAGGAGACAGCAGTATAGGGGGTAGAGTGTTCTTCCATCCCATATCAGATAATAGTTAACTCTTTACTATTCATTTCACTATACAAATGACATCCGAAATGAATGCAGAGACTGTGCTCTCTTCCTCTCACACGCTCACCGCGAAGAGCCATGTGGCTCTGTCTGCTCACCCCTTCCCATGCAGCTTTTATGTCCTGCTGAGATTTAAAGGCACACACACACTCCAAACCACAGTTTGCAAGCTTTTTCTAAATCTGCCCATATCTAAAGGCACATCCTGGCTATTGGGGGACGACTCCCCCTGCTGGCCAGCTGGCTGGCAGCAGGGTAGAGCCTGCAAAACCTGGAGATCCGTTGCCGTGACCAGGCGGTTGGCAAGCTTAGTGGGATAACTGTAACAATATATATAAGGAGAATAAGTTTCAGAGTTGAGTGGAAGGTCCTTGCATTCCATTTATTGTAATGAAGTTTTTTTTTTTCCATGGTACTCTTTTTACCCTTTAGGCAGTGCAGTTTAAACTGGAGATTAAAATTCAGTGAACAGAATCCTTCCAGTTATTATTCTCCACATGAATTTGGCCTTCTGTATTTTTCTGGCAGGTTGCTCGATTGGGGATTGGGATTTTTTTTTGTAAAGACAGCAATTGCAAACATTGTGAGCACCACAGAGTTGAGTTCTATGATGTCTGTGCATGTAAAATCAATTTCAGTTCATTTACAAAAGGGTGCAGTGGCACATGCCTTGGGCATTAACTGTGCAGCTATTTCAAAGGCCAAGCACCAGTAAAAAAAAGGGAGTGCTTAAAGTCACTATGGGAATGAAAATAAGGACTGTTGAACTAGACTGCAATGAGTAAAAAGAACCTTAGTGGAATTCTCTGAAAGCACAGAATGATCTAATGAGCATGATGGGAGTTGTTTTGTCTAATGCATGGAGTCACTGGTATACATGACAAAAGTCCTATGCCATCCATGTAAGGAAAGTGTGAAACTTGCATATAGATCACTAACGCTGCCTTGAACCCGTAGTAGGAAGGGTGGGATAAAGGTGCAGTGCAGTATATAGGCAAGAAGCTGGATTGCACACAATCACATTAAAAAATTTTGTCAGCTTTAGAGCGGCTGTAAAAAGAAGACTGGAGAGAGTGCCACCACATTAGAATGATATCTGTGTATTGATGCTTGAAGAAAATCTCTTTGGCCCTTTCCTTTCATCAGCACTGCTCTTTCTTACTCCAAACTACCCTTGATAAGAAGAGGAGGGCTGGTCTTTGCACTGCCCATACTTTACCGATTTTCTGCCAGGACAATAAACAGGATCAGTAAAGCAACAGACATGGATGGACCAATTGTATATCTGTTCAGTTGCTTAAAGCGGTGATATTTTAAACCGCTACCTTGTGTGATTGTCTTGATTTTTGCTTTATGCTAAAATTCTTCTGGTGTAATTATGAGAGCCTTTATAACTGGAAAGGGAAGATGGACATTTTAAAAGTAAACAAATTCAGCGAAGTCTTTTTCCAGCTATATTTAATTAAAGGCCAGCTCTTACTCCTCAGAGAAGCAACTGAGCACTTGGTTTTCTCTTTGTAACATATTGCAGTTGCTGTGAAATTCACTGCTAAACTTGGTCCCCTAGAACAGGGGTAGCCAAACTGCTATCCAGTTCACTATCCGTGTAAAGCAAGTATGAAATGTCCATATTGATCACTAACACTGCCCTAAGCTCCTGAATGGATACAGAGAGAGAGAGAGAGGAGGGCTCCCATGCTTGTGCCATTCTGCAAACTATGTCAAATGGAGTTGTTCACTCCATCTATATATATAAAAACAAGTGTCCTGACTGACTCATCAGTGCCCAGTTGCGCAGATCAAAAGCGGGACAGGAGAATGATGTGAGCTGCTCTACTTTTCCAAGGTAGAGGCTGCAGAGGGGGTAGGAGATGAAAAACTGAAGTCAGATCAGTCTTCCTACAGAAACAGCTGCCTTGGGTGGGCAGGATCCATGAGAACTGGTGTGGTAGGGAGAGTGTCTCTATTGGGATACTGACTTTTATTGATGTTTACTGTATCTTCTTAACTATATTTATAGTTTACCTTTCTCAGCCAGATTCAAAATGGATTACACAGTGTAAATTGATACAGTCAGCATGATGAGACATCTAATCAGCAATGTACTAGGATTACAGAAGTCTGAATAAACATAGCTTGTTGGTATTATATAAGTAGAAAACAGCGCAGTGTCTGCAGGATAATACATGCAGCAAACCAATAGCATGTCCTCCACACAGTGCTATAGTCTGCAGTCCCTTTTGCTTTGTATAGTAGCACCTTCCTGAACTGTTCTGGAAGGTGCTGCTATACAAAGCAAAAAGGACTGCAGACTATAGCACTGTGTAGAGGATATGTTATTTATTGGTTAGTCTACACAATGCAGTAATGACAGGGAGATTTGTTTTTCGTATTGCAACATGCATGAGTTGGTAGTTGCCTCCTTAGGAATTCAAGAATTCTGTGATTATATCATGTCATGTTGCAGCTTCATACCATTAACACTGCATATCCTAATTCTCAGCAACAAGAAGAGACATCTCCTATAAATCTGTACAAGTGCAATTGCAATTGTCTCTCTATATTAGTTACTAGCCTGAAATCTGTGCTGCACTATGGAATTAACTACCTTTAAAATTGTTTGTTTTAGGTAGGAAGGGAGTTTTGTTTTTGGAAGATTTATAAACTCAGTCACCATACCAACTGTTATGAAAAATACCTATTCTGGTTTAGAGCTGACTTCCCCTTTTGATCTGTACAACTGCCCTATGAGGTAGGTTAGGCAGAAAGTCTGTGAATGGTCTGAAATCACAGTGTGGACCAAAGCAGGAGGGAAGCAACCTCAGCAGAGTATAATGACACAGAGTCCAGCCTGCAAAGCAGTAATTTTCTCCAGGGGAGCTGACCTCTACCATCTGGAGAGCAGTTGTAATTCTGAGATCGCCAACCCTCACCTGGAGAGTGGCAACAATGGTTCCCCAGGAAGAAGAAGCTGGTTTGGAGGTTGGAGTCTATGGTATTGTATCTGTGTGAGGTCCCACCCCTCCTCAAACCCCACCCTCTCCACACTCGACCCCTCAAATCTTCAGGAATTTTCCAATGTGGAGTTGGCAACCCTATGTACTTTCCAGTAGCAGTAGCAGCAGAAGCAATGTTATTAAGCATCCAGGGATTTGGGCTGGGCATTGATAAGTCAGCTAGGACACCTGTTCAACTGACTGCAGTCTCCATTAACTGATTTTTACCTCAGAACACAGAGCTCCACAGCTGACCAATAAGAGAGAGGGGTGTGCTAGCAGGCAGCAGCCTGCCAGCTACACAGAACAGCTTTATCCCTATGTGAAAGCACATTTTAACTCTTTTCACCCCCCCCCCCCGGGGTGAAATGCACTCTCTGAATTTTGGGTTTCTAAATCTAGGGGTTTGGGCTGGGCATTGATGAGTCAGCCCAGACACTTGCTTTGAGAGGGGTGGGGTGGTTGGGGAAAAAATGTCCAGCGCCCTTCTTGTGAGTCTATCATAGTTGCCTCACCCATAGTTGTTCGATGGGTTATCTGTAATAGAGTTTCAGCATGATTGCAGAGGAAAACCAGAAAGACCATACTCAAATAGGTTAGCAGCAAGGGGGGAGGGGTTTTACAAAGCTATATAGGCTGTTACTGCTTCTCACTTGTCACAGTTGCGTACATCTGGCACCATCCTCTGTACAGCAATAGCAAACTCCAGTTATATCATTCTTTATTGATAGCTGCTGTGTAGGCAGCTCAGACGTAGCTTATTAGTCTATGAACTTCTCAAATAAATAATCGTTCTCTCACTCGCTTCCCCATATTGACTGTGGGTTAAATTTTTTTTTTTACCCTTGTATGAACTCTCTTTACAATTCATGAACCCCTGGTAAGCAGAGTCTGACTTGTTAAACCTTCCCTTCAGCAATCCACCTGTTTTTCTGATAGATGTCACTCTAGAGGGGAAACATACATTACAACCACTGAGCTTTATATAATGCCTGTTGTTTTTATTTCTTCGTTCGGTAGCTGTTTCAAAGTTCCCCCGCTGTGATATTTTGCAGCAAGGAATCTCAGCAGTCATCATTTAAGTAAGCAGGGATCATACAAGACTGCAGAACTGAAACGTGCACATCCTCGAGCACTTCACAGAAGTCAGGACTAAATAAATGTCAGATTCCCCTTTTAAAAAAAAAAGCTGACAGGTATTTGTGGGTTCTGAATCCCTTGACGTTGGGAGCTGAGCTGATTTGTCAGAGATACTAGCCTGCGAACTGGGGTGAGGCAGCAGTTCAACAGCACACCTACATGGTGGTATGTTAGCCTTTCTGCAGAGTTCCAAGGACATTAGCTTATTACATGCTGAAGTTTTTTTAAGCTACTGTATAAACCTTTACACTGTCTCTTAAAGGTAAAATGAAAAGTTTTATTCCACCAAGTCATTGTTAGGGATGGGCACAAACAGGTTCAGGAACCCAACATTGGCCCAGGCTTGGCCAGTTCAGAGTTCGCAAACCAATGTTCAGGGAAGGCACCTTTCCCGAACGTTTACTGGACTTGTGGGCAGTTTAGTTCGGCTGTTCATGGCTAGCCATTTAAACCTGACAGCGGAGTGGCACAGGGTCCACCAAGCTGTTAGGTTTAAATGGCTGTGAGCTATTAAATCCCTCCGTTTCACTCCCTCTTTGAAGTGGAGGGAAGCAAAACTGATGTGTTAAATGGCTACCAGCCATTTAAACCTAACAGCTGACTGGCAAACCTGTTTCACTCCCTCTTTGAAGTGGAGGGAAGCCAAACTGATGGGTTAAATGGCTGCCAGCCATTTAAACCGAACAGCTGACTGGCGAACCTGTTAGACCCCTCATTTTCTGTGGAGAAATGCCTTATCTCCTGGGTGGTTGGTAATGAGCATGGCTTGTATGTTTTAACCATTTTTTCCTCTGAGCTAAAAACATGCAGGAGCAGGGAGGATGTTAGCCCATGGTTTTCCAGATGCAGAAATGTTAACGGGACTTATTAGAAACAATGGGATGGTCCAGTCCACGCACACACTCCTTCTCCAAGCAAGGAATAGAGGTGGAGATATTAATGGCTAGAGAGATTACAGGAAAGGACTACCTGGAGACAACAGGAAAAGAAGCCTTGACCTGGGCTGACAGGGGTCAAGGTGGAGGAGACAGTTTTGTTAAAACTGCCTTGCAAGGGGAAGGTGGTCTCTCTATTCCTTGGGATGCTGAACTGAACAGACCTCTTGTCTGAGGATGGGAGCAGGTAGCCGTTTTTGGACCTTACAGCTGACCCAAAGAGCTGGAAGCATTTGTTAAGGTAATGGAAAACCTTTAGAGAACTAGGACACCTAAGATAAAGAGCCTGTCCTGATTTTAACATCTAATTAGGGCTTGTTTTAAAGAGAGGAACAAAGGATTTGTGTTTTATGAATTTCTTTTGTTCTTCCTTACTTTAATCTGGCATTGTGCTAAGAATATGCTTGTAAACATTTTAATAAATACTTTAAATTTTTGATTCTGGAAGTGGCTGTCTGTACCACATAGACCCCCACTGTTTTGGACACACTTTTAAAAGGGAGCCCTAGGAGGGGGGAAGGCAAGCAGTTGGTAACTGGCTCTTCCCTCAGGCACAAACAAGGCATTAATTTGTCCCCATGATGGCCAGGTGCTGGGCTAGCAGGAGACACTGGGGCAAAACTAGGCTCCCCAATCCCCCGGTCCTAGCGGGGGATCCCCCGGTTTTACAGGCTTCCCCCCCGCCCCCAGCCAGCTGGCCGGAAGGGGAAGCCCCTCCCCCACAGCCACCATGTACCTCTAGATCTCCCTGCAAACAGGTCCGGTTTTAAAATGTGTGTGTTCCTTTAAATTGGAGCAGGAAGCAGGAAGTACTTCATGGAGAAGGGTTAGCAACAGCAGACCTTGTCAGAATGCAGCCCCTCGTTGTTTTGCTTTCGTTTCAGACAAGCGAGTGTGTGTGTAAAAGGGAGCAGCATAGCCCCTCATTTCCAGACCTCATTTTGGAGGCACCAGAGTTAAGTGTGTG
Source organism: Heteronotia binoei (assembly GCF_032191835.1). Lineage (NCBI taxonomy): Eukaryota > Metazoa > Chordata > Lepidosauria > Squamata > Gekkonidae > Heteronotia > Heteronotia binoei. The sequence continues at coordinate 156,285,531 of NC_083227.1, forward strand.
TGTGAGTGAGAGAGTGGGGAAGGGAGGGAACTCTATTATTCCCTAAGGAGACTTATTCTCATAGGAAATAATGGAGAATTGATCCGTGGGTATCTGGGGTTCTGGGGGGGGCTGTTTTTTGAGGTAGAGGCACCAAATTTGCAGCATAGCATCCAGTACCTCTCCCCAAAATACCCCCCAAGCTTCAAAAAGATTGGACCAGGGGGTCCAATTCTATGAGCCCCCAAAGAAGGTGCCCCTATCCTTCATTATTTTCTATGGAGGGAAGGGATTTAAAAGATGTGCAGTCATTTTAAATGTGATGGCCAGAACTCCGTTTGAAGTTCAGTTGTGCTTGTCACACCCTTGCTTCTGACTCCGCCCCCAATGTCTCCTGGCTCCACCCCCAAAGTCCCCAGATATTTCTTGAATTGGACTTGGCAACCCTAGGCAAAGCCTCTGAGCTTGGAAGGGGAACTGGGAGACCTGGTCCTCTCAGCAGGAAGCCCCTATATTGACAGGGGCAGCTACCGGGAGAGAGAAAAGAAAAGAAGAGTTGGGGACCCCAAAGAGGGCAAGGCAGAAACGGGGCCTGCAGGCCAGAGCTGGCTTGCTATGCCACAGTTTCAGATACAAATATGTGGCACAGTGTTTAACTATTGCTTCTCAAGTCCTTACCTCTCTTTCCTCCAGTAACATTATTGATATCAGGGTTTCCCCTCCAGCATTTAGAGTGATTAGGATCATAGAGTCCTGAGTTCAGATTCCCACTTTGCCGCGATGCTCACTAGATGACCTTGACCCAGTCAGTCTCTTGGCTTAATCTACCTAAAGTGGAAGCATGGACCTTGAATGCAGACCTGAATTCTTTGAGGGAAGAATGGAATCATAAATTAATCTAAACGATGTATTGGGATGTCTGCTATCCAGGGGAAACATTTATTGAGCTTGTTTGTTAAAGTACTGGCAACTGCTGACTGCTACCGAAATCAAAGAAACGTGCCCCATGTAGTGCTAGGTTTTCAACTAGGAGAGAACAATCTCTTCACAGGCAGCCTTCCTGCAGGCACACGGAATGTGTTGTGCAGTATTGACAGGCTATTGTGATGTGGCATGATAATACGTCTAGAAAAGTGTTGAAATTGACTTTATAAATAAGGAGACTATTTACGAGATAACAAAATGAGGCAAAATGTATGGTTGCAAAATGCAATAGTAATGCATTTTGATATCATACAGTCTTTGCTTTGCACTGGAAGAACGGTAGGTCAGTCCACAGGAGCATTAAGACATACGTAGGCCTCAGATTCAGTGGGAGCTCACAGAAGCTCACAAATAATCAAGTTTGCTTATTTTGGGAACTTCAATGAACCTTCGCTGACAGGCAAAGGGATGACATGGTTGTGGGGGGGACCTGCTATGACTGTAGGGGTTTAGCAAGGTGTAACTGGGTTTATATCAAGGCTCGACAGTTCTCCCTCTTGCCCCCCTCTGACCTTTCCCAACTCCACAGCTTGGCGATGGAGGTGAAACAGTGAGAGAAATGGAAGTGGTGTCACTCTGACACTTTCTGAGACCTTTCTGAGACTTCCTCCTCCTCCTTCTGAGAGTTCCACCTCCTTGTCCATTGAATAGTAGGTGCAGCTGCATAACAATCCCTGGATGAGCTCCACCACCTCTTTTTCTACAAAATGACCACTGTATGCAAAAAATTTAGAGTCAGTCAGAGAATTGACTCTAACCTGTCTCTAGCAGTTACAGATCTACTCTTCTTTGCCTGTCACTATACAGGATCAAAGGATTTCTTTCAGAAGTAATGGTAGAATTAAAACGTATGGTTCTTCTTATGTGACAATTTATGTAAAAAAGGTAAAATTTATGCAAGATGAAAGGATCATATCTCCTACACGTTCTCCTTTTGTGAGTGAATTCATAGTGATTTTCAGCATAGGCAATGGATTTTTAATACAAAGATTTTATCAAACTCCCATACCAAAACGACTGCCAGAAGTATCTTAAAGCAGCACTGAAAAAAGCAAATTCAGATGGAAGCCGAAATTAAAACAAATTCATCGACCTACATAAAATATCATACCAATAAAATGAACAGAAAAATGAGCAGAATAAACTAATGAAAACAAATGTATATATATTAAGTAATAGGCATGGGGACAAACGGGACCACAAATTGCGATTCGTGCATGAATTGGGCCAATTTGTGGTTCGTTCTGAACTCATTCGTTTGATCTTGTCCCACCTAAACAGGAACATGAACCGGCTTTTTTCCCCCTTGGCATGTCATTTGATTTGGTTTGTTTGTCCAGACAGCCTGGTGTGATTCCCCCAGCCCCCAGTTGCTTACTGAGGACACCTGCTTTGGGTGGCTGTAGGTCAGCCCTCCCCCTCTCTAAATTCAATTCACACCAAACTTGGAGAGCATGTACAGGAGAGTCTGCTGAAGAGTTTGCCATAAATTTGGTGTCTCAAGCCTATTGAGGGGCCATTCTTCACCTTCCCAAAACAAACCACAAAATGGGTCAGGAAGTCTACCCCCCACACACACACACAAATCAACATAAACCAACAAATCAAGCAACTCAACATACCATGAATTGAAATGAACCACCATTTTTGCATTCTGTGCCCATCCTTACTAAGTACAAATAAACAGAACAAGGGGGGACTCAGAACACTCACAAGGAGAACCCTGCCCACCACCACCCTTTCCTGACAGACAGCCTACCGTTTAGCACTATCACTGCCTCCCCGTCTTCACTCCCCTAGGGTTGTATTGTTCCATCTACACTGGCTCCAAAGCTGGGGTCCAAAGCAGACGTTTATTTATGCATTTACTTTTATTTATTGTCTGCCTCTCTCACTGGGACTCAAAGTGGATGACAAAGTGAAAGCAAATGCAATAAATGGGATTGAGACATCTAATAAACACTGTAATAGGGCTAGGGTCGCAGAAATCTAAAACAGCATAAAGTATTAGACACAATGCGTTACACAATGCAGAAAATGGTATTACGTAAGTATAAAATAATGAGAACAAAAATCATAATGTACAGCAAATAGATAGTATCTTCATATGAACTATCCTTTGGTTCCCAGTCCCACGAAAGCACTTTTTTATGTTCACCATGGGCCTTATTCCTACTTTCATTATTATGTAGCCCTTTTATCTTTATAATATAAATCTCTTCCCATGTCAGGATTCCACAAGGTGGGCACAGCAACAGAGAATACATGAGTACAGGCAGTTGTTTATCTTGCCATTTGCAGATCTCCATTAGTCTCCAGTTTGGTGTAGTGGTTAAGTGTGCAGACTCTTATCTGGGAGAACCGGGTTTGATTCCCCACTCCTCCACTTGCACCTGCTGGCATGGCCTTGGGTCAGCCATAGCTCTGGCAGAGGTTGTCCTTGAAAGGGCAGCTGCTGTGAGAGCCCTCTCCAGCCCCACCCACCTCACAGGGTGTCTGTTGTGGGGGAGGAAGGTAAAGGAGATTGCGAGCCGCTCTGAGACTCTTCGGAGTGGAGGGCGGGATATAAATCCAATATCTTCATCTACCTCACAGGATGTCTGTTGTGGGGGAGGAAGGTAAATGAGATTGTGAGCCGCTCTGAGACTCTTTGGAGTGGAGGGCGGGATATAAATCCAATATCTTCATCTACCTCACAGGATGTCTGTTGTGGGGGAGGAAGGTAAATGAGATTGTGAGCCGCTCTGAGACTCTTTGGAGTGGAGGGCGGGATAGAAATCCAATATCTTCATCTACCTCACAGGGTGTCTGTTGTGGGGGGGAAGGGAAAGGAGATTGTGAGCCACTCTGAGACTCTTCGGAGTGGAGGGCGGGATATAAATCCAATATCTTCATCTACCTCACAGGGTGTCTGTTGTGGGGGAGGAAGGGAAAGGAGATTGTGAGCCGCTCTGAGACTCTTCAGAGTGGAGGATGGGATAGAAATCCAGTATCTTCATCTACCTCACAGGGTGTCTGTTGTGGCGGAGGAAGGGAAAGGAGATTGTGAGCCGCTCTGAGACTCTTCGGAGTGGAGGGCGGGATATAAATCCAATATCTTCATCTACCTCACAGGGTGTCTGTTGTGGGGGAGGAAGGGAAAGGAGATTGTGAGCCGCTCTGAGACTCTTCGGAGTGGAGGGCGGGATATAAATCCAATATCTTCTTCTTCTTCGTCTGAAAGAAGTAAATACTATACAGAGCTGCGATTTGGATCAGGGCCCAGCAGGGAGGGAAGAGGATATTTAAAACTCCAAACTCATATAATAATAATAATAATAATTTTTAATTTATATCCCACCCTCTCCGTTGAAGCAGGCTCAGGGCGGCTCACATAATGTAACATAAATACAGCATTACAGTAGTCGATAATAACAAACAAAATACCCCGATTTAGATTATTACATTAGTTAAGCATTAAAACATCAGTAAAACAATTTAAAACACAGATTAATCTGGTGCTACCAATACCACATAGGTCGCATAGTGATGCTGTAATACTTCCACATTAAAAAGCCAGCTGCAAGAGGACGGTCTTACAGGCCCGGCGGAACTGGTTAAGGTCCCGCAAGGCCCGTACCTCTTCTGGTAGCTGGTTCCACCAGCGGGGTGCTGTAACCGAGAAGGCCCTCTCTCCTCTAAACCAGGCATCCTGCGCTATTGATAGCCATAGGAATGAAGATACGTCACATTCTTTGTTTCTGCTCTCTCCTGTTGACTTGCTTTAATATAGGCCCTTTCTGTACTGGTGGTTTCTCTCACTTTCGCAGTGCCTCCCTGTCGTGTTATTTTTTTTTCCATTCTGCATCCCCCCCCCCCCCCCCCACTTTCACCTTGCATTACTGTCGGGTTTTTCAAAAGTTCCGCATTGATTTTCATCCTTCAGATCTCGGTTCGCTGTTTCCCCAGCTTATCTGAAACCTGTTTTGTGCTGATTTATCCTATTGTTTCACTCCAAACCGAAGTAGTTCATAAGCAAACCAATTCCCTTGGGTTTTTCAACTCTGCCGTTTTTCCACCCTTGGAGGCCATTCTTCCACCACACGCGTTGAGGACATTCTTCCCAACTGACACCTTCCACATAACGTTAAAATGGTGCCTTGTTGAAAAAAAGGATTTGAATAGGGGTGTGCAAATTTCTTTTTACTGTATTTTTTGGCTGGGCTGCTATCGCCTTCTGCCCAGTTTAAACCGAGCGGCTAGAGAAGGCACCCCAACTGGGCTTACAGTGCATGGGGAGGGAGGATCCAGTGGTTCCCTTCTGACACAGCTCCCTGCTGCCTTCTCCTGCCGCCTAGTTTAAACCAGGCAGCAGGAGAGGGCAGCCCAGGCGGACTCGTGTGTATAGGGATTTAATAGCTTCTTGCAGGCTCAGCTCCACATTGCCTAAAATCTGGGTCCCAGTTTAAATCTTTATTTTGCCATAAGTCCTCCAAAATTCCGTGAGGCTTTATTTCCAAGCAGTTGTGCATAGAACTGCTGTCTAAAACTGTGCTGAAGGCAAAAAAATTGGCAAGTGTGCCAATTGCAAAAGCAAGACGGGGAAGACAAGATCAAATCCTTGCTGAGCCATGAAGCTTACTAGGGGCGTTTTCGCACTGACCTTAATCGGCAGCGACGTCCCTCTCCACCGCGCAGGATCTGCGCGGATTTCGCACCAATTGCTGTGGAGCACCCGGAAGAGCCGCAAAGTCCCACGGCTTTGGGGCCCAAATGGAAACTGGTTTTTGGCGGTTTCCATTTGCGCCGCAAAAGCCACGGGACTTTGCGGCTCTCCGGGTGCTCCGCAGCAATTGGTGCAAAATCCGCGCAGATCGTGCGCGGTGAAGAGGGACGTCGCTGCCGATTAAGGTCAGTGCGAAAACGCCCTAGGTGAACTTGGCTAGTTATTCCCTCACACAATATAATCTACCTCACAGGGGTTGTCGTGGCAGGATAATATGGGGTGAAAGAGATTCAGGTTCCTTGGAGGAGAGCTGGGATGGATATATAAGAAATAAAATTCTTAAAGCCACAAGGATCCTGGGTTGGTTTGTTTTTTTAAAAAAAAATACCTCCTCGTGCAAGCCACTATCAGAGCTCCTCATTAACTCATTATTTCCCCCTCTCTCCAGTCCCATCATATTAGTTTTTAACAATATTCTAGTATTCTTTTCTCCAGGTTCCTTATATTTATGCTTAGATGTAAGATTAGAATCTGTGGTAGGGCACACAGGCCTATGGTTTCCAGCCTCCTGGAACTACAGGGGTGGGAGGAGAGAAGACGTAGTAGTTGTAGTAGTCGTGGGGGAGCTTGGATTTATACCCTGCCTTCACTTGGAGTCTCAGAGCAGCTTACAATCTTCTTTCCCTTTCCCTCCCCACAACGAACACCTTTCAAGGTTGGTGGGGCCGAGAGAGCTCTTTTGAGAACTGCTCATGAGAAAGCAGCTCTTTCAAGAACTGTGACTTACCCAAAGTCACTCAGCAGGTACATGTGAAGGAAGTGAGGAATCAAACCTGGTTTTCCCAGATTAGAGTCCACACTTATAACCGCTACTCCAAACTAGTACAGTGATCGGTTACCCTGTATGCAGTGGCAGCTTTGGCAGATGGACTATATGGTGTCATATCTGCTGAACTCCCCCCCCCACCCCCCCAAAAAACTGTTCCTTCCTAGATACACTCATATCTTCTCAGCACCTAGGCAGCTCCAGCTTGGTTCTGATTGGCTGGGTCAGTTCCAAGCCAGCCTGCTTTCAGTCTTGCCTATCAGTTTCCCCTCAGCCTTACAAGAGTTGATGCTTCTTGCAGTTGTCTTCAGGCTTGGTCCCCACTTCCTTCATTTGCCCTGAGTCTAGCATCTTTCCAATTGGCTGCAATATCAAAGTTTTGCGTTAAGGGTGCCTGGGCTACCTGCTTCACCACCCCACACAGGTTGAGAGTGCTGTTAGCATCTTGAAAGGGCTACACACTTGCCTGCCAATCATGCGGGAGTGAAAAGTGTTTCGGGAGCCGAGGGATCCCAATGCGCCATGCAGGCAAGGGTGTGTGTGGCTGCCCCCTCTCATCTGACCTTAACAAGAGGTCAGAGGTTCTACTGCTGCTGTGCATTGATAGGGTCTCCCCTTTGTCTTGCAGTCTACTCACTACATCACACTGGCTCTAAGAAAGATTAGCTGAATGTTCCTAGATTCTATGCATCTTTAAAGATTTTGGCAGTCTCTGGAAGCCTAAAATTAAAATATTGCCTTCTTGTTTTAAATTACAAACAAAAAAACAACAACTTTGGGATGCCATCCCTTCCAACCGACCAGCTAGCCACCGAGCTTGTGTTCCTGTTGGGAAATACATGTTAAAATCAGAGGCTTGGAATGGCAATAATTGGAGTCGAGGCTTAAGCTGATCAAAAGAAATAAAGTTTACTAGAAAACATCAGGATAGGGTACTTGGGATAAAACAGAAAAACAATTTCGCTTACCAGCTAGTCTAAATATGTCTGTCCTACACGACTACATTCTTTTGTGAGTCTGTTCTTCTCCCCAAAAAGCATTTCGCCAGGAAGAAGAGCAATTCAGCTTGCATGCAAGATCAAAGCATTTCACATCTAACATCCTTTCTGACCCATGTTCTAATCCCAAGCGGGTAAAAGAAGAACCAACCCACAATTGGGTTTAGGTCACTGTCGGACTTGGAACTTCAAAGTAAAATGGACCATCATTTGTAGCAAAGTTAATCCATTTATTTGAGAACTTGTTGTCTGGGATAGGAACGGGTTGAGATTGATACAATTCAAAGCAAAGCATACTATTTTAACCTCTAACATCAAAAGCTAAACTATAAAACCATTCTCACACTTTTGGGAGGCAATTGCCGGTTCCCATGCCCCCTTATCTCTTTCTCAAGGAAGGAACCCTGCTGGTTACCTTGAGTCTCACTATCTTCAAAGTCCTGCTACATTTGTTAGTGCTATGCAAGGAATTCCCATGGGAGTTAGTAGTTGTTACAAAAGTGTTTGAAATGCAAGCCTTTATTCACACGGTTAGTGGAGTCATTCAAAATGGAGTTAGTTAGGGCAAGGAGGCATGAACAGTTTAAAGCACATTTAAACAAGTAAGTTCCAGTGTCTGACAATCACAATACATCACTTCCTCTATCAGGTAAACAAACAGTTAACTCTATCATGGCTGGAATGTGCATAGCTTGTATTCCAACAGTTCCTCTATGGGTCACCATGCCCAGAATAGCCCAGCAGTGGCGAGCTGAAGGGGGTGAGAGAGCAGGGAGAAGATAAAGGGGAGGGTGCAGTGTGCCCCCCCCCATCCTTTGCACATGCACTCAGCCAAGTCAATGACAACTGGACACAGTAGCCCAGAGGTCACAAGTGACGTTATAACTACAATTAAGCAAAAAATGTAGAGTTCGGTTGTAGATGCAGAATGCATACGCAGAATACACAGTAAATAAACCAGAGAAAAAAGAATAGGGCAGAGGGCAGGAACACAAATCCGAAGTCAATATTAAAGGCTCGACTGCTCTGGAGTAAGCTGAAGTGGACGGTATATGCGGAAAGGGCCTACTGTGGATTGTTTTGTTCTATTCAAGGGGGCTAATGCGTTAGGAATTCTTATTGACTGATCGATGGATATTATTTATATCTCGCTTTTTGACCTCTGCTATTATGGGAGCTGTGCAAAAGTAGACTGCGTGGTCTTCACATATACTTTCAGTACCTACAGTTATGCATCTCTTTGACATCATAACGTTTGTTTGTAGCTGCTAGTTTTTTTGCTCCAGATCTGTCCAAAGAGACTGCAGTAGAAAAGTGAAGAACAGAATAAAAATCTTAACTGGCATGTAGGACGTCTTTGGGAAAAGGCTTTATGATGCAGTAAAGCTCGCTTTACATCTTTGCGCTCTATGGAGTGACTTACAGCGCATTACTTATTCACAAGCTGCAGCAGCTCCAGACGAGCAGAGCGCTGTTGTGCTGAGCTCTTTATGCTAATGCAAAAGGGTTGGTTGGTTTTGGAAAGCTGTCCTAATGAGGAACTTGGGGACAAACAGCAGGTACGCTGATAGATTTCTCTGCAAGCAAGCAAGCAAACAAACAAACCTCCCCTCTTGGCTTGGCCATATTGCCTGCTTAATTTGAAAATTGGGTGAGCACAGCTGGTATACTGGGCCTGCGGTTTCAGTTTACTATTTACAGCTGAAACAATCACGTACTCTTGTTGAAAGGTCACAGTAGTTCTTCACGCATCTCCCCCACCCCATTGTGTATTTCTTCTTCAGTGAAGTATCATTGCCATGTCCTAGGGAAAGCAAATATCCTGGGAAACATTTGGATAAATCAAAACAGTAAGAAACAATATTGGGAGGGGGATGCCATTATTACTCAAAAATCTGGTCTCAAGTTAAATCCTGATAATTTTGGCTCAAGCTTGCCTTGTGGCTCTTTCACCTATCGTTTAGGCCAAAGGTTATGTCAGGTCTAGCATCTCTCATCCATCCATCTCACTTTCAGGTAGAAACAGACAAGAACATCCGTTTGTCCAGGTCCTTCAGTATTTCATAAATATATAGGGTTGCCAAGTCCAATCCCAGAAATATCTGGGGACTTTGGGGGTGGAGCCAGGAGACACTGGGGTGGAGCTAGGGGGAGGGGGGAAATGGCGCCGGGGAGCGTGGCGAGCCACCCCGTCTTGGAGCGGGCGACACCGCTGCGCAGCTGCCGCCTCTTCTCCACTCGCCGTGGCTGCTCCTCCGAGATGGGCTCAGGCTGAGTCCATCTCGGAGGAGCAGCTGCGGTGGGGCAGGGGCGGCAGAGGCATGGCGGCCTCGCCCGCTCCGCCTCTGGGGTGGAATCGGAGGGGGGCTGGAGGCGGGCTGGGGGCGTGGCGAGCTGCGAGTCCAGGTCCTAGAAGGGCCCGGATTTGCGGCTTGCCATGCTCCTGGCCTGCCTCCACCCTTCCCTTCTCTGGTTTTGCCTGTGCTGCTGCCGCCTCTTGGCTGCTCCTCCGAGATGGGCTCAGCCTGGGCCCATCTCGAAGGAGCAGCTGCAGTGGACGGGGAGGGGGCTGCAGCGGCGCGGCGGCCTCGCCCGCTCCGGGATGGGGCGGCTCACCATGCTCCCCGGCACTGTTTCCCCCCCTCCCGCCGCTTCTGTTTTTTGGGGGAGCGGGGGAAGAGGGTGGAAATCCTGGGGTCTCCCGCCAAGGCGGGAGGGTTGGGAAGCCTATAAATATATGTCCCCTATATTCATTGAGAACACTCCCACTTCCCCATTACACATTTTGGAAAGGTCTGTGCTGTCTGCTGTATTCATTTACTTTGCAGGAACCTGTGTCTTCCACTGAGAGGGTTTTCTACACTGGTTTAAAGATATATTAGAAAAATATAATTGCCCTACAATAGCCTAAATAACTAAACTTTTTCATAGTTCAGAACTCAGCAGCTGCAATGGAAGGATTAGTAGACCATGCTTGATGCCTTAGTGCATTTCCTTGTCAGACCTTAACTCAGTTTCCTGTACCGCACACCTCTTTTTTTCCATGCTGAAATGTCAAGTGTTTCATTCTCCCTCCACGATACCCCCCCCCCCCTCACCCTGTTTGGCATAGTTTGAAGGCCTGTTGTTTCCCTCTCAGGAGATAAATTGCGAGACAGATTTTAACACCTCTGTGTGGCACCTGCAGTGACTGGAAGATTAGCTGTTGATTAGCCCATTTGTCATTGTGTAGAAACGGCTGGGGGGAAAGGCAGGAGAAATGAGAGCAGTGCCTTTAACGCCGTGGCAGACCTTTCAGTCGACATTCCTCCATGACTCAGCAGCACAAGAGAAAGCCCTTAGAAAAAAACAGGTTTTGGAAAAAAATGCCATAAGTCTTCAGTAACACGGAGAGGATAGTGATTTACCCTGAGGAAGCGTGAAATCTTTTTTAAAAAATCTGTTTGGCTTCAGAAGCCAAAGTGGGCTGAAGAGCCATCAGTAGCTGCTCCCGTCTTTGACCCATACATCTTCATTTGACCAGAGACAAATCTTGGAGGGCACATGATGCAGCAACTTTGTTGAAGCTAAGCAGATCTGGGTCTGATAATGACTGTAGAGGAGATCTCTAGGAAACTGCTTATGTTCACCTTCTGTTCTATGACGAAAGAAAAGTGTGATATAAATGCAATTATAAACAAACATGAATAGCTGGATGTTTAGCAAACAAATATGTTAGTCATATATGTTAATGCACTGTTTATGCAGCCTGAAAATGGTTTGGTTGAGTTGTTTTTCTGCATTTTGACAGATGGGGGTGATTACTAGGTAAAGTTTCCTGCTCGTACAGTTATTGCCATGAAAACAGACGTTGTATGCATTATCCCATGAAACATTTCCCAAGGTGATTCTTTGTAGTAGGGGTGTCACCATCTTCATCACAAACGAGTTTGCCAGGCAAGCTTACCATAATTGATTGCAATGATTCTGGTGAGCTAATCTTATGATTATTTCATTACTGTGGGCAGGGCTTCTTTTTTGGTCGCAGGAACTCATTTGCATATTAGGCCACACACCCCTGATGTAGCCAATCCTCCAAGAGTTTACGGTAGTCCCTGTAATGAAAGCCCTGTAAGTTCTTGAAGGATTGGCTACATGAGAGGGGTGTGGCCTAATATGCAAATGAGTTCCTGCGACAAAAAAAGTCTTGCGTGTGGAGAACATCCTGGACTCCTTATGAACTTGCTGCTAGCAAATAGCACTTGTTGTGGCACCAGCTACAATTGACTTGAATGAATCCTATTGAAACACATGAAGTTCTTCTGCAAGGGTGGAAATAAAACAAGGAACAGATCATAAAAACCAAGGGAATGGGTCAAACAGTGACTGAAAGCAGAATGAGCTACAATCCTCTTTCTTGGAAGTAAGCCTCATTGAATAAAATATGACTTACTTCTGAGTAGAGCAGCCACACGAAATTAATTAACCCCCATAGGTTTTGAGCAGGAACACAGAGGAACGCAGTTCCGGCTGGCTTGATGTCAGGGGGTGTGGTCTAATATGTACGTGAATTCCTGCTGGACTTTTTCTACAAAAAAGCCCTATGTGAAACAATGGTGATGTCAGGGGGTGTGGCTAAATATGTAAACAAGTTCCTGCTGGGCTTTTTCTACCCCAAAAGTCCTGGTAATCATTCATAGATTATTTTTATTACCAAAGTTCAGGGCTTTTTTTTTTTTTTAGCAAGAACACAGTTTTTGGCTTGGTGTTGGGTGTGTGTGTGTGTGGCCTAATATGCAAATGAGTTCAGGGGGTGGCCTAATATGCAAATGAGTTCCTGTTGGGCTTTTTATACAAAAAAAGGCCTGCCAAAGTTTATTAGTACTGATGAGTAAAAAAGCAATCAAGTGCAAAAATGAGAAAGGGAGAAAAGTTTAACCAAGGAAGATAGGATTGTGGCGATTTCCAGAACTGTTTTGGTCTCCCTGTCCACTTCTAAGTAAGTCTGTCCCCAGTCTTATTGTACCTGAAGAGACCATAATAAACCCATTCATTTGTTCTTCTGGACCCATTCCTAGTTTTATGGGAAATCCCCAAACGTTCTTCCAAACTGCTTATACACAGGAAATCCATGCCAGCCAGTTATTAGAACCATTTATGGGACAGTGGAAAGTAGAGATCTATTTCAAAAATAATTTTGAAAGATATTTATAAATTATAATAGATTTAAATAAATTATAATAGATTTAAATAAGTCTGCAAAGACAAAGTATGCCTGTACAGTAGTGGGTCTGCTAGAGGCAACATGCATGCCACCTGGTAAACGCTAGTGAATGGTTTGCCAATGAGTTGATCTGATCATCAAAAAATCAGTTGCATATTCATGTGGGGATTTGAACCCACAAGAATTCAGGCATCCCTGCTTTGTAAATGAATAATTTTCTCAAGATTGTTTTAGGAACGGTTATGTGACAATCACTCCAACGTCATTTTCCTTATGTACATGCTCATGGGAGCGCTTCAAAATCGATATGAGAGTTGAAAATATTAATCCAGAATTGTCCAAGTATTTGTCCCATGCCTTCCAGAACAGGAAATCACAATCAAATGTAAAATTCATATCTGCACATTCCTTTGTAAAGCCACTGTATGAAGAACAACAGTTTTCTTTTCATTGTTTTTCCAGTGGACTGTTCTGTGAAAACCCTCCACCAATGGTTCTGCTCCAGACTAGCCCCTGCGACCACTACGAATGCCAAAATGGAGCTCAGTGCATTGTAGTACAGCAAGAACCAGTCTGCCGTTGTCTGGCTGGCTTTGCCGGCCAGAAGTGCGAGAAACTCATCACTGTCAATTTTGTCGGGAAGGATTCCTACGTTGAATTGCCGCCAGCCAAAATCCGCTCTCAAGCAAACATCTCCCTCCAGGTAAATTTAAAGCGGTTCTAATCTTTTGGGGTTCTTTTATCCCCTGCAATGTGTATTTATTGACAATTGTAATTGCAAAGAACTTAAGTAAAGGGCTAGAGCATTCATTATTCTCGGTAAACACAATTTTATTGATAACATATGGTAACCATATCCATTAATACCTTCTTTTTATCTATCCCATATGCTATTTTCTAGTCCCCCCTCCCCCCCGTTACTTGACTCCCACCGAAGTTATATACTTAAAATACTAACATTTAAAGGTACCCTTAAACCATAATAACCTATATTCATATTCTACTTTTTTCTAGTATTATCATTATCAAAAAATTGTCCAATATCCTTTTATATTCCATTCTTCTTCTACGTAACGTCTAAACTTTTCCCACTCCTTTTCATACACTTCCAAATCATAGTCTGTTAAGATTCTTGTTAGTTTGTCCATGTTATAAATTTTACAATCCAATCCCATTTTTCTGGTATTTTTTCTTGCTTCCGTAACTGCGCATACCAGGTCCTAGCCGCTGAAAGCAAGTGCCAGATCAAAGTTCTATCTTCCTTTGGAAATTTTTCCATTTGTAATCCCAATAAAAAAGTCTCTGCTACTTTCTTAGCGCCTGAATGCTATACAGCCCCCTACTCTCATCCATAATGAAAAGTAGCACATGAGCTTTCTAACAGCTATCTGCTGCAGGCTTCCTTTCATAAGCTCCTGATACACATTCCGTTTAGGATTCTACACATTTTTTCCCTATACATGATATTCTTGAAGCACAAAATACATGTCGGCTTTTTCCATTTTTGACACTTCTCAATAATATGTGAAGCCGCTGCCATACTCTCTGGTTTCTGCCTGCATCCAGAAGCAAAATATTTCATGTGACCCGTGAACCATGGCACATTCAGTTGCAAAGGCCAAATGCAGTGTCAAGTTGGCAGATTCAATAACGAGTCTTCGTTGAAACAAAGTATCTAGTTTATTGATATCATGGCTCTCGACTACAGTAAGATTGAAAGACTAAAGATCATACAGTAGAATGCAATCATATAAGGTACACTTCAAAGGGATTCTTGAGGGAGGGGTACTATGCAGGGCACATTCACACATTGATGTTACAATTTCTTTCTCAGGCCTGGTTTGGCCTTGAGCGTCTCTTGGCTCCAACCTCCCCCGATGCCAAGCCTGAGAAGGCACGATAAACCTGTTCACATATTCCCATTTCAAAGCAATGCTACATAACAAAGGAAGGGAGGGAGATGAGGAGAGTTCAAGCTAGCTGCAGTGAAATACAGTATGGCTTTACCCAGGATGCTTTTCTCCTGAACCAGTGTTTGAGTGCAGGCTTGACCAAAGTTAGGAGCAGACTTTACATGCAGAGCCTGATTTCAAAAACAGGTTCATGACAAAAGTGTATTTTGGATGATAAAACGAAAGGCAAACTTGTTTACTACATGGATGTCACGCAGATGGTGTCCTCAAAGCTTATTTTGCAGTTAAAATATTGCTTCTCCATCTGGTAGTTAATTGGCACTCGAGTTAAAAAAAAAATGTAACTAAGCATCTCTTAAAACAGGATTAAGGAGTCCCTCTTAATAAAAAAATTCATAAGCAAATAAAAGTTATTTTCAATTTGACAGCTTAGGAAATTAATTTGAAATTAAAAACAATGTGTTGACTCTTCTCTGCCTTTGCATGTTGTGATTTATCTCACAAGCTGAAAAATCTCTGTTGTTATATTTGCTGTAGCAGTAATTTGAGCTGTTGTTTGTTCTTTCTAACTACTTCAATATTTGTATTTTGAGGTCCTTTGTTAAAAAAAAAAAGTGCTAGGGATAGGGTGATGGAAACTGCAAGCATAGCAGCTATAATGGTGCTGAGTGTAATGGATCACAATCTAAAAGCCACTGGATGGACTGCCATTGCAACAATACTAGTGAAGAGGGTTATTGCTGCTGAGCAGACCTCCTTTTAGCGGTAAAGAGATATTCTTCCTGCATTTCTCATAAGGAAATGCTAACTTACTGTAGCTTGCCTGTTTGTTAACTAAGCGTGTTGCAGATCACATCTCTCTTTATAAGTTCTCTGACTGATACATTTGTCTAGAACGTTTTATGTTACAATTTAAATGTGCTTCTAAGCCGCTTCAGGCTGTCAGTAAAGTAGAATAAACTGACTTAAATAACAGTTATTTTTCTCTGAGTGGGGAGTTACACTATTTGATGAACTTTGTTAGCCATTTTGATGGGGGATATCACATTCAATCCTTGGCCACAATCCAGTCATTTTACAGACAAATCCTGAGCATAGTTCTTCTAAGTCTACAGAAGTCAATGGGTTTAGAGAAGCATAATTTTGTTTAGGATTGCATTGATGTACATTCAGAACTCCTGGTGTGTGAAAGCATTCCACTTTCTTCTGACCAAGGGAAGTATTTGACTCTTGCATAGACTTTTCCCAGTTATGTTTCTGATAGTACAGAAATTGGGTAAATTTAAGTGTCAATGGGCATTGGTGCTGGAGAGAAAACACCACCTTGGATAGAATAACACAGTAGCTATAATTCATCCACAGAGATGCCCATCAAGCGTCTGTAAATGCCACATCAAATACAACACACTGTTAATTATCTACTTACTTAACTGCCTTCAGTGATATGGAAGAAATGCTTCAATGCCAGGTTTATTGTAACATCACATACTATAACAGTTTTTCTAAGTATGCAGAAATATATTCTGTGTACACTCCTCTTTTTAATGTATCCCCATTAATAATTTTCACTTTTTTTGTTCACAGGTAGCAACAGATAAAGACAATGGCATTTTATTATATAAAGGAGACAATGATCCTTTGGCTTTAGAGCTATATCAAGGCCATGTGAGGCTTATCTATGACACCTTGACTTCTCCACCGACAACTATATACAGGTAAATGATCTAATTCATATATTTTGGGCTTTGGGATTCATCCAAGGGATTAATCAGCAAAATTCTGAATAAGAAAATAAAATTACATCTCTGGTATAACTTGTTTTCTTCCCCTTTGTTGCATGGAATTTGAGTGTGTGAGTTGAAAAGGGGAAATCAGTTTTTGTTGTAAGTATGTAAAATGTGTTTTTCTAATAGCCTAAGCACATTCTATCTTGAGAAATTAATATAGCATATCCCTAGGTTTCCCAAACTCCCACTGGGGGTGGGATTTCCCCCAATTTCATGGCCCCCAACCTGCTGGCACGGAGTGGACTGCTGAGAGGATCCCCGCCCCTAAAGAGCTCCACCAGGCATGGCACAATGACATCACCTGGAAATGATGTCATGCCAGGCACAGCACGTGGGGACCCTCTAGCAATTTGGAAAAAGCTATGGTTTTGTGCATGGATTCTCTAACACTTTGGGGAAAACTCTAAGGTGCCAAAGAGTTTCCCCCAAAATTGCTAGAGCGTCCCTGCGCAGCGTGCCCAGCGTGACGTCATTTCTGGGTTATGTCATTACGCTGTGGTACTGCGCACGTGCAAAAAAAAAAATCCCTGCCCGCAGCTGGTGGGGACTTGGCAACCCTACATATTCCCCCAAAATCTAGGCCAAGAAATTAGTTGTTCAACTATTTAATCAGTTGTTCAGCTGTGGCATGGGATCAGTTGTTCAGCTATATAAAATCTATGTTGCCTTGTGGTATTACTTGATATTAATTTACAATACCTTTTAAAAGTTTTTTTTTAAAAAAAAACCCAGCCATTTTATTTTCACAATTTCAAATTTTCCTTATTAGGTTATGGGAAAGTATGGAAAGGAAGGAAAAGGCAGTGGTGCTATTGTTTTTCTTTTTAAATTTTGCTTTCTAAAGACTCTCACTCAGCCCCATAGTTAGGAGCCGCAGGGGGAGGGGCCCTTTAAATTGTGCAGGAGGCTAGTAACTGCTCCTGCCACCCCTCCTGCATAATTTAGACCCCACCAATCAGCTGATTTCTGGGCCCTATGAATGGCATGGAAGGGGCAGCAGCTACTCCTGGGGTGGGCCCCCAAAAACCCTGTCGGGGCCAGGCCCCATGGGCCCCTGGTTAGCTCCGGGCCTACATCTCACTTCACTTCATGTAGGCTTCGGGCTCCTGGGCCCCTGGTTAGCTCCGAGCCTACATCTCACTTCTGTTCAGAATTTTTCTTTTATTGCAGTATTGCGTTTTGATCCAAACTAGAAATCCAAAATTTCTAGTTAAAATGAATGGATGGAGCACCCTTGAACTAATGTTTATCCAAATATCTTTTTAATAGTGAAAAAAAAAATGTTAAAGTATAGAATCACAGTCCATCTAGTGCAAGGCAGAACAATTTCACCTCTGAGCAGAGAGAAACTGATAACTAATAGATAAATCCCCGGCATTCACCAGGGATCAATCTGAGACCAAGTATGCCACAAGCAAAAAAGCATTGCAGAAAGGTGTTTTCAGAGTAAACAGCGCTAGATGACTTGTACAGGTAAGGCCCATCACACCCCACAATGGAAAGATAAAAACTGTCATTAGTCACTCTAGCCTGGAGGGATAATACTTTTCTGACCACAAATACAGTCATCAAACTCTAAAAACAGCTTATTACTTCACAGTCAATTGCGTTGGCCACAGGCGCACCCTTATTTTACACAACAAGTACATGTAAATGTTAATTAAAAAATGCATGTCCTTAAACATGCATTGGGAAACCAAAGCCCTAATACGGCTCTTAAATTTGTGGCATGGGTGGTTAAGTACTCATGTCACCTGTTTGTATTTCATACATTCACTGTAGTAACTCTTGGTGTGCTCTGGTGCCTCTCTAATATGTGCAGAACCCAACTACTGACACCCCCCCCCAAAAAAAAACCTGTATTAGTGGCAGCTTCTTAGCATCCAGTGTCCTGCCTGAACTTAGTTGTGGTGATTTCTGCTGCCTCAGATGGAACCGGGCTGAATTTACTTGCACAGTAAACTTAAAAGGACTAGTTTTATGTACAGAGAAACAGGAAGCTGCTTAAAGATTCTCTGTTCTCCCTGTGAGCGTTTTTTAATACTCAGGAAACAAAGCAGGATGGGTAATTATCTCAGTCTGGAGCTGCCGTCTGTTCCGTTTAGGGGGCTGCATTGTACACGGAGGAGAAGCAAGCTCAGTAGGCTGCTTTCTATGCTGGTGGTGTATGGACTAATTAGGCAGTGCATTGACTTCGAGCGAGCTCTGTACGGAACAGAAAGGGCAATCATTAGGTCTGAGCTAGCCTGTCTACCCGTTGAAAAGATTTGGGGAGTGTTTTACTTTCACTAGTGATTATAGCCTGGTGGGATAGGCATGGAAACAGACTCTTTTATTCTGCAGCTAATCCTAATTGATTCCATGTTATAGCAAAGCCAAGTCGTTACAGCAGTTTTATGCCGCTAATTAGAACATAGGGGAAGGCTCATTAGCTGCAGACGACACATGAGGTGACAGATCACAGCCGCGTGCCTGCTCTCCGTTGTTGATAGCAGAAATCTACAGCGACAAGGGGCTCTTTCTGATAGCACAGAGTTTTACGGATCCTCTCCTTCCTGGCAAAGTTACCCGCGGTGCTAAGCATCAGTGTGCTCATTATTCCGGTGCCCTTCATATTGACCAAGGAGGAGGTCTCCATTTGGAATGACGCCTCATTACCATAAGATTAATGGCCTGCTGGCTGGCGGTGTTGTGCACCGTGTGATCTGTTGAGATGGTGAAAGCTGCAGCTTAATGTGATGCCCTTTCTGAAATGTCACTCTAATCTTTTATTAGTTTAAGGAGAACAGCAGAATGGGGATTAGCATCAGACCTGATAGGGAAAGATTTGGGCTCAGGGAGAAAAACTGCAGCTAAAGAATGTCAAAAGGTGGGGCGAGGGAGAGTTTCTCAGTTGATTTGGTTTTCTTTGCTTTAATGGGTGGGTCACTTCCTTTTGATTCCCATGACTGTATCTACATGGATGTTTTTTGCTCTGTTTGGGCTACACTGGGGCTTTTTTTGAGCAGGAACACACAGGGACGCAGTTCTGGCTGGCTTGGTGTCAGTGGGTGTGGCCTAATATGCAAATGAGTTCCTGCTGGGCTTTTTCTTCAAAAAGCACAGTGCAAAACAATGGTGACATCAGGGGTGTGTGGCCTAATATGCAAATGAGTTTCTGCTGGGGGGGTTTCTACCAAAAAAAGCCCTGGGCTTCATTAACTCAATGCTGTTGTCAGGAATAGAACAAAACAGGAGTCGAGCGCACCTTTAAGACCTACGAAGTTTTATTCAGAACCTAAGCTTTCATGTGCTCCAAGCACACTTCATCAGACGAAGAATCGGGTACAGTGGGCAGAGCTACATATAGCTGGTAGGCAGTGGTTTAGAATGCAAAATAGTACAAATTTAAGATCCAGTGACAGAATAGTAAAATTAACCAAGTGAGCAAACGGTTGATCTGGGTAGCATGAATATGCAAAAGCAATAAAACAGCAATATGTCAAAATGTGAGAATGTCTATCATTCTGTTATATAAGCCTGGGTCAAAAAGAGGGCATTACTTTCTCAGAATGTTTTTCCATCCAACTGATTTCCCTTTTAACATGTAACATACATACAGTTTGTCATTAGAAGAAAAATGCATTAAAATATAGTGGAAGATGGGCTTAGTATACATAATAAGATGAACAGCCAATATCCCTAATTGAGTATGCCAATACAGATAAAAGAGAAATACATTGGGTAGTGATGTTCTGAGCAATGTTCTCATGATGTCGTCCTCTATTTATCCTGACAATGTATGCAATGTTGAGGACTGAATGTCATGTAGTAGGTATTTGTCTCTGCAAAAGTTCTGAGACACTCCTGAGTCTAAAATCCACATCCCACATGCAGCAGCCACATCTGTGACCACCAATGTGACCTTCTGACTGTGTGAAGAGTTGTGAGGTGGCCCTCCAAGTCTGCCTCTCTTCTTCCACTCCAGGCATGATCGTCTCAGGTGCTTTGTAGACCCACAGCAGAAGCATCTGTGTACTTTCAGAGCAACGTGAGACGCCTCTCCGTGCTTTTTGCTCTCTGCTCGGCTGGTCTCGCAGCTGGCCCCTTTTGCCTCCTCCACTGTATGCATTTTTGCAGTTTACACCAACTTTGGTACTTATTTCAGCCCCTGTGGCCACCATTTCCCTCCCCCACACTAAAGGGGTTTCTTTTTTGGGGGGGGAGGGGTAATTTGAGAATTGCTAGATCACTATAGTGTTATAACATTGCAGTTATCTATTGTCACAATCTACTAATTCCCAGTTTTCATTTAAAAATAAAGAATCTAGCCCTTTGCATTGGAGAATTTATAAGGGGAAATGCGCTACAACTACACAACAAAAAGGCTAGAGATCGCCATTAAAAATGAAAGTGGGGAACTAATATATCATGAAAGTAGAATATTTATTTTATGTTGTTTATTTTGTTGTATTCAATTTATATCCCGCCCTTTCCTGCAGGCTTAGAGCAGGTAATAACATAGTAAACTATTAAAACATCTTTACAATTAAAACAATGTTAAACAACATTTTAAACAACGTAACATAGAGCCCTATCTCTACAGCAATCCACAAAGTAATTAGAGCACAATCATTGATAAAGAGGAAGCCACTGCTTCAATGAAAGGCCTGATGGGAGAGCTCCATCTTACAGGCCCTGCATGTTATGATTCTGTAGCCTATGGAGTTTATGGAAAACAGTGTCAAATAATGATGTATATATATTATTATTTATTAAACAACTGAAGGGAAAAGTTCACATCTATGACAGTGTGATCCCACCTTGTGACACTTGTGGTTTTGAGAAGAGCAACAAAACCAAGTTTTGTTACAGTAGTGGTATCAAACCCAAATCTGACTGAAGGTATACCCTTTGTACTTCTGTTAGACACTCTAGTTACCTGTTCACTCTGTTCATTCTCAGAGGATTGTTGCCTAGGAGAGACTATCTCTTGTTTTACACTTTTGGTTTCCTCTGATAAGGGGAGTGTGACCTGCGAAGGCAATTCATTAGCATGCACTCTGTGCCAATTCTGGTCTTCACAAAAATTGGCAGACCTTCTAAAGCTTAGCGTTTGATGTTCATTAGAAAACCTGTATGCCTTCATTAGCGGCCCTGTGGCACAGAGAAGTAAAGCAGCAGTACTGCAGTACTGTGGTCTGAACTCTCTGAGTTCGATTCTGGCGTAAGCTGGATTCAGGTAGCCGACCCAAGGTTGACTCAGCCTTCCATCCTTCCGAGGTTGGTAAAATGAATACCCAGCTTGCTGGGGGGAAAGTGTAAAAGACTGGGGAAGGCAATGGCAAACCACCCCGTAAAAAGTCTACCATGAAAACGTTGTGAAAGCAACGTCACCCCAGAGTCGGAAATGACTGGTGCTTGCACAGGGGACCTTTCTTTTCCTATGCTTTCATTCCTGTTTGATAACCTAGGAAGAGAAGTTTTTTGGAGCGAGCTCCCCCTTTTCTCCTCTGGTTTAAAGGAACATTCACCCAGGCCTTGGTGCCAAAAATCCTTAAATGTCCCAAACTGGGGTTTTTGTTGTACAACGCCTTGTAAGGAATGTTATCTATGGACCTAGTCCAAATTCTGTTGCTTATATAGCATGAGCCTTCAATGCTTCAGCCCAGTAAGTGATAGATAAACCAGCATCAGTAAGCATAGACTGCATTATATCCTGCAAAACTGCCTCCTTTCTTTCAGCCAAACCGTTTTCTTGCGATGTTGACACATTTGCCACGCTGTGAATTATACCTTGTGCTTGCAACCATTGTTAAATTCAGAAGACATGAATTCACCTCCCATGTCAGTCTGCAAAGCACAAATTCACCCAATTGTTTATGTACTTTGGGTGCCCAATATTTTATTGTTGTGAACACCTCAGACATCTTTTTGAGCACATACACCCATGAGAATCTGGAAAAATCATCAACCAAGATTAGTGCAAACCTCTTATTAGAGTGGCTTTTGGGGAAAGGTCCAATCACATCTGCATGTACTAAAGGCAATGGTTTTGCAGACACTCTTTCACTTTTCCTGGCAACCGGGAATGCTTTTGATTTTGTGCGTTTGCACACTTAACAATCAAGAAACACATTGCACTTATTCACTCCCTCATGTCCCACTATAGCAAGTGTTTTGCTGATAGTGTTAAAACTGGGGTAAAGCACAAAAGCATCCATGAACAACCAACAACTCTGGAAAACTTATGCAAGAATATCTTCAATACAAAACCATTTATAGTAATGACTCCTTAGAAAGACTCCTTAGAAAGACTCCTTAGAAAGCTTGAGAGTCATGGAGTAAAAGGACAGGTCCTCTTGTGGATCAAAAACTGGCTGAGTAATAGGAAGCAGAGAGTGAGTATAAATGGGCAGTCTTCGCAGTGGAGGACGGTAAGCAGTGGGGTACCGCAGGGCTCGGTACTGGGTCCCATGCTCTTTAACTTGTTCATAAATGATTTAGAGTTGGGAGTGAGCAGTGAAGTGGCCAAGTTTGCGGATGACACTAAATTGTTCAGGGTGGTGAGAACCAGAGAGGATTGTGAGGAACTCCAAAGGGATCTGTTGAGGCTGGGTGAGTGGGCGTCAACGTGGCAGATGCGGTTCAATGTGGCCAAGTGCAAAGTAATGCACATTGGGGCCAAGAATCCCAGCTACCAATACAAGTTGATGGGGTGTGAACTGGCAGAGACTGACCAAGAGAGAGATCTTGGGGTCGTGGTAGATAACTCACTGAAAATGTCAAGACAGTGTGCGTTTGCAATAAAAAAGGCTAATGCCATGCTGGGAATTATTAGGAAGGGAATTGAAAACAAATCAGCCAGTATCATAATGCCCCTGTATAAATCGATGGTGCGGTCTCATTTGGAGTACTGTGTGCAGTTCTGGCCGCCACACCTCAAAAAGGATATTATAGCATTGGAGAAAGTCCAGAAAAGGGCAACTAGAATGATTAAAGGGCTGGGACACTTTCCCTATGAAGAAAGGTTGAAACACTTGGGACTCTTTAGCTTGGAGAAACGTGGACTGCGGGGTGACATGATAGAGGTTTACAAGATAATGCATGGGATGGAGAAAGTAGAGAAAGAAGTACTTTTCTCCCTTTCTCACAATACAAGGACTCGTGGGCATTCGATGAAATTGCTGAGCAGCCAGGTTAAAACGGATAAAAGGAAGTACTTTTTCACCCAAAGGGTGATTAACATGTGGAATTCACTGCCACAGGAGGTGGTGGCGGCCACAAGCATAGCCACCTTCAAGAGGGGTTTAGATAAAAATATGGAGCAGAGGTCCATCAGTGGCTATTAGCCACAGTGTGTGTGTATGTATAATTTTTTTTGCCACTGTGTGACACAGAGTGTTGGACTGGATGGGCCATTGGCCTGATCCAACATGGCTTCTCTTATGTTCTTAATAAATACAAGGTTACAAAGTAACAAAAAAATACATGTCTTGGGGGAATGTATTTTTTGTTACTTTGTAACTTTGTATTTATTACTGTAAATGGTTTTGTATTGAATATATTCTTGCATACGTTTTCCAGAGTTGTTGGTTGTTCGTGGATGCTTTTGTGCTTTACCCCGCTTTACTTTTCCACGTTGCTCTTTTGGTTGCTCGATAGTGTTAAAACTGGCATGCCCCAGCCTTCGGTGGAGTAAGTGCACACAATTATCATGAGGTTTTGTGTTGGTTACCACCTGTGCTGCACAGATAAATTTTCTGTAACATAGACATTGTTTTGCAATGTTTTTCCCACAGCAAACACCCAGCTACCCTTCATTATTTTGCAAGAGTTGCTGGCAAAAGTCACAGTAAAGCCAGCTTTGTCCAAAGCAAGTACACTTAGCAAATTGTTCTCAAGAGCAGGAACACACAGCACTTCTTTGAATGTGTGTTGAAGTGCTGGGAATGTGGCACTGCCCTGACACGGTACCTCAGAGTTCCTGCCATCAGCTAAACTCACATGCTGCAATGTTGAGGACTGAATGTCATGTAGTAGGTATTTGTCTCTGCAAAAGTTCTGAGACGCTCCTGAGTCTAAAATCCACATCCCACATGCAGCAGCCACATCTGTGACCACCAATGTGACCTTCTGACTGTGCGAAGAGTTGTGAGGTGGCCCTCCAAGTCTGCCTCTCTTCTTCCACTCCGGGCATGATCGGCTCAGGTGCTTTGTAGACCCACAGCAGAAGCATCTGCATACTTTCAAAGCAACGTGAGACGCCTCTCCGTGCTTTTTGCTCTCTGCTCGGCTGGTCTCGCAGCTGGCCCCTTTTGCCTCCTCCACTTCGGAACGCTGCCACGTCTCTGAGAAATTCAACTCCCTCAGCCTGTTTTCCTCTCTAGCAGGCATCCAGCGATGTAAGCCAAGGTTAATCTGTTCGCTTCTGTAGATTCTAGTGAAGTTATCAGCAAGTTGTAATCCACCGACAGGGAACGGAGAATGATAAACACTTTATCCTTGTCCGGTACAGTTTTTCCACACTGCTCCAGTTGCTGGAAGCATTCAGCCAAAGTGTTTAAATGTGCCCTCACACGTTTGAGAGCAGAGACACTGTACAGGCTGTTCACAGTTATATACATACAGCTATACAGAAGCACCAATCAGCACACAGTGCCAAGTCATCCTGCATAGGCACAATTACTCTGGACAAAACCGGTATGAACCAGATAATGGAAGCTGTCAGGAACTGTCATAGATCATGAACTGTCGTAGATCACTTGCAATAGACTCCAGCCTGGTGTCTTACCAACGCTGACAATAGGGCCTTAAAGATGAGTACCAATACCTTGAACCGGATCCGGTCCTCAACAGGCAGCCAATGCAGATTGCATAGCACCATATGGATCCACGCCCATACAATCAACATCTGTGCTGCTGCACTCTGCACCCACTGGAGTTTCCAGAGCAGGGTCAAGGGAAGCCCCACATAGAGAGCATTACAATAGCCTAACCTGGAAGTGACCATCACATGGATCAATGTGGCCAGATCATGAGGGGCGAGATATGGAACCAACAGCCTAACCCACCTCATATGGAAGAAGAAGATGATATTGGATTTATATTCCACTTTATACTTTGAATCTCAGTCTCAGAATGGTCACAATCTCCCTTACCTCCCCCCCCCCCACAACAGACACCCTGTGAGGTAGGTAGGGCTGAGAGAGTTCTCACAGAAGATGCCCTTTCAAGGACAACTCTGTGAGAGCTATGGCTGACCCAAGGCCATTCCAACAGCTGCAAGTGGAGGAGTGGGGAATCAAACCCAGTTGTCCCAGATAAGAGTCCATGCACTTAACCACTACACCAAACTGAAGAGGGCAGACCTGGCAGTGGTGGCAACCTGGGCCTCCAGGGATAGAGAGGCATCCAGAAATATTCCCAAGCTCTTCACCTCTGTCAATGGTACCAATGGGCCCCGTCAAAGGATGGGAGCCCAATCCCTAATCCCATTCCCCCACAACGCAGCCACAGGACCTTCGATGGATTCAATTTCAGGTGGCTCTGATGCAACCAACCAGCCATGGCTTGAAATGCCCCATCCAACACTATCGGGGCAGAGCTTGGGTGGCCATCCATTAGCAGATAGAGCTGGGTGTCATCCACATATTGGTGACAACCCAGCCCATATCTCCAAATGTGAGCGAAGGGGCACATCTGGATGTTAAATAACATGGGGGAACGAATCACTCCCTGCAGCACTCCACATTCTAATAGGTGTCGCCAGGACAGTTCTCCCCTGAGAGGCACTCTCTGTCCCTGGCCACCGAGGAAGGAGATCAGTCACTGTAAGGCTAGCCCCCCCAATCCCCATGTCAGTGAGGCAGTGGGCCAATGCGTCATGGTCAACTATTTTGAACACTGCCGACAGATCCAAAAAATATTAGCAGTGCTGATCCACCTCAATCCAGATGTCTCCAGAGATGATCCACCAAGGCGACCAGCACTGTCTCCATTCCATGAGTGGGGCGAAAGCCAGACTGGAAGGGGTCCAGGATGTCTGCTTTCCCCAAGAAAGCCTCGAGCTGCCTCACCACCACCTTCTCCACTACCTAACCCAGGAATGGCAAGTTCGAAACTGGGCGGTAGTTTGTGAGGACCACAGGGTCCAGAGATGGTTTTTTTTCAGGAGAGGACAGACCACTGCCTCCTTCAAAGTCCCTGGGAAAGTCTCCGTCAACAGGGACAAGTTGATAATCTCCCTCAGGGGAATCCCAACCTTGCTTTAACCAGCCACGATGGGCAGGTATCAAGCGGTTAGTTTCACAGCTACCAGGGTCTTGTCAACTTCAATCTGGGACTGCAGGCTGAAATGGTCCAAAACTGGACCCAAAGATGGGCAAGGGGCTTCCAGTTCCCGTATTGTATCAAATGTGGCGGGGAGGTCACGGCAAAGTGACGAGACTTTATCTGCAAAATGATTTGCAAATGCCTCACAGTCAATAGCCAATTTCCTAGCATTTGGTATCTAGCAATCCCCAATTTTTTAAAAGCCCTTTTATGATGAATAATGACCACAGGGGGGTGACAAGAGAAGTGTAGGGAAAACTCTTAAGTGGATGCTCTATCACCTTTGCATTTGCAGCAGCAATGATAATCCCCATGTGGAAGCAGCCTGATATGACTCCACTAGGAAATCTTTGATGATAGTAAGATGTTCCACATATTAATTACGGGGCACAAACAAATTCAGCTTAAAAACAGTGACAGCTGGTGCCTCCAAAGAGTGGGAGCACTCAACCCTCTGTTGGCCTGCAGAGCTACTTCCACCACAAAACTTGGCAGGTTAAGGAACTGGAGCCTGGCAGGTCCTGGTGTATTGAAATATAAAACCTGCATAAAATTCTGTACTCATCTAACTCATATATCTATTGCATGTGTTTATGATTCCCCACTACCCTGCTATCAGGCCCCAGCGGACCAGTGCTAACCACCAGGCGACAACAGAAAGCAAGAAATAATTCACATGCAAAAAAAGAAATGAATCTCCAAAGCACTCATTTCCCCTTTTGCTTAATTTCCCAATCATTACCTAGGATTCGCAAGTGTTCTCCCTGCTGGCACCAACTGCAGGTAGGATCTAAGTCACCGTCTTCATTTTGCCCCACGTATCTCGGGTTGCCAGCCCTCAGGTGAAAGCAGGGGATCTCCTGATTTCACAGGCTCCTGCCCTCCACCAGCCAGTTGGGGAAAACCCCACCCCCAAGAGCTGTGGCCACTGCAACATCCCCAATGTGATGACATAATGCAGAAATGATGCCATCATGCCGGGGATGTTACACAGCGACACTCTGGCATTTTGGGCAAAACTCTATGCCATAGAGTTTTGCCCAAAACACCAGAGCATCACTGCATGACATCCTTGGCATGATGACATCACTTCCATCTGATGTCATCACATCAGGAACGTTGCATGCAGCAATGTCATCCTGCCACTCCCACGCCTGGAAAGCTCCCTCCCATCGCCTGCTGACGTCTCTTGCAACCCTAAACCTACATTATTATACACAGATGGAATAACACGTTGATATTTGTGCAACTCAGTTCTCTTCAAGATTATCACTGATGCATGATCTGCACGTTTGGTTTTAAATCTATTAGGAATCGAAATAAAATGCAGTTTGGACACATTTTATTTCGATTCCTAATAGATTTAAAACCGAACGTGCAGATCGTGCATCAGGGATAATCTTGAAGAGGACTGAGTTGCGCATTGTTTAACTCAGGACCAGAGTAACTACGTTCTTTCTTTATACTTCCAAGATGAAGATCCTGGAAACTGAAGTGTATGCTGCCTTAAATGTTTGGATAGCTGGGTGTCTTTGATTTAGTCAACCACAATATTTATTTTAAAAATATTATACCCCACACACACTACCAAGATGCCAAAAGTAGATTTCAAAATCCAAAAACACAAAGCACAGCAACAATCGAGCGTGTTACCTCAGATAAAACCAAAGAATGAACTGACAAACTCAGATAATAAGAGTGGAAACTAGTTAAAGTCTTGGGAGAATGAAGAAATCTTGCCTGGTAACTGAAAGACTGTAAATTCACTGCTCGTTGAGCCTCAATAGGGAAGAGATTCCAAGTGTGGCATTACAATGGAAGCTGCCCGGGCCCTGATGTTTATCCACCATAGAGGCACACAGAACAGAATCCCTGATGACTTGATTGATGGACTGGTTTGTACAGGTAGTGTGTGGCAAGTCAGTGTAGTCTAATGGTCAATGTCAGACTGGAATTTAGTTCCAACTTCTACTCAGCCATGACATACCTTGGATGAATTTGACCTGGGTCACTCCCTCCCTCAGCTTAAATTACCGATTTCAAACAATTTTATTAGTAACATATGGTAATGAATTCAACTTCTTACTTCATTAATAATTACTTTTTAAAAAATCTATCCCATATATTACTTTCTACCCACCCCTCCCCCCGTTACTTGACCCCCGCCGGTGTTATATACTTAAAATCTTAATATTAAAGGTACCCTTAATTAATAAGAACCAAAACTAATATCCTCCTCCCTCTTGTACTTAGCCATTATCAAAAATTGTCCAATGTCCTTTTATTTTCCACTCTTTTTCTACGTATCTTCTGAACTTTTTCCACTCCATCTTAAATACTTCTAAATCATAGTCTCTTAAGGTCCTTGTTAACTTGTCCATTTCATTGCATGTCATAACTTTTACAATCCAATCCCATTTCTCTGGTATTTTTCTCTTGCTTCCACAACTGCGCATACAATGTCCTAGCAGCTGAGAGCAAGTACCAAATTAAAGTTCTATCTTCTTTTGGAAATTTTTCCATTTGTAATCCCAACAGAAAAATCTCTGCAACCTCCCTCAGCTTAAATTACCAATTAGGAGAATGGAGAAGCATTGCTCTGAGCCCTTCGGAGCAAAGACAAGTTAAAAATGTGGAAGATCCACAGAATGGTGTAAAATGAAAATGGTTGATTAGGGTATGGACTATCAAGTTGTTTTGTGACACTTAGAACTTGTTTGTGTTTTTTGATATTTATTTTTGGTTCAAAAGCAAAATAAAATTTAAGAAAAGACTTGAGGGTTTTTTGGGATTCTGTTCAGATTTCTCTTATTCAGCATTATGCCTTGGAGTAGAAAGGTCA
Source organism: Heteronotia binoei (assembly GCF_032191835.1). Taxonomy (NCBI): domain Eukaryota; kingdom Metazoa; phylum Chordata; class Lepidosauria; order Squamata; family Gekkonidae; genus Heteronotia; species Heteronotia binoei. The sequence goes on from NC_083227.1 coordinate 156,315,082, forward strand.
AAGTGTGCATTAATGTTTTAATGAGCTCAATGTAATGTCAGGTAGAAGTCAGTAAATATCCTGAAATTTACGGAAATAATAATAATCCTTTATCAGGAATTACATAACATATATTGCCATTTATCACTAACTTTGAAGAAGGGAAAAATTAACACAGGAAAACACATCAGTCAAACAAGACTTTTATATCAAGAAAATATTGCTTATGGATAAGGAATGATTGATGGAAACTCTAGAAGATAGAGATGTTTCATTTGCAAATACCACCACATTTGCAAATATCTCTGCCTATGCTGACATTTTTCCTCTGTGTGTGTTTCCTTGTTTCATTTTTGAATCAGAGTTACATTTTTTGTGTTTGAAGACTAGAGTTTTCTTTTTAGCATTATGCGTATCGATTTTCTGTTGCATAAGAATTGAAGTTAGGATACCAATTATGATTCTGACTGACATTTACAGGACAGAATTTTGTTATCGATTTCTTTTCTGTGCTTGATTGTTTTCTGTGGCAATGTTATTGCAATGCTAAACATTTTTTTTAAATGGGACTTTCCATCTTTTATCCATTGTCAATTTAAAGTAATGTAAGTCACCCAATGAATAGCTCAGCTTGCCTCCGTCCTTGAGAACTTGTTTATGCTCAGTATTAAAAAAGCTTTAGCTTTCCTTGAATGCAAATGCTGCATTCTGTAGTGCTTACAATCAGAACAGAATGGTGTACTGTAAAGAAATACCAAAAGCAGCCATTCATCTGCTCATTCGATCCCAAGCAACTGATTTTCCTATTGTACACCCAGGAGAAATACATGGGCCAGTTTTTCCTGAGAGGCCTCCTACATCTTTTACTGAAAGCAGAAATTTAGCAAGGGCTGCTATTCCCACCATACTTTTGTGGTCATTGAAAACTACTGGATTTGTACCTGTCATATTACAACACTGACAACAAGAAGGTGAAATGATTATAGAAAAGCATTGCTTCTGAAGATGTAAACTGTGACTCCTTGCTGATTTCTCATAATTACAGGAGAGAAAAGAAAAAATGAACCACAAGCAAAGCAAAAATAGATGCACTAACCCTAATTTATCCGCATTGTAACAAGCATACAAGTAGTGCTTGCTTCCTAGGGTTGCCAAGTCCAACCCCAGAAATATCTGGGGACTTTGGGGGTGGAGCCAGGAGACTTTGGGGGTGGAGCCAGGAGACACTAGGTGGAGCTAGGGGGGAGGGGGAAAATGGCGCCAGGGAGCGAGGCGAGCCACCTCGCAGCTGCCGCCTCTTCTCCACTCGCTGTGGCTGCTCCTCCGAGATGGGCTCAGGCTGAGCCCATCTCAGAGGAGCAGCCACGGCAAGCGGAGAAGAGGCGGCAGCGGCGCGGCGGCCTTGCCCGCTCTGCCTCTGGGGTGAAAGCGGAGGTGGGGTGGAGGTGGGCCGGGGGCGTGGCGAGCCGCAAGTCCGGGTCCTAGAAGGGCCCAGATTCGCGGCTCGCCATGCTCCTGGCCTGCCTCGCCCTCCCCTGCACTGCTGCCGCCTCTTGGCTGCTCCTCCGAGATGGGCTCAGCCTGGGCCCATCTCGGAGGAGCAGCTGCGGTGGGCAGGGAGGGGGCAGCAGCGGTGCAGCGCGGCGGCCTCGCCCGCTCCAGGATCGGGCAGCTCGCCATGCTCCCCGGCGCTGTTCCCCCCTCCCCCCGCTTCCATTTTTTTGGGGAGCAGGGGAAGAGGGTGGAAATCCTGGGGTCCCCCGCCAGGGCGGGAGGGTTGGGAAGCCTATTGCTTCCAGAAAAAAAAACCAATTATATAATCTAGGAGGAAAACTCTTATAAAACAGAGTTATGTGGACAGAGTCATAGCATCAGTAATCTGGGCTGAGGACAAATCTACAACCCTCCCCCAATACCATGTCTTCATGAGTTATGAACCAAAAAAAAAATCTATTTTATTTCTGAAATGACATACACCTACCATAAACTCTGGGTTTACAACCCAGGCCACTCAGTTCTAACTTTCCCCCTGGAATCCTGATAAACTGAATCCCTTCTCCTCCCACCCATCACAGGCTAGTTGTTAAGTCACAGCTACAGGGTACCATAAAAAAAGACCCTCAAAAGGTTGTTTAAGAAACCACATGTGCCATCCAATTGAGTTGGACTGCATATGTAGCAGTGATTTCTTTGTCGTTGACAGGAAAAGGGCTCTGCAAGCTAATGATCTTTCCTTCCTATTGAAAGAGAGCCCCTGAATAATTAATACCCCCCAATAATAATATTTGTCATATTGAGTAAAAATATGCTTTGTCTTCAAACAAAGGGGTCTGTTGTAAAACTGCCCGTTAGAAACTGACTCTACCCCCCAGTGGGTGTGACCTCCAGCTGTACGATTAGATAAAGAACAGCCTCCTACAGGTGACTTGCTGTGATAGATAAGTAAGGAAACTTAGCGGAGGTGGGGCCTTTGAAATCAGATAAGCCTGTGTGCCTGCCTGCTTGTTTTCTGTGTGAATAAAACTGTCTGTATGTAGAATGATTGTAACTCAGTCTTTTGGGGGGCCCGTGCCCAACTGGGTTCTGCTTATGGTACCATAAAGTAAACCTCGCTTCAAACCAGTAAGTCTATGTGGACCTCGTTATTTCTCTGCTTCACTATAGCTAAATGAGAGCCCTTAGTTGATTGTGGCAACCTGTATCCAGAATCATCTTCAATCTGCACTTGACCTTCAGAGTATGCAAAAACATGCCCTTTGTCTCCATTCTGTTTATGTTATGGACATGATAGTGGGAAATCCCTGGATGTATATCTCATGATTTCTTTTAGAATAAGAGACAGCTCTGGTAGAATTAGGAGTAGGACTGCAATGTGGCAGAGGAAGGTGGTGAACTTTTTTCTCCCTGTGCGGTTATCCTGAAGTAAATTGCCCTAGAGTTATAATTTGCCTGGGGGGGAATGACTCTGAGACATATGTTGCCTTTCACGTAAATAACTGTGCAAGACTTTTTCTTTACCTGGTTTCCTTTCCCAGGTCTGGGAATGTTGAATCCTTGAATACATATTGTCACCCAGCTAATAAAGTAGAAGCAGTTTCATTTCCTGGTTGACTATCTGATTTCTGAAGAGACAGCAAGATAATTTTTTATCCTTACTGTTCAGCTTCCAGTTTCACCAAAACAGCTTCATTTAATTGCCTCCAGCTCTAGACACTGTCAGCAGTGTAGCTGCAAGTGAATACAGCAGGTGCACATCTTTATGGAGCAAGAAAAGGGAAACTTTATAAACCACTTCTGCATCAAAGATGATTACATATTGCTTCTGTTTTTATTTGAATTGTGCATAAATATAACCTAGCACTTCTTTTAGTCTTTAATATAAAAAGAGAGGGTGGGGAAAGGGATACAAACTCTTTTCCAGGCTTATGTAAGAATTTTGGTTTATAACTTATATCTGGAAACAGAAGAACCTTGCTGCCTATTATAGGTCATATTAGTTGTGATGTGTCCCAAAGGTGCATTTGTTTTGATCCAAAGCATCTACAATGAACTGCAATCTGTATTTTAAAACCACAGCGGAAGGCAATTATCTTTTTCCCTGTTGGCCCTTAATTTTTTTTTTTAAATATATATTTATATCCCTATCTTTTCTTGAAGGGCAAAAACTTGCTGAAACAAGGCAGTTTTGATAAGAAAAATCATCCACAGGAAAAGAGAAAAGCACTATCCTTCTCTCTCCGATCTGATCTAGATTTCAGATTTCTGCAGTGCCTTCTTGCTCATTTAAAAAAACAACAGACAAAAGAGAAAAAATATACACAACTTATATTCATGTGGCCTTTGACCATGGGTGTTTTCGCACTCACCTTCAGCCGGCGCCGCGACCCTCTTGACGCCGGAGGATCTGTGCTGATTTCCCACACGAAGCGCTGGAGCAACCGGAAGAGCCGCCAATTTCCGGCGCGAAGCCCGCTCAAGCGTTTTCCTGCTTCTTGGCGATTTACGTTTGAGCGGGCTTCGCGCCAGAAATTGGCGGCTCTTCTGGTTGCTCCAGCGCTTCGTGTGGGAAATCAGCACAGATCCTCCGGCGTCAAGAGGGTCGCGGCGCCGGCTGAAGGTGAGTGCGAAAACACCCCATTAGATGGACTATTAATCAGTAAAATTAGTTTTTTAAAAAAGTCAAATAGGAGAAAGGACTCAGATTCAAGCCAAACCAACCAGAAGCTGGAAGACCCGGGGCTTGAATTCAGCAGGAGCTCACAGGAGCACAGCTTGGTGTAGTGGTGTAGTCAGTGTGCGGACTCTTATCTGGGAGAACCGGGTTTGATTCCCCGCTCCTCCACTTGCACCTGCTGGAATGGCCTTGGGTCAGCCATAGCTCTGGCAGAGGTTGTCCTTGAAAGGGCAGCTGCTGGGAGAGCCCTCTCCAGCCCCACCCACCTCACAGAGTGTCTGTTATGGGGGAGGAAGATAAAGGAGATTGTGAGCAGCTCTGAGACTCTTTGGAGTGAAGGGTGGGATATAAATCCAATAACTTCATCTACCTCACAGGGTGTCTGTTGTGGGGGGGAAGGTAAAGGAGATTGTGAGCCGCTCTGAGACTCTTCGGAGTGGAGGGCGGGATATAAATCCAATATCTTTGTCTACCTCACAGGGTGTCTGTTGTAGGGGAGTAAGGTAAAGGAGATTGTGAGCCGCTCTGAGACTCTTTGGAGTGGAGGGTGGGATATAAATCCAATATCTTCATCTACCTCACAGGGTGTCTGTTGTGGGGGGGAAGGTAAAGGAGATTGTGAGCCACTCTGAGACTCTTTGGAGTGGAGGGCGGGATATAAATCCAATATCTTCATCTACCTCACAGGGTGTCTGTTGTGGGGGGAGGAAGGTAAAGGAGATTGTGAGCCGCTCTGAGACTCTTTGGAGTGGAGGGTGGGATATAAATCCAATATCTTCATCTACCTCACAGGGTGTCTGTTGCGGGGGAGGAAGGGAAAGGAGATTGTGAGCCACTCTGAGACTCTTTGGAGTGGAGGGCGGGATATAAATCCAATATCTTCATCTACCTCACAGGGTGTCTGTTGTGGGGGGAGGAAGGTAAAGGAGATTGTGAGCCGCTCTGAGACTCTTCAGAGTGGAGGGCGGGATATAAATCCAATATCTTTATCTACCTCACAGGGTGTCTGTTGTGGGGGAGGAAGGGAAAGGAGATTGTGAGCCACTCTGAGACTCTTCGGAGTAGAGGGCAGGATATAAATCCAATATCTTCATCTACCTCACAGGGTGTCTGTTGTGGGGGAGGAAGGGAAAGGAGATTGTGAGCCGCTTTGAGACTCTTCAGAGTGGAGGGCGGGATATAAATCCAATATCTTTATCTACCTCACAGGGTGTCTGTTGTGGGGGAGGAAGGGAAAGGAGATTGTGAGCCACTCTGAGACTCTTCGGAGTAGAGGGCAGGATATAAATCCAATATCTTCATCTACCTCACAGGGTGTCTGTTGTGGGGGAGGAAGGTAAAGGAGATTGTGAGCCGCTCTGAGACTCTTCAGAGTGGAGGGCGGGATATAAATCCAATATCTTTATCTACCTCACAGGGTGTCTGTTGTGGGGGAGGAAGGGAAAGGAGATTGTGAGCCACTCTGAGACTCTTTGGAGTGGAGGGCGGGATATAAATCCAATATCTTCATCATCATCATCCTGAACTTCCAGCCAAGGTCTGTATGCAGTGGGGAGTTCTCCCTACTGCACATAGATCCTGTGGCATATGCAAATGAGATATGCTATTGAACTCCTGCACCTTTTTCCCCTACAAAATGACCCCTGGAAAGACTTATGACAAGATCTTTCTAGTTATCCAACAAAAATGAGCTTTGACTCAAAAAAAAAACTTCTACCCTGGAAAATCTCTAAGGTGATACTGGACTCAGATTTTATTAAACTACTTAAGACTAACATGGCTGCTCACCTGAAGGGATCTTTCCGGTATGTTAAAAGCATGGAGAACCCACTATTCAGAGCAAGGCCATAAAGCAGATGAATCATCCTTCTGAAAATCTAAACTGACTCATAGACATGCATACACCCTGCAGCTGTATCTTTCCCCTTTCAAGTGGTAATAATAACCCCAAGGTTGACAACAAAGCCATGTGAAGTTGAAAGTTTTAAAGCTCATGATGGCTCTGATGCAAATCAGCTACCCCCAAAGCTACAATTCATTTTTTAGTAATATCAGCTATATTCAGTCATGGATCTTCCAGCATCACATTTGATTTTTTTTTTCCCCCCTTAGTATGAGGCCTAGTAAATTACTCAGGAAGATGCTGGTGGGTTTTGAAGAAAAACAGACTGGTTAGTAGTTTGGATTGGAGTTGGGAGCAAGAGGATGTTCAACGTCTGCGGATAATCCACTGGCCAACAGTGTGCTCCGTGTTTGTTTGGGGAGATGATTATGAAAACTCCAGATAGCAATGAAGGATTACAAATAGATTAAATCTCTGGGTAGAGTTGAACAGCTATGAATGGATCGAATTAATTTTGAATCTGTGAGGCAACTAATCCAGCAAACTCGGCGCTCAAAGTAAATATATATTTATAGGAGGAAGCGATGAAAATGAAGGATCTGGGATACAGTAGAGTTGCCAAGTCTCTCTGCTATGACTCCTATTGCGTCCCCAGTGCAGTGTGCCTGGCGCAATGACTGCACTTCATGCAGGACACGTTGCACAGTGATGAGGCTTTGGGGGGGGGATACCTCCAGCTGCCTGCTCCATGCCTGTGGGTTGGGGCCCCCCAAACCGGGGGATCCCCTGCCCCTGGCAAGAGTTTGGCAGTCCTAGTGGTTAGGGATGTCTATGAATATCGCCCACTTTCCAGTTGGAGCTATGGTTGCCAGGCACCGTAAGGTTTTGGGACAGGCAGTGACATAGAGGCACCATCAAGCAATAGTATGATAGCACTTCATGGCAAACCTGGAAGTGACATCACATCTCGCTAGGAATCACCAGAAACTCTGGTAAAATCGTAGAGTTTTACCAGCAGTTCATAAAGGGAATTTCCAAGTTTTCCCCAGAAGTGAAATCGTGCTGTCATGCAACAGTGATTCTTTTTCCAGATCGTTTTTCTCCAGACAGGGGCAGGGGACCCACTCCTGCTCGGACAATGGCAGCACTACTAGGAATCCACACTAAAGTAGCTTAAATAGGAAAGTGCTGTCTCTGATTTTAACACATGGACCGTTTTCGCACACAGCTTACCTTGCAGTCACAATCCTGTTCCCTCTGCAGCGTCCGGTCAGATTTCACACCATCTGCACCGAAGTTACAGGAAGTGCCGCGGCTTTTGCGTAGCAAACGTAAACCGCTAAAACCCAGTTTACGTTTGCTACACAAAAGCCGCGGCACTTCCTGTAACTCCGGCGCAGATGGTGGGAAATCCGACCGGACGCTGCGGAGGGAACAGGATTGTGACCGCGTGGTAAGCTGTGTGCGAAAACGGTGATGGTTTAATTCAGAGCAGCGTGCCAAACACAAATAATATGAATATGTGACTAGAAGTTGCATGTTATAGTCTTTTTTTACTGCTCAGTCCTTTATCTGCATCCATGATCAGTGGATATTGTACCATTAAGAGCATCCTGGATTTCCAATCCACGAAGAAAGTTTCTCCCATGCTCATTGATAACAGCAGAGGTTTCCCTCTGTGGCCTTAGGGTCACTTTTCATGTCTTCATAGCATTATTCTTCTGCTTCCACTCTGCTTAAGAATCCATCTGCTTAAGGAGCAAATCCAGTTTCTAAGAAACAATAACATACCTTAACAACCACCTACTCCCTTGTGAATCTACTTGCCCACTGTAGTAATCTTTGATAGCTCTGCTTTAGGTGCTGCTACAATCGGAGGCTGGATGTGTAGCAACCTGAGAAAGTTGTGGTTCCATAGCACTATCGAAATCCCTCCCCTGGGAAATTTGCCTGTCCCCTTCTATTATTGTCTTCCACCAGCAGATGACGACTTTTCTGATTTGTTTGGTATTCTCTCATTAATTCACACTAATTCTTCTTCCTGTTTGTCTTTGTGTTTTGTTTTGGTTGCTTTAATAGTTTTAGAGGTGTGTGTGTTTTAGTTTTTTAATTCTTTGCTGATTTTGGGTGCATTTGCTGCTTTTTAAAGAGGTGGTAAGAACATAAGAGAAGCCATGTTGGATCACGCCAATGGCCCATCCAGTCCAACACTCTGTATCACACAGTGGCCAAAAAAAATTTGTGTGTGTGTATACACACACACACACACACACTGGCTAATAGCCACTGATGGACCTCTGCTCCATATTTTTATCTAACCCCCTATGCTTGTAGCCGCCACCACCTCCTGTGGCAGTGAATTCCACATGTTAATCACCCTTTGGGTGAAGAAGTACCTCCTTTTATCCGTTCAACCCGACTGCTCAGCAATTTCATTGAATGCCCACGAGTTCTTGTATTGTGAGAAAGGGAGTAAAGTACTTCTTTCTCTACCTTCTCCATCCCATGGATAATCTTGTAAACCTCTATCATGTCACCCCACAGTCGACGTTTCTCAAAGCTAAAGCGCCCCAAGCGTTTTAACCTTTCTTCATAGGGAAAGTGTTCCAAACCTTTAATCATTCTAGTTGCCTTTTTCTGCACTTTTTCCAATGCTGTAATATCCTTTTTGAGGTGCGGTGACCAGAATTGTACACAGTATTCCAAATGAGACCGCACCATCAATTTATACAGCGGCATTATGATACTGGCTGATTTGTTTTCAATTCCCTTCCCAATAATTCCCAACATGGCGTTGGCCTTTTTTATCGCAATTGCACACTGTCTTGACATTTTCAGTGAGTTATCTACCACGACCCCAAGATCTCTCTCTTGGTCAGTCTCTGCCAGTTCACACCCCATCAACTTGTATTTGTAGATGGGATTCTTGGCCTCAATGTGCATTACTTTGCACTTGGCCACATTGAACTGCATCTGCCATGTTGACGCCCACTCACCCAGCCTCCACAGATCCCTTTGGAGTTCCTCACAATCCTCTCTGGTTCTCACCACCCTGAACAATTTAGTGTCATCTGCAAACTTGGCCACTTCACTGCCTACTCTCAACTCCAAATCATGTATGAACAAGTTAAAGAGCATGGGACCCAGTACTGAGCCCTGCGGCACCCCACTGCTTACCGTCCTCCACTGCAAAGACTGCCCATTTATACTCACTCTCTGCTTCCTATTAATTAGCCAGTTTTTGATCCACAAGACGACCTGTCCTTTTACTCCATGACTCTCGAGCTTACTAAGGAGCCTTTGATGAGGAACTTTATCAAAAGCTTTCTGGAAGACAAGGTAAACAATATCTATCGGGTCTCCTTTGTCCACAAGTTTGTTCACCCCCTCAAAGAAATGTAACAGGTTAGTGAGGCAAGATCTTCCTTTACAGAACCCATACTGAGTCTTCCTCAATAACTCGTGTTCATCAATGTGCCTACTCATTCTGTCCTTGATAATGGTTTCCACCAACTTTCCCGGTATTGAAGTCAGACTGACTGGCCTGTAGTTACCCGGATCTCCTCTGGAACTCTTTTTATGAACATATGAAGCTGCCTTATACTGAATCAGACCTTTGGTCCATCAAAGTCAGTATTGTCTTCTCAGACTGGCAGTGGCTCTCCAGGGTCTCAAGCTGAGGTTTTTCACACCTATTTGCCTGGACCCTTTTTTGGAGATGCCAGGGATTGAACCTGGGACCTTCTGCTTCCCAAGCAGATGCTCTACCACTGAACCACCATTCCATCCCCAACTTTTAAAGATGGGGGTGACATGTGCAACCTTCCAGTCCTCAGCAACGGAGGCAGATTTCAATGAAAGATTACATATTTTTGTCAGGAGATCCACAAGTTCAACTTTGAGTTCTTTCAGAACTCTTGGATGTATGCCATCCGGACCTGGTGACTTATTAGTTTTTAATTTGTCTATCAGTTGTAGGACCTCCTCTCTTGTCACCTCAATCTGACTCAGGTCTTTCAACACTCCTTCCAATATAAGCGGTTCTGGAGCAGGCAAACACTTCTCATCTTCCACAGTGAAGACGGAGGCAAAAATGCATTCAGCTTCTCAGCCATTTCCCTATCCTCCTTCAGTAATCCTTTTACCCCTTGGTCATCCAAGGGCCCCACTGCCTCCCTGGCTGGTTTCCTGCTTCTAATATATTTGAAGAAATTTTTATTGTTGGTCTTTTATTTTATTTTTTTTTTGCAATATGCTCCTCATAGTCCCTTTTTGCTTGCCTGATCACAGTCTTGCATTTGATTTGCCACTGCCTGTGTTCCCTTTTATTAATTTCACTTGGACTAGCTTTCCACCGCTTAAATGAGTCCTTCTTACCTTTTACAGCTTCCATTACTTTGTTTGTGAACCATGCAGGCCTTCTCTTATACTTGTTTGTACCTTTCCTAACTTGGGGTATATATTTTATCTGAGCTTCTAGGATTGTAGTTTTAAATAGCCTCCAAGCTTCCCCAAGGGTTTTGACTGTATTTACCTTTCCTTTCAGTTTCCTCTTCACATGCCTCCTCATCTCAGAGAATTTACCCCTTTTAAAGTTAAATGTGGTTGTGCCGGTCTTTTGGAGCAACTCTCTATTTATACAAATAGTGAAATCAATAACATTATGGTCACTGCTCCCAAGCGGTGTGATCACTTTTACGTCTCTCACCAAGTCTTGGGCATTACTTAGGACCAAATCCAGGATTGCCCCATCCCTGGTAGGTTCAGAGACCATCTGCTCCATAGCACAGTCATTGAGAGCATCTAGAAACTCAATCTCTTTCTCTAGACCAGAACACATATTGACCCAATCAATCTACGGGTAGTTAAAATCACCTATGATGACACAGTTTTTATGTCTAGCCACCATCTTTAAGTCTTCCATCATATTATAGTCGTCCTCTATCTTTTGATTTGGTGGGCAATAACAAACTCCCATAGTTAAATTTCCTTCTGGGCCCTCTATTTCAACCCAAAGCATTTCTAGAAGGGAATCTAATTCTCTGACCTCAGTCTTAGTGGACCGTCTGCCCTCTCTGATATACAGAGCCACCCCACCTCCAACCCTTCCCTCCCTATCCTTCCGGTATAACTTATATTCAGGAATTACCGTGTCCCACTGATTCTCCTCATTCCACCAAGTTTCTGAAATTCTCACATCTATGTTTTCTCCCAACACTAAACATTCCAACTCACCAATTTTACTTTAAAGACTTCTAGCATTTGTGTACAAACATCTATAATTTCCCAGGCAAGCTAGGCCCACCACCTTCCTCCTGCTGCCTTGAGACTCTGGCAGGCAGTCCATTCTGTTTGTCACTATCTCAGTGGACAACTCTGATCCATTACCCGGTAGAAAAGTATCAGCTAACCCTTCATCTCTTTGAGATGAGTCTTCCCGAACCGGAGACATTTCATCTCCTGTCAGCTTTCCCCCAAGATTTAGTTTAAAAACTGCTCTACCACCTTTTTGATTTTAAGTGCCAGCAGCCTGGTTCCATCCGGGGACGAGTGGAGACGGTCTTTTTTATACAGCTCCCACTTGTTCCAGAAAGCATCCCAGTGCCTAACAAACTTAAACCCTTCCTCCTTACACCATCATCTCATCCACACATTGAGACTTCTAATTTGTGCCTGTCTCTCCAGCCCTGCACATGGAACAGGTAGCACTTCTGAGAAGGCTACCTCGGAGGTCCTGGCCTTAAGTCTCCCGCCTAGGAGCCTAAATTTTTCCTCCAGGACCTCATGACTGCATTTCCCCACATCGTTGGTGCCAACATGCACTACGACCACCGGCTCCTCCCCAGCATTGTCTATCAGCCTATCTACTACATGCATAATGTCCGCTACCTTCGCACCAGGCGGGCAAGTCACCATACGGTCAGAATGGGTTTTGCCACCCAGCTGTCTACTTGCCTAAGGATCGAATCACCAACTACCAAGACCCACCCCCTCTCCCTGCCCAGGGATGGTTCCTTGGCGCGAAAGGATTCCCGCTCACCAACCGAAGAAGAGGTACCTTCTGAGGGTGCATTCCCCTTATCCTCAGCCCGGTGCCCTGTTCCCTCTCGACCCTCATGCTCCCTGGCAGCAACGGGGCTGCCACATTCAGAGCGGGGCTCATCTAACACATCCCCGAGAGTCTTCTGTGAGTGCCTAACTGACTGTGTCTGCTTCTCTAGGTCAGTCACCTCAGCCTCAAGGTTACGAACTCGTTCCCTGAGGACCAGGAGCTCCTATCATCGAGCACACACCCAAGACTTCTGTCCTGTGGGCAGATAGTCATACATGTGACACTCAATGCAAAACAATGGAAAGCCCCCACCCCCCACCCTGCTGGCATTCTACGTTCATGATAGCTTTTTAAAAATATACAGTCCCCTTTTAAACCCTGTTTATTTATGTGGCTCCCCGCCTGGAGAGTCTACTTACCTTATTTGGAACACAAGGAATCTGGTGGTAGCTTGGGAACTGAGAGGGCCAAGTATATCCAAAGGGGGGGAAGTCTGTGAATACAAATAAGATGACGTTTGGGCCAGTTCTAGAATGGTCAACAGTGAGAAATGGAACAGGAGACAGAACTGAAGTAGCTGGCTGAAATACGGGCTTTGGACATGGAAAAGCAACAGTCTATTGTAGTAAAAGGCCTACTGGTGAGATGTAGGGTCTTTGATTAACTTTCTGAAGCCCTTTACTCCCAGGATCTTTCAAGAGGTCTGCCTGTTCACATTCACACTGGGCCACCTTAGACTCAGGAAAACCTGGAAGAGCTGGCCTAGCATTCAGCACTCAGCACTTTTTTCAGCACTTTATTTTAGCATTTATTTGGCACATCCATATGTATTTGAAGCCTTAACTTTTAATTCAAGCTCTAAATTGCTATTATACGATCAATTTGATTTTAGGAATTTAATGAATTGTTTAATTGGAACTCATCATTTAAATTGGACCTTTTAAAATGCTACTGAATTTTATCTAGCTAATTAATTGGGTTGTGTAGGACGGGGAGGGTGGGAAATTGTGGGAGGGTAACTATTATTAATTGGCTTGCTAGTTAATTAATTAGTAGTAGGATTAATTTAAACTGTTAGATGTATTTGATTTGTTAGACAGCGAGAAAACTAATGAGCTTGTTTTTTAGGGGAAGTTAGATAATAATAGAAATAGTAGGGAGCCAAACTGAAAGTAAGAGTATTGTGCATGAGAAAGGAGTGGGTAGGTAGATTAATGAATGAGAGGCCGCCCCTTGAATTCCTATCAGCAGATGCTAGCAGGACCTCTTTTGGTCAAATAGCACTGCGTGGGGGAGGCCATGTCAGGATCAGGGATTTCAGTTGTAACAGGGCAGGGAAGGTATGACGGTGGGAATAGGTTACGAAAACAGAGAGGGAGCCGGAGATATGGAAATGCTCAGACCCCCTCTCACCTATGTCCCATCCCGAGATATGTTGGTTGTGGGGCTAGGATAAATCACCCATCCACTTCACTGGTGTTGATAAATGCCAGGTCCATTAATAATAAGACTGCTACTTTGTGGGATTTTATTACAGAACAAGTGGACCTGGAATGTATGACGGAGACCTGGGTGCGGGATGGCAAAACTGTCGCCTTGAACCAGCTTACCCCACCTGGGTTTGCCATCCTTCACCAGTCTTGGACAAATGGGTGGGGGGGGGAGTTGCAGTGCTCATTCGAGACTCTTTCCTTCAGGGCACTCCTGACCTGAACATCACTGGCATAGAGTGTACCGGCCTGGTGTGGGAAACTGAGGAGAGTTTGGCAATCTGGGTGATGTACTGACCACCTAACGCACCACCAGAGAGCCTACCTGCCCTGCTGGATGCGGTGTCCACCTGGGCATTGGACTTCCCCAGACGTCTAATTTTGGGGGATTTCAATGTCCATGTTGATGACGCAACGTCCTTGCAGGTGCAGGACCTGGTGTCATCTATGGAAACGCTGGGACTCAACCAATTTGTTTCGGTTCCCACACACCGGGCCGGTCACACGCTAGATTTGATCTCCGGGGCAGGGATATCTGTGGATCTGATGGCGGCAAATGCAGTTCCATGATCAGACCAATTAGCCTTGAAAGTCCGGCTAAACCTGCAGTTTCCACTTTAGGCGGCGAGCAGATTTATGCATGCCCACGGAGTCAAATTGACCCAGAGCGGTTCCAAGAGGCCTTGCGGGATCCGATGCCCCCTGGTGAGTCGTTAGATGAGCTTGTGGAGGACTGGTATTCCCAACTCTCCACTGCCATCGACAACATCGCCCCCCCGACGCCTTCTTCACTGCCATACCAAAGCAGCTCCCTGGTACTCCCTGGACCTGCTAAGGATGAAACGGCAGCTTAGATGGTTAGAGAGAGTGTGGTGGCGTGCTCGTGATGAAGAGTCCAGAACCTCTTATAGAACGTTTATGAAAGTCTATGAGAAGGCTGTGAAGGCTGCTAAGAAAACTTTCTATGCAGCCTCCATAGAGTCTGCAAAGTTGCACCCAGCCCAATTATTTAGAATGATTCGATCTCTGACAACTTTGCCATTGAGCAATCAAAAAGAGAATTGGATATTGGCTCTGAGGCTTTTGCGACATACTTTGCAGATAAAATCTTGACTCTCCACCAGTTCCTCCCAGCCACGGTTGATACAGTATGTGAACTGGAAGCCCCTTGGCTGTCGGATGGTCCGACATTGGACCGCTTTAGTTGACTCACATTAGAGGATGTTGAAGGATCCTAGCTGCAGTGAAATCTACCACCTGCCCCCTGGATCCCTGTCCATCCTGGCTCGTGAAGGCTTGCCAGGATGCTATTAGGGACTCTCTGGGTGATATTGTTAATCTGTCCCTGACAAGTGGGACATTCCCAGAGATGCTAAAGGAGGCTGTAATTCGCCCGCTTTGAAATAACCTTCGCTAGACCCTAGTGTGCTAGCTAACTACTGTCCAGTCTGTAACTTGCCATTTCTGGGAAAGGTAGTTGAGAAAGCAGTAGCAGAGCAGCTGCAGGTTTTCCTGGATGAAACATCTGCCCTGGATCCATTCCAGTCCGGTTTCTGCCCGGGCCATGGGATGGAGACGGTGCTAGTCACCCTTACAGACAACCTAAGAAGGCATCTGGACCAAGGTGGGTCAGTGTTGCTGATTCTTCTTGACTATCAGGAGTATTTGACACGGTCAGCTATGACCTATTGACCCACTGCCTTGCCGTTGCCGGGGGTGCAGGGGGTGGCCTTACAATGGTTTTCCTCCTTCCTCCAGAGATGGGGACAGAGGGTGATGCTTGGCGAGCAGACTTCCCTGCGGCGCCCACTTATATGTGGAGTGCCGCAGGGAACTATTCTCTCACCTACATTATTTAACATCTATATGCGCCCCCTTGCCCAGATTGCCCGAGGTTTTGGGTTGGGTTGTCACCAGAATGCTGACGACACCCAACTCTTATCTGTTTATGGACGGCAGACCATCTTCCGCCCCTGAGCAGCTGTCGGAGGTATTAGGAGCCGTGGCTGGATGGCTACAGCAGAGTTGACTGAAGTTAAATTCAACTAAGATGGAGGTCCTGTACCTGAATCGAGGGAGGGGTGTTCATGCATCCAGCTCCCAGTCCTGGACGGGGCCACTTTGGTACCAGCCCAGCAGTTGAAGAGTCTGGGAGTGATTCTGGATGCCTCCCTTTCCATGGAAGTCCAGGTCACCACAGCTGCGCGGTCTGCCTTCTTCCACCTACGGCAGATCAGGCAACTAGCACCATATCTATCCTCCCAAGATTTGGCTAAAGTGATCCATGCAATGGTCACTTCCAGGCTGGATTACTGTAACTCGCTGTATGTTGGCTTGCCCCTGAAACCGATCTGGAAACTGCAGTGGGTGCAGAATGCGGCAGCTCGCCTGCTGACTGCATCACCTATATGGGTGAGGCTATGGCCAGCGCTCTGCAATATGCATTGGCTGCCTATAGAGTACTGGATCCATTTCAAGGTGTTAGTTTTGACTTTTAAAGCCTTACGCGGCCTGGGACCAACATACCTACGGGACCATCTCCTTCCATATACGTCCCGGAGGTCACTTCGTTCGGCCTCCCAGGATCTTCTGACAGTCCCCGGCCCAAGGGATGCCCGTCTTGCCTCTACCAGGGCCAGGACTTTCTTGGTTCTGGCCCCGACCTGGTGGAATAAGCTCCCAATAGAGATCCAGGCCCTACCTGGCCTACTGGCCATTCGTAGGGCCTGTAAAACGGAGCTGTTCTGCCATGTCCTTGGATGAGGCAGCGGGCATCCATCTGTTAGATCGGTTGGCCTCCCCCTACGCCTTTACGGCCCACTGCATCACTGTATTGTGGAGCTATACCATCTTGCTCCTATCACCTTGCTGAACTAATTTACTGCACTTACTGAATGTTGAATTTGTTTTTTATGATGATTTTATTGTGATTTTAATTTAAATTGTTGTACTCCGCTCTGAGCCCCCCAAAAGGGGGAAGGGGCGGAATAGAAATAAACTAATAATAATAATGAATTCAGCTAGGATTGCCAGGTCCAACTCCAGAAATATCTGGGGACTTTGGGGGTGGAGCCAGGAGCAAGCTTGTGACAAGCATGATTGAACTCTGAAGGGAATTCTGGCCATCACATTTAAAGGGACCACAGAGCTTTTAAATGCCTTCTTTCCATTAGAAATAATGGCAGATGGGGACATCTTATTTGGGGGCTCATAGAATTTGATCCCCTGGTCCAATCTTTTTGAAACTTGGGGAGGGGGGGTTGAGGAGAGGCACCAGATACTATGCTAAAAATTTGGTGCCTCTACCTGAAAAAAAAAACAGCCCCCCTCCAAGATACCTGTGGATTGATTCTCCATTATACCCTATGGGGCCATAGAGTATAATGGAGCACTCGATTAATATTGCACCCCCTTGCTTTCTGATAACCCTGAAGCGGGGAGAGGGCCTCCAAACCGGGGGGTCTCCTGCCCCTAATTGGGCATTGGCAACCTTACCGTGAGCATGACTGACTCAGGTGCAGTTCTGCTTTTTGCTCTGTGCTTACCAATCTTGTCTACTTGCCTTTAATTCTAAGTACAAAAGCCATCCAATGATGATATGTCATTTCCCCCATTGAATTTATCTGGGCGTTCCTGGATAATGACGTTCATGTTCCCTGGAATGTCTTTTTTCGCCCTCCTGATCACTGTCGTCTCAATATCGTTCCATTCGGAGGGCTGAATTGCAATTCTCAAAATGCGATTAAGGATGGAGAAGCCCAAGTAATATTCTCTAGTCCTGTTTGTGATCATGGCTGACGGCAGCTACTTTCCTGGCTCTGTATGTTTTTTTTTTTTAATTGTATTAGAGGGAGCACTGGTTGTTTGTTATTCTTTTGGAGACATTTACTCAAATACAACTGAATGTCTTGCAACATGTTTATATTCCACTGGGATTTTAAGTATATATTGTGAATTCCACAAGAATGGCTTTTTTTTTTTAAGGAGCAGATTCCACTTTATCATAGAACATTTTAATAGTTTTACTGGACCTTAGCCCAAGTGAAAAATCGAGAGCTGTTTCTGATTGGTTGGCAGCACACTGTTAACACAAGCTTTGGCTTTCTAAATCTAAACACAAAAGTTGATTCTGAGCCAACTCCCATTTAAAACCTTCTCCCCTTCTCTCGCTCACACGCACAACGGCGCGCATATCTTGCTATTTCTTATTTAATCTCTTATCAAAATAATTCTTAAAAGCGTGCTAGATACATTTGCAGTCCTTGATCCTTTGCAGATGTTGAGACATTATGACATTTTCCTTTTTGTCAGTTGCGCAAAGCAGCTTCATTCTTCATTCCTAGAAAGCTTTAATATTGGTGGTAGTTCATCCCGCCCTGGCTTCATTTTTCTGCCGAGATGTTTACATTCTGATTTGAGATGATTGTGTAGTACAAAGGGTAATATGTCAGCAGTGCTGTTTCTTTCGAGGCCCAAACGTTCTTTCTGTGATGCTCTGCTGCCACCTAGAAATGAACTGTTAGACTGCACTATAATGTCATGCTCAAGGGATGTGTGTTTGCCTCTGTCTACTTCTATAAATCGAGCAAAAGCCTATACCTTTGTGTACTTGAGCTACGTAAGCATGAAAACCTTTTGTATTTGCTACGTGGTGGCAGTGTCGCCACAGTGGCTGAGTTAATGAAACGATAGAAGTATCTGAAGAAGTGGGCATGCATGCAGAAGTTTAAACCTTAAAGGTGCCATTAGACTCAAACTTGGTTCCGCTGCTTCAGACCAACATGGCTGCCCACCTGAATGAATAAAATGATGTCTTTGTGCCTTGCAGTAATGTGCACAGTTGATAAGAAAAGATTATATAATGTGATAAATCCTTGGCATGGAACAGAGCCAGTTTGGTGTAGTAGTTAAGTGTGCGGACTCTTATCTGGGAGAACCGGGTTTGATTCCCCACTCCTTCACTTGCACCTGCTAGCATGGCCTTGGGTCAGCCATAGCTCTGGCAGAGGTTGTCCTTGAAAGGGTAGCTGCTGTGAGAGCCCTCTCCAGCCCCACCCACCTCACAGGGTGTCTGTTGTGGGGGAGGAAGGTAAAGGAGATTGTGAGCAGCTCTGAGACTCTTCGGAGTGGAGGGCAGGATATAAATCCAATATCATCTTCTACCTCACAGGGTGTCTGTTTGGAGGAGGAAGGTAAAGGAAATTGTGAGCCACTCTGAGACTCTTTGGAGTGGAGGGTGGGATATAAATCCAATATCATCTTCTACCTCGCAGGGTGTCTGTTGTGGGGGAGGAAGGTAAAAGAGATTGTGAGCCCCTCTGAGACTCTTCGGAGTGGAGGGTGGGATATAAATCCAATATCTTCATCTATCTCACAGGGTGTCTGTTGTGGGGGGAGGAAGGTAAAGGAGATTGTGAGCCGCTCTGAGACTCTTTGGAGTGGAGGGCAGGATATAAATCCAATATCATCTTCTACCTCACAGGGTGTCTGTTGTGGGGGAGGAAGGTAAAGAAGATTGTGAGCCGCTCTGAGACTCTTTGGAGAGGAGGGCGGGATATAAATCCAATATCTTCTTCTACCTCACAAGGTGTCTGTTGTGGGGGAGGAAGGTAAAAGAGATTGTGAGCCGCTCTGAGACTCTTTGGAGAGGAGGGCGGGATATAAATCCAATATCTTCTTCTACCTCACAAGGTGTCTGTTGTGGGGGAGGAAGGTAAAAGAGATTGTGAGCCGCTTTGAGACTCTTCGGAGTGGAGGGCGGGATATATATCCAATATCATCATCATCTTCTTCTTCTTTAATCTCTGGCACTATTTTGTGATTATCAGTTTGAAGACCACCGAATGGCCTGAGTGCCATTTTACCAAAACTTTGCTTTCAGTTTGGTGTAGTGGTTAGTGTGCAGACTCTTATCTGGGAGAACCGGGTTTGATTCCCCACTCCTCCACTTGCACCTGCTGGCATGGCCTTGGGTCAGCCATAGCTCTGGCAGAGGTTGTCCTTGAAAGGGCAGCTGCTGTGAGAGCCCTCTCCAGCCCCACCCACCTCACAGGGTGTCTGTTGTGGGGGAGGAAGGTAAAGGAGATTGTGAGCCACTCTGAGACTCTTCGGAGTGGAGGGCAGGATATAAATCCAATATCATCTTCTACCTCACAGGGTGTCTGTTGTGGAGGAGGAAGGTAAAGGAGATTGTGAGCCACTCTGAGACTCTTTGGAGTGGAGGGTGGGATATAAATCCAATATCATCTTCTACCTCGCAGGGTGTCTTTTGTGGGGGAGGAAGGTAAAAGAGATTGTGAGCCCCTCTGAGACTCTTCGGAGTGGAGGGTGGGATATAAATCCAATATCTTCATCTATCTCACAGGGTGTCTGTTGTGGGGGGAGGAAGGTAAAGGAGATTGTGAGCCGCTCTGAGACTCTTTGGAGTGGAGGGCAGGATATAAATCCAATATCATCTTCTACCTTACAGGGTGTCTGTTGTGGGGGAGGAAGGTAAAGGAGATTGTGAGCCGCTCTGAGACTCTTTGGAGAGGAGGGCGGGATATAAATCCAATATCTTCTTCTACGTCACAAGGTGTCTGTTGTGGGGGAGGAAGGTAAAAGAGATTGTGAGCCGCTTTGAGACTCTTCGGAGTGGAGGGCGGGATATAAATCCAATATCTTCATCTACCTCACAGGGTTTCTGTTTTGGGGGAGGAAGGGAAAGGAGATTGTGAGCCGCTCTGAGACTCTTCGGAGTGGAGGGCGGGATATATATCCAATATCATCATCATCTTCTTCTTCTTTAATCTCTGGCACTATTTTGTGATTATCAGTTTGAAGACCACCGAATGGCCTGAGTGCCATTTTACCAAAACTTTGCTTTCAGTTTGGTGTAGTGGTTAGTGTGCAGACTCTTATCTGGGAGAACCGGGTTTGATTCCCCACTCCTCCACTTGCACCTGCTGGCATGGCCTTGGGTCAGCCATAGCTCTGGCAGAGGTTGTCCTTGAAAGGGCAGCTGCTGTGAGAGCCCTCTCCAGCCCCACCCACCTCACAGGGTGTCTGTTGTGGGGGAGGAAGGTAAAGGAGATTGTGAGCCACTCTGAGACTCTTCGGAGTGGAGGGCAGGATATAAATCCAATATCATCTTCTACCTCACAGGGTGTCTGTTGTGGAGGAGGAAGGTAAAGGAGATTGTGAGCCACTCTGAGACTCTTTGGAGTGGAGGGTGGGATATAAATCCAATATCATCTTCTACCTCGCAGGGTGTCTTTTGTGGGGGAGGAAGGTAAAAGAGATTGTGAGCCCCTCTGAGACTCTTCGGAGTGGAGGGTGGGATATAAATCCAATATCTTCATCTATCTCACAGGGTGTCTGTTGTGGGGGGAGGAAGGTAAAGGAGATTGTGAGCCGCTCTGAGACTCTTTGGAGTGGAGGGCAGGATATAAATCCAATATCATCTTCTACCTTACAGGGTGTCTGTTGTGGGGGAGGAAGGTAAAGGAGATTGTGAGCCGCTCTGAGACTCTTTGGAGAGGAGGGCGGGATATAAATCCAATATCTTCTTCTACGTCACAAGGTGTCTGTTGTGGGGGAGGAAGGTAAAAGAGATTGTGAGCCGCTTTGAGACTCTTCGGAGTGGAGGGCGGGATATAAATCCAATATCTTCATCTACCTCACAGGGTTTCTGTTTTGGGGGAGGAAGGGAAAGGAGATTGTGAGCCGCTCTGAGACTCTTCGGAGTGGAGGGCGAGATATATATCCAATATCATCATCATCTTCTTCTTCTTTAATCTCTGGCACTATTTTGTGATTATCAGTTTGAAGACCACCGAATGGCCTGAGTGCCATTTTACCAAAACTTTGCTTTCAGTTTGGTGTAGTGGTTAGTGTGCAGACTCTTATCTGGGAGAACCGGGTTTGATTCCCCACTCCTCCACTTGCACCTGCTGGCATGGCCTTGGGTCAGCCATAGCTCTGGCAGAGGTTGTCCTTGAAAGGGCAGCTGCTGTGAGAGCCCTCTCCAGCCCCACCCACCTCACAGGGTGTCTGTTGTGGGGGAGGAAGGTAAAGGAGATTGTGAGCCACTCTGAGACTCTTCGGAGTGGAGGGCGGGATATAAATCCAATATCTTCATCTACCTCACAGGGTGACTGTTGTGGGGGAGGAAGGTAAAGGAGATTGTGAGCCGCTCTGAGACTCTTTGGAGTGGAGGGCGGGATATAAATCCAATATCTTCTTCTTCTTCTTCTTCTTTCATTGGGGATGCCCCCTTCCTTCTCCCAGGGCACAGCCAGCATGCACGGCTAGCCTGCCCACGATGCACTGATCAATGTCTGTGGCTTTGTTCTCTTCGTTGTTTGCCAAGCCACTGACTCCAGCTGTCTCTGACAATTATAGCAACGGCCAGCTATGCTCTCAAGGAAGATAAATTCATATAAGCACATATCTTTATGAAAGAAATCCTTTCTGTGTCTTGCGGGTACAGAGCACGATTGCCTGACTTCACAAATATTTACTGTTTTTCATGTTCTTGTGAGTTCTCCGGCTCTTGATAGTATTATGGTCTTCAGTTGTACATTATCGCATTCCAGCTTTAAAACTATTGTGGCACAATCTGTTCAAAGCTGAGCATATTGTAGTTCTGTTGGTCTCAGCATGATATATTTACACATGTTCTTAATTTGTCCATTGAAATCAATAGGACAGAGCCGTAGAGCATTAACTGGGTTGTGTCCTCAGTGTCTTCTGTTCTCATGAAAATTTTGTTGTAACGTTTCTACCTGATTGTGGAATAGGAGCAGGAACTACTTAATTTCATGTGATAACCCAGTAGAGGTAGACGCCCACGCACACACGCACTTGCAAACTGCTTTTGAACCATCACCTCTCAGTTTCAAAAGCACCTTGCCATATAGCACTCAAAGGATGCTCTTTGAAAAGAACAAGACTAGCTCCTCCATGGACAAGCTCCCTGCTTCTTTGGCTCCAAAGCCGTAGTTACAAAGATATATTTGCACTAGCATTTTGTGGCTCATCCACCACTTGAAGTACCTTTGTTACGGTAGATCTCACACATCGTTGGCAGTAATTGAGTGATGCTCTCTGAATCCCAGCCATGAGAGGGTCCCTGTGTACTTCATAATAGCAATTCCTATCCTCTTAGAAAGAAATAGTTGATAAAGGTCCCTTTTAAAAATAGCATACTGACTGATTCAGCGCAAAGGGTGAAGTGATATGCACTGTTCATTTCAGAATAGTGAACAGTAGAATGAGGACCAGCAGGTTTTTTTTAATCAATTAAATAGCAAATAAATGAAATAATTTACTGTGGTCGTTTTCGCACTCACCTCCAGCCGGCGCGACCCCCCTCTTCACCGCGCAGGATCTGCGCGGATTTCCCACTAAATGCCGCGGAGCAGCCTTTTGCGTCGGAAACTCCCATCGCAAAAGCCTTTTGCGCCGGAAACTGCTTTTTGGAGGTTTACGTTTGAGCGGCTTTTGCGCCGGAGTTTCCGGCGCAAAAGGCTGCTCCGCGGCATTTAGTGGGAAATCTGCGCAGATCCTGCGCGGTGAAGAGGGGGGTCGCGCCGGCTGGAGGTGAGTGCGAAAACGACCTGTTTTTTTTAAAAAAAACATCTGTATTTCCATATTTTCAAAACTCAGGCATTTCATTTCTACTCATAGTCAAAGCTGTTTGATTCCATGGCTCGTGTTCTGGGATTTTATATGATCATTAGATTTTCTAGTTTAAATGGTTATTTTGAATGACTTAGGCTTAGATTTAGAACAGCTAGGTATAATACAAAGTTCTGAAAGAAAGGACAAACCCTGGACGCACGCTTTTACCATCTCATTAAAGAGAGTGGGGAGGAAAGGAAAAAGGACATGCTAGTAAGAGGAAAAAAATGCTGATGCATCAGAATTACATTTCTAATGTTGGAAATGTTAACTCCTGTGCAGCCTACTAACAAAACAATATTTAATTTAAAAACTCCGTGTAATAATTACAAAATGTCACTGTTTTTAGAATGAGCTTCTAAACATTTGAGGAACTCGGAAGTACTGAAGACTTAGTCCTGTTTCCTTGCATGTCGTAGCAAAACATATGAGCCTCCATAATCCTTTTGATCAGGGTATTTAAACCTTAATCTAGGCAAAGCCATATACTATGGATGACTTGGTGATTTATGTCTATGCACTCCTGCTTGAACTGAAAACCAACACTGCCAAACGTTACACCATTATCTTCTGACAAACGGCTACAGATTCAAACATCTCTAGATTTAAAAAGCAGATTGTTCCTGCTACATGCATTGATCCTGCCTCAGAGTTTAGAAATCACATTTTGCCTCTCGAGGACAATGCGAGGGGCACTGCCAGTACAGGAACTGAAACCTGTTTATGTATATATAGAGAGAGAGAGAGAGAAAGAGAGCCCCTTTTCTTATGGCAGCTAATGGAACTGAATGTGGGGTACTGTAATAAAAAGATTCTTGAACACTGTGACTAAGCTTATTCTCTCTTAATTTCCTTTCCCTTTTTTGTTTTACATGCTAGTGTGGAAACAGTCAACGATGGGCAGTTTCACAGCGTGGAGTTGGTAATGTTGAATCAGACTTTGAACTTGGTTGTAGACAAAGGCGCTCCCAAGAGCCTTGGCAAACTCCAGAAACAGCCCGCGGTTGGTCGTGACACACCTCTGTACATTGGAGGTAAGTTGAGCTGTCCATAGAATTATAGTTGAGCTACCCATCACTACTGTGGGTATCTGTTCCATCCAAAAGATTTGGGAAACTAACTTTTGTGCACTTTAGAAAGGAAACAGTTGTGCGTAATCATTGCTCATAATCATCTGATAAAAATTGTCTGCACTTAAACCTAATCCTTGGTTAATTCTTCCATGGTGTTTACGTGCCATACTAAAATCAGAAGACTGTCCTATTTGTCTTCCACTATCCAAGAAAGTCTTAGTAGAACTGGGGAGGGACAGTGGCTCAGTGGTAGAGCATCTGCTTGGTAAGCAGAAGGTCCCAGGTTCAATCCCTGGCATCTCCAAAAAAGGGTCCAGGCAAATAGGTGTGAAAAGCCTCAGCTTGAGACCCTGGAGAGCCTCTGCCAGTCTGAGTAGACAATACTGACTTTGATGGACCGAGGGTCTGATTCAGTATAAGGCAGCTTCATATGTAGGAGGGATGGTGGCTCAGTGGTAGAGCATCTGCTTGGCAAGCAGAAGGTCCCAGGTTCAATCCCTGGCATCTCCAAAAAAGGGTCCAGGCAAATAGGTGTGAAAAGCCTCAGCTTGAGACCCTGGAGAGCCGCTGCCAGTCTGAGTAGACAATACTGACTTTGATGGACCGAGGGTCTGATTCAGTATAAGGCAGCTTCATATGTTCATATGTTCAACTGTGAACTTCCAGTATTCTACAATCAACCATGGAAAAAAAAAACATGTTTCTCTTGAAGCAGAATAACTTTTTGCACTGTGGTTGATCAAGGTAGCAGGTGCAAGGCAACACAAAGGTTCAAGCACCAACCGGTTCAGGCAGGATTTCTGTTTATGCATATTTTTGTATTGTCTGAGGCCCAGGAGAGGCTACGATAAATCCTACATATATATCCTGTGAAGTAATTTAGGATTAAAAATGGTGTCTTCCTAAGGTGAACCGGTCAATTCCATGGCTGAATTGGGTTTGGAACCCATCTCTCACGTTATTTATTATGTGATTCACTGTGATCTTATTTTTGTTTGTTTTTAAATTACACACCTTGATGTTTTGGTTTACCTGGAAAACAGTCTAGGCCTGTGCTTTGCAGTGTTCTGTACAGTATGTCACAGAAGTGAGTACACCTCCTCACATTTTGTAAATATTTAAGTATACCTTTTCATGTGACAACACTGAAGAAATTACACTTGGCTACAATGTAAAGTAGTGAGTCTACAGTTTGTATAACAGTGTAAATGTGCTGTCCCCTGAGAATTACGCAACACACAGCCATTAATGTCTAAATTGCTAACCACAAAAGTGAGTATATCCCTAAGTGATAATGTCCAAATGGGGACCAAAGTGTCAATATTTTGTGTGGCCACCATCTGACACCATCTGAACCATCTGCAGGGCTGTTGTCCCATAAGGAAGCCTCTTCTAAAGATGATGCACAAGAAAGCCCGCAAACGGTTTGCTGCAGACAAGCAGACTAAAGATGTGGATTTCTGGAACCATGTTCTGTGGTCCAATGAGACCAAGATAAACTTATTTGGTTCAGATGGTGTCAAGCGTGTGTGGCGGCAACCAGGTAAGAAGTACAAAGACAAGTGTGTCTTGCATACAGTCAAGCATGGTGGTGGGAATGTCATGGTCTGGGGCTGCATGAATGCTGCCAGCACTGGGGAGCTACAGTTCATTGAGGGAACCATGAATGCCAGTATGTACTGTGACATATTGAAGCAGAGCACGATCCCCTCCCTTCGGGGACTGGGCCGCAGGGCAGTATTCCAACAGGATAACGACCCCAAACACACCTCCAAAATGACCACTGCCTTGCTAAAGAAGCTGAGGGTAAAGGTGATGGACTGGCCAAGCACGTCTCCAGACCTAAACCCTATTGAGCATCTGTGAGGCATTCTGAAATGGAAGGTGGAGGTTCGCAAGGTCTCTAACATCCACCAGCTACGTGACATCGTCATGGAGGAGTGGAAGAGGACTCCAATGGCAACCTGTGAAGCTCTGATGAACTCTATGCCCAAGAGGGTTAAGGCAGGGCTGGAAAATAATGGTGGCCACACAAAATATTGACACTTTGGGCCCCATTTGGACATTATCATTTAGGGGTGTACTGACTTTTGTTGCCAGCAGTTTAGACATTATTGGCTGTGTGTTGCGTAATTCTAAGGGGACAGAACATTTACACTGTTATACAAGCTGTAGACTCACTACTTTACATTGTAGCCAAGTGTCATTTCTTCAGTGTTGTCACATGAAAAGATATACTTAAATATTTACAAAATCTGAAAGGGTGTACTCACTTCTGTGACATACTGTATATGTCATGATTTATACATGATCAGCTACGTAAAGAAATAGAGGGGAGTTTTGAGCGGGAACGCACAGGAATGCAGTTCCGGCTGGCTTGGTGTCAGGGGGTGTGGTTTAATTTGCAAATGAGTTCATGCTGGCCTTTTTCTACAAAAAAAGCCATGTGAAACAATGGTGGCATCATAATATGCAAATGAGTTCATGCTTAAGAAATATATAACTTAATGTAATGGAAGGAGGGGCAGAGCAGCCCCTAACATGTTGTGAACTACTACCACATGTTTGCCTAGTTTTTCTTTTACCATGCCGTTATGTTACCCTGAGTTCTTGGAATAGCAAGAATCTGCACTGCTTCTGAAGCGCTTCTGTCCTTTCCGTGCAGGTATTCCTACGTCCACAGGGCTGTCTTCATTGCGCCAAGGTACAGAGAGGACACCCAGCGGTTTCCATGGCTGCATTCATGATGTCCGCATTAATAATGAGCTGCAGGATTTCAAGGATCTACCCCATCAGTCGGTGGGAGTCCTTCCTGGCTGCAAATCCTGTAACATCTGCAAGCATGGCATTTGCCGCTCTGTTGAGAAAACAAGCGTTGTGTGCGAGTGCCACCCAGGTTGGACAGGCTCCCTTTGTGACCACGAAGTTAAAGATCCCTGCCTCAATCACAAGTAAGTTCCAATCCATTTGAGGAGGGAACAACGCCGAGGAGAGAGAGGGCTTTTTAGGCGAATGAGCATGCTGATACAATTAGGGATATCTAGGAATGCCCTGGCCTACGTAGCCCAGGCCAGCCTGATCAAATCGCATCTCATCAGGTCAGGTCAGCCTTGGTCAGTATTTAGATGAGAGGCCACTAAAGAATACCAGGGTCATGGCAGTAAATATTAGTATTTACTGGTATTTTTTAAGTTTGCATCTATTGGACCCCAAAAATTTTCAGGATCCCTGAAAAAAATGGGTGTTGGATAGACCCAAACTGAAAAATACTGGTAAAAAAATAGCAACCCGATCCTGGGGCTGGCTTGACTTCTCCTGCAGCCCAGTTTAAACGGAGCTGCAGGAGAAAGCAGCGCAGAGCTTGCGCTGGTGAGGAGCTCTCAACTCTCCATCAACCCAGCTGATCTTGGGCTGGCTTATCATTAGGGTTGCCAATCCCCAGGTGGGGGCAGGGGATCCCCCGGTTTGGAGGCCCTCCCCCCGCTTCAGGGTCGTCAGAAAGCGGGGGGAGGGGAGGGAAATGTCTGCCGGGAACTCTGTTATTCCCTAGGGAGATTTATTCCCATAGAAAATCATGGAGAATTGATCTGTGGGTATCTGGGGCTCTGGGGGGCTGTTTTTTGAGGTAAATTCACCAAATTTTCAGTATAGCATCTAGTGCCTCTCCCCAAAATACCCCCCAAGTTTCAAAAAGATTGGACCAGGAGGTCCAATTCTATGAGCCCTGAAAGAAGATGCCCCTATCCTTCATTATTTCCTATGGAAGGAAGGCATTGAAAAGGTGTGCTGTCCCTTTAAATGTGATGGCCAGAACTCCCTTTGGAGTTCAATGATGCTTGTCACAGCCTTGATCTTGGCTCCACCCCCAAAGTCCCCAGATATTTCTTAAATTGGACTTGGCAACCCTACTTATCATGCAGCTCCGTTTAAATTGGGCTGCAAAAGAAGCCAGCCGCAGTGGAGGCCTGCCTGGCAAACAGCTGAGAGGCGGGAACAGATTGTTTTCGGATCTACCTGAAATCCCCAAGTATGTCTGGGATTTTCTCAGGGGGTTTTTTCAGTTTCCTTGAAAAAACTTGGATAAATTTGAGAAGCTGAAATATACCCCCAAAATACCAATAAAGTATTTTTGTGCATA
This sequence comes from Heteronotia binoei, assembly GCF_032191835.1. Lineage (NCBI taxonomy): Eukaryota > Metazoa > Chordata > Lepidosauria > Squamata > Gekkonidae > Heteronotia > Heteronotia binoei. The sequence continues at coordinate 156,343,494 of NC_083227.1, forward strand.
TTTGGCTTTGGTAGATCTGAATACATACCCCTAGTTACAGCATAGAGGCAGGCAATGGCAATCCACCTCTGAGCATCTCTTGCCTTGAAAACCCCATCGGGGTCTCCGTAAGTCAGGTGTGACTTAACAGCAAATAAATAAATAAAGAATGCCAACCAAGGCATATTCTCAATGAGATGAGCCAAATGTTAGGTTATTCCTTATATGTATACTCAGGTAGTTTAAAAGAATGAGATTCACAATAAATGTCATCAAGAGGAGAAGTTCTGTTGCGTCCTTACCGTGAAACTCAGTAGTATTTTTCAAAAACTAGAGAGATAATTGAGTGCCAATTAATCTAAAAGAAAAAAAAAAAACCCTGTATTTCGGAATGCTGACATTTCTGTTAATTCAAGAAAAACAAAGAAGGGAAAGAAACTTAACCCAAAAACTGGAGTAAGAGACCTAAAAGGTTAATATAAAATTAAAGGGCCGAACATTAAAAACAAAGTGTAAAAAAATCATAAATCAACATACGTGTATTTATTGTTGAAAGCTAAAACCATTTAAGGGCCCATCATAAGCCTCTACCCTATGTAAAATCATAAAACCTCAATGGGAACCCACTCAACTTGACCTGACGCGTTTCGACCTAAATTGGTCTTCTTCAAAGGTCAGAAAGGTAAGTACACATATTGGCTCATAATACAGAACAGAATAAAGCAATAGAACAATTCTGGCCCACAAGGAGATTTCTGTAATATAAAAGAGAAAAATTATAAATTGGTAAAAATATTTTTTTCATGCTATTTAAGGATAATATTTAGAATTAATTATTTACAGTGAAGTGACAAAGCCTTAGAGATATTCTTGAGCCCTCTTGTTCTGTAGCCTTATGTCTAAATCAAGAGCATGCCTATAGCATTCATTGTTTTTTTGTATGCCTAAGAACAAAATATTAACCAAAATATAAAAGTTAAGCCACACTAAAAATAATACCGAATGAAACCATATGTGCCCCAGAGAGCACTGAGGTCTAGTTCTCAGAACTTACTAACAATCCCTGGGCCAAGAGAAGTTAGGTTGAAGGCTACTAGGGAGCAGGCCTTCTCGGTGATAGCCCCTCGTTGGTGGAACGACCTTCCAGAGATGGTGCGAGCCCTGCGGGACCTGAACCAATTCCGCAGGGCTTGCAAAACATTTCTTTTCCAGCTGGCTTTCGAGATAGAACCTGATTAACTTAACGAGCGGACATCTAGCCATCTTGTGTACATTACAACTACAGCATTTTAGCACCTATTTTATATGTTTTACTTATTTTAAATAACTTATTGGTAATTGATATATTTAAATTGTTATGTTGTTTTATGTGAATCATGGGACTCCCATGTCTGTTATGTTGTTTTATGTGAATCATGGGACTCCCATGTCTGTTAGCTGCCCTGAGCCCGCCTGGCGGGGAGGGCGGGATATAAAAATAAAATATTATTATTATTATTATTATTAAATTTCAAATTTAATCAGTTGTCTCACCACGTGGTCCAGAAGCGATCAAGTAAAGTCAGAGCCCATGTGCCGAGAGTTGCGTGTAGTGCACTGAAGCTGGTGCTCAGCTTAAAAATGCTAGGAACCAGATGATGCAATCCTGGCCCAATCAAAGCACATGATGTTATTAGAACCAAGGTCATGAGGGAAGATAAATTGGAAATTATAAGTACATTACAGGTAAAATGGAAAACTTTAAAAAGTTACAAAAATAATTTCAAAAATTTTCTCTCCATTATACACAAAACCAATCAATTTCCTCATTCAAACCAGGAGGTGTTAAAGTCCCTAGAGTGTGAATCCAAAATGTCTCTCTGGCCTTCAGACGTTGCGCGAGCATGGAGCATGTATTTGTTCCAAGACAAAGAAGTGCAGGTGCTTTTCAGAGTGATTTGATGAAGTCCGATGTTTCACCAAGGGAGCATTCTTCCTTTGAAGACGGATGTTGCTTCTGTGCTCACAAATCCTGGTTTTCACAGTCCTAGTTGTATAGCCAATGTACATTAAGTCACAGCAGATTATACAATAAATAACAGATTTGGAATTACAATTGAGGAATGACTTAATGAAATACTTCTTCTGCTTGGTAGAGTCAAGAAAAGAATCAGTGCGATGCATTAAACTGCCAACGGAGCAGCCCCCACGTGGAAAGCTACCTGTTAACTCTTCATACATTCTTAGGTACCTCAATTAGCTATTTCTTTTTGTCTCCAAGGTGCCTCCATGGGAAATGCATAGTCGCCAGTTCTGGTTACTTATGTAAGTGTATAGAAGGTTTCACAGGCATGTACTGCGACAGGAAGAATGATTCCTCCAACCCCTGCAGACTTCTCAAATGCAACCATGGGCAGTGTAAGATCTCAGCACATGGAGAGCCCTACTGCGAGTGTGATCCAAATTACAGTGGCGAGCGCTGTGATAGAGGTTGGTATAACTGCAAAGTGTATGTATGGAGTGTGTTTTACTATGACCTTTTGGTTCCTATAAAAAGGACAGCTTACGTGATTAGTAGCGTTCTGAAGATTTCTCTTCCGCAATTTGTATTTGCACTTCATTATCGTTTAATCCGTCTTGAGTATCAGCAAAAAAAAGCAGAATATAAATGAAATAAATGAAGACTATTAGTTATTGCATTTGACCTTGTAAGATTATGCACATCCAAAAGTTATGATGTGCATCCAGTGTACCAGTAGCACACTCTGGTTGACAGCAGATGGACTTCCAAGGAGCCTCAGAAGGGTTTGACAATGTCATCCCCAGCAGTCATTGGACTTCCAAGGCTGTAATTCTGCTTAGGGTGGCACATGACTTTCTATGTTCATCATTTCCAGTCAGCTTTCACATGGTGCTGCACTATGCATGCGGTCATCTGATACTTTACCCCACCACGTATCAGCTTTCATGAAAAGTTTATTTTATTTTAAGACTGCATTTGATTTAGTTTTTTTTAAATTTATTGGCCATCTTAATTGAGATGTTAAATTGTGGTCTTTTGTGCATTTGTTATTGAGTTATGGATGGATGGATGGATGGATGGATGGATGGATGGATGGATGGATGGATGGATGGGTAGGCAGGCAGGCAGGTAGGTAGGTAGGTAGGTAGGGGTGGGGAGAGAGAGAGAATTCAGATCACTATTACCCACTAGTCTCCTCTGAACCTACTGCAGCAAAGGGCATAGTTGAGACACATAGTTGAAGGCAGTAAATAAATATCTGCTGAGTCTTCTAAATCTGGATTGGATTAATCCCTTTAATATGACTTTGTAGTCAATGTTTTTACAGCGAACCTTATTAAGATGAAAGAATTGCATTTCCTTGCTAGAAGATGTATTCAGAACTGAGTTGATCAGCAAAGACTTCTTCTTAGCGTGTTACAGCTTACTAGACATTCTAATGAAGAAGGTAATTCATTGTAACCAGGAAATAAACAGGAAGACTTTGTACCTAGCAGAGAGCAGCATAGACCTCCTGCAGTCCATCTGTCCCAAGTGACATCTTGGATTAGTGCCAGAAGTGCAACTACACACGTCACTTGGGGTGTGGTTAATTTCTTTAAACCAAACAAGTCTTCCTAAAACATGGATTGATCTGTGTCTACTAGTTAGACTGGCATGCGCTACTCCATAGCGGATAAGGCTTAATCCATGTTCTTGATGTTTGGGATTGTGCCAAGTGAGTGATCAGCTTTCTAATAATCTTGTCTGCTCCGTAACAGAAAATCAGTGCCAAGGAGAGATCGTTCGAGAATTGATTAGGAAGCAACAGAATTCCATCTCTTGTGTCTCTACTGTCAAGGTACAGCGCATGGAATGTCACGGCAACTGTGGGAATGATCAATGCTGCGTCCCCATCCGGAGCAAAAGGCGGAAATATATCTTCCAGTGTGTGGATGGCTCCTCCTTCACAGAAGAGCTGGAGAGGCATGTGGAATGTGGCTGTGGGAGGTGTTTATAAACAGCCGGTCAGCCTCTTTGCCCCTTGGATCAACTCAGATGTGCTATCAAAAGTGGGACCTATTTACTTTAAGTGGAGAAGATAATATTAAGTATAATGTAAAATAAGCAAAAAATAGAAGTTATTTTTATTATGAAAAGTGACTATTTTCATCTTTTATTATATAAAGTATCTGACTGTTTTTGGGTATATGTATCATACAGTGAGTTATTTTTACTATGGATTTTTTTTTTACAGTTGTAAAAAAAAATTGGAAAAATTATTCCAAATCTAAACACAGGGATTTAAAAAAAAAAACAGAGTATAGTTGATAAGCTTTGCACGATGACCAGATGTGAAGGTAATTCAAAGAATTTGCCACGGAGATAGTAGAATATGTCTTTTAAAATTCTGGATAGATGCACATAAGAGATCTACAGCTCTCAGACGTCTTTCCTGTCTGAGTGTGCTCAGTTAATATCTCTTTCAGTTGATGATGACATAATTGCTAGTTGTGTTTGTCAGTGTTGTGGGTCAGCTTGACACTATTGCTGAAAAAGCACATTATGACACTGCAATAGCTTGGGCCTTATGCACAGATTTCCTTATGCACATGTTAATGCAGTGGTGGTAATACCTCTTGCCTTGTACGTTGTGTTGTGTTAAGCATCAGTTGTATTGGCTCTCTGACATAGATGCTTTTGCAAAAAATGAATACGAGAAATGCTTTGTTTATGAAGTTCCTTTTTCCACATTAATAGATGGAAAGCAAGGGCCATGTAATACCTAACTAATAACATGGGGAACAACCCGCATAACCAGCATGTCCTTTTCTCTTCCACCCACGTACGTTGCTCCACATGTAGCACTTCATCCCAATTCTGTTCCCTTTCTGTCTTCTATTATGTCAAGTGTGGAGTAATGCCATGTAGGTCTGCATTCAGAGAATACTGTAGGCTTCCCAACCCTCCCGCCCTGGCGGGGGACCCCATGATTTCCAGTCTCTTCCCCCGCTCCCCAAAAAAACAGAAGCGGGGGGCGGCGCCAAGGAGCGTGGCAAGCCGCCCCATCTCAGAGCGGACGCCGCCGCTGCACGACTGCCGCCTCTTCTCCGCTTCACTGTAGCTGCTCCTCCGAGATGGGCTCAGGCTGAGCCCATCTCGGAGGAGCAGCTAAGATGAAGCAGAGAAGAGGCGGCAGCAGCACAGCGGCATCACCCGCTCCGCCTCTGAGGTGAAATCAGAGAAGGGGAGGGTGGAGGGAAGGAAGGCATTTAAAAAGTTGTGAGGTCCCTTTAATTGTGATGGACAGAACTCCCTTTGGAGTTCAATTGTGCTTGTCACACCCTTGCTCCTAGCTCCACCCCAGTGTCTCCTGGCTCCACCCCCAAAGTCTCCTGGGTCCACCCCCAAAGTCCCCAGATATTTCTGGAATTGGACTTGGCAACCCTAGAATACTGAATCATCCCTGTAGTAATCAGCCATCGTGGTATAATGATCAGAGTAACGGATTATGCTTTGCAAAGCAGCTATGCCAAAGGATGCACTGAAACACTGCCTTAGTAGAGTATGACAATCACTTTTAAAATTGCCACAGTTCCTTTTAAATAAATCTACTGCTCCTCTTAGCAGGCCCCAGCATGTGGTGAAATGGAAACTAAAAAGTAATGCAGACAGGAAGTCTCCATATGATAAGCATTGTCCACATGCTAAGCTACTCAATGTGTTACAGCTGCCACATGGGACAGGCAGAATGTGGAACTGTTTATTGCAGTTTCCACATGGGGTGGGGCCCAGTGGGTAGACCATTCTTCAGACGGGGAGTAAGAATTTAACAGAGCATTTACTCATAGGAATTTCGTATTGGTAGACCACCATAAATGCCTTTGATGTTCTGTACATCTACAAACTCTGTCTGGCTTGATTTCGGAAGATACAATTTTCAGCAGTGCCTAAGAGAGAACAAGTTCCCCGAATCCCAATCTGATCCTGAGAGGCTAGTAAAGTCCTATGAACTTGCAGTAGGTTCTTCCCAGCAGAAGACATGCATACTCTTCCAGACCAGGTTTGCTTTTTCTTTTTCTTTTTTTAAGCAAGCATCTACGAATAACACAACCTCTCTCAAAAGAACAGTTTTGACCATGCCATAAAGTATTTTGCCCCTTTTCAGCTTTCAGAAGCCTGAAAGTGCTTAAAGAGCCTTTACAGTAATTACAGCCTTACGAAAGCCACAATAGTTTGTTCAGATTTCCTTATAGATTCTCAGGATAATTTCAGGCAGGAGGGAAAATGACTGATACAATAGTCGCCTTTCAGCACAAATGGTAGTACGTGGAGACTGCAATCAGTGTAACATAAAACAATCACTGGTTCCTTTGCCAAAAAAACTGATTGAAATAATAGTTCAGGAGCCAGCGCACACACACAAAAAAAAATCCGCTGTGGAGAGTTTGCATTATTTTGAGCATAATATGTGATGCTAGAAGCAGCTGGAATTTATAATGTACCACAATGTGCACAGACTCAAAGTTTGCAAAAGCAGATGCAACACCACTCTCTTGTATAAACATGATTTTGGCAAAAACATCCTTCTCATAATGATTTATTCCCTTTTCGTTACCCAGGAAGCTGTTGCCTTTGTTGCAGAAAATGGAAATCCATCCAGAATAGGAAAATCATAGAGCTGAAATGTTACTAAAAAATATCAATTCCTTGGTTTTGCAAGGTGGCTGTTCCGCATGCTTTGTGCTGCTAAGGAGAAAACAAACAAAAAAATGTATTAAGACAGGCAAGAAAGGAGGTACAGCCTCACTTTGGCCATTTGGTCTTTTGATTCAACCACTTACTAGAGAGGAAAAAATACACACCAGCATTCTGTAAAATAATTCCAAGGGCATTGCCAAACTGAATAGCTAAATAACTGGCCACAATAGAGAAAGGCTGGCCCTCTTCTGCCACTATATACTTGGGACTATGCTGTGATCTAGAAGAAAAGCCACTTTATTTGTTTTCTGCCATTGGACAGTGTATGTTTTGCTGTGTATCAGTTGATGTGATATGGAATCCGGTTCTTCAGTTGTTGTTTTTTTTAAAGTGCCAAAAGGTCTATGAAGTTAGTTTTTCAAAGTGTTAATTAGATCTCTCTTATCTTTTTAAATGGCAGTGCATTTCAGCTACTGTAAATGGAATGCAGTAGTTTACTTTTGAAAGTTAATATAAAGAAAGATTGCTAACCCTATAAAAAAGTGTACATTGACAATGTGGACTGATATGGATTCTGTGTATTTTACTAGATTGTCCTTTTGTGATGTAATAAATTTAAGTAAATTGTTGGGTTATAGTTGAGAGTACTTTTCCTGTGTTGCTTTTTCTCCGGGGAGGGCATTTTTTCACCTGTACATTCACCTGGTCTTGCTCCAGCTGATAGAGCATTCTAGACATTCTTGCTAAGACCACACAGTAAATGCACAGCATGTAGAGGTATTTAATGTCCCGGAGATGATCATACTAGTATCAACTAACTTGAGACCCTGAGGTCTCATGCGGGTGACTTATTGTTCACTGAAAACGGTGCTTGCTGAGTAAGCGGGGGAGACACACAAAACTTCTGTTACAAAAAAAAATATCTACAGCAGAACTTAAAGCTCCTCCTATCAGATGTTCTTGCTAAGACCTCCTATCAGATGAAGGCAAATGGAGCCTTCATAACGCCATTGCTATAAAAATTCTTCATTCTGTGTTGGCGTTATTTGCTTTCTAAAAACAGTGAGCTAAAACTTTATATTTGAAAGAGCTGGTTCAGAACATCTTTGAGGAAAGGATTCTGGACCAGCTCACCACGTACATTCCCTTTTTACCTGCTTTTAAGCAGATGCATAATACATGGTCTCACGGTGCACTGAAACAGTGGGTTTTGCACTTAATGCGTCTCTTTTTAGAATCAATCTGCTCTTTCCAAGTATGACTTGTTATGATAGGGATGGTAGGGTGCCCTGAATAACACAGAAACTACTTTTACAACCTCAGCAGCCTTAGAGAAGGCACCCATTGATATAGGAACCAGGCCGTAAAATCATGTTGTTACATGCAGGTAGGAATGATTGATAAGGAAGACCATTTGCTACACTGTCAGAAAGAGGAAAGATCCCGCCCTGGGCCCTAAAAACCAGTGGAGCAGAATGTAATCTCATTGGTTAGAGGCATGTTTGGTGGGAATGGATGGACTCAGCCTCCATTACAGGATAGGTCAAACTGAACTGAGACAGAAAACGTTAACTGCAGACTTCACTCAGGCCAATTCCTCCCTAGCAGGTGTTCTGCCCCCAGGCTTCTGCTTTCCCCCAAACAATCAATTCCCCATCAGTTGTTGCCTGGGCGCATTTTGATCCACAGCTCCCTCCGATTTCCCTCATAGCTACTGGATCTTGCTTTTTGGAGATCTGGAAGCTGCGAGGGAAACTGGAGGGAGCCACAGTTCAAAATGCGCCCTTGCAGTAACTGGTGGGGAACTGATCGCTTGAGCCTGTAAAAGCAGAAGCCTGGAGGCGGAACAGCTGCTAGTGAGGAATTGTCCTGAGTGAAGTCTGCAGTTAACATTCTCTGTTTTTACAAATCCCAGCTGCCTTGCACCCATTTCTCTGGGAGAAATGGCAAGGTAAAATCAGAGAACAGTAACTTCATTAGCGCTTTGCTTTTTGGTTCATTTTCTAGTTTCTCCCACACCTTGTTCTGATATGTATTCCCTTGCCTTGATGTTTTTAATTGATGGAAATGCTTTCTAGTTAAATAAACATCTCCCCCCCCCTCCCCTTGTAAAGATCTGAGACTGTGCATAAGCAACTCAGTCAAGAGCCTTACTGTTCATTCACACATATAAACACCTGGCCAAGGTAGTGGGTAAACACCTAGCAGAGAGAGAGAGGTAATAGCAATCCTACATATGCATACACACACACAACCCCACTTATGAGTTAGACCACTGACTCGTGACAGAAATATAAATCAAAGGAGGCTAGGATTTCCCAACAAGTGGGTTCAAGTCCCTTCACATACACTGAAACCCCAGCTATTCAGTTGCTCAGAGCTTGGGAGCAGAGAGGGGGAGGACCTAGGAGCTGATGTGATCAGGACACATCTAACTTCTTGGAAAATACTGGATTGATGCTGTTTACTTAGAGGTAAGGAGAGACTTTGATACAGAAAGGAGCGAGCAGTGTAAATAGGTATGGTTAAAGGAGGAAAGGTGGGGCTATAAGAACAAGATATTGGGTTTATAGGCCCAGTCACGAAGCACTGAAGTCCCCACTCATAGCCCTTAACTACAATAAATGTCCCCAGTGGGGCAAATAAGGCTGGCGTTGGTAGTTTCTGGTTGGGGGGAATGGTGCAAGGGTAGCTTAAGCCCACCCCTCCCTGTGTGTCACAACCCCAATCCAAACTTGGCCATGTTCACCTGAGAAATTCCCAGCACAGAACTCCCAAGGCATATCTGTCGATGGAACCGGAGAGAACATGGGGACACAAAAGTGTTGTAATATGATGATGCCTTTCATTATTCCACTAAAGATCTGTGGCTATGTTGATTACACAAGTGTTATACTAGTTGGTTCCTTCTGATGTGGAAAATGCAGTAATGTACATATAATAGGGATGTGCAAAAAAGATTGGTATTTTTCAGGTTTGGGTATATTGAACCCCAAAATATTGATATTTTCTGATATTCCCAAATTCCAATATCAGTACGGGATTTGGGATTTTTCAGAAATCCCACTTTAAAAAAAAAAATCAATTCTACACTATGGGGACCATTACAGTCAGTGGCCTCCATAGGACATAGTGGAGAATTTATCTAGGGGAGGGTCTTTTTGTGTGTGGAAGAAGCATCAAATTTACAGCAAAGTTGCTGGTTCCTCTTCTCAAAAAACCTCCTAAGTTTCAAAAAGATTGGCTCAAGGGATCCGATTCTACGGGCCTCTAAATAAGGTGACCTTATCTGCCATTGGTTTCAATAGAGAGGGGGAGAAGACATTTAAAGGCATTGCAGTCCCTTTAAATGCCTTTAGCAAGCTGCGAATGAATTCGCAGGCAAGTTCATCCTTTTGCGGCATTTAGAGTATAAATGGGCAGTCTTCACAGTGGAGGACAGTAAGCAGTGGAGTGCCGCAGGGCTCAGTACTCTTTAACTTGTTCATAAATGATTTGGAGTTGAGAGTGAGCAGTGAAGTGGCCAAGTTTGCGGATGACACTAAATTGTTCAGGGTGGTAAGAACCAGAGAAGATTGTGAGGAACGCCAAAGGGATCTGTTGAGGCTGGGTGAGTGGGCGTCAACATGGCAGATGCAGTTCAATGTGGCCAAGTGCAAAGTAATGCACATTGAGGCCAAGAATCCCATCTACAAATACAAGTTGATGGGGTGTGAACTGGCAGAGACTGACCAAGAGAGAGATCTTGGGGTCGTAGTAGATAACTCACTGAAAATGTCAAGACAGTGTGCAATTGCGATAAAAAAGGCCAACGCCATGCTGGGAATTATTGGGAAGGGAATTGAAAACAAATCGGCCAGTATCATAATGCCGCTGTATAAATTGATGGTGCGGTCTCATTTGTGGATCAAAAACTGGCTAATTAATAGGAAGCAGAGAGTGAGTATAAATGGGCAGTCTTTGCAGTGGAGGACGGTAAGCAGTGGGGTGCCACAGGGCTCAGTACTGGGTCCCATGCTCTTTAACTTGTTCATACATGATTTGGAGTTGAGAGTAGGCAGTGAAGTGGCCAAGTTTGCAGATGACACTAAATTGTTCAGGGTGGTAAGAACCAGAGAGGATTGTGAGGAACTCCAAAGGGATCTGTGGAGGCTGGGTGAGTGGGCGTCAACATGGCAGATGCAGTTCAATGTGGCCAAGTGCAAAGTAATGCACATTGAGGCCAAGAATCCCATCTACAAATACAAGTTGATGGGGTGTGAACTGGCAGAGACTGACCAAGAGAGAGATCTTGGGGTCGTAGTAGATAACTCACTGAAAATGTCAAGACAGTGTGCAATTGCGATAAAAAAGGCCAACGCCATGCTGGGAATTATTGGGAAGGGAATTGAAAACAAATCAGCCAGTATCATAATGCCGCTGTATAAATTGATGGTGCGGTCTCATTTGGAATACTGTGTACAATTCTGGTCACCGCACCTCAAAAAGGATATTATAGCATTGGAAAAAGTGCAGAAAAGGGCAACTAGAATGATTAAAGGTTTGGAACACTTTACCTATGAAGAAAGGTTAAAACGCTTGGGGCTCTTTAGCTTGGAGAAATGTCAACTGTGGGGTGATATGATAGAGGTTTACAAGATTATCCATGGGATGGAGAAGGTAGAGAAACAAGTACTTTTCTCCCTTTCTCACAATACAAGAACTCGTGGGCATTCAATGAAATTGCTGAGCAGTCGGGTTAGAATGGATAAAAGGAGGTACTTCTTCACCCAAAGGTTGATTAACATGTGGAATTCACTGCCACAGGAGGTGGTGGCGGCTACAGGCATAGCCAGCTTCAAGAGGGGGTTAGATAAAAATATGGAGCAGAGGTCCATCAGTGGCTATTAGCCACAGTGTGTGTGTGTGTGTGTGTGTGTGTATATATATATATATATATATATATATATAAATTTTTGGCCACTGTGTGATACAGAGTGTTGGACTGGATGGGCCATTGGCTTGATCCAACATGGCTTCTCTTATGTTCTCTTATGCAATCTCTTTAAATGTCCATTAACGTCAGCTATCGGGCGATCCCAGACGATCCTGAATATATTCAGGATTTGGGGAACTCGGCTATTTCAGATAGCTAAAAGAATAGCCAGCTGTTTTATATTCTGGTTTCTCTTCAGATCACATAGCCACTTATTTTTTCAGCTCAGATATAGCCAAATGCACACCTCAACAGGTAATCCAAAGAAAGTTTGAAAACCAGCTTTTTTTCCTCTGCTCGGCTTGAAGAGGCAGGTGTTTTGAATGTGACCTCCAAAGGTGTTTTCTCACATATCTAATTTTTATATCCCTAAAATATAGCAGGTGGGTACGTATGTAAGACAGCCTTAGAAATGGTTAATGTTTATGTTTAAAACCATTAGATTTTGTCACACAGAGACTGGGAAGAAAGCATTTTGTTTTTAGGATAGATTGATCATTCAGGTTGTGACCTTGTCAAGTTTTAAGTAGGGTCCTGGAATTGCAGGTTGTGACGGACTGTTGACAAAGTTGGTCTCACATACCCTTTCCTAAATTCTCAGAGGGCTTCTGCGCCATAGCTCTTCTTAGATTAGGATCTGATGAAGGTGAGTGACAGAGGCAGAAAACTCAAGTCTAATGGAGTCAAAATTCATTTGAAAACCTATGACTTGGTCGTGAGAGCAATGAAGAAAGTATCTTTCTCTGCTGCCATTGTGTCAGCTATAATTTCATCTAGCTCGATTATCTAGTGTAATTTGGGCTTCGATGACTCCTGAAATGGAATCTCGGACAAATAGGAATTGGGCTTTTGGCTGTAATGTTTTTGCACAATTCTTTGCCAATAAAATTTTTCAGATCCAATAAAACCTGAATGTTGACTTTTTAATAGGTTTTGTTGTAGAAATGTCTGCTACCCTATCTGGGTTTTCAGTTTTATCTGTCTGATAATCTTATGGATTGGTTCACTCTTCTCTCTCTGAGTAATGTAAAACAGAATTCTAAGTACTGTGTGAGTGACTACTTGAACAGTTCAAAAATGTATCTGGATCTGACTTTTACCAATTTCAGATGGCTTTGGTGATCCATCTCCATTTATAGTTGGATAAGGGAAATACCACCCTACTGTTGAATCCTTCTCACAAGCCCTGGTGTGTGTTCCCTCTCCTGCAGGGAAGATGGCATGTGAGAAAATCTGAACTCTTCTCTGCCTCCCCTCCAATTTATCTCAATATGATAATTTCCCCCCGCCTAGCTTCAATTTTCAAAAGTGCCATAGGCTGGGAGGACAATGACTGGATAAAGTTAATACCTGACAACTTATATCCCATTATTACAACACTTTTGCAAATCTAAAAGCTGGTCTGGTGTCTTTAAGATCTTATCACTGAACCCTTTAGGAATCATTCTATGCTGACAAAAAATGCAATTCTATTGACTTGAATGCTATTCTCCCTTCACATTGACAGCAAGGCTCTCTCTTAGCTTTTCAGTACAGGACTGGAGGGAGGGGGAATATTTGCTCTATCATTATGTTTTGATTATCACATGTATTTTATTTTACATGCTTATCTTACAATAATATTCAGCTGCTTGTATATAAGGAGTATTTTTTGTCTCTTTGGGGGAGGAATGCTTTTTTAAGTCAAAATACATCCGTCGCTTTCTATGCAGTCAGCATTTCTATCACTGAAAATAAATTATGCTAAAGCAATCCAGACACAGATGAAGTCACTGCTAAAATAGTGCTAGTTTTAGATAATATTGAGAGAAATCTGGAAAGTCTTGTGTGAAATATATTTTAGCAGTTACATTTTCAGATATATTTAAAGTTACATCATTAGAATTCCATGTCTAACTAAAGCCATGGAATTCCAAACTTTTCTATAGTACGCATGGGGGGTATCTTCTGTTTAAGCCTTCTAGTGCGTCTGGTGTATTGTGTTTTTATTTCAAGAAGAATAATAAATACCCTGAGTAAGCTGATAAACTACATGGATTTCAGTATAATTCTACGTGTGAATTAGATGTAGCCAGGGCTTCCCCCCCCCCCCCCACTTGAAAAAAGAGATGCCAGAACTCTCAAGAGGGAAATGAAGGAGAAACATGTCGGTGCTCTCACACAGACCATCCTAATATCAGGGATGTCGGGGGGGGGGGGCGCTCTGGTTTTTGCCCCAAAATCAGAGTGTCACACCCAACATCCCCAATATGCCTACATCACTTCTGGGTCATGTAGGCACATCACATTTATTTTCAATGTTCCTCCCCACACCCAGTATGTTCACCCCCCCTGTTGGCGGATTTCTATTGTACCCCCAACAACAGAAAACCAAAAATAAAACCTGCATCTACCAAAACAAACTGCAGTTATCAGAAGGCTAATACATACTCACTAATATGTTTTAAGACCTCGTAGATAAGAAGAAGATGAAGAAGATACTGGATTTATATCCCGCCCTTCACTCCGAAGAGTCTCAGAGCGGCTCACAATCTTCTTTACCTTCCTCCCCCTCAACAGACACCCTGTGAGGTGGGTGGGGCTGGAGAGGGCTCTCACAGCAGCTTCCCTTTCAAGGACAACCTCTGCCAGAGCTATGGCTGACCCAAGGCCATGCCAGCAGGTGCAAGTGGAGGAGTGGGGAATCAAACCCGGTTCTCCCAGATAAGAGTCCGCACACTTAACCATTACCCCAAACTGGATAAACTTTCTTAGACTCCACATTTAGAAAAGCAAACAGTTTATTAGACTGCAAGTTTCTTTTATAGACAGAAAAGCAAACAGTTTATTAGACTCCAAGTTTCTTTTATAGACAGTTTATTAGACTCCAAGTTTCTTCTATAGTTAGAAAGGCAAAACAAGAGATTACATTAGTACAGTTGCTAGACTCCAAGTTTCTCTTTAGACAGAAGGCTTCAAATGGATAGAAAACAAAGCAGTTAGATAAACAGGACATTTCAGTTTCTCCTTTAGATAGAAGGCGTAAAATATATGGGCAGAGAACAAAGCAGAAAGTTGCACATTTAGAATTCAGTCAGGCATAAAGCATAAACTACAATAAAGCAATAATGAAAAATATAAGTTCCAACAGGGACTTCCCCTATTAGTTACATTTCCCCATTTAAAATCAAAGTCCCAAGTCTTAGTAAATGCTATGCTCTAGAATAAGTCTGAACATTTTCTCTGTGTTTGAGATCTCAAACCGAAGATGATTTAAAATCAGCAAAGGCTGTCCAGCAGAGAAACTCTCTGCAGAACAACTCGAGAAGTTCCAATTAGCTTGGCATGATCTGACACAGAGGCAGTGTAGCGACACTCTGGTCCACATCAGCAGCGTGGGCCAGAAAATTCACAGCTATATAGGCTCCAGTGACCCCATAACAGATCTGCAGGGTCATTTACTGTCAACAATTTTTACAGCCAACTGTAAACAATTTCAGCTAACTCAAAACAAATCATGGCTGAGATTGTCCCCGGTTTACTTCTACCTTTCACCCACTTTCTGGGTCTTTGCAAATGGCTGCTCCCGCCATCTTGTTTCCACCTTGCCATATAAGGATACTTACCATATATGGTACTTCCTGAAGAGGCAGCTTGAACCTTCGCCCACTAACCCACTTAAGTCTTAGATAGATGCTCTATGGGTCTGAAAGACTGAGACCTCTAGTGGCCAAATTCCATAACTGCAGCAAAGATTACAGAGAGAGATAGAGGGTTTTAAGATGTTTGAAGAGCTTAGTGCTCGTTTCATAAGAGCATGGCTACTTTCAGAAAGAAGAAGATGATATTGAATTTATATACCGCCCTCCACTCCGAAGAGTCTCAGAGCGGCTCACAATCTCCTTTGCTTTCCTCCCCCACAACAGACACCCTGTGAGGTGGGTGGGGCTGAGAGGGCTCTCCCAGCAGCTGCCCTTTCAAGGACAACCTCTGCCAGAGCTATGGCTGACCCAAGGCCATTCCAGCAGGTGCAAGTGGAGGAGTGGGGAATCTAACCCAGTTCTCCCAGATAAGAGTCCACACTCTTAACCACTACACCAAACTGGCTCTCCAAGAAAGAGCTCTTGTAGTCAATTTCATAAAGAGTCTGTTTAAGAGCATCAAGAGGGGCAACCCAAAATAAATTCCACCACATCCCCACCAGCTGGTCCGAGGGACCTGGCAACCCTATCTGGCAGTAGGCAACTTGGGCAGAGTTTTCTGGTGAGGATGCCAGAGAGAGGAAAGGAGAGCAAACTGAAGGAGGGGGAAGATAAAGGTAGGTTAGCTGGTGGGTGAGAAGGAGAAAAGAATGTGGGAAAAGGGGAGAGGCTATGGGGGCTTTCGGGGAAGGAAAAGAGGAAATAATAGGGGAAAGGGAAATAACATGCCTTCCACAACTCCTTTCAGGTTCCCCACTGGTTTTACTGAATCCTCATACCAAAATCAAATTTAGGGTTGCCGGGTCTGTGTTGGAAAATATCTTTGGGGGGTGGATCCGGGATAGGGTGAGGTTTGGGGAGGGGAGGGGCCTCAGCAAGGTACAATGCCATAGAGTCCACCCTTCAAGGCAGCCATTTTCTCCAGGGGAGCTGATCTCTGCCAGCTGGAAATCAGTTATAAAAGCGGGAGGTCTCCAGGCCCCACCTGGAGACTTGCAACCCTAATATAACTCTTGCTGGCCCTTGCAGAGAAGATCGAAGCAGATGTCTTGCCTAGCTTAGGGTTTGAAAACATACCAACTGGTTTGGGACAAAAGTGTAAAACTCTTTGACGTACTTATCTTTCTCAGTTTAGTGGCTATTCGCACAATTGGACCATTATGAGGATTTCTTCATTATGCAATATAAGAATAGCCACTAAATGAGAAAATGGTACAAGATTATACATGTAACCCCAAAACCAAACAGATTTCGTTAAGCAATGATGTCTTGTAATTCTAACTTCCTGCTTTGTGTAGCCCTTGTTTTGAACTGGCTTCCTTTGCCCTAGTGACAGTCACATAGCCATGGTGTGGTTAATATTCTACCTCTCTTGTCCCTCTTGTTCCTGCAGCCCATTTGCAAAATAGGCTGGCTGGTTGTCTTTGTCAGTTGAAAAAGTGTCTGTTGAGAACACATCATTTCATCTAAGTCTCATCTCAGAGCTGTCTCACAACCCTACATTCTCAGACTAGCAGTGTGCCTGTTCCCCCCCCCCCCCCAAAAAAAAGGATCTACGCAGCCCACTTTTACAGGAAATAGAATGCAATCTTTTCACATCAACCACAAACAAAAGACATGGAGGAAGGCAGTTGCAAAAAACTAATTAGCCAATGCAGACACCAAAACAGTATTAGAGAACTGAAATACGGTCATGACGAGTACAAGGCAATGGGTCAGAATTCAATCCCACACAATTATGACATTTGTCCGCAGAAAGTATTTCCATGTGAGAAATTACATCGCGGTATCTTGCTTGTAGGCCATCACATGAAAACAATGCAGTGGTATTTTGCTGTCCTTTGTTATGAAGGCCGGATCTGACATAAATGAGACCTTGTCGGGCTGGACTGGACCATGTTGGGCCGGGCCTCGTGTGAACCTATTTAACATTAGGTAGCAGAGATTCCTAGGAATTCCTAGGTATAGCTCGCGTTTCATATGCCACTTCTGGAATCATGTAGCCGCACCTATTGAATAGAGGTTTGAATAGAGGTTGAATCTTGCTGCCTCAAGATTAAGCCAAGTTCTGTTTCAGTACTGCTTGAGTCTACCAGTAGAGGACATCCGGATTCAGCAGGATTCTGTACCAATATGTATTTTCAGCATCTAGGATATGGACTGTTGCTTTAAGTAATAGACCTATGATGGGCATTGGATTTTGAGAAGCATTATAAAGAATGTATTTCATGAATGTAAATGAATACAAAAAAGCAAGTGTATAAGAAAAATATGTGTGCATGATTATTTGCTGTGCATATTACACAGTGGGTCTTTTGTATTATAGCAATCTGTACACTGTGGTTTCCTGTTGTGTTTAATCCCCAGATGGGGGCAGGGGATCCCCCGCTTCAAGGTCATCAGAAAGCAGCAAGGAAAATATCTGTTGGGCACTCCATTATTCCCTATGGAGACTGATTCTCATGGGGTATAAAGGAAAATTGATCCACGGGTATCTGGGGCTCTGAGAGGGCTGTTTTTTTGAGATAGAGGCACCAAATTTGTAGCATAGCATCCAATACCTCTCCTTAAATTGCCCTCTAAGTTTCAAAAACATTGAACCAGGGGGTCCACTTCTATGAGCCCAAAAGAAGGTGCTCCTATCCTTCATTATTTCCAGTGGAGGGAAGGCATTTAAAAGGTGTGCGGTCCCTTTAAACATGACGACCAGAACTCCCTTTGGTGTTCAATTATGCTTGTCACAACCTTGCTTCTGGCTCCACCCCCAAAGTCTCCAGATATTTCTTGAAATGGACCTGGCAACCCTACCTTGGCACCAGAGAGAGATGGAGGGGGGGGGTGTTATTGCCAGACCCAGGTTGAGAAACTCCTGGAGATCTGAGGATGGAGCCTGGGGAGGACAGGGACTTCAGTGGGGTATAATGCCATCGATTTCACCATTTTCTTCAGGGGAACTGATATCTGTAGTCTAGAGATAAGCTATAATTCCAGGGAAATCCAAGGTCCCACTTGGAGGCTGGCATTCCTAGCCCCACCCATAGCTGGAGCCCCACAAGACAAGGACCCAAGTGGCAGGAGTCCTGGGGTGAAGTCAGATGTTCATAAAATCCTGCTACGGGCATGAGTGGAGTCCAGAAGCATGTCGGATTTTAAGCGGTTGTCCAAACATCAGCATCTGCAAATGGTAGTTAGCTTGTTCGAGTCCCACGTTGAGATGACTGGGGCGCAGATTAATTTGATACTGCTTTAAATCCAGAACAAAATTCTTCTGATGGTTCCTGAGCGGAATTTTTCTGTTTGAATGCTCCATCGTTGGCGACTCGTCAGAATCGCACCACCGCTTCCCTCCCAAAGCCCCCTGCAAGTGATATCACTGCGCCAGTGAATGAGCGAGCGAATGTTGGCTCGATAAATCGTTTACCCACCCCTATGTCCGGAAACAAAAATCACTTTTGAAAGTAGATGTGAACTAGATGTGAACTGATTTGAATTCCTGGGTTTTTTTCTGCACGCGTAGTGCTCGTGCTGGAAAAGTAGTGCTAACGGACTAGCAAAACTGTTAGTGATCCGACCCATTTAAAAGTGACACGCTGCAGATAGTGGGCATCACTGCGCCTGCGCTAATGCAGATTGACATCTCATGAAACGAGGTCTGGTAGAGCACTCTGATCGACCAGCGACGGGACCTACATGGGATAGAACGGGAGCCTGGCTGTTGTCTGATCGGAAAATTGGTTGTGCGGATTATAATAGAGGCGCGTTGGAGGTGGATTTAATGGTGAGTGTGACCGCACCCCTGGAGAACTTGAATACAGATGTGCCTTCAGGTCCTGGGCTGCGGCTGAGTTCCCTTTTGCCAGGCAGGAAAACAGTAAACATAAGGGCAGAAGCAAGGCAAGACACAACAGCACCCTCAAAAGGCTACGTCACCTCTCTCAAATAGCTCACTGGAGAAGGGTGCTGACAATTAGGAAGCATGGGTTTGAGCTCCAAAAGCAGCCAAAAGGCAAAAGTGGTAGCCAAAAGGCAAAATCCACCATTCACCTGGCAAAACAGCAGCAAGGCATTAGGCAGAAGATCACAGAGCCAACTGGGCGTGCGTAAAGGAGAAGCATAGGCAACTCTGATGTCACCACTAGCCATAGGGAGCCAATCAGGATGTTCAGCCAATAACCTGATGGCAAAGTTTGAGAAATCCAATCCACTCTTTGGGATAGAGTTTAGTCCACCTGTGCCCTAGGAGGCTCTGTGGTAGCATACAGGGTTTATTGAATGCTGGCTTTTGCACGGCAGCCTACCTCTTTAATGTTTTTTCTCTTTGCTTTATGGTAGTGTTAGTGTTTTTTTTACTCGGAAGGCCTCTCTGTTGCATTAGTGGCCGGCGGTCCGTTATTGTCTTGTTGCAAAATCCTGTTGCAGTGAAAGTCATTCAAAGCAAACTCCAAAGCATGGGTTGGATTATTTCTCAGACTCTGAGAGCAAAGGGGGCATGGCAAAAACTGGCACGGCCCACTGGAACGACACTGATACAGCATGTGATCCATGCACAGGAAGAATCCTGAGGCAGTTCAACTGTGTACAGCTGATATTTTGCCCCTGCAGACAATATTGTGGTGGATCATCAGACAGCCCTACTGATGATACATTAATCATTTATATTGGCCCATCTTTACAATGCTCTCTCAAACATCCAAAAGGCCCATCACAGCTATCATGCGCCCCTCCCACCTCCACACCAAGTTGCATGACTTATCAGATACGGGCAGTGCTATGGGGAAAATGTGAGACCCAAATTCCAAGCCTCGTTCTCCCTTGCAACAGACACATGTGCCCCCTCAGATGATCCCCCCCCCCAGTCCATTCCCCATGTGACTTGACATCAGGGGTGTGGCCTAATATGCAAATGAATTCCTGCTGGGCTTTTTCTACCAAAAAAGTCCTGATTAAGACCATCAAACCTTGAGAAAGAATCTTTTCTAAACAAATGTTACCAGGACTATGAAGAAAGGTTAAAACGCTTGGGGCCTTGAGCTTGGAGAAACGTCGACTGAGGAATGACATTCACCGTGAATTTTGTAGTTCCCATGTGAGTTCTTACCTATCAAGACTATTGGTCTCCATCACATTCAGGCTAATTTTCTTGAAAGTGAAGGCCTGAACCTTAAGGACTCACTGAGACAACCACTGACCACAAACTGAGTGGTGGTAGTGGTTAAAGTGTCAGACCAGCAAGCTTCCATGAGGCAGAGTGGGGATTTTGAACCTTGGTCTCCCAGAATCTGGGTGACCTTAGGCCAGTCATATACTCTGCCTAAATAATGTATGCTGTTTCAGCCATGTTGATCCTGGAACTAAAATAAACTAAGAACATGATACCTGCTTGGGCTCATTCACACATCTCATCCCTCTGTGCTTTTGAAATACCTCTATATACAGATCTAGACAAAAGAAACAATGCAAGAAACAGCTCACTAAATACGTCTTCTCCCAGCTCTCTAAACCTGTCATTCCCACCCATTCACAGCAAAAAGAGCTTTCAGACCCCCGTGTGCTACATAAATGGATCCATAGACAAACCGCTGAATTTAAACTGCTGCGCCACCAGCAAAAGTAGAGTTCGCACACACAGCACTACCTTGCTCCCCAATGGAATATTTTGTTCAGTGTTTGTAGACAAAGCATAAGGAAATACTGTTAGAAGGAGGAAAATAAAGGGTTTTCTTCAACAAAATTCTCAGGAAACAGGCAGATAGCAGCCTAGGCTTTTCAGTTTCAAGCAGCAGGTTTATCTTGAGAATCTTAAAGGATGCTGATTCCTGGACATACCAGCAGGCATGGTCTCTCTCACACGTGAATCATCTACAATTGCGGTTCCTTATTAGAAAAAAAAAATCACTTTTGGAAAGACTTACAGTGGCTTTTTCCTGGCGTCTGCCCCCTTTTTTTTTTAGCATATGAAACATTCCCATAAAGCCTCAACATAAATAAACAACATAGGTCTACAAGGGAGGATTTCTATTAGAGAGATAAAGGATCACTTTGTGCACTAACTCAATTCCTTCTCCCTGAACACAGTACCAGATTTGGACTTTACTTAATATAAACACTGTCCGGACAACCCAAATCTCTCTTACCTTTTCTGACCTGACCAACTGTGTTCTTCTCGGACTGACCAGGAAATAGAAGCGAAAGAGAAATTCCCCTTGTCTTTGCAGAAAGTTAGTTCAGCAGGCCTTTCTCAAGCGCTCATTCCTGTCCTCTGTTGTCTGTCCCTTCTTATTTTGTACAGAGATTGCAATTCCCTGATTCAAGCCACAGTTTCCCAGCCCCCCCCCAGTTCCTCTGCTGGAAACAAAATTCGCAGGCAGAGGCAGCCACCGGTCCGTGCCCTTAGTTCCTTTCGACGTCAGCATGATCTCTGAGCCCGCCAGGCGGCGCTCCTCAACGGAATGCTGGGACATGCAGTTTAACTCCTTCAATGACCCTTCATTGAGAAAAGAGGACGTCAGGTTTTAGAAGCTAGGAGGCGTTCCACGGGGCTGAGGAATGTCCAAAGTAGAACGTTCCCTTTGGCCACGTCTTCTGCTGTCTTTTATCGCAGAGAAACTGGAGTCTTGCGGCAGACAAACAAGATTTTATTCCGGCATAAATTTTCGAGTACAAGAGCCCACTTTGAGATGTGCGTGTAGAGCGTCTTCTCTAGACAGATACTCGCTCGCTCCCTCCCTCCCCGCCGGGCGGGCAGGCTGGCCAGGAGGCGCAGCAGCAGTGCAAGGAGGAGCAGGAGGTGGCGGCAGCCCCTTCCTGGGCGGCGATGCGGCAGCTGGTGCTGGTGGCGGCGCTGCTAGCCGGAGCGCCCTGGCAGCCAGGTAAGAGGGAGCCGCTCGGACCCCCTCCCCCCTCGGCGGGGCAGCCGCAGCCAGGCCGCCGGGCCTGCAGGGAGGGCGGGGCGCCTCGGCCTCCGAGCTTGAGCCGTCCGGGCAGGGCTGGCTGCGGGGCTGAGTGCAGGCGGCGTCTCCCCGACTGCTGCTGGGAGCGGCTGGGCATCCGGCCGGGTCCCAGGGCACCCAGTGGGCGAGCAGGGAGGGGCGCCCGGGCTTGGCCTCCCTCTCCAGGCCCCTCCGCGCAGGCTGCCAGCCTCCAGGCGCACGACGCCACCACCGGCTCCAGCGGGAAGCCCCGGCCCGCGCTGCAGCCGAAGAGCCCCGCCAGGGCTTCCTTCTCCTCCAACTCCTCCTCGGGATTTTGGCGAACCCGGGATTTCAGTGGTCCTGGGCCAGCCAACCCGTGAGGTGGGAATTTGGGGGCAGGGGCGGGACTTTCCCGGGTGGGCGGGACAGTCTGGCCACCCTAGCTGTAACTTCAGGATACACTAGTATAATGCTTAACCAGCTCCCTAAGCTCATTTAGCTCAGGACTGAACGGTTAGTTTCAAACCACTATAGGTGCAGCATGTTGTTTCCAAATATTCAGATGAGTATGGTCATACTGTACTATCTTGTATCACTGTATATGATCATAAAATGTACATCACGTCTGCCAGTCTGGTCTCTGTCCATTCTTGCCTAGTAATACAAAGCTCTCTAAAGCATTACACTGGTGCGCAATGCACCAACTACCCTGGAGGCAAGGCAGACCATCAGATTTGGAATTCACCACCCCACATGAAGACAGAGTTTGTATGGAGAAAGGGTGGCCACATGCAACTCTTTCACACACATTGTGCAGCTCCCAGAAGTCGAGGAACTTAATGCATGCTTATTCTCGAGTAAGCGTGCTTAGCATCAGGACTTCAGTCAGCCTCTGAGCACTGATCCGTAGGTATTTCTGCCATGAGTGAGGTAGGGAAGGAGGGGGAAATAGGCAGACTTCCAAGTTCTTCTCCTCCACCACAGAGTTCATCTGGACACCTAGAGTGGGGAAAGAGAGTGCAAGAGCTAAGGGAACCACTGGAAGGAGGGATGGAATTAAAGAGGGAGGTGCATAATTCCTCCATTGTTTAATAGCTCTTGTAGGAGCTGTATCTACTAACCTTGGTGTCAAGGCAAAGAGAGATGCATAATGATGCAAACGGTGGTCAGTGATTTATATGGTGCATTTGTGTTTCCTTCTCCCACTGGTACAAAAAAAAAAAAATCCCCAATGTTCCCTTATGCTGGTCTTATGGGGACTGTTATTCCCAGCATTTGCTTTTAAAAAGTCTCCTTCTAGCATTGTGATGTTGTAAAGTGCACACATATGCATCTTACCTTTCTGTGCAAAGGAAGTATTAAGAGTTTTAATAAAGATGTGTGTGCAATATTTGTTCATGTCGCAGCTCTCAAACATCTGACATTTATTTTATGTGGCTCTTACGTTAAGCAAGTTTGGCCACCCCTAGTATGGAGGGACTGAGTCCTCCCTTGGAAACATCACCAGATCAGGAGATACTCTCAAGAGTTCTGAATGACCTACTTCCAGCATCTGAAAATATCTTCCAATACCAACAAACACTGGAGTCCTAGTGAGTCAGAACATTAATGCGGTTCTGTTTGGGGGCATTTGCAATCTTTTTTTTTTTTTTTAAACCCGAAAACAAAACAATTCATAGCCAGGCTGTTAATTTGTAGTATATTTTAAAACTATTAATTTACATTAGGGTTTGTAGAATCTTTCGGGATCAAGTGCCGTGATCCCGAAAGATTCTACAAACTCTAATGATGTTACCAGCCGTGAAAACCTGAAATCTTTATTAATTTACAGCTCATTAATTTAAATATATATATATCATTTTTAAAATGTTACAATGCTTATATATTTGTTACTTTTTTCATTTAGGAAAGACTTGGTGAGTCTTGACCCACTTTTAGATCCCAACTCACAAGTTAAGAACCAATGCATTAGGTGCTTCCCAAGAGTCAGACTGCTGATGATAAAACCTTTTCCTTAGCTACAAATACACAATATATGCCTACCATAGGTGCAAATCTCAGAAGCACAGGCAATTTTTCCTTAGTTCACAAAAGTGTATGACATTCCCACAGTCATTCAACATTTCTGAGAAAGAGGAGGAAGGTGTTTTAAAAATACATCCCTGATGAGTTCTTACACCAACTCCTTCAAAACATATGGCTTCTTTATACCATTTGCAGAGTCAAAATGAAATAAACAGTCATTTCCCCATTCCAGCATAAAAGCAACATAATACCATAGGGTTACAAGATGTCCTCCTTTTAGAGGACATGCCCTCTTTTTTTGTATATCATCTTTTGGGATCTTTAAAAAAATCTGATGAAAATATCCGTTTTGCATTGGAAGGCTAGGAATATTCCTAGTTAGTAGCATTTATCACAGCTTCAACATTAAAAAGGTAAAGGTAGTCCCCTGTGCAAGGACCGGTCGTTTCTGACTCTGGGGTGAAGTTGCTTTCACAATGTTTTCATGGCATACTTTTTACGGCTCTGAGACTCTTCCGAGTGGAGGGCGGGATATAAATCCAATATCTTCTTCTTCATCTTCCAAAGAGTCTCAGAGCGGCTCACAATCTCCTTACCTTCCTCCCCCACAACAGACACCCTGTGAGGTAGATGAAGACATTGGATTTATATCCCGCCCTCCACTCCGAAGAGTCTCAGAGTGGTTCACAATCTCCTTTCCCTTCCTCCCCCACAACAGACATCCTGTGAGGTGGGTGGGGCTGAGAGGGCTTTCACAGCAGCTGCCCTTTCAAGGACAACCCTTGCCAGAGCTATGGCTGACCCAAGGCCATGCTAGCAGGTGCAAGTGGAGGAGTGGGGAATCAAGCCCGGTTCTCCCAGATAAGAGAGCTATGGCTGACCCAAGGCCATGCCAGCAGGGGCAAGTGGAGGAGTGGGGAATCAAACCTGTTTCTCCCAGATAAGAGAGCTAAGGCTGACCCAAGGCCATGCTAGCAGCTGCAAGTGGAGGAGTGGGGAATCAAACCCGGTTCTCCCAGATAAGAGAGCTATGGCTGACCCAAGGCCATGCCAGCAGGGGCAAGTGGAGGAGTGGGGAATCAAACCCGGTTCTCCCAGATAAGAGAGCTATGGCTGACCCAAGGCCATGCCAGCAGGGGCAAGTGGAGGAGTGGGGAATCAAACCCCGTTCTCCCAGATAAGAGAGCTATGGCTGACCCAAGGCCATGCCAGCAGCTGCAAGTGGAGGAGTGGGGAATCAAACCCGGTTCTCCCAGATAAGAGAGCTATGGCTGACCCAAGGCCATGCCAGCAGGGGCAAGTGGAGGAGTGGGGAATCAAACCCGGTTCTCCCAGATAAGAGAGCTATGGCTGACCCAAGGCCATGCCAGCAGGGGCAAGTGGAGGAGTGGGGAATCAAACCCGGTTCTCCCAGATAAGAGAGCTATGGCTGACCCAAGGCCATGCCAGCAGGTGCAAGTGAAAGAGTGGGGAATCAAACCCGGTTCTCCCAGATAAGAGAGCTATGGCTGACCCAAGGCCATGCTAGCAGGTGCAAGTGAAAGAGTGGGGAATCAAACCCGGTTCTCCCAGATAAGAGAGCTCTGGCTGACCCAAGACCATTCCAGCAGGTGCAAGTGAAAGAGTGGGGAATCAAACCCGGTTCTCCCAGATAAGAGTCCGCACACTTAACCACTACACCAAACTGGCTCTCTTACAATCACCTTCCCTTCCTCCCCCACAACAGACACCCTGTGAGGTGAGTGGGGCTGGAGAGGGCTCTCACAGAAGCTGCCCTTTCAAGGACAACTCTTGCAAGGGCTCTGGCTGACCCAGCAGGTGCAAGTGAAAGAGTGGGGACTCAAACCCGGTTCTCCCAGATGAGAGAGCCATGGCTGACCCACGGCCATGCCAGCAGCTGCAAGTGGAGGAGTGGGGAATCAAACCCGCACACTTAACCACTGCACCAAACTGGCTGTCTGCACAAGCTTTCCCTTTTCCTCTTCCTTTACACGTTTGCATTTAAGTCGCCTTCGTCCTGAACAGAGTTATCGAAGTACAAACAAGCTTTGCCCAACAAATGCTGGAGACTCCCATCCCCATGCAGCTCCTGCATGCCCAGCATCCCTGCAGCCGGAGCGGTAAGAGAGCGCCCTGCCCATCAAGGGGAGCAGGCGGCTGTGGGCGGGGCGGGGCGGGGCGCGGCTTGCCATTGGCAGGCTGCTTGTGGGGTGAGCGGCGTGACCGCGGCGGCGGGATCCCGTCGTCGCGTTGCACTTCGGGAAGTCTCTCCGAAGCGAGCCTGCACTACGTTTCCCAGCGTGCCTTGCGAGCAGAGAGCGGCCGGGGGGAAGCGAGCGGAATCTCGCAGCGCACTCTGGGAAGCGTAGGACGCTCGTGCCGAGGGCGACGGTTCAACCGCCGCCGCCTCGTCGGTTGTGCTCTGCGCGAGGCCGTGCCCAGTATCGAGGTGGGCGGCGTTGCGGCACCCGGAGGAAGATCGCCGCCGCCGCCCTGAATGCTCTGCCCGCTGGGGAGGCGCTGAGCTCCGCCCCCCACCCGGTGTCGGCCGCCATTTTATGCTGGCGAGAGTCCAGCTAGAAAAGGAGAAGGAAGGACGGGCGGTGCTGTGGGTGGGTCCGGCCCGGCGGGAAAGCTCCCCCCGCTTCTCTCCGCATCCGGGGATCTCAGCCTCAGGCGCCCCACGGAAGCGGTGTCGAAGCTCCCGTCTTTCTCTTCGACCTGCCTCCCTCCTTCCCTGCCCCGCAGCACCTGGCGTCGCCTCCGCCCACCGTTTGAGCGGCTTGCACCTGCTTCCCTTCCCCGGGGTCTGCCTCTCAGTCAGGGCGTGGAGCCCGCCCCGCAGCTCAAGCCGAAGTGCCTGTCCGTCGGGAGTGCAGCTCCGGAGACATGAAGATCAAAGATGCCAAGAAGCCATGTAAGAGCCCTTAGCGTTGCTTGTGAAGCTGCCTTCTACTGAATCAGACCCTCGGTCCGTCAAAGTCAGTATTGTCTGCTCAGACTGGCAGCCGCTCTCCAGGGTCTCAAGCTGAGGTTTTTCACACCTATTTGCCTGGACCCTTTTTTGGAGATGCCAGGGATTGAACCTGGGACCTTCTGCTTCCCAAGCAGATGCTCTACCACTGAGCCACTTGTCCCTCCTGCATATGAAGCTGCCTTCTACTGAATCAGACCCTGGGTCCGTCAAAGTCAGTATTGTTTGCTCAGACTGGCAGCGGCTCTCCAGGGTCTCAAGCTGAGGTTTTCCACACCTATTTGCCTGGACCCTTTTTTGGAGATGCCAGGGATTGAACCTGGGACCTTCTGCTTCCCAAGCAGATGCTCTACCACTGAGCCACTTGTCCCTCCTGCATATGAAGCTGCCTTCTACTGAATCAGACCCTGGGTCCGTCAAAGTCAGTATTGTTTGCTCAGACTGGCAGTGGCTCTCCAGGGTCTCAAGCTGAGGTTTTTCACACCTATTTGCCTGGAACCTTTTTTGGAGATGCCAGGGATTGAACCTGGGACCTTCTGCTTCCCAAGCAGATGCTCTACCACTGAGCGACCATCCTTCCCTGTGTCTCTCCAGGGTCTCAAGCTGAGGTTTTTCGCATCTCTTTGCCCGGACCCTTTTAGTTGGAGATGCCGGGGATTGAACCTGGGACCTTCTGCTTCCCAAGCCGATGCTCTACCACTGAGCCACCGTCCTTCCCTGTGTCTCTCCAGGGTCTCAAGCTGAGGTTTTTCGCATCTCTTTGCCCGGACCCTTTTAGTTGGAGATGCCGGGGATTGAATCTGGGACCTTCTGCTTCCCAAGCAGATGCTCTACCACTGAGCCACCGTCCCTCCTACATATTAAGCTGCCTTATACTGAATCAGACCCTCAGTCCATCAAAGTCAGTCTTGTCTACTCACTGGCAGCGGCTCTCCAGGGTCTCAAGCTGAGGTTTTTCACACCTATTTGCCTGGACCCTTTTTAGTTGGAGATGCCGGGGATTGAACCTGGGACCTTCTGCTTCCCAAGCAGATGCTCTACCACTGAGCCACAGCCCCTCCCTGTGTCTGTACAGGGTCTCAAGCTGAGGTTTTTCATGCCTACTTGCCTGGACCCTTTTCAGTTGGAGATGCCGGGGATTGAACCTGGGACCTTCTGCTTCCCAAGCAGATGCTCTACCACTGAGCCACCGTCCCTCCTACATATGAAGCTGCCTTATACTGAATCAGACCCTTGGTCCATCAAAGTCAGTATTGTCTACTCAGACTGGCAGTGGCTCTCCAGGGTCTCAAGCTGAGGTTTTTCACACCTATTTGCCTGGACCCTTTTTAGTGGAGATTGCAGGGATTGAACCTGGGACCTTCTGCTTCCCAAACAGATGCTCTACCACTGAGCCACCCTGGTGGGAAGGGAAAGCAGGGAAGTGCCTTTGGGTGATGGATTGCTGGACCCAGCCCATCATTTCTGGCTTGTCCTTTGTGGGGTACTTCCTGTATCCTTCAGATCATTGGTCCCCAACCTTTTTGGCACTAGGGACTGGTTTAGTGGAAGACAATTTTACCATGGACCAGGTGGGGTGGGGTGGGGCAGCCTGAGATGACAAACCCCCCAGCACCACTGGTCTGTGGAAAAATTGTCTTCCATGAAACCAGTCCCTGGTGCCAGAAAGGGTGGGAGCCACTGCCTTAAACAGTACTTTTGAGTTAGCTGAGTGCAAGAGCTAATTCAGGATAGTAACCCATCATATGAACATATGAAGCTGCCTTATACTGAATCAGATCCTTGGTCCATCAAAGTCAGTATTGTCTACTCAGACTGGCAGCGGCTCTCTAGGGTCTCAAGCTGAGGTTTTTCACACCTATTTGCCTGGACCCTTTTTTAGTGGAGATGCTGGGGATTGAACCTGGGACCTTCTGCTTACCCAGAAGATGCTCTACCACTGAGCCACCATCCCTCCCTACCCTCCCGTTTCCTTTCATTCTGATTTGACCGCGCTGTGACTGCTAATATCTTATGGGTAACTTCAAGGAAAGAAAAAAAAAAGTGCCTTGTTAGCAGTGTTAACTTAGGTGAAGACTAGTTTGCAATTTGTGTCCTTTGAACGTAGATTTATCAGTTGACTGGTTTATGACGAGGGATAGTGGGTCAAATCTGATGCAGTGTTGGCTTTCTCTTACTCTTGCTGTGAAACATTTGGCTGCAGTGAGTACTAAGATGTAATTCTACATCACTTAATACATTGCATCCTTTCTGCACAGTAAACACCCTCTTAAGTAAAAAACATGCAAACTCTAAATTTTAACTTTCAGTGATCACACCTATTGATGTTTCATTATTTATTTATGATTAACATGTGGAATTCACTGCCACAGGAGGTGGTGGCAGCTACAAGCATAGCCAGCTTCAAGAAGGGGTTAGATAAAAATATGGAGCAGAGGTCCATCAGTGGCTATTAGCCACAGTGTGTATATATATGTGTATGTGTGTATATATATATATGTGTGTGTGTGTGGACTGGATGGGCCATTGGCCTGATCCAACATGGCTTCTCTTATGAACATAAGAGAAGCCATGTTGAATCAGGCCAAGGGCCCATCTAGTCCAACACTCTGTGTCACACAGTGGCCAAAATTTTATTTATATATATATATATATATATATATATATATATATATATATATATATATATATATACACACATACATACACACACACACACATGCGTAGTGTACATGTGATGGGGAGTTGTAGCTTCTGTGATTTCCCTGTGCCTTATAGTAGCCTATTAGCTTGACTGACCTTTGGTGTCAGTTTAAGATTTGCTTTGAACTGTGTGGTTATGATAGCTGGTTTGTTTGTTTTTTTGGTTTTTTACAATGCAGGTGATTTTGTGATAAACTTAATGCATCTTTGTCACACGGTTTTGATGATGTTCCTGTGTTTTTAAAGGAAAAGCTGAGGTCAGATTGCTGGTTTTCTGTTATTTGCATATTTGACATTCTAATTGTCTAAATAACAGGTGAGCATGCAGTATGCATGTCTAGTCTAAAGACAGCCACCTAATCATACTGCGATTTATTTCTGAGTAATTTCACCAGATATTCTAAAATACTCATATTTACTGAAAGGAAGGCCACTTTGAATTTAAGACAAACTGCCCCTCCCCCCCCCCCCCCCCAGTTATACCTTCCAGAATTTTACTGAATACTAAGATGTATGTGAAGGTAAGATGATCTCCTTTATTTTTCAGGGCAGGGGACCCCTAGTCTTTTATTGGAGTAAATACTGTAGCTCAATAGTATGATTTAATTTTGTAAGACCTTAGTTCATGGCATGTAGGAAATCTCATACAAGTTTTGTGGTTTTGGTGGTAACCTTGAAAATGTACTGTGGTTTATAACTTACAATGTGTAATGGTTAAGTGGGTTAAGTTTGATTCAGTCATAGAATCATCAAAACCAGACCACCCACATAAAAAGTAACTTGTGTTTAAAAAAAGAGAGAGATGGTTTCTATAGACTTGGGGAACTTGCCAGGCTTGCAAGTGAAATTCCCATGTTGTAAATTAAGTAACAAAAATGTCACGTGGAGGACTGAGCATGCTCCACTAGGCAAGAAATACTGAGAACAGTTCAGAGTTGAAAGGGAGTGGTGGGGAAATAAGCCTGTGCAGACACTCAGAGGAGGGGGTGGCTTCCCACTTAATCACATATTTCCCTTCTTCTCTGTTCCCTCCCTGCTTTCCTACAAGCTCATGGGCCAACAGCTTGTAATAACAAAAATAGTCCAAGGAAATAACACTTACGGTACTTTATGGGACTTGGCAGAAAGAGGGTGGTCAGTTTTCTGTTGCTTCTCTTGAGAAATCTTTCTTTTCAGATTTCTTCTGAACAGCAGAGAAATAGCTGGCTCAGGTCTTGAATGGTGTGTGTTGAACAAAGCAATAATAATCCTATTGGTTGATTAGAACCACCACAAGTTATCTGATTTCTAGTGTCCTTGATTCTGATACAAAACCTCAGAGATAAAATGTTTACTGATAACATTGCAAAGACTTGATACAGCTTAGCTCTTATGTGTCAAATATGCCACCATGAGGAAAGAGTACGTTAAATAACCAGTATTCCAAATGCACTATGGAAAAGTATATACCTTTTGCACATACAATATAAAATTTAGACAAAGGTACAAAAATATGTACATAAATCCCAGCTTAATGTATAATACTGTAAACTGAAAAAACAGAAGTTGGATTTTGGGACTGTCATCCATATAGCGTGTTCCTGGCGTCCAAGTTGCCATTCCATATATAAGAAATGTGGTATTAGCGAGTCAGACTGTATATAGAGCACCACTTTTCTGCTGCACTACCGTAAACTGCCCCCAGATAGCCTGTAAACGTAGGCAGGCGTGCTCATGTTTAAAGCTAAACTGCTGTTGTGTTGACAGAAGCTAGCCAAGTTTGAAGTTCACATAGTCAAGTTTTATTGCTCAAAGAGATATAAACATTTAGCTTTGGCTTAACTGTTTCAGGTACATTTTAGTTGCAAGAAGTACCTACAGTTTCTGAGAAGGTTCTACTTAATTTTCTAAATGACAAATATTATGGTCAGGGCTACATAACAAAGGAAAGTGTATTAAGTATCTGATGTTTTCAGATGCAATTACTGTGACCTTATTTTATCTTGAGAAGAATTTCAGGCACTTATGCTTGAGCTTAAAGAGTAAAACAGTGGGAGATTACTGTGTTTCAACAAGGGACTTCTGTTTTTTTTAAACGCTCCTTTCTTATGCAACTGTATGAAAAAAATCAGCTGGAATCCAGATTTTCTAGTTTTCACTTAATAATTTACCAGAGTTTAGCCACAGACGTGCTCCTCTTAGAAGTTGTTCTATGTGTTTGTAAGGCCTGCGTTGTGCCGGTAGTCCTTAAAAATTCTCAACACACGAATACTTCTGATCTGCGGATTAAGGTATTAGTGTATTATACAAAATCGCACACAAATAAAGTACATCAGCTTCATGAAAATAGCATTTTTCAGAACCCCTGAGAATACTTCCTTGCTGAGCGATATAAATTCGCATTGGTAGAAATACATCATTTATCATTGGATTACCTTGGATATTATGCCCAATACTTGTACTAGAAAATCTGTTATTGCTGGTGATTTATGGATGATGTCTACCTGCAAATAGGGTTTACTCAGGAGTGGACTGTTCTTCAGGGTTTGTAAGTGCCATAATCATGCTTAGCATTCTTGATTAATCATTTAATAATGCTGAAGTGCTTGCAGCTGAGGAGTCTGATTCAGTATTCATATGCACCAATTTACTAACAGTGACTTTATTTTTCTGCAGCTTTTCCATGGTTTGGTATGGACATTGGGGGAACCCTGGTGAAGCTTGCTTATTTTGAACCTATTGATATCACTGCAGAAGAAGAGCAGGAAGAAGTTGAGAGCTTGAAGAGCATTCGTAAATACTTGATGTCAAATGTAGCGTATGGGTCCACTGGCATCCGTGATGTCCACCTTGAACTCAAGGACTTGATACTCTTTGGGAGGAAGGGAAATTTGCACTTTATCAGATTTCCAACCCATGATTTGCCTACGTTTATTCAAATGGGAAGAAATAAAAATTTTTCGACGTTGCATACAGTGCTATGTGCCACTGGTGGGGGTGCCTATAAATTTGAAGAAGATTTTCGCACAGTAGGTAGTTCATTCTCAGTTGCATCTTCTGTATGTTTGTTGTTAAAGGATGATCTTGTCTCAGAAATGAAGTGATTCAACCGTCAGATTATTGCTTTTGCTGTTGCAAGCAGGGTTTGGAATAGTCAAAATACTTCTAATTTGCATGTGTTGCCTCCTGAAAGTGCTTTTCAGTAGAGTAGGCACTTTACTTTGTTAGGAAGCAGATGGTCTCCAAACTCTATCATGGAGGTCCATAATAAGTATTTCTGCATGTTATATTTAAATTCTCTATTTACTTGTGTTGTTCTTTTTCATTTCCTCCCACGCCCAGTAAAGATATTCAGACTTTCTTTTCCATGCAGACAGGGAGTTTAGGCAGTCTGCTCAGGCCTACAAGTCTGTTTAAAATGTTGCCCCAGCAATGGTTCTAGAAGTAGACACTAAGTACACGTGATCAGTGATGCAATTTGAGGGCTCTCATTCTTTCTCATTTAGGGGGACAAATACTGTGTGTAGATTATGTGGTTGCTTTGTTTGTTTGCTTGATAATATGCCTTAATGTCATAGCAGTGCTGAAACTGTTGATTCCACCTGCATGGAAGACTTACTGGAGAGAACCTACCGTATTTTTCGGACCATAAGACGCACTCCCCCCCCCAAAAAAAAAGTGTGGGGGGAGTGTGTGCGTCTTATGGAGCAAAGGTACCTTCCTCTGGGGGGGGGGCGATCCGCTGCCTTCGCCTCTGAACCCAGCGCTTCCCCCGCGCCTGCCTGCCTGGCTCCAGCTTCTTCCAGCAAGTGCTGGGATCGCTCCACGCTGCCCCCACCGCAAACCCAGCACTTCGCGAGCGCCGGCTGCGGAGGGGGCAACGTGCTCCCTCCGTGCCTGTCTCCCTGGCTCCAGCTCTGACGCTTACAGCAAGCGCCAGGATCACTCCCTCTGCCCTCCGATCCCGGCGCTTGCTGTAAGCATCAGAGTTGGAGCCAGGTAGACAGGCACGGAGGAAACACCCGCCCCCTCTGCAAACCCAGCGCTTTGCGAGCGCCGGCTGTGGAGGGGGCGGCATGCTTCCTCCGTGCCTGTCTGCCTGGCTCCAGCTCTGATGCTTACAGCAAGCGCCGGGATCGCTCCCTCCGCCCTCCGATCCTGGCGTTTGCTGTAAGCATCAGAGCTGGAGGAGGCACGGAGGAAGCACGTTGCCCCCTCCGCAGCCGGCGCTCGCGAAGCGCTGGGTTTGCGGTGGGGGCAGCTGGAGCCAGGCAGGCGCAGGGGAAGCGCCGGGATCGGAGGCGGAGGCAGCGGATCGCCCCCCAGGAGGAAGGTGCGTCCTATGGTCCGGAGCGCCTTATGGACCGAAAAACACGGCACTTGTCATATTACAGACTTTTAAATTATGAAAAATAATTAGATAATGGTGACTAGATATAATTAGATAATGGTGACTAGCACAGCATTTCTTTTTAAGCCTGTTTAGTAGTAATATAAACGACACTGCTGTTTATTGACTTGATATCTCATTATTGATATCTATATCACTGCATTTTAAAAACACATGAACACTGGAGTCATTTAGCTGCTTAATGAGCCAGTTTGGTGTAGTGGTTAAGTGTGCGAACTCCTATCTGGGAGAACTGGGTTTGATTCCCCACTCCTCCACTTGCACCTGCTGGAATGGCCTTGGGTCTGCCATAGCTCTGGCAGGGGTTGTCCTTGAAAGGGCAGCTGCTGTGAGAGCCCTCTCCAGCCCCACCCACCTCACAGGGTGTCTGTTGTGGGGGAGGAAGGTAGAGGAGACTGTGAGCCGCTCTGAGACTCTTCGGAGTGGAGGGCGGGATATAAATCCAATATCTTCTTCTTCATCTTCTTAATATCTTTTGTAGTCCATTTTAAACTTTCATATGTAACTTTTCCTTTAAAATACCATCTGATACTATTTTTCTTCCAGGAAGAAGAACATTTTAAAAATGCAAATCAACATCATTTCAGTAGGAGAATTTGCTTCCTCTACTTCTAGTGCATGCTAAGTTTCTTCAGTATCTGTTAATCTGAATATGTTGGTTTCACATGTCATTTGTATCTTCACAGATTGGAAATCTCCAGCTACACAAACTAGATGAACTTGACTGTCTTGTTAAAGGCTTGCTGTATATAGATTCTGTCAGTTTTAATGGGCAGGCAGAGTGCTACTACTTTGAAAATGCGTCAGAACCTGAACGGTGCCAAAAGATGCCTTTTAATCTGGATGATCCATACCCTTTGCTGGTTGTAAACATTGGTTCAGGAGTCAGTATTTTAGCTGTCCATTCCAAAGACAACTATAAGAGAGTAACTGGAACAAGGTAATAATTTTAATGCATGCCAAGTTAGAACGTTACATAGAATTAGGATCTGGAATGTCAGATATTCATTATGAATGTACCTTTGAGCATGATGGACAGGCTTTGTTGCTCTTGGTAATGCATTGGAAAATGTGCTTTATAAACACTTGTTGTATGTTTATTACGCTTTTCGTGACATTTCAAAATGTATGTACAGGTAGAAGTGGGGGAGTTATAAAGGGATGGAGATTGTCTCTGGGATAGAAACATTTTTGTTGTGATTTATCTAGACATATGAACATATGAAGCTGCCTTATACTGAATCAGACCCTCGGTCCATTAAAGTCAGTATTGTCTTCTCAGACTGGCAGCGGCTCTCCAGGGTCTCAAGCTGAGGTTTTTCACACCTACTTGCCTTTTTAGTGGAGATGCCGGGGATTGAACCTGGGACCTTCTGCTTCCCAAGCAGATGCTCTACCACTGAGCCACCGTCCCTCCCCCTGTCCATCATCATTATTATGGGTGATTGCTGCTGTGGTAACAGTTCTGACAACAAAGTCATGATCCTGGCTTGTAAGGCTACCTCAAGTCAATTTTTGATAATCCTGATATAACAACAAATAACGGCTTGTGGAAAACTGGTATGCAAAGGGAAGAAGGAGCATATGAGCCCAAGGATCCTTCCTGATCAGTTCACATAGTGCAAAAGATTTGACTTTTTTTAGTGAAACTTGAACATTATATGACATTTTCCTAAGTCACTCTTCCATGCTTCTTTGTAATTTATCCACTTGTAAGAACTCAATTCCTCAAGTAACTTTCAAAGAAACATTTGGGGGCATATATGAAGAATGCATTGCTTACTTTGTGTTATATATTTTGCTTCTTTAAAAATGTATCCTCCCAGCCCTTTCATATTTTGTGGACTGTAACTGCAGTTAAATGATGTACTAAGTATGAGTTTGCGAGAAACGTTTCTTGTAAAGTCCACCATTCTCAGATTTGTTAGTTGAGTTGGCGTGAAACTGAGATTGGTTTAGTCATTGGACAGCCTTGTCACAGCAATATATAAAAACTGTTAGTTTTTGAAGTGTTATTAAGTTCAATTACACTATTTCTTTTTTCATACCAGTCTAGGTGGAGGGACCTTTCTTGGTTTGTGCAGCTTACTGACTGGATGTGAAAGTTTTGAAGAGGCTCTGGAAATGGCATCCAAGGGAGACAGCACACATGCGGATAAACTAGTCCGTGATATTTATGGGGGAGATTATGAACGATTTGGGTTGCCCGGGTGGGCTGTGGCCTCTAGGTAGGTAAATGAACGCTAATGCTAAAAATGTTCATTAAATGAGATAATACTGAATTAAGATGCCTGTGAAAAATTGGCAAGTCTAATAATTTACAAATATATCAGAAAAAAGTACAGTATTCAGATTTCAAATGTGTCATTTATAAAATAACATTTTTCAGCCACATAAACTGAATTTGTGCCCTTATCAGAACAGCTGTCCTGGATCAGACGAAAGGTTATCTACTACAGCATTCTTTTCCAACATTAAACTACAAGCAGGGGTGCAGATGCTAAAGTCTCCCCTGCTTCCCCCACCCTTCCACTGATACTCAAAGGCATGCTGTGGATCTATACTAGGGGTGTCAAACATGTGGTTCAGGGGCCAGATCAGGCCCCCAGAGGGCTCCTATCAAGCCCCCAAGCAAGTGGTATCATCTGCTTCCTTCTCCTTCTTTCTTGCTTCCTTCTATGTATCAGCTTGCTTTGCAAGCCTTGCTAACTCACAAAGGAGCTACAGAGCAAACCGCTGTTTTCTCCATTGGCTGAGGCTCCTCCTTTGGGGAGGAAGGGGGGGAGGCAGAGCTTGCTTTGCCAGGCTCTCTCAATCGCACAGCAGAGCTACTGAGCCAAGCCTCTCTCCCTTCTACTGGCTGAGGCTCCTCCCCCTCCTGGTCTGGGGAAGGAAGGAAAGCGCCAGCGCTTCATTTGCTCAGTTCCCTGGTTCCTGTGGGAGAAATACAAAGAAGGCACCTTTAAGACCAATGGGCGCTAATGTTTTAAGTATATTTTAAGGTTGAAAAAGAAAAAAAAAGACATTGTGTTTGTCTGTGTCCTTTATAAAGTTTATATCTCCGCTACCTAATTTTAAATAGGTACTCCTATGGCTCAGCCCAACATGGCCTGCCCCGACAAGGTCTCACTTACGTCAGATCCGGCCCTCATAACAAAGGAGTTTGACACCCCTGCTCTGCACATTAATTATGCCTTATGTAAAGTATTTTGTTTTGTATGCACTGCATCATTGGGTGTTTCTGAGTTCTAGTATTATGAGAGGTAAAAGACATTCACCGTACTTTATTAACTCCATGCATAGTTTTAGGAACCTGATCATGGCACCCTGTAGTTGTTTTGTTTTTTTTTCAAAGCAGAGAATTCCTAAGCTTTTCCTCTTAGGCAGATTCTCCAGCATCTGGATCACTTTAGTCTCAATCTTTTCCAGGTGTACAGTACCCCTTTTTGAGATGGGATGACCATCAGTATTCCGAATGCAAATGTGTTATAGGTCTGTATCTGCTATTACGATACTGGCAGTTTTCTTTTCAGGGCTCTTGCCTAATAATCCATGGTATATATTTTACCTGTTCTTACTACAGCCACATTTGGGGTTGGATCCAGCAACCCGTCGGTTGCTGAGAGTTATCTTTCCTCCTCCCTTCCTATCTCTTCTTTCAGCACGTCTCTGCTGACAGAAAAAGGGAACAATTTCCCCCTTTTCCTCTCATCACTGCAAATGTCCCAGCTTGTGTGGGAGTCTGTAGGTCCTGCAACCCTGAGAATAAATTTTCCTGTGGTAAGAAATGACTGTGGAGAGCGGAGAGCTTGAGACATTGGAAAAATACACAGTTGTGGCTATGGGTCATTGAATCCATCCATCTGAGGAGCGGTTCTTCCCTGGTTTTCATTGAAAGATCCACCGTACTTCCAAGATTGATCTTTTTGCAACTGATTCAATTCAGACTTCAGCAGTGTATACATAATGTTAGGATATTTTGCTCCAGTCACTTTATATTTAACGGTGAACTTCATTTGCTATGTAGTTGCCCTCTTGCCCAGTTGAGTGGTATCCTCGTAGAGGTCCTCACAATTCTCTTTTACATCTAATTAGATGCCCTCTGCAAACATGGCTACTTAAGTTTTCATGGTATTTTTTTAAAAAAATATTTTGTGCATTCCTCATTCAAGCATCATAACAGTTCAGAGTAGACTATGTTGGTTCCCTTTCAAAGTGTTCCTAGTATGCATGTTCTCCGTAAAGTATCCCTGATCTCCGTAAAAGGCTGACATTTGCTGTCATTTCCTGCTATATTTTCAGGGTCAGTTTCTAGTCTCCTGCATTTACATTGTCTTTTTTGGAGGGGGGGGGGGGTGTTCCCAAAATAGATCCTTTTCAACTCCTATTTTGCCCAGGAGTTAACTTGAAAGCTGTATTACTGAAAAATCTGCTTACTGTATGATAAAGCTGTTAAATTAATCATCTATTGAACAAATTTGATATTAAGTGCCTGGTTCATTTTTTTTTTTATGGTCAGGTTGCCTTAAAATATTTCTTAGTGCCTAAGAGGATGAAGCCTTTTCTTCTGACATCACTGTCTCATGATCCATGCCTGATCTTTGCATAGATAGGTGGCAGTTCTGAAAATGGGACGGTGGCTCAGTGGTAGAGCATCTGCTTGGGAAGCAGAAGGTCCCAGGTTCAATCCCTGGCATCTCCAAAAAAAAGGTCCAGGCAAATAGGTGTGAAAAACCTCAGCTTGAGACCGTGGAGAGCCGCTGCCAGTCTGAGTAGACAAGACTGACTTTGATGGACCAAAGGTCTGATTCAGTATAAGGCAGCTTCATATGTTGAATGTTAACTCTGATATACTGGTAAATGTTCCATTGTACCGTTTGTCATATAAACAGGCAAATGCAGCATATTGCATCCAGTTGTCTCACAAATGAAGAAAGTATATGGTCAGATCCCCCCATTGAAAATAGACTCTCTTTTGTAATTATTATTACCAAAAAACTCCTCTCCTAAATCCAAAAGGGATATGATTGGCACAAAAGCATATTGGTTCCTCATTTGAGGTCCTCTTTGAAAAGATGATATCCCTTCTCTTACCTTGAGACTCTCATGCTCCATTATAGTAGAGGATTGGTCAGTGTGGGAGTACAAACTCTACCGGCATATTAACTTCAAATTTATATATATAGCCCATGCTCTGTATGAAGCAAAGCCTAGCAGTAACAAAACTGCAACTATGTAAAATCAAATTAAATAATAGATCAAAAATTCAAAAGACTTTCTCCATTCAAGTACATTCAAATACAGTGATTATTTTGTTTTATTACTATAATCTGGTTCTTCCGAAGAGCACAGGATGGCTTACGTCGTCATCTCATCCATTTTCACAACGACCTTGAGAGGTTAGGCTGAGAGTAGGCACTTGGCCCAAGATCACTTAGTGAACTTGCATGGCCCTAGCTTGCCATAATGACCCCTGACATTTCCTAGTTGATTGGCTATTAAGAGTACAGAGGCACATTGGGCAAAAAATAGCTTTATACAGCTTTCTGAATAGAGGTCTGCATTTCTATCTATGCAAGCTGCAAATATTAAGAGCCCCATGGCGCAGAGTGGTAAGCTGCAGTACTGCAGTCCAAGCTCTGCTCACGACCTGAGTTCGATCCCGGCGGAAACTGGGTTCAGGTAGCTGGCTCAAGGTTGACTCAGCGTTCCATCCTTTTGAGGTCGATAAAATGAGTACCCAGCTTGCTGGGGGTAAAGTGTAGATGACTGGGGAAGGCAGTGGCAAGCCAACCTGTAAAAAGTCTGCTGTGAAAACATCATGATGCGATGTCACCCCAAAATTGTAAACGACTGCTTGCACAGGTGACTACCTTTACCTTTATGCCGAAAATATATCTTATCGGGTATATTTCAGCATCCCAAAGGTATCCAGTATCTGTTGAGAAAATGGAACAAGAAAAATCTTGGTCGCTTGCTAGTGTTCATCAGCAACCTCCCATGTTAGGTAGTTTGGCATTAGGAGTTAGTGCTTCAGAGCAGGGTTTGCTGAACCCAGGTTTTTGCTTTAGAAGCTAACTGGGTGATTTCAGACCAGACACAGACTCTTAGCCTAACCTACCTCACATATTGAAAGAGAGAGGAATGATGAAAGCTGCTTTGGTCCTCACTGTAGAGAAAGACTGTCCTTTTCCTAGGTAGAGGCTTAAGGGAGGGAGGAGGGATGGAAAAGTGAAATCAGAGGGGTAGATACAGTTAGGTTGATGGTTCACTGAGAAGAAGATAGGGTTGCCAACTCCAGGTTGGGAAATTTGAGGGGTAGTGCCTGGCTAGGGTGGGGTTTGAGGAGGGGTGGGTACAATGCCATAGACTCCACCTTTCAAACCAGCCATTTCCTCCCAGGGAATTATTGTTACCAATCTCCTGGTGAGGGCTGGAGATGACTCAGAATTACAACTGCTCTCCAGATGCCAGAGGTCAGCTTCCGTTGAGAAAATGACTGCTTTGCAAGGTGGACTCTGTGTCATTATACCTGGCTGAAGTCGCTTTCTTCCTGCTTTGGTCCCTCCTGTGGAAAAAGACTATCCATTTCCTAGGTAGAGGCTGTAGGGAGGAGGGAGGAAATGGAAGGCTGAACTCAGATAAGTTTATCTACAGAAAATGGCCACCTTGAGGCACATACTCTATGGCAGGGGTGTCAAACATACAGCCTGCGTGTCGGATCCAGCCCCCAGAGGGCTTCAATCAGATCCTCCAGTATCTGGCTGTTGTCTGCTTCATTTTCCCTCATCTACTTTATTCAGTTGACATTTTGTGTTTCTCCCCCAATAAGCCAGCCAGCAAAGCAGCCTCTCCCTGCTCTTCCATCTTCCCCCCTCCCTTTTCCCAAAGGGAGGAGGAGGGAGAAGAAGCCTCAGCCAATGAAGGAGCTTGGCTCTATAGCTCTGCTGTGTTGATTTCGTTTGCCAGGCTCAATCAATCACACTGCAGAGCTACTGAGTAGGAGTGTGCAAAAAAAAAAAATCGGATTCGGAAATATATGGGGGGCGAAAAATTCGGAATACCGTATATTTCCAAATACCGGTACTCAGAATAACTGCGTATATGGTAGATGTGCGGCTATTTCCGAATATATGGCTCCATAATACCCTATGGCCATTGAAATCAATGGCAAAATAGGGTATATTGGAAGCTACCTGGAGGGGAGGGGTTTGAGGGAGAGACTCTCCCTTACAAACCCCCCAAGTCCCAAAAGATTGGGCCAGGGGGTCCCATTCCAGGGGCACCCAAAGAGGGTGCTCCTATCCCACCGTTATACCCTATGGGCCATTGAAATCAGTGGCAACATAGGGCATAATTAGAGGCTACTGGGGGGCAGGGGGTTTGAGGGAGAGCCCCCAAAACTGCAGGGAACTCGCAGGAGACCCTCCCCTACAAAACCCCCAGGAAGACCAACTGCTCAATTGTTCAGGGTTGCAGGCAATTGCAATGTGGGCAGACAATGTCACCCATATACCGAAAAGACACACTCACTCTGCACGCTCGTCGGTGGGCATGAGAGGAACACCTTGACCATGGAGGAGAGGGCCAACCAGACACTCTCCTTTGTTACCCAGTAGTCCAAAGGAGACGTTTCCTGCCACTTGTTGGGCTCTGAAAGATAGTCCCTCACCATCACAGCACCCGTATCCGCTCTCAGGAGCCTACCACTCCCATAGGAGTCAATGAGCCGCCCGATGAGTGTCATCTCGGGACTCATTGTGGCATGAGTCTGGTGGGAAACACTGCCTAGCCGGGGAGGTTGGGAATGAACAGCAGTGGAAGTGGCAGATGAGCTGCATCCACCCCCCTCCTCCTCAGCTACAGGCACTGGGCCCGCCCTGACTCTGCAGCGCTCAACCTTCTGAGAGAGCTCGTCTCGCCAGTGATCGAGCTCATTGGCCCGCTCAGTAATTGTGCCCTTAAGGCGTGGGTCTAACATGGTCGCCATCATGTAGGCCTTATTCTGGGTGAAAGTCTGAAAGCAGGCCTCAAGCCCTTCCTGCAGCCTAACAGGGCGCGCACCGCTGGAAGAACATCTGCACAACCTTGAGCTGGCACTGGAAACGAGGCCAGGTCCTCACGGGCCATGTGGACCATGGGGATGACCAGTGCGATGCTCGCCGTGTCAGACGAGAGCATTTCTGTGTGGGTTTTGAAAGGCTCAAGAATCTCGACAGTCTGAGAAATGACCACCCAATCCTCTTGGGTGAGACGGTTCTCATCTTGAAAGACCCTCGTCTCAGAGGCAAAGGCATCCAGGGCTGCTCTCTGCTCCACCATGCGCTCCAGTATGGCACAGGTGGAGTTCCAGTGTGTGCCGACGTCACCAATCACGCGGTGCCCTGGCATGCCTGTCAGTGTCTGTTTCTCACATAGCAGATACGAGTCCGTCTTGCTGCGTGAGAAGTGACCCATGATGTGTCGACACTTCTGGAGTAGAAGTCTGTACTCATGGGTTGTGGCTAGATACCGACGATCCTGGCTTTTCGTCTGGCCCAGTGCGTCTTTAACCACGAGGTGGAGAAGGTGGGCCACGCAAGGAAGGCGTTGTAGGCCCTGACGCTGGACAGCCACCTTGATGTTGGAGCCACCGTCAGTCACCACGAAGCCCGTGGCGACGTCCCTGCTGCCTACCCAGCCCTCTAACTGCTGTGAGAAGATGGCTCTGAGAGTGTCCGCTGTGTGCAGCGCGTCGACTGCTTTGGTGTGCAGCAAGGCCCAGCGATAGCCGGCCTAGCGGCCCTGACCCTTCCTGCTGCTACTACCACCCCCACCCTGCAGCTCACTGGGTTGCCACCAATGCGCAGTCAGGGAGAGATACCCCTCGAACGCATGATGGGAGCTCCAGATAGGTGAAATGAACAGCCCCCTGGCAGCACGGGACAAATGCACCTTCACCACAGATCTGGTCGCCCTGAAAACAGATGGCACAATGGTCCTGCTAATGGTGGTTCTAGCAGGAACTTTGTACCAGGGCGCCAGGTACTCGAGCAACCCTAGCACCCCAGGATTCTCGACCGCTGAAAATGGAAGCCCATGGGCGACCGCCCTGGCAAGGTTCCAGGTGATCACCCTCCTCTTGGCACACAGATGCCACCCCACCAATCATCTCAGGCAGAGATGGCTGGCATCCCTTCACTGCCACAGAACTCTCCTGGAGAGCTCTGGAGGTAGTCGCGATGGGACAGACCTCCTGGCTGGGTGGTGTTGGCCGCTAGGGCACCCCAGCACCAGCCTGCTTCTCCCCCTTAAGAAGCACCGCCTTGGTGAAGGGCTCAAGGTCGGAGTGCTGGGAAAGAGGCTGTGGAGTGGGGGGGGGGAACCTGGGTCCTCCCCCTCCACTCCTTGGTCTTGTCCCCAGGGCCCCTCTTCTGCTGCCTGTCACTCATGTCAAACCTACGCATGGGGGGGGGGAAACCTGGGTCCTCCCCCTCCACTCCTTGGTCTTGTCCCCAGGGCCCCTCTTCTGCTGCCTGTCACTCATGTCAACCTTGGCCAGTCTCACACAACCTGAACTGAGAGTGGGGTTTTTTACAAACCTGACTCACTATCCTGTACCCTGAACCAAC
This sequence comes from Heteronotia binoei, assembly GCF_032191835.1. Classification (NCBI taxonomy): domain Eukaryota; kingdom Metazoa; phylum Chordata; class Lepidosauria; order Squamata; family Gekkonidae; genus Heteronotia; species Heteronotia binoei. The sequence goes on from NC_083227.1 coordinate 156,387,424, forward strand.
AGGTGCCCTGACTTCTTTTTAAAAACCCTCCCACCAAAACTTGTTTGTTTTTTTGGTCCCTAACCTATCCTCCTTTGGGTTGGGGTAGTAGTAGTCTGGTAAAATTTAGGAGACTAGGTGATCCTGCCTCTACCTGGCTACAGTTTTTAAAAGGCTACCTTGAGATGAGGGCAATCCTTGTTATATCCTCCTAGTTAAACTTCTCCTAACTAGATCCTGGGACAAACCAGATTTCCTTGCAAATTAGAAATCAGGTGTCCCCTATAACTAAAGAGAAGCTGTGGTTTACCCTATGGAAATCTAAGGATGCACCAGCTTTCAGTGGCTGAAAGCAAGATGCACTGCAACCCTAGTCTCTTTAAAAGGGAGCCTGATGTGGCCTAGTAGTCACGCTGCCTTTTATGAGAAACCTAAAATCTTTTTAAATCGCCCCTATCTGGCCTAGTTGAATTTTAAACAAAGATAAAGTCCTAAACTGGATTATTTTTTTTAAAATTTCAAAAAACACAATCCCTAAAAACACCCTTATTTGTAGAGCAGCCTCTTTGCTGGCCCTAGCCAAACCACAAGCACCCTCAGACTTCAAAAATAACTCTATAAAAACATGAAAGTGACCCATCCCACACACCAACCCCCACACCAACCAGAGGTAATTTTAAAAAACCAAAACATGACAGAAAGAAACTTAACTTTTAACCCACCCCAAAACCAGAACCAGGAAAAGGGACAACAGGACAGGATGCAAAACCAGCAACAACAGAGAATAGATCCAAAAAGATCACTGAGAAAAGGCCAACAAACTCAACTGTTTAAAAAGTGACCTTTTTAAACAATGAAAATTAGGCCAAACAGCCCCACCCCCACCCCAAGAACCAGAATGAGAAGAGAAAAGGAACAACAGCAGCAACAAATCAAACACAGAATCCTTTTAAAACAGTAAAAATCTTGACTTTTAACAATACAGGAACTTTACCAACCCCTCCCCCCAAAAAACCTTCACCCTAACCCCAAGAAATCCAAGCCACCCAAATCAGGAAAAGTAAAAGGACACTTCACTTTTAAAAGTCCTCTCACTAAAGTAAGATATGGGCAAATTGGCAACCCCCCACCCCCAGCAAAGCCCCCTAACCCCAAATAAGCTACCCAGTACTCACCCACCCACATCTGGATAAGTAAAGGGACTCTGAGTCTTAAAAAGTCCTTTTACTAACTAAAATACAAACAAGAACCCCAAGACTGTCTTACCTTAGATGTCTTCTCTTCTCCAGGCAGGTCAGGCAAGGCTGAGAGAGAGCAGCAGCAGCTGATGCCAAGGACCAGCGCAGCACAATCTCTCTCACACACCGACACAGCAGCAATGGAATGGAGTCTAGCCAGGCGGACGCCTTAAAAAGGTTCTCTGGCCCCACACAGAGCAGTTTCAAAAAATACCACTGCTCTGTGATTGGCCAGAGAACACTGTGTACTTGGATACCCAAGTAAACAAAAGAACAACAATGTTGCTGATCTCTGGGGGATTAGCCCAGCCATCAGCTACAAAACAGTCCTGCAAAGCATGCATTTGCAATGCATTTTGCAAATGCATGCTTTGGATTGGCTGTTGGGGCTCCTCTCCCCCTCCCCCTCCCTCCCTGATCCCAGGGAGGCTATGGGAGAGGTGGGAAAAGGCTTCCAATGGCAGGAAAGGAGGCAAGCAGCTCCCCTGAAGCTGCAGAAGCTTCTTTCCCGCCTTTTCCATGGAGTTCCATATACTTCTGAATATCGATTCGGAAGTATACAGGGAGCCATATACGGCTCCCATATAATGGCTTCCAATTGGATTCAGACGTATACAGCACCGTATACTTCCGAATCAGGGGTGATTCGGTGGTTTCTTTGGTTCGGCCAAACCGAATGCACACTCCTACTTCTGAGGCTCCTCCCTCTCCTTGTCCCTTGGGAAGGAAGGAAAGAGCTTCTTTTGCCCAGTCCCCACTGCAGGAGAGATACAAAGAGCACTTTTAAGACTAGCAATGTTTTATTGAAGGTATGAGCTTTTGCTTTTTGTCTTCCTACACACACGCACACAGTTTTGTTGGGCTTGTTATGGGCATAATTGGGTTCCCCTCCTCTTTTTCACTATATTCATGCCCTCCAGTCTTTCTCAGCAGGAAGGCATGTGAACTATTTAGAAGATCAATAACAAGCCAGGATTAGACTGAGAGTGTGTGTCCAGCCCAGATTTTCTCAGCAAATTTCTCTTGATATTTCTTTTACATTTTCTTTTGATTGATGATCTTGAACATAGACTTCCCAGCTAGTAAGTAGGCTGATACTGGCCAATGTACATGGCTGTTTCTCTGTTCTTGCAATGCCACATATTTTTCTGGGGAAGACTATAGTTTTGTAGACAAGCACATAGTCCTCAGTCTGTGCCATGGTACCTTCACGTGTTTTTGACTAGCACATGAAGCAGCTTCTGCACAAAAGTTCATAATGCCCAGCTGCTTCATGTTTTCCTCTGGGTCTTAGGCTCAAAGCATTGACCATGAGATCTCTGTATTGAATGTCAATAAATCAAAAGGAGGTTTGCGACTTACAGATGTGCACACCTGAACAACACCTTAACAGCCTACTCAAGATCGGTACAGTATAGACATTGTCTGCAGTTTTTGATGCAGTAATTTCTAGCAAGAGGTGACGTTTGTCAGAGGCTGTACAACAAAATCTTGCAAGCGTGCTAATGTTTTAAGCATGTTTTATTTTAAGTAAAAATAAATATTTGTGTTTGTGCCATTTATAAAGTTGATATGTCTGCTACCCGGCATTACATTTTATGGTACACATGGCGCAACCCAACCAAGTCTCTTATTTCACATCTGGCCCTCATAATGAGTTCGACACCCCTGCTCTGTAGTATACCGTAACACAACCATAGCGGGGTACAGAAACCCAGATCGTGTCACAAGCTCACACTGATGCTAAATGCCTCGAGGCTGAATATGACAGGAAAAGGCAGCAACAACGCATTGCAAACGAAAGGAATGCTAAACTTCAGTGTCTGTGCGACTGTTGTCATTCCTCCACACATACCCTCCATAATTATTCTTCCTTATCTCCATTCTGGGTCTTTTTCAGGGCTTTGAGCCACCACAGACACAGGGGGACACATACATACATTGGGGTGGGCGGGGGAGCCAGCATCTGTTTCAGCTGTGGCGTGGGTGGGAAAACAGCATATGGGGGTGAGTGAAGACTAAGGGGTTGGTGGGTGGGAAAACAGCAAGGTCGGAGGTACTCGCCCAGAGCCTCTTTCTAGAGCCCATTGTGTTTTTCCCCAGAACAGGACTTATTCCTAGTCAGGCTAGGAATGTATGTATATTCTTCCATCTTCACATGCTGCGATAGTGTGCTGAATCTGTACGAAGTACATAGTCGCAAAGTTAAGCTAGGAAAGGTTTAGACAAAGCGGACAGTGGAAACCAGCAGGATCCTGAGTCGGGCTTTAGTTTTTGCGTGGAGCTTCTTCCCCAATAGATAATTAGGATAAATCGGCGCTTGGTGACACGCAACTTTGTGGTGAACAGGTAACGTTAAGCTAAAAGCTAACCTTGGGAGGGACGGTGGCTCAGTGGTAGAGCATCTGCTTGGGAAGCAGAAGGTCCCAGGTTCAATCCCTGGCATCTCCAAAAAAAAGGTCCAGGCAAATAGGTGTGAAGAACCTCAGCTTGAGACCCTGGAGAGCCGCTGCCAGTCTGAGAAGACAATACTGACTTTGATGGACCAAGGGTCTGATTCAGTATAAGGCAGCTTCATATGCAGGAGGGACGGTGGCTCAGTGGTAGAGTATCTGCTTGGGAAGCAGAAGGTCCCAGGTTCAATCCCTGGCATCTCCAAAAAAGGGTCCAGGCAAATAGGTGTGAAAAACCTCAGCTTGAGACCCTGGAGAGCTGCTGCCAGTCTGAGAAGACAATACTGACTTTGATGGACCCAGGGTCTGATTCAGTATAAGGCAGCTTCATATGTAACCTGATCAAGCCAGAGCATGGCATGAACAGTAAAAGAAGGGTATTAGTTTACACAAACTCAGAGTTCACTTTGTATCAGCACCTGTTTAAGTGGATACATTGGTACCTAATGCGTGGCCACATTTTGGAGGATCAGGTGTTATTTCCATAATGTATAGTAGTAACAGAAGAGGTTAAAAGCTGGCAGGCTTCGTTTTGATTTGAGTACTTTGTGCTCCCTTTATAATGTATCTGGTCTTTGTTTAATTCTGTCGCATATAACTTATGTGTTCTTCCTGTTGGGCCTAATATAAAGGAAAACTGATATTTAGGCTATCAAAACACTATGCTACCTGGTACAGTCAGTCATGCCCTCAGACTCCAAAGCTAAAAATGTAGTTAATCAAAGCTATAAATGCTGCATCTAAGACTATCTGAACAACTGAAATCATTTCTCAGGTGTAAGTTTCAAAATAGATGGCAAGTACAGTCATGCTTACTAGCTTTGTGCTACCATGTTTCTTAATTCAGCTGCTAGTGGTTGTGCAGGACTGAAGAACTATATTTCGGAGAGCTGTTCAGAATAGCCAGGCAACTTGGTCATGAATGTTCCTACTCGGTATAATAGAAGTTTGTGTCCAGAATTTAAAACCGTACCATCTTTTACAATCTTATTTTCTAGCTTTGGGAATATGATCTACAAGGAAAAGCGGGAATCTGTTCGTAAAGAGGATCTGGCTCGAGCGACGTTGGTCACTATCACCAATAATATCGGCTCTATAGCGCGAATGTGTGCTGTAAATGAGGTAACCGGATGGGAGGGAGGAGCAGTGACGTCACAAAGCTTTTAAGGTTCAGTGTGGAAGAAAACAGAAGTTTCTTAAATCTGTGATTTCTTCACTGGGGCAAGCAGATGTGTGTTACTTTTCTACTTCTGTTACATTTCTGCTAACTGCTCAGACTCATCTTTAAAAGGCTTTCCATCATATTTGGGAGAATTACATTCCCCGCACTAATTAAATCCAGAATATTCTGGGGGGGTTTTGAAAGCAGACTGGTGACACGACTGCTTTTTGGAGCTTCCGTTTTCAGCAAGGGCTGAACCCAGGTTACAGAGAAGTGAAATGCGGACACTTGTGTTGATTGATGAGCCTGTGTGTCGAGAGAATTTTTTCAAAGTTGTCATCATTTGGAATACTTCTCACTGTCTTTGGCTTCTTTACAGTGCTGCCTTGTTGCATATGGATCAAGCAGCATTGTACAGGGCTATGAAGACTTTGAGTACTTCTTCACAGTGAGTGTAATGATTTACTTCAACTAGCTTCACAATAATTTGCAATATTCCCCTTACAGTTGATAGAGATTTCTAAAGTGAACGTAGGGGGTGTATGTACATGTATTTGCTTAATCAGCTGTTGCGCTATGCCAGTTGATGTATGGCTAGAAATTGGCTTACGGTTTGAAATGTTCTTCCTTTTTTCTCTCCCCCCCACCCCCCACCCCAAACTTTGGTCTTTGCAGTTGTCTAGATACATGTTTGTCGATAATAGTGGTTTATATTTTCTCTGGGCAGCTGAGTTCTTGCTAGTGAGGACAGGCATTTGGTACAGAGGTGAGGTAGTGATCATATGAACATATGAAGCTGCCTTATACTGAATCAGACCATTGGTCCATCAAAGTCAGTATTGTCCACTCAGACTGTCAGTGGCTCTCCAGGGTCTCAAGCTGAGGTTTTTCACACTTATTTGCCTGGACCCTTTTTTGGAGATACCAGGGATTGAACCTGGGACCTTCTGCTTCCCAAGCAGATGCTCTACCACTGAGCCACCGTCCCTCCGACATATGAAGCTGCCTTATACTGAATCAGACCCTCGGTCCATCAAAGTCAGTATTGTCTCCTCAGACTGGCAGCAGCTCTCCAGGGTCTCAAGCTGAGGTTTTTCACACCTATTTGCCTGGACCCTTTTTTGGAGATGCCGGGGATTGAACCTGGGACCTTCTGCTTCTCAAGCAGATGCTCTACCACTGAGCCACCATCCCTCCCCTGCTCTCCAGGGTCTCAAGCTGAGGTTTTTCATGCCTATTTGCCTGGACCCTTTTTTGGAGATGCCAGGGATTGAACCTGGGACCTTCTGCTTCCCGAGCAGATGCTCTACCACTGAGCCACCGCCCCTCCCCAACTCACATAATAGAATTGAGGTAGAGACATAAGGGTGAGGGATGGAAAGGCATGAAATTGAGAAGCTACTGAGATTTCACTCTTCTGGGGTGGTAGGGCTGTTGCTACGTGAAAGAAATATGAAATCAGCGGGTTTAATTAGATCCCCTCTGCCTTCTGAGTAGCTGTCTTCAGAGTGTTTTCGGGAATAGAATGCGATGCAGCACGGGCTTTCGAGCAAAAGGGGGATTTAATAAGAAAGAGCCACAAAGACCCACACAGACCTGTGGAAATAGGGCAGACTCCTCAGATGAGCAAAAACGCACTTTGGAATGACTTCATAGATTTCGCCTTTTCAAGCTGGAGTCCTCCCATGCCACACCCAACATTGTTTCTGAGGTCTCCCATCTAACATCAGGAGTAGTTTGTATGGCGTGCTCACTGGAAAGGGTATGACAACAAAGGTCCCTTTCCCAAATTCACTCACTTTGTGGATCAGTTGGGTCCGACCCATTTTCTTGAAGTTGTACTTAATTCTGCAGTACTTTTAAATGCATGACTTCTTTCGTCTATTCTCACATTAACACTGGTTCTAGAAAGTCTTCTTGTGAATAGGTTTACATGTTTAAACACAAGATAAATCATTCAACAAAAGTTAGATAACTTGTGCTATTCTGTTGCCTTGTACCCCAGTGAGGAATTTTTTTTTGCTTTTGATTATATCCCTTTAGAAAATAAACCGTGTTGTCTTTGTTGGAAACTTTTTGCGTGTAAATACCTTATCTATGAAGCTTTTGGCATATGCACTGGATTATTGGTCCAAAGGCCAGTTGAAGGCTTTGTTCCTCGAGCATGAGGTATGTATGACTACAGCTGTTAAATATAGTTGACCGTGTTTGTTTTCCAATAAGAATATCAGTTTTTAACAGTTTACCTTTTCTTCATTTCTGTTTTGGAAGAAGAACAGTTATGCAGAGAGAGTTTCTTCATACTTGAGTCTTTGGGATGGTGAAAGAAAAGCCGAAATGTGTGCATTCAGTTTAGAACAGGTGTTGAACTCATTTGCTATGACAGCTGGATCTAACATAAATGTAGTTTTCAAAGATTTCAGGTTTTCACGGCTGGTAACATCATTAGGGTTTGTAGAATCTTTCGGGATCAAGTGCCGTGTTCTACTGGAGAAAGTTTTCCTTCCAGACGTCTCCGTTCATTCCAGAAGAATGCAAAAATAAATGGACATATGACATTAGACATTAGAAGCCACAGCATTCAAAAACCAGTGGGGGAACATTTAACCTTCCAGAATATTGCTGACCTAAGAGTAGCAGTTCTTTTACAAAGGAATTACAAAGAGAGACTGCTGAATTGCAACTGATAATTAAGTTAAATGCATCCTCCACCGCTGAATTGAGGCCTAGATTTCCTGTCTCATAACCAATGCTTGCTGTTGTCATTTGGCATCTGAAACCACTCCACTCTCCAAAGTATAAGGGGCCAATGGAGTCACATTCTGGCTGTACCTGAGGAAGTGAGCAGTGACTCACGAAAGCTCATGCCCTGCTACAAATTTTGTTAGGTGCTGCTGGACTCTTGCCCCTCTCCACTGATCAAGCTTGCAAGCTGTACTGTTAGGTTTCTTTTCTTTTTTTTTCTTCATCTGCTTAAGCTGGGGAGGGCAGTCTCTCCAAGCGAAATAATATGTTAATTTCAGAAGGGCCCAAATCAACTAAGTGTTAGTGATGATGATAAAACAGTTGGAAAAAGCAAAGGGGGAACGAAGGAAGGCCGCCAACTAGGTGGGAGGGGAGAAAGGGAGACGTGTTGAACTTGATCATATGGAACCATAAATGTATTTTTAAATGCTTAGCCATCTATTTCCATTATTAAACAATGGTATTGGGTTATTAAGCGATAGAAACCAGTCCAAGTGTTCTAATGTCCAATCAGGGTCTTTGAAAGAAAATGAAATCCCAGATAGGAACAGTTCTTTGTGCAGGCTTTCAATCGTTACCATATTTATCAGAGAGCAAAATCATGACTCTTGCACGGTCTTTGTGCCTGTTACTAGGGATGGGCACAAATCGAGCTAAAAATGGCCAGTTTGTGGTTTGTTCCAAACTGGTTCATCTGAGCTTGCCTGAATATGAAAATGAACTGGACTTTTTTCTTGGCATGTTGTTTGGTTTGTGTTTTGTTAGTGTTACCAGACAACCTGGTGCCCACATGAATCTCCAGCCCCTGTGCTTCTAGTCAGTTTCCAGTGAATCTGACTAGAAGCGGCAGCGCCACTCTCCCCAGTCCTCTGCAGCTTCTAGTCAGTTTCTCTGGAAACAGTGTAGGAGGAGAGAGCAGAGCTGCCACTTCTAGTCAGTTTCCAAGCTTCCTGAGGGTGAAACCAACCAGAAGCTGCAGGACGGTTTCCCTTTCTTTCCCCAGCTTGACATACTCTTAGGAGAGCAGTTTACTTGGGGGCACCTGCTTTGTGGGGCTGTAGTTTGGCCCCCCAAACTCCAGTTTGCACCAAACTTGGAGAGCATGTAGAGGAGAATCCACTGAAGAGTTTACCACAAGTTTGGCATCTTTAACCCACTCAGGGGACCATTCTACGCCTTCCTGAACTGAACAAAGAATTGAACCATGAATCATTTGGGAAACTGGGGAAAAAAAGCCCCACAAACCTAATGAACCACGAAATGAAATGAACCATTGCTTTTGCATTACATGCCCATCCCTACCTATTCCTAAAAGGCTGTAATAGAGAAGGTATGAGTATTATTAAACGCTGCAGAGAGCAGCACTAAAAATTGTATGCACAGTTCTGTTTGTCTCCCATTTAGCCTTAGTTGCTGACTGTTTGGCCTAGCAAGGAAATCAAATGTGCAGGGCACAGTCTTCACAGTGCTTAACTTAATATATGCACAGCTGTGCCCTTGCTGCCAGTCTCAAGGTGAAAAGGAATCTGAGGTAACCCCGTAAGGGAAGGTTAACTGATGATAGAAGTAACCATGATAAGGAAAGGAGAGAAGAAAATGGCACATGCCAACAGATCACTGGGTAGGTGATGAACCTCTGAATATATGTCACGGCTCATTTGGAACATAACTTTTTATTGGTGGTATATAAACTATACTGGGTATGTTTCCTTTGTCAAATTTTTCACCAGCTCAATGAAAATAGGAGAGAGCGCGCTGCCAATATAGAGTGCCATACTATTTCATTATTTCTGTGTATTTGGGGTGTGTGTGTGGAATTAGTGCAACAGCTGAGCTTAAAATCTTCTTTCATCTACAGGGATACTTTGGAGCAGTTGGTGCCCTCCTCGGATTACCAAATTTCAGCTGAAGAGCAAAGCACCGCAGTACTGAGTTATCTCCTACCTTGATGTCACTATTGCATTATTTTTGTATCGACTGGAACCAAAGGGGGAAAAGGGCCACAGTCCTGCTATACATGTCTTTAATGGTGATGCTGTGTTGATGAGGCAGTCCACAAAATTCTGTAAGAAATACATAAAGGTGGTGGTGTATCGAGTCCTGATTAAACATTCAGTATGCAGTATGGCCTCTGAAAAACGAGCCAGAATTGAAAGATTAGCTGTCCGTATCCTCTATCCTGCAACACTAATCAAGTCTTTTGGGGGAAACGTCCCTTAAGGCTGTTTGCATCTAGTTGTAAGTCTCATTATGTTGTTGTGTTGAATGTTCATTTAAGTGTGTTTTTCCATCTATTCCAAAAAAAATGGTTCATAACCATATCTGGGTGCCATCTACTGCAAATAAAAGTTTTCAGTGCGGAAGACTTTCTTTCAGTGCAAGAACGCAAAAGTTGAAGTTCTTAATTCCAGCTATGAGTATTAACATTTTCAGAGAATAAAAGTACCAACAAGTGAAGACTTTGTATAGTTGAAGATGTGCATTCAGTAACAAATATATATTTTAACTACTAGACTGTGTAGTCGGGTTTTGTAAAACTCAACAATTTCCTTGTTTCTATAATGGTTAGGTTATATTGCCTGTGTTGGGGGTTCTTCTGCATAGGTTTTCCAGAGAAGCCTTCAAGGGTATTACATGGTTTTGGCAAGAGAAAATTCATAAGTTACCTATCTCCATAAGTGGGCCAGTAGAAGTGGTTGGGAGTCGCTCAGTGTTACAGTTGCTGGATAAAGAGATTTGCCAGGGTACTTGTGGTATAATGTCTCAATCTTATTTACTCGAGTTAATCATCTAGAACCTGTGTCTACCCAAAATGTGAAATCGGTGCACACTTATGGCCTAAGCACTATGTTACCTCCAGGGATTGTGCTGCAAATTCAAGATGACCAGCGTTCAGTGTATGTTGATACTGCAACAGTGGCCTTGGTGTAACCTCCATGTAATGGGGCTACTCCTGTATTTTGACAGTCTGTTTCAGACTTGATTGTAAAAGTTTACAGTAGTGGTATTATAGTAGATTGCTGCATCCAACTTTACCATAAGACCTCAGAGAAGATCGTCTCAGAAATCAAACTTCCTATGCACAGGGATGTATGTATAATTGTATCCTGAAGTAATATGCAGTTATTCAATCCATGAATAGAGTTTTTTTAACGGGGGAGTCTACCACTCGAATCGGAGCTCAAGCTGGCGCTTGACTTGCTTAATTGAATTGATACAATTTTGGCACACTGATATTTTGTACAACAATATATAGATGTCGCAGGTATCTCCAGATTATCTGGTGTGCTTGTTTCTCAATCAGTTCCATGCTGCTACTTTCCAGCAATGCTTAGTAGTATTTAGCTCTGAGTAGTACTGATGTTGCTTTCAGTGGGCTCCCAAAAGCTGTTTTCTACCTGTAGGGATTGAGAATGATCTTTGTAGCGCAGTGCAATGTCCAAAAGCTTTATGTTTTATCAGTCCACACTGAGAAGACAGAGTGTGCCCGGGGCAGCGTTTCTGGTGTTAACAGCACTTGAGGATTTTGATCCCATCTGTTGGGGGGTTTTTTTCCCCAAAAAGTGTAATGATTTCCTTCATATATTGTTATAAATGTAACCTTGTTTGCCTTTAAAATGTGTCTTAGCATCATGTCTTAAAATACAGCAAGCAGACTTTCACTATCCATTGCAAGTAACAACATTTGCTACATACCCTAGGCAGTAGAAGAGTCTAAAAGTAGCTGTGTTCTGTGTTGGTTGTCATTAGGAACAGAAAGTGGCTATCGGTGTGATCCTGTGCAGTTATTATAGTTTTACTTCATTGATTTTAGTGGATTTACAGTGGGGTAACTCTGCGTCAGATTGCATTATAAATGTACAACTGCACAAGTTAGCTGCTTCTATCCCTAGGCTTATTGGAATTACTGTTATTTTTAAAAAGAGAACTCTGCTATGGTATTGAGATTTAATTTGCAATGAAATCTACTGCAATCGGTTTAAGTACCAACAGAGCTTTTTTTTGTAGCAGTAACTCCTTTGCGTATTAGGTCACACACCTCTGATGTAGCCAGTCCTCCTGGAGCTTACGGTAGGCCATGTGCTAAGAGCCCTGTAAGCTCTTAGAGGATTGGCTACATCAGGGATGTGTGGCCTAATATGCAAAGGAGTTTCTGCTGCAAAAAAAGCCCTGAGTACTAAAATTACAACTTGGAATAAGCTCCATAAATAAATAGGCATCTTTCATGCTGCACTGATCTTTATAAGAATATCTTGTACTGTAGACCTTGATTTGAAGTGATAGGAGTTTCCATAATTAGACTTTGTGCTGTAGAAACCTTCTACGTGAACTTTTTTGTAGTATGGAAGTTGGTGCTGAGCAGTTCTTCCTTCTACAAATCCGTGTGTATTGAAGACTGCTGGCATGGGGCATAACTGGCAAGAATTGGGATATTTCTTCTGACTTTTAGGAAAGAAATTCCTAATGTGGTGGCCCTTGAATCCAGCACTCCTGAGTGCCACTCCTATTTCAAATAATTATTGTTTTATTGATGAGAATCTTTTTTACTTCAATAGTCTTGAATATTATCAGAAGCCCTCTGATTCCTTAATTGGCATACCTAGATTACCTAAATAGTGACATCACTAGACCATCAGGTAGTAAGTGACCCTTTTCCTCATTGTTCTCATACCAGGCAGTTTCTTCTCTGAAATATCAGTTCATTTTCATAGTTCATTTTTGGGCATTACAAATGTTTTCAGTATCCATTCCACCAAGGTATGTTGGAGCAAGTACTTCCTCTCCTAACGTTTATTGGATTCCTGTTCATTGAATGAAGGGATTAATGGACTGTGCTTTGACTTTCCTTGAGCAGCTTTTGCCCACATCTCATAATGTATTGCCACGTGCATAATTTTAAAGAACCATTCCATAAATGTGAGTAGTGCAGTGATCAGGCTACCTTTCTCATCGTTTGCCATGGCCCTGTTAACATGCTACACTGTTGTTAGTGCCATTGAGGCTTCTAGCATTACATAACCCCGCTGAGTCATGTTTTTATGTCACAGTTCATGTGCCGTAATATTTCTGTACATCGCTGCTTAAATATTTAGTAGCAGGAGTAAACCTTTATTCTCTTCATCTCCCTAGTTACACATTCTGTATGCACATGTATCTTTCCCTGTATGGGAAATTCAGGCAGTGTTACACTGCCAACATAAATATCCAGTGAAGTTATAGACTATCAAGTGTCTTTATTAAATGCATCTGTAAACTCAGCCTACAGCAATCACTTTGTTGCTGAAATCTTTGGCTATTCCTCAGGACTGCATCACAACAGTACGGTTAATAACCTACATTATGGAAGGAAGTGCAGGTCATTTGCAACTCTTTGCAGTGTGTTTCCATGGGGAAGGAAGAGTATTTTCCATTCCCCAGTACATGCAGTCATGTGCTAAGTTTTTGATTATTTGTTTAAAGCAGTCCTTGAAATCATGCTTTAAATACTTCCAGGTACTATACAAAGAGTACATTTTTGTTGCTTCAAGACTTAAATGCCTTGTTGCTTTGTAAATACTGCAGTGATCAATAAACCCTGACTGACTTGTCAGACAACTTATGAGGCAGTGGTTTTGTGCAGGTGAAATCAGAGGATGTTCTAAGAGTGGGTAGGATAATCCCTGAACCACCATTTTTTTAGTGTTTAACCAAATGCATTGTGTGTGTATGTGTTTTTTAAGCAGCCATCTTGCTACTATTCTGATACATTACAGAAGCCCTGTTATCTTACAGGGGCTTAACTGTAGCACTAGAAAAATATTGAGGACCAGGTTTCTGTTGACCAAAACATCTGTTTTGGAGCAAGGTTCAAATGTTCCATCTCAACTTCTGTATGGTTTTGTAGTGCTATGTTAAATGTCAAAGAATGCCGCACTTACGTCTGTGGCTGGGGCACACACACAAAAAAAATGCCTTAATTTACAGGTGATCTCCGCTAAAATTTTCTCAAATGGAGTAATATTCCAGAACATGTTGTAATACAATGGAGGTTCCCTATTCCAAAGACTGTTACAATATTAACCTCCAGCCACGCTAGAAAGAAACATAACTTGGCTGGCAAGTTTTCTCTTAGGTTCACTTCTCCATACATTAAAAACATGTTCATATGATCCGTGTGGGCGAGCAGTCGGAAGGAATGTGTCTGTGATTTGTAAGCAGTCACATCAATCTGACATGCATTCACCTGATGACATTTCTAAGGATTTGCCAAATCTGTGTCTAGCACTACTGCTGTAACAGTATAGCACTCAGAGGTGCATCTCTTTCATCGTTGTCACTATATCTTTTGTACGTTAGAAATGATAACCCGAAAATAAGCTTCTAAATGAGGCACTCTGATTAATTTGTGGAAAACTGTATGCTGAGAACAGTGGCTTTTATTGATTTGTGTCAAAAGGAGGTTACATTCGTTTAGTGCAGTAATTCATTATCCTTCTCCCTGCAATGGTTAAAGTAGGCTGACAAGGCAGAACCGCTTGCTCTTTGAACTGTGACTGCTTTGGGTTAGATAAGAAAACAACAGGCCTACTCAGCATGTTGGCGCTGTCGCTTCGTGGCAGCCTGGACTGAGAACAGTTTCCTTTACAATCATAGTTTAAAGTCTGATTGTTCTTACCAGAGAAACACGTTATCAGATTGTAACTACGTCTCACGGGCTTAAACCGTTCTACTTGAAACAGTTTGTCTTGAAACTGGCTTTCCATAAAAGACTGGCAAATGCATGCTGTGAGGTGGATTCTTTTGTTCAGAACTTTAGAAAGAACTGTTCTTGGGTTGTGTTGATCATTGTGTCTGTGTTTTTTTTTTTTTTTTTAAAAATTCAGATAACTTGGTCAACATAAATAATCCTGTGTAGACTGCAACCATCCCTGTACGTTCTGTATACACATTTACAAATTCCTAAGGTATTGTCAGTAAGCCTTTCCAGTAGGCTTGTTGCGTGGGTGAGAGTTCTTCTGGAATGGGAACAAATATGTTTTATTTCAGCATTAAGTTAATGCAGCTTTCTACAGCTTATTAGCTTTGAAGTTCAACCATTGCAAAGGGATTTTTTTTAAAAAAAAATAGGGTTTTGTAGATGAGACGCTTCAATTTAGTGTATTTGATAATTACATGTCAATAGAAAACAGGAGAAATATCATTCACTTTCCCCCTCCTGTTGACATTTTAATTGCATGCATTTTTAAAATTTATAAAAGACCCAATTTTTACTTTATGGTAAGTTCAAATTCTGCAGATTTGGTATATGTAAAACATCATAACAGACATTTCAGATATAAGTTGCCTTATGCTGCCTCAGTTCATATGGTCTCTGTTCTGTATTCTGACAATGAACTTTGTGTAAAAATGTATAATGTGTTGCAGATTTAATTCCTCGTTGTTAAATTATTTAACACACTTTGTAAATGGTTTAATTTATTTTCATCATCGATGCTTTCCTGTCACTTCCATGCAGCCAAATGATGGGATCCTATTCTGTAAACATAACCATCAGAACTGTATAAAAATGTTCTTGACTGCTTGCATGAGTAAATGTGAACTTTAATTCCCTGTTTGATGAATCTGCTTTTTTGTTACTTTCTAGTTTACTGTTCTGTATGAACAAACAGAACTTTGGCTTTTCTAAATAATTACCAATGGCTCCCATACTTATATGTTCCATGTACCATCACAAGCTGTCTTAATAAAGGGGTAAGAAACACGCATAGTCTCTTTTTTTTTCTTCAGTAGTAATTTTTCCTGACAAATTCAGCAGTTAGTATTGTTGTTGAATAGTGAAAATACATGGCCTCTTCGTGCAGATTGATTCAAATATCGATTTCACTGTGGTTCAGGAAGTCGTTAGGTCTGCTATTTTGATCCCAGTTCACTGATACATAGCTGGTTCGTCTTAGGATTGCCATGAATTTTGCAGTGAACTTGTTTGGCAGTCAAACCATACCTGTATGCTGGTCAAGGGTGTGCAAATAAGCTACTTGGAACAGCTGCTTAAAAAGTTTACAGCTGCCTGTTGGGTCAGAAGCTTATACATAACTCACTGGGATATCAGCTGTGAGATGGGTTCAGATTTGCCCATTAGAAGCAATGCTTTTGATCTTCCTCTTGTGAAAGTTTGTTTCCTTTGTAGTCCAAACCTGACAACTTGGGTTGGCGAGAAGGGCTTCTTTTCACCTCATGCCTTCCCACTAAGTTTGCTGCATCTCAGCAAGTCTGGGACGGGACATCAGAAGAACCTGATTTCCAACAGAATTGACTCCTTACCTCCCCCATAAAACCTCTCTGTGGAATGCAGAGCTAAATTTTCCCGGCTTGGAAGTCAATTTCTGATGATGCCTACAAATAGCCTATTCTGTGAACAGCCTGTAGATTAATTGGCTGCCTGATAGCCACTGGCAAGCTGAACTGGTAGGTGTTCAAACATTTGTAGTTTTGTGTCCTTTGTGCAGTCCTGTATCGGGAATTATGCAGCCACAAAGTTTTAGAGTTCATCTGAGTGCAAGACCCTCCCCTCTAGCAGTTCAAGTGCTGCCTAGTCACATGACTAGGGAAGGAAGGATTCACAGTTCTCAAAGAGTATGATCATTTCTCAAGGACTCTTCCTGGTAGAAAGTGCTTTTCAGTGTCTGTTACTGCTTAGTCTGGGCAGGACCTACTTTTGCCACAAGCTCTGTGTTCAGGCATTTTACACAAAAGGCGGAGTTTATTGCTTTTATATAAAAAAATGGGCTTGTGAATAGACTTGTTCCTATGATCGTATGTATTAAAATCAGATACAATGCTTAATGTGAGGACCAAGTAAAAGAAAAGTGCCTAGATCAATGGAAGAAAGCCATCAGGGTTTGTATAATGATGGATTTGTCAAAGGTTTCAAGGACAAGGTAGTTCTGAGAGATTTAACGGAGAAATCACAGTGGCAGGTATTTATTTCATTCATACCTCACATTCTCCCTATTTTATCCTTACACCAACCCTTTGAAGTGGGTGAGACTGAGAATGGGTTGACCCAAGGGCAACCAGCAAATTTCCATGCAAAAATGGATAGCAAGTAAGAAAATGTTGAGTTTAAGGAAGCAGGAGACCTCTGGGTGGTAAGGATAAAAGGGTATGTATGGGGCAAGGCTGTAGAGAGCTTTCAGATTGGGAAGACTACTAGATCTAGGAAGGGTCAAGGAGTCGGCAGGGGCTTTACATGCTCAGCAGGTTGATAGAAATAATATACATGAACAGATTGTAACAGTAAAACAATTATAAGAGTAAACCGCAGTATTTGCTAGAGGGGTGGAGTTGAAAGGAGTTAGTTTGCAATGTAAAAAAAGTGATTACGGGAAGCTAGACGGAAAGCCAAGGGTTCATCCTGCAGGCTGGATTGCCTACGGGTATGTACGGCTCACAAGAAGTGGAGGAGATGGGAGGCTCAATTTTAAGCACAGTACTGTTTGAAAAAAGCAACTGGAGATAAAGATGTGTATGGAGGGTAGAGAGCTGAATGTTATCACCATGTAGGGTAGTACTGTGAGATTTGATGAGGTCACTGTAGAGAGCAGGGCCAGCCCTAGGGTGTGTGTTGCCCCAGGCAGGCTCATGGCCTGCCGCCCGCATGGTGAACAAGCGATAGGAAGGAGGCAGGGTGGGCAAGCTACAGAGGAGGGGAAGGGATGCGCAAGTGGAGGAAGATGGCAGTGAGGAGGCGGACTAGGTGAGCTATGAAGGAGCAGGCGGGCAGAGGAAGATGACGAACGGCGGGGAGGAGATGGGCTGGGCAAGCTATGGTTCATAATAATTTTATATTTTACATAATAACATAAAAACAATAACACAAATGTTATAACAATGCAAAAGCAGTAAATGAAAAATACACATAAACGAACATTTTGGGGGAAGAGAACTTTGATCTGGTGGTTCTTCTAAGTTCATCTATCAGTTTCCATCACCCCTCGCCTTTATTACTACTATACCTGCATGTTCAGCCACTCATACATGAGCTGCCAAACCTCTTTACATTGATCTAACTTTGTTGCAAACAATTTGGTTGAGAGAAAGTCCATTTCAGCTATTGCCAACACTTTTTGCACAAATTCTTTCTTAGGTATTTGTGGTGTCTTCCGGTACCTAGCATATATAATTCTTGCTGCCGTAGTTGCATGGACCAAAAATCTAGCTTATATCTTAGAAATGGGATTTTGGCATATACTCAAAAGATAAAATTCGGGTAGGTGGTTTATATTTATTTTAAGTATTTTTTTGTAGCCAGGTGTGTAGTTGAGTCCAACAACTTCTCGCCTTTTCGCATTGCCACCACGTGATAAAACGAGCCAATTGTTTTCTGGCATTTCCAACATCTATTAGAGGTGTTCTGATATATCTTGGAGAGCTTCTCAGGAGTAATGTACCATCTATAAATCATCTTATATATGTTTTTTTTTTTTACATGTGAAAAAGTTTTTATTAAGAAAGAAATAGATACACAGAGAGAAAGAAACATAAAACAAACACACAAAATCAATGCAATCAACACTAACGAAGAAAGAAGAAAAACACAAACAAAATACATCTAAACATCTCAATGCGCCATACATTCAAAAAGGGAAGAAACACTGTACATTCTGGATATTTCAATGCGCAGTACATTCAGAATAGATCAATAGTCCAACATCTAACATCTAGGACAAATACCCAATCATACACACTTGGAGACGGAGAGGATTTAAGAAAAAGAAAAAATGATTACTCCATGCCAAAACCTCTACTTTTAGCCCATTTATAGATAGGGTCCCATTCCTCCTGACATTTTTGCACGTTACCATCTCTTAGTCTTGTGGACATTAAATCGGATTCTGCGGCATCCAACAGCTTATTAATAAATTCATCTCTATTAGGAGTTCTGTCGTTCTTCCAATACTTGGCATAGAGTATTCTGGCAATAGTAACCATATACAATAACAGTTTCAATTTTGTCATAGGCAGGTTTTGTCTACAAATATTAAGAAGATACAATTCCGGCACATGATTAATTTGTATTTTCAGAATTTTTTGGATCCAAATATTTGGATCCAATATTTTCTAGCATCTTTGCATTGCCTTATATATGTTTTCTTTAAGAGCAGAGGATCTAGCCATTTTTATGTTCGTTTTCCATAGCTTCTCCCAATCTGCTAATGCAATTGTATGACCAATATTCTGCATCCATTTAACCATGCCTTCTTTAACAATTTCTTCTTGCATTCTTAATTCTAGAAGTAGATTATATATTTTTGCAATCAATTTCTCTTCAGTACCAATCCAAATCAGGTCTAAATCGTTCATTTTTCTTTCAAATTCCAATATCTTGTCCTTCGTGTTATCTTGACTGGATATGTATCTTTGTCCACCAATCCAACTGCAAACCTGGATTGATCTTCAAATTTGCTTGGCTATCCAATAATGTATGGTAAGTGGGTATTTCGTCCCAGTTCAACAAATTGGGGTGTATCAATGCTTCAAGTGGGGATAACCACCTCGTCACCTTATTGAAAAATTGTGGTTTTATCCATTGCCAAGTTTTGTATGATGATTTCCTAATTTCATGTCTGTTAAATAAACAGGGGGTTGGTACCACATGTAAAAGTGCCATCCTCAAGGAAGGTCTCCATCTTCTACAACCAATGTTTTTTTGTTAGCTAGTGTGACCCAATCTTTAAGCCACACCAGTGAGCACGCTTTGTGATATAGCTGTCAGTCCGGAAGGCCGAGACCCCCTCTCTGCTTAACGTCTTGTAATGCTTTCAGTTTAATTCTAGGCCTCTTGTTCTGCCAAATGAATTTAGAAATTAGAGTGTTTAACTGCCGAAAAAAGATTTCTGGAATCATTTGAAACAAAAACAATGACCTTGGGAGGACATTCAATTTAACAGTCGCAATTATTCCTAGAAGAGACAACGGTATATCTCTCCACCTCTCTAAATCCTTTTTAATCTCTTTTAGGAGTTTATCATAGTTGTCAATTTTCTAATTCCAGCCGTAATATAAATATCTAAATATTTCACCTTTTTCTCATGTCCAGTTCTTTAATTTGTTCTTTTGTCATGTTCTTTGCCAAAAACTTAGTTTTCTTGTAATTAATTTTCAAACCGACAATTTGACCATATTGGATCAATTTATTTTTCAAAATTTCAATTGAAGAATTCGGATTTTCCAAAATAAGCACTACGTCATCTGCAAAGGCCTGTACTTTGTATTGTTCCCCTTTTATTTTTAGACCATTAATCTCGAATTCTTCTCGTACAGATTGAATCAGATATTCCAGCGATAACACGAACAACAATGGAGACAAAGGACACCCCTGCCTAGTACCTTGTTTAATATTTATTGGTTTCATCATTGTACCATTGATGTTTACTCTTGCCGTTTGTTGGGCTGGGCAAGCTATGAAGGAGGGGAAGGAGCAAGCAGAGGAAGAGGATGGATGGCAGTGAGGAGGTGGGCCAGGTAAGCTACGAAGAAGGGGAAGGAGCAGTCGGTCGGGGAAGATGGCAGACAGCAGGGAAGGAGGTGAGCCCAGCAAGCTATGAAGGAGGAGAAGGAGCAGGCGGAGGAAGATGACAGATGGCAGGGAGGAGGTGGGGCAGGCGAGCTATGGAGGAGGGAAAGGGACGGTTGGGTGGAGGAAGTAGCAAAGTAGGGATTTGTCTAGAGCATGGGGAGGGCCAATTTGGTGCCCCCACCCTGCTGGCGCCCTAGGCAAATGCCTAGCTTGCCTAGCAGGCGAGCCGGCCCTGGTAGATGGTGGGAGAAAGCCGATGCAGATTCCTTGGCCTTCAAACGAAGAAAAGCAACTTCTTCCTAGAATGCTAAACAGTTTCAAAGCTGCCCAGATGAACTTGGTATCTTGGGAGCAGGAAAGGCTAATTAGTTATATCAACGGCAACAGATGAAACACAAGAATCCTTTTGATTTGGTAGTGCAATCATTAATGATTTTGGTGAGGGTGATTGCCGTGAGGTGCAGATGGTGGGGAGCTGGAGAAGAAAGTTGACAATAGGAGTAGGCAGCATGATCTAGGAGTCTGGAGGCAAAGGGAAGATTATTGGTCTTTGGCTAGGGAGGGAGGCCCAAGAGATCTGGCTGGGTGGATGTTTTTAAACAGTAGGAAAGAAGCCAGCACCAATTGCCAGGTTGGTAGGGAGAATGGCAGGAAAAATAGTAAAAGGCTTTTGTGAGGGTATAGGGAATAATACTGGGAAAGTATTGGTAGTTTGTTCAACATTCAACTTTGTTGGTGGTTCGTTCAACATTCCCAGGGTATGAGCTATGTAGAGGCATCTGCCTGTATACACGAATATGATGGAAATGAAATGGAATATTGCTACAGAAATGAAACTAGATTGTGTCTTTGTGTCATATTTTGAGCCATAAGGAGTAAAAAGCTGTCTGCAAGAATACGGGACACATCATTATATTTCATTACATAACTAGGAATTAGACCTGTTATGAAGGGGAATATAATAGGTTCTAGAAAGAGGCTCTGGATGAGGGCCCCACCCCACCCTTGCTGTCTTTTCACCCACCCAAGTGAAGGCAAGGGAGCTGGTTGTAATTCTGAGTGATCTCCAACCCTCACCTGGAGATTGGCAACAACGGTTCTATGGGACAAAATGGCCGGTTTGGAGGGTGGAGTCTATGGCATTGTACCTGTCTGAGGGCCCACTCCTCAAACCCTACCCTCTCTAGGCTCCACCCCTCAAATCTCCCAAGTATTTTCTAACCTGGAGGTGGCAACTGCTAACTCACATTGGCTATCACAGTGGGGCAGCGGCTGAACCGGAGCAAGCATCCAGGCTTCATTAAGTCATGCCAGTCAAAAGAATAATTATTGGGGGCACGGGGGGGGGGGGCATGACGACAATGACACAGGCACTGAAGCTTAGCATTCCTTTCGCTTGAAGTGCATTGTTGCTGCCTTTTCCTGTCATATTCAGCTTTGTGGCATTTAGCATCAGTGTGAGCTTGTGGCATATATATATACATTTGCCTGGCATGGTTGTGTTATGGTATACCATAGAGTAGGGGAATTGATCTGACTCCAGCTTTTCATCTCCTCCCCACTCCCTGCAGCTTCTATCTAGGAAAAGGGCAGTCTTTCTCCACAGTGAGGACTAGGGTTGCCAATCCCCAGGTGGGGGCAGGGGATCCCCTGGTTTGGAGGCCCTCCCCCCGCTTCAGGGTCGTCAGAAAGCGGGGGGAGGGGAGGGAAACGTCTGTTGGAAACTCTGTTATTCCCTATGGAGATTTATTCCCATAGAAAATCATGGAGAATTGATCCGCGGTATCTGGGGTTCTGGGGGGGGGCTGTCTTTTGGGGTAGAGGCACCAAATTTTTAGTATAGCATCTAGTGCCTCTCCCCAAAATACCCTCCAAGTTTCAAAAAGATTGGACCAGGGGGTCCAATTCTATGAGCCCCAAAAGAAGGTGCCCCTATCCTTCATAATTTCCTATGGAAGGAAGGCATTGAAAAGATGTGCCGTCCCTTTAAATGTGATGGCCAGAACTCCCTTTGGAGTTCAATGATGTTTGTCACAGCCTTGATCTTGGCTCCACCCCTAATGTCTCCTGGCTCCACCCCCAAAGTCTCCTGGCTCCACCCCCAAAGTCCCCAGATATTTCTTCAATTGGACTTGGCAACCCTGGTGAGGACCAAAGCAGGAGCTCTCAAGATGACAGGCATCGTCTCCCTTGGAGGTGAGGGGGTGCGGAGTGAACACCTTCACTTTCTTTACTGAAAGAAGCCTCGGTTGTGTAGCAATAGTGTTTGGCTAGGGATGAGACTGAGGGGAGAAGGGAGAGAGGAAGTAACAGGAAAGAGGCAGCAGCCATTGCTTCTGAGAAAACACTCCCAGTGAGGCCAGACCGCCACCTTGTTGCAAGATGTCAGTGGCAGCTCCCTAACTGTGGCCTTCAGAGGCTGCATATGCTGGGAGACCGTCTGTGTGGGCTGTTGATGGGATAGCAAAGGACTGTTGCCAGCAGCGCCTTTCATGAGGCCAACTGACAGAGAGGACCCAGAGAGGAGCTGGAGATGTGTCTGTCTCTGAGGTAAAACTGTTGGTGTGTTCAACATTCCCAGGGTATGAGCTATGTAGAGGCATCTACCTATATACATGAATTATTACCTTCCATTTCTATGTGGTGGTGTGCCAAGAAGCTGAGAGCACAAAACGAGCTTTGCTCTAATCAGATGCCATCGCTTTCTCGAATAAAGCTTGGCTTGTCTTAAAGGTGCCACTGGACTCATGATTTGTGGTGATTCCTACCAATGTGGAAGCTGTTTCCCTTGAACTGTTGTGATAAAAACAGCACTATCCTTTGTGTAGCATGACAGAGGTTTGTCAGGCCTTAAAATCAACTCCGATAAATCTACCTTGTATCCTGTCAATTTACATCCAGAAACATCATTCTACATCAAGCGGCATTATCATTATACCTGAGTAGCCACCAAATGGAAATATTTAGGTACCGCTATTACAGTTTCTCTTGCTGACCTCCTGAAATTCAACCACAAGGAGCTCAAAGCTCATCGAAGATCATTTTGCACACTGGACAATTAAAAGATAACTCTTCTACAAAGAATCCGTTTAGTTAAGATGATTTTATTGCCAAAAAGTATATTTTACTTTGACCTACCTCTCTTTTGCAGAAATGGCAGAGGGACACTAACGATTTTATTTGGCAAAATAAGAAGCCTAGATTGAACTTTTATACCATGAGGCAGCCATATCAGCCAGGGGGCTTGGCAGTCCCAGATATCTGTCTTTATTATGATGCAATAGTACTAACAAATATAGTTAAACAATATAGATCCGCTTATGCTGTGGAATGGAAAATGTTAGACGAGACCAGTTTAAAATCCTACAATTTTTGTCAATCACTTCGGCATAGCCACTTACGATGCTTCATGGAATCCTCTAATCCCTTTTTAAAAGCTATTTTCAAAGTATGGAATAGAAATTCCATTCTTTTGGCTCCTCTCACTTCACTGTCGACCAAATTTATGAGCCACCACTTTTCTTTACCTTTATCTGGAGGAGATTGCATTTAACCCAGTTCAAGGATATTTTACTTCAGGGCCATTTGAGAACTAAGAGTGGTTTAGAATGTACCTACGATATTATTTTATCCTGGTTCAAATATTTACAAATTCAAAGTTTTATGGCAAGTCATAAGTTCCAGCCTCTCCTTAGAGCTAAACTTACAGATTTTGTACAATTTTTGTGCTCAGATGATATACCTATCAAGGTATGATTTCCTAAAATACAGATGCTTCTCAATTCTCACCCTCCATTTCAGTCACCTTGTAAGAAAGCTTGGTAGATTGACCTTCGCTGTTCCTTAAATGAAGATCTGTGGTCTAATGTTTGGTAGTCTCCTCCCCTTAGATCTAAATATATGCATATTAAACTCCAAGAATACAAAGTAGCGTCAAGATGACTGTCTCATTTAATTCCTTCGAGTTCTTCCAACTGTTCAAAGGCTGCAGGGGTTTAGGTATGTACTTTCACAACTGGTGGACCTGTCCGGTCATAGCAGCCTTTCGACACTTAATCCTACTAAAGGTTACTTATCTGCCTGGCCTGGTAGTACCAGTTTCTCCTCAAATACTCCTTTTAAATATTTGGGAGGGATACATGATAACCAAACCTCAGTGTGGACTTCTTTATCTTATGTTTACAGCAGCAAAATATGCCATTGCGCTGAAGTGGAGAAGGGCAGACGCTCCTTCAATTCAAGTTTGGGCAAACAAATTCTGGGAATTTTTTCTCCTAGACAAACTCACTGACAAACAATCCTGTATTGGGACTGGGTTCTGCACATCGCTACTATGTAAATGCGAACCCTTTCTAGTTTGGAATTTGGGTTCTTCCTTCATTCTGTCACAAGAGGTTCTTCCCCCATTCTGTCACAAGAGGAGTATTTCTCACTTTTGGGTTCACATTGAATCTTTATAATTAGCAGTTATGTTATTGGCTCTGAGCTGTAATGATGCGCCTTTTTTTGCACATGAAAAACCTTTTCCTTTCTTTTACTTATGTGTATTCCTTCCATTTGACATGTCGAAATGTGGCAGCTTCAAGGCTTTCTGTTGTTTTTATTGTAATTTGTTTTACTTGAATTAAAAAAAAAAGTTATGGATAAAATAAAACGGCAGAGGTTTTTAAAATTTTTCACAGTTTGTAAAAAAGAAAAATACGGATTAGCTCTATGTTCAAGGCCATCTTAAAACTAGTGTTATGGAACAGTTTTACCAGAGTGAACAATGTATAATATTGCCTCGAACTCTGGGAATATGTAAACTAAGCAAGCCAGCAGAGGGAGTAAAGAGATCACTGGTTTCAAACAGGAGATAACCTTACATCTTCCAGCGTTTCCACTTCTAATAGCATTAAGTGCTACTTTTCTGGGAACTGAGAGAGTCTGTTTAAATTGGGTGGTCTGTTTGAGCTGGACCAAGTTCAAGAAATACTAGCTAGTGAAGTTGGGGATATTTAGGTAATGACTTGCGTGATGGATAACGTTCATTCCGATTCATGGAAGTTAGATAGCAGAAGCAGAGTATCATGGTGGAATGATCAGTTTGTCAGAAGCCTGCTGTGTAACATTCTCAACCACAGAGTATGCAAAAGTGTTTTCCGGTTTTATGGACAAACATGACTACCTGAGCCATCTTGAACAAAGAAGAACCATATATACGCAGAGAGTGATGTCATTGTGCCGGTGACGTCACGTGCCAGCCGCTCGAGGAGCTTCTGGGAAAACTCTATGGTTTCCCCAGATGCTCTAGCGATGTTGCCAGCATGATGACATCGCTTGCAAGTAACGTCATCGCACTGGCAACGTCGGGAGACGATCCCCCTGCCGGCCCAATGTGGGCCGGAGGGTTGGGAACCTTCAGGGTGAGAGAACCCCCAATCCAGCCCAGGAACTTGGCAGCCCTAGATCCCAAGTTGCTGGAATGAAAGGGGGAGGCCTAATAGTAGGTGACGTCCGCTGCCTCACTGAAGGCCTGGCGGAAGAGCTCTGTTTTGCAGGCCCTGCAGAATTGGAGCAAGTCCTGCAGGGCCCAGTTCTCTGAAGGCAGTTCATTCTACCAGGCGGGGGCCAAGGCCAAAAAGCGTTGGCCCTAGTCAAGGGAAGTCAACGACTCAGATGAGGGACCACCAGAAAATGTTGGGTTGCTGTTCTAAAAGATCTGTGGTGCTCATATGGCTTGTTTTAATTTAAAAATGTAAAAGCATTGTCTTCCCATGCCGCTACTGCAGCCAGGGTCCCAGCTGAGCCATTGGGCCCGGACATGCTGGCTCATCACTGGGTGGTAGGGTTGCCAATCCCCAGGTGGGGACAGGGGATCCCCCGGTTTGGAGGCCCTCCCCCCGCTTCAGGGTCGCCAGAAAGCGGGGGGAGGGGAGGGAAATGTCTGCTGGGAACTCTGTTATTCCCTATGGAGATTTATTCCCATAGAAAATCATGGAGAATTGATCCGCGGGTATCTGGGGCTCTTGGGGCGCTGTTTTTGGGGTAGAGGCACCAAATTTTCAGTATAGCATCTAGTGCCTCTCCCCAAAATACCCCCCAAGTTTCAAAAAGATTGGACCAGGGGGTCCAATTTTATGAGCCCCAAAAGAAGGTGCTCCTATGCTTCATTATTTCCTAAGGAAGGAAGGAATTGAAAAGGTGTGCCGTCCCTTTAAATGTGATGGCCAGGACTCCCTTTGGAGTTCAATGATGCTTGTCACAGCCTTGATCTTGGCTCCACCCCTAATGTCTCCTGGCTCCACCCCCAAAGTCCCCAGATATTTCTTGAATTGGACTTGGCAACCCTACTTTGTGGGGGAGATGAGATTTCCCCCCCTGCAAGTGTTGTGGCCCCCTCCCCCTTGTAGCTTCTATAATAAAATATATACTATTGTAGGATAGGTAGCTCAAAACAGATACATTATCTATGAAACTATTTGCTGCTTTCAGAATGAATGATACCTTTTGAGTTTATTTATCCATTTCTGTAACCACATCAAAACATATGGCACTTTTTTTTTTACAGACATTTACAAGTCATAGTGAATCGGGCAAAATATAAACAAATTCCAGGTAAAATTACATATCCTATGCGGATTTCAGCGAGACAAGTAGAATATAAATAGGAAAATATATCTTCAAGATTTAGTAAGATGAGCAATATACAAAACTATGATAACTGAATACTTATAATGCAAATTCTGACATAAATATTGTGGAGACACGTTGCCTCTCTAGGCATACCGTTACTTTAAACAAGGCTTCCAAGGTGGTGAATTCCTTCTCATCACAAAAATGCACATATTGAAAGTAGGTGAAAAAAAGCATAACTGAAATATCTAGCCATACACAATGTGCCCATTGAAAGCAAAGAATGAAAAAAAGTATGTATTTTTAGAAACGCCTGTTTAAAAGTTCGCTGTAGAAAGGGTGGTATTTTGTCATAATCTAAACGCACTCTCTTTTCTCCTAAATAATTGCAGTGCATTGGGAATTAGCACAAAAGACTTAGGATGAATTTCCTCTGAAACATGAATAGCAAAGCATTCACATCACCAACGAGTCTTCCGTGGGTCACCATTTCCCTTGCGAAAGTAGTCATTGCAACAAATCACCTTCATCTTTTTCAATATTTTGCTATTATAACTGTTAGACAACAGGTACTTCAGCCTGCACTTTTCACTTTCTGAATTTCTAGTCGTCCTCCCTCTGGTCATAGAAAAGCGGAAGCCTGCATGGAGCAAAATGGAGTTCTGCTGTTTGAGAGGTTATGAGGAGTGAATTTCTTAAGAGTGAAGTGTCCACGTTTACCTAGAAATGAGTCCTTCTGAGATAAATGATGGTAAATACAATCCTGACCAACTCACAAGTAGCTGAGCAATAGTGGTCTATGTATCAGGAAGGACTCTATTTCTGTGTTGTTCATTTTTTGTCTAGAATATAGTGTGATACTTGGTTTGGACTCATTCTCAGTTTGTTCTGAGGAGATTATTTTACGCTGGGATGTCTATAGCTTTGTAATGGTGGTGTGATTTGGTCATAAAGAGGCTGTTTTAGGGACAGGTGAACCTTGTTAAAAGACCAGATGTCAGAGCAAAGGGGCAATCAAAGAAGAGCAGGCTTGCTTCACATGGTCTTTCAGTGGTGTTATGAAGAAAAGAAGAGGTAGTTTGAGAGAAGGGCTTGCTAAGTGCAACTTTTCAAGGGAACACAGAGGTAAGTAAGTTCCTTCTAGCAGGTACTAAAACAAGGGGGGCGTGATTTCTAGCAGGAAATGTGGGTAATGGAAAAGAGTTAAGTAAAATGTCTGCTTTCTCCTGTGTACATTCTTCTGTGAAATAACAGTTCATAAGAACATAAGAGAAGCCATGTTGGATCAGGCCAATGGCCCATCCAGTCCAACACTCTGTGTCACACACACAAAAATTTTATATATATATACACACACACACACACACATACATATATCTACACACTGTGGCTAATAGCTACTGATGGACCTCTGCTCCATATTTTTATCTAACCCCCTCTTGAAGCTGGCTATGCTTGTAGCCGCTACCACCTCCTGTGGCAGTGAATTCCACATGTTAATCACCCTTTGGGTGAAGAAGTACCTCCTTTTATCCATTCTAACCCGACTGCTCAGCAATTTCATCGAATGCCCACGAGTTCCTGCAACTTCAGTCTGTGAAAGAAAAAAACATGGGTGGAGGGGAAGATTATGGATTCGCATGTAATCTGTTGTTCCTCCCCGATGCTTGTTTATGTAGCGGGATGGGATAGTACTATTTTTGTTCTTTATCCTAGATGCAGCATAATTGGTTTTTGACGGAACAAAAAATTCTGAGCTACTGATGTAAGTGCTATTTTCTTTTTATTGTTTTCTCTGAAAGTGAATGTTGGGTAGTGATAAGTATAAAGGAGATGCGTCTTTTCTGTACCGCCGGTGTAACCAACCCAACTTGTTCTTTAAAAGCTGGGCACTGAGAGTCCCTAACCTCTTGTTTCTGTATGGAGATTGCTTTCTTGTAAGAAGACATGCTTCTAGTAAAGTATGTGAAGCAAGTAAGTCCCTTCTAGCAGGTGTTTGCATGGGCAAACACACAGCTCTAACGATGTTTAATGTTAGAAACCTACTGAGATGACAACTACCTTCAGAGAAGATACAGTCAACATGGTATACATAGGCCGTTTTCGCACTCACGTTTTACTGGCGCCACGACCCTCCTGACGCCGGCGAATCTGCGTGGATTTCGCACCAGAAGCGCCGGCGCTCCCAGAAGCGCCGGCTACTTCCGTCGCTAAGCCAGCGCAAACGGAAATCGCAAAGATGCAGGAAAACGTTTGCGCTGGCTTAGCGACGGAAGTAGCCGGCGCTTCTGGGAGCGCCGGCGCTTCTGGTGCGAAATCCACGCAGATTCGCCGGCGTCAGGAGGGTCGTGGCGCCAGTAAAACGTGAGTGCGAAAACACCCATAGAATGCCATTTGGAAAAAAGATGGGCTGTAAAAAAAAAAATCGATCTTCCTTTTTGTTGACTTCTGTTTTTCTTGTTACCTAACATCTTTCCCTGCATACTCCATGGGGAAACCTTTAACATGATCACACAGCTTACCACTTAGTTGCCAACCGCACACACTGCCTGTTCTTACGATTTAGCAAATATCCATGGGCATCACCAGCTTGTGATTGTGTCTGAATCAATGTAGGATTAGAAGGAACGTGGGCCAACTTAGAAATTCATAAGTGAAACAACATTTGACTTAGAAATAATTTGCATGTGTTTGCATCAAGACGTAAGCTTTTCTTTGCTCACTCTTGATCCTCCTCGATGCGCTTCTTGATTGCATTTATACAGGTGTTATGTCGAGTCAATTGATATAAAATTCACAAGTCATAGAAACGCTGAAAGTGGAGCGCCGAGCGAGCAAAAACTGAAGAATTGTGGTGGACTTAAGGCTAGCTGGTCATTTGTTTCTCTGCATAAACACATCTAATCGCTATAATGTGTTTTTTTTTTTTGAAAAAAAACAGTGACTCTGGGTGGTGGGGATTTTTTTCTCATTCAATAATTCTTAGTGCTAAGCATTTCCTGATGATAAAACAACAGGGGCCAATCTTATTCCCAGTGGGTGGGGTGTTGTGATCCCGAGATGTGGGAGGCAGGAAGGAGGGAGTTAAATGAAAACCATATGTTGTCTGGTTTTGCATCTGAAGTCCACGGAGTGTCATGCTATTGAGATGTAGATACTAGCTTCAGCTATTGGTCAGTCAGCTATCCTGGGAATCAGTTAGGAATGTACAGATGAGCAGCAGAGTAAAGATGAGAGGCGTGCCTTCATGGGTACAAGCCCAGCATTCTTCACTGGCAGTTCTGCTGATCCTTCCATCACACAGGTAATTGCCAAGGTGAGCAACAATCCTTAGGATTTTTAAAAGATTCTGTTACCTGGCAATTATGGATGTTCGGGTAGCCCTGTAAAAGAGAAGAATAGCATTTACTGTTACACGTTTTAGTTACGTATTTGGGCATTCTAAAATAATGCTTTTCCTTTTTTGTTCTGCTGGCACCCATCAAAGCTGCTTACATAAAGTTATTTTTAGCACTGGCCATCACTTTTGCTAGCAACTGTAGGTTGATAGAATTCAGGTCTTCAAGTCCAATTCAAGAAATATCTGGGGGCTTTGGGGGTGGAGCCAGGAGACTTTGGGGGTGGAGCCAGGAGACATTAGGGGTGGAGCCAAGATAAAGGCTGTGACAAGCATCATTGAACGCCAAAGGGAGTTCTGGCTCTCACATTTAAAGGGACGGCACACCTTTTCAATTCCTTCCTTCCATAGGAAATAATGAAGCATAGGGGCACCTTCTTTTGGGGCTCATAGAATTGGACCCCCTGGTCCAATCTTTTTGAAACTTGGGGGGTATTTTGGGGAGAGGCACCAGATGCTATACTGAAACTTTGGTGCTTCTACTCCAAAAAACAGCCCCCAGAGCCCCAGATACCCGCGGATCAATTCTCCATGATTTTCTATGGGAATAAATCTCCCTAGGGAATAATAGAGTTCCCAGCAGACATTTCCCTCCCCTCCCCCCACTTTCTGACAACCCTGAAGCGGGGGGAGGCCCTCCAAACCGGGGGATCCCCTGCCCCCACCTGGGGATTAGCAACCCTATCTTCTAGTGTTCTGGACTATATAGGACCACCCATGGTGTCCTCGTATAATTTGTAGTCCTGTAGCCCTAATGAGTGCAGAAAGGCACGGTATACATTTTGTAAATAAATAAAATGTGTGCACAGGTACAGAAAACATCCTTCCTCCCACAGGATTACTTCCCCCCCCCCCTAGGGTTGCCAAGTCCAATTAAAGAAAAATCTGGGGACTTTGGGGGCGGAGCCAGGAGACTTTGGGGGTGGAGCCAGGAACAAGGATGTGACAAGCATAATTGAACTCCAAGGGAGTTCTGGCCATCACATTTAAAGGGACAGCTCACCTTTTTAAATGCCTTTCTTCCATAGGAAATAATTAAGGATAGGGGCACCATCTTTTGGGGCTCATAGAATTGGACCCTCTGGTCCAATCGTTTTGAAACTTGGGGGGTATTTTGGGGAGAGGCACTAGATGCTATACTAAAAATTTGGTGCCTCTACCTCAAAAAATAGCCCCCCCAGAGCCCCCAATACTCATGGATTAATTCCCTATTATTCCCTATGGGAATTGTTCTCCATAGGGAATAATAGAGTGCCTAGTAGACATTTCCCTCCCCCCCCACACGCTTTCTAAAGGGGGGGGGAGGGCCTCCATACCAGGGAATCCCCCCTCCCTGCCCCCTCCCTCTCTCTCACACACAAATACTTACTGGGTCTTCTTCCCTCTGCCTGCTGTGAAAATGAAAGCAAAGAAAGGGAGGGGCCGTTCTCTGAAGCCCTTCCTGTTTCCTCCTTCCTGCCCAGCCTTAAAGGAGCAGACATTTACAAACTGCTCAGGAGCTCTACACCAATATGAACCCTACAGGTATGTTCTCCCCCCCCCCCATGCCCCCGCTTCCTGATTTCTGGAGACCGGGGGATGAAGCTGCGAACCCAGAAGTCTCCCGCCAAAGCGGGGGGGTTGGGAAGCCTACCCCCCCCCACCCATAGCCATGAGAAAAATTCTTATCGATAAATCCCACTGCTTTCAAGAGTCTGTTTTGAGGACTAAGAATTCTTGGACAGATCTGCCAGATAACAGGAAACATTATGCTGACGATGACTTGAACAATAAATTCCTATTTCATGCTTGAAACAAGTTGCATCAGGAAGGCTTTTTATATAAACACATGCTGTTTGATTCAGGAAGACAAGATAACAGCGCAGAGTTACATCACTGTTCTCCCCACCATCACCATTGAAATGGCTTGCTGACCGATTTCCAGAAGCACAGAATGATATCTATTTGCTGAGATGTTTCTTCCTATCACCATTTAATTTGAAGTTTGTTTATATCTTGGAACGTGACATTTTTTTTTTCTCAGCTGTGGCTGTATTGTACACTGGAGCTACTGGCAAATCAGTGTGAATGAAAGCAGTCCTGCTATTTGCATCGCAAAGGATTTATTGTGATGGGTGTGGCTTCGTAAAGAGTTTCTTTGATTGAAAATGTTGAGTGGTCACGCTGGCTGCTGTGGTCGCAGGTACTCTCTCCCATTTCTGAGGCCACAGTGCTGAATTAGCAGCCAGCTGCCATTTGCAGCCATGACTTGTGGGGAGGGGGGGGAGAAGCAAGAGCAGAAGGATCAACTGGCTACATGGTTGGCAGGGAGGGGCCCGTCCTGGTGGCAACCGGCAAGGAACCAGTCAGGTCTGCAGAGCTGTGGGTCAATGGAGGTGGCGCCTCAGACATTGGAGGTCTGGCTGTGGCCTGCCCCCTTCTTCTCTTTAAGGTGGTTGCTGCTGGGTTATGGCCCTCAGTTGGCTGTAGGGTTGCCAAGTCCAATTTAAGAAATATCTGGGGACTTTGGGGGTGGAGCCAGGAGACATTAGGGGTGGAGCCAAGATCAAGGCTGTGACAAGCATCATTGAACGCCAAAGGGAGTCCTGGCCATCACATTTAAAGGGACCGCACACCTTTTCAATTCCTTCCTTCCATAGAAAATAATGGATAGGGGCACCTTCTTTTGGGGCTCACAGAATTAGACCCCCTGGTACGATCTTTATGAAACTTAGGGGGTATTTTGGGGAAAGGCACTAGATGCTATATGGAAAATCTGGTGCCTCTACCCCAAAAAACAGCCCCCCCAGAGCCCCAGATACCCGTGGATCAATTCTCCATGATTTTCTATAGGAATAAATCTCCCTAGGGAATAATAGAGTTCCCAGCAGACATTTCCCTCCCCTCCCCACGCTTTCTGACGACCCTGAAGTGGGGGGAGGGTCTCCAAACCGGGGGATCCCCTACCCCCACGTGGGGATTGGCAACCCTAGTTGGCTGCAATCTAATCTACTTGAGGTATATTTGCAAAAGTTTCTGTCAGAGAAAAAGAAAGACACCGTCCATCAACATAGTATATCTACCAATCGGCTTTTTAGCATTTAATATATATATGAAAGAATGCTATTAACAAAGAAGACTATGTAAAATAAGAACAAGCCTTTAATGATACATCAATCAGGGTTTTTTTTCTCAACAGCTGCTGATAATATTTGATACTGTTTGAACTTTCCTTAGCCACTTTGATTCCTAACTGGACACATGTGGGAAAGGGAGCAATATTGTGCATGCATGAGGGTATGTTGCTAGCGTTCTCAAAATGTGTTTTCTGTTTAAAATTCTGAGTGCAGCCTCAGAGGACAAACTAATATATTTTAATATATTTCAATATACTTTGGTAAGAGACTTAAGGAATGGCAAGATAGCATTGCATTTCCTTTGAGAATTTGAAATTGCAGTTTAACCTCTGGGTTTCATATCATTATACTGAATAAACAGCTGGACATCCCAGTTCTGCCATTGCAGTGCATACAAAAATTGACTATTCCAGTACTTCAACTTCATAAGGAGGCAAACTTTTGCACCTATCAGGAGAATATACTACTTCTTTACGGGACGTGATATAAATGGGAGTCAGTACTAAACTAATGTGAGAACTGTGTCACTTGTGCTGTATGTGAGAATTTCCAGAAATTATTTTAAGTAATAAAATACTTTTTAAAACACATGTTATTACGTGTATAATCATGATATGCCAAATGCATGCATTTAGGGTTGGCAAGTCCAATTTAAGAAATATCTGGGGACTTTGGGGGTGGAGCCAGGAGACATTAGGAGTGGAGCCAAGATCAAGGCTGTGACAAGCATCATTGAACTCCAAAGGGAGTTCTGGCCATCACATTTAAAGGACGGCACACCTTTTCAATGCCTTCCTTCCATAGAAAATAATGAAGGATAGGGGTACCTTCTTTTGGGGCTCATAGAATTGGACCCCCTGGTCCAATCCTTTTGAAACTTGGGGGATATTTTGGGGAGAGGCACTAGATGCTGTACTGAAAATTTGGTGCCTCTACCCCAAAAA
This sequence comes from Heteronotia binoei, assembly GCF_032191835.1. NCBI lineage: Eukaryota > Metazoa > Chordata > Lepidosauria > Squamata > Gekkonidae > Heteronotia > Heteronotia binoei. Next base: position 156,421,632 of record NC_083227.1, read on the forward strand.
ACAGCTCCCCCCCAGAGCCCCAGATACCCGTGGATCAATTCCCCATGATTTTCTATGGGAATAAATCTCCATAGGGAATAACAGAGTTCCCACCAGACATTTCCCTCCCCTCCCCCCGTTTTCTGACGACCCTGAAGCGGGGGGAGGGCCTCCAAACCGGGGGATCCCCTGCCCCCACCTGGGGATTGGCAGCCCTAAATGCATTCCTACAGAATGTATAGGGCTTGGACCAAATAGAAATTTCTACTGATGGGGGCAAGAGGGCAATTTTTGCTGACTTTTCTCTGCCACTGTATACCTCCAGTTCTCTCCTTATGCTGTGCTTGGGGTTTTCTGTCCTCTTTGAGCAGCATTGAGGAGGCTGCAGGAGGGAGGAAGTAAAGTCATGCTCTATTTATGGAAATTCCTTTGAGTAGTGAAGAATTTGTGTGAGATGTAGCCCACCCTACCTTTAAGATTAAATGGTAGTGTCAAAAGCAATGTCAGCTGGTGGGACATAGGAAACTATTTAACAATATTGTGCTGCTTCAGTAATTCTGGAATATGTGACACTTTGGCCTTAAGAACATAAGAAAAGCCATGTTGGATCAGGCCAATGGCCCCTCCAGTCCAACACTCTGAGTCACATAAGAACATAAGAGAAGCCATGTTGGATCAGGCCAGTGGCCCATCCAGTCCAACACTCTGTGTCACATAAGAACATAAGAGAAGCCCTGTTGGATCAGGCCAATGGCCCCTCCTGTTCAACACTCTGTGTCACATAAGAACAGAAGAGAAGCCCTGTTGGATCAGGCCAGTGGCCCATCCAGTCCAACACTCTGTGTCACATAAGAACATGAGAGAAGCCCTGTTGGATCAGGCCAGTGGCTCCTCCAGTCCAACACTCTGTGTCCCATAAGAACATGAGAGAAGCCCTGTTGGATCAGGCCAGTGGCCCCTCCAGTCCAACACTCTGTGTCCCATAAGAACATAAGAGAAGCCATGTTGGATCAGGCCAATGGCCCCTCCAGTCCAACACTCTGAGTCACATAAGAACATAAGAGAAGCCATGTTGGATCAGGCCAATGGCCCATCCAGTCCAACACTCTGAGTCACATAAGAACATAAGAGAAGCCATGTTGGATCAGGCCAATGGCCCATCCAGTCCGTCACATAAGAACATAAGAGAAGCCATGTTGGATCAGGCCAATGGCCCATCCAGTCCAACACTCTGTGTCACATAAGAACATAAGAGAAGCCGTGTTGGATCAGGCCAGTGGCCCATCCAGTCCAACACTCTGAGTCACATAAGAACATAAGAGAAGCCATGTTGGATCAGGCCAGTGGCCCCTCCAGTCCAACACTCTGTGTCACATAAGAACATAAGGGAAGCCATGTTGGATCAGGCCAATGGCCCATCCAGTCCGTCACATAAGAACATAAGAGAAGCCATGTTGGATCAGGCCAATGGCCCATCCAGTCCAACACTCTGTGTCACATAAGAACATAAGAGAAGCCATGTTGGATCAGGCCAATGGCCCATCCAGTCCAACACTCTGAGTCACATAAGAACATAAGAGAAGCCATGTTGGATCAGGCCAGTGGCCCCTCCAGTCCAACACTCTGTGTCACATAAGAACATAAGAGAAGCCATGTTGGATCAGGCCAATGGCCCATCCAGTCCATCACATAAGAACATAAGAGAAGCCATGTTGGATCAGGCCAATGGCCCATCCAGTCCAACACTCTGTGTCACATAAGAACATAAGAGAAGCCATGTTGGATCAGGCCAATGGCCCATCCAGTCCAACACTCTGAGTCACATAAGAACATAAGAGAAGCCATGTTGGATCAGGCCAGTGGCCCCTCCAGTCCAACACTCTGTGTCACATAAGAACATAAGAGAAGCCATGTTGGATCAGGCCAATGGCCCATCCAGTCCGTCACATAAGAACATAAGAGAAGCCATGTTGGATCAGGCCAGTGGCCCCTCCAGTCCAACACTCTGTGTCACATAAGAACATAAGAGAAGCCATGTTGGATCAGGCCAATGGCCCATCCAGTCCAACACTCTGTGTCACATAAGAACATAAGAGAAGCCATGTTGGATCAGGCCAATGGCCCATCCAGTCCAACACTCTGAATCACATAAGAACATAAGAGAAGCCATGTTGGATCAGGCCAGTGGCCCCTCCAGTCCAACACTCTGTGTCACATAAGAACATAAGAGAAGCCATGTTGGATCAGGCCAATGGCCCATCCAGTCCGTCACATAAGAACATAAGAGAAGCCATGTTGGATCAGGCCAATGGCCCATCCAGTCCAACACTCTGTGTCACATAAGAACATAAGAGAAGCCATGTTGGATCAGGCCAATGGCCCATCCAGTCCAACACTCTGAGTCACATAAGAACATAAGAGAAGCCATGTTGGATCAGGCCAGTGGCCCCTCCAGTCCAACACTCTGTGTCACATAAGAACATAAGGGAAGCCATGTTGGATCAGGCCAATGGCCCATCCAGTCCGTCACATAAGAACATAAGAGAAGCCATGTTGGATCAGGCCAATGGCCCATCCAGTCCAACACTCTGTGTCACATAAGAACATAAGAGAAGCCGTGTTGGATCAGGCCAGTGGCCCATCCAGTCCAACACTCTGTGTCACATAAGAACATAAGAGAAGCCATGTTGGATCAGGCCAGTGGCCCATCCAGTCCAACACTCTGAGTCACATAAGAACATAAGAGAAGCCGTGTCGGATCAGGCCAACGGCCCATCCAGTCCAACACTCTGTGTCACATAAGAACATAAGAGAAGCCAAGTTGGATCAGGCCAATGGCCCATCCAGTCCAACATTCTGTGTCACACAGTGGCCAAAAAACCCAAGTGCCATCAGGAGGTCCACCAAGACTACTAGAAGCCCTCCCACTGTGGGGCCAGGACTACTGGAAGCCCTCCCACTGTGCCCCACCAAGCACCAAGAATACAGAGCATCACTGCCCCAGACAGAGTTCCAACAATACGTTGTGGCTAATAGCCACTGATGGACCTTTGCTCCATATATTTATCCAATCCCCTCTTGAAGAAGGCTATGCTTGTAGCTGCCACCACCTCCTGTGGCAGTGAATTCCAGGTGTTAATCACCCTTTGGGTGAAGAAGTACTTCCTTTTATCTGTTCTAACCTGACTGCTCAGCAATTTCTGTTTTATCCACTGTAACAATGCATACAACCGGATATTTCAAGGTGAAATACATTTTAACTGCAGGAATAGCCAGTTAACAACTCTTAACTCCTTGGGGGCCTTTGGACCTCCTGTGGTCGTCAGCATTCCATATTGTTGCTACTATTCTCTTGAATCTGTTTTCTTTCACTCCTGTCTGGAGGTCATTCCATTCCTTCTTTGGAAGGCTCAGCCCTTACTTGTATTTATAAGCACACATTTACTGCCAAGTTAACATAGGATGGCAACTGTTTATCTGAACCTCCAGGGCAGAGTACTTTTCTACTTCCACAAACATTTTAACACCCTTACTTTGCTTCGAGTCAGGAGTAAGGTAAGATAGTCATAAGTCAGCTACAAATTCACCGCGACTGTAAAGTTGCATGGGCTTTTACGTATTTAAAACTAAATTTTGTGATCCACTCCTTTATTGCTGCTTCAGAAAAAAAGCCCCTTGCAACATTATGCACTGTGTCAATTTTAAAACAAGTCCAGGGTATTTTGCTGCAGCACGAAGCAGAGTGAGGCAGGCTGAAATACAACCCTAAGATACCATGTGATGTCATATAGAATGCCACAGCACAAATCTTGGTGCCTGCATGGCCATATTGAGCAGCCTGCCAAGGACTGCGCTCGGGCATGCTCTGTGAAGTGTGAGGAAGCTGGGATGTACCTAATAAGATTGCATACTGTTTCACTGGTTCCCCTAAAGAGAGCCAGTTTGGTGTAGTGGTTAAGTGCGTGGACTCTTATCTGGGAGAACCGGGTTTGATTCCCCACTCCTCCACTTGCACCTCCTGGCATGGCCTTCGGTCAGCCATAGCTCTGGCAGAGGTTGTCCTTGAAAGGGAAGCTGCTGTTAGAGCCCTCTCCAGCCCCACCCACCTCACAGGGTGTCTGTTGTGGGGGAGGAAGGTAAAGGAGATTGTGAGCCGCTCTGAGACTCTGGAGTGGAGGGCGGGATATAAATCCAATATCTTCATCTACCTCACAGGGTGTCTGTTGTGGGGGAGGAAGGTAAAGGAGATTGTGAGCCGTTCTGAGACTCTTTGGAGTGGAATGCGGGATATAAATCCAATATCTTCATCTACCTCACAGGGTGTCTGTTGTGGGGGAGGAAGGTAAAGGGGATTGTGAGCCGCACTGAGACTCTTCGGAGTGGAGGGCGTGATATAAATCCAATATCTTCATCTACCTCACAGGGTGTCCGTTGTGGGGGAGGAAGGTAAAGGAGATTGCGAGCCGCTCTGAGACTCTTCGGAGTGGAGGGCGGGATATAAATCCAATATCTTCATCTACCTCACAGGGTGTCTGTTGGGGAGGAAGGGAAAGGAGATTGTGAGCCGCTCTGAGACTCTTTGGAGTGGAGGGCGGGATATAAATCCAATATCTTCATCTACCTCACAGGGTGTCTGTTGTGGGGGAAGAAGGGAAAGGAGATTGTGAGCCGCTCTGAGACTCTTCGGAGTGGAGGATGGGATATAAATCCAATATCTTCATCTACCTCACAGGGTGTCTGTTGTGGGGGAGGAAGGGAAAGGAGATTGCGAGCCGCTCTGAGACTCTTTGGAGTGGAGGGCGGGATATAAATCCAATATCTTCATCTACCTCACAGAGTGTCTGTTGTGGGGGAGGAAGGTAAAAGGGATTGTAAGCGGCTCTGAGACTCTTCGGAGTGGAGGGCGTGATATAAATCCAATATCTTCATCTACCTCACAGGGTGTCTGTTGTGGGGGAGGAAGGTAAAGGAGATTGCGAGCCGCTCTGAGACTCTTCGGAGTGGAGGGCGGGATATAAATCCAATATCTTCATCTACCTCACAGGGTGTCTGTTGTGGGGGAGGAAGGGAAAGGAGATTGTGAGCTGCTCTGAGACTCTTCGGAGTGGAGGGCGTGATATAAATCCAATATCTTCATCTACCTCACAGGGTGTCTGTTGTGGGGGAGGAAGGGAAAGGAGATTGTGAGCCGCTCTGAGACACTTCGGAGTGGAGGGCGGGATATAAATCCAATATCCTCTTCTGATGCCTCAAGCAATTGCTTAGACACACAGATGAAACGGAGAGAAGAGAAAGGCGCTGCCAGCTTTCATCCTGTCTCGGCATCCTTGCAGGTTAATACACAGTTGCCATCCTTGTCCTGAACTACAACGTGTGTCTGTATCTTCTTTTTTTTTAGCCAGTGATTACTCCAACTATCCCCTTGCTGCAGGAGCACCCAGCTAACTGAAAAAAACATTGTTCTGCATGCTTTTGTGACTGCTGGAGCGCCATAATTCACTTGGCAAGTATGGCGTAGTTAGGGTTGCCAAGTCCAATTCAAGAAATATCTGGGGACTTTGGGGGTGGGGCCAGGAGACATTAGGGGTGGAGCCAAGATCAAGGCTGTGTTAAGCATCATTGAACTCCAAAGGGAGTCCTGGCCCTCACATTTAAAGGGACGGCACACCTTGTCAATTCCTTCCTTCCATAGGAAATAATGGATAGGGGCACCTTCTTTTGGGGCTCACAGATTTGGACCCCCTGGTCCAATTTTTTTGAAACTTGGGGGGTATTTTGGGGAAAGGCACTAGATGCTATACAGAAAATCTGGTGCCTCTACCCCAAAAAACAGCCCCCACAGAGCCCCAGATACCCGTGGATCAATTCTCCATTATTTTCTATGGGAATAAATCTCCCTAGGGAATAATAAAGTTCCCAGAAGACATTTCCCTCCCCTCCCCCTGCGTTCTGACGACCCTGAAGCGGGGGGAGGGTCTCCAAACCGGGGGATTCCCTGCCCCCACCTAGGGATTGGCAACCCTAGTAGTTCTGAGCTGGACTGAGCATTTTAAGAGCTTGTCCTTATTGCATCCTCGTACATAAATTTAAATAGTTTGCAACAATACAAAATTTCACCTATGAACTATGTACTTCATTCTATGTACACTCTGCCGAAGTTCATTATGGACAGTTGGCAATATATTGGAGGTTGGATCTCAGGGCCCTGAATTCCATCCCTGTTGCGGTAACATGGAATTCATGGTGACTTTTGCATTTCCTCTGTGCAAACTGTACTCGGCTTCAGCATTATGGAAAGAAATCTTTATGTCCCTAAATTTCTAGCGGGCAGCAAATTACAGCAAAGCAAGGCTTTACGGAGCTGCCAAAACAAACTCAGTCTTAGAAGAGCAGTCTGTTTGTATGCAAGCACTTGGCCTCCTAAGGGCTCTGACCTTGTAAGCAGTTACAGAATCCAGCTTTTGGGGGGGGGGGGTCATGAGAAGCAGCCATGAATGGGATGAGAATGTAAACAAAGGGCCAGATGCCAGCTCCCCAGATCAGCAGGAGTGTGTGTGTGTGGGGGGGGGGACTGGGGTGGTGATATGCAGTTCTTCAAAGCTGAATTTCAGTTTATTTCAGCAGAGTTTTCCGCCCACCCCTGTTTTGCTTGTCAAAAAGGTGCGACTGACAGTGTTTGAGTAGCACTGACATAAGTCAGTCCCTTTGAAACTGTGTAACTAAACATCAGCTGCCGCCAATTTGCTGCTTGTGTATTTTAGTCGAAGGTTTCTTTTATGCTCTATCTCAGATGTTCGGGACAGTACAAAATGGACCGTAGTCTCATCAGGTAAGTTAACACGAGTAACTTATGTTCATTCACACGTTACAAGGAAAAGAAGAGGAGGCTGTTTGAGAGCCAAACTAGACATTTGCTTTTCAAAACACCAACACAGCAGTGGCAGGGAATGGCTGTTTAAAAATGAAGCAGAGCCAGTTTGGTGTAGTGGTTGTGTGCGGACTGTTACTTGGGAGAACCGAGTTTGATTTTCCACTCCTCCACTTGCAGCTGCTGGAATGGCCTTGGGTCAGCCATAGCTCTGGCAGAGGTTGTCCTTGAAAGGGCAGCTGCTGTGTGAGCCCTCTCCAGCCCCACCCACCTCACAGGGTGTCTGTTGTGGGGAAGGAAGGGAAAGGAGATTGTGAGCCGCTCTGAGACTCTTCGGTGTGGAGGGCGGGATATAAATGCAATATCTTCATCTACCTCACAGGGTGTCTGTTGTGGGGGAGGAAGGTAAAGGAGATTGTGAGCAGCTCTGAGACTCTTCGGCGTGGAGGGCAGGATATAAATCCAATATCTTCATCTACCTCACAGGGTGTCTGTGGTGGGGGAGGAAAGTAAAGGAGATTGTGAGCCGTTCTGAGACTCTTTGGAGTGGAGGGCGGGATATAAAACCAATATCTTCATCTACCTCACAGGGTGTCTGTTGTGGGGGGGGGGAGGAAGGTAAAGGAGATTGTGAGCCATTCTGAGACTTTTCGGCATGGAGGGCGGGATATAAATCCAATATCTTCATCTACCTCATAGGGTGTCTGTTGTGGTAGGGGGAAGGTAAAGGAGATTGTGACTGCTCTGAGACTCAAAGTGGAAGGCAAGATATAAATCCAGTATCATCATCATCATCATCCGGGAGTCAGAACATCACATCATAGGAAGGAAGGAAGATTTTCTGCCATCTTCTTTGTACCTTTGGGAATGCAAACTGGGCATGGGAAACCCAGACTCAGCTATTTAAAAAAAATGAAACATCTAGTTTGGCCTTGAGAATGGGTCTTAGTATACCCTTTAAGTCCTGGGATTCCATGAAGTAGCTGTTATACATAACTGTCTTTATTTGTTGTTTCTTTTGTCTTCCAATGAGCCGGATTGCTTGCAGACGCAAGAATCATGAGACGAGTCAAAAGCTTTGGGTTAAAGAAGGGTGGTAGCTTTCAAAGAACCGCAGTAGTTGTCAGGAATGTGTCTACTTGTCATACCCCAGTGTCCGTATGAGCACCCCTTGAGCTGAGCTGTAGGCAATACTCTCCTTGCCACAATCCCAGATTCTAGTTCCAAGCCCAGTTCAACTGCTGTTTGCATCTTCCACTTGTAGGAGTTGCCAGTTGCCTTGAGATAAATGTCCTGTCCCCATAATGGAGATTTAGTGGGATGTTATTTGCCAGGTGATGTGACTTACCTCAATGCCATGAAAAGTTTCATCGGCCCAAATTCTACAAGAAGGGGCAGGACATTTTGCTCCAGGTCAAGATATGCCCAGACTAATCTGCTTGAGTCGATATATATTCACAAGCCTGTTAACTGTAGACAAATGAAGTGACCAAGCCTCAAGTGACAATAAAGATGAAGGAGACGAGGCTGCTATAAACTGCTTTAGCAGGGTACAAATGAAAGTAGATTAATCTCATGTCACTTCTTCTGGCGTCTGTGGACACAAAGGAGCTCTGCAGTCCATTAGGAATACATTAGGAATACATACCTCCACCTGTGCATTCCACCCCCTACAGCTCCAAAGTAAGCTGCAGCACTGAAGAAGAAGGAGCACATGCCTCCTCCCCTAGTTACAAACCATTGTAGGTGAGTAGTAGTGACAAGAGAGAACACATCTCTTCATCTGTGCTGTTTTAAGATGGGCTGCAGGCAGACCCTGCCTCAAACCCATCCTGGGAGGTGAGGTGTTAGGAGATGCCACATGGGAGGATACCTATCAATGAACATATGAAGCTGCCTTCTACTGAATCAGACCCTGGGTCCATCAAAGTCAGTATTGTCTACTCAGACTGGCAGCGGCTCTCCAGGGTCTCAAGCTGAGGTTTTTCACACCAATTTGCCTGGACCTTTTTTGGGGGGAGACGCCAGGGATTGAACCTGGGACCTTCTGCTTACCAAGCAGATGCTCTACCACTGAGCCACCGTCCCTCCTACATATGAAGCTGCCTTCTACTGAATCAGACCCTGGGTCCATCAAAGTCAGTATTGTCTACTCAGACTGGCAGCGGCTCTCCAGGGTCTCAAGCTGAGATTTTTCACACCAATTTGCCTGGACCTTTTTTGGGGGGAGACGCCAGGGATTGAACCTGGGACCTTCTGCTTACCAAGCAGATGCTCTACCACTGAGCTGCCGTCTCTCCCCCAAATGTGGTGCCCCAAGCAGCTGCATAGGTGGTAAACCAGCCCTGTTCCTTAATAACAGGGCTTTTTTTGAGCAGGAATGCACAGGAACACAGTTCCAGCTAGTTTGGTGTAAGGATGTGACCTAATATACAAAAAAGCCCTGTGTGAAACAATGGTGATGCTGGGTGAGGCCTAATATGCAAATAGGTTCCTGCTGGGCTTTTTCTACAAAAAAGCCCTGCTTAATAATCTTTTTGCCCCCCCAGTCGGAATGAAGAGACAGACACAAAGTGTTGGGTGTAAAACCGGGCCGCTTTATTAAATAATTAATCAAGCTATAACTGGCAGGGATGGAACCTAACAGGACAAGCCCCTGGGGTCACACCTGGACCCCGCCTTGTCCAAAGGGCGAGCCACCCTGCCCCCAGCACAAGCCCGCCGTATTCGGGTTGTAGCTGAGCGGCCAGGCCCCAGCCTTTCACCACCTGGGCTAGCATCAATCCCCCATGGAAAGATCCGCCCAGGTGAGGCTCTCGATGATCTGCATTCCCCGCACTGAGCCGTGTAGCCCATCTGCGGTTCCTACAGACCACCCGCACCACTGGTGCTAGGCCATAGGTGCTCCCCTGAAAACCCTATGGCCAAACATCCTCCAGCCTGCGACCGAATTAAAACTCCCACAGCTACCACCCAACACTACAAGGCAGTACAAGGTAGGCGAAAAACAACTCCACATGGGCCAATTGTGTGAAGATGAAAAAATTCCTACCTGGCCCCCAACGAGGCGACCGGTTGAAACCTGTACTGCCAAGGGAGGGCGGGCGGGCAGAGAGCCCAAAGGAACTGAAGAGCTCAGGGCGGGGTCAGGGCTTATATAGCCCTGACGCCGCGCCCAGAACAGACCCGGATGTACCGGGCTGAGCACTCTGTCGCTCCCTCCTTCCGAGGGGGCAAATACGGCCCCCAGCCTGAGCGCCGGCGATGCCGGCTTGGCTGGGAAGGGCCGGGCCTTGCCTAAACTCAAAAGCCCCAAACACAATAGCCTTTCCTTATAAAAGGGGTGATCCGACCCCTTGATGATTTAGAGCTACCATTATAGCTTGTGGAGAAACGCCATTTTAGTGAGTGGTGGTGCTTCATTTGGCAGGGGTCAGTAAATCCCTCAGCAGGCGTTGTAGCCTTCCCCTCACTCCCCCCCTCCCTTCCAGAACCAAACCAACAACGCTAGGGGGAAAATCTCCCAGAGAGGCAGGAAGTGCTTTTGTTCTTGCCATGTGTTAGGCAGGAAGAGAGTTCAGTTCTCAGCTGCAGCTCGAAGGGAGCGGTTGCCAGTGGGAGAGCTCCTGCCTGTGCATGCGGCCTATTCAAAAGAGAATGAGGCCTCCAGGCAGTAAGACAAAGTAAGTCATTCAAAAGGGCAGGGCATGGTTAGACCAGGGCCAGCAGGATGCTTTTATAATCAACTTTCTTTGTTAGACTGGTTGCTGTACGGGTGTTGTGCTGTGCTAATTTTGTAGATGCAACTGTTTTTGTTTTGTTTTTCTTTCCCTGTATTTTTCTCTTTTAAATAAATAGTTTTTCTGTTTTAAATGCTGGCAGTCAAACTCTGTACCACATAGATCCCCAAACCGCTTTAGACCACGCTGTTTTTGAGAAGGGGGCCCCGGGGAAGGGGGAAGGCACGCAGTTGGATAAGGTGCCAATCCTCCAGGGGTGCCCCAAAGAAGCGCTGAGGTCTCTGTGAAACCCAAGTGCAGGGTGGCAGAGGACCTTGAGGCCTGGCCTCACAGCCGGAGAGGGGGATTGGGAGTCCTGTTCCTCTCAATCTGAACCCCGGGACTGAGCAGGTGGTGGCAGCGCGCCCAAGGGGCAGGAGGAGAAATAGCTCCCTCCAGGAGTTGGCGACTCAATAGGGAGCTGACGGGACCGGGTCTGAAGGCAGAATCGGGCCGGTTCCGTCACATAGCTCATTTTCCAGTTTTACACTATCCTTTCTGAAACACGGTAACCATGAACTAAACTAGGGCTGTCAAGTTCCTGGGCCGGGCGGAGATTCCCCTGCCCGGGAGGTTCTCAATCTACCGGCCCGCATTGTACCATAGAGTTTGCCCTCCCAAATTGCTAGAGTGTCCAGGAAAACCATAGAGGTTTCCCAGAAGCTCCTAGAGAGGCCGGTGTGTGACGTCACCAGCGTGATGACGTCGCTTGTGAGTGACATCATCACGCCCCACACGCGAAGTACACATGAAGCCAGAGGCTGCAGGGGACTTGGCAACCCTAAACCAAACACAGTATCCAAAATACAGCCTCATCTTAAATCTATATAAGGTATTACTGCACTGGCCATTTCCCCCCAATTCCTTTTCTAATAATTCCTTTTCTAATAATCCCCAACATAGAATTTAGATTTTTCTGCAGCTGCCACCGATTTCTCACCAGGCTTGTTCTGGTCTTGGAGACCTTCCTCCCCGGTACTGATTTTGCACAAGCTGCTGCGCGGCTGAGACTTGCCCTGCCTCTTTCCCACAGCAAGCAAAAACTGGTTTTCAGAGGATCTTGCTTGCAGCAGAAAGGAGGCGGGGCAAGCTGCAGCCCCATTGGATGGAAGCATGGTGGGGGGGAAGGCTCCGAGATCCGAACAAGCCTAGTGATAAATCAGTCAGAGTCAGCCTTTTCATTGAGAGCCAAGCATCTCTTTTTAAACCAGTTGCTGCTGGTTCAGACTCCATGCATGGATCACTTTATACTTCCTTATTTGCCGCTTTGGTGCCTACTTTCCCAATTTGGAGAGATTCTCCTTATAATTGTCTTTGGCTTTCACTATCTTAACTAATTTGTAGCCATTGCAAACATGATGCTTAAATAATAATAGAATTCTGGTGGGTTGTTATGAAGGGATGTACTAAAAGGAATGACAGGATGGTCCATAGGAAACAATTGCAGAACCTGGATAGCCCATAGGATATAACGGGAGAGAAGATTGTCCATTGACTTGCATGGGCTTCATTGAAATACACTGAAGCAAAGAAACGGCTGCAAGAAAAACCTGGAAAGGATAATCTTATATCCCATTATATCCTAAGGACAATCAAGACTCCCATCCAGGCTCTGCTATTGTTTCCGAAGGACAACCCTCTGCCAGCCTCCAGGACTAGATTGACAGTGCTTTGCCAACTTCCAGGACAGGATTGCCAGGGGAAAATGTACCTTGCCAACCGCCAGGACTGGATTGACAGAGGGAAAGGTACTTTGCCAACCTCCGGGACTGGATTGACAGGGGAAAAGGTAGTCTACCAACCTCCGGGACTGGATTGACAGGGGGAAATGTACCTTGCCAACTTCCACAACTGGATTGACAGGGTGAAATGTACTTTGCCAACCTCCAGGACTGGATTGACAGCCGAAAAGGTACCCTACCAAACTCCAGGACTGGATTGACAGGCAAAAGGATACTCTGCCAACCTCCAGGACTGGATTGACAGGGGGAAATGTACCTTGCCAACTTCCACAACTGGATTGACAGGGTGAAATGTACTTTGCCAACCTCCAGGACTGGATTGACAGCCGAAAAGGTACTCTACCAAACTCCAGGACTGGATTGACAGGCAAAAGGATACTCTGCCAACCTCCAGGACTGGATTGACAGGGGGAAATGTACCTTGCCAACTTCCACAACTGGATTGACAGGGTGAAATGTACTTTGCCAACCTCCAGGACTGGATTGACAGCCGAAAAGGTACCCTACCAAACTCCAGGACTGGATTGACAGGCAAAAGGATACTCTGCCAACCTCCAGGACTGGATTGACAGGGGGAAATGTACCTTGCCAACCTCCAGGACGGGATTGACAGGGAAAATGTACCTTGCCAACCTCCAGGACGGGATTGAAAGGGGAAAACGTACCTTGCCAACTTCCAGGACTGCATTGACAGGGAAAAATGTACTTTGGCAACTTCCAGGACTGGATTGACAGACGAAAAGGTAGTCTGCCAGCTTCCAGGACTGGATTGACAGGTGAAACTGTACTTTGCCAACCTCCAGGACTGGATTGGCAGAGGAAAATGTACCTTGCCAACCTCGAGGACTGGAATGAAAGGGGAAAATGCACCCTGCCAACCTGAGGGACTGGATTGGCAGGTGAAAAGATACTCTGCCAACCTCCTCGACTGGATTGACGGGAAAATGTACCTTGCCAACCTCCAGGACTGCATTGACAGGGGGAAATGTACCTTGCCAACCTCCAGGACTGGATTGACAGGGGGAAATGTACCTTGCCAACCTCCAGGACTGGATTGACAGGGGGAAATGTACCTTGCCAACCTCCAGGACTGGATTGAAGGGGGAAAATGTACCTTGCCAACCTCCAGGACTGGATTGAAGGGGGAAAATGTACCTTGCCAACCTCCAGGACTGGATTGAAGGGGGAAAATGTACCTTGCCAACCTCCAGGACTGGATTGAAGGGGGAAAATGTACCTTGCCAACCTCCAGGACTGGATTGAAGGGGGAAAATGTACCTTGCCAACCTCCAGGACTGGATTGACAGGGGGAAAATGTACCTTGCCAACCTCCAGGACTGGATTGAAGGGGGAAAATGTACCTTGCCAACCTCCAGGACTGGATTGACAGGGGGAAATGTACCTTGCCAACCTCCAGGACTGCATTGACAGGGGAAAATGTACTTTGGCAACTTCCAGGACTGGATTGACAGACGAAAAGGTAGTCTGCCAGCTTCCAGGACTGGATTGACAGGTGAAACTGTACTTTGCCAACCTCCAGGACTGGATTGGCAGAGGAAAATGTACCTTGCCAACCTCGAGGACTGGAATGAAAGGGGAAAATGCACCCTGCCAACCTGAGGGACTGGATTGGCAGGTGAAAAGATACTCTGCCAACCTCCTCGACTGGATTGACGGGAAAATGTACCTTGCCAACCTCCAGGACTGGATTGACAGGGAAAATGTACCTTGCCAACCTCCAGGACTGGATTGACAGGGGGAAATGTACCTTGCCAACCTCCAGGACTGGATTGAAGGGGGAAAATGTACCTTGCCAACCTCCAGGACTGGATTGAAGGGGGAAAATGTACCTTGCCAACCTCCAGGACTGGATTGAAGGGGGAAAATGTACCTTGCCAACCTCCAGGACTGGATTGAAGGGGGAAAATGTACCTTGCCAACCTCCAGGACTGGATTGAAGGGGGAAAATGTACCTTGCCAACCTCCAGGACTGGATTGACAGGGGGAAATGTACCTTGCCAACCTCCAGGACTGGATTGAAGGGGGAAAATGTACCTTGCCAACCTCCAGGACTGGATTGAAGGGGGAAAATGTACCTTGCCAACCTCCAGGACTGGATTGAAGGGGGAAAATGTACCTTGCCAACCTCCAGGACTGGATTGACAGGGGGAAAATGTACCTTGCCAACCTCCAGGACTGGATTGAAGGGGGAAAATGTACCTTGCCAACCTCCAGGACTGAATTGACAGGGGGAAAATGTACCTTGCCAACCTCCAGGACTGAATTGACAGGGGGAAAATGTACCTTGCCAACCTCCAGGACTGGATTGACAGGGGGAAAATGTACCTTGCCAACCTCCAGGACTGGATTGAAGGGGGAAAATGTACCTTGCCAACCTCCAGGACTGGATTGAAGGGGGAAAATGTACCTTGCCAACCTCCAGGACTGGATTGAAGGGGGAAAATGTACCTTGCCAACCTCCAGGACTGGATTGAAGGGGGAAAATGTACCTTGCCAACCTCCAGGACTGGATTGAAGGGGGAAAATGTACCTTGCCAACCTCCAGGACTGGATTGACAGGGGGAAAATGTACCTTGCCAACCTCCAGGACTGGATTGAAGGGGGAAAATGTACCTTGCCAACCTCCAGGACTGGATTGACAGGGGGAAAATGTACCTTGCCAACCTCCAGGACTGGATTGACAGGGGGAAATGTACCTTGCCAACCTCCAGGACTGGATTGAAGGGGGAAAATGTACCTTGCCAACCTCCAGGACTGGATTGACAGGGGGAAAATGTACCTTGCCAACCTCCAGGACTGGATTGACAGGGGGAAATGTACCTTGCCAACCTCCAGGACTGCATTGACAGGGGAAAATGTACTTTGGCAACTTCCAGGACTGGATTGACAGGCGAAAAGGTAGTCTGCCAGCTTCCAGGACTGGATTGACAGGTGAAACTGTACTTTGCCAACCTCCAGGACTGGATTGGCAGAGGAAAATGTACCTTGCCAACCTCGAGGACTGGAATGAAAGGGGAAAATGCACCCTGCCAACCTGAGGGACTGGATTGGCAGGTGAAAAGATACTCTGCCAACCTCCTCGACTGGATTGACGGGAAAATGTACCTTGCCAACCTCCAGGACTGGATTGACAGGGAAAATGTACCTTGCCAACCTCCAGGACTGCATTGACAGGGGGAAATGTACCTTGCCAACCTCCAGGACTGGATTGACAGGGGGAAATGTACCTTGCCAACCTCCAGGACTGGATTGAAGGGGGAAAATGTACCTTGCCAACCTCCAGGACTGGATTGAAGGGGGAAAATGTACCTTGCCAACCTCCAGGACTGGATTGAAGGGGGAAAATGTACCTTGCCAACCTCCAGGACTGGATTGACAGGGGGAAAATGTACCTTGCCAACCTCCAGGACTGGATTGAAGGGGGAAAATGTACCTTGCCAACCTCCAGGACTGGATTGAAGGGGGAAAATGTACCTTGCCAACCTCCAGGACTGGATTGAAGGGGGAAAATGTACCTTGCCAACCTCCAGGACTGGATTGAAGGGGGAAAATGTACCTTGCCAACCTCCAGGACTGGATTGAAGGGGGAAAATGTACCTTGCCAACCTCCAGGACTGGATTGACAGGGGGAAAATGTACCTTGCCAACCTCCAGGACTGGATTGAAGGGGGAAAATGTACCTTGCCAACCTCCAGGACTGGATTGACAGGGGGAAATGTACCTTGCCAACCTCCAGGACTGCATTGACAGGGGAAAATGTACTTTGGCAACTTCCAGGACTGGATTGACAGACGAAAAGGTAGTCTGCCAGCTTCCAGGACTGGATTGACAGGTGAAACTGTACTTTGCCAACCTCCAGGACTGGATTGGCAGAGGAAAATGTACCTTGCCAACCTCGAGGACTGGAATGAAAGGGGAAAATGCACCCTGCCAACCTGAGGGACTGGATTGGCAGGTGAAAAGATACTCTGCCAACCTCCTCGACTGGATTGACGGGAAAATGTACCTTGCCAACCTCCAGGACTGGATTGACAGGCAGAAATGTACTTTGCCAACCTCCAGGACTGGATTGACAGGGGGAAATGTACCTTGCCAACCTCCAGGACTGGATTGACAGGCGGAAATGTACTTTGCCATCCTCCAGGTCTGGATTGACAGGCGGAAATGTACCTTGCCAACCTCCAGGACTGGATTGAAGGGGGAAAATGTACCTTGCCAACCTCCAGGACTGGATTGACAGGCAGAAATGTACTTTGCCAACCTCCAGGACTGGATTGACAGGGGGAAATGTACCTTGCCAACCTCCAGGACTGGATTGACAGGCAGAAATGTACTTTGCCAACCTCCAGGACTGGATTGACAGGGGGAAATGTACCTTGCCAACCTCCAGGACTGGATTGACAGGCAGAAATGTACTTTGCCAACCTCCAGGACTGGATTGACAGGGGGAAATGTACCTTGCCAACCTCCAGGACTGGATTGACAGGCGGAAATGTACTTTGCCATCCTCCAGGTCTGGATTGACAGGCGGAAATGTACCTTGCCAACCTCCAGGACTGGATTGAAGGGGGAAAATGTACCTTGCCAACCTCCAGGACTGGATTGACAGGCAGAAATGTACTTTGCCAACCTCCAGGACTGGATTGACAGGGGGAAATGTACCTTGCCAACCTCCAGGACTGGATTGAAGGGGGAAAATGTACCTTGCCAACCTCCAGGACTGGATTGACAGGGGGAAAATGTACCTTGCCAACCTCCAGGACTGGATTGACAGGGGGAAAATGTACCTTGCCAACCTCCAGGACTGGATTGACAGGGGGAAATGTACCTTGCCAACCTCCAGGACTGGATTGAAGGGGTAAAATGTACCTTGCCAACCTCCAGGACTGGATTGAAGGGGGAAAATGTACCTTGCCAACCTCCAGGACTGGATTGAAGGGGGAAAATGTACCTTGCCAACCTCCAGGACTGGATTGAAGGGGGAAAATGTACCTTGCCAACCTCCAGGACTGGATTGACAGGGGGAAAATGTACCTTGCCAACCTCCAGGACTGGATTGAAGGGGGAAAATGTACCTTGCCAACCTCCAGGACTGGATTGACAGGGGGAAATGTACCTTGCCAACCTCCAGGACTGCATTGACAGGGGAAAATGTACTTTGGCAACTTCCAGGACTGGATTGACAGACGAAAAGGTAGTCTGCCAGCTTCCAGGACTGGATTGACAGGTGAAACTGTACTTTGCCAACCTCCAGGACTGGATTGGCAGAGGAAAATGTACCTTGCCAACCTCGAGGACTGGAATGAAAGGGGAAAATGCACCCTGCCAACCTGAGGGACTGGATTGGCAGGTGAAAAGATACTCTGCCAACCTCCTCGACTGGATTGACGGGAAAATGTACCTTGCCAACCTCCAGGACTGGATTGACAGGGAAAATGTACCTTGCCAACCTCCAGGACTGGATTGACAGGGGGAAATGTACCTTGCCAACCTCCAGGACTGGATTGAAGGGGGAAAATGTACCTTGCCAACCTCCAGGACTGGATTGAAGGGGGAAAATGTACCTTGCCAACCTCCAGGACTGGATTGACAGGGGGAAATGTACCTTGCCAACCTCCAGGACTGCATTGACAGGGGAAAATGTACTTTGGCAACTTCCAGGACTGGATTGACAGACGAAAAGGTAGTCTGCCAGCTTTCAGGACTGGATTGACAGGTGAAACTGTACTTTGCCAACCTCCAGGACTGGATTGGCAGAGGAAAATGTACCTTGCCAACCTCGAGGACTGGAATGAAAGGGGAAAATGCACCCTGCCAACCTGAGGGACTGGATTGGCAGGTGAAAAGATACTCTGCCAACCTCCTCGACTGGATTGACGGGAAAATGTACCTTGCCAACCTCCAGGACTGGATTGACAGGCAGAAATGTACTTTGCCAACCTCCAGGACTGGATTGACAGGGGGAAATGTACCTTGCCAACCTCCAGGACTGGATTGACAGGCGGAAATGTACTTTGCCATCCTCCAGGTCTGGATTGACAGGCGGAAATGTACCTTGCCAACCTCCAGGACTGGATTGAAGGGGGAAAATGTACCTTGCCAACCTCCAGGACTGGATTGAAGGGGGAAAATGTACCTTGCCAACCTCCAGGACTGGATTGAAGGGGGAAAATGTACCTTGCCAACCTCCAGGACTGGATTGAAGGGGGAAAATGTACCTTGCCAACCTCCAGGACTGGATTGACAGGGGGAAAATGTACCTTGCCAACCTCCAGGACTGGATTGAAGGGGGAAAATGTACCTTGCCAACCTCCAGGACTGGATTGAAGGGGGAAAATGTACCTTGCCAACCTCCAGGACTGGATTGACAGGGGGAAATGTACCTTGCCAACCTCCAGGACTGCATTGACAGGGGAAAATGTACTTTGGCAACTTCCAGGACTGGATTGACAGACGAAAAGGTAGTCTGCCAGCTTCCAGGACTGGATTGACAGGTGAAACTGAACTTTGCCAACCTCCAGGACTGGATTGGCAGAGGAAAATGTACCTTGCCAACCTCGAGGACTGGAATGAAAGGGGAAAATGCACCCTGCCAACCTGAGGGACTGGATTGGCAGGTGAAAAGATACTCTGCCAACCTCCTCGACTGGATTGACGGGAAAATGTACCTTGCCAACCTCCAGGACTGGATTGACAGGCAGAAATGTACTTTGCCAACCTCCAGGACTGGATGGACAGGGGGAAATGTACCTTGCCAACCTCCAGGACTGGATTGACAGGCGGAAATGTACTTTGCCATCCTCCAGGTCTGGATTGACAGGCGGAAATGTACCTTGCCAACCTCCAGGACTGGATTGAAGGGGGAAAATGTACCTTGCCAACCTCCAGGACTGGATTGACAGGCAGAAATGTACTTTGCCAACCTCCAGGACTGGATTGACAGGGGGAAATGTACCTTGCCAACCTCCAGGACTGGATTGACAGGCAGAAATGTACTTTGCCAACCTCCAGGACTGGATTGACAGGGGGAAATGTACCTTGCCAACCTCCAGGACTGGATTGACAGGCGGAAATGTACTTTGCCATCCTCCAGGTCTGGATTGACAGGCGGAAATGTACCTTGCCAACCTCCAGGACTGGATTGAAGGGGGAAAATGTACCTTGCCAACCTCCAGGACTGGATTGACAGGCGGAAATGTACCTTGCCAACCTCCAGGACTGGATTGACAGGCGGAAATGTACTTTGCCATCCTCCAGGTCTGGATTGACAGGGGGAAATGTACCTTGCCAACCTCCAGGACTGGATTGACAGGCGGAAATGTACCTTGCCAACCTCCAGGACTGGATTGACAGGCGGAAATGTACTTTGCCAACCTCCAGGACTGGATTGACAGGGGGAAATGTACCTTGCCAACCTCCAGGACTGGATTGACAGGCGGAAATGTACCTTGCCAACCTCCAGGACTGGATTGGCAGGGGGAAATGTACCTTACCATCCTCCAGGACTGGATTGACAGGCGGAAATGTACCTTGCCAACCTCCAGGACTGGATTGACAGGCGGAAATGTACTTTGCCAACCTCCAGGACTGGATTGACGGGAAAATGTACCTTGCCAACCTCCAGGACTGGATTGACAGGCGGAAATGTACCTTGCCAACCTCCAGGACTGGATTGACAGGGGGAAAATGTACCTTGCCAACCTCCAGGACTGGATTGACAGGCGGAAATGTACCTTGCCAACCTCCAGGACTGGATTGACGGGAAAATGTACCTTGCCAACCTCCAGGACTGGATTGACAGGCGGAAATGTACTTTGCCAACCTCCAGGACTGGATTGACAGGCGGAAATGTACCTTACCATCCTCCAGGACTGGATTGACAGGCGGAAATGTACCTTGCCAACCTCCAGGACTGGATTGGCAGGCGGAAATGTACTTTGCCAACCTCCAGGACTGGATTGACAGGGGGAAAATGTACCTTGCCAACCTCCAGGACTGGATTGACAGGCGGAAATGTACCTTGCCAACCTCCAGGACTGGATTGACGGGAAAATGTACCTTGCCAACCTCCAGGACTGGATTGACAGGCAGAAATGTACCTTGCCAACCTCCAGGACTGGATTGACAGGGGGAAAATGTACCTTGCCAACCTCCAGGACTGGATTGACAGGGGGAAATGTACCTTACCATCCTCCAGGTCTGGATTTAAGGGGGAAAATGTACTTTGCCAACCTCCAGGACTGGATTGACAGGGGGAAATGTACTTTGCTAACCTCCAGGACTGGATTGACAGGGGGAAAATGTACCTTGCCAACCTCCAGGACTGGATTGACAGGGGGAAATGTACCTTACCATCCTCCAGGTCTGGATTTAAGGGGGAAAATGTACCTTGCCAACCTCCAGGACTGGATTGAAGGGGGAAAATGTACCTTGCCAACCTCCAGGACTGGATTGACAGGGGGATAATGTACCTTGCCAACCTCCAGGACTGGATTGACAGGGGGAAATGTACCTTACCATCCTCCAGGTCTGGATTTAAGGGGGAAAATGTACTTTGCCAACCTCCAGGACTGGATTGACAGGGGAAAATGTACCTTGCCAACCTCCAGGACTGGATTGACAGGCGGAAATGTACTTTGCCAACCTCCAGGACTGGATTGACAGGGGGAAAATGTACCTTGCCAACCTCCAGGACTGGATTGACAGGGGGAAAATGTACCTTGCCAACCTCCAGGACTGGATTGACAGGGGGAAAATGTACCTTGCCAACCTCCAGGACTGGATTGACAGGGGGAAAATGTACCTTGCCAACCTCCAGGACTGGATTGACAGGGGGAAAATGTACTTTGCCAACCTCCAGGACTGGATTGACAGGCAGAAATGTACTTTGCCAACCTCCAGGACTGGATTGACAGGGGGAAAATGTACCTTGCCAACCTCCAGGACTGGATTGACAGGGGGAAAATGTACCTTGCCAACCTCCAGGACTGGATTGACAGGGGGAAAATGTACCTTGCCAACCTCCAGGACTGGATTGACAGGGGGAAAATGTACCTTGCCAACCTCCAGGACTGGATTGACAGGGGGAAAATGTACTTTGCCAACCTCCAGGACTGGATTGACAGACGAAAAGGTAGTCTGCCAGCTTCCAGGACTGGATTGACAGGTGAAACTGTACTTTGCCAACCTCCAGGACTGGATTGACAGGGGGAAAATGTACTTTGCCAACCTCCAGGACTGGATTGACAGGGGGAAAATGTACCTTGCCAACCTCCAGGACTGGATTGACAGGGGGAAAATGTACTTTGCCAACCTCCAGGACTGGATTGACAGGGGGAAATGTACTTTGCCAACCTCCAGGACTGGATTGACAGGGGGAAAATGTACCTTACCATCCTCCAGGTCTGGATTTAAGGGGGAAAATGTACCTTGCCAACCTCCAGGACTGGATTGACAGGGGGAAATGTACCTTGCCAACCTCCAGGACTGGATTGACAGGGGGAAAATGTACCTTGCCAACCTCCAGGACTGGATTGACAGGGGGAAAATGTACCTTGCCAACCTCCAGGACTGGATTGACAGGGGGAAAATGTACTTTGCCAACCTCCAGGACTGGATTGACAGGGGGAAAATGTACCTTACCATCCTCCAGGTCTGGATTTAAGGGGGAAAATGTACCTTACCATCCTCCAGGTCTGGATTTAAGGGGGAAAATGTACCTTGCCAACCTCCAGGACTGGATTGACAGGGGGAAATGTACCTTGCCAACCTCCAGGACTGGATTGACAGGCGGAAATGTACTTTGCCAACCTCCAGGACTGGATTGACAGGGGAAAATGTACCTTACCATCCTCCAGGTCTGGATTTAAGGGGGAAAATGTACTTTGCCAACCTGCAGGACTGGATTGACATGGGAAAATGTACCTTGCCAACCTCCAAGACTGGATTGACAGGCGAAAAGGTAGTCTGCCAGCTTCCAGGACTGGATTGACAGGTGAAACTGTACTTTGCCAACCTCAAGACTGGATTGAGGTTGACAGGGGAAAATGTACCTTGCCAAGACTTGGATTGAAAGGGGAAAATGTACCTTGCCAATCTCCAGGACTCCAGCAGCTGCAAGTGGAGGAGTGGGGAATCAAACCCGGTTCTCCCAGATAAGAATCTGCACACTTAACCACCACACCAAAACAAAGTGCACAATCGTATCATACCAAAAGCATCCCCCCCCCCCCCGCACCACTCCGGGGAAAAACTGTCTTCCCAAAACCAGTCACTGGTGCCCAAAAGTTTGGGGACCACTAGGCTACAAGACCAGTGCCACTAGCTCTGTAATGCCTCCTGCTAGCCACCTCACTCACTGGTTTTCTTACCAGTGAGTACGAACTGTTGAGTGATTGTTGAATTTTGACTTAAATTAGTTTTCCTGCTGATAGTTTAATATAATTTCACCTCTTGCTCTGGTAGTCATCCTGCAGGTACCATGTTAAAAGTTAGATTGCCTATTATGCCAGAGAAACTGGTAAACAACTTCTGGGTTCACCGGTGCTCAGTGAAATTGCTTTTGGGGGGTTGGAGGGGTGTCTCCTACTGTGTGTGTGTGTGTCTCTCTCTCTCTCTCTCTCTCTCTCGGCTTGGCTTCGCGAACGAAGATTTAAGAAGGGTGCAATAGTCCGTGTAAAGCACCGTTAACTCACAGCCAACTTGTGTCAACCTCAGAAAGGTGCTTTCAAGGCAAGTGAGAAGCAGAGGTGGATGGCCATGGCCTTCCTCTGCAGAGTCTTCCTTGGTGGTCCCCTGTCCAAGTACCAGTCCTTCTTAGCTTCCAAGATCTGATGAGACTGGGCTATACTATGTTACCTTCCCTCCCTCTCTCTCATTACTGTGTCTAAAACTTCTAAGTACAATCATGAGTCATGCCACCACTGTACTCCAGTGTGGCTAGACTTTGATTAGGCAATAGAGCTACTTTTAGTTTAGTATGTACACAGTCTTTGGTATTTTCACCCCGTTCCAGTTTTGTCAAGCAATTTCAGAGACTGACACCCCCTTCCCCACCCCCAGCAAATACATGGGCAGCTGGAGTTTGCAGCTAAACTCCAAAGGGCTAAAACAGAGTCAATGTTTTTTATGAACTCTGAAACATATGCAATGATAGGAAGGTTCTGACCACTTCCTTGAAGGACCATATGTGATGCATAAACAACATGCTGACTTGTCACAATTTTACTGCTTAAGCAAAGATTATTTACAGCACAGCCAAGCTTGATTTGACATCTTGTTTATAGCAGCCTTGCAGCATAATTGGTATCTGAAGAAAATAAACATTGTCCAAAGACAGGAACTGAAGTCCTAGAAGTTTTCTGCGGGTGTCAAGATTGGATAGCCATTTATGCATTATTTTGAATCAGTCAAATGCCCTAGCTTTGAAGGTTTAGGCTGGAACAGCATGGACCAAAAGTGGCCAAACTGTGGCTCAGGAGTCACATGTGACACTTTTCACACATGTTGTGTGGCTCTCAAAGCACTGCCTCATTGGCCAACTTGGCGAAGGCATTTGTCTCTTTAAATCATTTCTCCAAGCCAGCCAGCTGCTTGGAGAATGCATTTAAAGTTGCTTTCTTTCTACCTCCTCCTCATCTCCCTTCCTTCCTTCCTGTCTTGCAGCTCTCAGACATCTGACATTCATGTTTTCTGGCTCTCAGACCACTGACATTTATTCTATGTGGCTCTTACATTAAGCAAGTTTGGCTTCCTCTGGTATGAACCTTATTCATAGCAAGTGGAGGACATATCTTTAAATATAGCCAGTATGTATATAGTCCAAATATCCATATATCTAATTCTCAGTGTGATCCCATCTTGTCATACTTGAATCTGGGTACTGAGACCATGGACAGGCAAAACAGATATTTCTGCAAACCTAAGGGAAGCCCCAGGCTTACGGATAAACCCAAGATCTTAAAAAAAAAAAGTACATTGGGGTTCCCCCCCCCCCAAATAATAGTAGTGTCTGTAGCTTTAAGAAATAAATGCCTTCAGTGGTTGTTGCTAGGGAACCATAACAGTATTACCAGTCTTCCAACCTTGGTGTCTGCCAGTAAAAGGTAGGGGTAGAAGGTTTTTGAGCACTGTTTTGGTTTTTTAGAGAAGATTAATCAGGCCAAGCTTGGCAGCAACCACCAGGCAACTTGCTACCATGCAAATTGCATAACTCATCCAGGCCCAACTGCTTGCTTCTGTTCAACAGCAGTGACCCCACGGAAGTCAGTGTGTTGTGGTGGTTACAGTTTCAGAATAGAATTTGGGAGAGACTGTTGCTCAAATCCCCATTCTGCCATGGAAGACCACACAGTGACCTTGGGCCAGTTACACGTCCTCAGCCTAACTTACCTCACAAGTTTGTTGTGAGGATAAAATGGAGGAGAGGAAAATGATGTAAACTAAAAAGCGATAAAGGATAGGTGGGAAGGAGAAAAGGAAACTTGGAAAGGCAAGGATATGAGGGTTGTAGGAGGAGAAAAAGAGGAAATAGTGTGGGAATGGGAGGATGACTCTGCCCCAAGCTTGTGCTGGTTCCCCACTGCACAACTTGCAGGGGTGGCCCAACGCCCCATGATGCTCTAGGCAGACTTGTTGCCTGGTGCCTCCCCCCACGGCTTCGTGCCGCCCCCCACCTCCCCTCCCCACCATGCCTCCTCCCCCCTACCTTCCCCACACCATGTCGATTTCAATGCCAGAATCAGCTCTAGCACCGCGTTCCAGCTACCTAAAGCGCCCCCTCACCGAGTCTGTCAGGACCAGTGCCCTGAAAGGGCGGCCCTTCTGCTGCTGCCTCCTCTCCCATCCAGAAAGTGGGGAGGGGAGGAGTCAGTGGCAACAGGGCCGCCCTTTCAGGACGCTGGTCTTGACAGACTGTGAGTGAGGCCCTGCGGCATGATTTTCCTTGCCGAGCGAGTGATCGGCGGGGGGGGGGGGGGCTTTAGATAGCCGGAACGCGACACTAGAGCTGGTTCCGGCATTGAAATAAACATGGGGTGGGGAAGGGAGGGAGGGGGAGGAGGTGCAGCGGGGAGGGGGGCTCAGGGGGAGGTGAAGGAGCGGTGGCAGCGGTGGTGGTGGCAGGCGGCGGTAGCAGCCGATGGGCGAAGGAGGCAGGCAAACTAGGTGCTTGCCTGGGGCACTGGGATTTGGTGGGGAGCCCAATTTTGTGCCCCCACCCTCCCGGCACCCTAGGCAACTGCCTAGTTTGCCTAGTGGGCAAGGCAGTCCTGACAACTTGCTTATAGTTTTCCCTTAAGGAGGCTGCCAGGGAGAGAAAAGAAGGCAAAACTGAAGACAGGAGGAAAGTATACTTAATTGGCTGGTGTGTGGGAAGGAGAGAAGGACACGTGAAAAGGGAGGAGGTTATGGTAGTTTCAGAGAACAAAAGAGGGTGAGTATTAGATGTCCCTGCTTTGCAAACCCTTTGCTTGTTAAACTTATTCCTTAAAGCAATAATGCATTTTTCTGTTCTGCAGTGATTTCTCTTGCATATTATATCCATTATAGAAATTTGCTATAAAGTAGCATAATATCAGTTAAATTACTTGGGCTTGCAATATATGATTATATCCTCCTTTGGCTGCATCAGGTATCATGACAAACTGATGCTGAGATTCAGCATGAATACAGCTTGTGGTCCCTTCACCTTCCCTCTCCCTGCTCACGTTACATGTAGAGGACTGAATGTTTCTGGTTTGGTCAGTCTTCAGCTTGCCATGACATCCAAATGTAAGTGTCTCAGTGCATTTCCCACATTCTTACTTTCCTTTCTTGTAAATGTCTGTTTCTTCAGGGTCGCCCTCCCCTTCAATATTACGCCAGTTTACCTCCAGCATATCTCCCTCCAGATTTAAACTGCAAGTTTTTATGCTAGGCATAAACTGGTATAATATTGAATCAACCACTAGAGGGAACAAAACGCATGCAGGGCAGACCTGAATCCCCCCCCCCACCCCTCACCCCCACCCCAAGAAATACGAATCTACAAGTGAGGAAAACGAGAATGCAGAAAAATCTAGTATTTACTCCTCACAAAGAAGCTCAGTGATTCACAATGATGGATTGCCGCTTGATCAACCTAGGAAGTTTTGAACCAAGAAAAGAGAGAAGCAATTGTGGTACATGAGCATGGTAACTGAATTGAGTTCATGCACGATCTCAATTTGTAGAATGTCTGAATATAGCCTGTGGTGTCACAAACCCCAAATCTGTCTACACGTGACTGCTCCGCTCTTACACAAAGCCTACAGTAGTAAATGGCATAGCAGCCACTTAACCTTTTAGAAATAAGTATAGTCATTCATTTTCTCTTTTACATTGTATCTACCCCAAAGTAAATGTCAGCTGTGCACCCCCGAGTCTGGAGGCTGCCCCTTTGCCTTCTCATATGTGGAAATGAGGAAATAAGCAGGCTTTCCACTATCTTGAAGGAATTTAGTACAGAGAGGCCCATCAGGGGAAGAAATCTCTTGGCACAATAAGGGGAAGTGGTGATAAAATCCTTTTTTCTAAAATACACTTGCAAACAAATGTCAGATAATACAAATGTAAAAAAAAAAAAAAAACCCCTTCCAGAGAAGTTAATGTGTGTGTGGGGGTGTGTGGTCCTGCTAAAACTATACACGAAAGTAGTTTAGGGAAAAGAGGCTTAACAAATCAGCCAGTATCCTAATGCCCCTGTATAAATCGATGGTGCGGTCTCATTTGGAGTACTGTGTGCAGTTCTGGTCGCCGCACCTCAAAAAAGGATATTATAGCATTGGAGAAAGTCCAGAAAAGGGCAACTAGAATGATTTCTTGGGGTGGGGGTGAGGGTTGGGGGGGGATTCAGGTCTGCCCTGCATGTGTTTTGTTCCCTCTAGTGGTTGATTCAATATTATACCAGTTTATGCCTAGCATAAAAACTTGCAGTTTAAATCTGGAGGGAGATATGCTGGAGCACTTTCCCTATGAAGAAAGGTTGAAACGCTTGGAGAAATGTCGACTGCGGGGTGACATGATAGAGGTTTACAAGATAATGCATGGGATGGAGAAAGTAGAGAAAGAAGTACTTTTCTCCCTTTCTCACAATACAAAAACTCGTGGGCATTCGATGAAATTGCTGACCGGACAGGTTAAAACGGATAAAAGGAAGTACTTCTTCACCCAAAGGGTGATTAACATGTGGAATTCACTGCCACAGGAGGTGGTGGTGGCCACAAGTATAGCCACCTTCAAGAGGGGTTTAGATAAAAATATGGAGCACAGGTCCATCAGTGGCTATTAGCCACAGTGTGTGTGTATATATAAAATTTTTTGCCACTGTGTGACACAGAGTGTTGGGTTGGACTGGATGGGCCGTTGGCCTGATCCAACATGGCTTCCCTTATGTTCTTATGTGACACAGAGTGTTGGACTGGATGGGCCGTTGGCCTGATCCAACATGGCTTCTCTTATGTTCTTAAAAATATGCTGATTATTAAAATCATTCATTATAGTAGATGTAATATGAGGTAATTGTGGTGTGAAATTTCCTCAACATTCTTAATGGAAAAGAGGAAATGTAGTTGCTGCTGATGGAATGCTTCTTTGCTCTCTCCATGCCTCTACAATTGTTATAGTTTTGAAACAAAGTCTGGTTTGCATAAGATAAATACTGATTCCTCACTGCCAGTTGCTCGACCTCAGGGCTTCTGCTTTCCCTGGCTCAAGCAATCAGTTCTCCACCAGATGCTGAGAAGGCACATTTTGATCTGCAGCTCCCTCCAATTCCACACGTGGTTTCTTGCTCTCCAAAAAACATGAGAGGACAAAATTCACTGGAAAAGACAGTAGTGCTAGGAAAAGTTGAAGGAAAAGGAACACCAAACATGAGATAGATTAACTCAGTCAAGGAAGCCACAGTCCTCAGTCCTGATCAAGGCTTTAATGGTACAACATTTTGGAGGACATTAATTCATAGGGTGGCCATAAGTCAAAAGCTACTTAGAACATAACCTAGAGCCGGTGCGTGGGAGTTGGCAAACTAGGTGATGGCCTGAAGTGCCGGCTTCCACAGAGGTGCAGGCGGGGGGTAGGTGCCCCCTCCCTGTTTGTGCCACCCCTGAGCCTTTCTGAGGGGTCAGAGGAGCTCCCCCGATCCCTCAGAGCTGAGAAAGAACGCAGTTTCCCCTCCCCAGCATGCTCCAAACTCAAAACACGCTGGGCAGGGAAAGGTGCGAGTGTTCTTTCTGGGCTTTCAGGGATTGGGGGAGTGCCCCTGATCCCTGAAAGCCCAGGAAGAACGTGGCTTCCCCACCCACTAAACTCGGAGCACACTGGGCAGGGGAAGGTGCCCAGCAGCCCTGTCCAGCTTTATAATGAGCTCAGCAGGGGCTGCAGGGAGGTGGGTTGTTTCTTTGCTCGGAGCAATACCCCCACAGCCCTTCTCAGCTCATTATAAAGCAGGACAGGGCTGCTGGGCAGGGGGCATGCCGTGTGCCGTCACAATGATGGCACTTCTGAGTGACATCATCACAGTGTGCTTTGCCCATGTGATTAGTCCTGGGGTGACAGGGCACCGGTGCAGGGTTTTGCCTCAGGCGGTAGAAACCCTTGTGCAGGGTCTCAGTGTCAGTGTGTGTGGGTGTGTGCGTGTGCAGAAGCAGGACTCCTGCCGAAAGCACGGGCCATCTGGGAAGTGGTGTGACTCAAGCTGAGGTCTACCTGGTGGCACACAGTGTGTCAAGAAGACCGGAACTGAAGTCCTAGAAGTTTGCTGTGGGTGTCAAGATTGGATAGCCATTTATGCATTATTTTGAATCAGTCAAATGCCCTCGCTTTGAAGGTTTAGGCTGGAACAGTATGGGCCAAAAGTGGCCAAACTGTGGCTCAGAGCCACGTGTGACACTTTTCACACATATTGTGTGGCTCTCAAAGCACTGCCTCATCGGCCAACTTGGAGATGCAGGAGAAGGAAGCCACTACGGTCCCTCTCCTTTTCCTTCCAAGCCAGCAACTTGCGGGGGGGAGGGCAGAGAGTGCAGCCGTCCCTGTTCCATCTGGTGCCACTTGGTCCTAATGTCAGAAATCCAGAATAAAGTCTTCAGACTTTTACAAAGCAGAAGTTGCTCTCTCTCCCTCTCTTTGCTCGTTTGTTTTGCTGCTGTTGACTAGGAATACTTCCTCTTCTATAAAAACCGCATTTGAAGTCATTTGACCCACCTCTTGTTAATTTCTGCTGCAGACTTTTATGGTCTGCCTTATTATTGGTCCTGCAGTGGCTCAGTGCAAACAGAAGCTTCTGAACCACCACAGCAAGCAAGTTCTTTCCTTCATTCCCCTGTTTCTCCCAGGGTTGTCAAACTCATTTGTTATGAGGGTCGAATCTGACATAAATGAGACCTTGAGGGGTCGGGCCATGTCGGGTTGTACGTACCTATTTAAGGGGTCGGGCCATGTATGTACCTATTTAAGATTAGGTAGCAGAACACAGACAAACACAAATATATATATTTTAAAAACTTAAAACATGCCTAAAACATTAGCACTCATTGGTCTTAAAGATACTTTCTTTGTATTTCTCCCATGGGATCCATGGAACTGGGCAAAGAAAGCTCTGGCTCTTTCCTTCCTTCCCCAGGAATGGGGGGGCGGGAAGTCTCAGTCAATAGAAGGAAGAGAGGTTTGGCTCAGTAGCTCTGCTGTGTGATTGAGAGAGCCTGGCAAAGCATGCTCTCCCTCCCCCCTTCCTCCCCAAGGGAGGAGCCTCAGCCAATGAAGAAAATAGAAGTTTTGTGCTGTAGCTGTAGCTGTTCTGAGCCAGTTTGGTGTAGTGGTTAAGTGTGCGGACTCTTATCTGGGAGAACCGGGTTTGATTCCCCACTCCTCCACTTGCACCTGCTAGCATGGCCTTGGGTCAGCCATAGCTCTGGCAGAGGTTGTCCTTGAAAGGGCAGCTGCTGTGAGAGCCCTCTCCAGCCCCACCTCACAGGGTGTCTGTTGTAGGGGAGGAAGGTAAAGGAGATTGTGAGCCGCTCTGAGACTCTTCGGAGTGGAGAGCGAGATATAAATCCAATATCATCATCTTCTTCTTCTAGCTTCTGCGCAATTGAGCAAGCCTGGCAAAGCAAGCTGCTATGCAGAAGGAAGCAAGATATAAGGAGAAGGAAGCAGATGATGGCCAGTTGCTCAGGGGCCTGATAGGAACCCTCCCGGGGCCTGATTCGGCCCCCGAACTGCATGTTTGACACCCCTGCTCTACACCATGACATCTGAATTGAGCAGCTTATGCTCACAGAAAACCTGGAAATGGAAGCTGTGCAATGGGATGAAGATACATGGTAGCCTACACAGGGTTGCCAACTTCCAGGTAGTTGATCCAACTAAAACAAGAAACCATGCTGTACAGGTTGAGCAAACACTGAAGCAAAACACCATGTAATTGCTTAATAGTTGTGTGTTGTTGTCTACATTCACACTAATACAAATTTAAACTCTCAAACATATTTACAATTACAGTCACTAAGCCGCAGCTCACTTCTTTAATTTCTTCTTGAGTTGATAAAGGTCTCTTGACTCAGAATAAATTAGTCCATTTCCAGCTCTACCAGTCTTCCCCAGCTTGTTTGCAGACTGGTGAGACATGCATCCCAGATTATATAATTTGCATGTTTCAAAAGTTTTTCCCTTTTTCAAATCACCCAATTTGGGTCAGAACCACTGTAGGCTTACCAGCATTAGCCATTGGACTTAAGCGAGTTAATGTTTTGAGCAGTGGCTTTGATCCAAAGAGAGAGCATGTATTAGTGTGACTGTAGACAATAACACACAAGTATTAAGCACTTACACAGTGCTTTGCTTCAGTTTTTGCTCAACCTCCAGGTTGTGGCTGGAGATCTCCTGGGATTACAACTAATCTTCAGGTGACATAAATCAGTTCACCTGGAGCTGCTTTGGAAGGTGGACTCTATAGCATTATACAGTATACCCCATTAAATTCCCTCCCCTTCCCAAACCCTCCCCTTCTCATGTTAATATCCAAAGTCTACAGATGTTTCCCAACTCAGAGCTGGCTTCCCTAAGTCTACAGCATGTCTTCCAAATGATTTGGATAATCCACTCATTTAGTTCTCTGATCTTGATGGCTCAGGCTAGCCAGTCTTGCCAAATCTAAGAAAATAGGCAGGGTCAATGTTGGTTAGCGCTTGGATGGGAGAACTCCAAAGAAGTCCAGAGCTGCTATGCAGAGGAAGGCAATGGCAAACGATGACCGTTTTTGCACACAGCTTACCACGCGGTCACATTCCTGTTCTCTCCACAGTGTCTGTCGGATTTCCCACTATTTGTGCCGGAGTTACAGGAAGTGCCGCGGCTTTTGCGTAGCAAACGTAAACTGCTAAAACCCAGTTTACGTTTGCTACACAAAAGCCGTGGCACTTCCTGTAACTCCGGCGCAGATAATGGGAAATCTGACAGACGCTGCAGAGAGAACAGGAACGTGACCGTGTGGTAAGCTGTGTACGAAAATGGTCTGGGTTTTAGCGGTTTACGTTTGCTACGCAAAAGCCGCGGCACTTCCTGTAACTTCGGTGCAGATAGTGGGAAATCCGATGGACGCTGTGGAGAGAACAGGAATGTGACCGCGTGGTAAGCTGTGTGCGAAAATGGTCTGGGTTTTAGCGGTTTACGTTTGCTATGCAAAAGCCGCAGCACTTCCTGTAACTTCGGTGCAGATAGTGGGAAATCCGACGGACGCTGCGGAGAGAACAGGAACGTGACCGCGTGGTAAGCTGTGTGCGAAAACAGTCTGGGTTTTAGCGGTTTACGTTTGCTACGCAAAAGCTGCGGCACTTCCTGTAACTTCGGCGCAGATAGTGGGAAATCCGACGGACGCTGCGGAGAGAACAGGAACGTGACCTCGTGGTAAGCTGTGTGCGAAAATGGTCGATGTCTGTCTATTGCTTTGAAAACTCTATAGGTTCACTATAAATTAGCTGTGACTTAGCAATGTTCTACTTTCTGAGTTAGTAGATGGAGTAGTTTAGTATTTTAATAACATTCAGCTATTTTCTGAATCACGAAGTTTTGCTGTGGAAGCAAGCAGGTATAGAAGCAATGACAGAAATAAGAAATAGCATTTGAATATTTGTTTGAACATGTTAATAAAAACTAGCTTTCAGGTTTTGTAAGTATTGTGAGCTGTTCTACAAGAGCTGCATCACCTGGGAACTTGAAATGTTCTATATTTATAAAAGCTTCCATTCTCCCATACATTTGTATATATAAACTAATGAAAGTGTCTCATATATTTAGCTATAAAGACTCTTAATTTTAAGCACCATCCTCATGACAACTCTTTCCAGCAAATAACACAAACCAGCAATGCTGCAAAACCTGGGTGTTAACGAAAGCTAAAGAGCTGAAAAATTAGTAACCTGTCATCTGTTTTTAGTAGAAATATAATCCAGATGCATAGTAGGTATAGTAAATGAATCTTGGATATATTTACATGGTCTTCAAATGTTGTGTTTGGTGGGAAAGTGAAAGCAACTTGGGCACCAGGGTATGTTGCGTTTTCAGTCACAGATCATGTACTTAATGTGTACAAAGACACTTAAATGGTCAACTGCAAAATAATGTGAGAATTAGTTCTTGGTAAATGGTAAATGTCCCTGAGTCTTAAACATTCATTACAATTTAGCTAGGAAAAAGGAGTCAGTCACTCCTTCACCGGTATGTAGAAAAGTTACTGCAAACATTTCCATAAAATAGCCATTCAATATATTAGCTTTGGGATTGACATGTGCTACATCTTCACAAAATCTAGATGTCATGTGGCCCGACTACTGTATTTAGCTATAGATTGATTCTAGTGTATAGTAGATGTTGCCGTAATATCAACTTTGGCCATGGTGTGACTGATCAAATCAATACTGTCCTGTTCCCAAATGTATGCTTCTGAAGATGAGCAGCATTTTGCGAAAATAAAGATTCTCAACTGCCAGACTTCATAGCTTTCTGGGAAATACGGGGACAAATGAGGCATCAGAAGTAGGCTTTTTAGCATCTCTGACTTTGACCTAAGGCAGTAGGACTTTTCTTTCCCTTCTTGACAAGCAGCAAGTTCTGGTTAAGAACCGAGTCACGACCCTTACTTGATGCTGCTTATTGTGGCAGAAATGGACAGAGGTTAGTTTCCTTGCCAAATCTTGAGGTTCTGCAGACTTCAGAACACCAGTTTTAAATTAAACAAATGAAAGATGAATTGCTACAAATAAGTAAACAGGTAGATTCTGCTTTCTACCACATTACTGAATGTGTCTTATCAGCTTACTGTGTAGATTAGGGGCTTTGGCCATGGGTTTGTGGGGGGAAATGCTTGCATTGACAGGTTCATGTTGTGTATCTCTTTCTGGTCTGTGGAAGCAACAGCGTAACTTTCATAATGCAATGCCAACACGTTTAAAAGGAAGAAATCTGAAAAGATGAGGTTTATTTTAAGTTTCCTCTTTCTATCAAAAGCAAGTAACTTCAACCATGTGTAGTTCACCACTGTTGCAGTTTTAAAAGGAATCATTGTCTGTTTAACCAGTAGGGATGCTAGCCTCCTGGTGGGATCTGGGGATCACCTGGAATTACAGGTCATCTCCAGACTACTGAGATCAGGTTCTCCAAAGAAAATGGATGCTTTGGAGGGTGGGTGATATGGCATTTTATCCCACTAAGGCCCCTGTCCTCCGCAGGCTCCACTCTCAAATCTCCAGGAGTTTCCCAACCTGATGCTGGCAACCTACTCCCTCAGCCACCGCCAGTGACCAGGGAGGATCTGGAAACCCTATTAACTAGTTATTCCAGCGTTGTAATTTTGCAGAGGTCAACTTCCAAGAGATACAAAATCTCAAAACAATAAAAGGCCTATTCAGTTTAACTGGACCTGATGTCAAACTGGACAGTTGTATTGTTTTGGGGGTTTCATTTGCTCTTAAGACACTTCCTGGAAAACAATGACAGTCTTTTTTAATATAGTGGGTTCAATGCAATGAAGAGGCGAGCTCTTTATTAGGTGCAGCATAGTATAGGGCTGCACTCAAACACTGAAGAGCAGGGCCAAAGAGGCCAACTATATACAACTCGGAGTTCCCACGCAAGCATGTTATTGGGTCATTCAAACCAGCAGAGGGCCTGTGATTGGAGCAGAGCAGTAGGGATTTGGATCCTGCAACCCATTGTCCCCAAGCTCCATTCTAATGGCGCCAATGAGCCAGGCAGGAACACTCATATAAGTCTTGGCTTGAGTCCTCATACACGACATCTTTAAAATGTCACAAAAGTGGTCCAAGATGGCTACCCTGGTTGGGATCTGAAAAGCTGCTTGGATCCATTTAAGGCTCCCACAGATCCAGTGAGGCTTTATTTTACTTGCTGCTATGAGCCATGGTTACTCACCTACCGTATCATAAGCTGTCATTTCGTTGCTCTCATTTTCTTTTTTGAGAACAATGACAATAAATTTATCTATCTATCTATCTATCTATCTATCTATCTATCTATCTATCTATCTATCTGTCTGTCTGTCTGTCTGTCTGTCTGTCTGTCTGTCTGTCTGTCTGTCTGTCTGTCTGTCTGTCTGTTTCTGAATCCTTTGTGGCCTGGCTTGGTGGCAGTGTGCACTACTTTGAGGGGGGGGAACTGGGCTGCAATACTGAATAGGCTTCCCAATCCCCAGGTCCCAGAGGGGGATCCCCTGGTTTTACAGGCTTCCCCCCTCCCCCAACCAGCCAGGGGGGCTGTTTTTTGAGATAGAGGCACCAAATTTTCAGTATAGCATCTAGTGCCTCTCCCCAAAATACCTCCCAAGTTTCAAAAAGATTGGACCAGGGGGTCCAATTCTATGAGCCCCAAAAGAAGGTGCCCCTATCCTTCATTATTTCCTATGGAAGGAATGCATTTAAAAAATTGTGCAGTCCCTTTAAATGTGATGGCCAGAAATGTGATTGGAGTTCAATTATGCTTGCCACACCCTTGCTCTTGGCTCCTTCCCCAATGTCTCCTGGCCCCACCCCCAAAGTCTCCTGGCTCCACCCCCAAAGTCCCCAGATATTTCTTAAATTGGACTTGGCAACCCTAATACTGAATTAGCTTGCTGAGGAACATATCCTATTAAATTTGCTGGGATTGAGTTTTGAGTCAATACGTTTAGGATTGAACTGCATTCTTGGACCTTTCATGTTCTGATCTTAGCAGATGTTCTCCCGAGTTTTGGACATTGAAAAGAAAGCTTTTCTAGGATTCTTTTTTTCCTGCTTGCTTGCTTTCCATTCTTTCTGTTCCGATGGTTCTTTGCGTCTCCTCTTTCTGTTTCTCTCTTCTGTTGTAGCATTGGCTTCATCTGTGTTCTTTAAAAGCCCCTCCAAACATTCCCTCCTTAATCTCATATATACAGCCTATTTTTAGATTGTAAAATTGTGGCCGGGGGCCGTCTCTTCTTGTACATAGGCAGCCCTGGAATTGTGGCGGTGGAGAAAGTGTATCAATGGAGAAGGAACTAAGAATGGATTTATCAAATGCTTCTTGCAAAAGGAACAAGGCTGAGTAAAATGCTGCTGTGAAAACTGGCTGCCTACCCATTTGGAATATGTAGAATAATTAGAGGTAGATTTATTAGCATTTGAAGAGATAGTAATATGAGACAGGGAGAGGCCCAAGGAAAGAGGAATCTATTATTATTTTTCTGGAACTGCTCTTGTTTGCATTCAGCACAACACTGCTTTATAAATATTTAGTATTCACTAGGGGAAATTATTCAGAGACACCTAATATGAATATCTGGCAGATAACCAATGGTGCGAATTTGCACCACTACACAGTTTGGGATTTTTTGGTAATCGATTTATCACTTGCTCTTGGAATACATAGGCCTAGGTTTTCTCCTGAAAGCTTCACCATGTTGACAAAACTCTTATCCAGGGCTTTTTTTTTTCGAGGAGGAGGAGGAACGCACAGGAACACAGTTCCGGCTGGCTTGGTGCCAAGGGGTGTGGCTTAATATGTAAATGAGTTCCTGCTGGGATTTTTCTACAAAAAAGGCCTATGTGAAACAATGGTGGATTTGGGGGTGTGGCTTAATATGCAAACGTGTTCCTGCTGGGCTTTTTCTACAAACCACCCACCCCGCTCTTAGCGCTTATGTTAACAAAAGTAGCTAATACCCAAGAATGTAGTAATATCAGAAATTTCTAAAATAATGCTCTGGTAATTTGCAATTGCAAGCATCAGTACTTGGAACCAAACCTTAAAGTTGTGAGTATACAAATACTGAAATAAGAATAAAGTAGTCATTCAAGAACTGTAGAGAACTGCTTCTCTCTCACTGTCTGTTAAAGGAGTAACAATCTCTGTAACTTCTAGCTGGTAAAAGTACACAAATTATCATCTGAATCAATAGAAATTTTGTTCATCGGATCCTATTACATTATACCAGGGGTGCAGCCAGACGTACCATTAAGTGGCGATACAGCTCCGTCTCGCTGGTGGATTAAATGTGTTCGTTCAGACATCCACATCTGGCAATCGAGCGTCATCCAGGGTCATCCCGGCTTGCTACACCTCAATGGCGCATTAATTTGACAGCACATAAAATCCGGTCCTTTTTCAAAAAAGCTGCACAAGATCAGCTTTTTCCTGTTTGGACAGCTCACACGCGATACTGCCTCTCACCTTTTTTTTTTAAAAAAAGCCCCAGCAAACATGCGCATTGCCAGATCATCCAGGAATCTGAGGTGACGCTTCTGCTTCTCCAATCAAGGATCGGAGGGGGGGGGGGAACGTTATCCCACTATTTAAAACAGAAAAAAGTCTCTTTTTTTCAATGTGGAGGATTTCTGGAAACTCCCCCCCCCCCTCTGAAGTAACGTTTGATTTCCCACCTCCAAACAGTTGGGCGCATGTTCGATGAACCCCCCCCCCTCCCAGAAATCACCCACCCGATCACGCATGCTCCAAGAAAAGAGTGTGATAGTATTGGATGTCTGAACGCTCAACAACAAAATGAGTCGCATTCTTGGATGCTCGTCTGAATGGCCCTGCATCGAATCAATATTCAGCTGTTCAAATTTGAGCGCTACACACACACTTTTAATGAGAGGTGTGGCCGCACCCCAGGAACGTCAAACTAATTTGTTATGAGGGCTGTATCTGAAACAAATTGGACTTTGTCAGGCTGGGTTATGTGTATCATCAAATGTAATGCCAGGTGGCAGAGAGAGAAATTTATAAGATTTTTTTTAAAATTTAAAATACAAATATGCTTAACACATTATACTTTGAATGAACCTTATACCTTTGAGAATCGCATTCCATGCAACATTTTTTTTTTTTTTTTGCACAAGGGATTCCCAACAAGACATGTCATCTAGGCTTGGGTTTTGAGTTCCAGTCCCTGGGGGATCCTTCCAATGTTGATACTGTTCTTCTATTTCCCTTGACTGACCAGTCCCACCCCCCAACCCCAGTGGGATTTTAAAGTGCTGGAGTACAGATCACGTGGCAGAGACTTTGAAAGTCCTGAGGAAGCCGGCTTGGCCTCCCCTTTCCTGCTTCTGTTCACCTTGACAAAGAAGGGCTTCACTGTGGCGGCAGCCTCTCCAAAACGTTCACCCCACCCCTGCTCTGCAAGCAACCCCATGCAGGCTTTGTTTCTCTGGTGGTGGCTTACTCCCAAGGAAGTAGGGTTGCCAAGTCCAATTCAAGAAATATCTGGGGACTTTGGGGGTGGAGCCAGGAGACATTAGGGGTGGAGCCAGGAGACATTAGGGGTGGAGCCAAGAACAAGGGTGTGACAAGCATAATTGAACTCCAAGGGAGTTCTGGCCATCACATTTCAAGGGACAGCACACCTTTTTAAATGTCTTTCTTCCATAGGAAATAATGAAGGATAGGGGCACCTTCTTTTGGGGCTCATAGAATTGGACCCCCTGGTCCAATCTTTTTGAAACTTGGGGGGGTATTTTGGGGAGAGGCACTAGATGCTATACTGAAAATTTGGTGCCTCTACCCCCCAAAACAGCCCCCCCCCAGAGCCCCAGATACCCGCAGATCAATTCTCCATGATTTTCTATGGAAATAAATCTCCATAGGGAATAACAGAGTTCCCAGCAGACATTTCCTTCCCCTCCCTCCGCTTTCTGATGACCCTGAAGCGGGGGGAGGGTCTCCAAACCGGGGGATCCCCTGCCCCAACCTGAGGATTGGCAACCCTACAAGGAAGTTCCCCATTCCTTCTCAGCTCAACAAAGAAGGGCTCTATCACAGCAGGGTACTCATGCCCTCGCTCTGGCTGCAGCCACCCAGAGGCATCTCATTCATGCATGCCTGCAGGAAAACTCCAGCCAGGTTTTGTCCCTCAGCTGTGGCTGTGCACCTCCACCCCAGCTCCCCTGCTTTCCTCCCATGCTCCAGTCCATCCATCCATCCATCCATCCATCCATCCATCCATCCATCCATCCAGGGAAGCCATGGGGCAGCCACCAGGCAGGCAGGCCGGGTGGGCATGTGCAGGGGCTTTGTGTGCATGCCATTCTCACTGTCAGAGTTCCAGGAGAGCCATCTATCTCCACCTCACTGCAGGCAGTAGCCAATCCCAGGCACTGAGGACATGCTACCTACTGGATTGCAGGGTCAGCAAAACAGTATGGGCCCAGAGGAGTTTTGGCTGGGGGTGGAGCCCAGCCAGGCATAAAAGAAACCAGTGAAGATGAAACTGAGTAAGCTGGGAAGTTTGACAGCCCTGCTTGGTGTAGTGGTTGGAGAGCCAGTTTGGTGTAGTGGTTAAGTGTGCAGACTCTTATCTGGGAGAACGGGGTTTGATTCCCCACTCCTCCACTTGCACCTGCTAGCATGGCCTTGGATCAGCCATAGCTCTGACAGAGGTTGTCCTTGAAAGGGCAGCTGCTGGGAGAGCCCTCTCCAGCCCCGCCCACCTCACAGGGTGTCTGTTGTGGGGGAGGAAGGGAAAGGAGATTGTGAGCCGCTCTGAGACTCTTTGGAGTGGAGGGCGGGATATAAATCCAATACCTTCATCTACCTCACAGGGTGTCTGTTGTGGGGGAGGAAGAGAAAGGAGATTGTGAGCCACTGTGAGACTCTTTGGAGTGGAAGGCGGGATATAAATCCAATATCTTCATCTACCTCACAGGGTGTCTGTTGTGGGGGAGGAAGGTAAAGGAGATTGTAAGCCACTCTGAGACTTTTCGGAGTGGAGGGCAGGATATAAATCCAATATCTTCATCTACCTCACAGGGTGTCTGTTGTGGGGGAGGAAGAGAAAGGAGATTGTGAGCCACTGTGAGACTCTTTGGAGTGGAAGGCGGGATATAAATCCAATATCTTCATCTACCTCACAGGGTGTCTGTTGTGGGGGAGGAAGGGAAAGGAGATTGTGAGCCACTCTGAGACTCTTCAGAGTGGAGGGTGGGATATAAATCCAATATCTTCATCTACCTCACAGGGTGTCTGTTGTGGGGGAGGAAGGTAAAGGAGATTGTGAGCCGCTCTGAGACTCTTCAGAGTGGAGGGTGGGATATAAATCCAATATCTTCTTCTACCTCACAGGGTGTCTGTTGTGGGGGAGGAAGGTAAAGGAGATTGTGAGCCACTGTGAGACTCTTTGGAGTGGAGGGCGGGATATAAATCCAATATCTTCATCTACCTCACAGGGTGTCTGTTGTGGGGGAGGAAGGTAAAGGAGATTGTGAGCCGCTCTGAGACTCTTCGGAGTGGAGAGTGGGATATAAATCCAATATCTTCTTATCTTCTTCATCTTCTGTTGTCTGCTCCTGCACTCAGCGGCAGCAAGGAAGGTTGAGGACAGATGGGTGGGGAGGGGAGGGGAGGAAAGAAGACAGCCCACTCGTGGGCTGGATTACAGTTCTGGGTGGGCCAGTTTTGGCTCGCAGTCAGAGGTTTGACACACCTGCATTATACAGTGGTTAGAAGCAGGGCTTTCCCTTTAAAGAAACATGGTGGAACAGAGTTCTGGAACCTCTTCATGGAAACAAAATTCTCAAAAAAATGTTTACAAACTCATAAGGGGCACCCATGTGATTCTCCTTCATTTCCCTCTTGAGAGTTCTAGCACCTCTTTTTCTAGAGAAAAAGCCCCGGTTAGAAGTCCTTTTAAAAAATCACAGAGAGGTGGATTGTCTTCTCATCTTCAAATAGCATTGACCTTATTATGCATTTTATATAGGATACACTAGTGCAGGGTTGTCCAACGGTAACTATCCAGATGTTTTTTGCCTACAACTTCCATCAGCCACAGCCATTGGCCAGGCTGGCTGGGGCTGATGGAAATTGTAGGCAAAAAAAATCTGGAGAGCTACCGTTGGCCACCCCTGCACTAGAGGAAGGTAAAGGGAGAGGCTACACTAGAAGGAATTCTCAGTTTGACAGAAACAATGTACCTTTTTTGTGTGTGGACTGTTTCAGATTTCACCTAGTGTCTTGAGGAATTACAGATAACAATAGATAGGAATTTGTTTGCTGTGAATTTCACAGAAAATCATTCCACTGAAACTCCTCCTAGGGATGCCAACAGCCTGAAGGAAATGCCCTGTTCATTTAATACATGTTTAATGGGGAGGGACAGTGGCTCAGTGGTAGAGCATCTGCTTGGTGAGCAGAAGGTCTCAGGTTCAATCCCTGGCACCTCCAAAAAAGGGTCCAGGCAAAGAGGTGCGAAAAACCTCAGCTTGAGACCCTGGAGAGCCACTGCCAGTCTGAGTAGACAATACTGACTTTGATGGACCAAAGGTCTGATTCAGTATAAGGCAGCTTCATATGTTCAATGTGCGGAATTGGGATATTGAAGCTTTTATGGCATGGATGTAAATAATACCACCTGGTAAATAACATCCCATTAAGACTCTAGCAAAGAGACAGGACACTTTTTTCTCCAGATAACTCTGAGGCATATTTATCACATTCAGATCCTGAGGTAATTCTTGGAAATTTTGCTTTTGAGTGCGGCTTGTAGCAAATATTCTTAACTGCTCTCTGGGGTCTTGCATTTAGCTCTACTAGATTCTTATAAAAATCTAATGAAGAATTGGCATTTGTTATCTTTGCTTAACTCTCTGTTCATAAACAGCTGCACAGACTCTTGCCACATCTGTTAGATCCTTGAACGTCTGTGGCTGAATCTTTAAAAGAACTGCTATG
This sequence comes from Heteronotia binoei, assembly GCF_032191835.1. Lineage (NCBI taxonomy): Eukaryota > Metazoa > Chordata > Lepidosauria > Squamata > Gekkonidae > Heteronotia > Heteronotia binoei. Next base: position 156,463,238 of record NC_083227.1, read on the forward strand.
GAAACCACTTCAGATTCTAGATTATTATTTTATTATTCAAAAGATTTTACTTCACACAGACACACACACACACACCGGCTTTAGATGTTCTAAGCGCTCCATGACAAAATGTACTCTGGTATATTGTTTTAAATTACAATGTAGTACAGTACTATATGCTGCTTGGTTTATTCAGCTTTTGTATTGTTTTCACAGGTTCTAAAAAGTCCTGCTTTTTAGGTGCCTGGTTACATTAGAGTTTTGAATATGGTCTCACGAACATTGCCCTTCACTTTGAGAAATTTGTTTGCTGACTATCTGTATTTTCCACGTACAGCTAAGGGTCTGGAATGTGTTCCTGATGAGAAGATGCTCTCTGTTTTCTTTGCACCTCTGTGTTGTTCAGAGTGATGCCTTTCTAGTTCTAAGTAAGCTTTCTAGTCCTTCAAGTAACCATAGCTGTGGCTCAAAATGTGCACTGAGTACCTGAAGCTGGTAGAAGATCTTTAAGCAATGCATTCTGGAAGAAGTTGCATTGCTTAAGTCCCTTCTAGTCATACACTCCAACTCTCCCAGCCTTTATAATGCCAACATTTTCATTATCTGCAAAGGCAACTGGTGTGCACTAAGCTTGTAAGCAGTCTCAAAGTTATCCTGGTAGTTTGTACCTATTTATCGAACGCTACATTTTCATATTGTTTGGAATCTAGTAGGGATGGGCACAGAACAGGAAAATGGTGGTTCGTGTCGGTTTGTGGTTCGTCTGATTGCCCAAACCAGTGCTTCGTTTCATTTCGTGATTCATATGGTTGCCTGAACTGGTTCATTTGGTTTGGGAGGTGTAAAACTCACAGGGAGTCTTCAGCAGGCTCTCCTTCACCCCCCCCCTCCAAATTTGGCAAAGATTAGACTTGGAATGTCTGAGTTCTACCCCCACCCCCCACCCCCCATGCAGGTTTTCTAAGGAAAGCTCAGCTTCAGCTCTCACTACAATTAACCCTTCTCTCTTTGTGCAGCAAAATGAAAGCAGCAGAGTCAGGGTGTCTGCTGCTATAGAGCAGAATGGGAGCTCCATGATTGGCTCCCAGAGCTGCCAATCAAGCTATGGACAACTGCTATGGGTTTGATTTCCCAGTCCTCCATATTAAGCCAGCTGGGTGACTTTGGGGCGGACAGAGTTCTCTCAGCTGTTCCCTCAAGAGCAGTTTCCTTAGAGCTCTTTCAGCCCCACCTACCTTACAGGGTATCTGTTGTGAGGAGGGGAAGGGAAGGGAGATTGCAAGCCACTCCAAGTTAAGGGCAGGAAATAAATCCAGTCTCCTCTTTTTCTCCTCCTTGTTCTTTAATAGAAACTAGTGTGTTTATTTTCCTCCATGAATTGCAAAATGGCTCATATAAAATCTCTGTATGCATATTCCACAGACATAAATTTCCTATCAATAGCCATTCGTCATATTTAATATGGCTTTAACCAAACTGGCTTGTATTTGGGATTCAGGGATCCACAGTGATTCAAGGAAGAATTATGGGCACATTCTCAAAATTATTTTGTCCATGGTCCCTTTGTGGGTGTATAAGCTCAGTTAGGGTTGCCAATCCCCTGGTGGGGGCAGGAGATCCCCGGTTCGGAGGCCCTCCCCCCATTGGTTAAAATTCATTTTACTTGTCTTAGCCCAGTTTTCCAGCCAGTTAAAATCATCCTGTATCCTGTTTCTATCTCCTACTCTATTGCAACCTCTCCCAGTTTAGTATCATCTGCAAATTTAATAAACATTCCCTCTTTTCCTTCAACCAAATCATTTATATAGATGTTGAACAAAACAGGTTCCAGGACAGATCCTTGAGGCACTCCACTTGTCACTCCTCTCCAAGAGGATGAGGAATCATTCACAAGTTCTCTTTGGGTGTAAGCTGTCAACCAGTTGCAGATCCACCAAATAGTAACAGGATCCAAACCACATTTTACCAACTTGTCAACAAGAATACTATGTGGAACCTTATCAAAAGCCTTACTGAAATCAAGATAACATTCCCCTGATCCAGCAAGGTAGTAACTTTCTAAAAAAAAGAGAGAGAAGGTTAGTCTGACATGACTTATTTTTGAGAAACCCATGCTGACTCTTAGTAATCACAGCCATCTTTTCTAAATGCTCAAGGATTGACTGTTTGATGATTTGTTCTAAAACTTTTCCAGGTATAGACATGTCCGTAGTTACCAGGATCCTCCTTTCCCCCCTTCTTTGCCTGCCTCCAGTCTCCTGGCACTGACTGTTCTCGAAGAATTCTCAAAAATAATGGACAGAGGCTCAGAAATTATATCTGCAGGTTCTTTCAATACCCTTGGATGCAGTACATCTGGCCCCGAGGACTTAGTTTCATTTAAAGAAACTAGGTGTTTATGTACTATCCCTATGCTGATCGTAGGCTGCAACTCCCTTCCCTCATCATATGTTCACTTTTTGCCATGTTGAGCGCTATTTCCCTCACAAGAGAAGATTGAGGAAAAGTAGGAATTGAGCAGTTCTGCCCTTTCTTTATCACCTGTTCCAATTTCACTTTCCTGTTCTCACAATGAGCCGACCATGTACTTACTCTTTTTTTTCCTTACTTTGTACGTAAGAAAAGAGACCTTCGTTGTTCCTGCATTCCAGTTGTCATTTGCAAATGACTGCCAACATTCAACAGCTTCTCACTATTGATTGTCGTAATGAAATAACAAATATTATCTACCTGGAGTTAAAAAGTGAACGCACAACCTATCCCCCTCCTATGCACCCAATAGTTATGAAGAAGATGCTTTTGAAGACCTCTAAGAGTATTATGTTGAACATATGAACATATGAAGCTGCCTTATACTGAATCAGACCTTTAGTCCATCAAAGTCAGTATTGTCTTCTCAGACTGGCAGCGGCTCTCCAGGGTCTCAAGCTGAGGTTTTTCACACCTATTTGCTTGGACCCGTTTTTGGAGATGCCAGGGATGGAACCTGGGACCTTCTGCTTCCCAAGCAGATGCTCTACCACTGAGCCACCGTCCCTCCCTTGGGATGGAAGGCCAAATGACCAACCTGGTGAGTCCTTAAGGCAAAACTAACATTGAGTATTAGCAATAATGGGATGGTATCTATTGCTATGCCCACACATATGAGAATTAAGTAACAGAGAACTAGAAAATGAGGAAGCTGTGTTACTTGTGCTGTTAAATTGGAAGTGGTAGGGAGAACTGCGTCACAAGCTGTTGCATAGTTGCTGAATTCTTTTATTTTTAGCAAAGCAGAACAATGAACATGTTTATAAAGCGTGGCAGCTGAGATGCAAAACTCATCTCTGCTGTAAGTCAGGGGGGACTCCATTGGACTTGCTATTTCCTCTTCAGCCTGACCCCAGATTGTTTGGAATGAGTTTCTCACTCTTTCTCCTCCCGGCTCTTCCCCCCTCCTCTTTCCATCCCAGCCTCTGAGGGGTGTTAACAAATTGCATGCAGATTTTCTTATACAGCAACTTTCCCCCCAGACTGGTCTCAAAGAAGGAAGCTGAAAGACCTGGATTGTCAAGGATGGTATATTTTTTTTCTTCTGCAAATTAGCTCAGACCGCTGGATTGTAATGGGCTAGCTTTGTCTCCGTGGATTGTACAGAAGGATGGAATATCCGGGGAAATTGCGCTTGCGGAGATCTTTCAGTGAACGTATCAGGGTCTCCACCAACAAAGCATGGGATGTGTTCTGGAAAAGCACACGAGAAAAGCGTTTGTCAGGTCAGTTAATTTTTTTTTTCCCCACTTGTATTCTGGCAAAGAAAGCACAGCTTCATTTCGCAGCACGAATGCAGCCACTCAAATGCAAATTCGGAGGGACATCCTGGCATAAGTTGCTACACGTGTAATTATGTAGGGATTTGTAGCTTTGCGGTCCCCCTGTAGTGTTACTGTCTACGTGATACTGGACTAAATACGGAGTAAGAATTGCAACACGTCTGTTCCTTAACAGTTTGCAAGCGGAAAACGCTTCTTGACTTGGTCACTGCTTTCATAACCTCTGACGCAAAGAACCAGTTTCCATACACGACAAGCAGATCTAGCACTTAATGTGTCAGACAGGTATGTTGTAAACTAGATGTGGAATCCTAAATAAACAGCTGGATTGCAAAATGTCCATCTTAGCCTTCACTTTGAGCACACAACGATTAACCATTTGTTTCCATGCAGAGTGGTTCTGAAAGCCTCAGAACAATTTAAAGCGCTTGGACTGAAATTTTTTGTCTATAAGTAACGCTTTGGTTGTTTCTGTGACGAGTGGTTGATGAAAGCCTAGTGACTCGAAAACTAGCATGTGATAGTGCACGAATATGTTGATTTTTGTGACACTCCCTGGGGAAATCTGGTGATATCAAGTTAACCCTTGAGAAGCCCACTCTAATTAAAAATTTGTATCAAGAAACATAGTTGTTTGCTATAGAACGTTCCATCCCCCCTCGAAAAAAAGAGAAGTGTTGGCTTTGTAGCTTGTTCTGCGGCAATTTAACAGAACGTTGTGTTTTAGAGCTGAAGAGCAGAGCAATGGGATTCTTCCCCCTAGAAAAGTGTGCTTCTGTATTTATAAATCAAAAAGCGCATGGTTCAGTTGTTCCTAACATTAAAGTCCTTTTAAGCTTTAACTCTGTGGCATATAAATAACTGTTAGTTAATGAGTTGAGTCTAACCATCCTCCTCCAATGTAAGAGGCACTTAAATTGAAGGAAGTCTCTTTAGGATGGAAGAAGGCTTCACACTGTGCTTGGTTGGTGGTGTGTTAGGATAGGAGTAAGATCCAGCCTGTTATAGGAAAAGAGTAGACTGGCTAATGGAAGACTTGCCTATTAATACATACTGTGGGCATCTTTACAGACGCTTATGATATCTGTAAAGCTCGACTCCTGTAATACTAAAAACTTATTCAAGCATACTGAAGGGCCTACTTAGCTTGGTAAACAGTATTAGATGGTTACCTACTCATGTCCTGTAGAGCTGTTAGGAAAAGTCTGACAAATCTGTAAAAGGCCTAGGAACACAGAGCAAATGATATCTCAAGTATGAAATGACTTGTGTGGTACTGGCCAAGTCAGTTAAGAGATCTAGTTTGGTGTGCTGGAAGCATTAGACTAGGGTCTGGGGAAAGCCAGGTTCAAATTCCCACTGTGGTCAGAAGCTCATTGTGTGACTTAGGTCCAGTTACTCTGGTAACTTGCCAGTAAAATGGAAATGAAGAGACCTCTATATGCCACTCTGAGATTCTTGGAGAAAGAATAGGATATAATATACAAAATAAATACAGTAATAATATTTATGTGACCAGGCAGTTGTGAAACAATTTGCTTTGAAGTATGAAAATAATTCTGGGTTCTGGAAGAGGTGTAAAAGCGAGTTGAGAGCCTTTAACTGAGGTAAAGTATAACATGGACGATGAGGTAATTCAGTTTGTATTTCAAAAATTAAAGCAGGAATAATAGAATCAGGGAAAGGAATGTTAGCAATCTCCTTGCATTTAGGGAATGATATATAGTACAGAATGTAGCAGTTTTCATGGACCTCAGAGATTCCCATACATTTTGAAGGAGCTTCAACAGCTTTTGGGATATGACTTTAAGAAAGTTCCAGAGACTTTTCTGCTAGGACTACAAATAAAAATTTTTCCAAAAGAAGATAGGACTTTAATTTGGTATTTGCTCTCAGCTGCTAGGACATTGTATGCGCAGTTGTGGAAGCAAGAAAAAATACCAGAGAAATGGGACTGGATTGTGAAAGTTTTATCGTGGAGTGAGATGAACAAGCTAACAAGAACTTTAAGAGACTATGATTTGGATCTGTTTAAAAAGGAGTGGAAGAAATTCAGAGAATACATAGAGCAAGAGTGGGAATGTAAAAAGACATTGGACAATTTTTCAATGTGAATGGGAGAAAAGAAAGACATTGATTTTTTGATTGGTTAGGGCTGCCTTTTTAATTGAACTTAAGTATATAACTTTGGCGGAAGTCTAGTAATGGAGGGAGGGGGGTTTGAAAATATCATATGGGTTAGAGAAAGTAAGGACATAAATTAAATATTGTAACCATATGTTATTAATAAAATTGTTTAAAACCTAACAACTTGTGGCTACTGGAGCTATGTGGGACTACTGCTCGTGCATCCTTTAACTGCAGGGCGATTCCTCTAAGACTGTCCTCTTATCTTACCTCATCTCCATCCCTCCCCCCATTTTACTCATTCATTTATTAATTTATATTTTATTTGTTATTCCATTCCAGCTCCAAAGGTTAGAATAGACTGCACAGATATTTAAAAAGAAGAAGGGAAGGTATCTGCACTCTAGAGAGGAGGAGCTGGGGCTCAGTGGTAGAGCCTCTGCTTGGCATGCAGAAGGTCTCTGGTTCAACCCCTGGCATCTCCAGTTAAAAGGATCTGACAGCAGGCAATGTGCCCAAGACCCTGGAGAGCTGCTGCCAGTCTGAGGAGACAATATTGACTTTGATGGATTAAGGATCTGATTCAGGATAAGACAGTTTCATGTAAGTGTTGTGTAAGAGGAGGGTGTGGGACAGCATACAAACTTCCAAAAAACTGGTTTTCTCCGGCCAGTGCCTGAGGTCAGGTCATCTTCCCCATTGGCTTCTCCAGCCAATGGGCAGGATCTGCTGTGACAGTTGAGTAATGAGGGGTTTTTTATTTTTTAATGAAGGGAAGGGATAAGCAGGCTCCCACCAGCTGCTGGTCATCTTGCCAATGGCTGATATTCTTTCCTTGGTTCCAATTTCAATCTGCAACAAAAAACCATCCATCTTCTATTTTGCAACAGTAAAGCATGCAAATCAAGCGAACCGGGCATGTTACATTACAATGGAGAATTTTGTTGGTCTTGTTGCAGAAGATGAATCCCACCACTCACCGTTTCCGCAGCTACACATCCCATTGGGAAAGAATGTTGAAGGGCTAGATGTCTTCCATGCAGCATCTCAGAATCCCCGCCCTCCCCGCCCACCCCCTGGTCTTTTGCTTGGTCTCCATTAAGTTCAACATGAATGTTAGATACATTCATTATATTCCCCCTGCCTCCCAATGAATATTAAGAACTCGGATTCTTCTGCCCCCAATACAGAAGGTTAAGGTATGGGATGTATGTGTTGTGGGGTAGTAGCAAGGAAGGGCTGGATTGGTTCTAGGATGCTTCTGAGAAATGGGCAGCTGTGTCCCAGACTTGGCAGGTTCTCAATTGGTATAGAAGGGGGGGGGGAGCTGGAGGGGGGGGGGTAACAGGGTAATAGCAGCTGTTCCTGAACTGTGGCCTCTTAGTGATGACAGTTCTCTAGAAAGGAATTATGCAGCATCAATGGTTTTTCATTTAGTATAATTATATCTGGCATCTTTGAATAAGTATCTGAGGCAGCTTACAATATAAAATTAAATAAAACCATAAGACACCAATTAAAATACGGATACTAGATAGCAGTAACAGCGCTAGAACATGTTAGAATAGGATCTTAAACCAACAATATAATTAACAACTAATATAAAAGATTTCAGGTTTTCACGGCTGGTAACATCATTAGGGTTTGTAGAATCTTTCGGGCTCAAGTGCCGTGTTCTACTGGAGAAAGTTTTTCTTCCAGACGTTTCGTTCTCGGCTGCGGAGAACATCCTCAGTGGCGCTGCAGCCGGAGCAGGTGCTCTGACCTTCTTGGCTGCTGTGCATTGAGTGAGGGAAATTCACTCAATGCACAGCAGCCAAGAAGGTCAGAGTGCCTGCTCCGGCTGCAACGCCACTGAGGATGTTCTCCACAGCCGAGAACGAAACGTCTGGAAGAAAAACTTTCTCCAGTAGAACACGGCACTTGAGCCCGAAAGATTCTACAAACCCTAACTAATATAAAATTATTAGTCTGTTTGTAGGTGAGTACAGAAAGTGTCTATAAAGGTGGGCTACATCTGAGTGGGTTGTTTGGTGCCAGCATCTGTTTTATGTTTTGTTCATCTTTTCTTTGCCCTGACCTATTTCTTACCTTTACATGCCCCCTAACCTTGAGCTGGTATTGCCTTTCCTGCATCCCTTCCATCCTGTAGTCACATCAGTGAGACCTGCATAGTGCCATCCCAGCTATGTTCTATGTTTGTATGAGGGGATTATTCTGTAACAGAATATTGTAGAATGTAAAGGAAAGGGCTCCTAAATTAGCTGCTGATGCCATAACGGACTCCACACACTAATATGGTGGATGAAGTTGTATATTTATCTAGCTGGTGATGTCACTACAGCCATTCATTGAGAATTGGGTGAAGCAATTGGTGGTGTATCTCCCCCCCTCCCCGGCAAAAAGTGACAGGGTCTCAAAAACTCCACAGATTGCACCTTTTGGCTTCTAGACTTCTTACAGCACGTCTGCTGCTGTTAGTACAATAGTTCAGGACTCCAGCTAGAGCCGTGGCTCAGCTATTAACAGGACCTAGATGGGGCGTTCAAATTGCTCCCACTCGACGGACACTCCATTGGCTATCTGTTACCTTGCTCAGTTTAAGGCGTTAGCTATCACATATAAAGTCCTTCATGGATCACATTCTCCAGGCCTTCCACAAATTATCCGGAACAGAACTATTCAAAAGGATTTTTCTGCACAGGTAGTATGGTTTCGCTACATAAAATGGCTTTATGAATTTGCTTGGCTAAATTATTAAGGACTGTGGTCCATATCGCTGTGTCTATATTATTGTAAGGAAGATTGTATTTATGTAATCTCTGTATCACTTAATGCAGGGGTGCCGAAGTCGTTTCTAATGAGGGCTGGACCACACACGTCATAAAATGTAATACGCGACTGGGGGAGGAGAACTCAGCCAGTCTGTGCTTCTCGGACAGTCCAAGAGGTGCAGGGAGGGGAGATCTTCATCCTGCTTCTTCAACCCAGGCTGCAAAAGCAGAAAGAAAGTCCAGCCAGTCCATGCCTCTTGGACAGTCTGAGAAGCACAGGGAGGGGAGATCTTCATCCTGCTTTTTTTCAGCTGAGGTTGCAAAAGAAGGAAGAAAGCCCAGTCAGCCTATGCCTCTTGGACAGTCCAAGAGGCATGCAGACGGGGGGGGGGGGGGAGAGATCTTCATACTGCTTTTGCAGTGCAGGCTACAAAAGCAAGAAAAAAAGGCCAGCAAGCCCACACCACTTGGACAGCTGGAGAGGCACAGGGGTGGGGGAAGGTCAGTTGCTCATGGACTGGATCAGAGCCCTGCAGGGGCTGGGGACAGCCTGTGGGTTGCCTTATTTAATGCCCTTGTGACGTTCTGGCTCGCTATGTGTAATCTGCCTTGAGTCCCTCTGAGAAAGATGGTCAAAAATAAAAAAAATAAATAAGAGTGGGAAGGTGGATAGACTCACTAGTGCAGTAACCTGGGGCCCTTATTTTATTGCATCTTAACAAAAATTGATTCTTGCTCAGCATGTGACTGCAGCAACAGTGTTTTGGTTTGGTCCTATTTTCTGCTCATAATTCTACAGGATGCCTTTTTCTGAAAGCAAACAATGTTCAAATAATGTACAGTGACTCCAAGATCTTGGAGAATGCCTGCTGCTCATATATCTTTTTGCATATTTTCCAAAACCCAGATTCCAAAACTCACATTTAAGATTATGTAGAATTTTCTTATACTTTCCATTGTGGTCTTAAGGCTTGCATTATTGTTTGTTCTGTCCACATAAAGAGGTGAATGCTGCCTTGCCTTTCTTTTCCTTTCCCTACTGAAATTACAACAATACGGGAAACCTACAAATCCCATACAGATACTTGCAGGAGGAGGCAGTATTCAGACAAATATATGTACTTTCGAAATGGTGCTGGAAGCATTATGCAAAACGCCAGGACTTTTTTTTTTTTTTTAATCCAGAACACCCTGGAATGCTGTTCCGGCTGGGTTGGCCAGCGTTCTGGCTCAAAAAAGCCCTGCTTTTTCTTTCCAGAGCTGACTGAGCAGGAAAATGTGGCATGAACTCCATAGTTGGCCCCCCTTGCTTTGAAAAAGCAACACTTATCTGTGGCAAATGGCAAGAAAGGACCCTTCCTTGGATTTTGAGAACATAAGACCATAAGAGAAACCATGTTAGATCAGGCCAATGGCCCATCCAGTCCAACATTCTGGGCGTTTTCGCACTCACCTTCAAGTGGCGCGACCACCCTCTTCACGCCGGCAGATCTGCAGGGATTTCGCATAAGAAGCGCCGGAGCAGCCAAAAGAGCCGGAAAGTTCCGTCGCGAAACCCGCTCAAACGGAAACCGCCAAGAAGCAAGAAAACGTTTGAGCGGCTTTTGCGACGGAAGTCGCCGGCTCTTTTCGCTGCTCCGGCGCTTCTTATGCGAAATCCCTGCAGATCCGCCGGCGTGAAGAGGGTGGTCGCGCCACTTGAAGGTGAGTGCGAAAACGCCCTCTGAGTCACATAAGAACATAAGAGAAGCCATGTTGGATCAGGCCAATGGCCCATCCAGTCCAACACTCTGTGTCACATAAGAACATAAGAGAAGCCCTGTTGGATCAGGCCAATGGCCCATCCAGTCCAACACTCTGTGTCACACAGTGGCCGAAAAAAAATTATACACACACAAACACACACACACACACATAATAATAATAATAATAATAATAATAATAATAATAATAATAATAATAAATTTATTCTTATATCCCGCCCTCCCCCGCCAAAGGCGGGCTCAGGGCGGCTCACAGGCATGGCATTCCATGGTTCAATAAAACAATACAGTACAAACAACAATTTTAAATAATCAATTACATAATAAATTAGTTAAAACAGATAAAATAGGTGCTAAATTACTATGAGTCATAATATCCACAAGATGGCTGGGTAGCTACACATCAGTTTAGCCAGGTTCTGTTTCAAAGGCAAGCTGGAAAAGAGATGTTTTACAAGCCCTGCGGAATTGATTCAGGTCCCGCACACACACACACACACACACATTCAGGTCACACACACGCACACACATATACACACTGTGGCTAATAGCCACTGATGGACCTCTGCTCCATATTTTTATCTAAACCCCTCTTGAAGGTGGCTATGCTTGTGGCTGCCACCACCTCCTGTGGCAGTGAATTCCACATGTTAATCATCCTTTGAGTGAAGATTTTTCCATTGGGCTGAAGAGTTGCCACCCTTCTCCTGCCTCAGAGTGGTCTTCATGCCCCCTCAGAGAGCACTCCTCCCTCTCCCTTCTGGGTCCTGGCACTTGGGGCCAAAACCTGATTGCGTCTGCAGGGTGCAGGGGGGGGGGCAGATTGGGCTCTCCTCTTGGCTGCCATCCTGAGCACCAGATGTAAGATGAAGGGCTGAGTGCAGTGCAGTGGCGTCTCCCTGTGCAGCCCTCTCTGGAGTGGAGAGCGCCTCCTCACTGTCTTGAGTGCAACTGAAGGATGCATGGAGGTGGGGTGAGCTGGACCAGGCTCTCCTTTTGGCCACCATCCTGAGCACTGGAGGCGAGATGAAGGGCTGAGCATAGCACAGTGGCGTCTCCCTGAGCAGCTGTCTCTGGAGCAGAGCATGACTCCTCGCCATCCTATCTGTCCCATCCAACCTCCGTCCAGCAGCTGTTCATGGAGGGCTTGTCACTGCCCTCCTCTGACCTCCAGCTGGACACCGAGGAGGAGGCTGTGGGGCCAGGGGAAGAGGTGCACATGCCCAATAAGTTCTTGTAGAGCAGGTAATTTTATTTTCCTTCAAAGAGCCTGAATGGGAAGATGGTGAGGTTGGGGGTGGGTGGGAGTAGGGCTCTAGTAGGCCCCTTAATATGTTTTCCCAAGTAAGCCCCATTGCTTTTAAAGGGGCTTCCTCCCAAGTAAGGGGAAAGCATTAGGGGAAAGGGGGCTGGGTGTGCTCCGTAGGGTGAATAGTTAGCAGGTTCATTGTCGTTTTGTGCTGAGTTGTGCATGGCATGCACGCATCAGGAATATCTGCTTTGGAAGAGCTTGCAGCGTAAAGAGCCTTCTCTTCTCCACGTTATTGATTGCGGCAGTGTGGGTGGTTTGCCAAAGACCATGGCAGCCTGGTGTCTGCTCTGAGGAGCTTTTGTGTCCTGTTAGGAGAAACTCTGTCTAGGCACTCTCAAAAGAAAGGGTTAGGTGGGTTGCTATCTCCGTCTGAAGCAATAGAGCAAAGTCTTGAGTCCAGCTTTCCTTTCCTTTTTTTGTAAAGGCACCAAATTTACAGCATAAAGGTGAATAAATGCCTTTGTTTGTCATGGGGAAATGAGCACTGCAGTTAGGAATATTTCTGGTGGAGTGAGGGCAAAACCTTCCCTCTACCTAGACCGGGGTGGGAGGGGGCGGGCTTACTGTCTTTGACGAACCTTCTCTAAAGGGCTGCAGTGCTTCTCTTGCAACAAGTGAGCTGCTCTTAATACATACCTCACCTGCCATAATTATGATGTTTTATAAACCCTGACTATATTGAACTGCAGCCTTGGTAGAATTCAAGGCTGTGGCTACAGAGCAGCTGTTTACAAACACGGGTTGGTTCTTTTGCTGGGATTTCAAACCAGCTGCTCTGCTTTTAGTAGTAAGGAAACAGTGGGCCATTTCCCCACTGTTCTAACTTGATATCGTTTTTCTTGGGGGAGTCCTTACGTGATGATCTCATTATTCACATCACGATCTGTTTATATAAGAGATGTGGAATGTAGTCAAATGCAAAACAGCCAGGTCCACAGAGGTCTCCTTTGACCTAATTGCTCTATTTTGAACTCCAAATCTATGCTGCCATGGAGCTTTGGGCTACAGCGCATGATCTTTTTCTCTGTAGGATATGTTGCCAAAAAAACCCTGCAATTAATCTTATGTGAAATAGCCATTTTTCTTCAGTTGGTGGGAGATGTTAGAGTATGATGGAGTTAACATGAAGCATTTTTTTTTTAAAAGGGAGATAAATAAAGGCTTTCGTGACAATGACAGTCATAAATGGCCAAGTTACTTGAACTGGTCTTATAAATATTTTTCTTTAGGGAACTTTGTGGTCTTAATGATCCAGTCCTGTAGCACAATCGTCTTATATTAATATGTCTTCTGGGAAACAGAAGTGGCACTTGAAGCTGTTACAGCTGATGATCTTATATTTTCAGAATATGGTGAGTTCCTGTAAGTGGACTCTCCTGATTAGGTAATATAAGGGAAGGGGGTTATTCAGTGTGTGGTTGTAGCTCAGTGGTACAGCATAAGTGTTACATATAGAAAGTTTGATCCCTACCACCCCATTAAAGGATGTTAGTGAGGGGGGACGTTTTTCCCCAAGACACCAGAAAGCTGCCACCAGCCAGAGTCCTAAACTAATTGTGTTATCTGTGTGTGTGTGTGGGGGGGGATGTCTGGAAAAAGGGGTGCTGGAATTCACAAAAGGGAAATGGAGAAACACACGGGTGCCCCTCATGAACTTTTAAACATTTTTTTGAGAATTTTGTTTCCATGAAGAGGTTCTGGAACCCCATTCCACCTTGTTCCCCCAGGATAAAGGCCCTGGTTAAGAGTATAAACCATTTCACATGTTTGCATTTCAAATGAAAGGTGTGACTGTTGTTAGAGCGCCTCTGGACATCATCACCACTGTCAAGTATAGCTTTATCCCACTCTTCATCACAACAACATCATTAGGCAGCGAGAGGGTGTCTAACCCAATATCATCCAGTGACCTTCACAGCCGAGGAAGGATCTGAATCCAGGTTTTCCAAACCCCATAGGCGTGAAATTGGACAACGAAGGAAGCTGATTAATTTGGAATGCAATGTTGGAGGAGAGTTTCATGGATACTGTGGACCGCCAATAAGGCAAATAAGTGGATTCAAGCTCACATCAAGCCTGACGTCTCCTTGGAAGCTAAAATGACTGAACTGTGGCTATAGTACTTTAGTCATGTTATGAGAAGATAAGACTCACTGGAAAATCCAACAATGCTGTGAGAAAAGTTGCAGGAAAAGAGATGGATGAGATAAATGAAAGCCTGGCCCTCAGTTTGAAAGAGCAAGTGAAACGGTAGTGCACCTTAGAGGTCATTAATTCACAGGGTCACCATAATCTGGAAGTGACTTGAGGGTACACAGTGTTGCACGCTGTAACCACTGGGCTGCTTTCTGTATGAACTGGATCATGTTATTGCAGGACATTTCGTTCTAGGGAACTGGGTTTTCTTATTGGGTATATGTTTCTGCCGATTAAATGCAGCATTTCATGGGTTATGGTCCAGTGTGGGATCTTTGTGAGAGAGATTAATCAGCCAGGAAAGCTGCGCCGTTCACCAACAGCATGAGCGCTGCGATGCCCTGTAGTGAGGATAGTTTAAAACATGTGATCCTTAATATATGTGGTGAAACTGCTTGATTGGCCCGCAGTCTTCTTGTGCCAGCCAAGATATAAACTTGGTGAATGCTTGCCTGTGATTAACTGCTTGACAATGGATACAGCTGTGATTAAGTATTATTTGTAAACTGAAGTCTACCGAAGTATACATTGTGCTTTAAGTCTGTAGAACATCTTGGGAGCTGACCCTGTTTTCATGGTTGATATTGGCGGTAGCAGTATGGCCAGTACATCACCTTGTCAGCTCTCACGCTTTGATCTTGTCAATCAGGTTCGGAGGCTCATTCAGGTTGCCATCACAGAGCTGTTAGCTTACCAAAATACCTAATGGCTCTTTCTTAGACTTCAGTGCATTGGTGCTTCTGGTAACCACTGCACATATAAAAACTGAATCAGGAAGCAATGTGGCGCTAAGAAGAAGAAGAAGATATTGGATTTATATCCCGCCCTCCACTCCGAAGAGTCTCAGAGCGGCTCACAATCTCCTTTCCCTTCCTCCCCCACAACAGACACCCTGTGAGGTGGGTGGGGCTGGAGAGGGCTCTCACAGCAGCTGCCCTTTCAAGGACAACCTCTGCCAGAGCTATGGCTCACCCAAGGCCATGCTAGCAGGTGCAAGTGGAGGAGTGGGGAATCAAACCCGGTTCTCCCAGATAAGAGTCCGCACACTTAACCATTACACCAAACTGGCTAACAGCTCAACACTATGTTTATTATTTATATATTATATTTGACTTCTAGCCCTCCCTTCCCTGCACAGCAAAGCTAAGGACAGGTTACAGTAACACTAATATAAATATAACAATTGGGCATAGTTATAAACAGCCATTAAAACCCCTGTAAATACATATTCACAGTTGAACAATCTGATGGAAGACAGTAGCACAATTAAATACCTCTACACTTTCAGCAGAGATTCTGTCTTAGGGTTGCCAATCCCCAGGTGGGGACAGGGGATCCCCCGATTTGGAGGCCCTCCCCCCACTTCAGGGTAATCAGAAAGCGAGGGGAGGGGAGAGAAATGTCTGCTGGGTACTCATGATTCCCTATGGAGACTTATTCTCACAGAAAATAATGGAGAATTTATCCACGGGTTGCTGGAACCTATCAGGGGAGAGACAATCCTGGATTTGGTCCTAAGTAATGCCCAAGACCTGGTGAGAGATGTAAAAGTGATTGCTTTTCTCCCTTTTTCACAATACAAGAACTCATGGGCACTCAATGAAATTGCTGAGCAGTCGGGTTGGAACGGATAAAAGGAAGTTCTTCTTCACCCAAAGGGTGATTAATATGTGGAATTCACTGCTACGGAAGGTGGGGGCGGCTACAAGCATAGCCAGCTTCAAGAGGAGATTGGGTCAACATATGGAGCAGAGGTCCATCAGTGGCTATTAGTCACAGTGTATTGTTGGAACTCTCTGTCTGGGGCAAGTGATGCTCTGTATTCTTGGTGCTTGGGAGGAGCAACAGTATGAGGATTTCTAGCGTCCCAGCTCCACTGAAGGACCTCCTGATGGCACCTGGGTTTTTTGGCCACTGTGTGACACAAAGTGTAGGAATGGATGGGCCATTGGCCTGATCCAACATGGTTTCTCTTGTGTTCTTATGTAGTCTTAAGCCCTCCTTTCCCTTTCCGTCTTCACAACCGACACCCTGTGAGGTAGCTGGGGCTAAGAGAGGTCTCCAAGAATTGCTCTTGAGCAGAACAGCTCTGAGAGAGTTATGACTGACCCAAGATCACTCCAGCAGTTGCATGTGGAAGAGTGGGGAATCAAACTCAGTTCTCCTAGATAAGAGTTCACGCACTTAACCACTACACCAAACTGGCTCTCAAATAGCTGTTGCCTAGAACTGAGGCAAATGGGTGGATGAGAAAACAAACAAGACAAGATGATAGCAGAACTAGACTGAGGAGGCCAAACCACATGGACTTCTTCTGCCTCAAACATAGCCCTGGTAGAACACCTCCATTTTACAGGCCCTGTGGAACTGCATTAGGTTCTGCAGGGTCCAAATCTCACTTGGGTGAGTGTTCCACCAGGTTGGCACCAGAGCTGAGAAAGTTCTGACTCTGGTTGAGACTAGGTGGATATTCCTTGGGCTGGAGATCATCAGAAGATGTTGGTCCATAGAGCATAAAGCTCTTTGAGGAACATGCCAGGAGACAAGGTCCTGAAGGTATGTTGATCTCAGACTGCATAGAGTTTTGAAGGTTAAAACCCAAACTTGATTTGGAATTCAACTGGGAGCCAGTACAACTGATGGAGCACCAGTTGTATATGTCCTCTCAGTGATATTCCCGTAAGGACATGTGCAGCTGCATTCTGGTTCAGTTTCTGGGTCAGTCTCAAGTGTAGCCCTGCATAAAGCAAGTTACAGTAGTCCAGCCTGATGGTGGCCATTGCATGGCTCACTGTAGCCAAGTCATGGGGAGCAAGTTTCTTGACCTGACAGAGGTGGGAGAATGCCAATCTGGCAACATTAGTGGTTTGGGTCACTCCATGAAAGTGAGTGAGTGATGTTATATTTAGCAGGTAGCTAATTTCCATTTTTTTTAAATGTAAAAAGTATGTATGTGGAATAGTCCATCTCTTAAAAGCTGCATAATTTTGACTGCAAACGAGCATGGATACCACAGTGGTTTGTGATTGTATTGCCACTGTTATTGCTATTCAGAGTAACATTACCAGGCATCTCAGGATGGGTGGGTTGCTGGCAAAGTGATTTCTATGGACTCATAGAAATTGGGGCGGGGGTGGGGTGGGATGGATAAGAACATAAGAACATAAGAGAAGCCATGTTGGATCAGGCCAACGGCCCATCAAGTCCAACACTCTGTGTCACACAGTGGCAAAAAATTTTATATACACACATACACTGTGGCTAATAGCCACTGATGGACCTGTGCTCCATATTTTTATCTAAACCCCTCTTGAAGGTGGCTATACTTGTGGCCGCCACCACCTCCTGTGGCAGTGAATTCCACATGTTAATCACCCTTTGGGTGAAGAAGTACTTCCTTTTATCCGTTTTAACCTTTCTGCTCAGCAATTTCATCGAATGCCCACGAGTTCTTGTATTGTGAGAAAGGGAGAAAAGTACTTCTTTCTCTACTTTCTCCATCCCATGCATTATCTTGTAAACCTCTATCATGTCACCCCGCAGTCGACGTTTCTCCAAGCCAAAGAGTCCCAAGCGTTTCAACCTTTCTTCATAGGGAAAGTGCTCCAGCCCTTTAATCATTCTAGTTGCCCTTCTCTGGACTTTCCCCAATGCTATAATATCCTTTTTGAGGTGCGGCGACCAGAACTGCACACAGTACTCCAAATGAGACCGCACCATCGATTTATACAGGGGCATTATGATACTGGCTGATTTGTTTTCAATTCCCTTCCTAGTAATTCCCAGCATGGCGTTGGCCTTTTTTATTGCAGACGCACACTGTCTTGACATTTTCAGTGAGTTATCTACCACGACCCCAAGATCTCTCTCTTGGTCAGTCTCTGCCAGTTCACACCCCATCAACTTGTATTTGTAGCTGGGATTCTTGGCCCCAATGTGCATTACTTTGCACTTGGCCACATTGAACGGCATCTGCCACGTTGACGCCCACTCGCCCAGCCTCAACAGATCCCTTTGGAGTTCCTCACAATCCTCTCTGGTTCTCACCACCCTGAACAATTTAGTGTCATCCGCAAACTTGGCCACTTCACTGCTCACTCCCAACTCTAAATCATTTATGAACAAGTTAAAGAGCATGGGACCCAGTATCAAGCCCTGTGGCACCCCACTGCTTACCGTCCTCCACTGCGAAGACTGCCCATTTATACTGACTCTCTGCTTCCTATTACTAAGCCAGTTTTTGATCCACAAGAGGACCTGTCCTTTTACTCCATGACTCTCAAGTTTTCTAAGGAGCCTTTGATGAGGAACTTTATCAAAAGCTTTCTGGAAGTCAAGGTAAACAACATCTATCGGGTTGCCTTTGTCCACATGTTTGTTCACCCCCTCAAAGAAATGTAACAGGTTAGTGAGGCAAGATCTTCCCTTGCAGAACCCATGCTGAGTCTTCCTCAATAACCCGTGTTCATCAATGTGCCTACTCATTCTGTCCTTGATAATGGTTTCTACCAACTTTCCCGGTATTGAAGTCAGACTGACTGGCCTGTAATTTCCCGGATCTCCTCTGGAACCCTTTTTAAAGATGGGGGTGACATTTGCTACCTTCCAGTCCTCAGGAACGGAGGCAGATTTCAATGAAAGATTACAGATTTTTGTTAGAAGATCCACAAGTTCAACTTTGAGTTCTTTCAGAACTCTCGGATGTATGCCATCCGGACCCGGTGACTTATTAGTTTTTAATTTGTCTATCAGTTGTAGGACCTCCTCTTTTGTCACCTCAATCTGACTCAGGTCTTTCAACACCCCTTCCAAAATTAGTGGTTCTGGGGCGGGCAAAAAGTTCTCATCTTCCACAGTGAAGACGGAGGCAAAAAATTCATTTAGCTTCTCAGCCATTTCCCTATCCTCCTTCAGTAATCCTTTTACCCCATGGTCATCCAAGGGCCCCACTGCCTCCCTGGCTGGTTTCCTACTTCTAATATATTTGAAGAAAGTTTTATTGTTGGTCTTTATGTTTTTTGCAATATGCTCCTCATAGTCCCTTTTTGCCTGCCTGATCACAGTCTTGCATTTGATTTGCCACAGCCTGTGTTCCCTTTTACTAATCTCACTTGGACTGGTTTTCCACCGCTTAAAGGAGTCCTTCTTACCTTTTACAGCTTCCATTACTTTGTTTGTTAACCACGCAGGCCTTTTCTTATGCCTGTTTGTGCCTTTCCTAACTTGTGGTATGTATTTTATCTGAGCTTCTAGGATTATAGTTTTAAATAGCGTCCAAGCTTCCCCAAGGGTTTTGACCGTATGTACCTTTCCTTTCAGTTTCCTCCTCACATGCCTCCTCATCTCAGTGTATTTACCCCTTTTAAAGTTAAACGTGGTTGTGGCGGTCTTTTTGGACCACTCCCTATTTATACAAACGGTGAAATCAATAACATTATGGTCACTGCTCCCAAGCGGCGCAATCACTTTTACATCTCTCACCAAGTCTTGGGCATTACTTAGGACGAAATCCAGGATCACCCCACCCCTGGTAGGTTCTGAGACCATCTGCTCCATAGCACAGTCATTGAGAGCATCAAGAAACTCAATCTCTTTCTCTCGACCAGAACACATATTGACCCAATCAATCTGCGGGTAGTTAAAATCACCTATTACGACACAGTTTTTACGTTTAGCCGCTATCTTTAATCCTTCCATCATATTATAATCGTCCTCTCTCTTTTGATTTGGTGGGCGATAACAAACTCCCATAGTTAAATTTCCTTTTGGGCCCTCTATTTCAACCCAAAGCATTTCTAAAAGTGAATCTAATTCTCTGACCTCAGTCTTACTGGACCGTATATCCTCTCTGACATACAGAGCCACCCCACCTCCAACCCTTCCCTCCCTATCCTTCCGATATAGCTTATATCCAGGAATCACCGTGTCCCACTGATTCTCCTCATTCCACCAAGTTTCTGAAATTCCCACAATGTCTATGTTTTCTCCCAACACTAAACATTCCAATTCACCAATTTTACTTCGAACACTTCTAGCATTTGCATACAAACATCTATAATTTCCCAGGCGAGCTAGGCCCGCCACCTTCCTCCTGCCACCTCGAGACTCTGGCAGACAGTCCATATTATTTGTTGCCTTCACAGTGGACAACTCTGGTCTGTTACCCGGTAAAAAAATAGCAGCTAACCCTTCATCTCTTTGAGACGAGTCCTCCCGAAGAAGAGACATTTCATCTCCTGTCGGCTTTCCCCCAAGATTTAGTTTAAAAACTGCTCTGCCACCTTTTTGATTTTAAGCGCCAGCAGCCTGGTTCCATCCGGGGACAAGTGGAGACCGTCTCTTTTGTACAGCTCCCACTTGTTCCAGAAAGCATCCCAGTGCCTAACAAACTTAAACCCTTCCTCCTTACACCATCGTCTCATCCACACATAGAGACTTCTAATTTGTGCCTGTCTCTCCTGCCCTGCACGTGGAACAGGTAGCACTTCCGAGAAGGCTACCTTGGAGGTCCTGGCCTTAAGTCTCCCGCCTAGCAGCCTAAATTTTTCCTCCAGGACCTCACGACTGCATTTCCCCACATCGTTGGTGCCAACATGCACCACGACCACAGGCTCCTCCCCAGCACTGTCTATTAGTCTATCTACTACACGCGTAATGTCCGCTACCTTCGCACCAGACAGGCAAGTCACCATACGGTCAGTACGCGGTTTTGCCACCCAGCTGTCTACTTGCCTAAGGATCGAATCACCAACTACCAAAACCCCCCCTCTCCTCCTGCTCAGGGATGGTTCCTTGGCGCGAAAGGATTCCCGCTCACCAACCGAAGAAGAGGTCCCTTCTGAGGGCGTATTCCCCCCGTCCTCAGCACGGTGCCCTGTTCCCTCTCGACCCTCTCGCTCTCTGGCAGCAACGGGGCTGCTACATTCAGAGCGGGGCTCATCTAATACGCCCCCGAGAGTCTTCCCCAAGTGCCTAACTGACCGTCTCTGCCTCTCCAGGGCAGTCACCTCGGCCTCAAGGGTACGAACTCGTTCCCTGAGGACCAGGAGCTCCTTGCATCGAGCACACACCCAAGACTTCTGTCCTTTGGGCAGATAGTCATACATGTGACACTCAGTGCAAAACACTGGAAAGCCCCCAATCCCCTGCTGGCATTCTATCTTCATGATATATATATATTAAAATATACAGTCCTCCTTAAATGCTGCTTGTTTAAGTGGCCCCCCTTCTGGAGGGTCAACTTACCTTACCTCAACTTACCTTATTGGGAACTTACCTTATTTGGAGAACAAGGAAATCAGGGATCTGGGTTCCTGGCCCTTAGAGAGCCCCCAGGCGAAGAGCCACAGGCCAAGAGCCCTTCGCGTCAAAGGCTCGCGCCTTTGGCAAGGCGCAGCTTAAAATGCAAAGAGGGTGGAGTAGAGGCACTCCTCAGCAATCATCAGCAATCACTCTCAATCTCTTTCACCCTTAGGCCAGTCAACCAAACAAAGAGCAGTCAACCAAACAAAGAGCAGTTCCCCAGCTATCACACCTCAGAATTTTAGGCAGCCCCACAAACCTTAGAATGAAGTCCTTAGAATGAAGTCCTTCAAAACTCAGAAATTCTCAGCAATTTCTCCAGCTGTCTTAGCTATCAGAGCTGCTCTGCTCCTCTCAGACCTCTGTGAGATGATGGCAATATTAAATATCAAAGAGAGAAGAGAAGTGTACACATGGCATGATTCTGTAGCCTAATTAATTTGCTATCGCAGTGGTGTGGAAGCGACTTCTCTACGAACTGCTAGGGAGTCAGCTGGAGGACACACCCTCTTTTGCAGCAGAAATAGCATAAAGTAAAGGTAACCTCAGTTTCAAGCTTGCCTTCATTTAAACACAAATGAGCAAACAGATCTTTTGCATTTCCAATAAGACGTACAAACTGTACGATGTCAGTTGGAAAGGCTGCATATTTACTGAGGATGTTGGTTTATCAGTTTTTAGACTCCAAACAAATAATTTTCTTATCCCCCTAGGAGTGCCTCTGGCTCTCATAAGGATCAAAAGCTAATTCAATCCTTATCCCACACAGAGCATACATATACACAAAGCATGAAAAATGGTCAGAGACCCCGATCATGTGTTATGCCATTTGTCAGAACTAGGGGGAAGGTAAAGGCATTGTTTGGGGGAAAAGAATGAGTAATAGCAAATATTGGTGCTTGAAAATCTAAACAATATAAGCTGACAAACGGCATTTCCACAATACCATCACAGTTTTACTTTATACATACAATAGTAGGTTTTTATTTTGCTCTTGCTTTAAGTATTTAAAGTCCTCAGACTGTCTTCTCTTACGCGCTCCTCTTGAATATCTTAATGACGGCTTAATGATGGCTTACTTGAATATCTTAAAGCTGTCATTAAGATATTCAAGAGGGGCGTGTAAGAGAAGACAGTCTGAGGACTGTGTAAGTTGGCTTTTGAAGAAGCTGCCAAGCAGCGGAACGCGATGTAAGCCGGTGACTGCGTGAAGGCAAGATTTTTTCCTTCTGAAGCCGCCAAGGAAGGACTCTGTTTGTGATTTGTTTTGGAGTAGGACTACTCTGCAAAGACTTTAAAATTTTCTTGGAGTCATCCTATGGAACACTACCTTTCTACACGGAACTCTGTTCTTGATCTATGTTATTGCTTATGATTGAATTTGAGGACACATTTGTACCTTTATTATAGAAATTTTGTAATTTTTGCTATAAGTGTGTCGTGTCTTGCACGGAAATCCGGAAGTACTGCGCAGCGACGCGGCCGAGATGACCAGAGGAAGCCCCCTGGTCACTCGGTGTAGCGCGCGAAAGTACTCCGCCAATTAAGAGCTGCGGCGGGAAGTTTGACTGGCCAGGATTGGACTGGGCCAGTCGGAGGGCTGTTCCGGGTATTGTATATAAAGCGGGACCCGGCCCGCGTTTCGCCCTCTTGTGATGTACCAGCTAATAAAGCATGTTGCCTTCAACACGTCTCGTCTAGTACATTACAAAGTGGTTGTTTTCTTTGATGCAGTTGTGTTTCGGCTACATTCTCGGACTGTGTCGTCATTGATTTTTCTACCTCCTAGATCCTGGGGGGGGGGGGGGGGGGGCTTCAACTTGCCAGCAGCAGGCCCGTAGCCAGAAAATTTTAGACAGGGGGGGGCAAGGTATACAATTTTAGGTGGTGGGCCACAGGGCATTAAATAACATCGGAAGAGAACAGGGGCTGCACTAGTCATCTAAAACCTTTGGATGCCTTTCTTCCCAGTTGCCCTTCAACAGCTTGACCCACTTCCAGTCATTCTGCTGGGCCGTCCTTCCTCCACCCTTCCCCCGCCTCCTGAGCAACGTTGGGCCCACCACTGCTCCAATGGATCCCTGACTCCATGCAATGGGCAAACAGCCCACTTCCCACTAAGCGAGTCATTGCCCGAATGGCCATTCCTGGGGTCCAGGCCGGATGCTGCACAGCGCTCATCCTACCTGGGAAGCAAGGAGAGAAGGCGGCGGGCAGGTGCCCAGGGGGCTCCCTCTCTCTTTCCCTTTCCCTGCTTCACTCACCGCCTGCCTGCCTGCTGCAAGCTTGGTTCTTGCCGTGCTGGCTGCGTCACCGCTTTGATTGTGCCCCCAGACATCTCTCTCCAATGCCCATGTCAGCAACTACCTTTTGTTTTGCTGCTGGCTGGGTGTTTGCCTACTTTAGGGCATTGGAGTCTGGCCACGCTTCGCGCCAGCCCCACCGCAACCCGGCTTGCCCCTCTCCAATGCAGCGGTAAGGCAGGGCGATTCCACTCCTCAAGGCTGCTGCCACCTGGGCCCAGGCCCGCTGTTGCTCCAATGGAGGGGCCATGCTAATGGAAGGGGGGTTGGATGGAGTGGCCTGGCCCCCACTGTGGCTACGGGCCTGGCCAGCAGCCAGCTTGCCAGTGGGGGGGAGCCCCATCCGCAAGTCCCACCACTGCCAGCAGCACCCCCCCCTCCCTTCTCTCCTGCAAGATTTAAAGGGCCCTTCAGCTGCTCAGCAGGGAGCACGTGGCCCTGTGATTAGCTGCAGAGCCCTTTATACCTTGCAGGAGGGAGGAAGAGGGGTAGGCACTAATAATAATAATAATAATAATAATAAATTTTATTTATATCCCGCCCTCCCCGCCGAAGCAGGCTCAGGGCGGCTAACAAGACATGGTGTGTACCATGATTATTATACAATTCATGATAAGATACAGTTAAAAATACAGTTAAAACAGTTACATAACATTTTAAAAACCACAATAAATTAAAGGTGCTGCATTCAGTGGGTTGTATATCCAGATGGCTAGATGCCACTTTCAGGGCTCCTTATAGGCTCGTTGAAAGAGGGTAGTTTTGCAAGCCCTGCGGAACTACCCTCCACTTCTTCCCTGAAGCATTTACATAAATGTTTTGGGAAGGAAGGGGGGGGCAGTATGTGCCTGTAATCCAAACCACAAAATTGAGGCTTGGAGTGCAAATGCATGTGCACACCCCCCACTTCAGCCCCAAAACATTTAAAAGATATCTTTAAATGCTTTGGGGAAGAATTGGGAGAGGTAGTGCACACTTGTAATCCAAGCCGTGAAATCGTGGCTTGGAGTCTAAACACGCATGACCCCCGGTCCCCAAAGCGATGACATCAGTTCTTCATGATGCCAACATGTTTGGGCTGTCCCCGCCCCCTCCTGGACTGCCCCCCAAAGTCTCCTGCTGAGGACTCAGAGGGACCCGGCACCCCTAATTTTTGCTGATTTCCTCCCTCCCACAGAAAACCTCAGATTTGCCCCCCAACCTATGAACCTGGATATCTCCTAGCATTACAACTAGTTTTAAGATAACAGAGATTGGTCTCTCTGGAGAAAATGGATGCTATGGAGGGGGGGGGGTGCATTCTATGGCATTGTACCACACTAAGGTCTTTCCCCTCCCAAACCCCATGCTCTCCAGGCTCTGCCCCCTAATCTCCAAGAATTTCCAAAACTGGAACTGGTGATCCAACCTTCAGGACCAGGATTTTAGGGCGTGTTTCAAGCTGCAGCATAAAGGAAGAAATCTGTTAAATATTTTTAAACTGGCAAACTGCTGTTGTCTCTTTGGAAGTCTACTCTACACCGTTGCGTTTATTTTTATAACATATATGAATGTCAATTTGAAACGGACCCCTGCTATTTTATCAGAAAAAGCACTGTGGAGAGCCAGTTTGGTGTAGTGGTTAAGTACGCGGACTCTTATCTGGGAAAACCGGGTTTGATTCCCCACTCCTCCACTTGCACCTGCTAGCATGGCCTTGGGTCAGCCATAGCTCTGGCAGAGGTTGTCCTTGAAAGGGCAGCTGCTGTGAGAGCCCTCTCCAGCCCCACCCACCTCACAGGGTGTCTGTTGTGGGGGAAGGAGATAAAACAGATTGTGAGCCGCTCTGGGACTCTTCGGAGTGGAGGGCAGGATATAAATCCAATATCTTCATCTACCTCACAGGGTGTCTGTTGTGGGGGAGGAAGGGAAAGGAGATTGTGAGCCGCTCTGAGACTCTTCGGAGTGGAGGGCGGGATATAAATCCAATATCTTCTTCTTCTTCTTCTTCTTCTTCTTCTTCTTCTTCTTCTTCTTCTTCTTCTTCTTCTTCTTCTTCTTCTTCTTCTTCTTCTTCTTCTTCTTCTTCTTCTTCTTCTTCTTCTTCTTCTTCTTCTTCTTCTTCTTCTTCTTCTTCTTCTTCTTCTTCTTGATGCTTTATTATGGTCCTGCACAAGAGTTGCTTTTCAGAGACTTCTGAACCTTTTCTATCTGTAGTGCTTTTTCTATATGTAGTGCTCTGGTACTCGTGAAATGTTACCTTTGGTCATTTGAGCAGTGGAAATTAGAAGTTGTTTTCCTTCAGGGGTCGAAGAATGTTTTACTTCTCATCATCCATGCAATAGGAAAAGCATATTGAAGTATATTTCTCATCACAGTTTTTGTAAATCTTAAAAATAAAACGAAGGGCAATTAAGTGTAATTATCCTTCAAAAGGAATGAGCCACAATCGGCTGACATCTCTCTGTGCGACTTGTTTCCATTCTATATTTCTTTTCTTTTGAGATTTTTTAAAAAATCAGTAGCCCTCCATATGGAACACTGAACTTTTATAGTGTCTTACATACGAATGAGACTTCACCTATAGTGGTAACCTGTTCATGATGACGATGATAGCCCTTCTTACATTTCTTGCCTTTCTTGACCAAATTCTGATAGCAGAAAACACAATCGTGGATAAGTGGGAAAGTGATCATAAGTCATTTCAGTGGTGCATTATAATGGATTTTACAATATTAATATAGTCTTCTCTAACATCCCATTCTGTTACATGTGTAGATTTGGCCATAGTTTCTCCTCAGCTGCTGGCTCTAAATTGAAAACCCTCACCTACAATTCAAAATAGAAATCTCTTATCTAAAATTCGAAATACTTATCCTCTTTTCATACCCTAGCTTCTTTTGCTGACCCAATCTCCTTTCATATTTACTGTCATCACTATCTATTTATTTACATTATTTATGATTCACCTTTCTTTCCAATGCTCAAGACACAGTGTCAATCAATCACAGGATGGGACATCCAGTAAACAATGAAATAGGATTTGGATTGCTGAAATCTGAAACAGAACTGACACAAAGCGTAAGCATTAGCATAGTGTTACATGATGCTGAAGTCAAATAATAGGATCTCTCTCTCTCTCTCGGCTTGACTTCGTGAACGAAGATTTAAGAAAGGTGCAGTAGTCCACGTCTTCTGCAGGCTCGCTGGTGGCTGACAAGACCAATGTGGGACAGGCAGATCCGGCCACAGTGGCTGCAGGGAAAAGTCTGATTTGGGGTTGGTGCTGTAGCAGTACGATTCTTCCTCAATCTCCTTTTGTCCTCAAGACCAGCTATGCGTGCGTTCTCAAAGGAAGAGACAGCCTGGTGGATGGTGTGCCTCCATGCTTTGCGATCTGAGGCTAGGTCAGACCACTGGTGATGGTTGATGCGACAGGTGCCAAGGGATTTCTTCAAGGAGTCCTTGTACCTCTACTTTGGTGCCCCTCTATTTCAATGGCCGGTGGAAAGTTCGCCATACAGAGCAATCTTGGGAAGGAGGTGGTTTTCCATCCTAGAAATATGCCCTGCCTAGCGCAGCTGCGTCTTCAACAGCAGTGCCTCGATGCTTGTAACCTCCGCCCAGTTCTCCCAGATAAGAGTCCGCACACTTAACCACTGCACCAAAACTGGCTCTCAGGATTACCTATCCCTTATGAACACGCTCAACCATTAGTGTCATTTTCGGAGGCCCTGATTTGGTTGTCCCTGCCTTCTGTGATTAGGCAGGTGGAGACTGTTATTCCTCCCTTTCCCCCCATCTATGTTTTAAATGGGGCAGAAAGGTGAGATATAAATTTTGTAAGTAAATAAGGAAAGGAATGGTCCCCTGTACAAGCACCAGTCGTTTCTGACTCTGTGGTGATTTTGCTTTCACGTTTTCACAGCAAACTTTTTATGGGTAGGTTTGCCATTGCCTTCCCCAGTCGGTAGAGGGGCAGCCCCATGTAGAGGGCATTACAGTAGTCTAACCTCGAGGTGACCGTTGCGTGGATCACCGTTGCCAGGTTGCGGCACTGCAGGAAAGGTGCCAACTGCCTCACCCGTCTAAGATGAAAAAAAGGACTTGGCAGTAGCTGTTATCTGGGCCTCCGTTGTCAAGGAAGGCTCCAGTAAGACTCCCAAGCTCTTAACTCTGCGCACTGCTACCAGTTGCGCCCCATCAAAAACTGGGAGAAGGACCCCATTCTCTGAATCGCCGTGGCCCAGGCAAAGGACCTCCGTCTTCGCTGGATTCAATTTCAGCCCACTCAGCTTAATCTAGTCTGCCACGGCTTGCAACGCCCGGTTCAAATTGTAGACTCAGATGTCATGCTGGCAGTGAAACCTCGTGCTGAGTATATTGGATGCTGTTTACAAGTGGAGGGGAGGGAAGGGAGCAATCTGATGACTCAGAATGATCAAATACGAAGAGGAAAAAAGCATTTAGGATCATATGGTGCAAAGCTATAGTCAAAGGCATAATAATTCTCTAATAATTCGATAATAATTCCCTGTAGTCTAACCGCTGCTGAAGTGTAGTCTCTAATAATGACTGGCATACTGACTCAGCAGCCCTTCGATGAAAATGAAGCCTGTTTTATTGTGCCATGATTTTTTTTTGTTAATTAGAGCTTTTAGTCATATTTTTTGTTAATTAGAGCTTTTTGTTATTTTTTGTTAATTAGAGCTTTTAGTTAATTAGAGCTTTTAGAGAGCCAGTTTGGTGTAGTGGTTAAGTGCGCGGACTCTTATCTTGGAGAACCGGGTTTGATTCCCCACTCCTCCACCTGCACCTGCTGGAATGGCCTTGGGTCAGCCATAGCTCTCTTATCTGGGAGAACCGGGTTTGATTCCCCACTCCTCCACTTGCACCTGCTAGAATGGCCTTGGGTCAGCCATAGCTCTGGCAGAGGTTGTCCTTGAAAGGGCAGCTGCTCTGAGAGTCCTCTCAGCCCCACCCACCTCACAGGGTGTCTGTTGTGGGGGGAGAAGATATAGGAGATTGTAAGCCGCTCTGAGTCTTTGATTCAGAGTGAAGGGCGGGGTATAAATCTGCAGTCTTCTTCTTCTTCTTCTTCTTCTTTGTAATTATTGTCTGGTGGAGGTGTGTGTGTGTTAGCGAGCGAGAGAGATGCAAGCATATATGGATCAATGCATATCAAAGAAAAATGAGGGTAGTTTGCAGCAGGTGTGTTACGCATTTACACCGAGCCAAAAATACATAAAAGATAAGAACGGGGTTCCATTCGCAACAGGACTCATGTTAAAATTCTGAAAGTTTCTATACACTCTCTAGTAGGGGTAGAAAAGAGTAAGAGTCCAGTAGCATCTTAAAGACTAACAAAATCTGCGGTGGGGTATGAGCTTTCATGAGTCTTTTGCTCATTTCTTCAGATTCAGGTATCTGAAGCAATGAGCGGTGACTCACGAAGGTTCATGCCCTGCCACAAACGTTGCTAGTCTTTAAGGCGCTATTGGGCTCTTATTTTTTTTTTTCCCTACTGCTACAGACAACCTAACACAGCTACTCATCTTGATCTCTTTCCACTAAGTGGCAGCAAAGAAGCAAGAATTGCAGGAAAAGCAATGACATTTCCTTGAATGTAACTTGTAAATTAGCACGGGGGGGGGGGGGGGGGAATAGAACAAAGCAGTAGACAAGTGCACCTTTAAGACCAACTAAGTTTTATTCAGAATGTCAGCTATTGCCTCAGACCAACACGGCTGCCTGCTGGGATCTCTCTACACCGGGGGGAAATGAAATTGAGCTTATACGGCTTTGCCTTAGAAGGAGAATCTCATTTTAGAGAAAGCACATCTACATCGCACATTCACGTGCATGTACCTGTTTGCAAAAAAAGAGCCGATTTGGGTTCACATTGCAATCGAAACCAACCTTAATAAAAGCTGAGTTCGTAACACACATTCAGCTGTACATGCGTGTTCATGCAGAAGGATCCTTTGAGCTCAGCTTAGTAGGTCTCAGCTTCCCTCTCTGAAATCCTCTTACTAATGAGGAATAAAATGGGATTAAGGTAAAGGTAAAGGTCGTCCCCCATGCAAGCATCAGTTGTTTCTGACTGTGGAGCGACGTTGCATCGTGACGCTTTCACGGCAGACTTTTTACGGGGTGGTTTGCCATTGCCTTCCCCAGTCATCTACACTTTCCCCCCAGCCGGCTGGGTACTCGTTTTACCGATCTCGGAAGGATGGAAGTCAACCTTGAGCCGGCTACCTGAACCCAGCTTCCGCCAGGATCAAACTCAGGTCATGAGCAGAGAGCTCAGACTGCAGTGCTGCAGCTTTACCACTCTGTGCCACGGGGCTCTGTAAAATGGGATTAGGCTCTGTTAAATACTGGGTTCAACACAGAGGAGTTCAACCAGGAACATGCTTTAGGGGTAACTACTCACTAAAGACAACATGGCAGGGCCATGACCCCGCTTATATGCATGCAAATGAAACACACACACACACACACACACCCCTAATTCCCATACCAAATCACAGTAGTCAAGTTTCCCACCAAGACTGCTCATTAGTTGTTGCTAGAGTTCAAATCTATCAAGAGTCTCAGGCTTTCCCGTGACTGCCCGGGTGCCTGTGAGCGCTTTCCTCGAACCTTAAATTCAGTACATAATAGGCTCATTCCCTACTCTGCCTTGTGTTACAGAAATGGACAGAAGTTCTGCCCCTTGGCCTCACATGTGATGATCCTGAGCTCAGAACAGAGGAGAAAAAGAGATTCCAACAAAAATAGAGATCTGGCAGCAGAGCAGGCTAGGACTTTTGCATTTGACCAGCAGCAGAAATTGTCTGAAATAGAAAGGTCGTAAGACCTGGTTTTCCCATCTAGCTTTCCCCCCCTTAGAAAATTCTCTATGGTAGAGGTGGCTGTACATAAAATCACTACAAATTATACCAACAGCACAATTTCACCAGTCACAATCCAGTATTAAGGCCTGGATATATTTAGGGGAATAAAGGG
The DNA here is from genome assembly GCF_032191835.1 of Heteronotia binoei. NCBI lineage: Eukaryota > Metazoa > Chordata > Lepidosauria > Squamata > Gekkonidae > Heteronotia > Heteronotia binoei. Next base: position 156,493,796 of record NC_083227.1, read on the forward strand.
TTTTAACCACAAGTTAAGCTGGGTTTCACATCGTAACAACACCGTCAACTTGGCTAAATGTTCAGCTGCTCAAATTAAACAGTTTTTCTTTGCAAGGGGCAACCAATTAGTTCCAGCAGCTATTAAAGTGTTCAAAGCCAAAACGCTTGCCCAAATCCTCTATGGTATCCCTATTTGGATCTCAGCTTTTACCAGGAAAGTGGAGGGCATTCAAGCCTCATTCTTTAGACAAATTCTTGGTTTGCCAAAATGTGTGTCCTACTTTGCTCTCTGCTCTGAAGTGGGTTAGTCTTTGGTGGAGACAAAAGCCTGGATTGCAGTGTTTAAATTCTGGCTCAAAATTCATTTTAGAACAGATCCCAACAGCCTTCTTGATTGTATGAAAAGAGACCCATATATTTCATCCTGGACAGCAGTGCTTCTGTCTAAACTCAATCAATTGGGGTTAGAGGTAGATGATTTTTCTACCGCTGATGAGTCATATATCTTCTGATGTATTAAACTGAGACTATGGGAATCGGAGGATACGAAATTACGGCCAACTGACCCTTATATTTGCTCTCCAGCTTCCTTAGGTCTTTATGCTTTTTGTGGCAAAATGCCCAATTATCTATCAGACCTAACCACTCCAAGTCATCGCAGGGCATTTATGTTGGCTAGACTAAACGCGTTTCCCTCCAAAGTTTTACAAGGGAGATATCAGCGAGTCCCTTTAGCCGACAGACTTTGCTCCTGTGGAGCGAATACCCCTGACTCAATCCAGCATATATTGCTTGATTGTTCTTTATACCATAACCTCCGTAAAGATTTATTTGGCAAGCTTTCTTTTTCTCCAGATTTGTCTATTCTGCCACCCTGTTATTATTTATTGAGTGATACTGAGGGGGTGGTTAGTGAGGCTGTGGCAAAATTTCTGGCTGACATCCTTAAATTTAATTCTGACCATGTTTGAATGCATCTGTAAGCTCGGTTTTATTTTGATTTTATCTCCAATGTTTAAATTTTTATATTCTGTGTATTTTTATCTGAATCTACTATGCCATTAAAGGTTTGGTATGGTATGGTATGGGAATAAAGGGAAACTGAGTTAGGGAAAGCCTGGAGAGACAAATGAATACTTGAGTCCACTTTGCAGGGCAGTATAGAAAAGAAAGAAAGAAAGAAAGAAAGAAAGAAAGAAAGAAAGAAAGAAAGAAAGAAAGAAAGAAAGAAAGAAAGAAAGAAAGAAAGAAAGAAAGAAAGAAAGAAAGAAAGCAAGAAAGAAAGAAAGAAAGAGAGAGAGGGCGTTTTTGCACAGGCTTTAATCAGCAGCGACGCCCCTCTTCACCGCGCAGGATCGGCGCGGATTTCGCACTAATTGCCGTGGAGCACCCGGAAGAGCCGGAAAGTCCCGCGGCTTTTGCGGCACAAATGGAAACTGGTTTTTGGCGGTTTCCGTTTGCGCCGCAAAAGCCACGGGACTTTCCAGCTCTTCCGGGTGCTCCGCGGCAATTAGTGCGAAATCCGCGCCGATCCTGCGCGGTGAAGAGGGGCGTCGCTGCTGATTAAGGTCAGTGCGAAGGCGAGCTGGATATTGGCCAGAAGAGCCAGTGCAAGAAGAAAATAATTTAGGCTCCATAAAAATAAATAACTGTGACTTATGCTATTCCTTTGACCATTGTGGTAAGTCTTGATTTTGCCCTTTTGAACATGCTTATAGACTTGCCAACATCCAGGTGACACCTGGAGATCCTCCACTATTACATTGGCTCTCCAGATGACCAAGATCAGTCCCCTTGGATATACCGTGCTGAGGTCCCTCGCCTTCCCAAATCCCACCCTCCCCAGGGTCCACCTGCTGGGGATTTTAGAGGCGCTCCACAAGGGGGTGGAGCCATCCTCAATGTGATCACATGATGCAGAATGATGTCATCATGCTGGGGATGCAGTGCCACATACACATTTAAGGGGAGCTTCCCCTTAAATGGTTGCGGAGGGCTGGCACCACGTGCTCCTACCCTCCAAGCTGTGAGATTAGGGCTTGGAGGGCAAGAGCCAGTGGTTCTCTGCTCAGAAAGAGCAGGCACTGGACACTCCTACCATCCGAGCTCTGAGATTGGCGTCTGGGGGTAACAGCAGGCACTTCCCCTCTCAGAAAGAGTGGGAACCACACACGCTTGCTCTGCAAGCTGTGAATTTGCAGCTGGGGAAGTAAGCATGCAGGGTGCCCAAGGGGCCATGGAGGATTGTTGGGGGCATGCTTCCCTGCATGCCAACTCTCTGGCATCAGGGGAAACCCCCCAAACCAAGGGATCCCCTCCCCTGGGAACTGGCATCCCTACTCCATCCCCAAATCTTCAGGTATTTCCCAACCCAGAGCTGACAACCCTACACGGGAGCCGTTACCTGCTTGTCCTCAAATTATTTCTGTATGCACTTTTGTGGCTTCCAAGAATGGGTCCTGTTCCCCAAGTGCAATCCATTATGACATTCAATCTGTTTTATTTACATAGTAAGCAGCTCACTGTTGTCATAAGTTCAAGCCTTGTATATGGAGTTGTGAAAAAAGATGGATTTTGGTTGTCAAGTGAACTGACAAATACTGTCAACCTGCTCCAATGTAGCTCAAGTACTTTAGTCAGGATGTTTCCATAGGCCCTGGACTAATAGTGTGGAGTGTGTTTAATAATATCCTCTGCACATTTACAGTATTCTAAATCCAGTCATCAATGAGTAGGGTTCCCAGGTCCAAATCAGGAAATATCTGGGGACTTTGGAAGTGGAACCAGATGTTCCCGTTCCCTACATAAATATACAGCAGTGTAGTTCCCCTGAATAGAGTCTTTATTTCCTCATCCTCTTTTTTTTTTGCCTACCTCAGCAGCTGCATTTCCACTAAATGAAGGTGAGATGTATCATACCCCCACAAGCCCCTTGTCAGGCTTTGGAAGCATTTCCAAGCATGCCTTTTTAAAGGCACACCCACTCAAAAAGCAGCCAAAATAAACACAGTTTGCAAGCCCACAATTTTGTGTGATCTCACTCGGGTAATTCACTCATGGGAGTTGCTGAATGTAACAATCTGCTGTATTTCAACCAGCTTCTTCAAACACAGGAACACAAACAAACAACAGCCTAGGGGGTGGAGTTTTCCTCCCTCCCATAATCAGGTTCTAAAAAAAAGGTAGTCCCCTGTGCAAGCACCAGTCGTTTCCGACTCTGGGGTGACGCTGCTTTCACAATGTTTTCACGGCAGACTTTTTACGGGGTGGTTTGCCATTGCCTTCCCCAGTCATCTACACTTTCCCCCCAGCAAGCTAACCCATTTTGCTATACAAACAACTTCTGAAGCAAACCCAAAACAAACAGAGGGACTGTGCTGGTTCTGTTTCCTTTCTTACGAGCTGATTCACACCCACATGACTCTGCCTGCTCACCCTGCCACTCTTCTTGGCTGAGATTTAAAGGCACATACATATTTGGAAACACAGACTGCGAGCATCACCTAACCCTGCCCTGATTTAAAGACACATGGAGGCTGTTGGGGAGCCCTCCCCATACTGGCCAGCTGACTGGCAGTGGGGAGCAGCCTGCAAAACCAGGGGATCCCCCACCTAGACCTGGGGTCTGGCAAGCCTATCCTTGAGTTTACTAGCGTGTGGCCCTCCTTAGTGCTATACTGTTTCAGTTACTCAGAAATAGGGTTGCCAAGTCCAATTCAAGAAATACCTGGGGACTTTGGGGGTGGAGCCAGGAGACATTGGGGGTGGAGCCAGGAGCAAAGGTGTGAGAAGCGTAATTGAACTCCAAGGGGAGTTCTGGCCATCACATTTAAAGGGACAGCGCACCTTTTAGAATGCCTTCCTTCCATAGAAAATAATGAAGGATAGGGGCACCTTCTTTTGGGGCTCATAGAATTGGACCCCTTGGTCCAATCCTTTTGAAACTTGGGAGGTATTTTGGGGAGAGGCACTAGATGCTATACGGAAAATTTGGCACTTCTACCTCAAAAAACAGCCCCCCCCAGAGCCTTTGACACCCGCGCATCAATTCCCCATCATTCCCTATGGGAATCGTTCCTGGAGGTGCATAATGGCTGTGGGGGTGGAGCTTCCCCCGCCGGCCAGCTGGCTGGGGGAGGGAGGAAGCCTGTAAAACCAGGGGATCCCCTGCTGGGACCTGGGGATTGGGAAGCCTACTCAGAAATCAGAGGCCTTAAACTGGAGTAACTCTGCACTGTGAAGTCACCAAATAATTAAAAGTCTGATTCACTTTAAATAACAGCAGTCATTTTTATATGCTTTCAGCATGAAAATATGAATGAATGCGTGCATTTTATGATACTTTTAAGGGTAGTTGGTACAATGGAGGAGAAAGTGGAGGAGTATGGTCTTTATGTTTTGTTACTACAAACAAATTACTTTCCCAGAGCTCTTAAGGCCTATGGTTTTCTTCTGACAAAGAAGTTCAGCTGTGTTTCCATGGCCTGGAGCAAAATAATAAAAATAATTTCCAAGCTGAAATCTATTTATAAAGGGGGAAATATCCACTGGGAATTGTAAGTGGCTAATGCTTTTTCTACTATGTATTCAACATTGTGTGGAACCCACTCTAGTAAATGCCTTGGCTAGCCCTTTTAAAATTTGGAATCTGGCTTGTGTTTTTAAGAACATAAGAGAAGCCATGTTAGATCAGGCCAATGGCCCATTCAGTCCAACACTCTGGGCGTTTTCGCACTCACCTTCAGCCGGCCCCCAGATACTAGCAGATCAATTCTCCATTATACCCTAAGGGAATCAGTCTCCATAGGGAATAATACCCAGCAGACATTTCCCTCCCCCTCCCCTTTTCTGATGACCCCAAAGAAGGGGGAGGGCATCCAACCCAGGGGGTCCCGTGCCATCACCTGGGGATTGGCAACCCTATGATGGGCTCATTTATATGTACTTCCAGCAGCAAGACACAACACTGTGTGCGAGAGAATACTAGGGATGATGAGGGTAGCATACCTCTACAATGCAACTGGAAATACTTCCTTTTAGGATGCCCATCCACCTGGAATTCCTGGCCCCTGGAATTGATAAAGTTGTAGTATGGCTGCAAAAACATCCCTGAGAAATAGTACTCATTCGTCCTTGTAGTTGAGCTCTCATCGGCCTGCTTACAAGTCAACAAAATTTCCCCTCAATGAGTCAAGAAAAACTTGAATCTACTGACATACGTAGTTTATTTTCTTCACTCATGTGCAAACATTGCAAAGATTGTGCCAAAATCAAGGGAATTTATTAGTATCTGATTGAAAGGAAGAGAAAATGACTGAGTGAAAAAGCGATGGCGTTTTTAGAATTTGGAAACAGATTTAGATAGCCCTTCTGGCACGAAGCTCAATAGATAACCTTCACTGTGGTCCATTTCTGAGCTGCTATGGCATGTGCCTCAAGGTTGACATAGACTTCCAAGGTTGGTAAAATGAGTACCCGGCTTGCGACGTCACCCAAGAGTCGAAAACGACTGGTGCTTGCACAGGGGGACTACCTTTACTTTTATGGCATGTGCATGAATTAATGCTGTAATCACATGAGTGAGACCTGTTGCTTCATTCCACCTTGATAATCTGGATAAACAACCATAGAAAAGGGAAAGATTCCTACAATTTAATAAGGCAACACTGCATAGAGACATGGGAGTTCTGGGCATCTGAGGTTTATATAACATTACTACCTTCTAGCATGCAGTGAAAAAAAGAATCTATGGGGGTGGCATAAGCCGATGCTTCTGCCGTAAACACCATCTTTTCAATTGCTACTCTGAATTTCCTTCTAATATTTCATACTTAGTAAATTGGAGCTTAAATTCTCAGGCCAACATTAAGGCTATTGTAATGAGAATGCTTGTCTAGCATAGGGATACTTGATTTGAATTTTCTCCGTTAAAGATAAAGGACACAGTCTGTTAATTTTTTATTACTTTTATTAATATATTTTTATCTCATTTTAAATATATGGTTGAAAGTCTTATCGAGAATCAGATTGACTAACAGAGTGCAATACAAATATGCAAAATATGTCAAAGTATTATTGGAAGGAATCTGCACCTCTGCTTTAATGTCCCATCTCTCAGCCCTACCTACCTCACTGGGCATGTGTTGTGGGGAGAGGAAGTGACGGTTAAGCCGCTTTGAGACCCCTTAAGGTAGAGAAAAGCAGGGTATAAAAACCTCCCCTTCTTCTGACAGCAGTCCTTTACTGTTTCAACAAACAGAACAAAGTGGGAGTCCAGTAGCACCGTTAAGACCAACAAAGTTTTATTCAAAATGTAAGCTTTCATATGCACACATACTTCTTCAGACAAGGAATGAGGTACAGTGAGCAAAGTTATATATAGCTGGTGGACAAGGGAGGGACAGTGGCTCAGTGGTAGAGCATCTGCTTGGTAAGCAGAAGGTCCCAGGTTCAATCCCTAGCATCTCTAACTAAAAAGGGTCCAGGCAAATAGGTGTGAAAAATCTCAGCTGGAGACCCGGGAGAGCCGCTGCCAGTCTGAGTAGACAAGACTGACTTCGATGGACCGAGGGTCTGATCCAGTATAAAGCAGCTTCATATGTTCATATGTTTAGAATGCAAAGTGGTACGAAGTTAAAATCCAATGGCAGAACAGTGAAATTAACAAATTGAGAGAACGTTTGGTCTAGATAGCATTTGCCTGGGAAACCAATGAAACAGTAACATGTCAGAATGTTAATTACTCTATTGCAAAGCCTGGGCCAAAATGAGGACATTTCTTTCTCAGAGGTTTTTCCTGTCCAACTAATTTACCCTTTAACATGTACCATACATATAAACATCTTTCTAGTTTGCCATTAGAAAAAATACATTAAAATATAGTGGAAGATGGGTTTAGTATATATAATGAAGTGAACAGTCAATATCCCTTATCTATGTCAATACAAAAAAAATTATTCTGATACACTATTCTAAAAGAGCAAGTTTGGTGTAGTGGTTAAGTGTGCGGACTCTTATCTGGGAGAGCCGGGTTTGATTCCCCACTCCTCCACTTGCACCTGCTAGCATGGCCTTGGGTCAGCCATAGCTCTGGCAGAGGTTGTCCTTGAAAGGGCAGCTGCTGTGAGAGCCCTCTCCAGCCCCACCCACCTCACAGGGTGTCTGTTGTGGGGGAGGAAGGTAAAGGAGATTGTGAGCCGCTCTGAGACTCTTCGGAGTGGAGGGCAGGATATAAATCCAATATCATCATCATCTTCTTCTTCTAAAAGAGAGATACATTGGAATACTGTGGATATATAGCTATACTTGGTGAAAGTGGGTTTAGCATATGTAACGAGACAAAAAACCAATAGCCCTGTTCAGTCCTGATTCTATGCTTCTAGAAGAGTAAGGTTATAAGGTGTGCTTGAAAAGATTGGATTCCATACAGTGGAGACTAGCACAGAACAATGAGCAAATAGACACTTGCCAGAATCTTTTATAATAAGGCAAAGTGAACCAACGTGAAGTAGTGCTCAGAATGTCAGACTAATATTATAAGAAAGCAGGTTTCAAATCCCCACTTGGCCCTGAAGCCTGCTAAGTAACCTTGGGCTAGTCACGCTCATGTGCTAAGATGTGTGATGGCATGGGCTACTGAAAAAAAGAATGGGATCAAATGAGATGGAATAAAACTAAATTCCAAAAAGGTAGACAAGGGAACAAACGGCCTGCCTATCTGTTAACTGATGTAATGATCTTATGTCCAACAGTTTTAAATTTTTGGAGTAAAATCATACCAACTATTGAATTAATTATTAATCACAAGATTCCTTTCTCCCCAGAATCAATTCTATTAAATTTATGGAGAAGGGAAGAGATGCCAAGTCATAAAGCAGACTTGACGTCTCTCCTTATATTAGCAGCTAAAATTTTAATAGCGCATCACTGGAAGTCAAAGGTAATGCCTACAAAAAGACAATGGTTCCTGAAGGTCTGGGACATAATAGCAATGGATAAGATAGCAAACACAATTCGGCAATCAGAAGTTTTAAAAAACGGAAAAGACAATGACACGTTTGTGGAAAAATGGTATCATTTCTTTAAGTTTGTACAAGAACAACAAAATGTTTCATGTCAACTGCCAGAAAAATATATAGACTTTGTATTCTATTAAGTCTCTCTACATAATATTGTAAGCATAATGGGATGGCTAAAGTTATAGATATTGTAATAGTTGTATGTGTTGGATTGTTATTGTTATATTAATATTAATAAATTTATTTAAAATTGAAAAAATATATATATATATAGAATCAAATGCCAGCAAAATTATCTCAGCCTTTTACAGTGTCTTTGGAAGGCTAAAGAAACCTTTAGCCATAAAAGTAATAACTTAATTTCTTCATTTGGAAAAGAAGGAAATCCAGGCACGGATTGTAATTATTACGTCATTGAGTCGTGCACAAAGGAGTGTAACTTGGAAAAATCTTGAGACATTTTATTAGTTACGCTGATTGATCTTTAATGGGCCAATGAACATTTCGACACAAACTATAGTGAATAAGTGGGGCATGCAAAGAACAAATTGTGCAAACCCCAAATGGTTTCCAAGCAGTACCACAGTGAATCTATGTTACAGAAAGGTGTAATGTGTGAAGTATCTACTTTTTGGCACCCTGTGGGTTTTCTTCAGAAACTGGCATCTATATCAGGATCAGCTGCCAGGTGGGAGAGCACAGCATGTTCAGGGAGGATGTCAAGTTTTTTCTTGTTTGAAATCTCTAAACAATATTGGAAAATCCATGGAAACAGAACAAAAAATAACTTTTTGCTTTGGAGCACAGGAAGCTTTGGTCTAAATAAATATTATGAAAAAATAGTAGGGGGGGGGGAATCAGTTTGAGGATGCAAATACTGCCCTGTAATTAATGTAGGTGCTATCTAGTTTCAGAAATCTCTTGGCTAAATTTTATTTGAAAATACCTTTCTTGTTTTTAAAGGCTTTCACCGTGACTCGTAGTGGTTTTTCCTCAGGTAAACCAAACATCATTATACCTTGGCTTGTTCTTTCAACATAACCTTTTGTAAGGAAATGAATTTTTGAGAACCAGGCAAGCACTAAGAAATTTTTTGGAATGATAATGACCTTCTTTATAAACTTCAATGGATCGTGTATCCTTTAGAACAACAGCAAAAAAGAAAAGAAAAAAAAAGATGAGTGATCTGGATATTAGCACCTCTTTATTATACCAGTTAATGTTCAAATGCTGAACGCAGGTTCAGCAAATGTAAGTAGTTATGAGCAAAATAGGCTCAGAAAACAAACGTATCTAACAAAAGCAACTCAGAATTAAAAAGCTAAAGGAAGTCCCCTGTGCAAGCACCAGTCGTTTCCAACTCTGGGGTGACGTCACATCACATTTTCACAGCAGACTTTATATGAAGTGGTTTGCCATTGCCTTCCCCAGTCATCTACACTTTCCCCTCAGCAAGCTGGATACTCATTTTACCGACCTTGGAAGGATGGAAGGCTGAGTCAACCTTGAACCGGCTACCTGAACCCAGCTTCTGTTGGGACTGAACTCAGGTCGTGAGCAGAGAGCTTGGACTGCAGTACTGCAGCTTTACCACTCTGCGCCCCGGGGGCTCTTAGTAAGAATTACTCCTCTCCCAATCTAATTCTAAATTTCAGACATTATCATGATTCTGATTATTCTTCATGCACCCTTACATTCTGACCACATACCTCTTTATTTCCACTCCTGGTGCTGGAACAGAAGCAGCAACGTCCTGCTATAGGTCTCCCTTGGTTCTTTGTCCTCTCTGGCACCTTAAATTTTGCAGTAGAAGCATCTTGGATGCTAGGATGCATGGCTTGAGGCCATGATTTCACAGTGTGGATGTTGCCATTGTGGCTTGTAAAGTGGGATGGAGAAAGTAGAGAAAGAAGTACTTTTCTCCCTTTCTCACAATACAAGAACTCGTGGGCATTCGATGAACTTGCTGAGCAGACAGGTTAAAACGGATAAAAGGAAGTACTTCTTCACCCAAAGGGTGATTAACATGTGGAATTCACTGCCACAGGAGCTGGTGGCAGCCACAAGTATAGCCACCTTCAAGAGGGGTTTAGATAAACATATGGAGCACAGGTCCATCAGTGGCTATTAGCCACAGTGTGTCTGTATATATATAATTTTTTGCCACTGTGTGACACAGAGTGTTGGACTGGATGGGCCGTTGGCCTGATTCAACATGGCTTCTCTTATTGAGGCGCAAGGAGATACACAGAAATTCAAATTAAAATCTGAGTGGGACAAGAGCTTTGCAGAGAAATGGTGCTTGATTGACATGATAGAGGTTTACAAGATAATGCATGGGATGGAGAAAGTAGAGAAAGAAGTACTTTTCTCCCTTTCTCACAATACAAGAACTCATGGGCATTCGATGAAATTGCTGAGCAGACAGGTTAAAACGGATAAAAGGAAGGACTTCTTCACCCAAAGGGTGATTAACATGTGGAATTCACTGCCACAGGAAGTGGTGGCGGCCACAAGCATAGCCACCTTCAAGAAGGGTTTAGATAAAAATATGGAGCAGAGGTCCATCAGTAGCTATTAGCCACAGTGTGTGTGTGTGTGTGTGTGTGTGTGTATATATATATAAATTTTGCCACTGTGTGACACAAAGTGTTGGACTGGATGGGCCATTGGCCTGATCTAACATGGCTTCTCTTATGTTCTTATGATTCATAACGCAGCTAAATATTAGGAGCAGCAGGACAAGTTCTTATTCCAAGCCAAGTACAAGTTTTGGCAACGTTGCTAAATGTGTGAGTGTTCAAAGCAAACCAAATGCATTATTTTTCCGGATCAAAACTTAAAGCTAACAATTGAGTCTTTGTAACTATGGGACTGGAAGATGATTTGATGACTTAACTGGCTGGTATCTCTGCAAGGAACAGACTGCATAATCCGGAGATGCAATAACAGAATATAGTCTGTAAACTCTAAAAGAAAATTATACGGCACCCTCCCCCCCCGAATGAGCAATGTACTCTTACTGCTGGATCAGCAGGAGCTTTTTGAGCCGGCAACATATGCAGTATCTCAGAACACTTTAGGAAGCAACATCTTGCTTGAGTTTAAAACATTGGAAACGTTGATCTTTCATTTATTTTTATTTATTTTTTCCCAAAAGGAAATCTACAGCGTTGTTAATTAAGTGTTTCTAAACACGGCACTTCTGAAGTTTGAACAGCCATCAGGCAAATTTGCTTCAACTGTAAACTGCAGCGGGATTTCATTTCTGTCCTTGGCAGAAATCCTGAATTGGCAATATTATAGAGAATAACTATCTGCTATGTAAGTGGACCAAAGCGAAGGCTGATACGGGTGCTCCTGCCGGGCTCGTTGGAGCCAGAAGGACTGAGTTAGGGGACTCGGGAACAAGGGGCAGCCGGATCCAAATCCCTGCTGCCGTGCTCCAATCACGGGTCCCCTGCTGGTTTGAATGATCCAATAGCATGCTTGGTGGGAACCCTTAGTTGTATATAGTTGGCCCCGTGGGCCCACTTAGCCAGTCTCAGAGTGCCGCCCTATTCTATGCTGCACTGCAATAAAGAGCTATGATCACTACCACCTCACCTCTTCCTCGCGTGGAACCCACTGTATTATACTATCATGAAAACATGTCGCAGTGTAGCACAAAAATGGATAGTTTTTTCTGGCAATGTTGTCATCACAAAGCAATGGATTATAGCTGTTTACAAAACTAGAAGAAGAAGAAGAAGAAGAAGATATTGGATTTATATCCCGCCCTCCACTCCGAAGAGTCTCAGAGCGGCTTACAATCTCCTTTACCTTCCTCCCCCACAACAGACACCCTGTGAGGTAGATGAAGATATTGGATTTATATCCCGCCCTCCACTCTGAAGAGTCTCAGAGCGGCTCACAATCTCCTTTACCTTCCTCCCCCACAACAGATACCCTGTGAGGTAGATGAAGATATTGGATTTATATCCCGCCCTCCACTCCGAAGAGTCTCAGAGCGGCTCACAATCTCCTTTACCTTCCTCCCCCACAACAGACACCCTGTGAGGTAGATGAAGATATTGGATTTATATCCCGCCCTCCACTCCGAAGAGTCTCAGAGCGGCTCACAATCTCCTTTACCTTCCTCCCCCACAACAGTCACCCTGTGAGGTGGGTGGGGCTGGAGAGGGCTCTCACAGCAGCTGCCCTTTCAAGGACAACCTCTGCCAGAGCTATGGCTGACCCAAGGCCATGCCAGCAGGTGCAAGTGGAGGAGTGGGGAATCAAACTCGGTTCTCCCAGATAAGAGTCCACACAAGAAGATATTGGATTTATATCCCACCCTCCACTCCAAAGAGTCTCAGAGCAGCTCACAATCTCCTTTCCCTTCCTCCCCCACAACAGACACCCTGTGAGGTGGGTGTGGCTGGAGAGGGCTCTCACAGCAGCTGCCCTTTCGAGGACAACCTCTGCCAGAGCTATGGCTGACCCAAGGCCATTCCAGCAGGTGCAAGTGGAGGAGTGGGGAATCAAACCCGGTTCTCCCAGATAAGAGTCCGCACACTTAACCACTACACCAAACCGGCTCTCTGATGTTCACAGTCCTCTACAATCTGAGAGATAATTTTGTTCCACACAATCGGAGTCATCGTTTTCAGGGCTAAGCTAATCACGATATGGGAGATCCGTGATAGGCATCTCACTTTAAAAAAAAAAAGCCATGGCATTGCAGAAGGGGACTTTCCTTCTATGCTGTCTGAGATGAGTTTTCCTAACAATTATTTGTGGCAAGTGGGAAACCAACCATGCCTGTTATGTTTACCCTCTTGGGCAAATAGCACATTGGGACTTAGATTGTCTATACACTGCTATGAACAAAACAATCATGGTGCATTACTTTTCACTTTTCCTTCACCTATTTTAGTGAGATTTTTATTCTTTTTTATTCTTTCACAATCAATTTGGCTTTTCAGTGTTCTGAATAATGTAGTGTCATCTGTTTCCAAGCGACAGGGAGCTGTAGGTGTGGAGACTTGACACATGCGCCTCTTGACTCCAGGCAAGGCACCTAAAGTTTGTGTACAAAAGCCCAATCTTGGTGGCATTTTTTGGAGTGGAATCGTGAAGGGTAGGAGAAGCAAGAAGGCAACTTTGATTTGATCTGGGTTTGATCATTAATGAACAGAAAGAGATAGCAAGAAAGGATACTAGATCCAAAGGCAATGCAATAAATGAACCAGGACTGAGTAATTACTGAAGACAGTGTAGTAAACCACACAAATGTAAACTATTCAAACTAGGAAATAAGCAAACAATAAGTAAGTTAAAAAATTCTTAGTGGAAAAGCTATCCTATTTTAAGTTAGATGAATTCAGCCATGACTAGTGCATAATGTAGCCTACCCAATGAGATGTGTGTTCCCAAAAGAGAAGAGGAGAGTGGATGGGGCTGATGTGTTGAAATGTGGATAGGTAGAATGGGATTTTGGAGGCTGACTCAGTTGGACTGAGGGGGCTGCAGGAGTGGCAGATGAGGGAAATAAGACTTGTGCTAAGGAAGGTTAGAAAAGGAAGGAAGAGACAAGCACAAAGAGGTTAAAGAAAGGAAGAAAAAAGAAAATATTCATATGTTGCCTGATCCTTAGTACGGGCCCATAGCTATGAGGGGCCTGCCCCCTGACTGCCAGCCCACACGGGACCCCGATTTAGGGCCCCCAACCCTCCATCATGCCCACCACTGCTTGAGGGCTGTGCCGTTTTGACTGCCTCCCTCCCTCCCCTCCCCTATAATTCAAACGCAAAGGGCCTGCCAATCAGTTGATTGGTGGGCTTCTAAATGGTGTGGGAGGCTGGAGGCTGCTCCTGTTGCCCCTTCCATGTGATTTTAATCTCAGGGAAGGAAGGCGGGGGGAGCAGGAGGCAACGGCGGCAGGGAGAGCGGCAAGGAGGGAATGAAAGGCAAGGCCTGGCTGCGGGGTGATGGTGGGGAGGCTGTGGGGTAGCTGGCAGCCAGCAATTTGGGGTGGCAACAGCAGGGGAGAGTGGCTGGGAGAGAGCAGTGGGAAGGGAAGGTCACAAGGCCACTGTGGGGAGGGAAGGCTGTGGGATGGTGAGCCAGCAGCCTGTGAGGAGCCTTCCTCCTCAAGCAGTGGCAGGAGGGAAGGCAATGGGGGAGCCACTAAGTCCCCCCCCCCCAAAAAAATGAAAGCCTCCTGATTTTTCAAATCCTGGCTATGGGGCTACAGTAGTGTTAAGGTTGGGGTGGGAATGAACCAGGTAGAGCAAAGCTTCTCATATCTTGGTGGTGGAAGCATAGTCTGGGGGTATAACTGGTCTAAAATGCCCATTCATTTTATAAAAGGGGTGGGGAACCTCCGGCCCATGGGCCGTTTACAGCCCGTGAGGTCGCTCAGTCTGGCCTGCCAGCAGCCTCCCCAAGCCGGCGGGGATTGCTGGGCAGGGCCATGCGCCGGCCTCCCCAGGCCTGGTCGGGATTGCTTGACTGGGCCGCGTGTGTGGTGGCCTTCCGGGGGCCAGCTGGCCAGCAGGGCCAAGCTGCGCCGCTGGGTGGCCTCCCCGGGGCCAGCTGGTCAGTGGGGATCGCCGGGCCATGCAGCATGGCGGGGATTGCTGCGCTGCATGGCAGCCTCCCTGGGCCTGGTTGGGGTCACTCGGCTGGACCGTGCTGTGGCCTCCCCAGGGCTGGCAGGGATCCCTGGGCTGGGCCGCGCTGCCAGACAGCCTTCCCAAGGCCAGCAGGTTGGCGGGGATCCCCGGGCCGTGCTGCATCGCAGCCTCCCTGGGGCCAGCAGGGAATGCTGAGCCGCACTGCGGCCTCACCATGGCCAACTGGTCAGTGGGGATTTCTGGGCCACGCTGTGTGGATTGCTGGGCTAGGCGCGTGGCAGCCTCCCTGGCCCAGCCAGGATCACTCACCTGGGCCGCTCTGCATGGAAGCCTCCCTGGGGCCAGCAGGGATCCCTGGGCAGGGCCACACTGCATAGCAGCCTCCCTGGGGCCAACAGACCAGCAGAGATCCCTAGGCTGGGCCGCACTGTGGCCTCTTCCCAAGGCCAGACAGCCAGTGGGATTGTTGGACTGGGCGTGCAGCAGTCTTGGGGATCCCTTTGGCAGGCTGCGGTGTGCAGCAGCCTCTCCAGGGCCAGGAGGCCGACAGGGATCCCTGGGATGGGCTGCACTGCAAGATGGCCTCTCCGGGGCCAGCTGGCTGGTGGGATTGCTGGGGCTGACCGGCCAGTGGAGATCGGTGGGCTGGGCTGTGCAACGGGCTCCCCCGGGGCCAGCTGGCTGCCGGGGGTCATGGGGCTCTTTATTTCATTTCTTCTCCTTTGTTCCCCACATTTCTTTATTTCCTTTTCTTCCCTGTCATTTCTTCATTTCCCTTTATTTCTCACTCTTATTTCTCACTCTGGAGCTTGTGATGGGTGTTGTGAAGGATGGCTGGTAGGGCATGTGGGTGCCTTGGGTATGGTGGGAGCCAGGACCGGATCTACATGTTTTTTGAGAAGGTGCCCCCTTATGGGCCCATTCTACCTTATGGGCCCATAGAACAGAATGGACTCCATACCCAATTTGGCGCCCCCCCTCCAGAGGTGCCCAGGGCAAGCATCCCCCTCTGCCCCCACCCCCCAGATCTGGCCCTGGTAGGAGCAGTGTCAAGCATCGATATTTCGAAATAATCAAGCTTTTGTTGTAAATTAAAGACGTGTTTTATTGAAGCTCTATGACTTGTTACGACGGATTCATTGGAAGTAATACTGAATACAGAGTTGCATAGAATCTTATAAGTTAGTTCAAAAGGCAGGGTTACAGATAACTTCAAAAGAATAACATAAAGATGCAAATGGGGATGAAGGTTCAAAGGATACTCATCACTATCTCTTTATTACTAAGGAATGTTCACATCTCCATTTCTCACACATTCCCTGCTAGCTGATAAGGCATGGCTGCGTGAATCCGGGGGAGAGGCATTTTACACAAGGTTACTCTACACATCTTGAGGGTTTTATTATGCACCCAGAGGGGGGAAAGGAAGATGGATGAAAGAGAGGGGGAAGGTGGGGGGTAAGAAGAAAGGTCTGAATAAACCAGCACTTAGAAATAGCATGCTTGACAAGCAGCTGCAGTTTCTGCATGAAGGGAGGGAGGGAGAGAGGGAGGGATGGCAGGAGTGGGCAGTGGGAGCCAGCTATCACCAATTCAACTTGTACTTGGTTATCCCAGTGTGGCCCAATATGCTAATATTAGGGGGGTGTGGCCTAATATGCTAATGAGTTCCTGCTGGCCTGCAAATGATACTATAAATTTATAAAGGCCCATGGCAGAAAAAAGGTTCCCCGCCCCTGATTTATACCTACTATTATGTCGGGGCTTGTCACCTAATGCTTTGCTGTAGTGGCTCCTAAATAGGCATGCCTGGATTTGTTCTCCGGGAGCATTAGAGGAGCTTGGAATTCCTGAACAACAGACCACCAGGATTCTGGAATCTGCCTGCCAACTGGCCATGCAGTTGTTGGCAGCCAACAGGGAGCAGGAAGGCAGTTCTAACCCTCCAATGGTTAGAACTGGGAGCGGGAGGAGTTTAAGTGTATATAACCAGGCTGAGGCCTATGTGTGAGTGGATGCTAGCTGAAATCACTAATAAACAGAGCTGATCACTATGCCTGGCGTCCGCCCTCCTATCAAGCCCAGTATTTAACACCTACTATAACTTCATGCCCCATTTTTGATGGAGGTAGGAAGCTGAAGCTTAGGGTGCTATACAAGGAATGATAATGGGGCAGGTGATGAGGTTACCTCTGAATAATGACTTCAGTAGGTTACTGGGTGGATCTATATTGTAAGGAGTGCTCTTGAGTGGAGTGAATTGCACGGTTATTGACCTACAAATGTCAGTCAGTCATTTTGACCTGGCTATGTGGATCCCAGAGAGTGTCAGAACCCAAGCTTTGATTGTGTGACAGTTTTCTCATAGGAAACTGGGTGTCTCCTCCAGAGATGCAGCTGGTTGCATTGAATTGTGACTGATTGTGATTTACTGGCTCTTTGTGCAGTGATGGAATCTCTTGATACATCTTGCTTCATGGAGCTTTGGGATACATGGTTCTCATCTGAGAGGAATATGTGGGTAGCAGTGCATATCGGTTCATTTTTTTTAACTATGAAAATGATCTGTCTGTTCTTACAATTTGTACTTTGATCGGTTATGAATCAGAATACTGGATAAGAAAAAACTGTTGAAAACTTAGACTAAAGAGGAGCTCCTCAGCCACTCGTACTTAGGTACTACTAGTATTGATAAAGTTGAAAAGATGAGATGGATCCTTACTCCCACCACTCGGCCGCTGCGCTCTTTGGAGGCTTCCTTAGAAGCCTCTGAAGAGTGAAGTGTTTTAGCACTGCCTGGCTAGGGTTGCCAAGTCCAATTCAAGAAATATCTGGGGACTTGGGGGTGGAGCCAGGAGACTTTGGGGGTGGAGCCAGGAACAAGAGTGTGACAAGCATAATTGAACTCCAAGAGAGTTCTGGCCATCACATTTAAAGGGACAGCACACCTTTTTAAATGTCTTCCTTCCATAGGAAATAATGAAGGATAAGGGCACCTTCTTTTGGGGCTCATAGAATTGGACCCCCTGGTCCAATCGTTTTGAAATTTGGGGGATACTTTGGGGAGAGACACTAGATACTATATTGAAAATTTGGTGCCTCTACCTCAAAAAACAGCTCCCCCAGAGCCCCCGAAACCTCCAAATCAATTCCCCATTATACCCTATGAGAAGACGTTTCCCTCTCCACCCCCCTCCACCCCCCTTTCTGGGAAATCTGATGCAGGAGACAGAACTCACTCACCTCCGGAGGTGCAAAGGCACATGGTCCTTTGGGGGCGTGGCTGGGCTCCCCTCCCTTCACCGGCCAGCTGACTGGGGGCGGGAAGCAGCCTGAGAAAACGGAAGAGCTCTGGCTGCTGCGATCGGGGCTGGGTGGGAAGGGCTGCCGTTCTCCCCCTCCCCCCCCGCTTTCCCTTTTATGGCCAGCGGGAGGAGGAGGCTCCAAATCGGGGGTCTCCAGGCCTAGCGGGGGATTTGGGACCCCTATGCCTGGCTGCTTTCAACCCGAAAGTGGCTGGTCGCCACTAAAACGCCACGCTATTCGGAGGCTTCCAAGGAAGCCTCCAAAAAGTGCAGCAGCCACTTTTGCCTTGAAAGCAGCTGGGCGGCGCTAAAACACTGCGCTCTTTGGAGGCTTCTAAGAGTGCCTCCAAAGATTGCGGCGGCCGAGCGGCAGAAGTAAGGGGCACCTGGTGGCACTCCCAGGTGGGGTAGCGCCCTAGGCAGCCACCTACTCCTATGCGCCGGCCCTGTCTATCAGTTTACCCAGACTGCCAAGCCTGCATTCTTCTTTCTAGGCATTCCCTCTTCTCTTCTCAGTCCTCTTTTAAAAAATTCAAATTCCAAAGTGCTGTTCTATAACAAGAGCCAGAGTGATGAAGCAGTTACAGTGTTGGACCAGGAACTGGGAAATCCTGGTTTGAATTGCTACTCACGGCATGGAAGCTTGCTGGGTGACTTTGGGCCAGTCACATTACTCTAAGGCTAGCCCAGACCTGGATAACCTCAGGATAGCCTGATCTCATCAGGAGTGAAGCAGCGCCATCACACTGAGAATTAGACCAATTCTCACTTTGTTCCAGCAGAATAGCTATTTTCATATAAGCAGCCATACAACTGTGGCACCTTTAAAACTAATCGGTTTATTGCACCATGAACTTTTGAAGTGAAGAACTGCTTTCACAAGAGATGAAGACAGTCAGTCAGTTTATTTACTGTCACAGACTAAATAAAAACCCAAGAATTTAATAGCTTCAACACAGAAGATAAAATCTATGCTATAATAAGTATTAGGATAGTCAACTGTCGTAATATGTTCAGTATAAGAGATATATCAAGACGCAAGTTAAAACAGAACATCTTAAAACTGAGAAGCGGTAAAACGAGTCTTTCGGATGCTGTAGCAGGCAGCACAGAACTTGGCAGCAGCTTTGGAAATGAGCTGGTTTTCATCCGAAAGCATGAGATTAAGAACATAAGAACATAAGAGAACATAAGAGAAGCCATGTTGGATCAGGCCAACGGCCCATCAAGTCCAACACTCTGTGTCACACAGTGGCAAAAAATTTTATATACACACATACACTGTGGCTAATAGCCACTGATGGACCTGTGCTCCATATTTTTATCTAAACCCTTCTTGAAGGTGGCTATACTTGTGGCCGCCACCACCTCCTGTGGCAGTGAATTCCACATGTTAATCACCCTTTGGGTGAAGAAGTACTTCCTTTTATCCATTTTAACCTGTCTGCTCAGCAATTTCATCGAATGCCCACGAGTTCTTGTATTGTGAGAAAGGGAGAAAAGTACTTCTTTCTCTACTTTCTCCATCCCATGCATTATCTTGTAAACCTCTATCATGTCACCCCGCAGTCGACGTTTCTCCAAGCTAAAGAGTCCCAAGCATTTCAACCTTTCTTCATAGGGAAAGTGCTCCAGCCCTTTAATCATTCTAGTTGCCCTTCTCTGGACTAAGACATTAAGACATTCTGATTCCAGATTAAGACATTCTGATTCCAGCAGGCCAGAATTTGCCCTTAATATAGGCTGTATATATTTCACATGAGCCTCTTTATACCAGGAACACCTAAGAATTATGTGCGTAGTGGATTCAACTTCCCCTAAGCCACAGTGGCAAAGTCTTTGCGCAAAAGGGATTCCCTTGTACCTGCCCTCAAGAACTGCTGAGGGAAGCGCTGAGCATCTGGCCAGAGTAAAGGCTTTTCTGAATTTATGGACATCTAGGTGATGGTGTAGGGATGGAGTGAAGACTTTGGGGATGGAGCCAGGAGACTTTGGGGATGGAGCCAGGAGACATTAGGGGTGGAGCCAAGATCAAGGCTGTGACAAGCATAAATGAACTCCAAGGGAGTTCTGACCATCACATTTAAAGGAACGGCGCACCTTTTCAATTCCTTCCTTCCGTAGGAAATAATGAAGGATAGGGGCACCTCCTTTTGGGGCTCATAGAATTGGAACCCCTGGTCCAATCTTTTTGAAACTTGGGGGGTATTTTGGGGAGAGGCACTAGATGCTATACTGAAACTTTGGTGCCTCTACCCCAAAAAACAGCCCCCCCAGAGCCGCAAATACCCGCAGATCAATTCTCCATGATTTTCTATGAGAATAAATCTCCATAGGGAATAATGGAGTTCCCAGCAGACATTTCCCTCCCCTCCCCCTGCTTTCTGACGACCCTGAAGCGGGGGGAGGGTCTCCAAACCGGGGGATCCCCTGCCCCCACCTGGGGATTGGCAACCCTATGATGGAGATAGTTTAAGTATCCAACCCGATATCTAGTCTGCTTTGGCAGTCTAAAGGCTGCGTATTTGGCAAGATCAGACTGCCTCTCAATGTCCTTAATTCTTCCCTTCACAATTTCCTCGACCTGGTTTCAATTCAAAGCCAGAATGGTTTCAGGGGAAAAACCGAGAAGATGTGATTTGCTAAGAAGAGCTCTCAGCCAATTTGACTGAAAGTTGTCTGCAAGTACCATTTGCACAAGAACATGTGGATGAAAGTTGATCCTAAGCCAGTATCTGAGCGAGTTTAGAGTGATACTGGCAGCCATCGTCAGCCTCCCTGTTTCCAGATGAATGAAGGAATTAGGCACAGACTTAGGGACCTGCAACACAGCTCTTAGAAATTTAGACTGGACCCTTTCAAGGGCAGATGATGTGCATAGACACACTCTCTTAGATACTACTCAAAGAACTAAGGAGCAGAGGTTGCATTGGAATTTGGAACATACCCCTTTAGCACCAGCTATAAACAGCCTAGTACGGAAACACTGGCATCTTGTTGACAATATTGTGGGATGTGAACTTCCCCTGGTCACAGCATATAGAACAACTAAAAACATTAAGGAGATTGTATGTAGGCCTGACATGCTGTAACTCTCTCAGGCACAGGGCTTAAGACAAGGTTAGTTCAGGTGCTCAGGATGTGAGTGCTGCAGGTTCTTCTGGGAGACTAGTGAGTAGAGTAGAGTAGCTGCAGTACTGCAGTCCGAGCCCTCTGCTCATGACCTGAGTTCGATCCCAGCGGAAGCTGGTTCAGATAGTCTGCTCCAGGTTGACTCAGCCTTCCATCCTTCCGAGGTAGGTAAAATGAATACTCAGCTTGCTGGGGGGGGGGGGGAGTGTAGATGACTGGGGAAGGCAATGGCAAACCACCCCATAAAAAGTCTGCCGTGAAAACGTTGTGAAAGCAATGTCACCCCAGAGTCGAAAACGACTGGTGCTTGCACAGGGGACTACCTTTACCTTTTTTAATGGGTGCAAACACTATATCAAAAGAGGCATTTACCTGTCAAAGTAAAGACATTTTATATGGCCTCCACTGTCCATGTTCCAAGTGGTACATTGGCTGCACCTCAAGAATGTTAAAAGCTAGGGTTCTGGAACACGTTTCTCAACTGAAGAGAGGAGTCGGGGAAGCCCCTCTGGTGAATCACTACCAGACATACGGCCATGCTCCCGATCCACTTAGAGTGGTTGCCGTATGCAGAATTTAAAAACATCCATATAATAGAACTGACGCTATGAAGATTTTACTGAGGCAAGAGGCAAAATGCATTTGTAAGTATGATACAGTAGAATCCAGAGGCCTCAACCAAAGTTTGGAATTAAGTTGCTTTTTGTAGATCCTTTTTCCACTGAGGTCTCTTTAACGAATTTCACAGGATTTCTGTTTAGCCTGCAGACAGGAGATTAATGCAAGGATGCTGAGCCTAGGAGTAGAAGGATATTTCAATCCAAAGGTAGACGATAGATGTCCTGACAGCTAGAATATATTTTTGTCCCCCTTTGGAATGTAGTGAGTATATGCCAGCAGTCTCTTGGGGAGGGAAACACTAGGGGAGAATGAAAAAGACTAAGGCTACCCGAAACTGGATTTGCTTCTTTAAGGTGTTCAGGTCTGAAGTGGCCAGAGAAGAATACTGTTGGCTGAGCCACATTTTTGGACTGGCTTGATATTTATTGGTTTGTCAAAAGCAACCTGCATTTGTACTGATTACTGCACTGTGTTACACTGCTTGTTGTTTTAGTTGTTAGTAGGCTTCCCAATCCCCAGGTCCCAGAGGGGGAACCCCCGGTTTTACAGGCTTCCCCCCTCCCCCAGCCAGCTGGCCGGAGGGGGAAGCCCCGCCCCCAGAGCCATCATGCACCTCCATGAACGATTCCCATAGGGAATGATGGGGAATTGATCCACGGGTATCGGGGGCTCTGGGGGGGCTGTGTTTTGAGATAGAGGCACCAGATTTTCAGTATAGCATCTAGTGCCTCTCCCCAAAATACCGCCCAAGTTTCAAAAAGATTGGACCAGGGGGTCCAATTCTATGAGCCCCAAAAGAAGGTGCCCCTATCCTTCATTATTTCCTATGGAAGGAAGGCATTTAAAAATTTGTGCAGTCCCTTTAAATGTGATGACCAGAACTCCCTTGGAGTTCAATTCTGCTTGTCACACCCTTGCTCTCGGCTCCGCCCCCAATGTCTCCTGGCTCCACCCCCAAAGACTCCTGGCTCCACCCCCAAAGTCCCCAGATATTTCTTAAATTGGACTTGGCAACCCTAGTTGTTAGTAGAATTTTCATTGTTAGAGTGGGCTTTGTTACTTTATATATTGTTTGTTATTAAGGTTGTCAAATACTTGAGAGTGTTGCTAAGTATTCAAGTCTTTTGTTACCTGGGGCTTTTCTTGTACTTTAGACCTACATAATCACCCCAGGTCTCCTTTCTTGATCCCCTGCAAGGGGTGGCAGCTTTGAAGCGAGGCTGCGCTGCCTCTTTCGCCTGCCCGGGTGGAAGGGGCGATGGGGCTGCTCCGCCTCGCTCCAAGGCTGCCTCCTCTGCAAGGGGAGGCAGCCCAGGAGGAAGGCCACACTGCCTCTTTCATCTGCCTGAATCCCAGACACGCGGAAGGGGCAGTGGGACTGCCCTGCCTCAATCTGAGGCTGCCTCCCCTGCAAGAGACTGCTCGGCCTTGTTTTGCCTCACAGCAAGGCTGCGCTGCCTCTTTCATCTGCCTGGGTGCCAGGCAGGCGGAAGGGGTGGTGCAGCATCTCTGCCTCATGACCAAGTTGTTAACAGACCACAGACCAGTACCAGTCCATAGCCTGGGGGTTGGGAACCCCTGCGCTAAAGTGTAGGTTCTGTATGTCATAACAGTCATCAGACTTCTCTGTTTTCTCTGGCATTGGCTTGCCAAATCCCACCTGGCCATCACTGGGGTGTGTGTGTGGAGGAGGTTGCCAGATCCAAGTTTCATTAACAATAGCTACGTTGGTCATTTCCCAATGAATTTATCACAGTAAGAATAACTCTTTCAAGCACTGTAAATTTCTCCCCTGCACCTCACAGGCAAAAAATAGCCTAACTGGAGGACAGGGGGATAAAGTCATCATCTTAGGCAGCAAGAGAAAGGAATGCTTACTGGCTCAGCCCAAATTCCTGACAGGCATTCTTGGCAATCTCTTTGTTTTCCCCCAACAATCCCACTAAGCTGAGCTCCCAAAACTGCTAAATTTGGGTAGGATCCCATTTGCAGAAGGGGTGATTTCAAGGGAGTCCAATGGTATTATTTTCTCCCTCCCCCGCCCCCCCTAATATGCTCCTGGTTTTTGAAAAGATTATGTTGCATATAATTTTTTTTACAACACAGGAAAAAAAATGGCTTTAATACGAATTGCAGTAAACAAAAAGACAGGGGATCACAAATGAATGTTCCGCCTCTGGGTGACTTCCAGTGAAATCTTAAGCACAGTTTAGAATTGTTATGTCAGAACCTTAATGGCCTGATCAAAACTAGTCAGGGATGCGTCTTCCCACTGCATGTAGACTACCTATGAGATACAGCAGGGGTGGGGACCTTTTTTCTGCCAAGGCCCATATGGATATTTATAACATCATTCACGGGCCATAAAAAATTATCAGCTTAAAAAACAGTGCTCCACCAAGGGAGAATGATCCAGGCCGGCAAAATTAATACAAATAATTGTTTTTCTATTTGAAGTCATGTGGGGAGAGCCTAATCTGGCACACACACACATACACACACACAGCCCGCTGCCCTACGCAAATGCACAGGTCCGGGGCTTTTTTGTAGAAAAAGCCCAGCAGGAACTCAGTAGCATATTAGGTCACACACTCATTAGCATATTAGGCCACACCATCTGGGATAATCAAGTGCAAACTGAACTGTGGCAGTAACTTTTCCAGGCCCTGCAGCAATTCCGGCCGGCCGGCCAGGCCCCAGGGAGGCTGCCGCACAGTACATCTGGGCCCTGTGATCCCTGCCTGGCCCTGGGGAGGCTGCCGTACAGTGTGGCTGGGCCCCACGATCCTCGCTAGCCAGCCAGGCCCCAGAGAGGCTGCCACATGGCTCGGTTTGGCCCAGCAATCCCCGAGGGCCACACCAGGTGACCTCGAGGGCCGCATACGGCCCTCGGGACGGAGGTTCTCCACCCCTGCTATACAGGATAGATATGCACCCAGCTTGCCATATATTGCAAGAACAGTGGCTGCATTGTGCAAGGGGAGTATATGTGGTGGGGGTTGGGTAAAATAGGAGAGAGAAGCATGTATCATTGAGACTTGCTTATATGCCCCATGATGGGTACAGCCGGCACTGTATTTTTTGAATACATCTGCCATCTCCTAGACATGTCCTGGGAAAAGACAAACACAACGAAACGAACAGGCATGTCTTATGCCTGCTCAGAATAAAAGTATCACCATAAAAATATGTTTCTACAGCAAGTTCAATTTTTTTTTTTTTTTAAAAAAAACCTGTATAACTCCTCTCTCCTGTTCTACCTGCCTCCACCCCTCCTGTATGGTTAGGGTTGCCAAGTCCAATTCAAGAAATATCTGGGGACTTTGGGGGTGGAGCCAGGAGACTGTGGGGGCGGAGCCAGGAGCAAGGCTGTGACAAGCATAACTGAACTCCAAGGGAGTTCTGGCCATCACTAAAGGGACAGAACACCTTTTAAAATGCCTTCTTTCCATAGAAAATAATGAAGGATAGGGGCACCTTCTTTTGGGGCTCGTAGAATTGGACCCCCTGGCCCAATCCTTTTGAAACCTGGGAGGTACTTTGGGGAGAGGCACTAGGTGCTATACTGAAAATTTGGCACCTCTACCTCAAAGACCAGCCCCCCCCAGAGCCCCCGATACCCGTGGATCAATTCCCCCATCATTCCCTATGGGAATTGTTCATGGAGGTGCATAATGGCTGTGGGGGTGGGGCTTTCCCCGCCGGCCAGCTGGCTGGAGGAGGGGGGAAGCCTGTAAAAGTGGGGGATCCCCCGCTGGGACCTGGGGATTGGGAAGCCTATGTATGGTAGAGCTGCAGTCTTAACTGTTCATAGATTTATGGTTCCGCGTGACCGTCTGTCTTCGTAACGGCAGAATAATATGCTAAATTCTGGTTCAACAAAAGGCAAAACATGAAAAAAATAGAATTTACTTACACATAAAACATGAACCAAGGGATATATCATATATTGCTGTTATGGGGAGAGTAGGCTTCCCAATACCCAGGTCTCAGTGGGGGATCCCCCAGTTTTGCAGGCTCCTTCCTTCCTTTCCCCAGTCGCCTTGGAAGGCGAGAAGAAGCTTGAAACGGATGGTTTTTTAGAAGGTGTGTGTGGCTGTAAATCTGCAAGAGCCAGGCTGAATGGGGGAGGGGCGAGCCAGCAGATCAACATGGTTTCTCCCAGTTAACTGTTGGAAAGGAAGGGAAGGGAAACAAGCACAATAAATGGAATTGTGAAAGTCTCCTGGCTCCACCCCCAAAGTCCCCAGATATTTTCTGAGTTGGACTTGGCAGCCCTAGGGGAGAGGGAGGCAGCTAGGCTCTGCTTTCGAAATGGAAAAGCTATAAGCCCTCCTTTCCTTCTTCCCCTTTGGCCCTTTAAAGGGCTTTAGCCTTTTCTGAGCTCAGCTGCTCATTGTGGCTGAGGTAAGAAATGGGAAAAGGTGCTGCTGAACTGTGGTTCAACACAATCTCCCTTGCAGCAGTGCTAGTATGTACAGGTGCTACAGAAAGAGGGTGTGTGTGTGTGTAGCAGCAAACAGAACAGGTACATACATGCCAATGTTCTTCCCACCCATTCCTATGCTGCTTGTTGCTGCCATTATGGGAACATGTTTTTTATGCTCTCTTGTGGAGGCAGCCAATATAATGCTTCAGGTTTAAATGGTATTTTGTCTTCTATAATACATGTTTAAGGGGATATAACAGTTTTCAAAATTTCTACAATGAACACTTTTTGTCTCCTATGCTTCTAGAGTGATTTCTCTTTTAGATTTATATAACATGCCCAAGAAGCTGTAACCCCCCACCCCACCCCCTCAAAAATGCACGAATACGAAGTTCAATCCTGATACGTTACAAAGCTGCTGAGAGGTTTGTTTTTATCAATGATGTAGGATAAATTTTTTATGTGGCCATTACATTTTTGGTAGTCAGAACAAAACTGATAAATTGCTACTTTCTGCTATCTCTTCCACAGTAAGCATTATTTGTTTTCATGTGCAAATCTGAGAAAGCAGTTCAGTGACAATCAGCTAAAAACAGATGGATCATCAAGGCCACCTAATTCTCTTTAAGTCTCTTCCCCCAGGTTACTTTACCGGGTGGCATCTCCACAAATTTTGATTCTTTGAAGTTATATTGTAGCTAATGTAGTGTATCGAGATAACGATACAACGCAATAACATAAAACCAGCCAGCGCGACCCTGCGCGGAGCGACCGGGCTGTCCCCGGGCTGCTCAGCGCAGGGCATGCACTCTCAGCCAATCACCAGCTGTGGCGGGAAGTTCAACAGGCCAGGATTGGACTGGCCTGTCTGGAGGGAGGTTCCCGGAGTTGTACATAAGCGGGACCCGGCCCGCGTGTTCTCCCTCTTGTAACGTGCCTCCATTAAAGCATGTTGCCCTACCAATGTCTCCTATCTCAGTACGTTACAGCTAATGCACTGGAAGATGCCATTTTCCAGCTATTTTATTTTAGATCCAGACAGGTACAAATTCCCATTTATAAGGAAAGTGGGGAGCAGAAGCAAATGGTGTATAATTCTAAAGATTATAAAATGTATGTGAAGAAAATGCATTAACCACTTCAAGGACACAATAATGTGTCAAGGATGCCTACTCTCTCCACTTCCCTTCAATCTTGCGATGGAAATTTTTGCTTGCAAGATAAGATCCCAAAACTGAAGGTCTAAAAGCAGAAGGAGAGGAGTTTAAACTAAAGAGTTATGCTGACAGTGTGGTTCTTACGATTTCAAACCCTCAAATATCTCTCCAACATATAATGGAGTAAATTGACAAGCTTGGATTTTTTTTTTCAGGTAATAAAATCAACAGGAAGAAAACTTAAGATTTTGAAATTTTCAACTAACCAAAACAAGAAAGATATTTTTAAAAATCCAGGATGGGATATAATGATCAACCCAGTCAAATATTTAGAAATATATCCCATGGGAGAGAATGATAACATTATTTGAGGACAACTCTATGACAACCTGATCTAACATACAAAAAAGATCTTGAAAGGTGGTCCGAATTAGAACTTTCCTGGCTAGGAAGAATTTCTGCTATATGTTATGTACTGGACTGTATGTTTGGCGGGAGGCTTTCGCACGGCTGGGCAACCGTGGGAACGCTAGAGACTCAGGGAGATCTGGACTCTAAAAGGGAACCACTGAGCAGTTATGGTGTGAAGCTTGACTGCCGTGATTTGATATCTGGGGGGTGGTTCTGAGACATGCATATAAGCAGGGTCGTGGCATTTTTGCCTTGTTATGTAGTTAGCAATAAAGCATGCTCCTGTTTGAACAATAATGCATCAAACCCATTTAAAAATGTATGTATTACCAAACTTTTTGCTTCAGATTATTCCAATTTCAGTTTTTGAAAGGATTTTGAGTGACTGGCAAAACAAATAAGTTTACATGGAAAGATAAGAAGCCAAGAATAAGATTTAAAGTACTGCAGTATGAGAAGAAAAGAGGTGGCATGGCACTATCTGATATCACATTATATTACCAAGCTGCTGAACTAGTTTGGATATCAGATTGGATCAGAAATCCCGAAAGACTGATAAAATTAGAATCTTTGAATGGATGATCAAATTAGAATCTTTGGGTGTGTTTAGACACTCCTTTAGTTCCGACATAGGCACGTTTCCCATTCGGATTTCCTGAGCACGTTAAGACATCCACATCTGTTACTTGGTAGCAACTCATAGTCATCCCAACCTGCCCCAGATTGATCTCACCACAATTTGACCCCAGAGAAAGTCTGGTCCTTCCTGCTTGGTGTGGCATACAAGCAGATTGTGACTGTCTGAACGGCTCATCTGCGATGCAGCCGGTTTGCACTTCTGTCAAACTGCGACCATTTCTGATGCCATTATTAACAGACGAATTCATACATGCGCACGACCACATAACCGTTTAGCAGAGCTTTGCATTTTCCCTGTCAATACAGGCTACATGGGAGCACAATCTTTCTTTTTTAGAGGAACTGGAATATAATATCCCCATTATGTGGGATCTCCATGTGTCAAAGTCCCACTTCTCCCTGAAAGTAGCTCTCTGCTGATCAGCAGTTTGAATGCGTCTGGCTAGGCTTCTCTCGGGAGGATCCCCTCGGGAGGATCCTTTCCCACAGCTGTTTTTCAACTGCACAAAATGCATTACAACTACCTTGGGCTTTTTTTTTTTTCATATACACACACTGAAATTGTCATTCTCCAGGAAACATACTCTCTTCCAAAAGTTTAACTGCATTCTTCAGCTCGCCCTGTAATAATAGAACATCATCCAGATTCGACTTTCTCTTTTAAAAAAGATTTTGGAAAGGGGTGCTTTTCTTTCTTGGAAAGCAATCCATCATCAACAATAACACTAATAACAGGGGGGGGGGAGGGTTGCAGGAGGCGTGGAAAGCCCTTCCCACTGCCCGGGGTCTGAACCCAAGTCCCTTTCCCTTGCCATCCATCTACAAATGTCTTGAGTTCTAGAGCAACCATATCGACTAAGAGATTGCAACACACACACCCCTCCGCAAGAGGTGTGTGTATGTGTGTGTGCGTGTTGGGAGGGGGGGGAAGAAAAAGGGAATTCGGGGATGCTGCTTTTAGCTGAGGGTGCAACATGCAATCCAACTAATGGTTGGTTCCTAGGGAAAGAGGCAATCGGGATCTCTTCATCCCCCCTCCAAGTGTGTGTGCGAGTTTGCTTCTGTCTCCGCTCCAGGTTTTGCCGGAACTTGTTATTTCAAGCACAAGGAAGAAGCGATACAGGTCTGCAATGTCGGATCATTCGAATACGGGACCAGTGCGGGACCGCTCTCTTTTGAGGGTGGTCGTCTGATCAGAAATGTGCCGATACAAAATTGGGCAGTTCATATTGAAGTATGATGCATCCGCTTTTAGTGTAATGTCTGACCGCACCCTTTGAATGGATAAAAAAAAGTCCACATTAAAAATATAAGCCAAGACAAAAGACATATAATTAGAAATAACCTATTTAAAATTTGGGAAATGCTATGCAAATGAATCAGCCCTACAATCCCATCAATAATGTCCCCAATATATGTCTATTCAGGGGTCATTTAGTAGAAAAAGAGGTGTTGGAGCTCATTAGCACAATTCATTTGCATATGCCATACACCCCTGACATCACCGGAAGGTGTACTGAATTATATCAGCTCAGCATCTACCTTAAAATGCTTCTTGAATTATAATTGTCATAATAAAACCTTACTCCCATCATACTTTTAAAATTACTTTCTCCTATGTGGCCACAGTGGCATGATGAAGATTTCCATCTGCCTGCTTTATATGTTTTGGTTATTTTCCCATTTTTTGGGGGGGAAATCTTAGAAAGTTTGTCAAATCTTAGAGTTCGGCAAAATTCTCACAGGGAGTTTGAACAATGGAGCCCAGAAAGGGGTTAAACCCTGCATGATTAAATGGATGCAAAATTTTGGTAAGGAAATACAGTTTCAATGCTGGGAAACCTGTGGACTAAGGATATTAAATTTACTGCTAGCCAAGCATTAAGAGAAAACTGGTACAAGGTGTTCTATCAATGGTAAGTTACCCCAAAAGATATTGAAAAGATGGACAAGAATTACAAAGGGTCCTGCTGGAAATGTAAAGAAATAGTGCCAAACATGCAATGGGACTTTCAAATAAAATATGTTTTGCCTTCCTCTGGTCTTCCTTGCATTTGTAGTCATTGATTACAGTGCACACACTACTGAAACAAGTCAGCTCATTGGATGGTGCCTGACATCAATGGGCCAATGCTTGAATCATGGGAAGGGTCATTAATAGAATCTACAGGCTCCTAGATTCCTCTCAATTAACCCTCCTAGATTCCTCTCAATTAACCCTAACCCTAACCTACTGATTCTTGTAAGCCACACCCTAGCCTGTTCATACAGGTACTGCCCTACTTCTCATGCAGAATACATTCAATTATGTAAAACGTTCAGTGCCATTGAGCAGTGTGAAAGAAAAACTTTATTTGTACAGAATAACATTTAAAAAAAAAAAAACAACTCTACATTTCCAGCACATAATCTTATGGATGAGGTATGTGACTTTGGCAGGGGAATCTTTTTTTTGTGTTAAAACAATTTTATTTGGTAACATATGGTAACAAATTATATTTCTTGCATCATTAATAACTTCTTTTATCTATATTACTTTCTACCCACCCCTCCCCCTGTTACTTGACCCCCGCCGGTGTTATTTACTTAAAGTACTAATGTTTAAAGGTACCCTTAACTAATAAAAACAAAAATTAATATTCTTCTTTTTTCTAAGACTTAATCATTATCAAAAATTGTCCAATGTCCTTTTATTTTCCACTCTTTTTCTACATATCTTCTGAACTTTTTCCACTCCATCTTAAAAACTTCTAAATCATAGTCTCTTAAAATTCTTGTTAATTTGTCCATTTCACTCCATGTTATAACTTTTACAATCCAATTCCATTTGTCTGGTATTTTTTCTTGCTTCCACAACTGCGCATATAATGTCCTAGCAGATGAAAGCAAGTACCAAATAATAGTTCTATCTTCTTTTGGAAATTTTTCCATTTGTAATCCCAACAGAAAAGTCTCTGCAACTTTCTTAAATTTGCATCCCAAGATCCTAGAAATTTCTTGTTGAATCATCTGCCAATACTTTTTTGCTCTTTCACAAGTCCACCCCATAAGATAGAAAGAACCTTCATGTTTTTTACATTTCCAACATCTGTCTGGCATCTTATTATTCATCTTTGCCAATTTCTTAGGAGTCATATACCATCTATACATCATTTTAAAACAGTTCTCTTTAATACTATGACACGTCGAAAGCTTCATAGAGTTCTTCCACAAATATTCCCAAGTTTTCATCTGTATTTCTTTATTTACCTTAATTGCCTACTTAATCATTTGAGATTTCACTACTTCATCTTCCGTAGACCATTTTAAAAGTAATTTATATAATTTTGAAATTAATTTTTTGTTGTCTCCAAGCAGAACTTTTTCCATTTCTGTTTGCTCTTTTCTTATTCCTTCAGTTTTAATGTCATTCTCCACCAAGCTCTTTATTTGTTGCATTTGAAACAAATCATATTTATTATTCAGCTCTACCCAACAGTGACAAATTAAGTTTATTCCACTTTAACATATCTTCATCCATTTTATGCCATAGCTTCTCATAATTATTTTTGAACAAATCAATATTCTTCATTGTTATCTCCACACCCAAATATTTTACTTTGGAACTAACTTCACAGCCCGTTAGTCTCTGCAATTCTTGTTGCTTTTTTATTTGCATATTTTTACATAGAAGCTTTGATTTTTCTTTATTAATACAAAGTCCCGCCAACTCCCCATATTCTTGTATTTTGGCTAACAACAAAGGTGTGACTTGTATGGGGTTTTCATTTATAAACATTATATCATCTGCAAATGCTCTGTATTTGTAAGTAAATCCTTTTACTTTTAATCCTTCTATTTCTTTATCTTCTTGAATTTGCATCAGTAATATTTCAAGAGTTATTATAAATAACAGTGGGGAAAGTGGACAACCTTGTCTTGTACCTTTACTAATTATCATGTCTTCTGTAAGATCAGCATTTATACATAGCCTTGCATGTTGTTCAGTATATATTGCTTTTATCATTCTTATAAAGCTTTCTCCCAGCTCCATTTTTTCCATTACTGCAAACATAAAATCCCAATTTAAATTGTCAAATGCTTTCTCTGCGTCCACAAAGAATAATGCTACTTCCTTTTCTGGATGTCTTTCATAATATTCTACAATATTTACAACAATTCTGATATTGTCTCTTATTTGCCTTTTGGGAAGAAACCCCGCTTGATCTTCCTTTATAAAGTTTATCAAATATTGTTTAAACCATTCTGCCAAGATTCTTGTATATATTTTATAGTCATTATTTAATAGTGAGATTGGTTTATAATTTTTTACGTTCGTAACATCTCTATCTTCCTTTGGAATCAATGAAATAACAGCTTCCTTCCACGTATTTGTTATTTTCCCTTTTGTTCTAATCATATTCATCAATTTCTGAAGTTTCGGGATTAACTCCTCTTTGAGGGTTTTAAAAAATTTACCTATATATCCATCTGGCCCAGGTGCTTTTCCATTTTCCATTGCATTAATTGCTGCTTCAATTTCTATTTTTTCAATTGAATCGTTTAAAACTTTTTGCATATTTTCTGCTAAGGGTGCTATTTTTATCTTTTGTAAGTACTCATCCATCTTTTCTTTCCTTATTTTAACACCTTTAAATAACTTGGCATAATACTTAAAGAATTCTCTTTTTACTCCTTCTTGATCTACCACCTCTCTTCCATCCACTACAATTTTATTAATAATTTTAATTTCTTTCTTTTTCTTCAGCTGCCAGGCCAAATATTTTCCGGGTTTGTTTGCTCCCTCGAAAGATTTCTGCTGCAATCTTTTCAGATTCCATTCCAGTTCTTTATTTAACAAATGTCTCATTTGCATTTGTAATATTGTAATCTCCCTTATAATTTTCTTTTTCCCTGGCCTTTTTCTCAGTTCCCCTTCTTTTTTCTTTATTTCATTTTGAATGTCCAACATCTGTTTTTCTTTTGCCCTCTTATCTTTGTTATTCAATGTAATCAATATTCCTCTCATTACTGCTTTATAAGCATCCCAGACTGTCTGAAATTCTATATCCTCTTTATCATTTATTTGGAAGAAAGCTTTAGTTTCATTTTCTAGAGATGTCACTATTTCTTTAGTCTGTAGTAAATCTTCATTCAATCTCCATCTTCTCAACTTCTTAGACAATTTTGTAATCCACATTATTGAGTTATGGTCAGCCCCAATTTTAGGTAAAATCTCTATTTTCTTTGTTATAAGGCCTAAGTCTTTAGTGCCCCACAACATGTCAATTCTGGAAAAAGTTTTGTGTCTTATTGAAAAAAAGGTATAGTCCCGCACTTCAGGATTAAATTTCCTCCATATATCCTCCAAATTTTCTTGTTTGACCAGTTCAAAAAAAGACTTTGGCAATTTTCCTTCCTTATTATTTTTTTCCCCCCAGACCTATCCAGTGTGTTCTTAATTGTTCCATTAAAGTCCCCCATTATCAAAACTTGGTCATAAGTCAGTTCATCAAATTGTTGTATCATGTCTTTTAAAAAAGCATCCTTTGCACCATTTGGTGCATACAGTCCCAATAACAATGGGTTTTTTGCATTTAATATTATTTCTACCGGTACAAATCTTCCATCTTTATCTTTAAACACTAATTTCGGCTCCAATTCTTGTTTAATATAGAAAATCATTCCCCTTTTCTTCTGTTCAGCCAATGAATAAAATTCTAGTCCCAGTTGTTTATTCCATAAACATTTGTAATGCTTTTGTTTGATATACACTTATTTTAAACAAACTATATTACAATTTTGCTTTTTAATCCAATGAAATGTTGCCTTTCTTTTTTGTGGTGAATTTAGTCCATTTACATTCCAAGATAATAATTTGTAATCCATCATGGTGCAAATTCTTTCTGTTCTTCATAAAACCTACGCAGTTCCTGTGTGCTTGTAATTGTAATCCTTTTTCCTTCCAGCTGAAAGGTCAGACCTTCAGGTATTGTCCATCTATACCTCATTTCATTGTCACTTAGTTTTTCTGTCAATTTTTGTATGCTTTTCTGTCATTTATCACTTGTCTTGGCAATTCTTTCATGATTCTTACTCTGCTACCTCCCACTATCAATGTCTTTTCAAAATTTTTATTCAAGATTTTTCCCACCATTTCTTTGTCATATATCTTATAACCACATCTCTTGGTAGATTATTTTTCTTGGCATATAGTGAGTTCACTCTATACATATAGTCATACATGCTTCTAGTTCCTTCAGGATCTTCCTCCAAAAATTTTGGAATTATTCTTATTATATATCCTTTCAAATCAGTCTCTTCATCCTCAGGTACTCCTCTCAAGACGTATCTGGGTTTCCATCAATTTGCAGTCATAAATTGCCACCTTTTCTTGCATTTTTAGCAAGGTGGAATCATGTACTTTCACTCTCTCTTCCACCTCTTGCACTTTCTTTGATGTTACCACAGTCTCATTTCTGAGATCTTCTATATCTTTCCTTAACTCTTCAATGTATTTTTTTTTTTTTTTAATACTTCCAAAGTTTATTTCTATTTCACATTTAACAAAGATAAGATATGTATCCAAAATGTATCCAACCATCATACATAATTCTCATACATATACCTCCAATACATAAACTTCCTATTAAACGAGAAATCGTACAGACAAAAATATCCTGATATCTACACGTATGTATGTAACCTGGCTAAATCTTATCCTTATCCTTATTTTTCTAAAATGAGGTGAATGTAGACTCAAACTATAGTCCTTATTATTAGACAAATTAACTTTTAATTATCTTATACCATTATATTACTAGATATATAACTTTCATCTTTACTTTTCTGTAACCAGTTATAAAACTTTCTCCATTTTTCTACTGCATCCTCTTTGGACAATCCTTTTAACATCTTAGATAGAATATCCATCTCCGCTGCCTGAAAAATTTTATCTATCACTTCCCCTAATTTTGGGCACTCTTTCTGCCTCCAATAAGTAGCATATACGATTCTCGCCGCCGTTAGAACATAAGTTGTCAGGTATTCGTCCTCTTGTGGAATTTCCTTCCTCACCATGGAGAGTAACATAATCTCCGGTTTAAGCTGCCAATTTATATCAAGCATTAACTTCACCATCTCATGAATTTGCACCCAAAATCTTTTTGCCCATTTACACGTCCACCACATATGAAAAAATGAACCTGTTTTGATCCCACACTTCCAGCACTTTGGGGAGGAGTCTGAATTAATTTTATTTAATTGTATTGGAGTAATATGCCATCTATGATATAATTTAAAAAAATTTTCTCTGAAATTGATCGGCTTAACAATACTGTAATTCTTTTTCCAGAATGATGACCATGTTTCTAAATCTACATTCTTTGAGAAGTTTTTTGACCATTTCAGCATTACTTCCTTAACTACCTCGTCTTCCAAATTCATCTGCAACATGTAATTGTAGGTTTTTTTTATTGTTTTCTCAACGTTGTGTACTAAGATTTTATCAAAGTCAAAGTTAGCTCTGCTAAATCCAGTTAGTCTATCCTTGTTAAATTTAGCCACTGTCATAGTCATAATCCACCAATCTATTTTTAGACCTTTCCCCTCCAGTATCTCTTTTCCCTGAATCTTATCTTTTTCGTCTAAAAGATCTTGGTATCTGACTACGTTAGAGTAATCCCATAGTTGTGGCTGAATTGAAGCTTCAATAGGTGACAACCATCTTGGTACTCTATTATATATCTTCTTTTTAAGTTTTATCCAAACATTATTAATTCCTTTACGAATCAGATGATTGGTGAAATATTTTTGCGGTTTTTCAGCATACCATAGATTAAAATGCCAACCCTTCTGAAGGTCAAACCCTTCTAACGTTAATATTCTCTTGGATTCCAGTCTAATCCAGTCTCGTAACCAGCTCACTCCACATGCCAGGTGATAATTTCCCCAGTCAGGTAAACCTAACCCTCCGTTTTCCTTAACATCTGTTAGTATTTTCCATTTTATTCTCGGTTTTTTGTCTAGCCAAATATAAGCTCTAACCATTTGTTCTAGTTTTACAATGAAAGCTTTCTTAGAAGCAAAATTAACCATCTGAAATAAGAATAGGACCTTAGGTAAAACATACATCTTAACCACCGCTACTCTACCCATAAATGAAAGTTGCAGACTACGCCATTTCTTTAACTTAATTTCTAATTCTTTTAAGAGCGGTTCATAATTAAGCTCATATATCTTACTACATCTGTTGCTCAAAATTATTCCTAAGTATCTTACTTTTGTCTCCCTTTGAAAGCCTGTTCTTTCCTCTATCAAACGATTATCCGCGATTGAGATATTTTTGGTTATTATCTTTGATTTATTGTAATTTACTTTTAGTCCTGCCACTAACCCATATTGCTTTAACTCCTCCTGTATTTCTTCAATTGACTCTAGAGGATCTTGTACAATTAATACTATATCGTCAGCGTACGCGAGCACTTTATATATTTCATCCCTTATCCGTAAACCTTTTATTTTGGGATTATTTCTTAAGGATTCCAATAGAACTTCTAGTGACAATACGAAAAGGAGTGGGGAGAGTGGACAGCCTTGTCTGGTGCCTTTCTTCAACTTGATTTCTTCGGTTAGTTGTCCATTCACGATTATTTTGGCTCTTTGATCTTTGTAAATAGCCTTGATATTCTCAATAAAATTTTCCCCAAAATCCATCATCTTTAGTTGACAAAATAAAAAATCCCAGTTTAAATTATCGAACGCCTTCTCTGCGTCTAAAAAGAATAGCGCCAGCTGTTTCTTTCCGCTAATCTCATAATATTCTAATACATTTAATATAGTTCTTAAATTATGGCTCATATGACGTTTAGGCAGAAATCCCGTTTGATCTGTATGAATTATTCTATTTAACACCTTCTTTAATCTGTTAGCCAGAATCGCTGAATAAATCTTATAATCTGTATTAAGTAACGAGATTGGTCTATAATCCCTTATCTCCTCTGATCCTTGTGTTGTTTTGGGAATAAGCACTATATTCGCTTGTCTCCATGAGTCCATTATCTCTGCTTTGGTCCAAACCTCCTCCAAGACATTTTTAAAGTGATTAATTAATATCTCTTTAAATATAATATAGTATTCCGGCGGAATTCCGTCTGGTCCCGCCGCTTTGCCTTTTTTCAGGTTATTCCACACCTCCTCAATTTCGTACATTGCTATAGGCTTATTCAATCCTTCCTTCTGTTCTTGTGTTAATTTTGTCATTAACTTGTTTGCCAAATAAGCTTCTTGTCTTGTTTCATCCAGTTTTTTTTCCTCATAGAGCTGTGTGTAAAAGTCCATAACTATTTTCTGCATTCCTGATTGAGTATGCACATGATTCCCCGTTCCATCTCTCAATGTTCTAATTATTTTACTATTTTGTTCTTTCCTAATTTTGTACGCGAGCCATCTTCCTGGTTTATTAGCGTTTTCAAAGAAATTCTGTCTGGCGAAACGTATCTTTTTTTCCATTTCATCCAAAAAATATAGATGTATCTCGTGTTGAAGAATTTTTATTTCATTTTTTACTCCTTGTATCCCTGGATTTTCCTTCATTCGCTTTTCTCTGTCTTTAATTGTCTCCATCAGCCCATTTAATTTCTTATTATCTTCCCTTTTCTTCTGTGCGTTAAATTTTATAACTAAACCACGGAAAAAGGCCTTACTAGTTTCCCAAACCGTTCTGGCTGACATATCTTCTCGTGTGTTCCAATAAAAAAAATCTCTCATTTCCTCCTCTATGTGTTTTACAAATTTCTTATTATTCATTAACCTAGGATTCATTCTCCAGTTCCATCTTTTTCTTTCCCCCTTAATGTTTATTATAAGTGGGCTATGATCTGCCACTGTTCTGGGCTGTATTTCCACCCCTTCAACCTCTTTCATTAATGTAGCTGACGCCCAGCACATATCAATTCGTGACCATGAGGAGTGTCTATTCGAGTAAAATGTGAAGTCCTTCTTGTCTGGATTTAAAGTTCTCCATGTATCCACTAACACATATTCACTTGCTATTTGAAAAAATGTATCAGGGAGAGTTTTACATTTTGTACGTTTTTTTCCCTTCTTTTCTTTTTCAAATCTCTTATCTAATTTGGGGCAAGTCACCGCATTGAAGTCTCCTATTATACACATGTTATCTGGCTTATAATTATCTACCATTCTCTGTAGTTCTTTATAAAAGTTCTCCTGTTTATTATTAGGAGCATAAATATTGACCAGTAAAAATTTCATTTGTCCTTTAGAAACTAGTATTCCTTGAAATCTCGCGTCCACAGCTTCAAAAATCAACTCTGCCTTAATATCCTCTTTCACATATGTTACCAATCCTCTTTTTTTCTTATCTATTTCTGAAGAAATTATTGCCTTGCCGATCTTCATATTGCAAATCAGAGCTTCGTCCTTTTTCTTTATGTGCGTTTCCTGAAGGCAGATAATATCCGCCTTCATTTTTTTCAATTGAAGCGAAACTCTTTTCCTTTTCTGGGGAGAATTAAGTCCGTTGACATTTAATGATACTATTTTTAATTGAGAGAACATAGTTGTATTCACCATTCCTGTGCTTCTGCTGATTGTGTTCTTTTTTTTCTTTGTTGTCTAGTCTCTCTTGGTCCTAGGTCACTTCCTGAATAAAGTTCCCCTTCCTCTCGGGCGCTTAGACCTCTTCCCAGACGTTCTGGTTGTATCGATTTGTTTTCCGAATCCCTAAATTCTCTACTTTCTATTCCCTTCATTTGATTTTTAAGAAATTCTTCCATTTTAATAATGGAATCTATCCTGTATCTTGTATTCATAATGTTAAAGAGTAGTCCCTCTGGATTCAACCATCTATATGTTATGCCTTTTTCTTGAAGGGTTGTCACTAGCTTTTTGTATTCTCTTCTTTTATTCCTTATCACCCAAGGAACCTCTCGCAAAATCTTTATCTTAGTATCTTTAATTATAATTGGGTGATCGCGAGCAATCATCCAAACCTTTTCTTTAATTCTTTTTCTCACAAATTTAATATGCGTTTCCCTAGGTAAATCGTTTTTTTTTGCATAAAGCGAATTAACTCTATATACTTGATCCAGTTCCGATTCGACTTCTTGCTTATCCATATCTAGTATATCAGCTAACGCTTCTGCCACGTTATCAAAAAGACTCTCATTCCTTTCCTCCGGAATATTCATAAGTCTCAAAATATATTCTGCTTTCTCCATCTCTAGTATTGCCAACTTCCTATCTAACTCTGTCTGTTTCGTCTCCACCGCCTGAACCCTGGAGTCTATCACTTTCTGGTTATTTTCTATAGATTTCGTAACTTGAAGCAACTCCATAATTTCACTTTTAGTTTCTTTAGATTGTTTTTCTAATCCTGTCAATTTACCGTCTATTCCCTCTATCTGACCACTTATAGTTTTTTGTACTTGACCCAGTGCTTCCATAAAAGATTGTTGTAACTCCTTCAGAGCATCTTGGGATAATATATTCCCCACAGCTTTGGGCTGACCAGGTGAAAATTTAGTTTTAGGGAGTTGTGACATCTTATTAACTATTCACTTCGTCTCTATCAATTATAGGTTAGTAACAAGTAATAAATGAGCGAAGTAGCCGCACTGCTGTTAACTACACTATTTCCTCACAAAAATAAAAATACATACGAAAGGAACTAGACCAAGTCAAATCACAACAATATAAATTAGAATAGGCTTACAGTCAGCCACAGGGATCGCTTGATTCACTTTACATCTATTCTAACATAAATTGGTTCACATCACCATTCATCCCCATTCTATTCATTAGTAACAAGTGTTAGCTCAAAGTAGAACAAAAACAAAACAATAGACCAAATATACCAAAGTAAAACAAATATGGAAACAAGCAAGATAAAGAATATATTGTCAATCCCTTTTACTTTTCCCTCCTTTCTCTCCTTTCTCTCCTCTCTTCTTCTTTTCTTCTCTTCTTCTTATCTTCCCTTCTTCTTCTCTTGTCTTCCCTTCTCCTTTTC
This sequence comes from Heteronotia binoei, assembly GCF_032191835.1. Taxonomy (NCBI): domain Eukaryota; kingdom Metazoa; phylum Chordata; class Lepidosauria; order Squamata; family Gekkonidae; genus Heteronotia; species Heteronotia binoei. The sequence goes on from NC_083227.1 coordinate 156,534,119, forward strand.
TCTTGAAAGATTCCCTTCAGTGCTCTTCTATAATCCCGTGTAGCTTCCCTTGGTCTTTGTAATAAACATCAATAATCGTCAATCAACAAAGTTTCTTCCGCCCCAAGTCTGATCTCCTTAAAGTCCTGCATCAAGTTCACCTTCTAACCGCCAGCAGGGGTCGCTTTCCTTCCTTGTATCTCCTTTTGCCTTCCCTAGGGTTGCAGCCTTCTCCTAACACCAGCTTCAGCCTCTTCTTTCACCCCCACGAAATGAGCGCTGTCTTAACAGAACTAAGGCGCTAATAGGAGCAGGCTCTTAAGCCGTAGAACAGTCACGGAGACCAAAATAAATAAACAGTCACGAATACCAAAACAAATAAACAGCGACGGTAGAAGCCTTCAGTAGCGGTCTCATCAAAATGACGTCGGAGAGCAACCTTTTAGGCGTCGGCGCTCCACTCTTGGGGCGTCGCCCCACCGTCCCGCTCTTCAACGCTTCGCATCTTATTTCAGATTTTTCCTATCCTCTCAGCGCCTCTCCCCACACATTCATACAGTCTTAACCAGTTCAGCAGGGGAAATTACCAGCTCGGGAGAACCACCAAAGCCTCTTTCCCTCCTACCCCAGCGTCTACATTCACCCGCTGTCCGGCAGGCTGGAGCTGAGTCGTCTTCAGACGTCGCTGGCTCGGGACAAAGGTAATGAAAGCAACCGCGCCGCGCCGTCGGTCGCCTCTCGGCACCTTTTGTGCATATACTCCTCTACTGGGCATATGCGAGCTTTTTAGCCCCCCTTTTCGCCTTTGTCCGGCTTTGTCTCCGAGAGCTCCTCAGAAACGCCGCCGCCTCGCTCCGCCAGGAACCGGAAACCATCAACTCTTCAATGTATTTCTAATTTCTTTTTTAGAAGCAGTTATCATGTCTCTCACCCCTTTCATCATCCTGGCTTCCATTGCTTCTAATTGCTCTTGCATTTTCTCCATTGAGGCAGTCCTTGCACGGGTTAACTTATGCTCTGACATTTAAAAAAACACCAAAAATTTTTACCTCTCCAAATGAAATTTAAACTATCAGGTTTGATAGAGTAAGGCTTGCCCTTTTCAATAAGCCTAATTTTGCCATCCTCAGAGCCTCCTGGGCTCAGATATTAATTTTTAAAGTTTTTATTTCTTCCAAAATGGTGGTCGTGACTTTCTGCTTCCCTTTAAAAAAAAATTTCCTTCAAAAGGCTTCTAAAACAATTATCAGCGATAATGTCCAATTGTATTTACCTTATAGTTGTCACCTCTGTCAGCTTCACCAATTTTTAATGTCCCAAACACTTTAAAAACTTGGCCGCCGATGTTTTTTTATGATATTATAGTCCTAGAGTAGGCTAGCTGCTTCATGTTGTTTGTTGATCAGTCTCCTGGGGACATTTTTCATACATCTTTTGGAAAAAGGATTCCCAAACACTGGCCGTAATAACAGAATCTAATGGAGAAGATTCCATAAATGAATGTTTAGAAGTCAATTTCCAAAATAGTTTGGAATTTTTGTCTTTGGCTGCCTGAATCAGTATTTCCCATGTTTTCATTTCATCTGCTTTCCTTTTTTTAGCCACAATTGCTTTGTAGGATGTCTTTGCATTCAAATAGGATTGGAAGAGGGCTGGACTTTCTGCATCAGAGGCGATTTTATTGGCATGGAGTGCAGAAATACAAAATCTTTTGGCATCTTGACAATCTTGATCAAACCATTTCTTGGAAGGGCATCTCAGTTTCTTATTTTTTGATTTCATGTTTTGAAGGAATAGAGGCTTTAACCTTTGAACAAGATCATTGAAAGGAATCAGGGGATTGTCGCCCTCTGAACAACCAATAATAGCTTCTCTGTTTGCCATGCATTCCTCTTTGATTAGGAATCCCTTTAATTTCTGTTCTAACTGGGACGTCCATTTTGCACGACATCCTATTTGTTCTGTTGGTAAGATCAGCGTCCCAATCTGTCAATTCACGTGACTTTTAGGTGGTAAAAGATTAAGACATAGATAGATGGGGAAATGATCACTTTCTAAGGCAGGTAGGACCTGGAGACTTCTCACAAATGGAAGTGTATTTCTGGAGACAAGAAAGTAGTCTATAATACTACACCTCTTTCCCATCAAAAATGTAAAACTGCCTGGAAAGTCTCCATTAGTAGACCCATTCAAAATATGAAGACTAGCCCTTCCTGCTATCCCAACAAGGCATATGCTGGCATAGTTTGCTTTGCCGTCTTTTGAGTGATGCTGGTAGTGGGTGTGGGTTTGAGCATCCTCTGTCGTTATTATGGAGTCTTTATAAAAGTCAAAGAGGAACTGGTCACTTGGACCGATCCTTGCATTAAGATCTCCCCAACCATAACCTTGTCTGCCACATTGTCTGTAATAAGATCTTGTAGATATTGTTCTAGATCTGTCCACAGACAGAGAGTTCATTAATACGCTGTGGCCAATTACCACTGATGGACCTTTGATCCATATATTTATCCAATCCCCTCTTGAAGCTGTTTATGCTTGTAGCTGCCACCATCTCCTGTAGCAGTGAATTCCATGTGTCCATCACCGTTCGGGTGAAGTACTTCATTTTATTTGTTCTAACCTGAGTGTCCATACTGTGTAAGCTTTCCCACACATGCAGATCCTAAATTCTGGCTCCACAGATCTTTTCATTTATAGACATAGACTAGTTTGGTATCCTCCCCACACAAAAGGAAAGGAGATGATTGATTAGTTTTTAACTGTATTGACCTAACAAAGAATATAGAGCAGAACTCCAGAGGAAAAGATGGTTTCAAAAATGCAGAAAGACATTTAAAGCAGCGTTGTGTAGTCAAAATATGAAGACCATTCTTATAAGGCTATTATAAATAGTTCGAATGTAAAAACATGATAGCAGTTTACTCAAGGCTATTCCAAAATCCAGGGGCAATGTTTACTCACAAAATTCCTAGTGTCCAATTCGATTTAAATTACCCAAATGTCTTCTACCCTTGGCTACTCTATGAGAACCCACCCAGAGTAAGGCCAATGGTTCAAGTATATCCCAGATGGGATTGGGAAGATTAGAGGGTAGGGAGGAGTGGGAAGTGGACTTACACGAGGAGGAAGATGGTAAGGACACAGGGCGCTAGGAAGATGTGCAAGTGTGACAGTGGTATTGAGGTAAAGAGAGCTGAAGCGATGGAGTGATGGAGAATGGGCATGGTGGCAATACAGGGAGCTGAAAACAGAATGGAGTAAGTTAGGACATGTTCTGTCTATCCTCAACAGTAGGTTCAAAATGTAAATTAAAGGACAAAGTCAATTAGGAGCCGATGATTGACTGTAAAAGTACCGGAGTAACTAGAAAAGCATATCTTTGGGACCTGGATTGGCATTCCTCTGAGCCATGTATTTTGTATGTCTACTGTTCTGCTGTTTTGGTTTAAAACTCCAAGCATGTCTATAGGATGTGAGTCACTCTTTCAATCTTGTAGGGGACTAATTCTTTGCTAATAAACGAATCAGAGATGGAAAGGCTGGGAAGTATTGATGCAACTGTGTGCATTCTGCAACTCGATTTTATCTGTACTGTCTCAGAACTTGCATCTGGGAACATATTCTGAAAATGTAAAAAACATCATGGATGACTAGTAGGCACATGCGCAAACTGGCAAATTTTACTGAGAAAATGTTTGCTCATAAGTGCTCGTATTATGGGTGTGTGCTTTCAGGACTGCCTAAATATGAGGACAAATGAATGCCACAACATATCGCTTTGTGGCATAAACATCTTTTGATTCGTGGTCATTCAATTTAGAGTGCTTTTCTACTTTGTATAAACGATAAATACGTGTAATATTCAGAACATCCAAAGGGATATGCTCTTTGGGAAACTTAAGACTCTGTATTCTAGGATTTTAAAACATTTGTGGCTGCCCTGTCTTCTGAAGCTCTGTCTAGCCATTCTTTGGCAAAGGATCTTATTTCCCAAGAAGCCACACCTCACTTACATGATCATTCACTGCTGTGCTGCCGTCATATAATCTAAATAACGCTGGATTTGCTTGGATGCCTCAGTCCCACTAGAGAAATGCAAAAAACAACTCTAAGACCTTTAGCACGGTTTTATTCAAGGTATGAGCTTTTTGCCTTGCTATACTCTCTCTCTCTCTCTCTCATCAACAAAGCCCAGTGGGCCTCGTCAGTGCTGCGTGCAGGGCATTTTTTGAGCAGGAACGCACAGGAACGCCGTTCCGGCTGGCTCAGTGTCAGGGGGTGTTGCCTAATATGCAAATTAGTTCCTGCTGGGCTTTTTCTACAACCCCCCCCCCCCGGCTGTGTGCAAAGTAAGAACCCGAGATTATATCCCCACAGCGTGTAAAGCACAAGAGATTCCTTGTCGGACATTCCTGGTACGGTTCAGCTCTGTGTTTTGGATAAAAAAGCAACAGGCCAGTTCCTCTGTGGAATTTCAGTTTAATCACAAATTATTATACTGAGATTATTAGAACATGTAAGCATTCTAGATCCTGACCCGGATAGCCCAGGTTAACCAGATCTTGGAAGCTAAGCAGTGTCAGTTCTGGCTAGTATTTGGATGGGAGGCTTCCAAGGAATATCGGGGTGTGTGATGTGGAGGCAAATCACCTCTGATCATCAATCATCTCCCCTATACGGGCACCATAAGTCAGCAGTGACTTGATGGCACTTTCCAACACCAGCACCAAGCATTTGAGGTTGAAGGGGAGAATCAGTACACAGATGTCACACCTGGCTGTCTAACGCAATGCCCTAGCAAATGTGAAACCTGGCAAAAAGGGATCACTGGAGAATTTCATAAGAACATAAGAACATAAGAGAAGCCATGTTGGATCAGGCCAACGGCCCATCAAGTCCAACACTCTGTGTCACACAGTGGCAAAAAATGTTATATACACACATACACTGTGGCTAATAGCCACTGATGGACCTCTGCTCCATATTTTTAGCTAAACCCCTCTTGAAGGTGGCTATGCTTGTGGCCGCCACCACCTCCTGTGGCAGTGAATTCCACATGTTAATCACCCTTTGGGTGAAGAAGGACTTCCTTTTATCCGTTTTAACCTGTCTGCTCAGCAATTTCATCGAATGCCCACGAGTTCTTGTATTGTGAGAAAGGGAGAAAAGTACTTCTTTCTCTACTTTCTCTAATTTCCTCTGGTCTGACATCCAGGATGACTCCTGAACCTGCCCACTTGCACAAATTCTCTACCATTTTGACAAGTATTAACCATAACCTGGAAAAACGATCTGCTTTTCTTAGATCAAGCAATTGATTCCCCACTAGTTGCTTCTTGACCACATTTTTACTAGCAGCTCCCTCCAATTTCCCGATGTTGTGTATGTGGACTGTTATGTATTACTAGCGTTCCCGCCTGCCTCACTAGAGCCTGTGGGACTGAGCTTGGGGACTCAGGGCAGTAGGATCCAAATCCCTGCTCCAAACATGGGCCCCCTGCTGGTTTGAAGGTAGGATCCTGGTGAGCGAGCCCCGGCAACTGCCACCACGCCACAGCCCACAGCATCCAGCTCCGCACATCGAATCGCCACTGCAGCATGACATAGCTACCGCTCCAGGAATGCTGCCCGAGTTCAACGCAGCCCATCCCGAGCTGTGGGAATCGTGGGTCAAACGACTCAAATATTACCTTGTGGCCAGAAGATCAGAAATCAGGAGGAGGACCAGGAGATGAAAAAGGCCATTCTGCTGAGTACCTGAGACATCACCACCCTGAGGCTAGCTGAGAGCCTGACCGTGCCAGCCACACTGAATCATCCTCCTACGAGCGGATCATCATGGCGCTGACTGGCCACTTCGCTCCCCAGCAGACCCACCTGACCCGACGGCTGCAATTCCTCGACAGGCATCAGCAGCTGAACAAGTCTGCAGCTGACTACCTCACTTATTTACACGAACTTAGGGTGAAAGTGGAGGATGCTGCCCATTTGGAAAGAGACCCTGCTCGAAAAATTCATGCATGGCCTCCCTGATGGGAAAACCCACCAGAAGATTCTTAAATCCATAGATCAAGCAATCAGAGAGCAATCTGACTCTTGAAAAGACCCTCAAGATAGCCATGGCAGCAGAAGAGTCAGGTAAGGGCAAAAGCCGCCGTTCCAAAGCCAGCGCTCACCAGCTTCCACCCCCGGCAGCATCAGATGACTCAGATGGTGACTACACTCTCAAGCTGCACTGAGCTGCCCTGTGATGCCAGCCTCCACGTGCATCGGAGCCAGCGACATCCAAGGTCTTCGCCAGCTGCAGGGAGCCCCACAAACGGAGATCATGCAAATTTAGGGACACCATCTGTCACCTGTGTGGGAAGACGGGCCACCTGGCATGGGTCTGCCATTCCAAGTTGTCCTGCTGCACAGCCCAATGACAAAATGGCCGACGTCCACCAGCCAGGTATGCCAGTTATCAATGCTTTCACCGGACAAGCTAAAAACGACTGTGTTCATAGAGAGTGCTCCTTGTAGGCTGGAGATAAACTCAGGGGCTACCTTTATGGTAATCTTGGCTAAGACTCTTAAACAACTGTGCCCCAAGGGGGGACCCTGTTTGCACCCCTCACTGATAGTTGTACGGGACTTTAAGAAACAGGAGATTGCTGTGCATGGGGTCGGATTTCTCAGGGTCAAATACGGGCTGTACAAGGGAACCCTGCCACTGCTAGTCATTGCAGGAAACCTCACGAGCTTACTGGGCCAGTCATGGTTCGGTCCGCTGGGGATCCGTGTGTTGGGCATCCACCAGGCCCCCTCAGGCATGGACTTCTAGCAGGTATGTGCGGAGTTTCCATCCATTTTGGATGGGTCTCTGGGAACTTACACTGGACCCGTGTCCCTACAGCTCAACCCAGCAGTGCAGCCACTAAGGCTCAAGGCCAGACGCCTCTCCTTTGCCTTAAAACCAAAAACTGAGGAGCTAAACTGCTTCGTGGAGCAAGGAGTCTTACAGCCGGTGGCCAACACACAGCGGGAGACTCCCATTATAACCCCCGTGAAACCCAATGGGAGTGTCCACATCTGCGTGGACTATAAATGCACCATCAATAAGGCCCTGCAGGACCATGCCTATCTGGTCCCTGTAGTCAGCCATGTCTTGACCTCCCTGGCCAGGGTCAAAATTTGTGGAAAACTGGACTTGGCCCAGGCCTACCAACAGCTCCCCATGGACAACACCACAGGGGAAGCGCAGACCATTGTCATGATAGGAGCGCTTTCAGGGTCAAGCATCTACAGTTTGGAGCAGTGTAGACCTGGGGATTTTTCAGAACCTAATGGACTCTCTTTTAAAAGGCATCCCTGGGGTCCAGCTGTTCTTTGATGATGTGCTGATCACTACCGCCAGCGAGGAAGAGTTCGCCTTCTGCATCCGCGACATGCTCCAATACTTCAATTAGGCTGGGCTGAAGGTAAAGCATGAAGAGTGCTTCCTGGGGGTCCTGCATATAGATTTTTTGGGCTACACAATGGACGCTAGCGGGATACACCCGGCCCATGACAAGATCAGGGCCATCTGCGAGGCCCTGACACCCACAAATAAGGCCGAACTGCAAGCCTTCCTCGGCCTTCTGAATTTCTATCACACATTCTTCCCCCACAAGGCTGTGGTTGCTGAGCCCCTCCACAGACTGTTGGACAAGTGGATGTCTTGGGTCTGGGGCTGCCAGTTTGGTGTAGTGGTTAAGTGTGCGGACTCTTATTTGGGAGAACCGGGTTTGATTCCCCACTCCTCCACTTGCACCTGCTGGAATGGCCTTGGGTCAGCCATAGTTATCACAGAGCTCGTCCTTGAAAGGGCAGCTGCTGTGAGAGCCCTCTCAGACCCACCCACCTCACAGAGTGTTTGTTGAGGGGGAGGAAGATAAAGGAGATTGTGAGCCGCTCTGAGACTCTTGAGTTGAGGGCAAAATATAAATCCAATTTCTTCTTCTTCCAGGCTGTCAAGGACTTCCAACAGCTTGCTGGCTCATTTTGATGAGTGGTTGCCCATCGTCCTGGCTTGTGATGCCTCCCCTTACGTAGTCGGTGCTGTCCTGGCTCACCTGCTACCGGAAGGCCACGAGGTCCTGGTGGCCTATTACTCCAGGACCCTCCAAAAGCCAGAGCACAACTACGTGCAGATAGATAAGGAGGATCTGGTCATAGTCGCAAGAGTCAATAAATTCTATGACTACCTCTATGGCCAGCCCTTCACTATCCTTATGGACCACAAGCTGCTGCTGGGCCTCTTCACTCCCAACCACCAGAAGCCCATTTTTCTGGCTGGATACCAGTACTCTCTCCAGTGCCAGCTGTTGCCTTTGGGGGATCCTGATCCTGCTTCAGCGCACCAGATCCTGCTTTTCCCTGCTGCCCTGCTCCAATCATGGGCCCCCTGCTGGTTTGAATGATCCAATGGCATCCTAGCGCTTTGAAGTGTATACAGTTGGCCCCATTGGCCCAGTTCCTCAGTCTTAGAGTCCAGCCATTACCATGCTGTGTACGTAATAAAAGAGCTATGATCACAACAACAGCATCTCCTCCTTGCATTGAACCCTCTATATTAAAGCCTTGCAGCTTCCAAACCTCCAAAAACACCAGAGCAGGAAGCTGTGAGGGAATAGGAGGGAGCCATGGATCAAAATGCACCTGTGCAGCAACTGATGAGAAATTGATTGGTTGATACAAGAAAGAAGACGCCTGGGGCAGAGCAACTGCTAGTGGGAAAGCAGTCAGAATCTGAGAACATTTGAGTGATAGGCTGTTCAAATGAAAGTCTGTGGAGAGCATCAGTTAAGAAATGACAATTGGGAACTTGCAGTCAGGGCCGGCTCCCCTGCTAGGCAAACTAGGTGGTTGCCTAGGGCACCAGCAGGGCAGGGGCGGCAAAATCGGCCTCCCCCCCCCCGCAACCTTGCCTCCACCGCACCTTCTCCTCCTCCCTCCCTTTCCCACAGCATGTTAATTTCAAAGCCGGAACTGGCTCTAGTGCCGTGTTCCGTCTAGCTAAAGCCCCCTCCCGCCTCCTTCTCCTCCCTCCCTTCCCCACTGCATGTTAATTTCAAAGCCCTTTCCCCAGCGATCGGAAAATCCACGCTGCGGGGCCACACTCCCAGTCTGTTAGGAGCAGCGTCCTGAAAGGACGGTCCCGCGACTGCTGATTCCTCCCCTCCCCACTTCCTGGATCGAGAGGAGTCAGCTCAGCAGCCACAGGACTACCCTTTCAAGATGCTGCTACTGACAGACTGGGAGTGTGGCCCCACGGCACGGTTTTTCCGATCGCTGGTGGGGGGCTTTGAAATTAACATGGAGTGGGGAAGGGAGGGAGAAGAAGGAGGCGGGAGGAGGCTTTAGATAGCCGGAATGCGGCACTAGAGCCCATTCTGACTTTGAAATTAACATGCTGTGGGGAAGGGAGGAAGGAGGCGCGGGGGGGAGGGGACTGCAGAGTGGGGACGGCGCCAGGCAGCGAGTCGGCCTAGGGCGCCATGGGGTGTCGGGCTGCCTCTGCTTGCAGTTGAAAAAGAGAGAGTTTAGCAATGACTGTGGACTGGGAAGGAGGCAAAGGAGGAGTGAATGGATCAATGAGGATCCCTATTTAAGCCAAAAAAGGGAAATTGCTTCTAGTTAAGAGAAGTGATCCCTGCCCAGTGAAAAGGGAGATAGCCCTTGAAGCAGGAGTGATCCTTGGGGACTTGGCTTATGTTTCTGCCTTCCAGCCTTCAGAAACCTATGCTTCAGTTTATATGCAGAAACTGAGAAGAAACCTTGTTCCCCGTTGGTGGTGATTTCATCAAGGAATCCCTCTTAAGCCTCCAGGTTTCCCCCCGAATGCTGTTTTTGTTTTTTGTTTTTTTTTTAAGAAAAACACTACTGTTTTTAAAACAACAGGGGATGGTCATTAAAATGGATGTTCAGGGAACAGCTGTGATAATGACAATCTGATTTAGGAATAGTATTTTGAGTTAAATGCTTTTAGCGCACCTGTGGTTGTAAATTGGTGAGAAATAGGGGGATGAGACAGGATGCGTGTGTGTTTGTGCTTGTGCAAAGAAAGTTTTGGGGGTTTTTACTATAAAATGTCTTGTCAAACATCTGCTCTGTTGTGTTGTGTATCGGTGCGTGTGTGTGTGCAGAGTGAGAAATAGAGATATGTACAATAGTGAGCTCCGGTAAGAAAGTGAGCCACGCACCTGCAACTAGTGTTAAAACAGTGTATTTGCAAGCTATATACAAAGTAACTTGTGCAGTGACAAACATAGATCTCAGTGACAAAGCGCTCCGCCAGCATCCACCTCTCAAGTGAGAGAACTGTACACAGGCAATGCAGTCCTTATATATGCACATCAGCCAATCAAGGCAGTCCATAATCTTGCTGACTCCAGCAGGTACTTTCCCTTCTTCCTTATCCAGCCAGAACCGGCTTGCTGACAAGGCCACTCTGACCTGACCTGTCAGATAGATCTCCTGCTGGCATGTTGCTCCTGTCAGGCTGTGTAAAGGAGGACTCCATATACACCGACATTGTGTTGGTTAGTCCTTACTGTAACTAGGGCTGTCAACCTCCAGATGGTAGCTGGAGATCTCTATTGCTACTGATCTCCAGGTGACTGAGATTAGTTCACCTGGAGAAATTGGCTGCTTTGGAAGGTGGATTCTGTGGCTTCATTGCCCCTCAAAGTCCCTCCCCTTCTCAAACCCCATCCTCTTTAAGCTCTACTCCAAAATCCCTAGGTATTTCCCAGAGCAGGCAACCCTAACTGTAACGCACATATTCTAATACACATAGGCCGTTTTCGCACTCACGTTTTACTGGCGCCACGACCCTCCTGACGCCGGCGAATCTGCATGGATTTCGCACCAGAAGCGCCGGCGCTCCCAGAAGCGCCGGCTACTTCCGTCGCTAAGCCAGCGCAAACGGAAATCGCAAAGATGCAGGAAAACGTTTGCGCTGGCTTAGCGACGGAAGTAGCCGGCGCTTCTGGGAGCGCCGGCGCTTCTGGTGCGAAATCCATGCAGATTCGCCGGCGTCAGGAGGGTCGTGGCGCCAGTAAAACGTGAGTGCAAAAACACCCATAGTCTCATACACATATTCTAAACAGAAGTTAACAAATTGCTCTCAATAACTGCCCTCTAATGTAGCAACTCTTTATTTGTTTCCAGATAGTGCTTTTTCACTGAAGGTGCAGACAGTCAAATAGTTTCTGATTCCTTTGGAAATAGTAATCTCACATGTGGTATGCTAAGCATGCTTTAAAAAGATGTGTAATATAATAAATCCAGTCTTGTTTCTATTCTTTGAAACTGACAGGAAAACAAGCACTTAAATCAACTGAACACATTTGTATTCATGTCTTCGGAAAAGCTTCAAATAAAATCAGCGGCATAAGTATATTTCTACATCTGATAAATGTTGTTTTGAAGAGACTATTTCCAGTAAAATCTTATCACTTTTGCTATTTATGGTGAAATGTTCCACACAGAGGTATTTTTCCTCACACTGACATTGTTAGCAGGCGGCTCAAGGGAAGCAGCGTCCTCTTTCCTGACCTTAGATATCACTTTGGAAGTATTTTTAACGGCAAAGCAGTAAGAATACTTTGCATTTCCATAGTAGTCATCACCTCATTCAGAATAATAGTGGGAAAGTTACTCAGATTACATAAACTCATGACAGACGTCTGTTCCTGAGAATGTGAGCCAAGAATTAGTTGGATGTGAAATTCTTTATGGTATTATTATTTTAGATGCCACCCAGAACACCGAAAGGATTCGTTTATAATTTTTTTTTCTGTTTCCCTGTGAATCTGACAATATGTCCTTTTGAACATGCAGTTTTCTCTCATGAAAACAAACAGCTATGGATAACAGAAGCTGTTTCAGCAGGGCCAACTGATCCATTAGGCACAGTGCCTAGGAGCTACAGTGGTTTTAGGGGCCCACAAAAAGTCATAATGTGGCCCAGTGTTTCAGGATATGCGTTTGCTAAAATAGGGGTGTTTTCAAATAATTTCAGAACTAGAATCTGCTCTCTTTAAAAAAAAAAAAAAAGTTGATTTATTTAATATTGGAAAGATTTTCCTACATCACTGACAATTCAATGATGGCAGAAAGTGGAGCCTCGAGGTACAGAATTGGCCATCATTTTATTTATTTATAAATTAAATTTATGGATTGCTCAGTTCCTGAGTTCACAGGGCTCTGGGTGATGTACAACTGTAAATAAAACGCAATATAAATACCATTAAGCCATAATAATAATACAATCTTAATACAATCTTAAAAACAGTTCCCAGATGGTGTCCATGAATCACATTTTAAACCAGTTCTGGACTGTGTTGCCACCTTGCAGGTAGCGCAGGGAGGAGGCCAAGAGAAAAGAAAAGAAGGGGGAAAAGGAGATGGGTGCCAGCCATGATAAAACCTGTCACTGTCCTCAATCAAAAGCCTGGCAGAACATCTCTGCCTTCCAGGCCCTGCAAAATTGCCTTAAGTTCTGCAGGGCCCTCACGTTATTTGGCAGACAGTTCCACCAGGTTGGAGCCAAGGCCAGAAAGCACTGACTCTGGTTGAGGACAGCCGGATGTCTTTGGGGACAGGAAAAACCAGCAGATTGTTCTCAGCAAAGCTTAATGCTCTTCAGGGGACATACCAGAGGAGGCAGTCCCAAAGACACACGGGTCCCTGACCACTCATGGCCTTAAAGGTCAACACAAAAACGTTGAACTTGACTTGATACTCCACTGGAAGTCAGTGTAGTTGGTGCAGCACACTGGAGGTGACCATTACATGGATTACTCTGGCTAGATCAGGGCATGACAGGATAAGGGCTAGTTGCTGTGCTTGGTGGAGATGGAAGAATGCCACCCAGGCAACATTATGACCTGGGCCTCCATGGATAAGGAGGTATCCAGGACCATGCCCAAATCCTGATGGTTTGCACCAGTGTCAATGGCGCCCCATCAAGAGTGGGAAGTTTGTGCCCAAACCTTCAAGTCCTTCCCCCCAGCCACAGAACCTTCATCTTTGTTGGATTCAGTCTCAGCCAGTGTTGTGGGCGGTCAACAGTGATTCTGATGCTCAACCAGTTGATGCTGTTAACACCTCTGTCAGCGACTCCAAGTTGGCAGAGATGGCAGAAGCAGATCCTAATGCACCAGTTGCTGAGAACAGCATGTGCTCTAGCCCCACAAGCACCAAGGCCACAATGGAGACAACCTGGAGAACCCAAGATCCAGGGGAGACTCCTCAGGCTGCCTCACCTCCCGTTTCCCCAGATGCAGGGAATGCAAGAGCAGCGAGTGTGCTGGGAACTTCTTGTGAGGAGGCTGATTGTGTGCCTCGCCACCTGGCATTTACCAAATCAGGAGGAACACCTGGGTTTGATGGGACAAATGGATGGCTCTCTCATAAGCTTAATGAGACCCAGACCCAGGTGGCTTAGATGTGGGAGCATCTCGTCACCATTCTGCAGGTGCTGTGGCCACCACTTGATCCTGTTTTCCCCTGCCACTCCTTGACACCCAAACCTGTTCGACCACAGTTCTTGGACCTGCTCATACCTTGTTCTTTGGACTCTCATCTGGCTTCCCTTGTACATGACTCTTGGACTCAACTCTCAACAAGATGATTCTGATTAGTTGTTCTACCTCATCGCCTTGGTTTCTGCTGCCTGAGGCTGCCCTAATCCAGGACAGTTGGCTCTTTTTTAACCATCCCACCATGGCCTCCAACCCCTTGGTCAAATTATGCAGGGTGGTATCTGGGTAGCCATCCATTTGCTCTCTCAATTACCATACCCAGAAATGACTGGACTGTAATTGGAAGGATTGGTAGGATATAGGAATGGTTTTTTCAAGAGCGGTACCACCACAGCCTCTTTCAAGACCCTCTGGAAAGACTCCTGTTTCCAGGGACAGATTGATAATATCAATTAGTGGGCCCCATATCTTCTCATTGCTGACTTTCACCAGTCACGAGGAACACAGATATAAGAGGCATGTTGTTGGCCTAACAGCACCCAGAATCCTGTCAACATCAGCAAGCCAAAGCTGTCAAAAACGGAATCCAAAGGTGGCCAAGAGGCCTCTGGTTCACATACAGTATCAACAATTGCAGGTAATGTTGTGGTGAAGTGACAAAACTTTGACTATGAAAAAGCTCACATCTAACAGCCAAATCACTAATTTTAAATTCTCATTCATTCATGCAGTGATGCCCCACCCAGGGTCAGGAGTCAGATTCCCACATCTAACCCCTTACAGCTCAGGGCAGAACCTCCATCTTTGATGGATTCAGCTTCAGACTCTGCTGCAACCAACAAGCCACAACCTTCAACTAGGTGACTGGGGCTGTGTCCGGCTGGCTGTCCATTAATGGGTACAGCTGGGTGTTATCAGTGTATTGATGGCACCCAAGCCCAAACTTCCACATCAGCTGGGCAAGAGGGTAAGAACATAAGAGAAGCCATGATGGATCAGGCCAATAGCCGATCCAGTCCAACATTCTGTGTCACATAAGAACATAAGAGAAGCCATGTTGGATCAGGCCAATGGCCATCCAGTCCAACACTCTGTGTCACACAGTGGCCAAAAAATTTATATATATATACATACACACACACACACACACACACATTGTGGCTAATAGCCACTGATGGACCTCTGCTCCATATTTTTATCTAACCCCCTCTTGAAGCTGGCTATACTTGTAGCTGCTACCACCTCCTGTGGCAGTGAATTCCACACATTAATCACCCTTTGGGTGAAGAAGTAGCTCCTTTTATTCATTCTAACCCGACTGCTCAGCAATTTCATTGAATGCCCACCAGTTCTTGTATTGTGAGAAAGGGAGAAAAGTACTTCTTTCTCTATCTTCTCCATCCCATGCATAATCTTGTAAACCTCTATCATATCACCCCGCAGTCTATGTTTCTCCAAGCTAAAGAGCCCCAAGCGTTTTAACCTTTCTTCATAGGGAAAGTGTTCCAAACCTTTAATCATTCTAGTTGCCCTTTTCTGCACTTTTTCCAATGCTATAATATCCTTTTTGAGGTGAGGTGACCAGAATTGCACACAGTATTCCAAATGAGACTGCACCATCGATTTATACAGGGGCATTATGATACTGGCTGATTTGTTTTCAATTCCCTTCCTAATAATTCCCAGCATGGCATTGGCCTTTTTTATTGCAAACGCACACTGTCTTGACATTTTCAGTGAGTTATCTACCATGACCCCAAGATCTCTCTCTTGGTCAGTCTCTGCCAGTTCACACCCCATATAGATAACAAATAACATCAGTGAGAGAATCGATCCCTGAGGGACCCCGCAATCCAACAGAAAACATGGGAAGACCCTCTCCCTTAGCACCACTCTCTGTCTCCAACCTTGAAGAAAGGAGGAGAGCCATTGTATGGCATTTTAATCCCTCAGACAGACGGGTCAAAAGACTGTGGTCAACCGTGTCGAATGCTGCTGTCAAATCAAGAAGCAGCAGCAGCACTGACCTGCCTCAATCCAGCTGCCTCCAGAGGCCATCTGTAAGGGCAACCAGTGCTTTGGTGAAAGCCAATCTGGAAGGGATCCAAGATGGAACCCTGTATTCTGGAAAACATGTGTGAATCTTCTTTCTTTTATTTGCCAATATGTGCTGAAGTAGCTTAAACTTCTGCTCCCATTGCTGTAAATCTTGCAACCTATAGAGTGTGGAATCAATTACAATAGGAGCTCTTAATTCAAGTTCACTCACGTTGTTGATGGTAATTAAAGTATAAGGTTGGTCCTGGTTAATATTTGAATGGGAGACCACCAAAGAAGTGCAGGGTCACCCTGACATGGATAGCCCAGGCAAGCCTGATTGTGTCAGATCTCGGAAGCTAAGCAGGGTTGACTCTGGTTAGTACTTGGATGGGAGACTTCTTTGAAATACCCAGTTGGGAGGACAGGGACAGGCTTTATTCAGTCGCCTCTCTACATATCCTTCCGGCCGGGAGTAAGGGTCAGTCACCACCAGTTGCCATGTCTGCTAGTTGCCCATACGGACACACAAAATACCACCCCCAAAAGAAGTCCAGGGTCACAAAGCAGAGACAGGCGATGGCAAACCACCCTTGAGCATCTCTTGCCGGCTGTACATCAGCTGTGACTAGAAAGCACTTTCCACCACAAATATATGACAAGACACAGACAAGAGTGGGTTGTGCAGTCATCCTCTTAAGTCAACCATCAGCCTTCAAGGTTTACAGATTCCCTTCAGGTAACTTGGAAATCAGCCATCACTTTAACAAATGCATTGGCCAGCACTGATTAGGGACCTTCCGGCACAGTTGTTCTATGACTGAAGAAAGAGGGACTATATGTAGTTTGCTTACTTTGTATTTTGCTTCCATTGCCATTTCATGCCATCTGGGCAAAGTCAGATCATTGCTGCTCGTTTTCACAGCTGTGGTTCCTGAGGAAATGTATTCAGATGAGTGTAACTTTATGTAAGGTTGCGGCGGGGGTGGGGGAGGGGAGCTGGCATTGCCTGAATAGAATGGACACCTGAGATCTTTTCTCCCTCAATCCCATGTCCTTTTTGCCCATAATTAAAAGTCAGAGTGTAAATCAGGGCCCCAAACTATGGGAAAATCAGGCATGGTTAAGTAAAAACCACTATTGACTGACCAAAAAAAATTACTAAAGCACTTTTTCTCTCAAAAGATCATAAAAAAAAAAAAATCTGCATTCAGAGAAGCATCCAGAAAATGGCAAAAATGGCAGGCAATAACTGCAAAGCAAAGACATTGTACTACAATTGCACTTGCAAACTCTGTCTCTTTTAAGATCAAATATTCAAAATGATATATCAGTCCTCCTCCAGTCGTTAACAAACCAATTAGAAGAAATTAAAAATTCCCTGTCCCAGACTGAAAGAACAGCAGACTGTGCATAACAACACAAACTGAAATTAGAGATCTCCATCATAAAGTGGAAATAATGAATGAAAAAAATCCTGCAATTGGAAGCCACAATAAAACAAAATAACCTCAAATTTCAAAGGATTAAGGAGAAATCAGAAGGCATTACTCAGTTGTTGTCTTGTATGGCAAACTGGCTTGTGACAGAACTAAAACTCGGGGAGGGGACTGCCCCAACAATCATGGTATTTGGAATCATTAAGAAGGGTTAAACAGAAAGGGCCAAGACATATTGTTATAACTTTCATTGTTCAAAGAAAAAAAAATTCAGCTGAAGCAGAACCGAAGTCATTTTATGCATCAAAATGATCAGATCTGTGTCTTTCAGGATCTTCCATATGAAGCTATACTTAAACAGAGAGAACTGAAACCTACTAAACGTTTGACTTTGTCAAATAATCAGATATAAATGGGTATTCCCATGCAAAATTCAAGTATTCCAGAATGGAAAATCCTTTGTATATGGGATGAAGATAGTGGATTTCAGCTCCTTCAAGCATTAAATTTATGTGCAATAGAAGAGCAACTTGACAAGACTGAATAAATGTAAAAGGACATTTTCTACCAAGCAAGGTACCAATCTGTCCAACACTGTGACTGCAATAGGGACGATGTGAAATAATCGGGTTATCGATATATCTAACATGGCCCCTCTGTGCAGATATCTAAATCTGCAGATCGGGGGCACTTGGAAGGAAAAGAGATTCTTCTGCACACTTGGTCTGCAGAAAAATCTTAAATCTTTTTTAAAAAGTATACGAGGATACTTAAATCCTCACAAAAGTAAAATAGCTTTCTCTGTGTATGCTCAGAGAACACGTTTACCAAGACCAAGCTGCCACTACCGTGGAAAGAACCATCCCTGCTCCCTTTGGAAGTACGGCTTCAAAAACCATCCCTGCTGCTGCCATGGCTGCCAGCAAAGAAGAGTCCTGTCCTCTCCAAGATGATTATGCCAGGGCCCGCTGGCAACCAAGGCTGTGGCTCTCCAAACCAGTGCTAACATGCAACAAACTGCTGGAGCTGTGAAGGATACTGCCCCAGAAAGAACCATCCCTGCCGCCATAGCAAGAACCGACTCTACCTCCGCTTGGACTGCCTGGCAAGGTCCATCCCCTCCAGGGCTGCCGGTGACAGACAGGATGGCAGGTCCAGGACTTCAAAGGCCAGTGCCGGGAAAATGTGTCTGGTTGCAGAAGAATGGTGGCCGGCTTCATGGGAACCTATGGAGCCCATCCTGGCTACCCCAAGGGATACAGGTTGGAACTCCTGGGGTCCCAAAGCAGGAGCCTTCCAAAGGCTTAGTGCAGGAATGAGGAAGAAGGGAAAATATTGAGAGAGTAAAGGGGTGGAGAAAGGAAGAAGAGAGAGATGAAGAAGGGGTGGTAGGAGAAGGGAATAAGCGAAGCTGGAGGAATAGGATGATTGTCAGAGAAGGTAAGGGGAAGAAACAGAGTGAAGGAAAGCTGGAAGATAAGGGGAGGGGAGAAGAAAGAGGGAGAAGTTTATTAAATATGGGAGGAAGCAAAGGAAGGGGAAGGGAAAATGGGTGAATGAATACCAAGGATGCAGGGGTAGTTGAGACAGAGGGAAAAGGAAAGGAAGTTGAGATAGGAAGAAAGGGGAGAAAAAAATTGGGGGTAGGTTATCAAAAAAGGGGTAGATTGACAGAGAGGCATTGGGGGCAAAGGAGATGGGGGTAGACTGATATATAAGGGAAAGGGGAAAAAAGTAAGATTGATAGAGAGAGATAAAGAGGAGGAATCAAAAAGGGGGAAGAGATTCACCCTCTCTGCATGTTTCTTGCAAGTTCTTGTTTTATCTATTTTGTACCTTTTACAGATTTTGAGAAAATCCTTAAAATACCAAATGAGACTAAATGGGGTTTAATTACCGAAATTTATACAATACATAGATGTTACTAGTAAAAAATAAAATTAATACCAGAAACTGTAGCAAACAGAATGTGATCTGGAACTGATGGATGAACAATGGTCCACAGTACGGAACTCCTCAGTCTTCACATCTCCAACAATATCCACTAAACATCAGTTCTTCAAAATACTGAATCATTCATATATCACACCTCTGAGACTTCGCATATTAATTCCTCCTATAGTTGCTGGAAACAGTGTGGAGAAAATGGATCATGTGATCATCGCTGGTGGCAATGCAAAACCACAAGATAATTTAGAAAAAGACAATTTAGAAAAATTTCAAAAGATAACTGGTTATGTTTATACCTTTAAACCCTGTAATTTTATTTCTGAATTACTAGGCAGATTCATTGATACCTCAAATCAGGAAAGACTTAATCTCAACTCTTTTAGTAGCAGCCAAAATGGCCGTTGCATCTAAATGGCATGAAAAATCCGGACCTTCAATCCCATTATGATATAATAAACTCTGGGATCAATACATAAATAACTTACCCTCTTAATCAGAAACCTATCCCAGATCTTCTAACATGGTTGAAAAATGGTTTCCTTTACTGGAGTATATGGCAAATCACAACATCATCCTAAATTCTTTGAAGTTGTCATCTTTCTAATGGTTTCATATGTTATATATTAACATTTTTACATGTAATTTTAGATGTAGTCCCATATCTTTTCCTCCCTGTTACTCTTAGCTGGATAAGATATTATAGAATTTGCTTTATGGCTATATTTCAGTATGTATTTTAATGAAAATCTGATGTTATTCTTCATGTATGTCATTTACTAATGTTAAAAATGTTCTAATGTTTGATCAATGTTTAAATTTATTTGTCTGTTGATTATTGTATAATTTTAATAATTTTTTTTTGGGGGGGGGGAGGCTGTGCCCACCTACAGAAGAGGCGATTTCTACCATTTTGTGTTTCACAGTGTTTTGGAAGTTCCTCCAGGAACAACATTGTGGGGGAGATAAGTGGACTAGGATTGCTATACCATCACTAGGGGCAGAGGATCCCTTGCCCCCAGTGGGCACTTCCTTGACACTGCTCAGCTGGCTGGTGTGTGTGTGTGTGGAATGCCCTCAGCATGGAGAGCCAGTTTGGTGTAGTGGTTAAGTGTGCAGACTCTTATCTGGGAGAACCGGGTTTGATTCCCCACTCCTCCACTTGCAGCTGCTGGAATGGCCTTGGGTCAGCCATAGCTCTGGCAGAGGTTGTCCTTGAAAGGGCAGCTGCTGTGAGAGCCCTCTCCAGCCCCACCCACCTCACAGGGTGTCTGTTGTGGGGGAGGGAGATAAAGGAGATTGTGAGCCGCTCTGAGACTCTTGAGGGGAGGGCGGAATATAAATCCAATGTCTTCTTCTTCTTCTTCATTCTGATGCATTGATGTCACTCCCCTTGCACCTAGAAGTGATGTCACTGTGTTATTACATTGCCAGCGAGCACCCCCCCCCCCACCGGTAAGTCCCCTTTGCTGGTTGCCAAGTACTGTCTGGTAACCCTACAGTGTGCTGTACTGTCTGTTGGTTGGGGGAGAGCAAGGATGTTGTGTTCCTCTGATAGTAGTGGGTTTTTTGTGTGTCTGATGAATTGTTAACATTAAAATAAACCAAGGGAATAAAACAGCATAAAACATTCAGCAGTCCACAAGGATATTCATAAAATGTTTCTTAAACTATAAGCGCAGCATTAGAAAGTGCGAAAAGGATGGGATCCCATCAGTTAACAGCCTGGGTTCAAAAGATATTTTGGCTTGTTTTCTTGCTTTGAGGCTTAACAGACAATAAGGTAAGAAAATGTGTGTACCTCAAGTGGGAAGCCAATCGAAAGGGAAGGTGCCCTCGTCTAGTTCTACCTAGCACTGTAGGTGGCAGGAGGAGAGAACTCATAAGGCAATGAACCAATATGCACAGAGTTGTCCTTTTCCATCAGGATAATTCGTTGGTGGGAATGCCAAGAAAGTTAGCATTTAAACGAATGCAGCAGTCAGAGTACAAATAGGCACAAATTCCCCACCCAAAGCAAAGTCTAGATTATGCTATGCTGAATAAGTGAACTGAAAAGGGAAGCAAGCAGTTAGTTAAGATAACAATAGCTCACCAGCATCTACCAGTACTGTAAGTTGTAGGTGTAAATTACTGTAAATGGAAGGGGCTGTGACCTAATAGGTTCTGTGCACATTGCACGCAGAAGGCTCCAGGTTAATCAACACCAACTCTGTGGCTGCTTCCACACAGGGTTTTGTTCCCAAATGGAGAGCAGCATGTCCCCCCCCACACCATTAAATGAAGGTTACACATGGCTCTGACTGCAGGCCTCAGATTCAGTGGGAGCTCACAGGAGCACAGCTCCTGAACCTCTCTGAGAGTTCCACCTCCCCTTCTGAGAGTTCCACCTCCTTGTCCACTGAATAGTATGTGCAGCTGCATAGCAAACCTTGGATGAGCTCCACCACCTGTTTTTCTACAAAATGACCGCTGGCTCTGAGCATGACTCATGGGCATCCTGGGGCTTTCCCCTTTGATCTGGATGAAAGGGGGAACTGTTGGGTGGCTGTGAGTAGAACATCATGTGGACATTCCACCTCTAGCCAACACAAGGAGGATGCAGGGCTGCGCTCTACATTTTTCTCTCCCTCTTTTTGATCCCGTTTGGCTCTCTTTTCCCAGGGGAGCCACATGGTTTAGCTTGGATTTATTTAAAATATTTGATACCACTTTTCTACCTAATCAGGGTCTCCAAAGTGCATCAAAATGGGGTGGGGGGTGCGGAGAGTTGCCTGGCCAGAGGGTGTCCAGTGCAACTGTGTGACAATGCAATGGCAGAAAAACGGGAGAAGTGGGGCAGCAACAGCAGTCCATGGAAAAGGCGCAGGATTAGGGTTGCCAAGTCCAATTAAAGAAAAATCTGGGGACTTTGGGGGTGGAGCCAGGAGACTTTGGGGGTGGAGCCAGGAGACATTGGGGGTGGAGCCAAGAACAAGGATGTGACAAGCATAATTGAACTCCAAGGGAGTTCTTGCCATCACATTTAAAGAGACAGCACACCTTTTAAAATGCCTTTCTTCCATAGGAAATAATTAAGGATAGGGGCACCATATTTTGGGGCTCATAGAATTGGACCCTCTGGTCCAATCGTTTTGAAACTTGGGGGGTATTTTGGGGAGAGGCACTAGATGGGGGGAGGGCCTCAAAACTAGGGAATCCCCTGCCCCCTGCCTCTCACACACACACACTTACCAGATCTTCCTCCGGACAACTCTACTTCCTGTGAAAACGAAAGCAAAAGAAAGGGAGGGGCCGTTCTCAGAAGCCCTTTCTGCTTCCTGCCCAGCCTTAAAGGGGCAGACATTTTGCAAATGGCTCAGGAGCTCTACAACATGAAGCCTAAAGGTATGTTCCCCCCCCTCCACCCCCCACCCCCGCTTTCAGAGTTTTGAAGAGCGGGAGATGAGGCTGCGAACCCAGAAGTCTCCTGCCAGAGCGGGAGGTTTGGGAAGCCTACGCAGGATGTGTATATGCCATTCCCATTCTGGCCTGTTTCCCTGCCATTTGTTGCTGCAGCCCCAGAAGGGGCAATTCTTCATACCCGCATGTGGAAGCAGCCTCAGCTGCCAGTCGCAATAGACAACAGTGGACTATACGGATTAATAATAGATTAATAATGGGGACCCAGAGAAAAAAGATAGATGAATACTTACAGAAAATAAAAATTGAGCCTTTAACTGAAAATATGAGAAAAATTTTGAATGACCCAATCGAAAAAATAGAAATTGAAGCAGCAATTAATGTGATGAAGAATGATAAAGCTCCCGGGCCAGACGGTTATACAGCTAAATATTTTAAAATTTTCAAAGATGAATTAATACCAAAATTACAGAAGCTGATGAATGTAATAAGAGCTAAAGGGAAGGTACCAAATACATGGAAGGAAGCTGTTATTTCTTTGATACCTAAAGAAGAAAGAGACGTCACAAATGTGAAAAATTATAGACCAATTTCACTTTTGAACAATGATTATAAAATATTTACAAGAATTCTGGCGGAACGACTTAAGCAATATCTGATAAATTTTATAAAGGAGGACCAAGCTGGTTTTCTCCCCAAAAGACAAATAAGAGACAATATTAGAACTGTTGTAAATATTGTAGAATACTATGAAAGACATCCAGAAAAGGAAGTAGCACTATTCTTTGCGGATGCAGAAAAAGCATTTGACAATTTAAATTGGGACTTCATGTTTGCAGTGATGGAAAAAATGGAGCTTGGAGAAAGTTTTATAAGAATGATAAAGGCAATATATTTTGAACAAAGGGCAAGGTTGTGCATCAATGCAGATCTTACAGACGAAATGAAAATTAGTAAAGGTACTAGACAAGGCTGCCCGCTTTCGCCATTGTTGTTCATAATGACTCTTGAAATTTTACTGATGCAGATCCAAGATGAAAAAGATTTAGAAGGACTACAAATAAAAGGGTATACCTATAAATACAGAGCATTTGCGGATGATATAATGTTTATAAATGAAAATCCCTTACAAGCTACACCGTTGTTGCTAACGAGAATACAAGAGTTTGGGGAGTTGGCGGGACTTTACATAAACAAAGAAAAATCAAAAATTTTATGTAAGAATATGCAGAAAAATAGACAACAAGAACTACAAAGACTAACGGGTTGTGAAGTTACCTCTAAGGTAAAATACCTAGGGGTAGAGATAACAATGAAAAATATTGATCTGTTTAGGAACAACTATGAAAAGCTCTGGCGCAAAATAGAAGAAGATATGCTAAAGTGGAACAAGCTCAATTTGTCATTGTTGGGCAGAATAGCTGTAGTAAAAATGAATATCTTACCAAGGATTATGTATTTGTTTCAAACTATCCCCATTGTGAAAGATGCTAAGCAATTTGATAAATGGAGAAGAAAAATCTCGGAATTTGTGTGGGCCGGGAGGAAACCTAGAATTAAAATGAAAGTCCTGATAGATGCAAAAGAGAGAGGTGGGTTTCAATTACCAGATTTGAAACTGTATCATGAAGCAATTTGTTTAGTATGGTTGAAAGAATGGATAACGTTATTAAATAAAAAACTTCTAGTGTTAGAAGGCCATGGGAAAAAATTCGGCTGGCATGCCTACTTGTATTATGGGAAAAAGAAGATGGACGGTCTTTTCTCTCACCATTATATAAGGAGCAACTTACTAAATGTGTGGATAAAGTACAAGAAATATGGCGATGAGAGAAGACCTCTGTGGATAGTGCCGGCTGAAGTGATAAAGTTAACGGCCAAAACAGTTAAGGAAAAACAACTATCATACAACCAACTACTAAAAATACAAAGTGGGAAAATAGAAATGAAAACTGCAGAAGAATTGAATTATAAATATGATTGGTTTCAAATGCAACAAATAAAAAGCTTGATGGAGAATGATATCAAAGCTGAAGGAATAAGGAAAGAGCAAACAGAAATGGAAAGAGTTCTGCTTGGAGATAATGAGAAATTAATTTCAAAAGTGTATAAATTACTTTTACAATGGACTACAGAAGATGAAGTAGTGAAATCTCAAATGATAAAATGGGCAATTAATGTAAATAAAGAAATAAAAATGGAATCTTGGGAACATTTGTGGAAAAACTCTATGAAACTCGCAACATGTCATAGTATTAAAGAGAACTGTTTTAAGATGATGTATAGATGGTACATGACTCCAAAAAAATTAGCAAAGATGAACAATAAGATGCCAGATAGGTGTTGGAAATGTAAAAAGCATGAAGGCTCTTTCTACCATATGTGGTGGACTTGTGAAAGAGCTAAAATGTTTTGGCAGATGATTCAACAAGAGATATCTAAGATCCTAGGATATGAATTTAAAAAAGAAGCAGAGACATTTTTGCTGGGATTACAAATGGAGAATTTTCCAAAAGAAGATAGAACTTTAATATGGTACTTGCTCTCAGCTGCTAGGACATTGTATGCGCAGTTGTGGAAGCAAGAAAAAATATCAGAAAAATGGGACTGGACTTTAAAAGTTATGTCATGGAGTGAAATGGATAAGCTAACAAGAAAATTAAGAGACTGCGATTTAGAACTCTTTAATCGGGAGTGGAAGAAATTCAGAAGATATGTAGAAAAAGAGTGGAAAATAAAAGGACACTGGACAATTTTTGAAGATTAAGACCTTTAAGACAAGAATATAACTTTTGAAGGGTTTTTTTTCCCTCTTTTTTTCTCTTTCTTAATCAATTTTTGTTTTTTCTTGATAGTTAAAGGTACCTTTAATATCTGTTTTCTAAAAAATAACACTGGCGGGGGTCAATAATTGGGGGGTGGGGTGGGAGGAAAGTAAGATGTGGGGTAGAATGATGCTTTCATCTTAAGGCTTTTTTTTTATAAGCTGTAGAAATAGTTCTACTACCATATGTTACTAATAAAATTGTTTATATAGGAAAAATAATGGGGACCCAGAGCGGCTAACAATATTGTTCTCCCATCCTCCATTTTATCCTAACAACAAACACTCTTGTTACGTAGCTTAGGCTGAGACTGAATGGTTCACCCAACATCATCTAGCAAGCTTCCGTGGAAGAGTAAGGACTGGAATCTAGGTCTCTCAGATCTACCGATACTCTAACCCAGGGATGTTAAACTAATTTATTATGAGAGCTGGATCTGACATAAATGAGACCTTGTTGGACCGGGCGGTGTTGGGCCGGGCCATGTGTGTACCTATTTAAGATTAGGGGACAGAGATATAAACTTTTTGAAGGACACAGACAAACACGATTAAATATTTTTTTAAAAAACATTTCTTAAAACATTAGCACTTGTTGATCTTAAAGGTGCTTTCTTTGTATTTCTCCCATGGGATCCAGGGAACTGGGCAAAGGAAGCTCTGGCTCTTTCCCTCCCTCCCCAGGGGACCAGGAGGGGGAGGAGCCTCAACCAATGGAGCAAATGGAGGTTTTGCTCTGTAGCTCCTGTGCAATTAAGCAAGCCTTGCAAAGCAAGCTGAGATGCAGAAGGAAGCAAGAGAGAGAGATAAGGAAGCAGACAAGAGTCAGTTGCTCGGAGGCTTGATAGGAGCCCTCCAGGGGCCTCATACGGCCCCTGGGCTGCATGTTTGACACCCTGCTCTAACTATTACACAAAACTGCTTATATGAAGTAGCTTAGGTTTACTGTTGGAAGGGGCTGCCATATTTGTGCATCTTATTTTTTTGTCTTTATGTCAGCTTGGTGTAGACAACTGTTGTCCAGCTAGTCTTGGGGGAAACAATGGTTGTGAGATCTAGTCTATGATATAAAACTATTGCCACAAAAACAGAATGGCCAAGGGCTGTCTCTTGAAAACCTGAGTGCGTGCGCCAAAGTCAAGTATTACTCAAAGAAGTCATGTGCATACATATTTTTCCTAACCACTCATCACCAGTTGCATTTCACAACAGCAGATCTGTCAGCTGTATGCAAAGAATGGGAAAGATAAGATGTTTGAAAAATGTGTTGGCAAGCCAGGGCAAATTACAAAATACGTGCCTAGCATACAGCAGCTTGCATAAAGATGCTACTCTGTTCCTTTGTTTCCAGAGACAGAGAATGAAATAAAAAGGAATTCTTTCTGCCATCATATTATGGCATTCTTAGTGTATATTCAGTGAATTAATAGTTTAGAAGCAAAGTTTTCATTCTTCTGATACTGGGGGAAACAGTCCTAGGCAAGCTTACTCAAAAGTAAGCCCCATGTTATTCAATGTGGCTTATTCCCAGAACAGCATCTTTAAGACTGCAGCCTAGATGGATTCCTGTACATTAACCCAATTTATTGAAGTGATAATTTAGCAAGTTCACATAAAGTAATAGCTTTCTTTAGAGCTGTAGGATTGTATATTCTTTCTCTTTTCTGATTGCTTGCTATTCTTGGGGAAGGCTAGCTGATTTTGTTCCTAGTCAAAAAGATGTTGTTTCTAGTTAGAAAATCTATTTAAAACTTTTTTTTTGAACTTTGATGGACCTCCCGATTCAAAGCCAACACTTAGTTGCGAGCCAGCAATTTGAGTTCACTTTAGATCTGGAAAAACAAAGAAAAATAAATAGAGGGCACTTAGTGTTCTTATGTAATATCCGTAAGTTTTTGGCAACAAACAGGAGGGAGGCTGCATGGAACGTATTAATATGGCTTGAAAACCGGGTGGACTTCCTTTTTGCTGTTAACCTTTCATAACAGCAGAGATAACCAAAGGTCTAAGCAGCACAGAGCAGTAATAAGTGCTTACCTCTCCAGAGCATTTCCACTCTTGTTTGAGGTTTTCAAAAGAGTTTCTTTTGGCTCAGATTCACTGTTGTCTTGGTGGTATGGAAAGTAGGAAATAACAGACTTTTGAATAAGAGAAATGAGTGATGGAAGATATTACCAAAAAGTGATGTGAGGGTGCTATAAATTCACTGATTCTGCCGATCAGCTCCCGCGTTGTGGGTCAGGAGATGAAGCCCGCAGACAATATATTATCTCTGTTTTCATTTCTTTGCCTATAAGCAATACAATACCATTCACACATGGTATCGGGGCTCCCACATATCAACACAATTCAAATTACAACTGTGCCACAACTAGCAGGGAAAAAAAGCATTTAAGGGAAAATAGCTGTTTCAAGAAAGTGACAAAACACTAAACGTATGCATATGAAAAATTTACTAAAACAAGCCTTAATTCTATGTGGAAAACCTTTTAATGAATAATCTACTTATCTCAAAAGAATAAACTATATGCATAGAGAACTCTTCAACAAAGATTCTATATGAAAAACCCTTACAAAGTTTAAAGAAACACAACACCCAGTCCCAATTCTTAAAGAAACATAGTTCCAAATTCATATATAATCAGAAGCCTTGTCTCAAAGAAATACGTCACAGTCCTTATAATCTTCATTAATTAGGGTTGCCAAGTCCAATTCAAGAAATATCTGGGGACTTTGGGGGTGGAGCCAGGAGACTTTGGGGGTGGAGCCAGGAGAAATTAGGGGTGGAGCCAAGATCAAGGCTGTGACAAGCATAATTGAACTCCAAAGGGAGTTCTGGCCATCACATTTAAAGGGACGGCACACCTTTTCAATTCCTTCCTTCCATAGGAAATAATGGATAGGGGCACCTTCTTTTGGGGCTCATAGAATTGGACCCCCTGGTCCAATCTTTTTGAAACTTTAGAGGTATTTTGGGGAGAGGCATTAGATGCTATACTGAAAATTTGGTGCCTCTACCCCAAAAGACAGCCCCCCGAGAGCCCCAGATACCCGCGGATCAATTCTCCATGATTTTCTATGGGAATAAATCTCCATAGGGAATAACAGAGTTCCCAGCAGACATTTCCCCCCCCTCCCCCCGCTTTCTGATGACCCTGAAGTGGGGGGAGGGTCTCCAAACCAGGGGATCCCCTGCCCCCACCTGGGGATTGGCAACCCTATCATTAATAGCTGTATAACTATCCAACATGCAATATATGTTTCAAAAACACACAAACAGTGTGGTGAAGTTGTAAAGAAACAAGAAACATTCATGGTTCAACAGGAGATCAACTCCCTTTCCAAAGGTAAACAGTGATGTTCCAGAAACAATTCTCTTGCCACTAGGGTTGCCAAGTCCAATTAAAGAAAAATCTGGGGACTTTGGGGGTGGAGCCAGGAGACTTTGGGGGTGGAGCCAAGAACAAGGATGTGACAAGCATAATTGAACTCCAAGGGAGTTCTTGCCATCACATTTAAAGAGACAGCACACCTTTTAAAATGCCTTTCTTCCATAGGAAATAATTAAGGATAGGGGCACCATATTTTGGGGCTCATAGAATTGGACCCTCTGGTCCAATCGTTTTGAAACTTGGGGGGTATTTTGGGGAGAGTCACTAGATGCTATACTAAAAATCTGGTGCCTCTACCTCAAAAAATAGCCCCCCCCAGAGCCCCCAATACCCACGGATCAATTTCCTATTATTCCCTATGGGAATCGTTCTCCATAGGGAATAATAGAGTGCCTAGTAGACATTTCCCTCCCCCCCCACGCTTTCTAAAGGGGGGGGGAGGGCCTCCAAACTAGGGAATCCCTCTCACACACACACACTTACCAGATCTTCCTCCGGACAACTCTACTTTCTGTGAAAACGAAAGCAAAAGAAAGGGAGCGGCCGTTCTCAGAAGCCCTTTCTGCTTCCTGCTTCCTGCCCAGCCTTAGAGGGGCAGACATTTTGCAAACGGCTCAGGAGCTCTACAACATGAAGCCTAAAGGTATGTCCCCCCCCCTCCACCCCCCACCCCCGCTTCCAGAGTTTTGAAGAGCGGGAGATGAGACTGCGAACCTAGAAGTCTCCCGCCAGAGCGGGAGGTTTGGGAAGCCTACTTGCCACTCATGTTTTGGCTTGTGGAGCTGCTAGCTTGAGAGTGGCCATTTTGCCTTAAAAAAGCCTCTTCAGGAGGCAGAACCTGGAACTGTGTTTCCAAATCCAAATTCACCTATATACTGGGAAAAAGTTTATGCCAAAAAGTCGTCAAAATCGTACCTGCTTATATAAACAGTATAAAGTACATGCTGTAATATCATACTCACGCTCTTTCATTGCACATATTGAGCATAAGACCAAAGTTCATTCCCTTAGGTACTGCATGTCCTCATAATTGCACATAAAAGCGTAGGAACCTTCATTGAAAACAGCGGGAAACTCCAGTCACAGTACAATTTCAAGGAGACATGACCTAAATCCTGTCGCATACAAACTTTGCATTACAATACAAAATTATAATGCAGACACGTCATCATAAAAAAAACATGAATGGTCTATACTAGAATTAGGGCCAGAGGGGGACAGAGTGATTAACTTGAATGTCCAGTATGATTCTTCTAGCAAAAATGCCCTTCAAACATCAGCATCATTGCACTCTCTACTCTCATGTTTATAAATAACAATTTAAAATCCTCTGCATTGTGGTTCATGCTGACAAAATGGCTGACCAGAGGAGCGTCAAGAGTTGCAGAATCCTGGTTCTGACAGAACACATGGTGCGGGCAATGTATAACACTTGACAGGAACATAAGATGCAATGAACCATGTTATGTGTTTTGCAGTCTGAGAAACATCTTAACTGCGGTAGTGAAATCTTTCAATTGTAAGGACTGCGGACAAACCAAACATGCACCACACCTGTAATGACCTACCGTCTCTGCAGGTCTCACCTTCTTTTTATGTAGGCTTGATCTTACTGCCATATCCTGCACATTCTTGGTCCTCCTAAATCCAGCACATGGGGTCCACTCAAACCCTGTGATCCCTTCTAACAGATGCCACTGACATAGCACAATCCTACAGATGGAATTCAATAGGGGAATATAATTACCGGTAAATGCACATACCACTTTGCCTGTGTTCTAATCCAATCTTCAAACAACGTTGATTTTTCTACAGTATCTGCCTGAAAGATGGCTTTAGATATAACTCATTCAGGATATCCCCTATCCCTAAAGTCCTGCACCACTGTTGTGCATTCCTGCTTATACTCAAAGGATCTATATGAATTTAATTTTATTTGTAGAAATTGACCAAAAGGTAAATTCTCTCTCAACTGGACTGGATGAATTTATCTTTCCTTGAGAGCCAGTTTGGTGTAATGGTTAAGTGCGTGGACTCTTATCTGGGAGAACTGGGTTTGATTCCCCACTCCTCCACTTGCAGCTGCTGGAATGGCCTTGGGTCAGCCATAGCTTTCACAGGAGTTGTCCTTGAAATGGCAGCTTCTGTCAAAGCTCTCTCAGCCCCACCCACCTCACAGGGTGTCTGTTGTGTGTGGGGGAGTAGAGGAGATTGTGACTGCTCTGAGATTCAGAGTATAGGGTGGGATATAAATTCAATATCAAAATCCAATATCATCTAAAGGACAAATAGGTATTCCTGTTGGTTCTTTTTTTTTTTAAAAGGTCTTACTGCTTGACAATTATTACTTTTCCTGAACACCTCTGCACCCAAATATGTGACTGCATTTAATATTTAATATTCCCATCAGCATAATTTATCCATGTAATGAATTACTGTACATGTCCTCCATCAGTCAACACCATGAATAGATCATCAGTGTAACAAAAATACAAAAGAATCTCAATAAAAAAGGATTTGTTTGATAAATGGCATTGTCCTCCAATTCTGCCATAGACAAGTTCACCAAACTATGAATGTACTACCCATGGCAGCCCCATGGATTTGCCAGAAAAAACACTCATCAAATAACTTGTCCAAGGTGCTAAAGCAGAATAAAAGGGAGAGGTGGGGATATCTGTCTAGTATATCTTTATCTTGCCTTTCTTCAAAGGAGCTTATGGTAGCATACATGTTTATCCCTTCTCTATGTTATGAGAATACAGACACAATGAAATGACAAGGGGGGATCTGAGCCCTGAGACACAAAACCACGCTCTTGATCCCATGCCTGTTAACGCAAGCATGAAAGCTCACAGTCAAAATTACCAGCAGTGTTTCATATAATAAAGATTACTAAAAAGTAACTAGAAATCAAGGTGTGTTCTCTGGAATTACAATTCAGGCAAAATTTCGCCAAAAGGCATATATACACTTACATTCTTGACTCGAAGCACAAAGCCCGATTAAACTCCCTTGTGTTTTGTATTATTGTGACATAGCAGCAATTTCACAAAAGACAAAAACATTAATTTTCTATGTGTATCAAATAAATTATTTTAATTTTTTTTTAACTGCCACAACTCCTCTCCAAAGGCAAGTCCTATTTTGCTTCTCATGTCAGTGATACAAGCAGCCAAACCAGCTTTCCTTATACCTCCCACCCCACTGGGTTGGGATACAACCTGGACATCTCTCGGAATTACAAATGACCTCCAGACCACAGAGATCAGTTCATCTAGAGCAGTGGTGTTGAACTCATTTGTTAAGCGGGCCGGATCTGACATAAATGAGACCTCGTTGGGCTGGGCCATGTCGGATTGGGCCAAGCCATGTCGGGCTGCACCATGTGTGTACCTATTTAAGATTAGGTAGCAGAGATATGTCCTTTATACAGAATGTCTGTGTCCTTTATACGGACAAACACAATTAAATATTTTTTTTAAAACTTAAACATGTTTAAAACATTAGCACTTATTGGTCTTAAGCTTATTGGTCTTATTGATTTTAAGCTGCGCCTTGCCAAAGGCTGAGCACATCTCACAGAGGTCTGGGAGGAGCAGAGCAGAGCAGCTCTGATAGCTGAGACAGCTGGAGAAATTGCTGAGAATTTCTGAGTTTTGAAGGACTACATTCTAAGGTTTGTGGGGCTGCCTAAAATTCTAAGGTGTGATAGCTGGGGAACTGCTCTTTGTTTGGTTGACTGCTCTTTGTTTGGTTGACTGCCTTAAGGGTGAAAGAGATTGAGAGTGATTGCTGCTGATTGAGAGTGATTGCTGAGGAGTGCCCTGCTCCACCTCTTTGCATTTTAAGCTGCGCCTTGCCAAAGGCGCGAGCCTTTGGCGCGAGCCGAAGGGCGAGAGCTAAAGGGCTCTTGGCCTGTGGCTCTTCGCCTAGGGGCTCTCTAAGGAGCAGGAACCCAGATCCCTGGCTTCTTTGTTCTCCAAATAAGGTAAGTTCCCAATAAGGTAAGTTTAGGTAAGTTGACCCGCCAGAAGGGGAGCCACTTAAACAGCATTTAAAGAGGACTGTATATTTTAATATATATATATATACAATGAAGATAGAATGCCAGCAGGGGGTTGGGGGCTTTCCAGTGTTTTGCACTGAGTGTCACATGTATGACTATCTGCCCAAAGGACAGAAGTCTTGGGTGTGTGCTCGATGCAAGGAGCTCCTGGTCCTCAGGGAACGAGTTCGTACCCTTGAGGCCGAGGTGACTGCCCTGGAGAAGCAGAGACGGTCAGTTAGGCACTTGGGGAAGACTCTCGGGGGCGTATTAGATGAGCCCCGCTCTGAACGTAGCAGCCCCGTTGCTGCCAGAGAGCGTGAGGGTCGAGAGGGAACAGGGCACCGTGCTGAGGATAAGGGGAATGCGCCCTCAGAAGGGACCTCTTCTTCGGTCGGTGAGCGGGAATCCTTTCGCGCCAAGGAACCATCCCTGAGCAGGGGGAGAGGGGGGGTATTGGTAGTTGGTGATTCGATCATTAGGCAAGTAGACAGCCGGGTGGCGAAACCGCGTACTGACCGTATGGTGACTTGCCTGCCTGGTGCGAAGGTAGCGGACATTACGCGTGTAGTAGATAGACTGATAGACAGTGCTGGGGAGGAGCCTGTGGTCGTGGTGCATGTTGGCACCAACGATGTGGGGAAATGCAGTCGTGAGGTCCTGGAGGAAAAATTTAGGCTGCTAGGCGGGAGACTTAAGGCCAGGACCTCCAAGGTAGCCTTCTCGGAAGTGCTACCTGTTCCACGTGCAGGGCAGGAGAGACAGGCACAAATTAGAAGTCTCAATGTGTGGATGAGACGATGGTGTAAGGAGGAAGGGTTTAAGTTTGTTAGGCACTGGGATGCTTTCTGGAACAAGCGGGAGCTGTACAAAAGAGACGGTCTCCACTTGTCCCCGGATGGAACCAGGCTGCTGGCGCTTAAAATCAAAAAGGTGGCAGAGCAGTTTTTAAACTAAATCTTGGGGGAAAGCCGACAGGAGATGAAATGTCTCTGGTTCGGGAGGACTCGTCTCAAAGAGATGAAGGGTTAGCTGCTATTTTTCTACCGGGTAACGGACCGGAGTTGTCCACTGTGAAGGTGACAAACAATATGGACTGTCTGCCAGTGTCTCGAGGCGGCAGGAGGAAGGTGGCGGGCCTAGCTCGCCTGGGAAATTATAGATGTTTGTATGCAAATGCTAGAAGTGTTCAAAGTAAAATTGGTGAATTGGAATGTTTAGTGCTGGGAGAAAACATAGACATTGTGGGAATTTCAGAAACTTGGTGGAATGAGGAGAATCAGTGGGACACGGTGATTCCTGGATATAAGCTATATCGGAAGGATAGGGAGGGAAGGGTTGGAGGTGGGGTGGCTCTGTATGTCAGAGAGGATATACGGTCCAGTAAGGCTGAGATCAGAGAATTAGATTCACTTTTAGAAATGCTTTGGGTTGAAATAGAGGGCCCAAAAGGAAATTTAACTATGGGAGTTTGTTATCGCCCACCAAATCAAAAGAGAGAGGACGATTATAATATGATGGAAGGCTTAAAGATAGCGGCTAAACGTAAAAACTGTGTTGTAATAGGTGATTTTAACTACCCGCAGATTGATTGGGTCAATATGTGTTCTGGTCGAGAGAAAGAGATTGAGTTTCTTGATGCTCTCAATGACTGTGCTATGGAGCAGATGGTCTCAGAACCTACCAGGGGTGGGGCGATCCTGGATTTGGTCCTAAGTAATGCCCAAGACTTGGTGAGAGATGTAAAAGTGATTGCGCCGCTTGGGAGCAGTGACCATAATGTTATTGATTTCACCGTTTGTATAAATAGGGAGTTGCCCAAAAAGACCACCACAACCACGTTTAACTTTAAAAGGGGTAAATACACTGAGATGAGGAGGCATGTGAGGAAGAAACTGAAAGGAAAGGTACATACGGTCAAAACCCTTGAGAAAGCTTGGACGCTATTTAAAACTATAATCCTAGAAGCTCAGATAAAATACATACCACAAGTTAGGAAAGGCACAAACAGGCATAAGAAAAGGCCTGCGTGGTTAACAAACAAAGTAATGGAAGCTGTAAAAGGTAAGAAGGACTCCTTTAAGCGGTGGAAAACCAGTCCAAGTGAGATTAGTAAAAGGGAACACAGGCTGTGGCAAATCAAATGCAAGACTGTGATCAGGCAGGCAAAAAGGGACTATGAGGAGCATATTGCAAAAAACATAAAGACCAACAATAAAACTTTCTTCAAATATATTAGAAGTAGGAAACCAGCCAGGGAGGCAGTGGGGCCCTTGGATGACCATGGGGTAAAAGGATTACTGAAGGAGGATAGGGAAATGGCTGAAAAGCTAAATGAATTTTTTGCCTCCGTCTTCACTGTAGAAGACGAGAACTTTTTGCCCGCCCCAGAACCACTAATTTTGGAAGGGGTGTTGAAAGACCTGAGTCAGATTGAGGTGACAAATGAGGAGGTCCTACAACTGATAGACAAATTAAAAACTAATAAGTCAACGGGTCCGGATGGCATACATCCGAGAGTTCTGAAGGAACTCAAAGTTGAGCTTGTGGATCTTCTAACAAAAATCTGTAATCTTTCATTGAAATCTGCCTCCATTCCTGAGGACTGGAAGGTAGCAAATGTCACCCCCATCTTTAAAAAAGGTTCCAGAGGAGATCCGGGAAACTACAGGCCAGTCAGTCTGACTTCAATACCGGGAAAGTTGGTAGAAACCATTATCAAGGACAGAATGAGTAGGCACATTGATGAACACGGGTTATTGAGGAAGACTCAGCATGGGTTCTGCAAGGGAAGATCTTGCCTCACTAACCTGTTGCATTTCTTTGAGGGGGTGAACAAACATGTGGACAAAGGAGACCCGATAGATGTTGTTTACCTTGACTTCCAGAAAGCTTTTGATAAAGTTCCTCATCAAAGGCTCCTTAGAAAGCTTGAGAATCATGGAGTAAAAGGACAGGTCCTCTTGTGGATCAAAAACTGGCTGAGTAATAGGAAGCAGAGAGTGAGTATAAATGGGCAGTCTTCGCAGTGGAGGACAGTAAGCAGTGGGGTGCCGCAGGGCTCGGTACTGGGTCCCATGCTTTTTAACTTGTTCATAAATGATTTAGAGTTCGGAGTGAGCAGTGAAGTGGCCAAGTTTGCGGATGACACTAAATTGTTCAGGGTGGTGAGAACCAGAGAGGATTGTGAGGAACTCCAAAGGGATCTGTTGAGGCTGGGTGAGTGGGCGTCAACGTGGCAGATGCGGTTCAATGTGGCCAAGTGCAAAGTAATGCACATTGGGGCTAAGAATCCCAGCTACAAATACAAGTTGATGGGGTGTGAACTGGCAGAGACTGATCAAGAGAGAGATCTTGGGGTCATGATAGATAACTCACTGAAAGTGTCAAGACAGTGTGCGTTTGCAATAAAAAAGGCCAATGCCATGCTGGGAATTATTAGGAAGGGAATTGAAAACAAATCAGCCAGTATCATAATGCCCCTGTATAAATCGATGGTGCGGTCTCATTTGGAGTACTGTGTGCAGTTCTGGTCGCCGCACCTCAAAAAGGATATTATAGCTTTAGAGAAGGTGCAGAGAAGGGCAACTAGAATGATTAAAGGTCTGGAGCACTTTCCCTATGAAGAAAGGTTGAAACGCTTGGGACTCTTTAGCTTGGAGAAACGTCGACTGCGGGGTGACATGATAGAGGTTTACAAGATAATGCATGGAATGGAGAAAGTAGAGAAAGAAGTACTTTTCTCCCTTTCTCACAATACAAGAACTCGTGGGCATTCGATGAAATTGCTGAGCAGACAGGTTAAGACGGATAAAAGGAAGTACTTCTTCACCCAAAGGGTGATTAACATGTGGAATTCACTGCCACAGGAGGTGGTGGCGGCCACAAGTATAGCCACCTTCAAGAGGGGTTTAGATAAAAATATGGAGCACAGGTCCATCAGTGGCTATTAGCCACAGTGTATGGAGCACAGGTCCATCAGTGGCTATTAGCCACAGTGTATGTGTGTATATAACATTTTTTGCCACTGTGTGACACAGAGTGTTGGACTTGATGGGCCGTTGGCCTGATCCAACATGGCTTCTCTTATGTTCTTATGTTCTTATGTTCTTAAAGATGCGTTCTTTGTATTTCTCCCATGGGATCCAGGGAACTGGGCAAAGGAAGCTCTGGCTCTTTCCTTCCTTCCCCAGGGGACAGGGTGGGAGGGGGAGAGCTTCAGCCAATAGAAGGGAGAGATGCTCGGCTCAGTAGCTCTGCTATGCGATTGAGAGAGCCTGGAAAAACAAGCTCTGCCTCTCTTCCTCCCCAAACGAGGAGGCTCAGCCAATTGAGAAAATAGAGGTTTTACTCTGTAGTTCCTGTGCAATTGAGCAAGCCTTGCAAGCTGCTATGCAGAAGGAAGCAAGATATAAGGAGAAGGAAGCAGATGATGGCCATTTGCTCAGGGGCCTGATAGGAACCCTCCCAGGGCCTGATTCGGCCCCCGGACTACTTGTTTAACACCCCTGATCTAGAGAAAATGGCTGCTTTGGAGTGTGAACTCTATGGCTTTATATCCTTCTGAGATCTCTCCTCAAACTCCACCTTCCCTGGGCTTCAAATATCTGGGAATTTCCCACCTTGAGTTGGTAACCCTAGACTCCAGTGTCTAAGGCTAAGTGGAGGCGTTGGTATTTTGTGTGAGGAAAACAATAGTTATAATTTGAAAACCGCACTACATATGTATCCATCATGATCTGATGGAACCCACAAAGTGCATGTACTAATTCATTGTACTTAAAATTGCCAATTCCAGCTTGGAAAGTTCCTGCAGATTGACAGGAGATGCCTGGGAGGATGGAATCTGGAAGGAAGGGAGCTCGGCAAAGATGTGATGTAGGGTTGCCAGCTGTTGGAGGGAGACTGGAGAGTGTGGACATGGGAAGTGTGATGTCATTTCTGGGAGTGACTCCAGAAATTACATCACACTATTGAAGTAACACCCTAGCATTCACCAGAAACTCTGTAGTTTATCATAGAGCAGGCGTGGCTAAACCATGGCTAAACCGTGGCTCAGGAGTCACATGTGGCTCTTGCTTGGAGAACTCTACCTTGAGATAGATAATCCTAATTTATGCTTCAAAGGAACACAAGCCCGCAGGGAGAAGGCCCTGAAAACTACATTTCTGCTCCTACTTGGGTGGCTGGAGAAGGCCCTTGAAAATCTTTCATTAGTGAATTGACCTAGATAGGCCAGTCTGTGGCATATTTGTGTTAAAACTTTCCATTACATTAATGGGAATTATATATAGGCAGATGGACTCGGCTTGTGCACGTGAACTTTGGGAAGCTCTTCAGTAGCGGTCAGATTCCAGTTTTATCCTTTCCCTTTGCTCATGAAGCCCTCCACTCACAGCAGTAAAATGATCTTTTAGCAGCTATGTCAATTGCTCATTTGGAAAAATAGCATTTAGGCAAGTGTAAACACCTTTTAGTCACTTGTAGCCGCATTTGAATGCAGCATTTCAAGGGAGAACTAGGAGAGGGATTGTGACTAGTCATTTTTCTCAACCAAAAGCAATTTAGGAGCTGCTTGTTCGGATCTAGGGTTGTGAGGTCTCACCTGGCTGCTAGTGGGGGGACTGTCCTCAAGTGCGCAAAGTCAACCACAAGTGGCATAATCACACCAGGCATGTTGTGCGGGGGCTCTAGCATTTTGGTAAAAAAAAATCCTATTGTGCCAAAGGAGTTTCTTACCCAAATGCTAGAGCGTGCCTATGCAACATGCCGAGCGCAATTATGTCACTTCCAGATGATGTCGTCGTACTGGGCATGTCAAGCACCAACAGAGCTCTTCGGGGGTCAGGCTCCCCCTGTTGGCCGCTTGTGTGCTGGCAGGTTGGAGGCCCAGAAATTGGGGGAATCCCCGCCCCCCAGCAGGAGGCTGGGAACCCTATTTGGATCCTAGAAGGCAACTCTAGTTTACTGAAGAATTTTGTTGCAGCTCTGCTAATGAAGTCTGGTAGGATCAAGGCAGATTGACCAGGACTTAGCTGTTTGTTATCTGACAGCTCTGCATCGAGTAGTACAAGGCTCTGCATCGAGTAGTACAAGGTTCTGTGGAGAATAGCTCCTCTCACTTTGCCTGCTACTTGTAGGCTAAAGGTAAGTATAGTCATCAAGCTCTCCCACTGAAATCAATGGTACTTAGAAGTGGAGAGTTTTTGTTGGATCATGACTGTTCTGACAAACATGAAGATGGCTGAAGGCACCTAGTGGATCTCCTTATCCCAAGCGTGGATTTGATCAACTTAATAAGCTTTGTTAGGGTCTTTATTAAAGGGACCTTTTTTGTTCTTGGGGTCGTGGTAGATAACTCACTGAAAATGTCAAGACAGTGTGCGATTGCAATAAAAAAAGGCCAACGCCAGGCTGGGAATTATTAGGAAGGGAACTGAAAACAAATCAGCCAGTATCATAATGTCCCTGTATAAATCGATGGTGCGGTCTCATTTGGAGTACTGTGTGCAATTCTGGTCACCGCACCTCAAAAAAGGATATTATAGCACTGGAAAAAGTGCAGAAAAGGGCAATTAGAATGATTACAGGTTTGGAACACTTTCCCTATGAAGAAGGGTTAAAACGCTTGGGGCTCTTTAGCTTGGAGAAACATCAACTGCGGGGTGACATGATAGAGGTTTACAAGATTATGCATGGGATGGAGAAGGTAGAGAAAGAAGTACTTTTCTCCCTTTCTCATAATACAAGAATTTGTGGGCATTCAATGCAATTGCTGAGCAGTCGGGTTAAAACGGATAAAAGGAGGTACTTCTTCACCCAAAGGATGATTAACATGTGGAATTCACTGCCACAGGAGGTGGTGGCAGCTACGATCATAGCCAGCTTCAAGAGGTGGTTAGATAAAAATATGGAGCAGAGGTCCATCAGTGGCTATTAGCCACAGTATGTGTGTGTGTGTGTGTGTGTGTGTGTATATATATATATATATAAATATATATTTTTGGCCATTGTGTGATACAGAGTGTTGGACTGGATGGGCCATTGGCCTGATCCAACATGGCTTCTCTTATGTTCCAAATCTGGAATCTTGATGTTAAAGCATGGGAGGAATTCCCTAGAGAAATGTGTGCCCATGGGATGCATAAGGTCAGTTTGGTCATATAAAACCAGTGAGGACTAGCCCTCCTCATGTCCTTCTCTTTCTGCTCTTCTCTGATTTTGATATTTTTAATGCCTGACGCTCCACCTCTTCTATACCTCTGCATTTTGCTCAAAATTTAGAAGTTGGTGTAATAATCATGTTTGCAGTCCTGCTTAACTGTGCTAACGTACAAATTGGTATTAAGCTGTTGCTTCAACTGAATATTGGAATTTGCCCAGAGCATTTAGAATAGAACTTTGAGAATCTATGCCTTCATCACCAGAAGGGAGATGAACCGCTATCTGAGATAGGGCACAATAAAAAGGACCAAGGCAAAGACGAACAAAAGCAAAATGTGGCCAGTAAAAGCAAGAGGAGGAAATGCAGGAAAAATATCATAACCTAAAATTTTCCCTGTTAGAACTTCAGAAAAACTCACCCACTCACCACCACTATCACCCATCACATTAATTAGGTGACTGGGTTTATACACAGACTATATGCCCAAAAGCACATGATGAATCAGCGTTGCTAATCTTTGTCCTGCTTCTCCAGGGTTTTTTCCCTTCCTCAAGACTTAGATGTGTGCTTTCAATATACTCTCTCATCTCTGGGAATTGTGTGGGAAGATAACTTGCTGAGCAGACAGCAGTTACCGTTTGAAGTTTTAGGCATTCCAGTTAGAAAACACAAGGTAACCAAACAACTATTTCTTTATGCATCAAATGTTCGATTGTCCTAGTGTTTGGGGTGGAGGTCCTTATCTTGTAGCTGGAGTATGCAAAATTTAGAAAACTATAAAACAGAATTATTTAGAGCTGGTATAACAAAGGATAGCTAACTGTAAAACAAAACAAAGCTGTGCGTTGCGCGACAGAAATGGGATTGGGGTTGTGGCATGGAGGTAGTAGGAATACTTCTACCCTCCCTTCCTGTCAGGGCTGGATCTACAGGGGGGACAGAGGGGGTGTTTTGCCCCTGGCGCTGCCAGAGGGAGGGAGGCACCAAATTGGGCGCTTCCCCCCCCCCCAAGGAAGGGGGAAGAAGAAGAAGATATTGGATTTATATCCCGCCCTCCACTCCGAAGAGTCTCAGAGCGGCTCACAATCTCCTTTACCTTCCTCCCCCACAACAGACACCCTGTGAGGTAGATGAAGATATTGGATTTATATCCTGCCCTCCACTCCGAAGAGTCTCAGAGCAGCTCACAATCTCCTTTACCTTCCTCCCCCACAACAGACACCCTGTGAGGTAGATGAAGATATTGGATTTATATCCCGCCCTCCACTCCGAAGAGTCTCAGAGCGGCTCACAATCTCCTTTACCTTCCTCCCCCACAACAGACACCCTGTGAGGTAGATGAAGATATTGGATTTATATCCTGCCCTCCACTCCGAAGAGTCTCAGAGCGGCTCACAATCTCCTTTACCTTCCTCCCCCACAACAGACACCCTGTGAGGTAGATGAAGATATTGGATTTATATCCTGCCCTCCACTCCGAAGAGTCTCAGAGCAGCTCACAATCTCCTTTACCTTCCTCCCCCACAACAGACACCCTGTGAGGTAGATGAAGATATTGGATTTATATCCCGCCCTCCACTCCGAAGAGTCTCAGAGCGGCTCACAATCTCCTTTACCTTCCTCCCCCACAACAGACACCCTGTGAGGTAGATGAAGATATTGGATTTATATCCTGCCCTCCACTCCGAAGAGTCTCAGAGCGGCTCACAATCTCCTTTACCTTCCTCCCCCACAACAGACACCCTGTGAGGTAGATGAAGATATTGGATTTATATCCCGCCCTCCACTCCAAAGAGTCTCAGAGCGGCTCACAATCTCCTTTCCCTTCCTCCCCCACAACAGACACCCTGTGAGGTGGGTGGGGCTGGAGAGGGCTCTCACAGCAGCTGCCCTTTCAAGGACAACCTCTGCCAGAGCTATGGCTGACCCAAGGCCATGCTAGCAGGTGCAAGTGGAGGAGTGGGGAATCAAACCCGGTTCTCCCAGATAAGAGTCCGCACACTTAACCACTACACCAAACCAGATCCCCAGAAAGATCGGCTTCTTTTGCACCGTCACCCGGCCTGCTGGAATTCCTTCCCTTGCCTCATCTGCAGCGATACAGGAATGCAATAATCGCTCCCTCCCGGCTGCTTTTCTTCTCTCCCCTCCCCCTCGCCACCCCAGCCCCTTCCTATTGGTGCCTGGTCGTACACACCTCCCCCGACAGCATAACTGGTTGTGTGTGTTGGGGTGGAAGGGACGGAGGGAAGAATCTTGTGGGCTATCTCCTCCCCCCCCTTCAGAAGTGGTTTCATCTCGCCTCCCCCCCCCCCCCCAAAAAAAACAGCCTCTGCTCTGCATGAAAAAGCCCTTTGCCAGCAGTTTGACAATTGCAGTTCATTCCTGCAGCTCATCAAAGTAAAGCAGGTGAGAAAAAAAAATCCAGGCTGACCATTTGCTGCTACCGAAACAGAGAATAAAAAGAAGAGTTGCTTTCTCTATTCCACCTTTGGACTACAAGTTGGATATACATGTCCTTTTGTGATCCACCTAGATTTGCAAAAACACCATTTGGCAGAGAATTTTATTACCTTACATGGCTATCCAGGCCATATGGCCTAGCCACACTGTTTTATGTGACCATATGACCAGTCAAGTCTGCCAGACTTCTTGTATTTCAGCTCACAATACCTGATCCCCTCATCTGATGAAGTGTGCTTAAGAGAGCGCACGAAAGCTTACGTTCTGAATAAAAATTGGTTGGTCTTGATTCCTGCTTTGTTCTACTGCTTCATACCAACATGGCTGCCCACTTAGATCTATCTATTCCACCTCTGGGATTCTTCCATAGACAAGTCCCGCTCACTCTCTCCAAGACCCCCATCCTGTCCCTCCACCCTTTCCGGACTTGGAGCCAACAAGCCCGAAGGGAAGATCATGGACATGCTGGTATCAAAGAAGTCAGTGATTGACTTGCATTGGAGTAAGTTTTTTAGGGGGAAAGGTCAGTGGTGGGATTCAGCCGGTTCGCACCGGTTCTATAGAACCGGTTGTTGGCCGGGCGTGGGCTGTTAATTTTTATTACTTCAGTCCGGCCGGGCCAAGAAGGCCTCACTCCTCATCCTCTCAGGGTGTTCTTCTCTCACCCGGCCGGGCTCTTCGCTCGTTGGCTGTCGGCCTCCCCCAGGCTAGGAGGCGAACCGCAGCCTTCCTGGGTCCCTTCCCCGCCCCC
Source organism: Heteronotia binoei (assembly GCF_032191835.1). Lineage (NCBI taxonomy): Eukaryota > Metazoa > Chordata > Lepidosauria > Squamata > Gekkonidae > Heteronotia > Heteronotia binoei. The sequence continues at coordinate 156,577,080 of NC_083227.1, forward strand.
CTCTGGATGGACCCACGCGAGGTTCTGTGAGAGGAAAAAGAAGGGGGAAAGAAGGAAAAAACGAGGCGGGCAGGCGCGCTGCGTGGCTCGCCCCGGATAAGGCAAAAGAGACCCGGGCGACCAATCCTCGCCAGGAGAGGGGAAGAGAAAGGGAGGGAGTGAAGAGAGAGAGGAGCAGGGAATGGGAATGCACCTGCGCGCGCACTCGGCCCAACGGCGCGCGCCCGCTTGCCCGCCTGAGAAACACAGAAGGGAGAGTTTGTGTGTGTGTGTGAGAGAGAGAGCGCTTCCCCTCCCACCAACGGCAAGCACTGCCTGGTTTGAGAGGCAGCCAAAGGGAAGGGAGGGGGAAGCAGCCCTCGATCCCGCCTCTGCCTCACGCTACCTACACGCTCCCCGCCTCTGGAATCTGTGCATACGCCATGGCCACTCAGTTTGGCGTGAGGGGAGAGGGAGAAAGAAATTGGCGGGCTTCTCTGCCTCGGTTTTTGGTTCAGCGACAGCGAGGGCTGGTCGGGGGAGGTGTTAGCAATGTTAATATTTTTGTCTTTTTCCTTCCTGTGGTTTTTGTGTGTGTGCACAGACACACGCATTCCCATAGTATATCATTTCCATAATTCCGAGTTACCACTTTTGTTAAAAAAAGGGATCTCTAGAGGACAAAAGTTTTTAAATTAAAAAAAAAATCTGCCCAGGCAGGCATACTCTCTAACTCTTTCTTATCTGTCTTTCATCTATATTCTCTACCTACCAGCTATCTCTATCCACAAAAATGCATTTATTTACTTCACCTTTTCAAGCTAATGATCTTCAAGGTGGCTTTCAAGGCTTCCTCCACCCCCCCCCCTTTTTTAGCAAAAGGAATGGGGATTTTTAAAATGTTATTTCTAGTCCATCTTTCTCACTAGGGCTCTAGGATAGCCGTTCAAGAATAATGAGCCCCCCAAAAATGCTTCTTTTCCTAGACCCAAGCCCTGTCCTGGGCTTGGGGACACACAGTAGGAAATGAAGCAGTGCAATCTCAGGCATATGTTCCAGATCAGCTGTGTTGGTCCAATGGGGGGGGGGAGCATGTTTAAAAGCCATATGATATAATTTTATTATGTGCAACCAGTATGGCACAAAACTGTGCACGCTTATGCTCTCAAGAGCTCTTCGTCAGACTGGAATGTTGTTACCAAAACGGGAGATGGGAGGGGAAAAGTTAACTTCAGGCTGTGTTCTTAATGTTATTAACCTGCTCCTATTGGAACAGTCATTTCACCTTAGGAAGTGCTGGGAAACAGATGGCATCAGGTGGCTTTGATCTTGTATAAAGAAGCCCCTAAGAATAACAGCAGCTTCCATTGTGAAGAGATAGAGAAACTTAATCAAATAGCACTCTGAGGCTGAGATCACAGGACACTAAATAACACACTTCCAATGCACTTTGAAGCTGGGATATTACTGTGTGAACTGGAAACATCCAGTTGGAAAGTGCATTGAGAGTGAATTGAAAGTGCATTATTTAGTGTGTGTGATTGCAGCCTGACACGAAACAGAACAGTTAATAGGGCTGGAGTGACTCTCCATAGAAGTGCAGTGTTCACAGCATCCCTTCTGGAACTGAAAATCCTGCTATCAAGCAGCAAAGGGCTGGGACCAGTGTTCCCTCTAAGCTGAGTTAGCTCACAAATTTTTAGCCAGAAATTTTGCCACAGCCTCACTAACCACCCCCTCAGTATCACTCAATAAATAATAACAGGGTGGCAGAATAGACAAATCTGGAGAAAAAGAAAGCTTGCCAAATAATTCTTTACGGAGGTTATGGTAAAAAGAACAATCAAGCAATATATGCTGGATTGAGTCAGGGGTATTCGCTCCACAGGAGCAAAGTCTGTCAGCTAAAGGGACTCGCTGATATCTCCCTTGTAAAACTTTGGCGGGAAACGCGTTTAGTCTAGCCAACATAAATGCCCTGCGATGACTTGGAGTGGTTAGGTCTGATAGATAATTGGGCATTTTGCCACAAAAAAGCATAAAGACCTAAGGAAGCTGGAGAGCAAATATAAGGGTCAGTTGGCCATAATTTCGTTTCCTCCGATTCCCACAGTCTCAGTTTAATACATCTGAAGATATATGACTCATCAGAAATTGTAGATCCACAGCTTTGTGACACCACCATGGACCAAAAACTTGGTTTTGAACCACGGATCCTCATGGATCCTCATGATTTTTGCTTTGGCCCACCCCAAGTTAACCATCCAATCACATATCGTGTCCATGGGCAGAGGTTGCACTACAGAAATGATATAGCCACGGCTTTGTGGCAGCACCATGGACCAAAAACTTGGTTTTGAACCACGAATCCTCATGGATTCTTATGATTTTTGCTTTGGATCCCCCCAAACTCACTATCCAATCACATATCATCTCCATGGGCAGAGTTTGCACCCCAGAAACCATGGATCCACGATTTCTGTGATGCAAACAATGCCCATGGACATGATATAGGAATTGATGGTGAGCTTCGGGGGATCCAAAGCAAAAATCATGGGGATCCATGAGGATCCGTGGTTCAAAACCAAGTTTTTGCTCTAGGGTACTGCCAAGAAGCCGTGGATCATTGATTTCTGTGGTGCAAACTCTGCCCATGGACATGATATGTGATTGGATGGTGAGCTTGGGGAAATCCAAAGCAAAAATCATGAGGATTCATGAGGATCCATTGTTCAAAATCAAGTTTTTGGTCCATTGTGCTGCCAGGAAACCATGGATCCATGATTTCTGTGGTGCAAACTCTGCCCATGGACATGATATAAGAACTGATGGTGAGCTTGGGGTGAATCCAAAGCAAAAATCATGAGGATCCATGAGGATCTGTGGTTTGGAAACATGTTTTACCACTGTTGTGGCACCACAGATTCGTGGAGGCATGATTTTTTTCTGGTGCTGCCTATAGTCTAAGACAGGATATACAGCATTATGGTGGTTTCATTTCATTTCACCATGAAAATCATATGAATTCATGAGGATTCGTGCTTTGGAACCCTGTTTTTGCACTAGTGAGGTGCCACGAATCCATGGATGCATGATTTTTGTGGTCCTGCCTAAGACAGGATCTACAGAACATAAGAACATAAGAGAAGCCATGTTGGATCAGGCCAGTGGACCATCCAGTCCAACTCTCTGTGTCACACAGTGTCCCCCCCCCAAAAAAGGAGGTTCACAAGTGGGGCTAGAAGCCCTTCCACTTTGCCACCCCCCCCCCCCAAAGCACCAAGAATACAGAGCATCACTGCCCCAGACAGTTCCAATAATATGCTGTGGCTAATAGCCACTGATGGACCTCTGCTCCATATGTTGATCCAATCTCCTCTTGAAGCTGGCTATGCTTGTAGCTGCCACCACCTCCTGCGGCAGTGAATTCCACATGTTAATCACCCTTTGGGTGAAGAAGAACTTCCTTTTATCCGTTCTAACCCGACAGCTCAGCAATTTCATTGAATGCCCACAAGTTCTTGTATTGTGAGAAAGGGAGAAAAGTACTTCTTTCTCTACTTTCTCCATCCCATGCATAATCTTGTAAACCTCTATCATGTCACCCCGCAGTCGACGTTTCTCCAAGCTAAAGAGCCCCAAGCATTTTAACTTTTCTTCATAGGGAAAGTGTTCCAAACCTGTAATCATTCTAGTTGCCCTTTTCTGGACTTTTTCTAATGCTATAATATCCTTTTTGCAATGACCAGAATTGTACACAGTATTCCAAATGAGATCACACCATCGATTTATACAGGGGCATTATGATACTGGCTGATTTGTTTTCAATTCCTTCCTAATAATTCCCAGCATAATAATAGTGGTTTGATTTCATTTCAATGTAAAAATCATATGAATTCATGAAGATCCGTGTAGATCTGACTTTTACCCAGACCCAGTTTTTAGAGTATCCAGTTGAAAACACTTTGCATTTTCGCTTACTTGTCCCTTGCAGTCCTTAGCTCTTCCCCCTTTCTCCCTCTTTGCCAAAATGCAAGCTGTAACCTCAGATGGGGCAGAGACTTGCCTTATGTTAGTCTGCACAGCACCCTATACAGGAACAAACTATGAATATTATTACCAGTTTTCCTTTTTCAAGGTGAGAAGCTCTCTAAATTTTATACTGGCTTGTAAGAAAGTCTCACTGAATTTAATGAAACTAGAGGAGACGGGACCTAAAATTGCAGCTGAGAGTCCTGAACCTTTACTCAGAGGTAAGTTCCGCATAGCTCAGCATTTAATGTCAAGTACGTATGCTTGGGACTGTGGCCTTCTTTGCTGCAGATCCCAAACAGTTTATGCACTTAGGGTGCGGCCAGGTGGACCACTTAAAGCGAGAAGGAAGAGCCTTTTTCTGGACCGGGGCAGAAAATTCCGATGTGGCGGCGTTCACACGAACGGTCGTATAAAGAGTTGGTCCCGTTAGTGAAAAGCAGTTGATCGATCACACGGTTATGGTGATTTCTGAGAGGGGGGGGGTCCATTGAGCATGCGCCCAACTGCTTGGAGCTGGGAAATCAAACATTGCTTCAGCGACAGGGAGGGAAGGGGGAAAGTTTCCGGAATTAACGTTGCCGATCCAAACCAAGGCACTGGCAGGAATTATTTTCCTAGAAATTGGCAGTGACAATGATATTTTGAAATCCTCACATTGAAAAGAAAGGTTTTTTTCCTGTTCTGAAAAGTGGGATGTTTCCCCCCCCCCCTCCGATCCTGTGTTGATTGGAGAAGCAGAAGCGTCTTCTCAGATTCCCGGATGATCTGGCAATGCGATTGTCTGCTGGGTGGGAGGCAGTATCGCGCGTGAGCTGTCCAAACAACAAAAAGCCGATCTTGTGTCACTGTTTTGAAAAAGGGCCGGACTTTATGTACTGTCAAATTAACGCGCCATTCATGCGGAGCAAGTCGGGTTGATAACGACTCCACATTGTTTGACAGATGTGAATGTCTGGATGTCCACTTTAACTCCGCATGGGGGGCGTGGGTGAGTCGCGGTTAATGTTCCGTCTGACCGCACCCTTAGAGATGCAAACAGCCATCAGATTCCTGGAAAGAAATGCTTGCCATGTTGAGAAGGGAAAACCAACCTGGGTTTTTCTCTTACTGTTCAGGTGAAGATCCTGTGAATTTAGGGGGAGATAGTTGTGAGTTTCCTGCATTGTGCAGGGAGTTGGACTAGATGACCCTGGAGGTCCCTTTCAACTCTAGGATTCTATGATTCTAGGTTCCTATCCTTTCGCCACTGCTGCACAACTCTAGCGAAGGGAATTTAAACTTTAAACCCCTTCTCTGGTGTGGCGCTGCAAAGGGGCGCACAAAGTTAGTTTTGGCTAGGGCTCAAAACACCCTAGGACCATCCCTGCTGAGGCTTCCCGTCCCCATACAAACACTCAATAAGGTGTTTAAATGGAGTGTCTGTGTCAGGCTGCCCACGGGTCCCTTCATTTTTTGAGTGGGGGCGCCAATTTTTGGTTTTGCCCCCCCCTCAAAAAAAATGTAGATCTGGGCCTGCTTCCTGTATTGTTTTCCTAACCAGAAATTCTCTTTGAGATGCTTTGGCGGGGGGAGGTGTCCAAGCAGGGAAATGTCATGGGGCAAGTAGTGCTACCATCCCTCCCACAATGCTGTGGTACTGCTTCTTCCGCTTGTGGCTGTGCTTTGTACCTAAACTTGCACATCTGGCGAAGTACTTTGGCCCTTAAGCGCTCTTAGAACAAGCTATGTGGAAAATCAGAATAATATTACCGTGTTCAGAAGAGAAATAGGCAGAATGCGCTTTTCAGTCCCAAGATACTTTAACTGAATATGCTCTCTTTGCATTGCTGTTTCTGTTGCTGAGATATAACAGCCTGGATCTCCCTCCACCCACCCATCCCTTCTTCAGTAAATACATCCTTGCGTTGTTTACTTCATCACATAGTCTCTAGTTGTTGCATGTATTGTACTCTCTCTGGTGTTTGTTTAGAATAGCTTTCCTGTCTGCCAGCACATCCTAACGGTTTAATTCTATGGAAGAGAGACAGGATATAAAGAATGTGTTATCCAACAGGGCCTCGCCTGCGGCTAGCTTTTGTATTAACTACTAAAACAAAGGACTATTTCATATGCAGTGCAAAGGTAATCACAATTCTAGGATTTCCCAACATCAAACAAGACGTTTACGCTGCTTAAACAATGTATTCCATCCAAAATAAATATAGCTCTTTCTTGGAGATGCGGAGAACAAGGTGAGTAAGCCACACCAGAATGTATTGGAGGATCCATTCAACAACTGCCATTAAGTACATTCCAGTTAGGGCTTATCAAACTTGCATGCCCTCCAGCCGCATTTCTCCCATAGCGCACACAAGTTGCTAGTTCGCTAACAGAACAGAGCACAGTCTACACATTAATGCAGGGCAGCGGGAGGATGCAATTGCTGTTGAGCAGCAGTCATTCTGCTATTTTATTTCTTTCTTGATTTAAAATCCTTACATCCCATCTTTCTGCCAGATCAGGGTCACCTAGGCAGCTAGCAATTAGACCCAGAGTAGTAAATATATGTTGTAAAAAGAGATAAGATCACAGCTAAAATACCTATATAAAACTGAAAACAGCAAATTAAAATATAATGCAGGACAGAACAATTAGGCGGTGGGGGGGGGGGAACCTTCACCCATTGGTGGAAGACTGTGTTAGATGGGGACAGATTCATGCCCTTGGGGAGGGACTGCTGTAATTTTGATGCCATAGCCAAGAAGGCCCTGTTTCAGGTTGTCCATCATCTAGCCTCTGAAAGCAGGGGGCAACGAATGCAGGGTCTCTGGTCACCCTACTGCGGATGAGGTGGATGGTGTCTAGAAACAGGACATTTTAATTTGTGGCACTACAACTTTGGAATACCCTCCCCTTGGATGCTAGCTACAGCTGAATTCATTAAGTTTAAAGGAAGGATGGTGGCTCAGTGGTAGAGCATCTGCTTGGGAAGCAGAAGGTCCCAGATTCAATCCCCAGCATCTCCAAAAAAGGGTCCAGGCAAATAGGTGTGAAAAACCTCAGCTTGAGACCCTAGAGAGCTGCTGCCAGTCTGAGGAGACAATACTGACTTTGATGGACCGAGGGTCTGATTCAGTATAAGGCAGCTTCATATGTAGGAGGGACGGTGGCTCAGTGGTAGAGCATCTGCTTGGGAAGCAGAAGGTCCCAGGTTCAATCCCCGGCATCTCCAAAAAAGGGTCCAGGTAAATAGGTGTGAAAAACCTCAGCTTGAGACCCTGGAGAAAGAGCCGCTGCGAATCTGAGAAGACAATACTGACTTTGATGGACCAAAGGTCTGATTCAGTATAAGGCAGCTTCATATCTTCATAAAGCGCAGGGTGAAAACCTGCTTACTTTCTCATGCTTTTAAGTAGCAAGCATTTTTGTTTCCTTGCATCTGATGCTGATAATATATCGAATATTGAGTCATGGCTACTATCGGATACAATGATCGTGTCAGCCTCTCAGGGGCAAAATTCATAGGCGTGATAATCAAATATAAGAGAAATAATACTGAGAAAGGTATTTTAAAATAATTTTTGAACAGCCATATAAGCAGTCCTAGACAGACACACACTCACACCACATTTAATCTGTTCCTGTTTGTCTATTTGTAACCTGTTGATGGTTTTTAATGTGTGAGCTGCTTTTGCTGGATATTTAGCAGAGTAAACGAAGCACAGGGGAAGTATGCAGCACAGACATCTGTGTTTAACTTCTAAGAAAAAGTTTACTTCAAATTAGGGAATGGACTACATGGAAAGAAAACAACGATCTAACTCATCTTTCTAGTTCTGATCTACTCCATCTTGCTTCTTTGTTGCCTCTGGCCGTTTTCCCACTTAGCGTTTGCTCCCCTTATTCCCCGGCGCAATTATCTCCGGATCATTTTTCTCGTTTTCCCACTAGTGACTCTTTGCGGAGTCGCCTTCCCTGAAGCCCCGGCTCAAATCGTTTTCCCACTGGCATCGGCTTGAGTTCGATGCCCTGTCAATCATTTTTTTTTAAGCGCAAGTCTGGTTGCGTAATGACGTACTAACGTACTAACGTAACATCGAGCTGTTCCCTCCCCTTCATTTCGTGGACAAACCGCATCACGTGTGCTGCTGCTGCTCATGGATTGGCTGCAGCTGTAGAGTCCTCCACAGTCCTTTATGTATTAACAGAAGCATTCCTAGCACTATATTCCCCCCCCCCCAAATTCTGAATTTGCGAAATATCGCAATAACGAAGAGAGAGAAATCGAGGGGTTTGTGTGTGTGTGTGTGTGGCAGCTTCTTCCCTTCGCTCCCTCCCGGGTGGCGAAGCTGGGATTTCCTTCGCTCTCTTTCCCCTCTCCGGCTGGCGCTTGCAACGGGGGACCTGACTGATTCCTGCTGCCAGAGCTTCCCCCCCCCGCCCCATTCTCTCCTTCCCCTTCTTTGTTGCCTCTGGCCGTTTTCCCACTTAGCGTTTGCTCCCCTTATTCCCCGGCGCAATTATCTCCGGATCATTTGTGGCGGGTGTGAAGAGCGAGCTCCGTCTATTTTCTAACCGAGCGGAATGTAGCCAGGGCGATTTTGTGCAGGTCCAGAAATCCTGGTGGCACAGCTGAGGGAGGCATTCCGTTTTTAACACACACACATCAACGCTTTGGCCCGCACCGGCACTAGATTCCCCCCCCCCAACAATGGAGAAGCGCCGCCGCCGCCAAATGTCTCTGGGCGGCTGGGCTCCCTTTGCCAAGGCGGCGGCGGCAGCGGGAAGCCGGCGGGGTCAAGCGGGGCGCAAATGGAAGTGAAGTGGGGGGGTTTGAGCTGGGGAGAGTCGAAGCTGCCGGGGCCCCTCCGCCGGCCCGCTGAAACCGCCTCCTTCCCGCTCGCCCTCCCCAAACTAGACCCGAAACGAACTGGCTGGAAAAGGCCTGCTGGGGGGGCTGCCGCGGTCCCCCCACCGGGGCCCCTAAAGGGAGAAGAGGCAGGGGATAACGCAACAGCGAAATAACGCAACTATTCCAGGAGGGGTTTTTTTTCCCTTTGTTAATTTCGAAATATCGCTATTACGCAAAACTGTGAAGTTTAAAAAAAAAAAAATGGCCGCGCCGGCACTTCGGGGAAGCGCCGCGAAAGGCTGATGATTGGCCAAGGGGGTGGATGGGGTGGGAGGACAGAAAGGGAGAGGGTGCCGCCTACAAAGCAGTCGATCCGGCGTGGATGGATTTCCCACAGCAAACTCCGCTGAGTGGATCCGGAGTGGATCCAGAGGTTTTCGGAAACTCCGGCAAAATGCTGAAAAACATACTCCGGCGTAAAATCCCTGTAGCGCCGGAGCAAACCGCAGCGCCGGAGCAAGATGTGCGAAATCCAAGAGAAGATCCGGAGGTAAATGGGGCGCTACGACGGAGCAAACGCTAGTGCGAAAACGGCCTCTGACTCTAAGAAGGCAGGAATGGAAGTTTCTCCCCAAAGCTTCACCCTTTGTGTACTTGCAGAATAGCATGAACTATCTCCGATATACTGATTGGCCAATAGCGATCTTAAGGTCACCTCATTAAGGATAAAACCTCCCTCTTTCGGTGGGAAGAATCTACTCTACATCTAATTGGTTCTAGTGTAAACTTGCTGTTATTAGCATACAGAAACTTCATCTTAACCTTTTAATGACTGAAGGGATTATACTTGCAAAACCCAATAGTTTTGCTTTTATTTGATTTCCACTTCAGTGTCCTCAAGGTGTTTAATGTATTTTCACACTTCTGATTACTTACTGTAAGCCACAGTTTTTTTGGTTGCAGGACAGAATATAAATGTTTAAAATAAATGGCTTGAAGTGACTTACAAATTCATAAAACATAGAGCTATATCTCTGAACACTACCTGCTTACATGGGCCACCTCTAGACTACATTAGAAGCGATCAAACCTGGAATTTTAGCACTCTGCACAGTTGCTTTACTTGCCTCTCTGGTTGAGCTGGCAAATAGAAGAAGAAGATATTGGATTTATATCCCGCCCTCCACTCCGAAGAGTCTCAGAGCGGCTCACAATCTCCTTTCCCTTCCTCCCCCACAACAGACACCCTGTGAGGTAGATGAAGATATTGGATTTATATCCCACCCTCCACTCCGAAGAGTCTCAGAGCGGCTCACAATCTCCTTTCCCTTCCTCCCCCACAACAGACACCCTGTGAGGTAGATGAAGATATTGGATTTATATCCCACCCTCCACTCCGAAGAGTCTCAGAGCGGCTCACAATCTCCTTTACCTTCCTTCCCCACAACAGACACCCTGTGAGGTGGGTGGGGCTGGAGAGGGCTCTCACAGCAGCTGCCCTTTCAAGGACAGAGCTAATGGCTGACCCAAGGCCATTCCAGCAGGTGCAAGTGGAGGAGTGGGGAATCAAACCCGGTTCTCCCAGATAAAGAGTCCGCGCACTTAACCACTACACCAAACTGGTTATAGGTACTGTACATATAGTTCCTGAAATGTTATATGTCTTGGAGTGGATCCTAGTGGTGTTGCCAATCCCCAGTTGGAGGCAGGGGATCCTCTGGTTTGGAGGCCCTCCCCACTTCAGGGTTATCAGAAAGCAGAGAGGGGAGGAAATGTCTGCTGGGTACTCTACTATACCCTATGGCAGGGGTGTCAAACATGCGGCCCAGGGGCCAAATCAGGCCCCTGGAAGGCTCCTATCAGGCCTGTGAGCAAGTCTGCTTCTTTCTCCCTCTCCCTTGCTTCCTTCAATTATTAGAGACTGTTAAATAAAATATTGCAAAAGTGCTAATCTTTTAAGCATGTTTTAAGGGTTTTTTTAAATGTCTTTAATTGTGTTTGTCTGTGTCCTTTATAAAGTTTATATTTCTGCTACCTGGCATTACATTTTATGATACACATGGCCTGGCCTGACAAGGTCTCACTTAAGTCAGATCCGGCTCTCATAACAAATTAGTTCGACGCTTCTGCCCTATGGAGACTGGTCCTCATAGGGTACAATGGAGAATCCATCCGTGGGTATTTGAGGCTCGGGGGCGGGGGGGCGCTGTTTTTTGAGGTAGAAGCACCAAACTTTCAGCATAGCATCTGGTACCTCTCCTCAAACTCCCACCGCAAAATTTCGAGAAGACTGGACCAGGGATCCAATTCTATGAGTTTAAACCCATTATTATGAGTCCTCTCCTCTGCTGACAACAGAAACAACTCCCTGCCCTTCTCTAAGTGACATCCCTTTAAATACTTATAGAGAGCAATCATGTCTCTCCCCCCCCCACACCCTTTGGTTCCAAAGAACAATAATAATGGTTATGGTTCCAGCACAGTAATTCAAGCATCTCCTACAGTTGCCTGGTGGCGAAGTTATCATAGCCTAGATCAGGCTCTCCCTAGGATGGTATGTTCAAGAAGGTGCAGAGAATGCCCCTTAGGCATTAACGTAGGTGGAGAAAGACTAGCTTTTGCGTAATTTCTCTCTGCCTGGATACACAACGGCAGAATAGAGACTGTTTTCTAACCAGCCTGCAACATGACACAGTTGCCACATTTGGTATGACTGAACAGCATAAAATAGACGCAAGACTGAAGTTTTGAAACAGAGATGCCTAATAGATAAATGCCTGTAACATCATTTTGAAAAGGAAAGGTCCCCTGCGCAAGCACCAGTCGTTTTCGACTCTGGGGTGACGTTGCTTTCACAACATTTTCACGGCAGTGTATTGAAGAAAACATTTCTAATAATATTAATATACAACGCTTGTCTTAAAATATATTAACATATTGCCTAAAGATTAATTGTAGGCTAGGTCACTGAAATGAAAGTTTGCTTTGTGAGTACAGATAGAACTCCTTTCATATTTCTATACGAGGGAGAAACAGGATTTCGGATGGTAACATGTTTACCTAGGAAATGTTCCAATGACATCAGACTTAAAATATGTGAGGAAGGGGGATGGCTTCTAATGACTCTATGTATTGGAAGAATGCCACTCTTGGATAGCTAATGCAGTTTTGATATATATGCACTTTGCCTCTTTGGAATGAAGGAATAGACATTCTTTATATTAAAAAGATGGATCTGCACCTACAGGAAAAGGCTTATGACTGGTTCTGTAGGACAACTGACTTATTTCAAATCTTTATTTACTTCAAAATTTGCACTCCATCTACCATGGCTCTATGGAGCCCTCAGGGTGGCTAGCATAAATTATACAACTATATTATCAGTTTAATATACACTAACACCAACCTCAGCTACAAATGAACAAAGTGACATATAAAAAAATCTGTCTGGGTTGCCAGTTCTGGGGTGGGAAATACCTGGAGATTTGGGGGGGAGGGTGGAGCCTGAGGAGGGTGGATTTGGAGAGGAGAGAGGCTTTAATGTGGTAAAATAGAGTCTAACCTTCCAAAGCTGCCATTTTCCCCAGATGAACTGATTCCTGTCACCTGGAGATCCTGTTGCCTGGAGATCAATTGTAATCCCAGGAGATCTCCAGTCTAGGGTTGCCAGGTCCAACCTCACTGCAAGCAGGGGAATCCTAGAGTCACTCCAGGAGTTTTCTGCAGTGCAGTGACATCACTCAGAAGTGACATTGCATTGCCGATGTTGTGCACAACACTCTGGGTTCTGGGCAAAACCTCTGTTGTTTGGGGGTCGGGTTTCTCCTGCCAGCCAGTTTGGCTGGTGGCAGATGAGAGCCCCAAAGATCGGGGGATCCCCTGGCCAGACCAATCCTACTTCAGTCTCCACTACTCTCCTCTTCCAAAAGGCCTGTTGGAATGAAAAGGTTTTGAAAATAACAAGCAAACTCTTCTCAAGAGCCTTTTTTGAGAAGAAGCTCCACAGCGAGGCTGCCGTTATATATTTAAAACAAAACTTGATTCAATAGTTTAGCAGCTGACTGAGGTGTAACTTTAAGTAAGGCATGATCCGATGATTTCAACGTATGCGGGGACTTGTATTGGAGGAAATGTTTAATAAAATGGACCAAGGCAATGTAAGGCTTTTAAAAAGTTTTGAATTGTGCTTGAAAAGCTAACTGGGAGCCAATTCCTTCCCATGAGCCATTTTTCCAGACTGATCTACTTGCATACTAAGATCCTGGTCCAAACCGGGCCCCCATGCTCCTGGGACACATGAGACTTTTAGACACCATTTGTAGATTGAGCCCAGGAACGTACCTGGGAATAATTATCCTGTAGAACCTGGTGGAACAATACAGGTTTCATTCTAGTATTGCTGACAGACTAGGCAGTCCCCTTCTGCCATAACTTGGACTATTCAAGATAATGACAGAAGGCATTCTTTTTGCCCCGATAGGGATATTACTTTCCTAAGAAACCTATTCGGCTTGGAGAACAATGCATAGAGTTGCCGGGTCCCCCCTGGCAGCTGGCGAAGTAAGGGAGGGGGACGGGGTTGTCCATTTCAGGTTAAGAAATTCCTAAAGAGGCTCAGAAGGTTCAGGGACCGTTCCTACCCGCTTGGCTTCCCCAAGCACCAAGTGACAGCAGGGTGCTTTAGGAAACCAAGGGGGAGGCAGCTTAAACTGCCTTCCCTCACAGCTTCCCAAGCTGCTAATTAAGATACCAAAATGGGCGTTTGAGAGAGAACTTGGCTGGAACTTTCAGTTGGCTTACGAGGAAGCTGCAGGAGCAGCGGAACGCAATCAAAGCCGGGGTTTGCGTGAAGGCGAGAATTTTTCCTTCAGAAGTCAACAAGCAACGGAGGGGCTCCTGTGGAACTTTATTGTTGAGTCTCAGTACTCTGTTTGGAAAAGTAAGAGACTGTGTGGGGTCCTCCCTGTAATACTGTATTTGAGACTCTTGTTTGTCTTTAATTTCTACTGGATGAATATGAATGTTTGCCTACTTTTGTAGGCTGTATATTATATGATATAATATAAGTTACTTAATTTTGTATACACTAGTCAAGAGTGTTTTTGCACAATATCTTTGATATTTTTTGTATTCCCTCAAAGCGCCAGCTGATCCTGCAGGGCTGGCTGGGGAAGGGAAGAAAGATCAGGGAGAGATCTCTCCCACTTTAAATTTTAAACCCCTTCTCTAGAGTCACACCACAGCTATGGCTTGATTTCTCCATTTTATTCTATGGGCCCATATGATACAGTGGAGCTCTCTTCAGCTGAGAAGGGATGGGGTAGCATTTAAATGACTCCCCCCCCCCCCCGACATAACAAACCACGAATCCCCAACCCACAAATTGTTCAGGAATTTGTGGGTTTTGTTGGTTCATTGTTCATTTGGTTCATGAAATTGAATGAACCATGAAAAGAAAATAACCACCCTTTTCCTCGGTTCATGCCCATCTCTATCCCGGACTTATATAACTGCATTTGTACTGTAGAACTCTAGTATGATAGAATTATGACCTAGGCTAAAATTGAGCCCAGCTTTTGTCTCAAAACGATAAAAAATACAAAGCATTTGAGGAAAAATTTTCCCACAGAGCTATGATTTTCAGTAATATAACTTCATTAATTATTGTAAATGATCACACAAACGGTGATTTTCAGTAATATAACTTCATTAATTATAGTAAATGATCACGCAACAACAACAAAAACACTGATTTGTGAATTGCCTCATCCCTGCTACTGCAGGCCTCTGGATGATGTATAGCTACATTAAAAACATTTCCTAGATAAAACAGTACACAAAATCTGAAGACACATTATAAAAACAGATGGTGAATACTAATATATTAATTATCCAAATTACGGACTGCTGGCCACTTTGTGGGCAAGGGGTAAGGGGCAAAGCGAGCATGAAAAACAGAGGAGAGTAGCAGCCAAGATGGAAACTGTTGCTGTCCTAACCAGGACCCTGGCGGAACATCTCTGCCTTACAGGCCTTGTGGAATTTCATAAGATATCACAGGGCCCTGATGGAATTTGGCAGAGAGTTCCACTGAGTTGGAGCAAGGACCGAAAAACCCTAGACCTAGGGGACAGCTAGATGTCTTTAGGACCAGGGACCACCCTCTTTACCCTTGATGTCAGTAATAGTTTATATTTCACGTTTGTATATTTTGTATGTTTGTTAATTAAAATAAGTGTGTGTGTATTAGGGTTCCCAAATCCCCCGCTAGGCCTGGAGACTCCAGATTTGGAGCCTCCTCCCCCCGCTGGCCATAAAAGGGAAAGCGGGGGGAGGGGAGGGGGGAGAACGGCAGCCCTTCCCACCCAGCCCCGATCGCAGCAGCCAGAGCTCTTCCGTTTTCTCAGGCTGCTTCCCGCCCCCAGTCAGCTGGCCGGTGAAGGGAGGGGAGCCCAGCCACGCCCCCAAAGGACCATGTGCCTTTGCACCTCCGGAGGTGAGTGAGTTCTGTCCCCTGCATCAGATTTCCCAGAAACGGGGGGGGGAGGGGGTGGAGAGGGAAACGTCTTCTCATAGGGTATAATGGGGAATTGATCTGGAGGTTTCGGGGGCTCTGGGGGAGCTGTTTTTTGAGTTAGAGGCACCAAATTTTCAATATAGTATCTAGTGCCTCTCCCCAAAGTATCCCCCAAATTTCAAAACGATTGGACCAGGGGGTCCAATTCTATGAGCCCCAAAAGAAGGTGCCCTTATCCTTCATTATTTCCTATGGAAGGAAGACATTTAAAAAGGTGTGCTGTCCCTTTAAATGTGATGGCCAGAACTCTCTTGGAGTTCAGTTATGCTTGTCACACTCTTGTTCCTGGCTCCGCCCCAATGTCTCCTGGTCCACCCCCAAAGTCTCCTGGCTCCACCCCCAAAGTCCCCAGATATTTCTTGAATTGGACTTGGCAACCCTAGTGTGTATACACACACACACACATATATACTTGCTCTCTTTTGGCTCACAAAATAAAATTTCTGCTCACAAGACAACATGCTTTGGGGGAACATTGGTTTCAACCAGCTCTGTTTCAAACACCCAACCACAGCCTCCAAGACCACAGCCAGATTGTGTGGGGTGGAACCTGGGCGGCCATCTAATAATAATAATAATAATAATAATAATAGATTTTTATTTATACCCCGCCCTCCCCGCCGAGATATAGCTGGGTGTTATTTATTTATTATATTTGTATCCCACCCTCCCCTGATGGGCTCAGGATGGATAACAACAATTAAAACAACATAAAATTAAATTATTACAATAAAATCACAATAAGTTATTAAAACGTCTCAAATTATACAATTTTAATCCCTATATGACATTATTACTGATGACACCCCAGCCCAAAACTCTGTACCAGCTCGGTGAGGGGGCAGATTTGGAGGTTAAACAATATCAGGGAGAAAAGCGCCCCCTGAGGGACCCCACACATTAAGGGGTATCTAGAGGACACATTCTCACTCAATGCAACCCTCTGTCACTGACTATGGAGAAAGGAAGTGAGCCATCGAATGGCCAACCCCCCAAACTCCTGCACTGGCAAGGCAGTGGGTCAGCAGATCATAATAAACTATGCTGCAAGATCTAATAATAGTAGCAGCACCGACCCGCCTTGATCCAGCTGTCTGCAGAGATTGTCCGTTAAGGCAACCAACGCTGTCTCCATCCAATGGCTAGGATGGAAGCTGGACTGGAATGGGTCCAATGCCAATGTGTCATCTGGAAAACCCTGGAGCTTTTCAGCTACCACTCTCTCAATTACCTCACCCATGAATGATAGATTCAAATCTGGGTAGTAATGGGCAGGATCTAAAGGATCCTGCCCATTACTACCTACTGCTACTACTGGCCTCCTTAAGACCCTCTGGATAGACCCCCGTTTCCAGGGACGAGTTGATAAAATTCATCAATGGGCCCCATATCCTCTCATTGCCAGCCCTTACGAGCCACAAGGGGCATGGGTCAAGGAGGCATGGGGTTGGTCAGATAGTACTAAGGATTCTGTTAATGTCAGTAGAGGAGAGCAGGCTGAAGGTATCAAAAACTGAATCCAAATGCAGCTGAGGGGCATTTTTACTATTACTAGCAGTGTAATCCTATGTAGAATTACTGCGGTATAAATCCGTTGGTTTTTATGGGGCTTGAAATAGAGTAATTCTGCCTAGGATTACACCGTATATGAATCTTCTTGCCATCTATAAGAAGAGCACAGGTAAGCAGCTATTCAACCCAAATAATGACCCAATCAATTCATTTTATTGCACTACCTCAAAGCTGTACCAGAACAACGAGAAAAATAAACTAAACAAGGCAATCACAATATCGGGTAAACGCCAAAAAAAATCCATTAGAAGATTGAAATGAATAATAAGCATTGAAAATGTAACCTTAACAGCTAAAAGAAGCAGAATTAACAACAACTTCTTATTCCTATGAACAAAACAGGAGTCAAGGTGCACCTTTAAGACCACCCAGTTTTTATTTAGAACATGCCACTTGACTCCTGTTTTGTTCAAGTGCTTCAGACCAACACAGCTGCCCGCTTGGTTCTTATTCCTATAATCAAAAGGAGTGATCCAGCACGATTCATAGACCAAAGTTGCATCAGGGGTAGCTTTATAGCCAGGGCCACCAACTTTGCCTATTTTAGTGTTACTCATTTATCTCTATCTGCCGGTTTGTTCTGGTCCAACTTCCCTAAGCATTGTGATAAAATGTTCCCAAGATACCTTTTCAGATCTGCTGCTGATTTTGGACAACAGAGAATCACATGAGCTGGATCCTCAATGGACCTATGGTTGCAAGAGCATACTTGTTCATTATTCACTGAAACTCAAACTGTGTGCTTATTATTTTTTTTTTGGTTTTAGGCTTTTCTTTCATCCGAGGAGAGAAGGATTGAGAAGAGTGATTGAAGCCATTTTCATGTATCTATAAACCACAAATTATGCATCTCAAGCTAGCTGGCAGTCTTAATATCACTTGTGAAATGCCCTTTGTTAAGTTGTACATCTGGCTGAACAAAGATCTAAACTTGATTGTCCTGGGCTCCAAATCCTGTATTCTCTATGTAATGAACTTTTAATGGGTTTTCTTTCTGGACTTGCACATGAGCAAGGCATCTACTGCAGATATATTTGCATCTCTTAAGGTAATGTTTGCATTTGCCGAGGTAGCCCTGGGAAAGCACTTGATACCAGCTTCACCCAACACCATGTAATCTAATCAGGTCTAGTACGCCCTGCCCAAGATACAGATAATAGGCCATAAACCAATGTCCCAAAACATCTCTCTGCCCCTCCGTTGGTTTTCTATGGGGCTTCATTCAGCTCGAAGAGCTCAAAAGATTGCACACTATTGCATGATATTTTGATTAGTCCTATTCAAAAGTTCTAGACCAGATCAAGCCTGTACTCTCCCTAGTAGCTAAAGTAACTAAACACAGGTCATATTATGAGAAGACAAGATTCACTGGAAAAGTCAGTAATGTAAGAAAAAGCTGGACACAGCAGGAAAAGAAGACGACTCAACATGAGATGGATTGACTTGTTAAAGAAAGCCACAGACCTCAGTTTGCAAGACCTGAGCAGGGGTGTGAATGAAAGGATGTTTTGGAGGTCATTAATTCATAGGGTCGCTGTAAGTCAGAAGCAATTTGATGGCACTTAACACACACACACACTTAAAGGTATCGTATGGATTTTCATTTTTGATTTTTCTTTGAACTATCTCAAATGTCTGTTTGAGCTAGTTTGGTGTAGTGGTTAAGTGTGCGGACTCTTATCTGGGAGAACCGGGTTTGATTCCCCTCTCCTCCACTTGCACCTGCTGGAATGGCCTTGGGTTAGCCATAGCTCTGGCAGAGGTTGTCCTTGAAAGGGCAGCTGCTGTGAGAGCCCTCTCAGCCCCACCCACCTAACAGGGTGTCTGTTGTGGGGAAGGAAGGTAAAGGAGATTGTGAGCCGCTCTGAGACTCTTCGGAGTGGAGGGCGGGATATAAATCCAATATCTTCTTCAATATCTTCTTCTTACACTGTGGTGGTGGGGGGAATATTCTGTTTAATTCTCACTGTTTTTGCGTCTGGAAACTAACTACACCTTTGCTATGTTAGGTTTTCTAGTTATGACAGCCACATTCAAATCTTTATCCTAAAATAATGTTTATATAATGTGGAATAAGCAATTATTCTAATCTTAAAGCAAGTGATATAATAACATCATTTGAAAACATACAATCATATTTTTGAATCATTGCAGAACTTTCCAGCTGGGTTTCTGTTGTAGAAAATAGCTATTCATGTTGGAAGCAAGTTTAAATGTACAAAGGGATGTCTGTATATTCTAACGACAAGTCTGACAAAAGAAGTGATGTTTCGTGATGGAGCTCAGGTCATTAGGAGGTTAATTATACTGGGCAAAGGAAAATTCTTAGCGGCAATCAGGTGAAAATAGAATCATTTGGCCAACTGCCAACAGTGAGTGTATTCTAACCGTGAATGGTAGGTTTAAAGTAATTATCTTCTTCAGGGCTTTTTTTTTGTAGAAAAAGCCCAGCAGGGACCTTGATGTCACCATTGCTTCACACAGGGCTTTTTTTTGGTAGAAAAAGCCCAGCAGGAACTCATTTGCATATTAGGCTATGTCCCCTGCCACCAAGCCAGCTGGAACTGCGTTCCTGTGCATTCCTGCTAAAAAAAAAGCCCTGACCTTCTTAATCCATGCAGTGGTCATGGAATTTTGGTCAATAAGGAAACTTCCACTCATTTTTGTCACTAAGTACCATGGCTCAACTTTGTTAACTCAATTTGACTTCAGTTCAGTTCTTTATTATTATTATGGTCATTTGAGCAACATATAATCAATTCTACAAATCGATTTGACTTAAGATTCAGACCAGATCAGATAAAATGAAGACATCTGTGCCGGATTTTGTGATACAAATATTGGTAATATCTTCCAAATAAATAAATGCTACAGGGGAACATGACCTGCAGAAGAGGAGTATTGCAGAAATGAATATTGTGCTCAGGTACTCTAAACATAATAAGAAATCAGAATCACTTTCAGAAATACCATTTCATTTGCGGGGTGGGGGGGGGAGTTCACACAAGGGACAGGAACGATTTGCTGCAAAGTTTAAAGGGCCCGTTTAGGATATGGTAGTTAAAGTGCCATCGACTCACAACTCACTTATGGCAACTCTGTAGGGTTTTGAAGGCAAACAAATATTCAGAGGTGGTTTGCCATTGTCTGCCTCTGCATAGTGACCCTTGGTGGTCAGGTCACACACCCAAGTACTAACCGTGTTTTTGTTTATAACAGAACAAAAACTCTCATAACTACACAGGAGGGAATGGGGTGGGGGTCTACCGGTCATCTGGACTGGAATGGCTTTCATTATCATCCTAAAGTTGTGGCCCAATGTTCAAACTCCTATCTTTTAACGAGTTTGGCCACAAAGAAAAAACCTCTTCCTTTGAAAACAGCATTGGAGGCCAGGGTGTTCCCATTCCTTTCATTCTGGGCACAATCTTGATGCTGGTGGCTCATTTGGAAACTCCTGGCTTCATTTTCTGACAGGTTTACACTTGCCACAGAAGGACAGATAGACAGATTGGCAAAGGGGCAGATAGGCAGATCTTTTTATTGTTATAGACTAGAGGTACATCCATTAACTCTGCTCATCAACCCTATAACTCATCGTACTGGTGATTCCCCCCCCCTTTTTTTTTAAAAAAAAATATTTCTTTATAACTAAAAAATGCAACCAGTTTATAATCTGTAACTAATAATTATCAAGTCAGAAGTGGTCTAAAACATTGGCTCAACGGTGAGATGGCTTGTTCTTTCTCCAAAAATGGAAGCCATTCATTAATATTTTCAGCCATTTTATCAAATATGAAATAGTCCCAGACTTTTATATGCCATTGATCGGTGATTTTTAACAACAGGCTAAATACCCAATGAGCAGTTCCCACTTGTGGGTGGGAAACATATTTTGGAACCTTGGTACTTTAAATGTGATTCCACATGTCCTTCAGCCAGTAACTGAAGCTATTACAAGTTAATCTTCAAAAATACTTATTTCGATGAAATCAATGGAGTTGCTCGATAAGCCTTCATTTAAATAAAACACAAATATATGCATGACTAGGCAACTCAGTCTTATGAAACAGAGAGAGAGAGAGAGACACAGAGAGAGAGAAAGAGAGAGAGAGACCGTGGACAATAAAAAGGATCTCTGAAACTGTGAATTGTAATTTGATGATTTCCCAATGTAAATCCGATTTGTATGTGGCTGGTGACAGAATGAATGAAGGCACTTTGGGGAAGGACTGTGGTTCAGTGGTAGAGCTGCTTCTTGGCATGCAAAAGGTCCCAGGTTCACTCCCTGGCATCTTCAGTTAACGGATCTGGCAGCAGGTGATATGAAAGCCTGAGGCCGTGTAGTTGCCAGTCTAAATCGGCAATGCTGTCTTTGATGGACCAAGGGTCGGATTTAGTATAAGGCAGATACGTGTGTTCATGGGCTCACTTTAATGAGCTACAGAACGTCCATTAACACAGTTTAAGAGGCAAGCAGGGCCACGCCACCCACTAGGCCAAGGGTGTCGAACTGACATAAATGAGACCTTTGTTATGGGAAACGCTTGGGGTCTCAGCCAGCTTGGTGCGGTGGTTAACTGCACAGACTCTTATCTGGGAGAACCAGGTTTGATTCCCCACTTCGCCACTTGCAGCTGATGGAATAGCCTTGGGTCAGCCATAGCTATCACAGAGCTTGCCCTTGAAAGAGCAGCTTCTGAGAGAGCCTCTCAGCCCCACTTACCTCACAGGGTGTTTGTTGTGGGGGAGGAAGATAAAGGAGATTGTAAACCACTCTGAGACTCCAACTGGAGGGCATATTATAAATCCAATGTCTTCTGTATGGGGAAATTAGCATGAGGGAGACCTAGGTAAAGCTAATTGGAGCAGAGATCTTTTCCACCTATGATACAGAGGTCTGGATTTATAAAGAAAAACTCCAAAGTAAATATATTTTATAATACTATAAAATATGTTAAAAGGTACAAACACACACACACTAAGAAAGATAAAAGTGATTGATAGGGATTTTTAGGGATTGTTGAAGAGGGAAGGACATGCACGACCAGAGTGACATGCCCAATAGACCCAAATACAGAAAGTAATGAGGAGTACAAGCTGTATAATGGCGCCTTACAGAATGGATGATGTAACGTGATTTGGACCCAGTTTATATAGGGTTTTGAGGAGTGAAGGCCCTCTGGTAACTATGGTGACCATAATGGTCGTTGATGGGTTTTTCCTGCGCACCTGAATGGATTCCCAGGTTAAAACAATAGGTGAGGCTGACACAGTAACACAGTTTGTTAAGCTGTGTCATGATGGGATTAATGGTAGAAATCAATTTGGCTTTCAGTATCCTGAGGAGGAGAAAGAGTGGAAGACAAAGGATTTTTGCATCGTGGCAGACATAAGCATAGAAGTAAATAAAAGCAGCTGAGTTGTAGTAAATGAGCAGGAAGGAAGAAGAAGAAGAAGAAGAAGAAGAAGAAGAAGAAGAAGAAGAAGAAGAAGAAGAAGAAGAAGAAGAAGAAGAAGATGATGATATTGGATTTATATCCCGCCCTCCACTCCAAAGAGTCTCAGAGCGGCTCACAATCTCCTTTATCCCCCTCCCCCACAACAGACACCCTGCGAGGTGGGTGGGGCTGGAGAGGGCTCTCACAGCAGCTGCCCTTTCAAAGACAACCTCTGCCAGAGCTATGGCTGACCCAAGGCCATGCTAGCAGGTGCCAGTGGAGGAGTGGGGAATCAAACCCGGTTCTCCCAGATAAGAGTCCGCACACTTAACCACTACACCAAACTGGCTCTCCATTACTAGTTGTTGTTGCTGTTGTTCAGTCGCACAGTTGAGTCCGACTCTTTGCAACCCCATGAACAAAGGCATGCCAGGCCCTCCTGTCTTCAACCATCCTCCAAAGTCTGCTCAAAATCGTGTTTGTTACATTAGTAACACTGTCCAGCCATCTCATCTTTTGCCATCCCCTTCTTCTTTTGCCTTCCGTCTTTCCCAGCTTCAGGATCTTCTCCAGGGAGTGCTCCCTTCTCATTTGGTGGCCAAAGTATTTGAGCTTCAGCTTCTGCATCTGACTTTCCAAGGAACAGTCTGGGTTGATTTCCCTTAGGACTGACTGATTTGATCTTCTTGCAGTCCAAGGGACTCTCAAGAGTCTTCTCCAGCACCACAGCTCAAAAGCATCTATTCTTCTGCGCTCGGCCTTCCTTATGGTCCAGCTCTCACAGCCATACATTACTACTGGGAATTCCATCGCTTTGACTATATGGACTTTTGTTGGCCAGGTGATGTCTCTTGTTATACTGCCCAGGTTCACCACAGCTGTCCTCCAAAGGAGCAAACGTCTTTTAATTTCATGGCTACAGTCACCATCTGCAGTGATCTTGGATCTCAGAAATGTGACGTCTGTCACTACTTCCATGTCTTCCCCTTCTATTTGCCAAGGTGTGATGGTCTTAGTTTTTTTGATGCTGAGTTTCAAGCCTACTTTTGTGCTCTCCTCTTTCATCCTCAACAAGAGGTTCTTTAGGTCCTCCTCACTTACTGCCATTAGAGTGGTGTCATCTGCATATCTGAGGTTGTTGATGTTTTTCCTAGCAATCTTAATTCCGGTTTGTGCTTCATCCAGGCCAGCATTTCGCATGATGTACTCTGCATATAAATTAAATAAGCAGGGTGACAATATACATTCTTGTCGAACTCCTTTTCCTATTCTAAACCAATAAGTTGTTCCATATCCCGTTCTGACCGTTGCTTCTTGACCCTTCTACAGGTTTCTCAGGAGACATGTGAGGTGGTCTGGTATTCCCATCTCTTTAAGAACTTGCCACAGTTTGTTGTGATCCACACAATCAAAGGCTTTAGTCAATAAAGCAGAAAAAGACTTTTTTTCTGATACTCCCGTGCTTTCTCCATAATCCATCAAATGTTGGCAATTTGATCTCTAGTTTCTCTACCTCTCCGAAACCCAGCTTGAATTTCTGATATTTCCCAATCGACATACTGCTGAAGCCTAGCTTGTAGGATCTTTAACATGACTTTGCTGGCATGTGAAATGAGTGCAATAGTTTGAACATTCCTTAGCATTACTCTTCTTTGGGATTGGAATATACACAAATCTCAACTGCAAAAATATTTGTCAAAGTAAGAGATTTAATATCAACTTCTTTCAACATTAACTGCAGCAACATCTGTTTTGCAATTGCACCAAATATTACACCAAGAAACAAACTTCAATTCAAGTAAATGCTGAATGTTAACAAGTAGGAACTTTCCAAAGCTGTAATGAGCAGATTAGCAGCAAGAAAGGAGGTGGAGTTTCTGCAATCTAGAGAAGCAGACAACCCTCATTTGCAACCTTTATGTACGAGAGAAGTCAGAAAAAAGGGAGCTGGTACCCTGTAAACTCCAGCAAGAACAAGCAATCACATTTGCAAAATTTGCAAGAACAGTTCATGCTCTTGCAGCAGCAGGTCAAAAATCCACTGCTTGAATATATTTTAATCACAATTTCCCTGACTTTCCCTGACCAGACCAATTTCCCTGACTTTCCCTGACCAATTTCCATTTCCGACTTTCTAGAAAGTGGCAACCCTGGGGGTAGGATCCTCTCTAAAATTTTACACATGAAGTTGCTTTGACTCTCTCTCTCTCTAGTATTTTTATATGTGTATGCGTGCACCTGGAAGTCATGGCAACCTCTGGTGACTGACCTCTACTGGGGGCTTGGAGGGTATTCAGGGAGGTGGCCAAATAAATCCTGCCCCCAGGCCCAGCTCGCCCACTAGGCAAACTAGGCGGTTGCCTAGGGTGCGGGGAGGTGGGGGCTGCACAATTGGACTCCCCCCACCAGTGCCCATGGCAAATGCCTAGTTTGCCTCCCTCTCTCCCTCCTCCACGCTGCCCTCCCTCACTTTGCAGTGCTGCAAGCCAGCGTCGCGCTCCGCCCCCGCCCCTGTGGCTGGTCCTTACCGGCTTCGATGCAGTTGGCGTGGCTTCTAATCCTTTGAAGAGCCTGCGAGAAGAGACTTTGCTCCCCCTCACTTCTGGTTCTGGGAAGGAGGGGGAGTGAAGTCTCCTCTCGTGGGCTCTGCAAAGGATAAGATACAGCACCAGCCACAGCACAATAAAACGAGCCGCTGGCTTGAAGCGCCACGAAGGGAAGGAGGGCAGTGTGGGGGGGGTCAGGATCAGCTTCAGGGGAGGGGACAGAGTACGGCGCTGGCTTGCAGTGCTGTGAAGGGAAGGAGAGTGGAGGCAGCAGGAGGGTAAAGACCTGCCTCGGTGGGGTGGGGGATGGAGCACAGCGCTGCCTTGCAGCGCTGCGAAGGGAAGGAGGGCAGTGACGGACAGGGAGCCTGCCTGGGGCACCATGCGCCCACAGGTAGGCACTGCCTGCCCCTCCCTCCCAACTGCTGGTATTCCAAGGAGATCTCCAATTCAAGTACTTGGACTGGCAGCAGTTCTTGAAGGTCTCAGGCAGAGACTTATTGACTCTTGCCAACAGGCCTAGAAAAAAAAAGTCTTGTTCCTGTTATCGTGGCTTAATGGAATGTTATTTTATCTCCATGGCATGAAAGGCCTCGACTGTACATTTCAACATATTCCACTTCTATTGACAGGACAGGACTCCCCCCCTACCCCAGACCTGATGGCAACCCTATTTGCAACCCAGAAACAGTTTATTCTCAATTATAGCCGGATATATTTTTGTATCTTTAAAAATAAAAATGTTTCTCGAAAATTAGGAAAATATAATAGATTGTGACTATTGTCTTTCACTGTCACCCCTCCCCTTCTGTTGGGTCAACACTGGAGAGAAAAGCAGAGTGATACGTAGCTTAAATAAGAAAATGTTAGGAAGTTCATTAAAGAAAGTGCAGTGTAGCTGCAGTATTCGCCTAGGACAAATGAGTTTTGGACTGAAATCTCCATTTGGCCACAAAATTTGCTGAGTAGCTTTGGCACAGCCAACCTGATGGCTAGAGATCTCCTGGTATCAGAACTGATATCCAGGTGGCAAAGACCATTTCACCTGGGGAAAGTGGACTCATAGCATTATGCCTAGGGTTGTCAGATCCAAGGCACTTACAGTAGGAGGTGAGAGGGAGCTTTCCATAAGTGGAGGGGGAGGTGGTGGTGTCACATGGTGACACTCTGATATTTTGGGCAAAACTCTATGGTTACCCTAGAGTTTTGCCTGAAATACTAGAGTGTTGCTGTGTGATGTCTCTGGTGTGATGTCATCACACAGGAGACTTCATGCCAGGTGATAGCAGCTGGGGGCAGGGTTTCCCCCCCAACAGCCAGCAGTGGGCAAGAACTCTTGAAATCAGGGGATTCCCCCACTTCCACCTAGGGGCTGACAATTTATGCCCCACTGAAGTCCTCTTTTCCCTAAACTCCATTCACCTCCAGCTCTTTCCCCCAAATCTTCAGGTATTTCCCAACCTGCAGCTGGCAAGCATGCCAGCTAAGCCGTCATCTCTCAGTTCCTTCCAGGGTTGTGGTGAGAAAATGGGGCGCATCAAAAGGTTAGGATGTTGTTCCCACAGATTGGGGGAAAGGATGCTGTCAACCGGGAGGTGGACGGGTAGTTTAGAATACCGTATTTGCCGGCGTGTAAGACGACTGGGCGTATAAGACGATCCCCCAACATTTCCACTCAAAATATAGAGTTTGTTATATACTCGCCGTATAAGACTACCCCCTCTTCCGCACACCTTCCACACACCAAATAAAAGGTAAAAGAACAGCAGATTTGATTTCAACATGTTAATTTATATTCAAATGCTTATGACATGCAGGAAAACTGCATCTCCCTGTGACCGGCACTAGTGCGCAAGTGTGCATGTGCGAGCTGTGTGTAGACAAGGGGCGGGCTGAAGCGCTGCTGCTTCCCGCCGAGCAGAACGGGCCGGTCACGCCGAAAAGGCTGGCACCCCTGTCTCGCTGCTGATGCTCGCCGCAGCCACGCTGATGACCCACCACGGCTGCGCTGGATACTGCGCGATACTGGACGGTATGTAGAATGAGGTGGGCGGGCATCGGGAGGCCACTATGGGCACCGGGCGAGCATCGGAAGGCCACTATGGGCAGCTATGTTTATCCCAAATGAAGTGCACCTGGCGTATAAGACGACCCCCCCACTTGGAGGCATGTTTTTCAGGGCAAAAAAGTCGTCTTATACGCCGGCAAATACGGTAACTTTTGTCCAGAGCCACTGAGAGGAATGACTTATCTTAGAGACTTCACACATTACTTTAAGTGGTTATTTAAAAATGTAAGTGAACAACACACAATTCTGATAATATGGGTACATCTGAGAAAACCAGCTGTGGCTGTCTGCTAAATATACACAGGGCAGCAACTTTGAAGCTGCTGCTCCATCTTGTATGAAATGGCACATTGGTCAGGGCTGCACCATTTCGTGACTTGCCACCATCGGGCTCTGTCCTCCCGAATCCTATGCAAGGGGGAGGGGGATGCTAGGATATAACTCCTGCATTGCCCTCCGCTTTGCGGGCCGATCTTAAAAAGAGTTACTCCAAAACAACCGCTGGGATTGCAAGTAGTTGGGGTACACTTTAAAGAAAGAGGTGGGGAGATTCCTACGAATTTCAGTGGTGAAACAAGGTAACAGGCCAGCTGGGATTGAGAACATTATTTTTGAAATATGAAAGAGTAAAGGGATTCGTTTCAAAAGCCATGTTTGCTTTTAACGGGAAATAAAACTCAGCTCGTTCTCTCCCCTCAACCGGTTATTAATGTTACAATGCCATGGAGCAAAAGACAGGTAATGTTCTAAATAATCTACCTGGTGTCCACCAATTACGTCTACAAGAGGAGCAGTGCAATCCAGCGAAAAGTGACTCTAATTTGGAGACATTCTGAATTTAACGGTGCAGTGTATCTCTTTTGTTGTGCCTTAGAGTTGCCAATCCCCAGGTGGGGGCAGGGGATCCCCCAGTTTGGAGACCCTCCCCCCGCTTCAGTGTCGTCAGAAAGCGGGGGGAGGGGAGGGAAATGTCTGCTGGGAACTCTGTTATTCCCTATGGAGATTTATTCCCATAGAAAATCGTAAAATAATTGATCCGCGGGTATCTGGGGAGGCTGTTTTTTGGGGTAGAGGCACCAAATTTGCAGTATAGCATCTAGTGCCTCTCCCCAAAATACCCCCCAAGTTTCAAAAAGATTGGACCAGGGGTCCAATACTATGAGCCCCAAAAGAAGGTGCCCCTATCCATTATTTCCTATGGAAGGAAGGCATTGAAAAGGTGTGCCGTCCCTTTAAATGTGATGGCCAGAACTCCCTTTGGAGTTCAATTATGCTTTTCACAGCCTTGATCTTGGCTCCACCCCTAATGTCTCCCGGCTCCACCCCCAAAGTCTCCTGGCTCCACCCCCAAAGTCCCCAGATATTTCTTGAATTGGAGTTGGCAATCCTAGTCACAGCCTTGATCTTGGCTCCACCCCCAAAGTCTCCCGGCTCCACCCCCAAAGTCTCCTGGCTCCACCCCCAAAGTCCCCAGATATTTCTTGAATTGGAGTTGGCAACCCTAGTCACAGCCTTGATCTTGGCCCCACCCCTAATGTCTCCCGGCTCCACCCCCAAAGTCTCCTGGCTCCACCCCCAAAGTCCCCCAGATATTTCTTGAATTGGAATTGGCAACCCTAGTCACAGCCTTGCTCCCGGCTCCACCCCCAAAGTCTCCTGGCTCCACCCCCAAAGTCTCCTGGCTCCACCCCCAAAGTCTCCAGATATTTCTTGAATTGGAGTTGGCAACCCTAGTCACAGCCTTGATCTTGGCTCCACCCCCAATGTCTCCCGGCTCCACCCCCCAAAGTCTCCTGGCTCCACCCTTAAAGTCCCCAGATATTTCTTGAATTGGAGTTGGCAATCCTAGTGACAGCCTTGATCTTGGCTCCACCCCCAAAGTCTCCTGGCTCCACCCCCAAAGTCCCCAGATATTTCTTGAATTGGAGTTGGCAACCCTAGTCACAGCCTTGCTCCCGGCTCCACCCCCAAAGTCTCCTGGCTCCACCCCCAAAGTCTCCAGATATTTCTTGAATTGGAGTTGGCAACCCTAGTCACAGCCTTGATCTTGGCTCCACCCCCAATGTCTCCCGGCTCCACCCCCCAAAGTCTCCTGGCTCCACCCTTAAAGTCCCCAGATATTTCTTGAATTGGAGTTGGCAACCCTAGTGACAGCCTTGATCTTGGCTCCACCCCTAATGTCTCCCGGCTCCACCCCCAAAGTCTCCTGGCTCCACCCCCAAAGTCCCCAGATATTTCTTGAATTGGAGTTGGCAATCCTAGTCACAGCCTTGATCTTGGCTCCACCCCCAAAGTCTCCTGGCTCCACCTCCAAAGTCCCCAGATATTTCTTGAATTGGAGTTGGCAACCCTAGTGACAGCCTTGATCTTGGCCCCACCCCTAATGTCTCCCGGCTCCACCCCCCAAAGTCTCCTGGCTCCACCCCCAAAGTCCCCAGATATTTCTTGAATTGGAGTTGGCAACCCTAGTCACAGCCTTGATCTTGGCTCCACCCCTAATGTCTCCCGGCTCCACCCCCAAAGTCTCCCAGCTCCACCCCCAAAGTCCCCAGATTTTTTCCCCCTCCAATTGGACTTGGCAACCCTATTGTGCCGACCCATTGCTTTTATTCTGGACGGGAAAGGTCGTGGGGGTTAAGGTGAGGCTTTCTCTTTCGCGCAGCGCTTGCGGTCGACTCGGAACAGGCTCCCGGCGGGTGGGTGGAGCTAAAGGCACGCGGCGTTCCATTCCCTCAGCTAGGAGCGCGCGCGGGCGCTGCTCATTAGTCCGGCGCGAGAGCTGGGCGAGCAGATGCGCGCGCAGCGCTGGGAAAGCGGGCTTGGCGCCCCGTTTGGAGCCGCTGGAACTGCTGCTACTTATATATAATATTATAACAATACAGGATTTTATTCCGACCTGGCTGGAGACTGAAACGGAGGCGTCCGCGGTGGACACGGTTAACGGGACGCGGGGGCGCGATGATCCTCACGCGTGAGTGCGGAGGCTGCCTGGGAGCGCGTTGCGCCTAGATGACGGGGCAGGGGGCACCGCGGAGGGCAGAGGCAGCTGTGTGCACAGAGCGAGCAGTGCCCCGGTGGAGGGAGTGGGCAGCCTCGTGCTGATGGTTATGAGTGGCTTTGGTCCCGCGGGGTGTGTGTGTGTCTGTGTGTTATTTTGCTATGTGCGGAATGTTGCACGCGAAGAAGGGCTTCAGTTCTTCAGTCAGTTTTGGAGAGTGTGATGAGTCCTTAAGCAGCAGTGTTCTCTGAATGCGGGCTGCTGTAGTAGGAAATTTGTTTTTTTTTTCTCTTACAGATGCATCGTCCAATGAATATTTTTCATCCCATTGAACTTGTTGACTTATTTGTGTGCTGGACGTTTAACCTTCCCACTAGCTATTCCTAAAGGCAAATTTTTGACTACATGGGCATGTGCTGTTTCCTTTATTTTTATAGAACTAGTTAACCTTTCTGCTAGCTATTCCTAAAGGCAATTTTTTGACTACATGGGCATGTGCTGTTTCCTTTATTTTTATAGAACTAGTTAACCTTTCTGCTAGCTATTCCTAAAGGCAAATTTTTGACTACATGGGCATGTACAGTTTCCTTTATTTTTATAGAACTAGTTAACTTTTCCACTAGCTGTTCCTAAAGGCAATTTTTTGACTACATGGGCATGTGCTGTTTCCTTTATTTTTATAGAACTAGTTAACCTTTCTGCTAGCTATTCCTAAAGGCAAATTTTTGACTACATGGACATGTACAGTTTCCTTTATTTTTATAGAACTAGTTAACTTTTCCACTAGCTGTTCCTAAAGGCAAATTTTTGACTACATGGGCATGTACAGTTTCCTTTATTTTTTATAAAACTATAGTTTAATAGTTAACCTTTCCACTAGCTATTCCTAAAGGCAAATTTTTGATTACATGGGCATGTACAGTTTCCTTTATTTTTATAAAACTATAGTTTGATAGTTAACCTTTCCACTAGCTATTCCTAAAGGCAAATTTTTGACTACATGGGCATGTGCTGTTTCCCTTATTTTTATAAAACTATAGTTTGATAGTTTACCTTTCTACTAGCTGTTCCTAAAGGCAAATTTTTGACTACATGGGCATGTACAGTTTCCTTTATTTTTATAAAACTATAGCTTAATAGTTAACCTTTCCACTAGCTATTCCTAAAGGCAAATTTTTGACTACATGAGCATGTACGGTTTCCTTTATTTTTATAAAACTATAGTTTTATAGTTAACCTTTCCGCTAGCTATTCCTAAATGCAAATTTTTGACTACATGAGCATGTACGGTTTCCTTTATTTTTATAAAACTATAGTTTTATAGTTAACCTTTCCGCTAGCTATTCCTAAAGGCAAATTTTTGACCACATGGACATATACTGTTTCCTTTATTTTTATAAAACTCTGGCATTATCCTGCTTTTTAAATAGTCCTAACTCAACGGAATAATTTAGGTTAGTGGCAGAGCCTTGTGTAAGGAGCCCGTCTTAACTTTACAGGAGTTTTGCAATCCAGACAGTTGGCAAAAAAGTCCATGTTTTGCAATCCAGACAGTTGGGGGAGGGGGGGGAACTCCATGAAAGTGACATAGAGGTATCATGTCACTCTTTTACTCTTGTAGCTAAGCAGCTACTGCACAAAAAAGTGAGCACCACGACTAATTTTAGCTTTCGTAAACTTTGTCAAATGTGTGTAATGTGTCCTCATTAGGCAGATGCACACTTTTATCACACAATGTCTTTATCCAACTCTTCTCACTCAAAGTGGGACCCACAAAATGAGGGTTTGAAGATAAAAAGTTGTAAACAGCAAGGGCAATCCAAATTTTCAAATGTAACTATGGAAAATTCAAAGTAATGAACAGTAGAGACACCAGAATAAGTGGCAGTGGTTGGTGATAACACCATCTCCTCTAGTTTTGCATCTTCAAGTTCTTGTTGAGTTGAAGAGAAGATATAAGTCTAATTCACCAGTTTCATGCTGAATGTTCCTTTTTTGGGAGAACAGTGGCTTTTAGATCAGCAGCATTTTTGGAACAGGAGACTGAAAAGTTAGTTAACTAGTTTCTGAATATGGCAGTTTTTGTGTGCCCCCCCCCCTTTTTTTTTTGCATGGGCATTGGTGTATTTGTTAAGAGGGCAGAAGAGTGCATATAATGGCATGTGCTGCACTGGAAGATGAACTCACGATGGTATATCTGATGTTACAGTAATTCCTGAATGTATATGGGGACAAAATTGACATCTTGATTAGATGTAGGGTTTGTGTGTCTGTTTAGAAGGCCGACTGTTTTTGCTAAGAAGCCATTTTAGGTTACAGGGCTGCACGAAGGCAAGGGAAGTGAGCATATATGTAAGCGTCTGAGAGGCTATATGAATCCGACTGCAGTAAGGAACATACAACAGACCTACGTGAAAGATTAATAGCTTAGATCTACAACATAACCTTGTGTTGGCCTTTGTATCAACTGCTCAGCTGCAGCCAGAGCCAACAATGAACCATACAGCAGGAGGCTGCATAAAGCATCTGTCAGTGCAGTTGCTGATGAGACTTTCTGGTCCTATAGGAGGAGACGAGCATTCCTTAGTTTGGCATCTGGTTGGTGCAGCTGCCAAGCAGATCCCATGCATGTTGTCTCTGGTTCAGGAGCAGATGGAGGGCACTGGGGAAGAACAATAGGGCTAAGATGCCAAGAACAGGAGGAGTTGGAGGCAGAAGCCTTGGCTTTACTTCTGGGACAGCTTGCCTTTCTGTGTTTAAATTGAGTAAGCACCGCTGAGTAATTTTGTTTTATGGCGTTTAACTTCTTTGTTTTGCTCCCGTAGTAAAATTAATATGTCAAGGGTGGGGGTGGGTGAAGAAACTTTATGGCTATTAGCACAGAAATACTGAGCAATGAAGACGTCAGAATGTTTTTTCTGTGGTGCTGATAAAAAAGATGTCTTGGTTTCATAATAACAATGTATGTTTCTAGCACCCAGCAATGAACTTTATTCAACTTCAGTGAATCAGATGCAAGTAGAATCATGCCCCCATCCCAAATACAGATGTTGTTCAGTCGCACAGTCGAGTCCGACTCTTTCTGACCCCATGGACAAAGTCACGCCAGGCCCTCCTGTCTTCCACCATCCTCCGAAGTCTGCCCAAATTTGTGTTTGTTACATCAGTAACACTGTCCAGCCATCTCATCTTTTGCCGTCCCCTTCTTCTTTTGCCTGCTGTCTTTCCCAGCATCAGGATCTTCTCCAGGGAGTGCTCCCTTCTCATTTGGTGGCCAAAGTATTTGAACTTCAGCTTCAGCATCTGACCTTCCAGTGAACAGTCTGGGTTGATTTCCCTTAGGACTGATTTGATCTTCTTGCAGTCCAAGAGACTCTCAGGAGTCTTCTGCAGCACCATATCTCAAAACCATCTATTCTTCTGCATTCGGCCTTCCTTATGGTCCAGCTCTCACAGCCATACATTACTACTGGGAATACCATCGCTTTGACTACATGGACTTTTGTTGGCAGGGTGATGTCTCTTATTATACTGCCCAGGTTCACCATAGCTGTCCTCCCAAGGAGCAAACGTGTTTTAATTTCATGGCTACAGTCACCATCTGCAGTGATCTTGGATCCCAGAAATGTGACGTCTGTCACAACTTCCATTTCTTCACCTTCTATTTGCCAAGGTGTGATGGGGGCCGGATGCCATGATCTTAGTTTTTACCCATCAGTTGTTCCATATCATATTTGATGTGTTTTTGTGTGGTTCCTTTTAGCTATATTTGGGTATCTTTAAACATCTAACTTCTGGAGATAACTATCAGTTATTTGCTTAGGTCCTTTGTTTTGTGCTTGACAGGTGCAAACCTCCTAGCTAGGTTAGGGCATTTTCTGTTAATAGCCCCTATGCTCTGCAGTTGGATTCTTGAGAAGTTTCAACAGAGTGTTCTCATTTTTTTTTGAAGGTGGTGCAAGACAGTTCTTGTTCAGAGGGCATTTGTGTTCTGGGTACTGTGGGTTTTTTATTTTTTAGAAATGTATGGATTTGTTCATTTTTTAATTCTGTGGTTTTGGTATGAAATATTCTAAGGAATTGGTTGTAAGCCACCTTGTGAGCACAGCTTGGATCCTGCGGAACATTTCTGCTGATAGAAGGAATTTCTATCACTGGAATGAGTGAGCCTCACACCCAAAATGCTGAGCTTGAGATCTGCAGTGGGAGGTAGGATTGGCAAAAATAATTCATCCTCCCCCCCCCCCCCAGAAGTCCTTAGCAAGATGCAACCAAAGAAGTGGTGGGGTATAATTAAAAATAAATAATGTTTAAAAGCAATACAATCAGGAATGCTATTCCTAGCTATTTCTTTGTTTAGTTGCTTTTTGATAGTATTTATAATAACATATCCAAATGAATGCTTAATTGAAATTATTGGGATGGAAACAGGTGTGAATATAATCCTTTATTGCATGCAGGTTAATTTTTTTTTAAATTGAAGGTTGTTTTATTTTTGACTGCAAAAGTCATTGAAGACGAGTACAGATTTGGCATCTTACCGGATGCTGAAAAGAACTGAAAGAACATTCCTGTATTCTTAGTACGGGTTGATCTGACCGGCTAGCATCATCCTCAAGTATTTTTTATGATCTCTGTTTAGCACTCTCAAAAAAGGAAAATCAGCCAAATTTTATTATGTTTTGCAGAACGAGAAGTTATTGTTTTGTAAGGGAAAACAATTCATTTTGAACTTGCTGATATTTAATCTTGGATAGAGTAATGAGGTCAGCAGGAAGTGGAAACCTTTCAACTATTCAGATGTTTAGAAAGCCAGGAAATGTGTTTTTGCATGCAAGGAGAAGGTGGGGAGGGGGGCATACTAGAGCTGGCTTTGGAACCCTACATCGTATGCCAGTAATCTGTAAAACATAAGGAGCTGTCGTCTAGATTTTAAAAGCAAATTTTGTTCAACCCAACTCAAGGAGAAAAGTTATATATATATGTGTGTGTGTGTATATATATATATATATATATATATATATATATATATATATATATATATGATACTGGAGTAGATTTTGAAAAATAAAAATCCAGTGGCACCTTAAGTACTAACAGCATTTATCTCAATATGCGTTTTCATGAGTCAGAGCTTACTACTTCAGATATGTGGAAAGGAAAGTCAGTCTGAAAATATACTATGCAAGAACATTCCCTTTTTTGTCTTCTGCTTTAAAAAAACATCTCCTGTAAAATAAGTTTCAAAGTGGCATCTGGTGATTAGACGGTAGGTAAACTGGAGTCTTGTCATAAGTGAGGGCCCGGAAGAGGTGAGGGCCCTGCGGGATCTTACTCAGTTCCGCAGGGCCTGTAAGACGACCCTCTTCCGGTTAGCCTACGCCTGACTGGACAAATGTAGCTTTCTAGATTCCAGATTTTTGTGATTATACTGCATAGTTTAATGTATAATGTAAAATTTTAAGGTTTTTAGGTTTTAAATGCTTGATTTTAAATGTATTAATTTGTTCCGATTTTATTGTTTTATTGTTTGTTATAAGCCGCCCTGAGCCACTTGTGGGAAGGGCGGGATATAAGTTACGGAATAAATAAATAAATAAATAAATAAATAAATAAGTTAAACCCAAGTACTTGCATTCTACATAAATTTTTATGGAATTGAGAACACTCTACTAGACAACGTATAGTGGATCTTCAGCAGGTGAATGGGTGGAGTCAAAAGACCATTCAGGAAGTATAGTGCAAGACATAATTAAGCAAAATTCAAACACTATTTAAAAAGTAGAGACCAGTGTTCCCTCTAACCTGAGTTAGTGTGAGATAGCTCACATTTTTTTAAAGCTTCCAGCTCACACATTTTTGTCTTAGCTCGGGAAAAATGGCCCCAGAACAAACTAATTTATGCAGTAGCTCAGAACTTTAATTTCAGTAGCTCGCAAAGTAGAATTTTTGCTCACAAGACTCCAGAACTTAGAACAGGGCTGTTGAAATTTGCTTTGAGGGCCGGACTGACATAAATGAAACCTTGCCGGGCCATGTGTGTTGTAAAATGTAATGCTGGGTTATGGAGATATAAACTTTATAAAGGACACAGACAAACACAATTATTTGGTTTTTCAAAATTTAAAATATGCTTAAAAGATTTGCTCTGTAGCTCCTGTGAAATTGAGCAAACCTGGCAAAGCAAGCTGTGATGCAGAAGGAACCGAGAGAGAGAGAAAGAAGCAGATGATGGTGAGTTGCTTGGAGGCCTACTGGAGCTCTTTGGGGGCCTGATTTGGCCCTCGGGCTGCATGTTTGACACCCCTGGCTTAGAAGGAGCATTAGTAGGGACCAGGGCTTTTTTTTGAGCAGGCATGCACAGGAACGCCGTTTCGGCTGGCTTGGTATCTTGGAGTGTGTCCTAGTGTGCAAATGAGTTCCTGCTAGGCTTTTTCTACAAAAAAAAAACCTCTGGTAGGGACCATTCACAGTTGGTTTAATGTAATTTCCCTAGTTTTGTTAAATTGACTAGTTTTAGAACTTCCTTTTCCCTTTTCAAAGTGCCATGTGTCAAATATTTGAAAAAGAGTCCAGAGTGGAGCCAGGTAATTATAGGCCATTTAGCGTAACATCTGTCCCAGGCAAATTATTAGAAACTGTAATCAAAGAACTACAAATAGAGGAACAAAGCCTTCTGAGGGATGGCTTCTCCAAAAGGAAGCCCCGCCTCACCAACCTTTTGGAGTTCTTTGAGAAGTGAATAAAGTAATGGTGACCTTATTATACTTGGACTTTCAAAAAACCTTTTGAGAAGATACTTTACCAGAGACTCCTGAGTAAGCTTGAGTAGTCATGGAATGAGAGGACATGTTCTCTTATGGTGAAATGGAAAGTAGGAATACATGGACAGTTCTCACAATGGAGGGAAGTAATCAGTGGTATCCTGCAAGTATTGGGGCTGTTTAATTAGTAAATGATCTTGAGCTGGGGGTGAGCAGTGTAGTGGCTGAGTTTGCAAATGGCGCAAAATTATTCAGGATGGCACAATTATTCAGAATAACTTTGGATGGCATATTGCTTGTGCCAGCCCAGCAGGTGTGGAGCCTGGGGGTGCTCCTGGACGCTTTGCTTTCCATGAAGGCCCAGGTTACTGCAGTTGCCAGGTCTGCCTTTTATCATCTTTGGCAAGTGTTGGAGATGTTCAGACCCTAAAGGCACTTATTTGCACCAATGGTGGGAGTGCAAAGTGATCCAGCCGTTCTGGCAGTCAGTGTTTAAACAAATTTGAATGATCCTGGGACTGTTGATTCCAGAGACTCCAGCTATAGCTTTATTGCACATTTGGTGTGAGAATCATGTCCCTGTGAAATAAGACAATTGGTCTCATTATTTCTTATGGCAGCCAAACATTGCTTTGCAATGGAAGAATACTACACCTCCTACCATCGATCAATGGTATGTAAAAGTCTGGGACTATTTTATAGTTGATAAAATTGCTGAAAGTATTAATGAATCAGAAAGCAGTCCTGCCTCCTACCTAGAAAAATGGCTTCCATTTTTGGAGAAAGAACAAACCATCTCATTGTTGAGCCAATCTAGACAATCACATCATTCACTCAATGTTTTAGCCCACTTCTGATTTGATAATTATTATTCATAGATTATAAACTGGTGGTATATTTTAATTATAAATAAATATATTTTAAAAAACCTTTAGCAGGATAGGCACTGGCCCCAATACCTTTCTCCTCCAAGACTTGGCTACAGTGGTCACTTCCAGGCTTGATTACGATAACTTGCTCTATGCAGGCTTACCCCGGTGGTTGACCCGGAAACTACAACTGGTGCAAAATGTGGTGGTGTTTCTGCTGACAGTGATGCCTGAAAATGTCAAGACAGTGTGCGATTGCAATAAAAAAGGCCAACGCCATGCTGGGAATTATTAGGAAGGGAATTGAAAACAAATTAGCCAGTATCATAATGCCCCTGTATAGATCGATTGCGCGGTCTCATTTGGAATACTGTGTGCAATTCTGGTCACCGCACCTCAAAAAGAATATTATAGCATTGGAAAAAGTGCAGAAAAGGGCAACTAGAATGATTAAAGGTTTGGAACACTTTCCCTATGAAGAAAGGTTGAAACGCTTGGGGCTCTTTAGCTTGGAGAAACGTCGACTGCGGGGTGACATGATAGAGGTTTACAAGATAATGCATGGGATGGAGAATGTAGAGAAAGAAGTACTTTTCTCCCTTTCTCACAATACAAGAACTCGTGGGCATTCAATGAAATTGCTGAGCAGTCAGGTTAAAATGGATAAAAGGAAGTTCTTCTTCACCCAAAGGGTGATTAACATGTGGAATTCACTGCCACAGGAGGTGGTGGCGGCTACAAGTATAGCCAGCTTCAAGAGGGGATTGGATAAAAAATGGAGCAGAGGTCCATCAGTGGCTATTAGCCACAGTGTGTTTGTGTGTGTGTGTATTGGCCACTGTGTGACACAGAGTGTTGGACTGAATGGGCCATTGGCCTGATCCAACATGGCTTCTCTTATGTTCTTATGGGTGCGCATTCAGCTAGTGCTATGCCAGTTGTATTGCTGATTGAGTAGTGGATCCACTTTGAGGTAATAGTATTGACCTTCAGAGACTTTTGTGGCCTGGGACCGACATACCTGTGGAACTGCCTTTCTCCATATGTGCCCTGGAGAGCCTTGTGCTCTGCTGAGCAAGTTTTGCTGACTGTCCCTGGCCCAAGAGACATCTACCTTAATTTATTGTAGTTTTAACTTTTTATGTAACCGTTTTTAATGTATGTATCAACTGTATTTTAAAATTGTTTTATGTAAATCATGGGATACCATGTCTTGTTAGCCGCCCTGAGCCTGCTTCGGCGGGGAGGGTGGGATACAAATAAAAGTATTATTATTATTATTACCTAAATTCAATCAGGACCTGGCCTGGTGGAACATTCCCCTGTGTGAGATCAGGGCCCTGTGGGACCTTCTACCATTCTGCAGGGCCTGTAAAATGAGCCTGTTCCACCAAGCCTTTGGCTGAAGTGGTGACTGTCCAAAAAAAAAGAGTCAATCCCCCCCCCCCCCCCGCCCAAAGACACCCGCGTGGCTCAGAATAAGTGAACATCAGAGTTCAGCAGCCCCAATATTTGAGAATGTGCATGCAACAAATTGTGTAGCTGTTTTTAATTACGAAATTATTTATGAAATTGTGATTATCTGTGATCCACTCTGAGCCCGCTTGCTGGGAGGGCAGAATATAAATCTGAAAAATAAATGAGTGAATGAATTCAAGGCTGACTGTAAAGATCATCTGGAGGATCTCCACAAATTGAAGTAGTGGGCAACGGTGTGGCAAATGAAGTTCAGCATAACTAAGTGTGAGGTGATGCACATTGGAACAAAAAAAAAAAAATTCCCAGCTTCTAGTATATGCTGATAGGGTCTGAACTTGCTGAGGTTGTTGGGAAGAGATGCAGTGGATAGCTCAATGGAAATGTCAACCCAGAGCGCTGCAATAGCGAAAAAGGCAAACTGTATGCTGGGGATTATTGGGAAAGGGACTGGTTGATTAAAAATAGAACAGCTAATATTAAAATGCCCCAGTATAGATTTATGGTGTAGCCTCATTTGGAATAGCGCATGCAGTTCTGGTAACTGTGTCTCAAAAAGGACAATGCAAAAGTGAAAAAAGTACAGAAGACAATCGAGATGATTGATAGCCTTTTCCTGTGTGGAGAGGCTGTAGAATCCATAGCTTTTCAGTTTAGAAAAGAGATGGCTAAGGGGAGGAGGGGGGGGGCTTGACAGAGGTTTGAAAAAGTATGCCTGCGACAGAGAAAGTGGACAGAGAGAACTTTTTGTAATTTTTCCCCAAGTACTCGAACTCAGTGGCATATAATGAAGTTGATGAGCATTAGATTCTCTTTATACAACAAGTGATTGAAATATGGAATTTACTGTCATAGGATGTAGTGATGGACACAGGCATAGATGGCTTTAAAAGGGGATTAGACATTCCTCTCTGCTCTGTTGGCTCTCCAGAGAAACTGGTTGACTGTTGTGTGGGACATGATGTTGGACTGGATGGATCACTGGCCTGATCCAAACGGACTCTTCATATGTTCTTAACACTTAGCACATAATGAAAGCATGGACATATGCTAGTAATTACCTGGTAATTGCCACAAATGTTCTTTTCCTCCCAGTTTTCTTTCTGGACAGAAGCTCTCAACCAACTTGGATCTATAGGTCTGTGCCTAACAACTGCAGTCCAATGCTGATTTATTTAGCTAGGAACCGACCTTACAATTTCCTGAACAGCAGCACTAATGCTTCAATACCAGATTTTAGCATTGGAACAGTACCACCTTTTGGGGTGTTGAAATGCATGTTGTGGACATTTGCCAGCAGAAAGGCTTAAAGCAGTAAGGAAGATTGAGCTAAGTTGTTTTCACATGCTGATAAAATCACATTATCGCTAGAAAAACATATAGTTATTTTGCCACCTTTCCCCAGTCTTAGACTGGTATAGTTTAACTTCAGGATAGGAAATAAAGAAAAACATTTCAGAAACACTGAGATGTTAGCCACTGAGGTCCTTGCAGGTGTTAATCACCAGATCATTGTTCAGACCAGGGGTGGCCAAACTTGCCTAACGTAAGAGCCACATAGAATAAATATCAGATGTTTGAGAGCTATAAGACAAGACCTTTAAAAGCACCCACATATCCCAGCAGTCCTTCAGAAGACAACACCCACCACTCAGGAGAGGTGGAAAGAAAGCAACTTTAAATGCATTCTCCAAGATGCTGGCTGGCTTGGCAAAGTGATTTAAAGAGACAAATGATTTCTCCAAGCTAGCCAATGGGGTGGTGAAGGCTTTGAGAGCCACACAATATGTCTGAAAGAGCCACATGTGGCTCCCGATCCGCAGTTTCGCTCCCCCTGGTTCAGACTGTAGTCCATTGTGCTCCAAAGCCAGTTAAATGTCTAGGGATATGTTTTGCCATATATCTAAAACTGTTAACTTCAACTTTAAATGTTCAGAAACTGGAATGGAGATTTGGATAGATGATAACATATTTGGGTATTTTAGATAGTTTCAATTTAATTCAATTTAATTTATTACTGTCAATTGACCAGCAATAACAACATACAAAATCTCATGGTCACAGACCATAATTTCTGACTACATAAAAGCATTCTCATATTCAAATTTCACCAATGTTAAACCTTAAAAATGGCACTATATTAACCATTTCTACTTTGTTAAAAACTTCCGCTTATTTATGGCTAAAACCCCCCAATATTTTGCTACTGCCTGAGTTAAAGATTTCTTAATATCTTCCAGTAAGTATTTCAGTAGCACAACATCTGCAAATTTCACATAATTTTCTATAGGTTTAAATTTAGAGAGTAATGGAAATATTAATTGATGTCTCTCTTTGGAATACAGCTCACAGTGTAGAAGAATGTGAGTGACAGTTTCAACTTCCTTTTTTGAGCATATTCAGCATCTTTGGTGGATAGGCCAGCAAAGAAACCTTCCTTGTAAAACATTAGAAGGGAGGGCGTCAAAACATTAGAAGGTCGCGTTTTCGCGCTTCTTGCAATACCGTGTCACGTAACTCCATGGAATTAAATTGAATAAGGACATCTCTGGGTCTGTTTTTACTTATAAACGCCTTTGACCCTAATCTGTAGGCTTTATTAATGGTAGTTAAGGAAATCCCATCAATTTTCACAATTTTTTCAAGCCAGTCTAACATAAGTTTTGCCATCTTCCGCTCCCTCTTCAACCCCCCTTATCTTCAAATTCCGCTCTCACCAGCAGTTTTCCAAAGACATTAGCCTCTCAGTTGCCATTGTTCAAAAACTCTGCAAAGCTTTAATCTCGTCCTGAACAGCGTACAGCATCTCTGGCATTTTCTGCAACCTTAGAGGTTTCTTTAAGATCTGCTGCGAGAGAATTGAGTTTGTTGTTCCCCAGTTGAAGCAAGTTAGTCATTGAATTTGTAAAGTACATGTAAAGATCTTCCTTAAAAGCAGTTAGATCTTTTTTAGTGAGAGGGGAGTATTAGTGACGGGTGCCATTTTGGCTATCGGTGGAGAACCCCTTTCAACTAAAGATATTCTATTATTTGAAGGGGAAAAAAAAACTTTTTACCGACTTTGCTGATTTGTTTGCTGATCTAGGAGTCTTCCATGAGCTTCTCCTCATGGTTTGCATAGGATGAAGCTATCCAAAGCGATCTATGTAGTGGTAAGGAGGAAAGGAGGTCAGAGCTCTCTTAAAACGCGCCCGCCATGTTGAAGCGACGCCCCGCCCCCCCCCCCCCCCCAACATTCCCACTTCTGGTTGATGTTAGGGAGGTCAGATTCATATGGACCGATTAAAGTAATGTTAAGTACTTGCTTTACAGAATTGTTGTTAGAATGTGTGCTTGCATTTCTTGATGTAAAATTCAAATATTTCTGTGAGTTCAATTTTTCCATGTTAGATATTTTCTGAGGCTAGGCTTTTATCACATGAAATAAAGGACTTCAATAACTTTGGGGCAGCTATTAAGTAATTTATTTAGAAGAAAGTCGTCTTAGCAGTGTTGTACTATTTTTTCATTAGGTTTAAGTAATATAAGAGATTGATCCAATCCAGTTGTGTTGGTCTGAAGTAGTTGAACAAAGCAGGAGTCAAGTTTCACCTTTAAGACCAACCAAGTTTTATTCAGAACGTAAGCTTTCGTGTGCTTACATTCTGAATAAAACTTGGTTGATCTTAAAGGTGCAACTTGACTCCTACTTTGTTGTAATATAAGAAATTGTTATACATGTGAGCCAGAACTACTAGACAAGGCATCTCTAATAGACTGAGATGATGGTGGATATAGATGTATTAATGGGCAAGACTGATTTGGGATCTGGTTTTATTTTGAGGTGATTACATATATCCTCAACTTTTAAAGGGTTGATTACAAGCTGAAAAATAAGATATTGTTGCAGAATATGTTAACTGCTGTTTGCTGCCAAAATCCTTTGGATTCTGTGCTGGAAGAAAATTACTTTCCCTTCATTAATGGAATGGTAGTTAAAACTATCGGTCATAAGAAATAGACATTTTTATGGGTAACATAAAAATAAATGTCAGAAATACTGGAAACAAATAAAAACCTTTTAGTAACTGGGAGTGGGATCTGGTAATGTAGCTGTATCTATAGGAATACACGTCTGTCTTGTATGTCTTTTTATTTAACGCAATATATATAGAAAGCCTTGGCAGTTCAGCTTCTATAATGGTCATAACATGAATCACACACTCTAATCTGAATTTCTTCTTTGGAAAAGACATGGTAATTTTCAGTATTTGCTTGCTTTGGAGGCTGCTGGCCTGTCCTCTTTTGAGCAAAAGTATATTATTGGAGGCTGCTGGCCTGTCCTCTTTTGAGCAAAACTATATTAAACATGTTTACATTTTTAAGGCATCTGGTGACTGTTCTGTGGAAGTTATGCTTTCTCTCTTTTTCCTGTGGGAATGTTATAACATTGACCATTGGGTTTTTATTAATTGACACAAAATGAGTAACATCTGCTTAACTAAACGAAATGTCAGGTATTATAGATAATAGACAGTTAAAAGTGATAGGGGTGAAATAATGGAGAATCACTGCTTCGTGAAAGTACTGTTATAAACTCAAAATGTTCTAGAGAGTGATGAATTGTGCATTATAGACCAACAAGTATTTTCTTCGCCAAACAGTGACCATAGCGTTGTTCTCACTGTGTCTCTTTCATTTAGTATGTCTGAAAATCCTTTCTTTGTGTTTTGAGATTACTTATTTTGTTATACAAAAGATATCCCAGAGTTAAAAAGCTTAGAAATGTATAGCGTAGGTAAAGCTATCATGTTATTGCCACCAATATGCAGGCAATTCTACTTACAAACTTACAATGTTTGAAAAGAAACATCACAAGGTTTTTAAAAATCATGATGTCCTTTCCCCAGAGACAGATAAGATGTGTTTGAAGCTATTTAATGTGACTTAATATTGATTGTTTTCTTGCTGATTATTCAAGATCAAGCTTAAGGGGTTTGTATTTTTTCCCCCCCAGAAATTGAGGCCAAGGAAGCCTGTGAATGGCTGAAGGCTGCTGGTTTCCCTCAGTATGCTCAAATGTTTGAAGGTACTGTTATTCCCATGGCATTCTTGATAAATAAAAACTGAGAAGTATTGTGTCTGGTAGTGGTAAAAATGAGACTCAGAAGGCCATAAGCATAACTAGTTTATTGTCTCAGAACACAAACATGAAAATCAGGAAACTCCTCCCACTTTTAGCTATGCTTAGTCGAAACAATCACAACTAAAAGAGACAATGCTCTTGTGACATAACAAAGCATACTCAGAAACAAGTTCTGCAACAAATCCATGTAGAATGTGACACACAAGCATCTGTCAAATGCAGGTGAGCCCATTTGTGTATTACAGGCATTGGTACTTGGAGAGAAATGATCAGCCTAAAGCCCCATGAAAATGTCTTTAATAACAAAAGAGAAGGAAAAGGCTGAAAACTG
Source organism: Heteronotia binoei (assembly GCF_032191835.1). NCBI lineage: Eukaryota > Metazoa > Chordata > Lepidosauria > Squamata > Gekkonidae > Heteronotia > Heteronotia binoei. The sequence continues at coordinate 156,621,692 of NC_083227.1, forward strand.
TTGTATGCTGTTTTGTGACCATTAGCAAAGTGTTTTTTCACTGATACTACAATAGCAAAAAATCAATGGCAATTCTCTTTCTCTGGCACTTAGAGAAACAGCTGTCCATTCGTTGTGTGCCCTGATATGACATGATGATGTAATAGTCCTGAAGAAGAATTCCCCATAGTGTAATTACTTGCATTGTAGTCTAACATCTGAAAAACTATTATGGGCCAGATTAAAACAGGCCAATATGAGATAGAAGCACGTATCCTTGCATTCCACTGAGCAAAGTTTGGAACTTTCTTCCAGCCTGATGGATCCTTCCTTCAATGTCAGTGGCTCTTCCTCCAATGGAAGAAGAAGAAGATATTGGATTTATATCCCGCCCTCCACTCCAAAGAGTCTCAGAGCGGCTCACAATCTCCTTTCCCTTCCTCCGCCACAACAGACACCCTGTGAGGTAGATGAAGATATTGCATTTATATCCCACCCTCCACTCCGAAGAGTCTCAGAGCGGCTCACAATCTTCTTTACCTTCCTCCCCCACAACAGACACCCTGTGAGGTAGATGAAAATATTGGATTTATATCCCGCCCTCCACTCCAAAGAGTCTCAGAGCGGCTCACAATCTCCTTTCCCTTCCTCCGCCACAACAGACACCCTGTGAGGTAGATGAAGATATTGCATTTATATCCCACCCTCCACTCCGAAGAGTCTCAGAGCGGCTCACAATCTTCTTTACCTTCCTCCCCCACAACAGACACCCTGTGAGGTAGATGAAGATATTGGATTTATATCCCGCCCTCCACTCCAAAGAGTCTCAGAGCGGCTCACAATCTCCTTTCCCTTCCTCCGCCACAACAGACACCCTGTGAGGTGGGTGGGGCTGGAGAGGGCTCTCACAGCAGCTGCCCTTTCAAGGGGAACCTCTGCCAGAGCTATGGCTGACCCAAGGCCATGCTAGCAGGTGCAAGTTGAGGAGAGGGGAATCAAACCCGGTTCTCCCAGATGAGAGCGCTTTGGCTGACCCAAGGCCATGCTAGCAGGTGCAAGTGGAGGAGTGGGGAATCAAACCCGGTTCTCCCAGATAAGAGTCCGCACACTTCACCACTACACCAAACCGGCTCTCCAATGGAAGAGTTGTTTAAATTACAGGAAGGCCACAGGAACTCCAGGGTGGAGAGATGCCGCTGTGTGGAAATGGTGTTTTAAAAACTGAATCATCTTGTATGATTAACAATTTGAGGTTAGGTATCTTGCAGACTGTTGTAGGTCTCTGCTTGAATTTGGCTTCTTCGCTGAATTTGAGTTTAAGCAGTGATTAGGCTTGCCCTATCGTAGCATCCTCTACCCATCTCCTTCTGCCAAGCGGAAGCGAGTGCTAGAATGACGCCTGCCTGTTGGGCACAAGGAACTACAGAAGTCTTTGAATCTCGGAGCCACCGCTTGAATATAGTACATAGCAGAAGAAGCCTGAACTCTCCCTAACAGCTATAATAACTAAACTGAGGCTGTCGTACTTTGGTCACATTATGAGAAGAGAAGACTCACTGGAAAAGGCAATAATGCCAGGAAAAGTTGAAAACAGCAGGAGAAGGAGACTCAGCATGGGACGGCCCTCAGTTTGCAAGACCTGAGCGAGGCTGTTAATGATAGGATGTGCTGGAGGTCATTTGTTCATAGAGTCACCATAAGTTGGAAATGGCCTGATGATACTTAACACACGCAGGAAAAACCTGGCTTTCTAAATAGGGAAGAGGAAGCACTGGGCTTTAGGTCCCTGCAAGTGTTGCTTGGGAGTGGTGTGGCACTGTGTGCTTTTTGGTGGCAGAGATAACTTCTAGCCCCAGATTTCTGGAAAGTTCAGAAAGGCTAGATCCTTGTCTTAAAAGATAAAGACGTAAACCCTGCCCTCAGGCTTATACCCAATCAAGGTAAGAAACATAAAGGAAGAGTGGAAGAAAATGCAGAACCAGTTAAATAGTAAACAGGGAGGAGTTTTCAGGCTTTTAGATATATTCTCTGAGAGGAAAGAAGTCAGTGTTAATGTGTGGCAAAATTTGCTTCGCGAGCTATAAGTCTCCGGAAGCAATTCCTAAGGGAAATACCCAATTGAACGCCTTGGTTTTGGAACTTAGTTAGTGCTTTGGGGGGGAATCTTATTTTATACTGTGTATGTTTTATTCTCATTACAGTATTATTTGACTGTTTTTTATTAAGTTATTTGTATCCAATTGATTGGTCTTTGACCGTATTAAACTTGATAGCTATGACATCAGTGGAGAGACTGCTGAAGTTGTGCAATGGAGATAGTAATCTTGTACTTTAAGGACAGATACGAACAAGGAGTATGGAAGGGCCTGACTAGAGTGAAGGGCAGGAAGAAAATGAAGAAAAGAGAACAAAGAAATTTTAAGTTGATGGAAGTTGTTTATATAGAAGGAGAAAGATGTTTTAATTCTGATGTTTGTTTTTACTGCTGTAAGCTGCCCTGAGCCCACTTGCAGGATAGGGCAGGGTATAAATAAAAAAATTAAATTAAATTAAAACCAATGTGGAAGGCAGATGAGATAAACATTTATTTATCCTTTCTCCCCAGTGAGGATCCAAAGCAGCTTGCATCATTCTCCTGTCTTCCATTTTATCTTCACAACAGCCTTGTGAGAAGGGTTGGTCTGAGAGGGCGTTTTCGCACTCACGTTCAGCCGGCGCGACCCCCCTCTTCACCGCGCAGGATCTGCGCGGATTTTGCACTAAATGCCGTGGAGCAGCCTTTTGCGCCAGAAACTCCCAGCGCAAAAGCCGCTCAAACGTAAACCGCCAAAAAGCAGTTTCCGTTTGCGCGGCTTTTGCGACGGGAGTTTCCGGCTCTTCCGGCTGCTCTGCGGCATTTAGTGTGAAATCCGCGCAGATCCTGCGCGGTGAAGAGGGGGGTCGCGCCGGCTGAACGTGAGTGCGAAAACGCCCAGAGTGTGTGACTAGCCCAAGGTCTCTTGGCAAGCTTCCATGGCAGAATGGGGATTCAAACCAGGATCTCCCAAATCCTCGTTTGTCTGACCACTGCACCACAGCACACAGTAACACAGCTTTAGAGTCAAGCTGAAAAGCTTAGCTGAGCTGGAGAAGTATAGAAGAAAGAAAGAGGCAGGGGGAAAAGCAAAAGCGTATTGAGGTAATAGAACAAAGTAGGAGTCCAGTAGCACCTTTAAGACCAACAAAGTTTTATTCAGAATGTAGAAGAAGAAGAATTGCAGATTTATATCCCGCCCTTCTCTCTGAATCAGAGACTCAGAGCGGCTTACAATCTCCTATATCGTCCTCCCCCACAACAGACACCCTGTGAGGTGGGTGGGGCTGAGAGGGCTCTCACAGCAGCTGCCCTTTCAAGGATAACCTCTGCCAGAGCTATGGCTTAACCAAGGCCATTCCAGCAGGTGCAAAAGGAGGAATGTGGAATCAAAGCCAGTTCTCCCAGATAAGAGTCCACACACTTAGCCACTACACCAAACTGGCTTTCATATGCATTCACACTTCATCAGACAGTGGAATGGGGTATAGTGAGCAGAGCTGCATATAGCTGGTGGGCAGTGGTTAAGTACGAGGGCAGGGCAACTGCTGGTGAGGAATAAGAACTTTCTGCAAGCCTGAACTATGGCCCAGGTTTGCAGAAAAATATGAACTCTTAAAAAATACACTGGGAAGCTTTAAGCAAATGATTCCCTCAGTGGATGTTGCTAGGCAACCACAGATTCCAGACTTCATTCTGTCAGTAAAAGGTAGGACCCTTTCAAGGCCTATTTTGGCCTTTGAGGGAGGACTCATTGAGGCTAAGCCTGCTAGAGTTGCCAGCTTCAGGTTGGGAAGTTCCTGGAGATTTTATTGAGGAAGGCAGGGTTTGAGGAGGAGAGAGGGCTTAGCTGGACAGAATGCCATAGTGCAGTGGTGTCAAACAGCCAGCCCACGGGATGGATCTGTCCCCTGCAGGGCTTCAGACTGGCCCCATGAGCGACTGACCTCCTCCTGCCCGCATGCCTGGAAGAAGCAGGAAAAATATCTCCCCGCCCCCATATGCTTCTTGGATTCTCTGAGAGGTGCAGACTGGGAAGGGTTTTCTTCCTACTTTTGCACCCTGGGGTGCATTCTTCCTGCTTTTACAGCTTGGGCTCCAAAAGCAGGAAAAAGATATCCCGCTACTCCCCCCACCCTCGTGCCTCTCAGACTGTCAGAGGCTGGCGGAGCTTTCTTCATGCTTTTGCAGCACTGCTGCAGATGCAAGACGAAGACCTTGCCTGCATGCATCTCTTGGACTGTCCAAGAGCTCTGGGCTGGCTGGGTTCCCCACCCCCACCCCCCCAAAACCCACACCCGTTATTACATTTTATAACACACATGGCACAGCCTTACAAGGTCTCATTTATGTCAGATCTGGCCATCATAAGAAATGAGTTTGACACCCCTGCCACAGAGTCCACCCTCCAGAGCAGACATTTTATCCAGGGAGATATGTGTTGTCTGGAATTCAGTTATAATTCTGGCAGTTTCCCAAGTTCCACCTGGAGGTTAACAAAGTTAGACTATAACCAACCTGTGGTGACTTGATACCACCTAACCTGAATGACTCAACTAGGCCTGGCTGCCTGCTACCGTTCTACAGCAGCCACCCCTTGAAAGCCACTGTGGTGTTGAAATTAGAACAGGGGTGTCAAACTCATCTGTGAGGGCAGGATATGACACAAATGGGGCCGAGCCATACATATAAAATGTAATGCCACATAGCAGAGACTTAAACTTTATAAATGACACAAACACAATTAAAGATATTATTTTAACTTAAAATACAAACATATTTAAAACTCCTGTAATATTTCATTTAAAATGGAAAGGTGGGGGGATAGTGGGATTTGGCAATGCAATTTTAAAACTAAAACATCAAGAAAAAGCACAAGGATCACAGCAGAAATTACAAATATAAAATGCTCTGAGTCTAGGAAAACATGAAACGGCTGGACACTGTAAGCTTCTCCCCCTTCCCAGGCCTACTCAGATCAATGATGGCTCTCCAGTGTAATATCCCCCTTTGACTGTGGGCTCCCAGGTCAGAGTACTCACTAAGCACCTGTTCTCAGGTCCATTCAGCAGAGACAAGGTGGTTCAAAGTATCAACCCTTTGTCTGCAAGGAGCTTCATCTGGCTATAAAATGCTGCAGAAGTGAAACTGCTTTAGCTCCACACTATTGAAATACATTACAGCGCAAAGTTGCAAGGAAAATACGGAATGTTCATTAAGGTCTCTGGGCCCACATAGACTGGTCTATCTGGGTGTAGAGCCCTTAATGGAAAATCCATTCTGCATTTTCTTTGCAGCTTTGCAAGCTCAGAAGAGCTTCCATCTGAAGCAGGCAAAGACAAGGCAGAAGGAGCTGGAAACATTGGCAGCCTCTGAGCTTCAAAGGGTGAGGACGGGGAAGAGGAAGAAAATTGCTCAGGCCTGATTGAAGCCCTGGGTGTGGCTTGCAGGCCAGGAATTTGACAGCCTTGCATTGGAGCATTAGAGTAGAGAGTGGGAAACCCAGGTTTGAATTGCCATCTTGCTACAGAAGCTCAGTGGGTGATTTTGGACCAGTCATATATTCTCATCCAAATGTACTTCACAGGATTGTTGTGTGGATAAAAAAGGAAGAGAGGAGTATAATGTAAGCTGTTTCGGTCCCCACTGGGAAGCAGGTAGGATGAAATAAATAAATATAGCTGAAGATGGGAGGAAATCAAAGCTAGGTTGGTGAATGTCTGAGAAGAGAGTGAGGCAGGCAAAAGGGAGAGGATATGGGGGTTGCCGGGAGGAGGGAAAGAGGAAATAGCGTGGCGAGAGAAATACTTCCCACAAGTCCATGAGGATTCCCTACCATACAGGTGGTCCTCGTCCAGTGTCTGGTACAGTGTTTTTTAGGTAGAGGCTGTTTTGGAGGGGGGGAAGAAAGTTTAAGATAGAGAAGTAGGTAAAGGTATGTTAGGTGAAAAGGGGAGAGGGTTGCCAACTCTAGGTTAAAAAATTCTTAGAGATTTGGGGTGTGGAGCCTGGGGATGGTAGGGTTTTAGGAGAGGAACTTCAGAGGGGCATAATGCCAAAGACTCCACCCTCCAAAGCAGCCATTTCCTCCAGGGGAACTAGATTTGCCAGCCTCCAGTTAGGGACTGGAGATTGACAGGCTGGGCAATATGTGATTATGGTAAATTTTCCGACTGCTGTTGAGTTGTCTGTTTATAAAATGTTTTTTATTGTATTTTATTGTTTTATCGTACGTCGTACTCTGCCCTGAGCCCTGTGGGGAATGGGCAGAATAGAAATATATTAAAATAAAATACTGGGAATTTCAGCTGCTCTCTAGATGACTGAGATCAGTTCCATTGGAGCAAATGGCTGGTTTGGAGTCTGGACTATATAGCACTATACTACACCGAGTTCTCTTCCCTCCCCAGACTTTGTCTTCCCGAGGCTCCACCCCCAGATCTTCCAGAATTTCTGAACCTGGAGCTGTTAACCCTAAGATGGAACTGATCCATCGTGGTTCTAAGAGATCTCTGGGTTGAGAACCCTAGAAGAAGAGAAGGAAGTAGGGAAAAAGGAGAAGCTTATGGGGCTTTCAGGAAAGGGAAAGAGGAAATGATTGAGGAGGGGAAAGTAAGATCCCTCCTGCAAGTCCTTGTGGGTTCTTACTGGTGGTCATTATCTAATACTGTAACTTGCTTTATGTGGCTTAAGAAACATTCCACTCATTCTATAAGAAAAAAAAATATCATAGCTTCCCCCCCTCCCCTGGTGCCATTTTTCTGTTAAAAAAAAGTATAAGAAGTCCTGGGTGGGGGAAGGGAAAACCCCTTCCCTCTGAACTTTTCAGTTTTGCGAGCGGGTGGGCTTCTCATCTCTAGTCCTGTTTTGCGTTTTTTTTTAGCAGACTGGGCAATGGAGATAAGGTTGAGGTTTTAATCAGCAGTTCATGTTTTATTGATAGAAGCCTTGATTTCAAAACATTTCATTAATACATCCTAATAACTTCCGTTGGCAAGCACCTATAAATCTCTGTTGTTTTATTTACAAATATTTAGCTGACTTGAGGCTGGCATTTCTTGATTTACCTAACAATGTCTTAACTAGCTTTGAGGTTTGAAAATTGAAACTGTTTCATTTTTGAAATTTACCTCTTGTTCTGAACTCTTTTTTTTTTGGCAGATATGCAGTTCCCTATTGATATCAAAACTGTGAGGAAAGATCATGATTTTTTAGATCAAGATGCAATAGACTCCCTGTACAGGTAATCTTGGTACTGAATTTTCCTTAAATCCGGTAAAGCCTACGACTTTAATTTTAAAAATACTAAGTTAATAGAACTGCCACTAACCATGGGTCCTGGTTCTTTCCCTGCTTAGCTCTCTGAAGGTATATGACACCATGCCCCAAATATTTTTTTGCAATATATTGTGAGTATCCAAATATTATCCAATATTAATTAATTATCCAATATTACAGTTTTACCCATAAGGCACAATGAGCATATAAACACAAACAGGTATAAATTTTCACACGTCTCTTAAGTCTTCCTTATAGAAGATGAAAGCAGTCAGCTTGCTACTCAAACTAAAAAGGGATTTTGCTTACCCAAAGCCAGCCTGTCTCTGTCTGTGACTCATCGATGCCCAGCCTAAACCCCTGAACCGACAAACCCCAAATTTGGGGAGAACATTCTTTCCATGACGTAAGCACCCACTTAGAAGGGATTTCTAGAAATTCCACCCCTACGGAGTGTGTGTGTGAGAAAAGGGATAAAATGTGTTTTCACTTAGGAGTAAAGCTGTGCTGTGTGACTGGCGGGCTGCTGCCTGTTTGCACACCCCTCTCTCTGATTGGTCAGCTGTGGAGCTCTGTGTTCTGAAGTAAAAAATCAGTTAATGGAGACTGCAGACAGTTGGACAGGTGTCCTGATTGACTCCTCAACACCCAGCCTAAACCCCTGGACCTGGAAACCCAAAATTCGGGGAGTGCATTCCTTCCATGGTTAGCTGGCAAGGAGATTGGGTTGTCAATTCCAGGTTGGGAAATTCCTGGAGATTTGAGTGGTGGAGCCTGGAGAGGGTGGGACTTCAGACAGCTACAATGCTATAGACTCCACCCTCCAAACCAGCCACTTCCTCTTGGAGAACCATTGTTGCCACTCTCTAGGTTTGGGCCAGAAATCACTCAGAATTACAGCTGCTTTCCAGATCGCAGAGATCAATTCTGTTGGAGAAAATGACTGCTTTGCAGGCTGGACCCTGTGTCATTATACCCCGCTGAGGTTGCTTCCCTCCTGCTTCGGTCCGCATTGTGATTTCAGGCCACTTACAGACTTTCAGCCTAACCTACCTCAGAGAGTTGTCATGTAGACTAAAAGGGGGAGTCAGCTCTAAATCAGAATAGGCATTTTTCACAATAGTTGGTATCAATGTTCCCTCTAAGCTGCAGTGTCTTGTGAGCAAAAATTCTATTTCGTGAACTGCTGGCATTAAAGCTGAGAGCTGCTGCATAAATTACTGTTCTCTGGAGTCCTCCTTCCTGAGCTAAGACAAAAATGTGTGAGCTGGAGGCTCAAAATCTGTGAGCTCGCTCACACTAACTCAGCTTAGAGGGAACACTGGTTGGTATGGCAATTGAGTTTATAAATCTTCAAAAAATAAACCACTGTTCCTACCTAAAACGAACAAGAAAACTGAAAGGAAGTTAAATTCAGTAGTGAAGCACAGGTTTCGGGCTAGTATATTAAATAAAGCAGAGCAAACACCTCTAAGAGGATTTAATATCTGTCTCGTTTCTTTCAGTTTGACCACTTTCTTTTCACTTTTCAAAACCCTTAATGGCATAAAAAATGAAACAAAAACATAGACAGGATCCAAAATGGGTGAAACAGAATAAAAAATTACACTGGCCAGAAAGGCAGTCAAGGCAACACCACAGAAAAACCGATCATATATTCATTGCCGTTACCCAAAATTATGAAAGCCCTAATGCAATACAACAGCCACACACCCAGGCACCAGCCCCATCGATCTGGGCAATCCACCAGCAAGCAAATACTGGGCAACTCCCACAGGAGAGCCGGAAAGGTCAGAAGCAACAGGATCACAAGTTGCTGATGAACCTCACAGAACACAGGGCAACGGAGTGAAATATAAGCAACTGAATTAGACTCTGATGAGCAACACCCATGTAGTCTCTTTTGAAAAGAAAAATATTCAGTCCAGTGAGTATAAAAGCCCAAGGCTGTCAAAGGCTGGCAAGGCCCCTCATGCAAGCAACTCCTTGGCTTGCAATGGGCAATATGCCAAAAAGACATGGAGAACAAGGTAGGATGGGATAGAAAAAGTATATAAAATGGGGTGGGATAGAAAAGGTGAAAGTGGAGGGGGAAAAACAAATAAGGCAAATCAAGCAAGGTAAAGAAGGAAGGGGAAAGGTGTACCATGAGGGGGGGAGGGCAGAGACCTCTGGGGGAAGAAATGGGATGGGGAGCAAAATGATGGAACGGAGGGAAAGGTAGGGCTGCAAAGACTACTGGAGGAATATGGTGGGTGTGGAAAGAAAGAAAAGAAGCAGCAGCAGCAATGATGACTGTTTTCGCACACAGCTTACCTCGCAGTCACAATCCTGTTCCTTCCGCAGCGTCTGTCAGATTTCCCACCATCTGCGCCAGAGTTACAGAAAGTGCCGCGGCTTTTGCGTAGCAAACGTAAACTGGGTTTTAGCGGTTTCCATTTGCTACGCAAAAGCCGCGGCACTTCCTGTATCTTCGGCACAGACGGTGGGAAATCCGACCAGACGCTGCGGAGGGAACAGGATTGTGACTGCGAGGTGAGCTGTGTGTGAAAACGGTTATTAACCGTAAAGTGCTCATAGGTAGCTTAAAGGACAACACGCAACCATCAACAATACAAGGGCACAGATCAGGACAAATCTGAAAGCAGTGGTACAAAATTTAAACCTATCTTGCATTTGGGAAGGATCGCAAGAAAAATAGGACTTTGGTTATGACATCATTACAAACTCCAGCTAACTCTGTCTCCTGATGGCTGAAATTGATACGCTCCACCTCCTCATGCTGTAGCCACAATGCTGCGCGGTCTCATGGAAATGTCTGAGTTCTCAGATGCTGTTCTCCTTTTGACAAAGGTTGGGATTTTTGGTGGAGTAGCCAATCTTAAATTGGCAAACCTTGTCTCAGTTACAATAGTTGGTTCTAGTGGAGGCGGGTTATTTTGAGCTGGGCACTCTATTAGAGGATCAGGCAGACCAAGCTCCGAATCCTCTAGGTAATGATTGAAAGGGTCTATGTCTGAGCACTTGAGAATTCTTGGGAAGAGCTGATCAGCTGCCCTGGTATGGTAAGGTAGCCAGACTCCTCTCCTGTAGCCTAATAGTCGAGAGGCTTGATATTGATGGAATTGTGAAGGGCAAAGAGATGGAAGAAATAGGAGTTTCCATACAGCTGGATGATGTTTGGTACAATTCTACCAAATGAATATATCTACACAAAAAAATTAAAATAGACAGTACACAGCATAGTCTATAGTAACACAAAGATGCACAACTGGTTAATCGCTGGTTAGAAGCCAACCATTCTATTGATGTGTTCTGTATCACTTTAGACCACATCCCTATAATAGGGAAAATGTGTCTCAAGTCTTATTAAAACAGGAGACATATTTCATATATAAACTAGACACATGTATACCCAGAGGGTTAAATATTAATGTGGACTTTTCGTTTTATATAGGGAATCATTTTCTCTGAGTTGTAATTACTTAAGGTATTCAGCCACATAAGTTGTTTTGTCTTGCACTGTCTGTGATAATTCCTATTTTGTTAAGAAGCATTTATGCTGTATAGACTGGATTATTATCATCACTCCTCCAAAAGGAGGTTGTTTCTTTATTCTATGGACTATATACTATTGATTATGTGTTACTATAGACTATGCTGTGTTCTGTCCGTTTAAATGATTGTTTAGTGGCTGGATTCAGCTGTAAGCAATGAACAGGTCTCTGTGTTATTAAATGCTACCTGTGATTTGGGGGTATAAGAACCATTTGGCTGAACTGAAAGAAGTGAGACAGCGGTTAAACCCCCTTGGAGATGTTTGCTATGCTTTAATATATGAAGGCTTTGGATAAGCAAAATCAACTGAGGACACTGTACAATATTTCTATTGATTGTATTCTTTATTTGTTATTATTACCATTCTTGTTTTCTTTTCTTGGAGGAGTGCTCCAATTGACGTGTGGTCCTGACAAAGTCTGACAAAACTGCTTTTTAGTTCAAAGTGGCAAGTTGACTGCTTTCATCTGACTTCTTTTATCTTCCACCAGAAAGTCTTTAAGAGACTTGGTGTGAGAATTTACACCTGTTGGTGTTTATATGCTCATTGTGCCTTACATGTGAATCGTAGTATTGTTATTGGATAATTAATATATAGAGTTTGGATACTCACAATATATTGTAAAGAATATTTTTGGGCACAGTGTTGTATATTCTCTGACTCTTACTGTTCACCGTGGTCTCTTTTACTATAGCAGCTCTCTGAAGGAGCAAGTTTTCTAAGTCTTACTCTAGTATGTCTATGTAACCACGGCCTTTTTTAAACAGGAATGCAGGTCTTGCTGGCTTTGGCATTGGGGGTGGCGGCGGCGACCTAATATGCAAATGAGTTCCTGCTGGGCCTTTTCTACAAAAAAGCCCTTTGTGAAACAGTGGTGCAACCAGGAGGTGTGGCTTAATATGCAAATGAGTTCCTGCTGGGCCTTTTCTACAAAAAAGCCCTTTGTGAAACAGTGGTGCAACCAGGAGGTGTGGCTTAATATGCAAATGAGTTCCTGCTGGGCCTTTTCTACAAAAAAGCCCTTTGTGAAACAGTGGTGCAACCAGGAGGTGTGGCTTAATATGCAAATGAGTTCCTGCTGGGCAATCTTTTTTTTTTCAACAAAAAAAGCTCTCTATGTAACTATCTATATATTTGCATACAATTTTCTAATTTAAGTCTTCAATTCTCTTCTTCCATGCTTGAATATCACAGAATTCCTTCAAGGAATCACCTGTAATTAGGCTCAGTGTCCCTTTGCCAAAAACCTTTCCAGTGGCCTCTCACTACCACTCTGTGAGGCTGCTCCTTGAACCCTGTCAGTTGTAGGACAACAGCTGCTGCCCGCTTTGTCAGGGAAGCAAGTGAGTACCTGCTTGGCAGCAATGGCTGCTGTCCCTTATGTAGCGAGTATGCACCCACCTTTCCCTTCTGTGGCGGCAAAGCCTCTTCTCCTTATCTGGCTGGTACTTCTGTTTAGCTGCTGCCTGTGCCTCAGATATGGAAGGAGAGCTGTGGGGCTGCTAAAGGAGGGGAATGGCAAAGCTGCTCAGTGAATCATACGTATTGGGCTGAGGGGGTAGTGGTGACTGCCCGAAGGCACCCCCGTTCCTGAAGCTGGGCCTGTGTTCATGCTTGCAGCAGAACGAAAGCTTTCTTGTGTATCAGTGGTGGGCATATTTCTTTTCACGTGTCTTGACCATTTAATGTATAATCTGGATGAGGTGTGATGACTTTATAATACTAAAAAGAGTACACGGGAGAGGAACGCTGATTCTTCCATGCTTTACGCATCCTCTGTCTGTCGCTCCAGCCACTTTTATCCCCAGCCTATTCCCAGTATTGGAGTCAATAAGCAAGAAAAAGTGACTGGAGCTACTGACTGCCGGAAGTATGTGCCTGTATCCAACAGCACATTCTGAAGCTCTGAATACATATGTTTTCTTAAGAATCACAGGTGATTTCTATTGAATTTCCCCTCCTGCTCCACTGCCAATCTTCCTACTCTGCTCCCTTTGCCACGGGGTTCAAAGGAGCTCAGGACTGCAGTGGGATAGGGAAATTTCTTCCTCTTGAAAATCTAAAGGCTTTGGAATTACAGGTCATTGTGTTGGATGGAGTTGCTGTGCATGCTTTTTGCTGTCAGACCCACTCTCTGCTCCTTCTTTATATATTAATAGGTAAACGCTGGCCATAGGACAAGGCAGTCTGTTAAGTCCACTGAGAGCATCATCCTTGAGTCAAGTCTGTCTTTCAGATACACTGTGACATCTTTCAGTTTATGGAGGACCATTGAGAAGGGTTCAGTTGGGATTTTCAGTTGAAAGGGATTGATGTGGGTTCTTGCGTTACTTTTTCTTAGACTTTTGAAAGAATAACTGACATGCTTTTAAGCATGTTGTTGCTAATCCTGAGCCTTCAACAATGGAGGAGGCAACACATTCAGTACTGAACAATGAACCAATTTTTTATTATTTTATCACCTAAACCAACACCTTCATGGACCTGCTTATTTTAGTATCACTACTTCTAGAGGTTTGCTTGACCAACTTAACTTTCCACGGTGTCATATGTTTAGGCTGCCTAATTTAGATACAAGATACAACAAGTAATAGAAGCACCATTTGTAAAGTTAGGTATCAACATTCTTCTGGAGACTGCTTTGGTAAGACGCTGCAGGTGCAAAAGAGACCTTGAAATTCTGCCAGAGCAGCTGTACTTCTAGAGGTATGCTCTGGATTTTAATAAGAAAAATGTAGCGCTCTCAAATATTATGCAATGCCCTCTACTCACGCCCACCCCATGGGAGTGCCACTGTAATTGCTTAATTGCAAACAATTTACACAACAATATTGTTCCTTAAGAGATCTCTTGAAGACAATATGTATCCACTGCTATGTGAGCATTTGTTCCTTTATCAGTAGCTGGTGGAGATAAAAAGGAAAATGTGTCTTTTGAGAGTTGGTGTGAACTGGCAACATTCATATTTATCAATTGTTTGAGAGTTCTTTTCAACCATGTTCTAAATAAGTTCTTGTATAGAGATGGAAAGACAGGAGAGTGCCTGGTGTTCATCAATAGATAATGGAGGCCTGGACGATCAGCAGTTACGGAAAAATCAGTCACCTTTCCTTGGAAATAACACAGCTCAAGACTACTTGATGTGACTCTAATGTGGAATGAATAAATTTCATTTTGTGTTGTGCTGGTTACTGTTCCCTGTTAACATTCTTAAAACACACATGATGACGCACAGGTTTTTTTTTTTGTAAACATCATCATTTGCGAATACCCCAATCTGACCAAAATTTGAGGAACTTTGCCAGGATTTTGATTCAGACTTGACAATTTGCACAGTATGAAGGAACACCGTGGTATGCTATTTCTTTGTATATTTTAAGGAACATAAAAAGACAATCAGCCCTCAGTGAGCCATGGGAAAGAAAGGAGCGGTCGTGTTTGGTTATAAAATATAATTTCATATGTGGCCTAAATATTTTGAGTACTGTCCTGAGCTAAAGATGTCAATTTGTTTGTCTCTGTTCCAGACGGTTAAATACATTGAATAAGTGTGCAGCAATGAAAGTTGAAATAAATCGGCAAAGGAAACGGGTATGTGTCCAAATTCAATTAATTTTTCTGCTTTTAAAAAACTAAGCTTCATAACATCAAAGGCAGTGACATGTAAGAATAAGATCTATCAAGAAATGCATTGTCTCTGTCTGAGTAGTCATTGTAACAGTATCTGATGTTAGATCTCCATGTTTCTGTGACTCCAGCTAGCTATTCTGTACATGTAGAGCCCTCTTGGATGTCTGTGGTCAGTTCCCTAGCACCACCTGGGGAAAATTCCAGATTGCCCCAGGCCAGTCAGTACTTTTTCACTTGAATGTGGGGCTGCACTCTTGTGTGATGAAAGAGCAGGATCTCCCTGACTCTGGCCTTTTCAGGACTGCATAGCAGAGTATACTAAAAGCAGCTGGATGTGCTGAAGATAATCCAGCAAGTCTCTCAAAGTACGCACTGTACTGGTTTATTTCTGTGAACACAAAAACAAATACTACAGGAAATTTAAAAAGGGAAATTACTGAGTACAGGGGGGGAGGGAAGTAAAATTTGTTTTCTTGCTAACTAACAGCAGAATCTAGAGGGGGGGGGGGGGCGGAAAGTCTTTTGGGAGCAGACGAGCCGCTACGTGGGTGCAGGAAGGGTTTGCACTGGCTTACAACCAGCGCCGCCACAGCGGAGAGGAGTTACATGGGTGGAGGGCCGCCCGAGCGCCACTCCGCCTGAGGTCAGCGGGCTGTGCCCGAGGGTGGGCGGAAGTGAGGTGGAGCGTCGCGTTCAGGCGGAGGAGGGGGTGGAGTTGGGGGCGTGGCCAGGCTTAGGCAACTTTCTGAGCAGTTTGGTCCAGGACACCCCCCTCCCGAGAGGCGCAACATTACGCAGGCAAAAATAGCGGTGTGTTCCATAAGCACTCGATGAAACCAAAAACAAAAGTCGCCTCTGCCACTCCTTAGGGAGCGGCATGATTGCCTCGCCAGTCTCTTTGCGCCTTGGGCTGACGAGCCCCCTCCCCAGCACCTAGTTGTGGTCTCCCTCCTCCTAGAAATACTTCCACTCTTGCCTCTCTCAACTCAGTTGTTAGGGAGAGGAGTGCATGGCGGGAAGCTCTGCTGACAAGCTCCCGGCCATACAGACTTAGAGTGAGGGACAGGCAGGCACGTTGGTGACAGGTTTTGCACTGTGCGGTTGCTTTGACAGTATCTTGGACTTGCAAGAGGGAGAGAGAGGTCTCTCCCCTGGGGCTAACTGCTCTTGTTTCCAGGTCTCCACAGGTTCCGCGCTCCCAGAGGCTCTGCATACGAGGACTGTCACCCATGTCTGGGTAAGTTCCACTGTCCTCCCCCCGCCCAGCCTCTCCCTCCCCTCGCTCTCGACTGCTTCGTGTGCGAGCATCTCTGGCACTTAAAACAGACAGTGGGCTCTGGCATGGGGCATTTGCTGACCCCGCTCCCCTGTGCTGTCGCCTGCTCTCTTCGCAGGGCACGGGGTGTGTGTGTGGCAGCTGCTCCGTTGCGGGGAGGTGGGTCAGAGACTGTCCCTTTAAGAGAGCGCTTGGCTGAAACGCAGCCTGTTCTTCTAGCCGCTGCCCCTGCAGATGCTCTTGATCTCTTTCTCCATTTTGCAGGTGGGACTCCAACACAGATGCTTCTGCGTGTGTCGCTCCGCTGCCTCCCCACTCCCTCAGCTGTTTCTGCCTGCCGCTCTGAATAGAGCCCCGCCCATGGCAAGACTGCCTAGCGCGCGCCAGGGAGACTGTTGCACTCTGTTCTGGAAAAATAAAGGCTGAGCTGTGCCCTCTGTTGTCTCTTCTGCTTGGCATCTGCTGCATGTTCCCTGGGTAACACCCCCCTGTCAGTGGCCTCTCCGAGGGAATGCCTGGGAGGGTGGGCAGACTTGGTTGTGGGGGGGGAATGGTCTATGAGCCGCAACGCTGCCCCCCGCGTGGCTGGACAGGGAAGGGGAGTGCCGCCTCTCAGCCTGCCTGGGCTGACAGCCTACCCGACCCCACAAGGCTGTTGTGCACAGGGCACTAAGGGGAGACTGATGAAGTGGACTCAGAAGTCTGCGCTGATGCACTCGCACGCTGAGTTCTGCGGCCCTGGGGGAGGTGTTCCATGCACATGGCAGGGGGTGTCAGGGCAACACGGGGTCTCTGGGTGAGGGGGTGTCTGCTGCTGGGCTGCTCACTCCCAGACACACATTCCAGCTGCTGTCTATGACAGCAAACTCCCGCACTTGGTACTTTCTGCTTGTCTGCCTGCCATTGGCAGAGTCTCTGATAGCAGAGGGTGTGAGGGGATTGACGGCTTCTCCGTGGTCCCGTGCGGGCCTGTTTTGCCCCCACCTTGTCTTCAAGCCAGGCTTCTTGTGTGCGCATGCCCAGCCTCACTCCTGTTATCTCCCCATGTTGGTAGAACATCTCTCTTTTGCCTTTGATGGTCTGCCCATCATTGGCTTCGTTCTCTATTTGGGGGCGGGTTGGGGATGGCTATCAGCCTCTCTGGGGCCGCCTCTCCCTGACTGTCATGAGGGATGCGCCAGGACTGGCCAATGGGGGGTGGGTGGGCTGGCCCCTCCAGCTGCCTCCACCTCCCTTGCGTGCCTACGCCAGTGGCATTGCCATGGCAACCGTCTCCCTCACGGCAAGCTACGCCTCTCCACGCTCCAGTATGCCGAAGTCCTCAGGAAGTCTGCTAGTGGTGCGGCAGCTACGCCACAGCCGGCCGCCACTTATGTCTGAATTGGGCTGTAAATACAATATTTACCATGTTTCCATGTTTGATCAAATGTATTAGCCTTCCCTTCAGTTTGTGTCTTGGGCCTGACAAAAGGAGATGAAACCTGGCTTTTTGGCACTCATATTCCTTAGAGTCATCAGGGCAGTGGTCCCTTTTTGGACCCAATTAGTGGAGTGTCCACTCAAAGCTTCTGCCAAAGATCCCACGATGTTCACTCATGGCCTGTAAATGGTGTGGGGTGTCAAGATGAAGGAAGAGGTGTTGGTTTTGACAAATTATTCATTGATTCCCCACTGATGGATGATCATCTGTACGCTCATTCTCTTTCTTCTCTGTCATCAAAGTCTTGGATACTGTGCCTAGCTCTGTTTTATTTCAAACTCAAAAACAGGACAGGCCTATGTCCGCCTTAAAACATAAGGATCCACCTGCAACAGCCAGTAGAAACAGTTATTGTGAATGGATGAATTCTGTTATGCATATGTTCAAGTGTTTCAATCATTTTTGAATCTTTTAACATTAATACTTAATAAGACTGTACCTTGTGCAACTGAGTGGAACTAGGAGGTGAGCCACCTGCTCCATGTGTAATCTGCATACCATGTTGTCCCAGTAGTAAGGGCATGTAGGACGAAATGAGGTGGCAGAATTTTGAGGTGTATAGTGGACTATACCAGTTTAGATAACATGTGAAGGATCACATTTTAAAACAATCCCCTATGGGGAAAAAACTACCTGCAACCAGAAAACACCACAACAGGAAGTAGGTTGTGCTAGAAAAGCTCCCCTTCCAGTTTGCCAACTTTTTATAAGATATCGTTCATTACATAGGGAACATGGAAAAATAAGCATCCTTTACTTGCTGAAGTTTATGCTAAGGATCTGATCACCTTATTCTTTTATATGCCTTCAGACTTTATTCTTACTCTGCCTTTGCAGATTTGCTTCTGGGTTACATGAAAAGCACTGGATCGTGCTCTCCAAACTAGCATTAGCCCACATTTCTGGAGGGTTGATTTTTGCATAGGAAGAGCTGTAACATGGGCTCTCCTTGCACACTCCAATGCTGCTTGCATTACCCTGCTGCTGTGGGGAAAAGTGCAGCCCTCTGCCACTGAAATAATGGAAGAACGAACCTTGAGTGTAATTCTGGAATGTCCATTTTGATTTTATTGAATGGGTTTAAACGAAAAGAAAGCTTAATCAAAAACGGCAATTGGCATACAACTTGCATTAGTTCAAGGAATTACTTTTAATGGGAAGAAGCCAGATGTCCTTCTTGATTATACAATGTCCTATCTACCAATTTCATATTTGCAAGGTGGTTGATTAGGCTGATTATACTAGGTGCAATGCTTTGAAAAAATACCAAAATCTCTTAAAAATGGGAGATTTTATTAAAGTCTATTGGAGTTGTGTACAGTGGTTGGGCTTCAAAGAGCATGTTTGTGCATGCATACAGAGTGTTTTCTGGCAGTGACCTTTCATACCTCCATGCAGTGTTCCCTCTAAGCTGAGTTAGTGTGAGCTAGCTCACAGATTTTTAGCCTCCAGCTCACACATTTTTGTCTTAGCTCAGGAAAGATGACCCCCGAGCACACTAATTTATGCAGCAGCTCACAACTTGGATGCCAGTAGCTCACAGCTTTAATACCAGTGGCTCACAAAGTAGAATTTTTGCTCACAAGACTGCAGCTTAGAGGGAACATTGCCTCCGTGTAATGCTACTCCCGTGGCTGTGATTCTTTGAGGTCATGGGGGGGGGGGGCGTGGAGGCTGCTCCTGGAAGTAGGGGAGTATGAACTACTATAATTGACTTTTCATACTTAATGTTTTAAACATCTTTCTTTTCTTTAAGAGTGATGAATCTGAGGAGGATGAACCTTGTGCACTAAGTAACAAATGGACTTATGAGAAATGTACTCAGAGATGGTCTCGTCTTGAGAGCTTAGACGGTTTTGGCGCTTCGGCAGTGGACAGTTTGAGGCTTAAGAGCATCGGCAGTGGGGATATAGCCTTTTCCGACCATGGGGAGAGAAACGATGAATCTTCGGTTCACAGTACCAGCAGTGGCGACAGTGACTTAATCAGCTTTCCAAAGGCTTTTGAGGAAGTGGAGACTAGCAGGAGTTCGTCCACGTGCTCCTCAAATAAATTGGCGTCTCCCGACTCTGCCTTCAGTTGCTCTTCGTCTCCTGGCGAAACCTTGAATATAGTCTGTGAGGACAAGCCTTTGGATAAACCATGCGACAAAAAGGGAAGGAACTTCCTGAAGAAAATGGAGAAGCTGCGCATAAGAAGCAGCAGTCTAAAGAGGGAACTTAATTCAAAGGCCAAACCCATTATCAGTGAGCCAATTCTCTTAGAGGGTCTAACTGAAGAGAAACTGAGAAAACTCAATTGTATGAATATTAGTGACGTGTCCAATAGCCAGATAATGCAGTCCTCTTATTCACCACAGACCTGCAGCAGCAGCAGCAGCCAGTCCGGAAACAGCAGTACTGTGAGCACCCCAAGCCCTACTATCAAAGCCAGGAGGCAGAGTAGCAGAGGGACATACGTAGAGGGCGTTGATGCCAGCAAGCTTGCTGTGTGGAATGATCTCTCGGAGCAGAACTTGGAAAACGAGATAAATTTGCATGAAAACAAAGTATTTCAGGTGCCACAAGGCCATAAGCCTGGGACATTCCCCAAAGCACTGACTTACAGCCTTTTGCCTCCACTAGACAACACTGCAGTGAACTGGAGAACTGGGAGTTTTCATGGCTGCCGCAGAAATAGGGCTCACGTGGGTTCTCGAGGCTCTGAGACAACACCTGGCTCTCTCTCATTGATAGATAACAGACTGAGCATATATGACAACGTGCCTGAAAGTCCAGTCCATGTTAACAAAATGGATGCACCAGAGGCGGGAGACGATGATGTTTTTACAGAACTAGACAGCGTTATGGAACACGTCAATGGGCTCAGGAAGTTGGTCAGTCAGTGGTCGGAGAAATTCTCTGATGATGGGGACTCAGACTCCGCCAGTCATTCCAACCAGTCTGCTTCTCCATGCCCATCATCCCCTAAGGAGATTCACCTCGAGATTAAAAAGCATTCAGAGGAGAAACTGATGGAACCGCCTATCATTGATGGAGAAGATGACTGCAAGAGTACCAGTGAGCACCCTTATGCAGAACTGGCATATGTAACAGAACCAGGGATAAGGCTGGCACCAGCATGTTGCATCAGGTCCGCTCTATATTTCTTGAGTTTGCCAAGAATAAAAAAAAATAAAGGGAGGGGGGATTATCTCTGAGCCAAGAAGTTAGGTCAGCTATGCATCCTTAGTGATGTTACCTGAGGCCAACAGTTAGTCTGCCACTTGACCTCAGTATAGTGTGCGGGTGACAGTGATCTTCCTTTATAGGACTATTGCAATAATTAATAATATATAATGAGAATGATTCCAGCAGTTAACGTGTCTATTGCTCTTTCTGTGAATTGATACGATAAAAAGTCCAAAACCTTTTCAACATTGGGCACAACCCGGTATATGAAGCGACATGGGTTTTTTTACTTTATACCAAGAGTTAAGATGCACAGTGCGTTAATGTTAGAAAGAACAGAAAATTTGTGGCCAAGATATCCCAACCCTAGGGAATGTTTTCATTGGTCTAGTATTTGGATTAGAAAGTTAGGAGTTATTTTGTAAAGTTTTCAGTACCTTTTTTTGCTCAATTTAAAAACGGGTTAATTGATTTAACTTAATTCGCTGCAGTGAAAGCTTGCTTTGTGTAATTGGCAGCGTTGAGAATAATTCAACTGCGTGTAAAGCACTTTGAGATTTTGATGATTGGTTTCCAAAATAATATACTTAGGAGTTAGTATCAAATCAAAAGCAATCATCTACGAGTTCTGTAGTTTTACAAAGAGGGAAGTATTTGGGATAAAGAGCATTAGCACCAAGCATATTCAAACATCTTTTTCCAGACCTGTGGGAACATATTGGTCTACTGAGGAAGGCACGAACTTGGAAGATCTTTCTGTACAACTTGACAGCCAGTCAGCAGCCCACCTAAACCGAATACAGAAGCTTGCTTTGTTAAAACTGACTTCTTTAATGGACAAATACACTCCTTCCAGCAAGCAAGGATGGAACTGGTAAGTTAAAATGAAAAACAAACCCTTTTTCTCCAGATAAACTTTTTTCTGAAGTGAAGCAACCAACTGTCTTAAGATCTTGTATTTGAAATTCAGTATAATCGGAGCTCACTACTGGCTTCCTCTTAAACTGGACTCTGTTCCTAAGGATATCTGTAGAGCTTCAGTTGTAGAATTTCCTCAAGGTAAAAGTGCCAGCTCTTAAGTTTATTTACCTGGCTAGTGACTTGAAGCTGGGGTCAAGTGGGCAAGGGTAAAAGTACTGAAACTTAAGACAAAAAGCTGATGTGCTTTGGAATCATTGCAAGCCACCTTGAACCACAGTGGCATCCAAATGTTTTAGTAAATCAGTAAATGGCAGAGTTTGTGGATGGTGTTCATCTACCAGACCTAGATAGTTAAGCTCTCTTTAGCAGATCAAGTGAAGAGCTCTTGGATGTGCTCTTGAACCCAGCCTTGCTAATGGATAAACAGGTCAGTGATGTTGCTGAGGGTATCTTCTTTAAACTATCCACCAATTTAAACTCTGCTGACCAAGCCATGCTGATCCACTCTACCATTACCTCTGGACTGGACTACTTATGACATGCTTTGTATGGGGCTGCTTTTGAAGATATCCTGGAAGCTTCAATTGCTACAAAATGCAGCAGTGAAACTCCTGTTTGGGGCCAGTTCCTTGGAACATACAACTCAAATGTACCAGTTACCTATTTTCTTCTGGGCCCAATTAAAATGTTGCTTTTAACCCTTTATTAGCCCTTCACGCCCCGGGGCCCTCATTGTTATCAGACTTCCTTTTCCAGTATACTCCCATGTGATGGTTACATTCTGCAGCTGTTCTCCAGATGACGTATGACAACAGTTAGGTCACAGGCAGTGTTCCCCCTAAGTTGACTTAGTGTGAACTAGCTCACAGATTTTTAGCCTCCACCTCACACATTTTTGTCTTAGCTCGGGAAGGATGACCCCAGAGCACACTAATTTATGCAGTAGCTCTCAGCTTTAATGCCAGTAGCTCACAAAATAGAATTTTTGCTCACAAGACACTGCAGCTTAGAGGGAACCTTGGTCACAGGCATTTGGTGGTTGGCCCAGTCCTCTGCATAGCCTACCAGAGAGGGTGCCTTCATTTGCTGCATTTAGGAAGGAAAATGAAATAGTTTTTAATTCAGAGAATATTTGGTAGAGGATTAATTGTTTTTTTCACAGTTTTTGTTTGTTCCATGTTATTTTTTGTCTTGCTCCGGTGATCTTGTATTTTTGAAAATTATTGTTGCATTGAATCTACAGAGATACAATGGAATATAAATGTTTTAAATTAGCAAATTACAATCTAGTTACATTAACTTTCTTGCTCGCAAAGAAGAGAAGTTTGTAGCAACCATGGCAGTGTTTTAGCAGGGCACTGATTTCAATGCTTTGAAGTCTCATCCTGATGTGCGGATTCATTACCCTCTATTGAGATTTTTAAACAGATGTTGTAAGGTGTTCCATTTTATTTATAAAACACTGAAAAATTATTATGTAAGCATTCTCACACCATCACTTTTCAGTTAGCATTCTCACACCATCACTTTTCAGTGAGCATTCTCACACCATCACTTTTCAGTGAGCATTCTCACATCACTTTTCAGTGAGCATTCTCACACCATCACTTTTCAGTGAGCATTCTCACACCATCACTTTTCAGTGAGCATTCTCACACCATCACTTTTCAGTGAGCATTCTCACATCATCACTTTTCAGTGTTTTATAAAAAAAAATATTTTCTTTTAAAAGGTCTCCTATACCAACAAAATACTGCTGCTGGCAAACAGAACAGCTCCAGTAGTATCTCTCTTTTGCTGTGAACTGGTTGTCCTCTTTTAAGCAGTCTGAAGTTTATTACTGAAAACTTTAATCGCAGCCAGCGGTGATTTCTCAGTGGCCAATTTCAGTTTCTCAATTCATTGAAAGACACAATAAACTAATAAATTACTTCGTATTTTCAGGACTGTTCCAAAGTTTATTAGAAAAATAAAACCTGATTATAAGGACAAAAATATATTTGGAGTACCACTATTGTTAAATGTCCAGAGAACAAGTCATCCTTTTCCAATGAGCATACTCCAGGCCATGGACTATTTAAGAGACAATTTTCTCGATCAGGTATTGTATGAAACACAACTTAGCTCGTGGGCTTAGTACATGCCAGTCCTTTTCAGCCTGTAACTGAAAAAAGGATGTGCAGTTGTAGCCTGCCTCTCTGTCCTCTTCCTAGCACTGTGCTTTCTCATTCTTTCCTGTGAATGTTAGTGTGTTAAATAGGAATCATGTTCGGTGATGTCCCTCTCTTTTGGTGTCATTATGTCCCCCCTCACACCTGTGCTTCACCAGTTTCTTCTGCTAATTTGTTTTTAGTGTTGTGAGGAGAGCAAAGGCCAAGCCAGTTCACATCACACTCTCAATGTTTTACCCTCTGTATTGGAAGAATTTAAAAAGTTGGTTTTGCACAAACCAGTTATCTGTACCCCCATATCTGTAACACCTGAGCATATACATTGTTTCAGAAAAATCTGAATGTACTCTAAATGGCAGAAAGATGTGTGTGGGGAACTATACAAGTATTGTTATAGGGGGTAAAATGGGACAAAGTCAGCAGAAATGCTGCTGTGCGTATGGTCTGAAAACGAGTTGATCTGTGCATGCTCATCGCTCAGTGTCTGAATTCTCAAGTGATAACTTGCCTCAGTAAAGCAGTCATCATGGTTCAAACCCCACAGACAGAACTTTCATGACCTCACCTCAGACCCAGTACTTTTGAGCGGAGGTAGCTCACATATCCCAGCTATAGGCTCTGAAGGAGGGGAGACAGTAATCAGAAGTTGCGTGTGTTAGTCGACCTTGAATGCTCAGTATGGTGCATATTATGCTGCAGATGTGAGAATTTATTATTCATTCTTTTTTCGTTTATTAACAAAGTCACTGCACAGCTTTGAAATATTAGTTTTGTCAGAGTTGTATATCATTTCTTGGCCAATGAAATTTTTTCCATTGGCTGGATCTTTACTTTTCTGTTTTCACTTTTATAGGTTGGCCTTTTCAGAAAATCTGGTGTGAAATCTAGGATCCTCTCCTTACGGGAAATGAATGAAAATGACCCTCACAATGTAACTTATGAGGGGCAATCAGCATTTGATGTGGCAGATATGGTGAAACAGTATTTCCGAGATCTTCCAGAACCTATATTCACCAGCAAACTCTGTGAATCCTTCCTTAACATCTACCAATGTATGTGATGGTAATACTAATCATAACCTGTTTTAAACAGTGATGGTACAAATCATTGATAGTCTTAACTGAGTCATCATTCCACTTTGGTATGATTTGAATGAATGTATTTAAGGCCTAGATTAAGAAAGGGAAGAGTGAGTATAGGGTGATGAATCTTTTTTAATAGCTCCAGCTGTTCAAAAGATATTTTGGTGCTTTTAAAAACTGTAGTCTTTGAACTTTCGTTGGTCATTTTATAGTAACTGTAGGGGAGCTTAGCAGCTGCTTATGTGCACCTCTGTTTTCCTGATTAGTGTCCCTGTTGTAAGGACAAATGCTTGGAAATGAGGTCTAAGTGGGTGGTGTTCTACTGAAATAATAAATGTAAATTCAGACAAGATTATTTGGGATCCCTTTTTTTTTCTAGATTTGCCTAAAGATCAGCAATTCTGCGCTGTCCAGGCTGCTGCTATTCTGCTTCCAGATGAAAATCGTGAAGCTTTGAAAATTCTACTCTTCTTTCTCAGGGATGTAGTAGCTTTTGTCGAGGAAAACCAAATGACACCTACCAATCTCGCTGTCTGCCTTGCCCCATCTCTGTTTCATCTTAATTCCCTGAGAAGAGAAAGTTCCTCGTCATCTAGGTATTTTCACTTGAATAAGATGTCCGTATAATTCTGCTGATACGCAAGAAGAAAAACACATCGCCCCTTTTAACATTCAGTTATTGTTAGTCAACGTGAGCAGGAAGTGAATATGATGTTGTGTTGCTACATTTACAGCGAGTTTCCTCCTTTCATGCTGCATGGTCACTTGTCGTCAGGTTTGGTGGTGTCCAGAGCAGACTATACTATGAAACTTAGAATGTAGCTTCTTTTTAACGCTATATACAATTCTGACTATGTGATAGTGATTCGTTACCTGGTTGACTTTAAAACCAGTGCATGCTACCCACAAACTCTGTGGGTCTCATTAGTAGAAGTTCAGGTGACCTTGATTTTACATCATTATAATTAATTTTTAGGTATTCCTGCTACTGCCGTTTTAGGGAACTTTTGGTAGTCTGTATTATTGTTGTTTAGGTTAGAGCATAGGGTTGTTGCTGACTGGTTCTATTTAAAAGTTAACTTTTTGCAACTGCGTTTGCATTCCTTGAGGCAATTCCCAAGCATTGGCTTTGCTTTGGAGATAAGGATATAAAATTAGGCTACAGGGACATGAGCACTTGGAACAAACTTTTAGATGTATGGGCTAATGTTAGTACAGCATTTTCGAGCACTGTTCAGCACACACAGTATCTAGATACAGAGCAGGCCTTTTCTATGCATGTACCTTCTCAGGAGCTTCCCTTTTGTTTCTTAAGTGGCTGATTCTCATTACATTGGTGGTACATACTGCCACAGCATTGCTTCCTGTACCCATTTCCGAGAATGGTTAGCACTAGAGTGGGACTGCATTGTTAATGACTTTTAGGAGATCTTGAAGTTCCTATGATACCAGAGATGTGGTAAGAAACCATGCTGTTGAACCTATGAACCTATGAAGCTGCCTTATACTGAATCAGACCCTTGGTCCATCAAAGTCAATATTGTCTTCTCAGACTGGCAGCGACTCTCCAGGGTCTCAAGCTGAGGTTTTTCACACCTATTTGCCTGGACCCTTTTTTGGAGATGCCGGGGATTGAACCTGGGACCTTCTGCTTCCCAAGCAGATGCTCTACCACTGAGCCAACGTCCCCCCCCCCCCCACTGTTCCACTCCAGTGACCTGGGCTGTAGGGAGTCATTGGAGAACAGCTTCTTTCAAACATTTTTCTAATTACAACCAGTAAGA
Source organism: Heteronotia binoei (assembly GCF_032191835.1). Classification (NCBI taxonomy): domain Eukaryota; kingdom Metazoa; phylum Chordata; class Lepidosauria; order Squamata; family Gekkonidae; genus Heteronotia; species Heteronotia binoei. The sequence continues at coordinate 156,648,095 of NC_083227.1, forward strand.
ACATAACAGAAGCCATGTTGGATGAGGCCAATGGCCCATCTATTCCAACACTCTGTGTCACACAGTGGCCAATATATACACACACACTGTGGCTAATAGCCACTGATGGACCTCTGTTCCATATTTTTATCTAACCCCCTCTTGAAACTGGCTATGCTTGTAGCCGCCACCACCTCCTGTGGCAGTGAATTCCACATGTTAATCACCCTTTGGGTGAAGAAGTACTTCCTTCTATCCATTTTAACCTGACTGCTCAGCAATTTCATTGAATGCCCACGAGTTCTTGTATTGTGAGAAAGGGAGAAAAGTACTTCTTTCTTTACTTTCTTCATCCCAGGCATAATCTTGTAAACCTCTATCATGTCATCCCGCAGTCAACGTTTCTCCAAGCTAAAGAACCCCAAGCGTTTTAACCTTTCTTCATAGGGAAAGTGTTCCAAACCTTTAATCATTCTAGTTGCCCTTTTCTGCACTTTTTCCAATGCTGTAATATTCTTTTTGAGGTGCGGTGACCAGAATTGCACACAGTATTCCAAATGAAACCGCACCATCGATTTATACAGGGGCATTATGATACTGGCTGATTTGTTTTCAATTCCCTTCCTAATTATTCCCAGCATGGAGTTGGCCTTTTTTATTGCAATCGCACACTGTCTTGACATTTTCAGTGAGTTATCTACGACGACCCCAAGATCTCTCTCTTGGTCAGTCTCTGCCAGTTCACATCCCATCAACTTGATTTTGTAGCTGGGATTCTTGATCCCAATGTGCATTGCTTTGCACTTGGCCACATTGAACCTCATCTGCCACGTTGACGCCCACTCACCCAGCCTCAACAGATCCCTTTGGAGTGCCTCACAATCCTCTCTGGTTCTCACCACCTTGAACAATTTAGTGTCATCTGAAAACTTGGCCACTTCACTGCTTACTCCCATCTCCAAATCATTTATGAACAAGTTAAAGAGCATGGGACCCCACTGCTTACCGTCCTCCATTGCAAAGACTGCCCATTTATACTCACTCTCTGCTTCTTATTAATTAGCCAGTTTTTGATCCACAAGAGGACCTGTCCTTTTACTCCATGACTCTCGAGTTTACTAAGAAGCCTTTGATGAGGAACTTTTATCAGAAGGTTTCTGGAAGTCAAGGTAAACAACACCTATTGGGTCTCCTTTGTCCACATTTTTGTTCATCCCCTCAAAGAAATGTAACAGGTTAGTGAGGCAAGATCTTCCCTTACAGAACCCATGCTGAGTCTTCCTCAATAACTTGTGTTCATCAAGGTGCCTACTCATTCTGTCCTTGATAATGGTTTCTACCAACTTTCCCGTTATTGAAGTCAGACTGACTGGCCTGTAATTTCCTGGATCTCCTCTGGAACCGTTTTTAAAGATGGAGGTGACATTTGCTACCTTCCAGTCCTCAGGAACGGAGGCAGATTTCAATGAAAGATTACATATTTTTGTCAGGAGATCCACAAGTTCAACTTTGAGTTCTTTCAGAACTCTTGGATGTATGCCATCCGGACCTGGTGACTTATTAGATTTTAATTCATCTATCAGTTGTAGGACCGTCTATCAGTTGTAGGACCTGAGTCACCTCAATCTGACTCAGGTCTTTCAACACTCCTTCCAAAATAAGTGGTTCTGGAGCAGGCAAACACTTCTCATCTTCCACAGTGAAGACTGAGGCAAAAAATGCATTCAGCTTCTCAGCCATTTCCTTATCCTCCTTCAGTAATCCTTTTACCCCTTGGTCATCCAAGGGCCCCACTGCCTCCCTGTCTGGTTTCTGGCTTCTAATATACTTGAAGAAATTTTTATTGTTGGTCTTTGTTTTTTGCAATATTTTCCTCACAGTCCCTTTTTGCCTGCCTGGTCACAGTCTTGCATTTGATTTGCCACAGCCTATGTTCCCTTTTATTGATCTCACTTGGACTAGCTTTCCACCACTTAAAGGAGTCCTTCTTACCTTTTACAGCTTCCATTACTTTGTTTGTTAACCATGCAGGCCTTTTCTTATACCTGTTTGTGCCTTTCCTAACTTGTGGTATATATTTTATCTGAGCTTCTAGGATTGTAGTTTTAAATAGCCTCCAAGCTTCCCCAAGGGTTTTGACTGTATTTACCTTTCCTTTCAGTTTTCTCTTCACATGCCTCCTCATCTCAGAGAATTTACCCCTTTTAAAGTTAAACGTGGTTGTGCTGGTCTTTTGGGGCAACTCTCTATTTATACAAATGGCGAAATCAATAACGTTATGGTCACTGCTTCCAAGCAGCGCAATCACTTTTACATCTCTCACCAAGCCTTGGGCATTACTTAGGACCAAATCCAGGATCGCCCCACCCCTGGTAGGTTCTGGGACCATCTGCTCCATAGCACAGTCATTGAGAGCATCTAGAAACTCAATCTCTTTCTCTTGACCCGCCACATATTGACCCAATCAATCTGCAGGTAGTTAAAAATCACCTATTATGACACAGTTTTTACATTTAGCAACTATCTTTAATCCTTACATCATATTATAATCGTCCTCTATCTTTTGATTTGGTGGGCGATAAACTCCCATAGTTAAATTTCCTTTTGGGCCCTCTATTTCAACCCAAAGAATTTTTAGAAGGGAATCTAATTCTCTGACCTCAGTCTTACTGGACTGTATACCCTCTCTGGCATACAGAGCCACCCCACCTCCAACCCTTCCCTCCCTATCCTTCTGAGATAACTTATATCCAGGAATCACCGTGTCCCACTGATTCTCCTCATTCCACCAAGTTTCTGAAATTCCCACAATGTCTATGTTTTCTCCCAACACTAAACATTCCAACTCACCAATTTTACGTTGAAAACTTCTAGCATTGGTATACAAACATCTATAATTTCCCAGGCAAGCTAGGCCCGCAACCTTCCTCCTGCTGCCTCGAGACTTTGGCAGACAGTCCATACTGTTTGTCTCCATCTCAATGGACAACTCTGATCCATTACCCGGTAGAAAAGTAACAGCTTACCCTTCATCTCTTTGAGATGGTCCTCCCGAACCAGAGATATTTCATCTCCTGTCAGCTTTCCCCCAAGATTTAGTTTAAAAACCGCTCTGCTATCTTTTTGATCTTAAACGCCAGCAGCCTGGCTCCATCTGGGGATGTGGAGACCGTCTCTTTTGTACAGCTCCCGCTTGTTCCAGAAAGCGTCCCAGTGCCTAATAAACTTAAAACCTTCCTCCCTACACCATCGTCTCATCCACACACTGAGACTTCTAATTTGTGCCTGTCTCTCCAGCTTTGCACGTGGAACAGGTAGCACTTTTGAGAAGGCTACCTTGGAGGTCCTGGCCTTAAGTCTCCTGCCTAGCAGCCTAAATTTTTCCTCCAGGACCTCACGACTGCATTTCCCCACATTGTTGGTGCCAAGATGCACCGCGACCACTGGCTCCTCCCCAGCACTGTCTATCAGCCTATCTACCACAAGCGTAATGTCTGCTACCTTCGCATCAGGCAGGCAAGTCACCATACAGTTAGTACGTGGTTTTGCCACCCAGCTGTCTACTTGCCTAAGCTACTTTGCAGCTTAATAATGCAAAGAGGGTGGGGAGCACAGCCACTCCTAATCAATCAGCAACAATCACCTTCAGCCCACTCAAACCAAACAGACAGCAGTTCCCCAGCAACCAAAAACTCAGAATTTTCAGCAGTCACACAAACTCAGAAATTCTCAGCAACTTCCCCAGCTGCTTAGAAAGCCAAACCTCACCCATATAGCACTTATTCTCTGCTCTCTCTCAGAGCTCTCTGAAATGTAAATGTATATAAACAAACAGAGTTTTATCCCACTGTCTTTCAAATAGTTCAGAGTGCTGCACATAGAGTTTCCTCCTCTGAGATCAGTTAGGCTTGGAGACACTGACTGGTCTAGGATCACTGAGTACTTAAGTTGGGATTTCATGGTCTGTCCAGGAAAAATCCAGCACTGCAGTGCCTATACTGTGGTGGCTTCCAGAAAATGGTGGCAGACATGCCATAAACTTGGTAGTGTTCTGAAACCTGGTGACTTTGGAGGGCAGATCTTTTTCTCAGACACTTGGGGAAAGGAGATCTTTTTCTTTAGACACTTGTGGAAGGGAGATTTATCTCCCGTAAAATAAAGTGGGCAAGCCACCCTGCATCAGGGAATTTGTGTACTACATCATAGGGTGAGAAGAGAAAGTTTTACTTTGGAGTAGTATCAGTAATTTAGGAACTGCACTGGGAAGTGGAGTAAAACTCACAAAGTTGTTGGCTGTAGATAGTTTATAACGGTAAGTGTGCTAAAGATTTAAAGGAAATGGGAGAAGCAGGTATGTTAAGAGGAGATTTTCATTTTCATTTGTCTGTGGCAGACTAAAGATGCTCAGGGAGCAAAATCTATTTCTTGAAAAGAGAAGGTATTGGTGAAATTGACATCTGATAGCTAAATCTTTTAGAGGGGTGAGGAGAGGTAAAACATGTGAGGAGTGTGCTTTTTAAAAAGAATACACATCCCAGATGTGTATCAGGCTATAAAACAAGTCCAGTGATGTTCCGCATTCCCCAGGGAGAGATGAATCAACAACTGAGCTGATGAGAGCGCTGTCAGTCACAGCGAATGAGCAAAACGTTGTCAGAGCCAAGACTGTTTTGGAAGAATTGATAGTTGTTTCAGTTGCAAAGAATTACCTTTGGTAAGAGCAACCTGGCTGGAGGAGGGCCTGTATGTTCGCATGTATTTATTTATTTTTTTAAAAAAACTACAGTTAGTTTTAAAAGGCTGGGTCGGTTGTTTTAAATGCAAGGTTGCTTTGAACCTTAAGGGCTAGATAAAAGGCTGCTAATATTTCATTTTCAGCATTGGGACTTCAAAGGGACCAATCTAACAGCTAGGGCTTCAAGGATTAAAGGCAAGTATCTTTATCTAGCAATCTGTGTTTAAAATGGTCAGGAAGAATGTTCCAAGATAAAGCTGTTAGAGATGAATGCCAGGCTTTTTACAGTTGATATGCTTGGCATGATGCCACAAATAATCTTAAAATATGAATTAATGGCACTTTAGGAGGTCATTGAAAGCATTTGAGTATTATTGGTATTTTCCCTCTAGCTTTCTGTTCATTCAACTGAAAGGCAAATTATTGTGTTAAATCAGATTTTACTACATTAGCATTTAACTCAATAAGTAGTCCATACGTAGAATGCATGGTTGTAAGTTTTTGCATGCAGTGTGAACCACAATGCCTTTTGTGAGCAGAAATGAAGCATAGGGTTTTGTGAAGCACAAGTTCTTGTTGCAATGATTATTACCTGTGTACCAGTTCCTTCAAAAGGCACCTTTTAGGTGCTGGCAAGCTGCGCTCATATGATAGATGTGAAGTGGCCAGGACTCTGGTAAAATCGTTTTAGATGAGATGTCATCCTGTGTTGAAACCCTGCATGTGTAGGAAGGACTGTTTTAGGAGACAAGTTGCATTGCATTCTGTATTAGTTTCCCCCCCTACTTCTCAACAAATGGTTAACAGTTCCAGGCTGCAGGTCAGACTCGGGTTACATGACTGCATATAATAAATTAGATATCAAAGTAAAAAGGTAAAGGTTCACAGAGAAGGGAAAGATATTTGCAGATTTCCACTGTCTCTCTGTGGACCTCCAGCCCCTTCCTTGTGCAATTCTTCAAGGGCCTCCTTTCCCCCAAGACTAGCATTTTGGACGGCATTTGGGGCTGCAGAGGGAGAGAGGAGGCACACAAGTTGTACTCTGCCGATGGAAAGACTTCTGTCTGAGAAACTGTTTTGAGGGATCCAAGGCTGTGGAATAGACCTTTCTCTGATATCTAGTTTTCTTTGTGGAAGGAATTTTTTTGAATGAGGTATCAATGCTATAATCTCCCCTCTGCAGTCTGAAAAGGTATAGACTAGACACATCTAAGCCTTTGATGTGACGTGAACATTCTGTCCTTTACCATCTCTTCCTTAGATCCAGCCAGAGAAAATATAGTACAGGAAGACCTGACCAGAGAGATCTAAGTGAGAATTTAGCTGCAACACAAGGCCTAGCCCACATGATAATGGAGTGCCACAGACTCTTTCAGGTAGGTTACTGTGTTCTATAGGAGCCACTACCTAGCCTCATTTGTGGTGTATACCATTCCTGCTTATCACTGCCAAGTACAAATCCTACATAAACCTATGTTATCAGCTACAGTAGATTCTTGTGTTATTGATTGCGTTGCACTTCCTGTAGCCAGTACAATCACATACAACACTTTACTTGGGTAAGCAAGTCAAAGGTGAACTGGATTCCAGGCACAGAGGGGAGATGCTAGATTCTTCCTCATCTCCCTCTGGTCTTGTGGATGGCCTTAGAAGTTGGAGGTAGGAAGGCTTCCATTTGAGGCTAAGTACAAGTAAAGGGGGGCCATATTGCTTCCTGTTCTCCCTCTAATGACCTTATTTGTTGCAGTTAATAAATGGATGGATGGAGATTTTGGGCTGGTAATCCATGTTAATCCAGGCATAATAGACAGGTGCTTGGCTGCTTCTTGCCCTTCTACTGATGGTTTTGATGGAGATGGGTTTTCTAAACTGGTGTTGGACGCAGACGTGTAGCCCCTTTAATGGTAGTCGGACGAGGAAGGGTGGCTTTCAGCTTAACGACCATGTAGCGTTTGGTGAGATACAAGAATGTTCTCAAGTTGTTTTGATTAACTGCTAGTGGATTTCTAGTCATGTTCAGAAGCCATCAGGGTTGGAGCAGGACATTTTTGACTCACATTTCAAGCTCCCAGACAAACAAGGGAGTTAATACACACAATGATTTCAGGTGACCACCGCCTACTGGATGAAGATAATTCTGTTATTCTTTAATACAGTATGTGAACATTGGTAGACCAAGTGGATTGTTTGCCTTGCGTGATAGCAATATGTTTTCTTCTCCTTGCTTGCTTGATATTAAGGGGATGCTTTTGAATTGCCTGGCTTTGCTTATCCTTCTTTCCTGCACAAAACTGTCATAGTTGATTCCTTTTTGACTAAATTTCAAGCAACTCATCCTTTCCTGTTTGAGGGGACAACACTGATGATAAATACATGACAAAAGGCACTGCTTTTCAGGTTGTTTGAACATTTCCTTTATGGCATGAGAGAAGAGGAAATTTTTTACTCTGTGTATGAGCAGGCTGTGGACTTCATTACGCCAATTCAGTCTGATTTGCAGACTCGCCGACATTTCTTCTTCCTTTAATATGTTCATTTGTGTGGAAGTTTGACATGCTAGTGTGCTGGATACACTAAAGAATGGCATTTGGGCCTTCTGACCTTGGCTACATTTGAGCATTATATCAGCTGGTGCCAGGAAGTCCTTCCTTCTATCAGGCATTGAAATAGCCTATGAAAAAGTCCAACCTCCTGGGAGAGGCAGAGATGGGCTCTTGCATATGAGGCGGAGTGGTGGATTTAATCAAGGGGCGTGTTCCAGTAATTCCTGTTTCCTCCCTTGGATTTGGCTTTCACTTTTCTCCGTCTGCATACCAGCAGACAATGTAGGAAAGGGATAAAAAGAAAAAGTTTGCTGTGAAAATGTCGCGATGTGACATCACCCGAGTCGGAAACGACTGGTGCTTGCACAGGGGGCTACCTTTACCTTTTTTTTTTTATAATAGAACTAGCACATATAACTTTAATGAATGAATTTCCTGACAATGGATATTGTGGGGGGCTGCTAGGCAACCACAACAGTATTGGGAGCCTTGGTTTTTGTCATTCAAAGGCAGGGGGAAGGGTAGGTCTCTTTCTAGGGCTGTTTTCGGGGGAAGACCCATTGGGGCTAGTCCGGGCCGCAAATGCCAGGCAACTTTGATGACTTACCCAAGGCTGGCTGCTTGCTATTGTTTAACAGCAGCCACTCCACAAAGTCAGTGTGGTGTACTGCTTAGTTTCAGACTAGGATCTGGGAGACCCAGGTTCAGATTCCTAGTCTGCTTTGTAAGTTCACTGGGTGATGTTGGGCCAGTTGCACGTTCTCATCCTAACCTACCTCATAGGGTCGTTGTCAGGTTAAACTGAATGAAAAGAAAACGATGCAAGCCAATTCGTGTCCCTCTTGGAAGAAAGGTGGAGTTATATTAATTGTTATAATGAATAAGTAAATAATAACAATGAATACGTTAACTGGCGTATTTTTGGGGCAGTTTTTATACATGCATTCAGAAAGTTAGGGATACGTAGCCTTCAATCCCACATGCTGGCTGGCGATTTCAGTGCTCAGACTGGTGCAACCTATGAAGAGCTCTTCTCCAAACGTTTTAAAGACCATTCAGCAAATAACTTTTCTCTAGTGCCAAGATCCAAAGATACTAAGATCAGCAGTGTTGGGAAGCGACTAGCCTTACTAACAATGGGCTCTTAATGGTTGTCCATGGGTCGACATCAAGGAGAACTTTACATGTATTAATCGGTGTGGTGCAAGCATTATTGATTACTTTATAGTCTCATCTGGTCCGTTTAATTTGATCAATTCACTGGAGACAACAGATTATATGTGTGGTGATCATCTTCCTCTGCAGTTATCATTGGAGCACACACAGAGGCTAAACACTGGGGCAGAACAATTGTTGAGAGAAACCGCGCTTTTTGAGTTGACTCAAAACCATATAATAGTTTATGAGAAGTCAGCCTCAATTTGGAATATTATGAACCTGCCTCTCCTCTTTTACAGATGTTTTTATTTTTATGTTTCCAAGTGCGTGCTCTTTGACTATAGCGCACTGAAGAAGGCACATCAAGCCAAAACGCATCTGGCCTATTGGTTTCAATGTACAAAATCCTTTTGGTCTATAGCGAAGTTTTGATGAACTAGTATTATTTTTTAACAATTGCATTTTATTTTTTTAATGTATTTTCTATACTTTCAATTGTCATAGAGTGTGATAAATACTGGCAATACTTTTAAATGGCTAAACTCAACCTCTGAGTACCCACCTGCTTAAGTGGTTGGGTTCCCCCCCCCCTCCTTTGGTTTGTTTCATCCTCCAGTGCACTGACTAGGGCTATTCAATTGAGCAAAAGAATCAAGTAATAATAATAATAATAATAGATTTTATTTATATCCCGCCCTCCCCGCCTAGGTGGCTCAGGGCGGCTAACAACATTTCACACAATTAACATAAATAGATAAAACTTTAAATTTAACAATTAAAAAGAAATTAGGCATAAAAACCAGTTAGTTGAGTTAAATACATAATTCAAATTACATTAAATATATCTGGCAGCAATAAAATTGTTTGGCGCTGGTTCTGCCAGTTTAGATAGTTCCGTGATCGTATTATAGGTGGCGGTTCTTTATTCTTAGCAACTCAGCATTCGATGTCAGCATAGGCTCGTCTGAAAAGGGCAGTCTTGCAGGCCCTGCGGAACTGGTCAAGGTTCTGCAGGGCCCGCACTTCCTTCCTCTGTCCTTGCCCCACTGTTATTCAATTTGTACCTTAATGATTTAATTCCTCATATTTCCGTAGATGAATTTCATTCACCTCGCCTGGCTCATGTCAAAGTACCCTGTCTCCTATCGATACCGCTCTCCTGTCAAGATCTGTGGTTGGCCTTCGCCAGCTTATAGGTTTCTTTGTGGAGCATGTTCCAATGAGGGTTTAGATATCAACATTACTAAGTGAAAGGTTCTCCTCTTAAGCAAAAAATGAAGGGCAAAGAAATACAAATGGACAATAGCAGATCCAGCCTATGGTTTAAATATTTGGGAATTACTTTTTAAGCAAACCTTTCTTGGAAAGTCCACCTGAACTTCATTGTTAAGAGCTGCTTTGAATACCGGGAAGGCCATCTCAAGATTCTACTATTCCTCTGGGGGCCAATATGTTCCTGCACGAGTGAAAGTATTCACCACTAGAGGCATCGGGCAGATGTTATATGCTGTTGGGGTCTGGATTAGAGCAGTATCAGACGATATTGATAAACCACTACTAAGATTCCTGCACAATATCTTAGGAATCTCTCAGTGTATTTCTGAATCGATCTCCCCGTTATTTAATCAGAGTTCTCTCCAGAAGCGAAATCATCCTGGTTACTCAGACAAAGATAAATCACTGTGTGCGGTGAAATTTTTGGCACTTGTTGTTAAGTTGCATGATACTAACTTTTATGTTCTCATCCCATGGGATGAGGGTTTGCTGTTTGTGATTTAGTTGTAAAAACAGTAAGAAGTAAAAAGTAAATTAAATAATGAATAAATTAATTACTAGATGAAAACGGGTGGCAGATAAAACAGGAAGGAAGGAAAGAAGGAAGCAGGGAAAGGTGAGGCATTCCAGGGGGGCATTCCAGAAGGAAAAGAGAAAACACTGTTAAATCCAGGGAAAGAAATACCCATTTTGTGTGAGCCAAACACCCGAGAAACTGCTTTCTAGAAGGGCCATACCTGTGTAAAAATTATTGCAATCTAGTACATTTCATCTCTGAGTGATCCCCAATTTTTACAGATACCCGACTACTGCATTGATGAAGGTCGTGAAGATTCCTGTAATCGAAACCTCTCGGATGAAACGAACCGAACCATCTCAGCAAGCCTTTCTAGCACACTGATCTCCCTGGAACACTCCATGCAGGATTTGCTCCGAGACGCCAAGGAAAATTTCAGGAACTGGGTTGCTTGTTTCATTGCGGAAGGCGTGGACTCTGGTTATAAAAAGGTAACTTTGGCAAGAGGAGGTGAATGAGGCTGATGTTAGTAATGGAAGTGGTTAGTGTTGAACCGAGATTTGGGAGGCGCAGGTTTGAATCCCCACCGTGCCATGTTTGGTGGGCGGCCTTGGGCCTGTCACGTACACTCAACCCAAACTAACTCGCAGGGTTGCTGCAAAGATAAAATGGAGGGGGAGAACAACACGAGGTTCTTTGGGTCTTCGTGGGAGAAAAGAGTGGGGAATAACTAAAGTCAATAAAGAATTGAATGTGCTATGAAATTGACATGACAGTTGCTGGTAGTATCTTTTCCCCCATCTGAAAAAAGGCGCAGTCTTTCTCCTTGTGAGAAATGAGCTATAAATTAGTTAAAAATACGTTAGGATGGTGCTTCTACTTTTATGCTAAGCACCCTTTAGGATGTTGTGAAGGCATGACAGTCCTTAATGAGAGAAGGAACAGTGTGCAGCTAAAAAATGTACAGATTGCTTCCTCACTGGAGCAACGTGGATTCTAGCTGTATGCGACTGCATGGCCAGCACACTCATCTGTCAGTCAGTAACCTCAACCCAGCACAGATGACCCCCTCAGTGTGTCAACTCACTGTCTGGGGAGGGAGAGCAGTCCTGAATGCTCTGGCCCCAGCTCTGTGTGATTGCTGCGTTGTCTGCAAGGTGTGGGCACCTGTGCCCCCTCCCCATGATCCGCACGGCTGTTTTCCAAAGTCTGCTAATTATGGGGAAGGGAAGTGTACACGGGCACTTCCTTTGCATGCTGACTTCGTGCAGACAGCTCAGTGATTTGCATGACAGTGGGGCCAATATGTACATGCCACATTCTCCATCCCCACACAGAGTCAAGGCACAGACGGGTTGTTGGCAAGCCGCTATGAACCTGAGAAACAGCTCAGCGAGATTCAGTGCTTAACCGTTAAATCTGTCTTCTAAGGTGGACGATAACTGTTACCTCCGTTTATGGAGAGCTTCTGTTGAAATGTATGCCACTCCTAAAGCAGTTCTACACCGTGTACTGATGGAACAGCACCTGTGGGATCCGAGTCTTCAGCAGTCAAAGATCTTAGAGGTCTTAGATGATGATACAAACATCTATCACTACACAACAGAGAGCATGTCTCCACTTCCTCCACGAGACCATGTGATCCTAAGGTAAAACTCTCCCTCTTGCTATTTGCTGCTGTGATTATGGTGTGGGAGGGAGACGTACCTAACAAGGATCATTTATTCCCCCCCCCTCCCCCGCACAAGGACTCAGCTGAAACAATCTCTTCTCTTGAAGTGCGTGTTTGTTCCCGTTAGTTTCTCTGTGGCAGCAATGCATCCCCAACCAGACTGAGCATTCTAATAGAATACACCCATAACGGAGCCAAGTTTTAGTTTTGCTGCACTGATAACATGTCTCAGAGGTGTTCCTTTGTAAATGATAATTGTTCTCTCCTGTTCTATCATTTAGAAATTTCCCAAAATCAACCTATTGCAATGGACGCATTTTAAAAAGCAGGCTGGGAAGCATCTCAGGACCTTTGTTCAGCTGACAGCAAATGAACAGTGTATATGATTTTGACCTGTATTGATTTTCAGGACGTGGCGAACTGATCCTCAAAGCGGGACTTGCGTGTTAGCAGCTACCTCAACAGACAGTGGAAATGTTAAGCCGAATGGGATCCTAGCTAAAGTTTTGCTGTGTCAGTACCTTATAGAAGCAGTTGGCTCCCAGAAATCCAAAGTAACACACATCTGTCGAATAGATAAAAGGTACCTTCCCCCCCCCTTTTTTATTTGATCCGCAGAATATTTAGATTTGATAACAATCTAAACTGAGGGTTTCAAAAGCAGTCTAATACTTAAATATGAATCTTAGTACTTTGATTCTTGTTGGGCCAGCTACTTGAACAGCCACGCACAAATCGTTGTACGTTATGACTGTTTCTTCCGATTCTACTTTTGCATAAATGGTGAATATGACTGAGAGCAGTTTATTAGATTTAGTGAAATCATTCCAAGTGATAGTCCTGTAAAGTGGCATATAGAATTTTGTTGTTCTGCCTCCCAGACAGGTTTGGAACTTGTTAACGTTCCACTGAAACACAAAATACTAAAGAGTTCTGTATGCTCAACCAAACAGTGGGCTTGTCTTCAGAGATAGCCATTTCTGCCTGTGGCTTTTTGGAAACACTAGTATTTTCCCACTGATACTAGCGATGGGCACAGACCTAATTTTCCCATGGACCAGGGCCTATTTCATGGTCCACGAGCACAGCCTGTGCCATCCACGTCACAGACAAAACGGACCACATCCCAGTCCTTATGGAGGTTCATAGTCCAGGGGTCCATAGACATCTTGGCCCTCAGACCTTCACGAATTGCCTTTTCTGGACCATCTCCATAACTTGCTGATACAGTAAAATAGTGAGAGAGAAAACTGGTGACTGCCTGAGATTTGTTTTTTATTTCTTTACAGGGGCCGGACACTAGAATGGTACAACAGGGCTTTTGGTCACATTTGTACTGCAGAACTGATGAGGATTAAAGAATCCTTTAAAACTTCACAGTGATTTTCTGGTTTTGAAGGAGAAGCAATGAGTAGTGTCTAAAACTGTCTTTCTTCCTAGATTAGAGCTAAAAGCCATCTAGGTTGCATTGTTTTGATCAGCTAAGAGTGCTGCATATAAATTGAATGTTACTAGCATTTTATAAAGAGCATTTTTTTTTCTCTTGAAGCATATTCTTGAACTGGTGGACGCTATGCAACATTTTTAGATAGTTTTATATAAAAAATTTATATGATGAAAAGATTACCTATCAGAGTTAAGTTATTTTTAAAAAACAGGTTGATGTGTTCTAAGTATATTTTAATTTGTAAAATGTGGGACATATTTTTCAGATGTTATAATTAGTTGCTACAAGTAGATTCAAATTTACCAGCTATTCAGCAGGTTTTCTGATTTAAGCATTGCCTATTGGCGACACTTGGACAGGTAGCTCTTCTGCGTCTGTATAAAGATGAAAGAGGTGCACCTTTTACCTTCAAAAATGCTGTATGTAAAAGCTTAAATTGTATGTATGAATATTTGATCTATTTTGTAAGCACAATCCTGCCTCACACTGATGGCAAAATGGGCACTTTAGTCCTTAAAGGTGAATATCGTTTCCCTTTGCTGGCTTGGTAGTTCTTGGTAGTCCTTAACAACCCACTTTCGAAACTTAGAAAAATTGATTGGTGCAGTGGTGGCAGCTGCTGTCCTAACTGAGGGCAATACTGTGTTGAAATGCTAATGACACATTTATATGCCATTTGATTGTCAATGAGATTGCTTTAATTGGTTAATCAGTGTAACATGATTTCAGCAATTATAAAAAATTTCATTTGTTTTTTATAATCTGTAATATTCGGCAGTAAATAATAAAATGGAGAGCCAGTTTGGTGTAGTGGTTAAGTGTGCGGACTCTTATCTGGGAGAACCGGGTTTGATTCCCCACTCCTCCACTTGCACCTGCTGGAATGGCCTTGGGTCAGCCAGAGCTCTCTTATCTGGGAGAACCGGGTTTGATTCCCCACTCTTCCACTTGCACCTGCTGGAATGGCCTTGGGTCAGCCATAGCTCACTCATCTGGGAGAACCGGGTTTGATTCCCCACTCCTCCACTTGCACCTGCTGGAATGGCCTTGGGTCAGCCATAGCTCTGGCAGAGGTTGTCCTTGAAAGGGCAGCTGCTGGGAGAGCCCTCTCCAGCCCCACCCACCTCACAGGGTGCCTGTTGTGGGGGAGGAAGGGAAAGGAGATTGTGAGCCGCTCTGAGACTCTTCGGAGTGGAGGGCGGGATATAAATCCAATATCTTCTTGTGCGGACTCTTCATCTGGGAGAACCAGGTTTGATGCCCCACTCCTCCACTTGCACCTGCTGGCATGGCCTTGGGTCAGCCATAGCTCTGGCAGACGTTGTCCTTGAAAGGGCAGCTGCTGTGAGAGCCCTCTCCAGCCCCACCCACCTCACAGGGTGTCTGTTTTGGGGGAGGAAGGTAAAGGAGATTGTGAGCCGCTCTGAGACTCTTCGGAGTGGAGGGGGGGATATAAATCCAATATCTTCATCTACCTCACAGGGTGTCTGTTGTGGGGGAGGAAGGGAAAGGAGATTGTGAGCTGCTCTGAGACTCTTCGGAGTGGAGGGCGGGATATAAATCCAATATCATCATCATCTTTGTTGGTTTAAGACTACTTATGCACCACTATTGCTAAACCCAGTTTTCCCTGCTGAATTGTACCCCGCAATAAAGCCAAATCCTTGTTTTATTGGCTTCAATAGGACAAACTTGCTGAGAACTTTTGGGGGCAATAACTAACTTAGGTAGTTTTCCTACACATGGTCTCAAAGTATTCTGCTACCAGATGATGCAGATTAAAATCCCAGTTGAGGGATATCTGTATATTAACAGAGAGAGGCATAAGAATCTTGTTTTTTGTTGAACAACCTCAGGTAGCGTACACACCATACATACAGGTCAAACAGTTGTTAAGCACGCAGCTGACAGCATGTCAAGCATCTTTTTGAATCTGCCCAGTTATTAATTTCAGTGTTATTTGAACGTATTGCTGAACTCATTTTTGAACTTTCAAATGTGTGCTATTGTTCTGCAAAAAAAAAGGGGGGGGGGAATCTAAAGCTTTATGACAACTGTCACTGCCCTTCAAGTTTTAGAAAGGGCAGATTAAATGTTGCAAATCTAAAATCTATAGGAAAAAAAGATCACCACAAAATACAAACAAGCAGTTCTCCTGTTCTTAAAATAGGCATGTCTTGTTCATCAAGTCTGCATTTACTTGTATTTGCAAAAACTCTTACGGTCATGTAAATAAAATGGTTTAAAGTGAACTCAGACAACACACCCAATAAAGGAGAAGCAGTCAAGTGACTACTTTGTTTGGTTGCACGGGCATATTACTTTCTTCTCTTCTGCAAAATTCAGTTTCGAGATGTCATGTGAAAAAGTGAATATGTAGCCAGAGGGGAGAGCAGCTCTTCCCAGGAGGGCCTCCTTTCTGTTCTCTGACAAAGAGTATATACAATCTAAATTTAATGGCTCAGAATTGCATACTGATCTCGTTTGGTCAGAATATGTTATTTTATCATTTCTCTGAACATTCCCACAGCAGCTGAGAGACAGTGAAACTCACTTGCATCATTTTTATTTTCAAAGATTGAGCCACGATGGTCACAACTGACTTCTGTTTTTTTTTGGTGTTGTTTTTTTAAAAAAAAACTATTTTAAAAGGGCAATATAGTTACATCTTCTGGACAGGCTTGATCCCCAAGATGTCAAAACCTTTGGCCATAACTGCAGCAGTGGCCTCACACAAGAGCATCCTCCACATGTTCACATTCACTATTTTACCTAAGCGAGAGAGAGATTAAGGACAAGTCATCAGACAAACAAAAATGCACACCCCAAAAATCTGCAGCAAAACTGGCCTTGATATAATGTCGCCTTCACCCACACGCAGCACAGGAAATGTTATGCCAGTGACTTTCCTAGCTTCCTGCTACGTACCCTAACTTGGATGGAAGGAAAAGTCGGTGGAAAACTCACTTCTAAAGGGTGTTTTTGATGACTGCAACCAAACTCAACTCTGGAACACGTTCCCTCTTACACAGCATTCAGGATAAGGGATCTGAACATCCTGCAACCTTTCAAAGGCTTGAGAAAATCTAGGTTTGTGGCAATAACAAAAACCTTGATAGCACTTGCACTACGACCCATGTAAACCCAAACGCAGTATTTCCAGTTTACCCATCTCTTCTCATCCTTTTCTGAAAAGTTAACTCACCAGTTTGTCGGTCCTTTTCCACACAATAGCAATTGTCGTAGAATTCAGTGAAAGTGGTGGCGAGCTCGTAGAGGTAATCACAAAGGGTATGCAGCAAGAGGTCATCCAGGATCTTCTGCAAAATCTCAGGGAATCTCAAAATGCATTTGCCTAGCTTCCATTCTTTCTCAGAGTCCAGTATTATTTCTGTTGTTCTAGCCGCCTTTTGCAACGTCCCTTCATCGATATTGGCGAGCCGTGCTATAGACCTGCCAAAGAAGCAAGCCTAGTGTTAAATAGATACTCAAAGTCAATTATCTTTCCCCAATATCTTACATATATATAGAATATACAACAAGGAAGTAAGAAACAACGTGGTATAGCCCCAGACCCTCCCCCCTAAAAGTTTTTTATTTATTTTATTTATTTATTTGGGATTTGTATCCCGCCCTTCCCACAAGTGGCTCAGGGCGGCTTCCAACAACTAATCAAACATAAATTTAACAATTTTAAATATAAAACAATTAAATAATTAACATTTAAACATTAAAACCAGTAACATTTCACTTCATAAAAACAATACAGCTTAAACCTGTACATGAAAGCAAGACTGAAATAATCCCACTTTTAGAACTTTCATGTATTTATTCACATTTCTATCCCGCCCTTGCAGAAAAGGGCTCGGGGCAGGTCACATCAAATACCTGAAACACATCCTCAGCCCAGAACTGAGCAAATATTCTTCTAACAGGTACAAACGCAAGTTGTAAGCTTTTTATCTTTAATTTACCAGTGGGAGGGGGGGGGGAAGCTGTATTTCAGCACTATCCCTACCTAATTCGAGTGAAGGCATAAAGCAAATAAGCAGCTGTATTTCCCCGATCATCCAGCATCTTATCAAAAGAGAAGATATAATCGTTGATTCTATTATGGGAGAGATCGGCATACTTAATACAGCCGAACGCAACTGATGTCTGAGCTGCTTTCAGTTCTTCTGGGCTGAGAACCTGCAAGAAAAAAAGAATGCCATTATACTGCAGCAGTGCTACAGGGGGGAAAAAAAGCACAAATGCCAGAAAAAGTTGCAAGAGATCTCCTCCTACAAGGTATAAATACACAAATGTTTCGGGTCCTTGTAAATACTGGTTTACTGTGGCATGAGTTTTTGTCGGTTAAAGCTCACTTCATCGGATGGCTACAGTATGTCTACGTGCCTGATAGAAAAGAAAGAAAAGTTATCTGCCATTTCTGTGTACCGTGTTTTAGAGGCAAAATAAGCAGTGTGATATTCGCGATAGCAGCAACAAAGGCAAACAATCTTCTTAGACACACAAAGCAAACAGTGAGATAAGAACGTTCGTTTCTGTTAGGCCAACCTCGTGGAACGCTGTCCAAAAAAAAAAAAAATCCATGCCATGCAGGATTTGAAGCAGTTCCAGACAGCCTGTAAGAGAAATGTTTCACCAGGCGTTTGGTTGAGGACAGCGACTATTCCATCTTCTAGGCCAGGGGTGTCGAACTCATTTCTTATGAGGGCCGGATCTCATATAAATGAGATCTTGTCAGACCAGGCCACAAGTGCGTCATAATGCCAGTTAGCGATCAAAACTCACAAAGGGGCCAGGCAGTCTGCTACTGTAATATTTGGATTTTGCCATCTGATTTTAGATTCGAATTTTATTTTATTTTCATTTCCTATTTATGTCGGATATTTTTACACCCAGAGCTGGGTGGTTCATAAATAATCTAATAATAAATAATACCTCTGCCCTACAGAGCTTCCAATCAAAATCTGAGAGAAGGGAGCTGGCAAAAAGAGGAAGAGAAAACAGAGATGGGGAAGAATGTGTGTTCATTCCACCGAAATATACGTGGGTGTATCTCTTCTCATGCAACACATCCAGGGAAACGTTCCCACATGCACAAAAAATTTCGCTGCCCATCTGAAAGATGATGAAACAGCAATTCTGATGTTCTGACCTCTTACAGTACAACCTGACATGCTCAATTGAAGGCTACCAACTAGTGTGGGGGGAAAAATTACTGTTCCTTTAATACAGGGTTCGTGTGTGGTAATCGACTGGTTTCTGTCACATGGACAGAAGGGAGGGACGGTGGCTCAGTGGTAGAGCATCTGCTTGGGAAGCAGAAGGTCCCAGGTTCAATCCCCGGCATCTCCAACTAAAAAGGGTCCAGGCAAATAGGTGTGAATGGAAAGCTTGAGACCCTGGAAAGCCGCTGCCAGTCTGAGTAGACAATACTGACTTCGATGGACCGAGGGTCTGATTCAATATAAGGCAGCTTCACAGGTTCATGTGGAGGGAAATATCACCTTATTTATTACTTTAGACTTTTATCCCGCCCTCTCCGCAAGCGGACTCAGGGCAGCTAACAATCACTTCAGCTCAAACATCTATAATTACAGTTTAAAAACAATTTAAACATTTGATGGTGCTGTTCAAGTGCAATAAAGGCATCCCTAACAGTGATCCTATAATGATCGTAATTCCTCAGCGGTGTAGGAATGATCATAATTCCTCAGGGGGCAGTCCTCTCCCGGTTTAGGTGTTAAAGGCCTGTCGAAATAGTTGTTTTGCAGGCCCTGTGGAATTGGGAGAGATCCCGCAGGGCCCTTATGGCCTCTCTGAGGGCATTCCACATTTCTGGTGCTGCCACTGAGAAAGGCCCTGGCCCATGCAGAACTCAGCCTGGCCTCCTTTAGTCCAGGATAACAACAGATGTTGTGTCCTTGAACGCAGTGCTCTCCGGGGGACATGCAGAGAAAGGCAGTCCCGTAGATAGGAGGCCCCCAATCATATAGGGCTTTAAAGGTCAATACTTGAAACGAACTCGGAACACAACAGGTAGCCAGTGCAGCTCTTTCAGCACCAGTTGAATGTGCTCCCATTGAGGGAGCCCCATTAACAGCCGTGCTGCAGTGTTCTGCACTAGCTGTAGTTTCTGAGTCAGAGTCAAGGGTAGCCCCATAGAGGGAGTGTTACAGTGATCTATTCTCGAGGTGCCCACTGTGTGGATCACCATTGCTAAGTCGTCATGTTCCAGGAAAGGAGCCAACTGCCGAGCCCGCCAAAGATGGAAAAAGGTGGATTTGGTGGTGGCTGCAACCTGGGCCTCCATTGTCAGAGAGGGCTCCAGAAGCACTCCCAAGCTCTTGACCTTAGGGGCCGGTATCAGTGGCACCCCGTCAAGAGCTGGCAAAGGGATCTCCCTTCCTGGGCCACCCCGACTCAGATACAGAACCTCCGTCTTTGTCGGCCTATTGCTCTATTAAAGAGGAAAGGCATTTTCTTCCAGCCGTTTTGAAACCCCATTCATAACATGGAGGCAACATTCAACTTGCTTAGTGTGACACAGAAAAAAAATGCATCTGGTACAGCTACATCTGGGCTTCTTAATTTTGGAGACTCCTAGCTCCAAAATAAATAAATCAATGTCATGGCTGCTGTAACTGATGGGTTAAAAGGAACAGCAATGGCTGTAAAGCAGATCGCAAGGGGAAACTAAACTTCTCCAAAACATCTTAAGGGCTCCTTGATGTACCTCAGACTACCACCCAAACCACCTACATCCCCGTGTAAGTGAGGCAAGCCTTCAGTGCACCACTCACTGGATTGGCTCCGAAGAAACCTTAACAACAGCACGGCACAGTGAATGGTGATTCCCGTACCACTTCTACCAATGCAATCAATCTATACTCAGTGTCACAGGCATGGATGTAAATTCTGGATCCCACAAAACATCTCACCTTCCGAGCAAAAGGTACATCGGCTACTACAGTGGCATGAAACTAACCATGAATTCAATGCCGACTTTGATAGCTCGGGGTGGAATATAAAAAGGCTTTCAGAGATTTCCCGACCACATGAATTAAGCGGACAGCCAATCGACTTTCAACCGGCAAAAGCGACAGCCACCTCACCACACGGCTTTCTGTATTCTACTGCCATCTACTGGAATGCTAGTAAAATTACTTTGCTAAATTGGTTCCGTCTGCAGGTCCAAGCAGCAGAGTTTCCATGCCTTACCTGATTTATATTCTTAAAACAGGGTGTTGACTGGGGTGTCATTTTGACTTTGCAGTTAAGGCACAAGAAGACACTCCTTAGTTTACCCTTACAAAATACTGTGGTTTAATTAAACTGTGCTTAGTGTGACTGTCTTAAATGCAGACCAATCCACTTACTATGGTTAGTTAGGATTTGAAGCTAGGTACCACGGTCTTAATTACTATTAATCCTTAATTATGGTTTTGCCTAATTCGGATCTGTTCCTGGATAATGGCGTCCCAAGCTACAGAGAAGGAAATGAAACAAGCATTTGTCAAGAAATCTGGATTTGGGTGACTGTGAGGTTCATCTGGGCTTGACAAACTAAACCCTAATTCAGCTATGATTTTGCATGATACTGGAACCAAACCTAATCCTGCAATCTGACACTAATGTCTGTCAGATGCCCTACAGAACCTCCCACAGAGAAGAAGAATTGCAGATTTATACCCCGCCCTTCTCCCTGAATCAGAGACTCAGAGCGGTTTACAATCTCCTATGTCTTCTCCCCTCACAACAGACACCCTGTGAGGTGGGTGGAGCTGGAGAGGGCTCTCACAGCAGCTGCCCTTTCAAGGACAACCTCTGCCAGAGCTATGGCTGACCCAAGGCCATACTAGCAGGTGCAAGTGGAGGAGTGGGGAATCAAACCCGGTTCTCCCAGATAAGAGTCTGCACAAGAAGATATTGGATTTATACCCCGCCCTCTACTCCGAAGAGTCTCAGAGCGGCTCACAATCTTCTTTACCTTCCTCCCCGACAACAGGCACCCTGTGAGGTGGGTGGGGCTGGAGAGGGCTCTCACAGCAGCTGCCCTTTCAAGGACAACCTCTGCCAGAGCTATGGCTGACCCAAGCCCATTCCAGCAGGTGCAAGTGGAGGAGTGGGGAATCAAACCTGGTTCTCCCAGATAAGAGTTCACACACTTAACCACTATACCAAATTAGCTCTCTAAAATAAAAAAAGCCTCAGCTCTTTTACTTTTCATACTTGCTGGGCTGTGCCTGTATTCAGTTCTCCAATATATCAGCCTGAGTTCAAAATACAGCACATGAAACCGTGCTCAGTCTGAGAATAAGATTAAGCAAGCATCACTCAAGAGTCTTCAAATATAAATTGTGAAACAGAACATTGCCACCCACTATATAAACTGAACCAACCAAGTGCTGGGACTAAGGACTTTGCATACTCCCCTCAGAAGCACCATCTGGCAGGAGAACAGCTTGCTTTGTTATCTTAGCATCAGGAGAAAGGGAAATTCTTCACTACCTTGTCTCTTTCCTTTTCCTTCAGTTTGTCCATTGACCGCTTCAGGCCCTCTTCAAGAAGATCAATCAACCGCACAGTATCCCCAGAACGAGTTTTAAACTTTTTCCTGATTGCAGGAAGTAAAAATGGTGATTTTTTTTAGGTTCATAACCCATTTTCAAATACAAAACTATCTGCCTATCAATAAATCATTGGTCCACTGCCACCATAAACATCCACAGATGTTTATGTTCTGCATACGTCTTGCCTGACAAGACTACTGGAAAGACAAGCAAAAGGCCTACTGAGTCTTAAGAACATCAGAAGCAATTCTACTTTAGTGCAGGCTTTCAGCTTTTGAACTGCATAAATCCAAATGGTGTTGCACTGACTTGTATGACGACTTCCACAGGAATATTATCTAGTTAACTTAGAGACACTAAGAATTCAGAGAAGGACAGAAGAGAAAAATAAAAAGTCACCCAAATAAAAAGTCCCTTTCTCACAATACAAGAACTCGTGGGCGTTCGATGAAATTGCTGAGCAGACAGGTTAAAACGGATAAAAGGAAGTACTTCTTCATCCAAAGGGTGACTAACATGTGGAATTCACTGCCACAGGAGGTGGTGGTGGCTACAAGCATAGCCAGCTTCAAGAAGGGGTTAGATAAAAATATGGAGCAGAGGTCCATCAGTGGCTATTAGCCACAGTGTGTGTGTGTGTGTATGTGTGTGTGTGTATATATATATATATAATTTTTTTTGGCCACTGTGTGACACAGAGTGTTGGACTGGATGGGCCATTGGCCTGATCCAACATGGCTTCTCTTATGTTCTTAAGTGACACAGAGTGTTGGACTGGATGGGCCATTGGCCTGATCCAACATGGCTTCTCTTATGTTCTTATGTGACACAGAGTGTTGGACTGGATGGGCCATTGGCCTGATCCAACATGGCTTCTCTTATGTTCTTATGTGACACAGAGTATTGGACTGGATGGGCCATTGGCCTGATCCAACAGGGCTTCTCTTATGTTCTTATGTGTGACACAGAGTGTTGGACTGGATGGGCCATTGGCCTGATCCATCATGGCTTCTCTTATGTTCTTATGTGACACAGAGTGTTGGACTGGATGGGCCATTGGCCTGATCCAACATGGCTTCTCTTATGTTCTTATGTGTGACACAGAGTGTTGGACTGGATGGGCCATTGGTCTGATCCATCATGGCTTCTCTTATGTTCTTATGTGACGCAGAGTGTTGGACTGGATGGGCCATTGGCCTGATCCAACATGGCTTCTCTTATGTTCTTAAGTGACACAGAGTGTTGGACTGGATGGGCCATTGGCCTGATCCAACATGGCTTCTCTTATGTTCTTATGTGACACAGAGTGTTGGACTGGATGGGCCATTGGCCTGATCCAACATGGCTTCTCTTATGTTCTTATGTGACACAGAGTATTGGACTGGATGGGCCATTGGCCTGATCCAACAGGGCTTCTCTTATGTTCTTATGTGTGACACAGAGTGTTGGACTGGATGGGCCATTGGCCTGATCCATCATGGCTTCTCTTATGTTCTTATGTGACACAGAGTGTTGGACTGGATGGGCCATTGGCCTGATCCAACATGGCTTCTCTTATGTTCTTATGTGTGACACAGAGTGTTGGACTGGATGGGCCATTGGTCTGATCCATCATGGCTTCTCTTATGTTCTTATGTGACGCAGAGTGTTGGACTGGATGGGCCACTGGCCTGATCCATCATGGCTTCTCTTATGTTCTTATGTGACACAGAGTGTTGGACTGGATGGACCATTGGCCTGATCCAACATGGCTTCTCTTATGTTCTTATGTGACACAGAGTATTGGACTGGATGGGCCATTGGCCTGATCCAACATGGCTTCTCTTATGTTCTTATGTGACGCAGAGTGTTGGACTGGATGGGCCACTGGCCTGATCCAACATGGCTTCTCTTATGTTCTTATGTTAAGCAGCAAGGAAGAAAAAAAGGAATTCTATAGTAAACTAGCAAAGAAGAGGCAGAAATCATTCCTCACCAAAAAAGGTACTGATTCCTGCACCTACTAAACCTATGATTTCTTCTAATAAAAGCATTAATGTTCACATATTGCAAAGTGGACAGAATTAATAATTCCCCTGTCCACTTGCAGCCACCAGTAATACTCAGGATTTCCCCCTCCCCTCACACTTCAAGAGCCTCTTTCCAGGAGGCTGGAACAAAACTCATAGTGAAAGCACAATGAAGTTTAAACACTTATGGCAGAGAAGCCCAGCTTGTGTTAGGTGACCCCAGAGCAGGCAGGCAGGAAGAGAAAAGCAAAATCACTGTGAAAACGTAGTTCACAATGGGGCTGTGGTGGCTACTCTGTAGACGTTAACTGTAATTGTTTGGTCACATCCCAGTGAATACTTCTGATGTGCTTTGGCAGGGATTTTATTATCAACCTACAAAGGGGTGCAAACTAGGAATAAACAAATTATACACAATGCCACAATACCAAACAGTCTTTGGTTATATAATAAGGAACTGCCGTTGGAAAAAGAAATCTGGAGATCTGTGATGCATTTTCACATGCTTTAGATCCACAGTTTGTACATTCAGATCTAAAGCTGACTAACGCATAAAGGATACTTGATAATCCCTTAACAACAGGGTAAGACAATGAACATTTTAATGCAATCAGCCATAAGAGTTCAGCCTACTGTATGGTGAAAGTTATCAGAAAGCTTACTTATCTTCTCCCAGCACCACACCAAAGGCAGCATGAGTTATTCGGGTCACCTTAGGGTCATACCAGCCGATCATCTGCCCTGCTGCAAATACTGTTTGTAAGTGCATAGCCTGCAAGGCAAAAGGGTATGAACACAACCAATTAACTATGGTTCCCAAATATGATCTTAGTAAGGTAGTAGCACTAACAACGATTCTGTAGTATAAGGTTTGGCTTACTTGCCTTGCTGTCTTATTAAACGGTTCCCTAAATCGGGGAGCCACCTCTAACATGGGACACCTTGACTGCGTCTACTGTAAGCTGAAAAACATTTCTTAACCTGTACGAGATTTACGTTGTGGGGAAGATCTTTTTGAAATGCTTCCTGCTTTAGGGCATAAGGTTAAGCTATCACCAAGGAAAGAAGACACTAAACTGTTTGTGGTTTTAAAGTTGGATTCATACCCTAAAGTCCGTTTTTTTTAAAAAGCACACAGAAATATAAAACGGAGGTAAAAAAAAAACTCACCTGCCCACTGTCTACCACATAAATAATGGCGTCGGCTTTTTCTTCAAACAGCCTCTGCTTCAAAGCCGCTAAATCTGAGGTGTCATATGTAAACCCTCCATCAGACTTCATAATCGTCAAAGGGATAGAACACCCAGGGACAAACACAATCTTCCGGCCGTCATCCACTTGTACAAACCCTAGGCATGGAAAGTAGCTTGATGGTACAGACTACAGACGCATAAATGAGGTCAAGACTTATAAGCACTGAAAAAGCAAAGAACATCTACAAACTCATCAGTATTATTTGACTAACATCACAAGAGCAGCCATGGTGGCTAGAATCTACATTTTTACCCTTGTTTGGAACATTACATTATACCTACATTTTTAGGGTTTGTAGAACCTTTCGGGATCAAGTGCCGTGTTCCACTGGAGAAAGTTTTCCTTCCAGACGTTTCGTTCTCAGCTGCGGAGAACATCCTCAGTGGCGTTGCAGCCGGAGCAGTATAAGGCAGCTTTCTCCAGCAGAAGGAGCAGTAGAAGGCAGCAGGAAAGCTTCCTCCAGTAGAACACGGCACTTGATCCCGAAAGATTCTACAAACCCTAATGATGTTACCAGCCGTGAAAACCTGAAATCTTTGATAACTTACATTTTTGTTTGTGAAATCACCTCAAATCCTGGTTTGACCTAACAAATGCCAGTATCCCCACCCCTACACACTGGCTAGGCATCACTGTGGCCACGGAATGTATGAGGGCGGCAGCAGGCTGTCTGCATTTGTACATAATGTGAAGTTAAAACTAACGGGTTAATAAAATCAGCTTCGAGCCACAGTTAGAGATCCTGGTTTGTGAGACCCTACCTAACCACGGTTAGTGCGGTGGCCCACATTTAGTCGATCGTACTAATCAAAGTTATGAACCAAACCAGTATCTAATTTCTGACACACTTTTACCATGCAAGGCAAATAAGGAAGCGAACGAGGCAATTGTAGATGAGAATTGTTGCACTGCCCTCGTGCAGAAAGATTTCTGGTTCTGGGAACTGTTCAAAATGCTGATTGAACATATGAAGCTGCCTTATACTGAATCAGACCCTCGGTCCATCAAAGTCAGTATTGTCTTCTCAGACTGGCAGCGGCTCTCCAGGGTCTCAAGCTGAGGTTTTTCACACCATTTTGCCTGGACCCTTTTTTGGAGATGCCGGGGATTGAACCTGGGACCTTCTGCTTACCAAGCAGATGCTCTACCACTGAGCCACTCTCCCTCCCCTAATTTAAATTCTTAATTTAACCACTTCCTCCCATACTGTCCATTTTGCAAATTAAGAACCTTTCACCAAGACCTGACCTTTGAGGCCCTGCCTGCAGATGTGAGGGTTGGTAACTAGAGTCACGCAGAGCCTTTACAATGGGGGTGCCTCTTTTTCAGCATATGTCTGCATAGATACTTGCTTGGCACCTATCTTAACACCACTTCTGGCATCAGTGCAAAAATGTCATTTTTACCCAGGCTCATTAATGAGGGATGTCATATTTTAAACTGTTTTTATATTCTTCTAGCCCAAGGACCGTGTTTGGGGATTTCATTTGAGGCTGCTGAGTCATGCTATTCTTAAGTCCCCGCTTGTTAGTAACAGCCCTCCGGGATCAACCCTAGTCCAGCATCCCATTTCCTCTCAGCGGCTGACTGGATGTTTCCTGGCAAGGTTGGCATGTAGAGCCCCAAACAAGCCGCCCTGCACTACAGTTTGCCTCCGAGCCACTATGCTCAAATATGAAATGCTCGGGCCAGTCGCTGCCTCTCATCTTAACAAAGTCGTTGTGACATCAACAGAAGCTGAGAATCAAACGTAAAGCTTTGATGCTGTAAATATGAAGCGGCTGGACACAACCCAACAAAAGTTATCAGCCCTAAACAAAATCATTTTGTTGTATAATTCTTTAATCATGACAGCAGGGAAAAAATGGTAAATAACAAACCCTGTTCTTTTCTTAGAAAGCAGGGGAAGAATGAAGAAAAACTAATAACATTTCCGTATTAAATGAAGACAGGTGCAAAGGTTTTTATAAATAATTTACATTGATTCTGCTGAAAGACATGAACACCACAGGAACAGACGTATGCTAACAGATACATTACCTCGTTCCTCAAATTCTTTTACAATATCAGCCATCATTTCCTGGTAGTAAGATTCACCCCTTTCTATTAAAGTGATGTCCAAGCAATCATAGATTTTTTGAAACTCTGTTAGAGGAGTAAAAAAAACACCACAAAGTGAAATCACAGGATTTGGGATGCTCGCACTTCTGTTTCTTTTCAATTTTAGTATATGTGCTGCCAAAGTCAGCACAGATGTTTGTATTTGCTTTACGAATGGACCACAAAATGTACAGCTGGAAAAATAACTCCACAAAGTCCAAAACTGTTGACAATTAAAGACAGGTGCTGAAAAAGGATCTGGACGTTATACATGATATGTCCTTACATCATTACTGAATTCCACCATCCTGATTTTTTGGCAGGTAGGGGGAGATTTTACATCCAAACTACCATGTGGGCACATTTTCCACAGTTTTTCGAAAGGGGGAGACACAGAATGAATTCCAACGTCACCTTTCCGAGACACGTCACAAATCAGTTTCCAAGCTTTAAGGAAGTCTGGATTTTTACTTTGTAATAGGACCACGCACTGGTATGCGTGCTTCTTAAACTCCTCCTCTGTGTCAAATCTCCTTTTGGATTCCTACGTTGAAAACAAGGCAGAGAAATTATAAAACAATATACTTGAAGGTACAGTGAAATAAACCCATGTGCAAGCAAGTGTTTAGGTCTCATGTTACTCATTAGTATCCTATGGGGACTCCAGATAAGTCACTGCCTTGTAATTTGCAAGAGGGGACAGTTTGAACTTCAAAGCTCACACTGCACATTATCTGGATGCCAGTCTCTAAATTTGTGATAAGAAACTATGCGGAAATTGACTGACCCGTCACCACTGACTAGTCATCAAATTAAACTTTTTTCTCTTCGATGTTGATCGAAGACCCCGCACCAAAGCAGTGCTATATAAGAACATAAGAACACAAGAGAAGCCAAGTTAGATCAGGCCAGTGGCCCATCCAGGCCAACACTGTGTCACACAGTGGCAAAAATTTTTTATATATACACACACACTGTGGCTAATAGCCACTGATGGACCTCTGCTCCATATCCTTATCTAACCCCCTCTTGAAGGTGCCTATGCTTGTGGCCGCCACCACCCCCTGTGGCAGTGAATTCCACATGTTAATCACCCTTTGGGTGAAGAAGTACTTCCTTCTATCCGTTTTAACCTGTCTGCTCAGCAATTTCATCGAATGCCCACGAGTTCTTGTATTGTGAGAAAGGGAGAAAAGTGCTTCTTTCTCTACTTTCTCCATCCCATGCATAATTTTGTAAACCTCTATCATGTCACCCCGCAGTTGATGTTTCTCCAAGCTAAAGAGTTCGATATATTTGTTCGATATACTGGGGGGTGCAGCGAGAACATTAATGTGTATTACAAAGCCTGATGTGTGAGCTGAAGCTGTGTGGGTCTGGAGCTCCAGTCAGATATTGCCAATCATCTGTTCGGGGGGCGGGGATTGATTGAATCCTGCCCTCCAATTCCTTCAAAGAGATCAATGATATCGAGCACAAATGACTGCGGATCTTGTTTGTGTGTGCATGCACATCACCCAGGTTTCTGCCTCAGCCTTCTTAGCTTGGAGAAACGCACACACTACATCCATCTGTATGTATATTTCAAAGACAGTGATCATAGCTATCTTTATAGGAGACGTATTTGGCTCCCATCATTTAATCAGGGTGGTGAGAACCAGAGAGGATTGTGAGGCACTCCAAAGGGATCTGTTGAGGCTGGCTGAGTGGGCGTCAACATGGCAGATGAGGTTCACTGTGGCCAAGTGCAAAGTAATGCACATTGGGGTCAAGAATCCTGGCTACAAATACAAGTTGATGGGGTGTGAACTGGCAGAAATTGACCAAGAGAGAGATCCTGGGGTTGTGGTAGATAACTCACTGAAAATGTCAAGACAGTGTGTGACTGCAATAAAAAAGGTCAACGCCATGCTGGGAATTATTAGGAAGGGAATTGAAAACAAATCAGCCAGTATCATAATGCCCCTGTATAATGCCTGAAAGAGGCAGTGGTCCGCCCTCTCCTGAAAAAGGCTACATCAGACCCGGCCGAATTGGCTCATTATCGGCCGGTCTCAAATTTGCCCTTTTTGGGCAAAATTATAGAGAGGGCTGTGGCGTTGCAGTTGCAGGATTTTCTGGATGACGCTTCCACCTTAGACCCATACCAGTCTGGCTTCCGCCCGGGCCATGGGACGGAGACAGTTCTGGTCACCCTTATGGATGACCTCCGGCGACATCTGGATCGAGGCGGCTCGGCAGTACTGCTGTTGTTAGACCTGTCGGCGGCGTTCGATATGGTCGACCACTGGCTGCTGACCCGCCGCCTCGCCGATGCAGGAATTCGGGGGCTAGCCTTACAGTGGCTCTCCTCCTTCCTTGAAGATCGGGGACAAAGGGTGGCGATTGGAGGAGAGCTGTCCCAGAGACACCCACTTAACTGTGGGGTGCCTCAGGGGGCAGTTCTCTCCCCGATGTTATTTAACATCTACATGCGCCCCCTTGCCCAGATTGCCCGGAGGTATGGGCTGGGTTGCCACCAGTACGCTGATGACACCCAGCTTTATCTATTGATGGACGGCCAGACTGACGATGTCCCTATAAATTTGGACCGGGCGTTGCAAGCTGTGGCGGACTGGCTCAGGCTGAGTGGGCTGAAGCTGAATCCAGTGAAGACCGAGGTCCTTTGCGTAGGTCACGGCGGGCCGGGAGGGGAGATCTCCCTACCAACCTTTAACGGTGCGTCACTGATTCCAGTGCGCAGGGTCAAGAGTTTGGGAGTGCTACTGGAGCCTTCCCCGACAATGGAGGCCCAGATAGCTGCCACTGCTAAATCCGCCTTCTTCCATCTTAGGAGGGCGAGGCAGTTGGCCCCCTTCCTGGAAAGTAGAGACCTGGCAACTGTGATCCATGCAACGGTCACCTCGAGGCTAGACTACTGTAATGCCCTCTACATGGGGCTGCCCTTATACCGAACGCGGAAACTGCAGCTAGTGCAGAATGCGGCGGCCAGGCTGTTAGTGGGACTGCCTCGGTGGGAACATGTGCAGCCTAGGCTGCGGGACCTGCACTGGCTGCCGATGGTGTACCGAGTTCACTATAAGGTGCTGGTTATTACCTTTAAAGCCCTATATGGTCGAGGACCTGCCTACCTTAGGGACCGCCTCTCCCCATATGTCCCTCAGAGAGCACTGAGATCTAGTTCTCAAAACCTTTTAAAAGTCCCTGGACCAAGAGAGGTTAGATTGAAATCAACGAGGGAGCAAGCCTTCTCAACAATGGCTCCCCTATGGTGGAATCAACTACCAGAAGAGGTGCGAGATCTAAATCAGTTTCGCAGAGCCTATAAAACTGCCCTCTTTCAGCTTGCATTAAGATGAAACCCGGGAAATGACATCTAGCCTTCCTAGATATAGTTGAACTGTAGCACTGAAATGCATAATTCACAACGGTTTAACTGTCTATTTAATTTTAACTTAACTTATGAATGTAATTTTATTTGTTTTAATTGCTTAATTGTTTGTTGTAATATTGTATTTTACTATTATGGTAGACACCGTGCCATGTTAGCCGCCCTGAGCCTGCCTTCGGCGGGGGAGCCACTGGCCTGATCCAACATGGCTTCTCTTATGTTCTTATGTGACACAGAATGTTGGACTGGATGGGCCACTGGCCTGCTCCAACATGGCTTCTCTTATGTTCTTATGAAATCCCTCCAAAAAGTACTTTCACATACACGTGCAGCTAATCTAGATATGTATTGCAACATGCTACACTCACAATCTTGGGCTTTTTGCACATTTCTACACAGAAGTGCATTCTCTACAAACATCTGTAACATTATCTTACACCTAGGACAACCATATTTTTCTACCCACTTGCACACCTTCTCCTATCTTCACCATAACTCCTTATAAACAGTAAGCCCCTGAGGCTGAACTCATGTAGTTTCAGCCTTCCATGCAGTGAACAACATCTAGCAAATAAGATTAGAAGCAGAAGCAGAAGCATTTAAACACAAAAATACCTTATAAAAAGCTTGGAGATCTCCAATGGGAGGAGAGACAGTCAGATAATCTGGGAATTTGTCTTGCAAATGAGCAATAAGCATCCCAAACTGGGTACCCCAGTCTCCTAAATGGTTTAATCTGGACAGTAAAGAGCACAAAACACATGAAATGGCAAACAAAACTGAAGAAAGAAACGGTGCCTCGCTGTCAAGAGCAGGTGGGTCAGTTCTATGCCCTTGTTGCTGGGGGGAACAATTTAAGGCTCTACAAATAAACCGCCACAAAATGTTGTGTGCCAAGAAATTATACAAAGAGGTGAGAGTAATGAAGATTCGCGTTGCCTAAGACAACCTGAGTGGTTCGTCGTGAACTGGGTATATGAGCCTTTGCAGACTTTGGCACTGAAGTCATAGCAGGAGAAGCACAAGTAAAAAACAAGTATGTAGGATGGAATATAAGAGAGACTGCACAGGGTGTGGAAAAATCATTTCTGTAACACATAACTATGAAATAATGTTTGGGTGTTGGACTGAAGCTGGCAGAGTACAATGACTACAGCATATGACACACTGGGGAGATCCATGTTCAAATCCCTGCTCAATTTGGTGTAGTGGTTAAGTGTGCGGACTCTTATCTGGGAGAACCGGGTTTGATTCCCCACTCCTCCACTTGCACCTGCTGAGATGGCCTTGGGTCAGTCATAGCTCTCGTAGGAGTTGTCCTTGAAAGGGCAGCTGCTGTGAGAGCTCTCTCAGCCCCACCCACCTCACAGGGTGTCTGTTGTGGGGGAGGAAGGGAAAGGAGATTGTGAGCCGCTCTGAGACTCTTCGGAGTGGAGGGCGGGATATAAATCCAATATCTTCATCTATCTCACAGAGTGTCTGTTGTGGGGGAGGAAGGGAAAGGAGATTGTGAGCTGCTCTGAGACTCTTCGGAGTGGAGGGCGGGATATAAATCCAATATCTTCATCTATCTCACAGAGTGTCTGTTGTGGGGGAGGAAGGTAAAGGAGATTGTGAGCCACTCTGAGACTCTTCGGAGTGGAGGGCGGGATATAAATCCAATATCTTCATCTATCTCACAGAGTGTCTGTTGTGGGGGAGGAAGGGAAAGGAGATTGTGAGCTGCTCTGAGCCTCTGTCCTTGAAAGGGTAGCTGCTGTGAGAGCCCTCTCCAGCCCCACCCACCTCACAGGGTGTCTGTTGTGGGGGAGGAAGGGAAAGGAGATTGTGAGCCGCTCTGAGACGCTTCGAAGTGGAGGGTGGGATATAAATCCAATATCTTCATCTATCTCACAGAGTTTCTGTTGTGGGGGAGGAAGGGAAAGGAGATTGTGAGCTGCTCTGAGCCTCTGTCCTTGAAAGGGTAGCTGCTGTGAGAGCCCTCTCCAGCCCCACCCACCTCACAGGGTGTCTGTTGTGGGGGAGGAAGGGAAAGGAGATTGTGAGCCGCTCTGAGACTCTTCGAAGTGGAGGGCGGGATATAAATCCAATATCTTAAATCTCAATATCTCAACCATGGCACTCATCAGGAGACCAGTATAATCTGTTAGGAGACATGGGTCATTGCAGAGACAAAATAAGGGAGAGGAGAACCACGTGTGGCACCCCTGAGCTCTTTGGAAGAAGGATGGAATTTAAAAAGGAAAGCATAAAGTACTTCAGTATACGTTATCGACTGTGCATTTTAAGGTACGCTACAGAGAAATGATGGTTATGTCCAGACGGCATTTTGGGAACTTGCGTGATTCAACCTTGATTTAACTTACCTAAGAACATCATAGCCCACAAATTCAAAGAGGCGGCACATGCTTTCACCAATTATAGTTGACCGCAGATGACCGACGTGCATCTCCTTTGCAATGTTAGGTGAGGAGAAGTCAACCACAACCTTCGCACAGAACAAGAAATTAAAAACGGGCTCGTTCTAAACACATTTTTAACTGAAAAGTCACAGACACCAGCCGTAATTCACATTCACTGGACACTAGAGAACATCCGTGTGCTATCGCCATGAACAAGGGATGGCACAACATAGATAACCCTCCATCTGAAGCTGGAGGATGTGAAGGCTTCACACAATGACTGTTGAATGCACACATTACTCTAGCGACTAAGTAATGTGAAATACTGTGACAAGGTAAATGTGTGAGCCAGTTTGGAGTAGTGGTTACGAGTGCGAACTCTAATCTGGGAGAATCAAGTTTGATTCCCCCACTCCTCCACATGCAGCTGCTGGGCGACCTCGGTCAAAGCTACAGTTCTCTCAGAGCTGTTCTCTCAAGAGCAGTTCTTGAAGAGCTCTCTCAGCCCCACCTACCTCACAGGGTGTCTACTGTGGGGAGAGGAAGGGAAGGAGATTGTAAGCCGCTCTGAGACTCTTCGGAGTGGAGGGCAGGATATAAATCCAATCTCCTCTTCTTACTGCTCCTCTTGTAATTTTGTGCACATTCCTCACAGATGTTTGGAGATCACATACAATTAATGGCCACAAGCAAAATCCCTTTTACGCTGTTTGCATTTTGTACAGCACCTAGTGCTTATGCACATTCACTATGAAACTCGCATCAACTGTAATGCACAAAGTATTTGGGCCTTACTAACTCCCTCAAAAGGATTAGGGGAGGGACGGTGGCTCAGTGGTAGAGCATCTGCTTGGGAAGCAGAAGGTCCCAGGTTCAATCCCTGGCATCTCCAAAAAAGGGTCCAGGCAAACAGGTGTGAAAAACCTCAGCTTGAGACCCTGGAGAGCCGCTGGCAGTCTGAGAAGACAATACTGACTTTGATGGACCAAAGGTCTGATTCAGTATAAGGCAGCTTCATATGTAGGAGGGACGGTGGCTCAGTGGTAGAGCATCTGCTTGGGAAGCAGAAGGTCCCAGGTTCAATCCCCGGCATCTCCAACTGAAAAGAGTCCAGGCAAATAGGTGTGAAAAACCTCAGCTTGAGACCCTGGAGAGCCGCTGCCAGTCTGAGCAGACAATACTGACTTTGATGGACCGAGGGTCTGCTTCAGTATAAGGCAGCTTCATATGCAGGAGGGACGGTGGCTCAGTGGTAGAGCATCTGCTTGGGAAGCAGAAGGTCCCAGGTTCAATCCCCGGCATCTCCAGAAAAGGGTCCCGGCAAAAAGGTGTGAAAAACCTCAGCTGGAGACCCTGGAGAGCCGCTGCCAGTCTGAAAAGACAATACTGACTTGATGGACAAAAGGTCTGATTCAGTATAAGGCAGCTTCATATGTTCATATGTTCAAAAGTGTCAGACTGCTTTTCCCAAGCATACTTAAATTTGATATACACAGTCAAGTATTTTGAACTCGGGGTATGTGGGAGGGGAGATATTTCACATTAGCAGTTGAAATTCCAGATATGTTCACTATTTATGAAAAAACAGTAACAAAAACAGAGAACATCAACTATGGACTCCAATAATGGCTTATATGCTATTATAATTTATGCAGCCCAGTCCAATTTATGTTTATCGAAGCCACTTTCAGAAAAATAAAACCTGGGTTTTTTTTATAAAAGCAAAGTAATCCCTAGTAAACCTGCCTGCTGTCTAAGTTTAGAAGCAAGCCTTGATTATTAAATTTGTTCATGATTTATTATTGTACCTTTTTCCTTTCACCAACAGCAGGCGGCTGTACTCCATTCATCAGCATATGGCTCAGCTGTCTGGAAACAAAATCCTTTTTCAAATGTACATTGATGAAACCTTCACGGGAAGAAGGAAAACATAAGAGCAGTTGCTGGGAATATAACCGATATAAAATTTAAATATGACAGTCTGTCCCTGTTTTCTTGGGTGAAGAGCATCTTTGATTGAAAACAAAACACAACACTATTACGGGAAACAATCACCAAACCGTTTGCAATAATAATAAAAAGTCAAAATTTTAGCACATAGACAATAAAATTAAGCGTGTTATCAAGTCTAAGAAAACACCAGGGAAATTAAATGGTCCTATGAACCATCCCAGTGAGCAACAAGACCACTTTGAAGAAGATATTGGATTTATATCCCGCCCTCCACTCCGAAGAGTCTCAGAGCTGCTCACAATCTCCTTTACCTTCCTCCCCCACAACAGACACCCTGTGAGGTAGATGAAGATATTGGATTTATATCCTGCCCTCCACTCCGAAGAGTCTCAGAGCGGCTCACAATCTCCTTTACCTTCCTCCCCCACAACAGACACCCTGTGAGGTAGATGAAGATATTGGATTTATATCCCACCCTCCACTCCGAAGAGTCTCAGAGCTGCTCACAATCTCCTTTACCTTCCTCCCCCACAACAGACACCCTGTGAGGTAGATGAAGATATTGGATTTATATCCCACCCTCCACTCCGAAGAGTCTCAGAGCGGCTCACAATCTCCTTTACCTTCCTCCCCCACAACAGACACCCTGTGAGGTAGATGAAGATATTGGATTTATATCCCGCCCTCCACTCAGAGTCTCAGAGCGGCTCACAATCTCCTTTACCTTCCTCCCCCACAACAGACACCCTGTGAGGTAGATGGAGATATTGGATTTATATCCCGCCCTCCACTCCGAAGAGTCTCAGAGCGGCTCACAATCTCCTTTACCTTCCCCCCCACAACAGACACCCTGTGAGGTGGGAGGGGCTGGAGAGGGCTCTCCCAGCAGCTGCCCTTTCAAGGACAACCTCTGCCAGAGCTATGGCTGACCCAAGGCCATGCTAGCAGGTGCAAGTGGAGAAGTGGGGAATCAAACCCGGTTCTCCCAGATAAGAGTCCGCACACTTAACCACTACACCAAACTGGCTTTGAGCACTGAATGCCTTGCCAGCAAATTCAGTTGCCACTGATACCATTTCTGCCCTATCTTCTGTATCCACCATGTGGCAGGGAGGGCCTACACAGGGGGTACTTAGGGGCTGCATTTGCCTAACCTCAGCAGTTGACCACTAACACACTGACAATTTGTAATTTTATTTCTAATACTGCAATAATCCAAGTTGAACACACAACTCGGTAAAAAAAAAATTCTTCCTACACACGGATATTTTGTTGGGCTGCAACATTTAGACGACAAATCAATCTAAACTGTTAAACACGTTCTGAGTGAAGAAAAAGATGGCAACGATTAATTGGTCAGCAGCCTTGAAAATGTGTTAATACAAGTTCTCAGGGGGGGAAATGTGTATGCCAAGCACAGCAGTGCTGTGTGAGAGAGCAAAAGAAAGGAGAACAGCTCTTAAAAATATCTCATTTCAAATTCTGATTCCCAGTAGTCTACGGAGTCCTTTTGTCATGTGATATAATACTCCTATATCAGATTTAGATGTACCAGAAAAGCAACTACAGAATAATTACCAGGGCCAGCGATTTCAACCTTCTCAATGCATTCATTGTCAGGAATGTTTCTGGCAATCTTATCAGCAATTTCTCTTGGGCTTACTTTTTGCTCCTTGGTCTTGAGCAGTATCTGAAAAACACAATGAAAGGGTTCAATTCATTTGCTTGCTGAAAAGAAAGAAAATACCTTTGGCCGGTATTCTACAAACTAATTGTTCAACCGGGTGTGGAAAACAGCAAATTTCCATTCTGCAGGAATCCTTTGGATTTTTCAAATAAAAATTTGGCAGGAACACTCATTTACTGAGGAAACATCCTGACGCTTCAGCTGCTTCTGACAACAGGTAATCCTGATTCCAAGCGCCAGAAGTGAAAACATGAGGAGTAGCAAATCTCACTTCTCACACGCTAATGTCCCAGCCATTCAAATGCTACCTTTAATATGCCTTGAAAGAGGTTTCCTATTTATTACAGGAAATACCTACACTCCAAAAAAGAAAAAAAAATCGCTCTTCTACATCACCAGACTCAGTTCTGAGGGCAGGCAAGAGTCAATGCCACCACTAGCTAATAATTCCACATTTCCCATTGTGTGTTAAGCTCCTTTCTAACAAGTAACTTTTCCTCAGCCGAAACCAAACCAAAACAACTCCCCCCCCAAAACTCTTTAGTATTGCTGGAGTTGAGAACACAAGCTCTGAAATACAACTGGAGTGTACGTGCCAGGCAATAACTTCTCCTGCCAACATGGAAAGAACCATCACAAATGCGATTTGTCTTTGTATGTGTTCATTAGCATATCGAGCCTGACCTCCCCCAGCTGGAGGAACCAGAAACTTCAGAGATACATTGGAAGTTCCCTGGCTCATGGCCTCAGCTCACCTCTTTAGCTCCCTCTGTTACCTCTGCCACCAATACATATTCAGAAATATACCCTCTGCTCTCCAACTTGGCGTTTAAAAACCATGACCTCTTTTCGGAAAGGTTCTGGGAACGATGCTTCTAAGTTTTTTGAGCAAGTCGCAACAGTGAAAAAAAGTGTTATACATTTAAAAATGTAGTTTGTTTTGTTTCCTATTGTAGAGGAAACAGATGAGCGAAATCAAGAATACCTGTGGAAGAGATAAAACTTTTTGTTGTTTTTACTTGCTGAGGTGAAAAATATTTGCTTGTTTTATTGTTCTCACAGCCATTCTTGGACGATAAAGGGAAAGTGGTATCTGAGACCTTTGAAGATGCATTAGTTAACACAAATTGCAGAATGTTTTCAGAATCCAAGGAGTGTTGGGGGGAGGAAAACTCTTTATACTAAGATAAAGTAAATATCAGCCAAGCGCGCACTACACATAATAGAAGAGGCGCTAATGTATTTTGGGACATCAATCTTGGCAAGGAGAGCAAAAAAAATGTGTCAGGAAGTAGAAAAGGGGATGGAAACAAGCCAATTTATGCGCTAAATCAGGAGGGAGAGCCATATGATACCAAGGTACACAAACAATATGGACACTGAGAACTGATCACAGGACAAGACTCGTAGCAGCAACTTAATTGGGGTAAAGTGGCGGTCAAAATAAATTTTAGAAAACGGTCAGCTTGTGTTGGGCTGCTGCCACCCAACCACATATGCTAATGAGCTCCATGAGGAATGGAACAAACTTTTATGGGGCAGCTTCTGTAAGGGAAGTTCACAGAGAGAGCTGCTGGCTGGCACGTATCAGCATCGTTTAGACCTCTGCCAGGCCAATTTCCCTAATAAATCTACAGTCTTCCTAGGAGACGTAACAAAATGGGAATATCCACAGGTCTTAAACCACTAGCGGGAAACTCTCCCTCTTTGGGGCTCTCATTTTTTTAATGAAGGGAGATTTAAAAAATTAGCTAACTTGTTGGTGACAGTTTATCTTAGTAGCAATTTTGAAACATTCCGTTCGTGTACATTATAATTCCAGAAGCGGAGAGGAAGAGGAGTTGCATCACTCTCCATAATTCCGCCTACATAAGGAAATCTAAGCAGGCGGCTGGGTTGGTCTGAAGCAAGAGAACAAAGGTGCAGCTTAGAACTTAAAAGGTGCAACTTGTCTACTGGTTTGTGTCAGAACTTGAAGAACTTCAAACGAGGCCCAGTACTTCGTTACAAAGTATAGGTATTTATTGAGAACTAGGTTCATGAAGGCACAGAATAACTCTGATAACGGGGTTAGCAATGGTTACAACTTTATGCGGTTGTTACAGAAACAATAAAGCCGGTTCTCACACTTCCAAAGACACTTGTCTGTTCCCAGAGTCTGTTATCAGAAAAGGGAGGAAGGAGTCCTGTTGTGATGTCCTGAGCGGCTGTCTTCAAAGGACACCTGCGAATGACTCCCAGAGGCTATCTGTCATTCCTCCCATGGTTACAGTTTGTTTGAAATGCAAAGCGCTTTGATTAGTGGCCTAGCTAAGGGTACATAGGGTTAGTATCAACTTACAAGATGGAGTCGGTTTGGCTAACATTGCCCAGCTTAGCAAGCATGAAAAGCACAAGTTCTGACAGTTTGTTCTAAAGGAATCTGATTATCAGGATTTAGAAGCGACTTCTGAAATTCCACAGCAGGTAGTCTACCATGTTTTTATCACGCCTCTTCTCTGAAGGCCGCTAGATTTTATAAAGGATACTTTGTCTCCACGTTTTACTTTCACATCAGCCCCTGAGATAGGGCAGAGCAGAAGCCGGATTGCTTCAAGGTCACCCCATGAGCTTTGTGTGAGGATCTGAATACGAACATATGAAGCTGCCTTATACTGAATCAGACCTTTGGTCCATCAAAGTCAGTATTGTCTTCTCAGACTGGCAGCGGCTCTCCAGGGTGTCAAGCTGAGGTTTTTCACACCTACTTGCCGGGACCCTTTTTTGGAGATGCCAGGGATTGAACCTGGGACCTTCTGCTTCCCAAGCAGATGCTCTACCACTGAGCCACCATCCCTCCCCTGCTCTCCAGGGTCTCAAGCTGAGGATTTTCACGCCTATTTGCCTGGACCCTTTTTTGGAGATGCCAGGGATTGAACCTGGGACCTCCTGCTTCCCAAGCAGATGCTCTACCACTGAGCCACCGTCCCTCCCCTGCTCTCCAGGGTCTCAAGCTGAGGCTTTTCATGCCTATTTGCCTGGACCCTTTTTTGGAGATGCCAGGGATTGAACCTGGGACCTTCTGCTTCCCAAGCAGATGCTCTACCACTGAGCCAGACTCCCCTAGTCTGACACCAACTACTACTGGCTCTCTGCATAGAAATCACAGACATTTCCCAGCTCAAACTGTTTCGTTTCCCGTCATTTATAGGGTCAAAATAAATGCGGCATTGTATGACACACACAAGCTCATTACTGTGAACGATGGAAGAAAAACTCGAGAGAAATATCGAGTCAAAAGGCTGGATAGTTTCCCCACTCAGGCCCACGTGCTGCATATGTCATGACCATAATTACCTGGGTTATACTCATAGCGCTGTTACACTGATAATCGCCAAACCTAGGCTGCTGACTGGGGGTCACCAACAGTGGAGGGTTTTCTAGCTCTGGATATGCAGATTTAATAGCCATTCCAAAGATGTCTTGAAGGCGGCTGTTGATATTAATCATGGCTTTTGAGGGCTTTCCTTTGTTCCTTTCCTCTTGAAGGCTCTAAAATGAAACACCAAATTCAATTACCCAGGAAAGCTATCTAGAATAGACACACCGTCATCCTATACCACACAATAGCAATCGTAATGTAAGATCGCTATGACTCCATCCCGTATTTTCTGAATATTTTTTAGTTTTTAAAAATGTCCCCGTATAGTGTATTTTCTACGACAAATTTTATTTATTTATTTATTACGTCCGACTTATATATCCCGCCCTCTCCGCAAGCGGACTCAGGGCGGCTCACAACATCGTGTCAATACAATTAAACATATAAAACCATAATTTACATATTTCAATTTTTAAAAACCATTCTGTGGTGCTGCATCAGTACAATATAGGCGGCATTGAATTTTCGAACAGCGATAACTGCACAGTATCAAAGTTTTTTTTGGTTTCCCGCTGGATCTGCAGCAGTCATCAGGTATAATTATTACCAGGCAAACAGAGGTGAAAAACCTCAGCTTGAGACCCCCGGAGAGCCGCTGCCGGTCTGAGAAGACAATACTGACTTTGATGGGCCGAGGGTCTGATTCAGTATAAGGCAGCTTCATATGCAGGAGGGATGGTGGCTCAGTGGTAGAGCATCTGCTTGGGAAGCAGAAGGTCCCGGGTTCAGTCCCCAGCATCTCCAACTAAAAAGGGTTCAGGCAAATAGGCGTGAAAAACCTCAGCTTGAGACCCTGGAGAGCCGCTGCCAGTCTGAGTAGACAATACTGACTTTGATGGGCCGAGGGTCTGATTCAGTATAAGGCAGCTTCATATGTAGGAGGGATGGTGGCTCAGTGGTAGAGCATCTGCTTGGGAAGCAGAAGGTCCCGGGTTCAGTCCCCAGCATCTCCAACTAAAAAGGGTTCAGGCAAATAGGCGTGAAAAACCTCAGCTTGAGACCCTGGAGAGCCGCTGCCAGTCTGAGTAGACAATACTGACTTTGATGGGCCGAGGGTCTGATTCAGTATAAGGCAGCTTCATATGTAGGAGGGATGGTGGCTCAGTGGTAGAGCATCTGCTTCGGAAGCAGAAGGTCCCAGGTTCAATCCCTGGCATCTCCAACTAAAAAGGGTCCAGGCAAATAGGTGTGAAAAACCTCAGCTTGAGACCGCTGCCAGTCTGAGAAGACAATACTGACTTTGATGGACCAAGGGTCTGATTCAGTAGAAGGCAGCTTCATGTGTACTGCTCTTAATGTTGTTATTAAATCTTTAATAACTGTCATTTTCAAGAAGGAAGCTTACCTTTTGTAGAATGTTTAAACGATATTTAAGTTTTGCATTCTCCTCCCGCAAGCCCTCTAAGTTTGGAGACATGCCCAAGCACTCGACGTTTTTCAGACGATCAATTTCTGCTGTTAGAAACTTTATTTCCTTTTCCTAGGAAGACAAATGAAATAAGTAGTATATGTCTATACTCACTGATAAAGATTATATCAGAACCTTTACCTTTGGCCCAGTGCTATCGCTTATTACAGATAATAAAACATGTGAGAATACTGTTATAACCAGAGAACCTAACGACACATTTTCTAACCAAAATCTATAGAAAGGTTCTTAGAAACGTGCACTAAATTTTCATTCAAGCTCTAGAAGATCAGTTTGAATCTTCACCCTGCCACAGAATCTTGCTGGGGTGACTTTGGGGCAGTTACACACGCTCAGCCTAAACTACCTCACAGGTTTGCTGTGAGGATAAAACAGCGAGGAGCAGAATGCTGCAATCTGTTTTAGGACCCCCACTACACAGAAAGGTGGGATATAAATAAAGCAAATACTCTTGTCAACACTTACTTCAGTTCATACAGATGTCTGCAGTTACCTACTGATCTGATTGAAACTTTTTATCACTATAAAGTGCAAGCAAAATCATTGATTGGTTTGCAAAGTCTGATTTTATGCATTTAGAAGATATTGAAGATATTGGATTTATATCCCACCCTCCACTCCGAAGAGTCTGAGAGCGGCTCACAATCTCCTTTCCCTTCCTCCCCCACAACAGACACCCTGTGAGGTAGATGAAGATATTGGATTTATATCCCGCCCTCCACTCCGAAGAGTCTCAGAGCGGCTCACAATCTCCTTTACCTTCCTCCCCCACAACAGATACCCTGTGAGGTAGATGAAGATATTGGATTTATATCCCCCCCTCCACTCCGAAGAGTCTCAGAGCGGCTCACAATCTCCTTTACCTTCCTCCCCCACAACAGATACCCTGTGAGGTAGATGAAGATATTGGATTTATATCCCCCCCTCCACTCCGAAAAGTCTCAGAGCGGCTCACAATCTCCTTTCCCTTCCTCCCCCACAACAGACACCCTGTGAGGTGGGTGGGGCTGGAGAGGGCTCTCACAGCAGCTGCCCTTTCAAGGACAACATTTGCCAGAGCTATGGCTGACCCAAGACCATTCCAGCAGGTGCAAGTGAAAGAGTGGGGAATCAAACCCGGTTCTCCCAGATAAGAGTCCGCACACTTAACCACTACACCAAACTGGCTCTCCTGTAAATATTTATAAATAATATAAATATTTATAAATAAATATTCTTGGTTTGGATTCTGGAACTTCGAGAAGACATCTGATAAGGAACATTAATTGTTCCTAGAGATTAAAGTTTGATTTTTAACTGACAGTCTTACAAAATTTTGGTCTGGAGGGAAAAGAAAAATCGCCTACTTTGCTAAACTGTTTAGTCAGAGGACTCTGTTGTGTAGGGAAAGCCAAGCAAGGACTGAAGGCAAAGCAGCCTGGATTGCGCGCTTGTGTATTGCGTGCTTGCCTTTCCCTCAAATCCGGTAGTTAGATAATCTAAATGCAGCATCGTAAACATTTAAGTACATCTTTCCAGGAATAAATATTGCCCAGTTGTGAGAAAGGTCTTTAAAGGAGACTATGCTGTGGAAGAAAACCACACACAAAATCTTTCTCTTCCCCAATCAGTTTCCTGCATCTCTTTTGGTACCTGCTGATGTCATTTACGCCTACTGAAAACATGAAACAGAGGGGTACAATTTTTCCCCAAGTCAACATTTTGGATTGGGTCCGCCAAACTATGGCTAGAGCTCTTAGAATGGCTTGTGGAATGTCTCCCCGTGTCCTACTGCAAAATTCTATACCTCCAACCCTGAAGAAGCTGCAGCTTGAGAAGGAAATTCATGAAAATAGTGGCTACTCTGTCTCCACCCTTAGAAGAGAAGTGCCTTTTCTTCATGCAAGGGCCCCTATAGGGTTGAACCTGCAGCTTCTTAAAATTCTACAGGAATTCAATACAGATTCTCTACTCTCTCAATTTTCCCCTTCCCAATTCTTATCTTGTTTCTGGATAACAAAAAAAAAAAACAGGAGGTAGAAGAAGAATGAACAGTTTTGGTGTGCAGTTATGAGGTTCAGGATGTCTTTCCCACCTCTGATACCTCCCTTAGCTTCCTCCCTCCCAGGCATTTTTAAACAAGGCAGATATGCCCAATGAAGCTCCAGGTCCCTAAGCCTTCCTGAGATTCTTCTGCAAATATGGGAAACCTTACTGGATATGTACTGCCTGTGTATTTAAACGCTGTATTTAACAATGCTTTAGAACAAGGGGGAAGGTGTGTCAGCTGTTTTGGCTCCTGGGTGTGGCAGAGAGACAGAAGTAGTGGTTGAGGCTGCTATCCCCCCAATACCACCCCCTTAGGACACGGCATCACATCATTATAGAACTGGTCCTGTATGGTGAGACATTCAGTCTCTATTAATAGCAAGGTAAATGTTCTTTAAATGAGAGACAAATTTTGCTTGAAAAAAACAGGCATTAGAGAAAACACCAGAAATGTGCTCTTTTCCCAACAAACTGTCAAGTTGCATAGAAAACTGTGGTGTCAATACAGTAGACTTCTGTAGACAATTTATGGCTTTAGAGACTTCTGTAGACAATTTATGTCATTAGCAAATAGGCATATTACAGTGAGTGGCCTCTGCTTGTACTGGGTTTGATTCCCCACTCCTCCACTTGCACCTGCTAGCATGGCCTTGGGTGAGCCATAGCTCTGGCAGAGGTTGTCCTTGAAAGGGCAGCTGCTGTGAGAGCCCTCTCCAGCCCCACCCACCTCACAGGGGGTCTGTTGTGGGGGAGGAAGGTAAAGGAGATTGCAAGCCGCTCTGAGACTCTTCGGAGTGGCGGGTGGGATATAAATCCAATATCTTCATCTACCTCACAGGGTGTCTGTTGTGGGGGGGAGGAAAGTAAAGGAGATTGTGAGCCACTCTGAGACTCTTTGGAGTGGAGGGCGGGATATAAATCCAATATCTTCTTCTTCAGAATGGTACAGAATAAACAGTACATACAGTTTAGATAACTATGTAATGTTATTGTACTATTGCATAAAATATGCTGTACAACTCCATGTTAAATACAAAGGCCCAAAACACTGCATTCTAAATCCAA
This sequence comes from Heteronotia binoei, assembly GCF_032191835.1. Taxonomy (NCBI): domain Eukaryota; kingdom Metazoa; phylum Chordata; class Lepidosauria; order Squamata; family Gekkonidae; genus Heteronotia; species Heteronotia binoei. The sequence goes on from NC_083227.1 coordinate 156,692,742, forward strand.
TGAGATATAATTACAATGTTACTTATATGCAGGATCAGGAGTTAAAAGAACTATAAATTGCAGAACAGTTCTGGACAAAGTAGGCCAACGTCTAGAAAAAAAACATGCAAGAAAAAACCATAATGACTTCACAGCACAAGGAACCGTTTCTGTCTGCAAAAGTTACAGAATCGCCATGTTAGCATGAATGTTTAATAGGAATGATTTGCTCTTGTACATTTTTAAATTTATTTTAGGAGTTCGTTGCTCTTTAGATTGTTCAGAATTACAGTAGCCTCCCTGCAATCTATTTGGTATAAAGACTGAACAAACACATATACATTTGAATATATAAACGGACTAGGGTTGCCAATCCCCAGGTGGGGGCAGGAGATCCCCTGGTTTGGAGACCCTCCCCCCGCTTCAGGGTTGTCAGAAAGTGGGGGGAGGGGAGGGAAATGTCTGCTGGGAACTCTTATTATTCCCTATGGAGATTTATTCCTATAGAAAATCATGGAGAATTGATCCGCAGATATCTGGGGCTCGGGGGGGGGGGCTGTTGTTTGGTGTAGAGGCACCAAATTCTCAGTATAGCATCTAGTCCCTCACCCCAAAATACCCCCCCCAAGTTTCAAAAAGATTGGGCTAGGGGTCCAATTCTATGAGCCGCAAAAGAAGGTGCCCCTATCCTTCATTATTTCCTATGGGAGGAAGGCATTGAAAAAGTGTGCCGTCCCTTTCTATGTGATGGCCAGAACTCCCTTGGAGTTCAATTATGCTTGTCACAGCCTTGATCTTGTCTCCACCCCTAATGTCTCTCGGCTCCACCCCCAAAGTCCCCAGATATTTCTTGGAGTTGTCAGCCCTAGTCACAGCCTTGCTCATGGCTCCACCCCTAATGTCTCCCGGCTCCACCCCCAAAGTCTCCTGGCTCCACCCCCAAAGTCCCCAGATATTTCTTGGAGTTGTCAGCCCTAGTCACAGCCTTGCTCATGGCTCCAACCCTAATGTCTCCTGGCTCCACCCCCAAAGCCTCCTGGCTCCACCCCCAAAGTCCCCAGATATTTCTTGGAGTTGTCAGCCCTAATCACAGCCTTGCTCATGGCTCCACCCCCAAAGTCTCCTGGCTCCACCCCCAAAGCCTCCTGCCTCCACCCCCAAAGTCCCCAGATATTTCTTGGAGTTGTCAGCCCTAGTCACAGCCTTGCTCATGGCTCCACCCCTAATGTCTCCTGGCTCCACCCCCAAAGTCCCCAGATATTTCTTGGAGTTGTCAGCCCTAGTCACAGCCTTGCTCCTGGCTCCACCCCCAAAGCCTCCTGGCTCCACCCCCAAAGCCTCCTGGCTCCACCCCTAAAGTCCCCAGATATTTCTTGGAGTTGTCAGCCCTAATCACAGCCTTGCTCATGGCTCCACCCCTAATGTCTCCCGGCTCCACCCCCAAAGTCCCCAGACATTTCTTGGAGTTGTCAGCCCTAGTCACAGCCTTGCTCCTGGCTCCACCCCCAAAGCCTCCTGGCTCCACCCCCAAAGCCTCCTGGCTCCACCCCCAAAGTCCCCAGATATTTCTTGGAGTTGTCAGCCCTAATCACAGCCTTGCTCATGGCTCCACCCCTAATGTCTCCCGGCTCCACCCCCAAAGTCCCCAGACATTTCTTGAATTGGGCTTGGCAGCCCTAAAACGGACACCGCTCTGCCCTCGAGGAAGCCCTTCTCAACCATACGCAGGAGTCGGGAGGAGGGAAGCTCCGCCTGCTTTAGTGAGAGAGGGGGGGGGGGCAGAGCTGCTTCCAGTCCCGCAACGCGCAGCCGCAAGGAAACCTCGGGGCTTGTTCTCCTCCAGGTCGCCCCCTCGCTGCCCATAAGTCGCCCCGAGCCGCCCAGACCCAGACCCAAAACCGGGCCTCTGACCTGCCGGCGGAGCCGCTCCGCACACTGAGCCACCTGCACCTCCATCCTCGCGGGTCAGGGAACGGGGCGGAAGCGGAAGCGCCGCCAACAAGCGCCCGCGAAGGGAGAACCTCCGCGGCGGCTCTGCAGCTCCCCCTGGTGGGCGGCGCCCGCGGTCGCCGGCTTCCTCTAAGCGGGTCCAGGGGCGGCGGGCGCGGGAAGGAACGCTTGCAGGGAGAAGGGGGGGGCGGAGTTCGGTCCCTTTCAGGGAAGGATGCAAAAGGTGTTGCTGCGGAACAGCTCAGCTCCCGAACAGGGGAGGCTTCAACAATCCTCTCTCGCTTCTGCAAGAAATCCCGCAAAAGCTGCCGGAAAGAAAGCAGAGGGACACGCAGCAAGGGGGGAAGGTGCCGAAGAGCAGCAGCGCTTTCAATGAAGAAGAAGATGATGATATTGGATTTATATCCCGCCCTCCACTCCGAAGAGTCTCAGCGGCTCACAATCTCCTTTATCTTCCTCCCCCACAACAGACACCCTGTGAGGTAGATGAAGATATTGGATTTATATCCCGCCCTCCACTCCGAAGAGTCTCAGCGGCTCACAATCTCCTTTACCTTCCTCCCCCACAACAGGCACCCTGTGAGGTAGAAGGAGGTAGAATAGGGGTGCCACCCTAAGCATTACAAAAGCCCTGCAGTGGGGAAGGAGGAGGCACCCTGTGGGTCTGCAGGGGAGGGGCAGAGAGGAGGAAAGACAGGGCATCCAGAAGAAAAAGAAAAGTTGGTTTTTATACCCCACTTTTCTTTACCCTCGGGCATCTCAGAGTGGCTTACAATCTCCTTCCCTTCCTTCCCCCACAAATATTGGATTTATATCCTGCCCTCCACTCCGAAGAGCGGCTCACAATCGCCTTTCCCTTCCTCCCCCACAACAGACACCCTGTGAGGTAGATGAAGATATTGGATTTATATCCCGCCCTCCACTCTGAAGAGTCTCAGAGCGGCTCACAATCTCCTTTACCTTCCTCCCCCACAACAGACATCCTGTGAGGTGGGTGGGGCTGGAGAGGGCTCTCACAGCAGCTGCCCTTTCAAGGACAGAGGCTCAGAGCGGCTCACAATCTCCTTTACCTTCCTCCCCCACAACAGACACCCTGTGAGGTAGAAGGAGGTAGAATAGGGGTGCCACCCTAAGCATTACAAAAGCCCTGCAGTGGGGAAGGAGGAGGCACCCTGTGGGTCTGCAGGGGAGGGGCAGAGAGGAGGAAAGACAGGGCATCCAGAAGAAAAAGAAAAGTTGGTTTTTATACCCCACTTTTCTTTACCCTCGGGCATCTCAAAGTGGCTTACAATCTCCTTCCCTTCCTTCCCCCACAAATATTGGATTTATATCCTGCCCTCCACTCCGAAGAGCGGCTCACAATCGCCTTTCCCTTCCTCCCCCACAACAGACACCCTGTGAGGTAGATGAAGATATTGGATTTATATCCCGCCCTCCACTCTGAAGAGTCTCAGAGCGGCTCACAATCTCCTTTACCTTCCTCCCCCACAACAGACATCCTGTGAGGTGGGTGGGGCTGGAGAGGGCTCTCACAGCAGCTGCCCTTTCAAGGACAGAGGCTCAGAGCGGCTCACAATCTCCTTTACCTTCCTCCCCCACAACAGACACCCTGTGAGGTAGATGAAGATATTGGATTTATATCCTGCCCTCCACTCCGAAGAGTCTCAGAGCGGCTCACAATCTCCTTTACCTTCCTCCCCCACAACAGACACCCTGTGATGTAGATGAAGATATTGGATTTATATCCTGCCCTCCACTCCAAAGTGTCTCAGAGCGGCTCACAATCTCCTTTACCTTCCTCCCCCACAACAGACACTCTGTGAGGTAGATGAAGATATTGGATTTATATCCCGCCCTCCACTCCAAAGAGTCTCAGAGCGGCTCACAATCTCCTTTACCTTCCTCCCCCACAACAGACACCCTGAGAGGTGGGTGGGGCTGGAGAGGGCTCTCACAGCAGCTGCCCTTTCAAGGACAACCTCTGCCAGAGCTATGGCTGACTCAAGGCCATGCTAGCAGGTGCAAGTGGAGGAGTGGGGAATCAAACCCGATTCTCCCAGATAAGAGTCCGCACACTTAACTACTACAATAAACATGGACAAGTAACCCAGAACAAGAATGCCCCTAATGTTAAACTGGATGGCACTTTAACGAGAACTATGCAACGATCTCGAAAAAGTTTCAACAGGGGCAGAACAGGCTGTTGCATCCGAAGTCGCTGTCGGGGAAGAGTTTTTGATCTGTACTTCCTTTGACGCGTTTTGACCGCTTCACGCCCCCCCCCCCCAATAAATAAATAAATAATCCTGTTCCTCAGCTTCCTTTTGAAATATACAAAGTAGAAGAAATCGCATTTGGAACTGGTGAACACAGCGGACGTAGATATGAAAACTTATAGATACATGGTACAATGTCTTTGCATTTCTAGCTTGCTGTGTTAGTAAATGTTGCAATTCAGATTAAGAGCAGTTTCACTGTCTACTTCTGGCTGTTTCCACTCCGGTGCACTGACTTTTGTGGTTTCCATAAAGTTACCTGTTGTGTTTTTTAAAAAAAACTTTTGCCTTCTGCAGTATGTAGCCCACTTTTATGAGTTAAAATCGACTCCCAACTGTCCAAGCATGTATATAAACACAATCTCCTTAAATTTCAGTGAACACCTTCCAGAACCACCTGCATCATTTTAATTGGTGGGGGATAGATAAACTAGTAATTTAATTTTAACTACAATAAAATTGGTAACCAAGGTTAAGTAAACACACTGTCTTAGTTTCAGAAGTAACTGATGGCACAATGAATATATCCCTTATAAACGTAATACTTAATATCCCTTATAAACCCTAATAAAACCCTAATAAAACCCTAATAACACAGAGTTACACCTAACTGTAGCTGTTGTTCATCAAGTAGTCAGCTGTGCAGTCACCGATGGCTGCTGCACAAATCCAGGCCTGCCCTGGAGAGATTTTTAAAGCTCAAAAACACCCCTCCCCAAAACCGTTTCCCCACCTTTCACAGTGTGATAGGGAGTAGACCAAGTGCCCTTCCCTCTGTGCCTGCCTACCACTGAGTCGCTAAAATTAGATAAGAGCTCACAGTGTGGCAGAAGGGAGGGATGTGTGACTACACATCTGGCCCCTCAAACAACAGTTTTCTGGAAGCGTAACCTCATTGCCATCATCATGGTACTTGTGCAGTCTCAATGGGGAGATTAGCGAGGTGATTTTTTTTTTGAGTCCTAGGACGGTGGGTGTGAACTCTCAGTTGAGCAGAGATTGTAGGACAACTTTCCTACTGCCACGTCTCTCATGGCATAATGTCTCATGAAGGTGCAAGATGATGACCATGTTGCAGATGGAGTTGATGGAAAGGCCACAGCGAAAAGCAACTGAGACAGATTGGGCTCAGATAGAGCAGAGATGCAGCAGCAAAGGACAGTCAGCTTGCATCAGCTTGTAGCACAGTTGAATATAAATTTCTATCCATATGGATATGGATTGTGATGATATTTTGCCCACATTACAGCCTAAGAAGGGTACAAAAGTTTTTTTTGTCATTTCTCTGTGGCTTTGTTCGGTCTATATAATTGAAGAGTACTCTAAGGATTTCTAAGGAATGCAGGGCTTTCTTTCCATCCCATGATTGTGGATATTGCACAGTTAAGGTGATGTCCTGATTTAGATGTCCAAGTCATTTTAGGAAGAAATTGTACTGAAGTTCAGAGGACTACTCTATTGTCAAAGACCTTTAGGAATGGAGGGTCATGTCTTAATGCCTGGAACTCACTGATTCTCTGGGCTGATGTGATGGCCATTAGAAACACAGTTTTCACAGTTATGAGACAGAGAGAGCGTTTGGCCATGGGTTCATACGGCTTGCCCAGTTGTTTAGAGCACAAGGGACAGGCTCCATTTGGAACCAGTAGCTGAAGTGGTGGCAATTGATTCAGTAACCCCTTAAGGAATAATTTGGATCCTCTTTGTGTGAAGAGGGATCTCCCTTCTATGTGTACGTGGAAACACGCTATGGCAACAGTGTGCATATGGAAACATTATATGGCAACAGGCATTTAAAACTTAAATGGACACACATGCAGTTAGAATGCATTCGACCAATCAGATCGAGAATCGCACAAACTGTCACGTCATAACGTTACTGAATGTGACAAAAAAAGAGAGAGAGAGAGATGGGTGTGAACAGATTTGCTGAGTGAAGGGGGAAGAAGACCACCAGGAGAAACCGCAGAAACGATTATGAGGATTAAACAAGCGTGATGACCAATGGAAACGCCTCGGGAAGCCACCTTTTACAGGCTTGCAGCAGTAAAAGGCCCTTCCCCAAGGAGCTTCAGAGACATAAGGGCATAATGTGGAAACAGTCAGTTTAACCCATGATTATTATATAGTATATTATATAAGACATTAACATTAATAATAGATATATTAATAATACATATATCAATGATATAACACATTATATATAATTGGGCATAAATCTATTTAACCCATGCATTTGATACAATACTATGAAATCATTTAGATCAAGATATGAAATAAAGAGTTATTAATGCTCTATGGACCAGTTATATATTTATCTTGCATATCACAAGAAACCAGCACCCTGTCCACCTAGACGCGTTACCAGCATCAGGCCCATTAATGGTTGGTGAACCCTGAAGTGTACTTTCCAAGGCCTCTGGTTGTTAGGTCAGGTCCATTGATTGCTGTCAACCCCACGGTGTACTTTCCAAGGCCTCTGGTTGTTAGGTCAGGTCCATTGATTGCTGTCAACCCCACGGTGTACTTTCCAAGGCCTCTGGTTGTTAGGTCAGGTCCATTGATTGCTGTCAACCCCACGGTGTACTTTCCAAGGCCTCTGGTTGTTAGGTCAGGTCCATTGATTGCTGTCAACCCCACGGTGTACTTTCCAAGGCCTCTGGTTGTTAGGTCAGGTCCATTGATTGCTGTCAACCCCACGGTGTACTTTCCAAGGCCTCTGGTTGTTAGGTCAGGTCCATTGATTGCTGTCAACCCCACGGTGTACTTTCCAAGGCCTCTGGTTGTTAGGTCAGGTCCATTGATTGCTGTCAACCTCACGGTGTACTTTCCAAGGCCTCTGGTTGTTAGGTCAGGTCCATTGATTGCTGTCAACCCCACGGTGTACTTTCCAAGGCCTCTGGTTAATGAACTACTTTCCCCTCATTCTCATAGCATCCCTGCTCAACCAGGCAACTGGCATCTGTCTGAGCTGTGATTCACTGATGTGAGAGTTTTCTTGAACAGACTATGTCCCATTGATTGATATTTGCTCAATGTGGGTGCCCCAGCCTGTCAAGGCGGTGTCCGTAGTGACTGTGATTTCTGGTAAAGGGGGATTAAAGGGGTCTACAATTAAAAGATCAATGTTTAGAGTTCACCAGTGCAGGGAGCATTAACACCTGCCTTGGTGTAGTTAGCCTTTTTTGATTGGTGGTGGAGGAGACTGAAAATCCTGAAAAATTGCAGTGGCAAGAAATGCATCTGGAACCACTGATGTGGTGGAACCCATTAATCCTAGAAGCTTTTGTATGGTGGTGGACTTTTGGCTCCTAGGAGCAGGGCTGGCCCAACACCCTGGGGCGCCCTAGGCAGACTTGCTGCCTGGCGCCCCCCCCAAGCGCACCCCATAGCTCTCCTTTCTCAGCTCCGTGCCCCCTCCCCCACAGTGTCCCCCCTGCGCCCCCCCAGCGCTCTGCTCGCCTGCCCGCCACTAAAAGCGGTGGCGCTCCACTCGCTCCCTTCCCCCTGGGGCTCGCTGGCTAAAAGTAAGCTTAACTGGCTTCACAAAATGCGCAGGCTGCGAAGCTGGCTAAGCTTACTTTTAGCTTGTAAGCCCCAGGGGGAAGGGAGTGAGCGGATCGCCTGCGGGAGGTGGGATGCCACGCTGGGGGTGGGGGTGGCGGCAGTGGCCTGGAGCAGGCTAGCAGCAGTGGGGAGGGGGGAGGGAGCTTGCCTGGGCCACCAGAGGGGGGGGCGAGAGCCCAATTTGCCGCTCCCGCCTCCCTAGGCAACCGTCTAGTTTGCCTAGTGGGAGGGCCAGCCCTGCCTAGGAGACAAAACATTCTGCAAGTGTTTGAGCTTGGATTTTTTTTTTGTATTGACCTGTAGGCTTAGTGCTTTTGGCAGCTATAATATGAGGTGTAAGTCTGCCTATAACTTTGGTTTAATGTTGGTTATGATCAGCCAATCGTTGAGGTAGGGAATATCTCACATCTTAAGCTTTATAGGTAAGCTACAACCACTGCTACTACCTCGGCACTGTGGCCAGCTCAAATGGGAGGACCATTTATTGAAAATGATGGGAACGCCATTGAAAGTGGATATATTTTTGGTGGCCTGGTTGTATCTTGACATGGAAATAAGCATCTAGCAAACCCAGCGGCACAAACCATGCACCCTGGCTCAACAGAAGATAGACATCAGAAATCAATAACATTGTAAACTTTTTTTATTAATAAAAACTTGTTTAAACATCTCAGGTCTAATGTGGATCTCATTCCTCCGCCCTTTGTTTTGACTAGAAAGTATCAGGAATAGAACCCCCAAAGTGCTGATCTTTTGCAGGCACCTCTATGACTGCTTTGCTTCAGGGCAAAGCAGGTTTGAGAAAGACTGCAGAAAACCCAGGAGAATTTCCAGATGAGTCTGAATGCACCATACTACTGTGAGGAAGCAGGAAAAAGTATTTAAAAGCAACAAAAAATTAACTCAGGATAGATAACTCACATGGAAGTCATTTACATGGAAGGGGATTTCTAAGAGGTTCAGGGACTGCTGTTAGTATGAGGGAACACGACCCATTCTTAATGCCTTCACCAGGGAAGTCTGTAGGGCTGAGAGTTATCCACAGGAAAAGCTTTACAAGAGCTTATGAATACTGTAACTAGATAGCTGCCTAAAGCAGTCAGTGTTTGCAGGGCTGGATTAAACCCTGTGAAGGCCCCTAGGCAGTCGAGATCTTGGAGCCCTCCTTGCAAATTATCTCCGAGTTGGAGCACCCGCCCTGCTGCAGCCTGCTGGCATGGTGGCTAAAAAGGCAAATGGAATTTTGGGTTGTACCAACAGAAGTATAGTGTCCAGATCAAGTGATGTGATGGTATAGCTTTACTCTGCTCTGGTAAGACCTCACCTGGAGTATTGTGTTCAGTTTTGGGCACCACATTTTAAGAAGGAGATAGACGAGCAGGAACAGGTCCAGAGGAGGGCAACGAAGATGGTGAGGGGTCTGGAGACCAAGTCCTAGGAAAAAAGGTTGAAGGAGCTGGGCATGTTTAGCCTGGAGAGGAGGCGGCTGAGAGGTGATGAAGGAAAGGTCAACAGTCTGGCAAACCAACCTTGGTCTGACTTCATCTATAGACTTAGAAGGCAGCCTTAAGCCTCTGTATACTTTGCCCTTATGCAAGACTGCTGAGGGCCTTGGAATGTTTTGTACCCTTTCACCTCCTTCCTGGAATACACATTGTGTTAGAGCTAGAGGTAAACATCTGTCTCCTTATTCTGCATACTTCTAGTAAATGATTGTGTAAAGAAGAATGTATAAAATAAACGACCACTGTCAGACAGACAGAGACTGGTGCGAAGAACCTCAACCCTGCGTCGTGATTTCTACAAGTGGCGCAGCGAGCAGGGACCCCTCTCATCAACACCTGGAATAGGCCCCTTGAGTGCACTCCGTCATTCTCAACAACCCCTTCATTGGTGAGTATGGGAGGACAGTTCTCGCAAACCCAGAGCAAACATTTGGAGGAGCTGTGGTTTCTTATCCAAAAGTCCGGCGGGTCCGTGACTTCTGGCCAACTTGAGACTCTGTTACAAGAGATCAGTAAGCAATGCCCCTGGTACCCGGAGGAAGGTTCTCTTAAACTTCGGGACTGGGAGAAGGTAGGGAAGACCTTTCATACAGAACCCCGAGCTTCTGTCAAACTTCTTCAAGCCTGGCATCAATGTCGGTATGCAGTAGAGAAATTTATGCCCGTTTCTAACACAAGCCAGCTCTCCAAAGATTGTCCCCTAAAATACACTGGTGTCCAACTTGTGCCCCCTGCTCCTCCTCTTCTTCCCCCTCCTCCGCCAACGGATCCGCCCGTGGGCCCACCATCTAAGGCCCCGGGACGAATGGTCCGTGAAATTTTGGAGAAGGAACTTGGTCAGGCTAAATTGGAAAATGTTCCAGAATCGGCGGAAATGTTGTCTATTTGCCCTGTACATTTGACAGGGGAAAAGTTGGCTGACCTTTTATCGGTATGCCCAGTAACATATGCACAGAATGAGAATAGGCAACAGGTTAACTATACTGCATTGCCCCACTCTGTTTTGAGTGAAATTCAAAAGGCTATCAGAGATACGGGCATAGGGGGAACCGATGTGCAAGGTCTTTTAGAAGGACTCTAATGGATACACTGTGATTGGAAAAATATGAGGATGATGTTAACTCCTGGACAGTATGTAGTATGGGACAGTGAATATCGTAATTTGGCTGATGCTCAAGGGCGTGGCTCCAATGGGGCTTATACCGCTGAACGACTATATGGATCTGGACAGTTCAGCACTATTGAAGCACAAGCAGTACTTCCTGTCGCAACCCTTGCTATAATATCTAAATGTGCTTTACAGGCCTTTGCCGGTACCTACAGAAGGGTGACCAGCCCATAGTTTTGCAACGGTCTGTAAAAAGCCACAAGAGCCCTATTTAGCTTTATCAACCGTCTTCAGGCAGCAATCAGAAGACAGGTTGATAATCCTGACGCAGCAGGAGAATTGATGATGAAATTGGCTAAGGAAAATGCTAATTTGGATTCAGATAGAGTCCCGTGGTGCAGTGTTAAAGCTGCAGTACTGCAGTCTTGAGCTCTGCTCACGGCCTGAGTTTGATCCCGGCGGAAGCTGGGTTCAGGTAGCTGCCTCAAGGTTACTCAGCCTTCCATCCTTCCTAGGTTTGCCAAATGAGTACCCAGTTTGCTGGGGGAAAAGTGTAAAAGACATACTTTACTTTGCAACAGCGCTCAGCACAACAGGCTGAAATTGCTGCTATAATAATGGCCTTTCAGCTCTATTCACAACAGCCTTTCAACTTAATAGTTGACACCTTATATCCATTGAATCGGATTCATCAGCTTCCTGGTGCATGTATCGCTTCACAAATTGACCCTCTAATTTGATGGGCTATATTTTTAATCTTGCAGTTTTTAATTTCTTGCCGAGAATGACCTTTTTCTGTTGCTCACTATTCAAAGCCATTCTAATCTTCCTGGCTTGATTGCTCAGGGCAATGTATATGCTGATAAGACTTTAAAAAAGGTGTTACCTCTGTATTTACTAATCCCTTTCTCAGTCATAGTTATTTTCACCAGAATGCCAAAGCACTAGCCAAACAGTTCTTGTTACACTTTGATCAGGCTCAGCAAATTGTTTGCTCGTACTCACATTGTGCTACTAATTCTGATTATGCTGTTAACCCGCGTGGTTTGCAAACTAACATAAGAGAAGTCGTGTTGGGTCAGACCAGTGGCCCATCCAGTCCAACACTCTGTGTCATACAGTGACCAATATATGTGTCAGTTTGGCGTAGTGGTTAAGTGTGTGGACTCTTATCTGGGCGAGCCAGGTTTGATTCCCCACTCCTCCACTTGCACCTGCTGGAATGGCCTTGGGTCAGCCATAACTCTGGCAGAGGTTGTCCTTGAAAGGGCAGCTGCTGTGAGAGTCCTCTCAGCCCCACCCACCTCACAGGGTGTCTGTTGTGGGGGAGGGAGATAAAGGAGATTGTGAGCTGCTCTGAGACTCTTGAGTGGAGGGTGGAATATAAATCCAACGTCGTCTTCTATGTATACACACACACACACACACACACACACACACACACATATATATATATATATATATATACACACACACACTGTGGCTAATAACAACTGATGGACCTCTGCTCCATATTTTTATCCAGTCCCCTCTTGGGGCTGGCTATGCTTGTAGCCGCCACCACCTCCTGTGGCAGTGAATTCCACATGTTAAACACCCTTTGGGTGAAGAAGTACTTCCTTTTATCTGTTTTAACTTGACTACTAAGCAATTTCATTGAATGGCCACAAGTTTTTGTATTGTGAGAAAGGGAGAAAAGTACTTCTTTCTCTACTTTCTCCATCCCATGCATAATCTTGTAAACCTCTATCATGTCACCCCTCAGTTGACGTTTCTCCAAGCTAAAGAGCCCTAAGCGTTTCAACCTTTCTTCATAGGGAAAGTGTTCCAAGCCTTTAATCATTCTAGTTGCCCTTTTCTGCACTTTTTCCAACGCTATAATATCCTTTTTGAGGATACTTGTATTTTTGCAGAATAAATGGTGGTGTGTGTGTACATATGTACATACGTAGATTCCTAGCAAAGTTTGGCTTTTCAGTTGTGTACAGTTTAGTGCTGCTATCTCCTTGTGGTATTCTATAGTCTGAATGAATTTTTCTGTGTTGAATCTTTAAAAGCAGAGGGTGTAGAGGTGGAGAAAAAAGTAAAAGAAAATGATTCTACCTTAAAAAGTGTGCAAGAAAGGCCATTCCAGCAGGTGCAAGTGGAGGAGTGGGGAATTCACTGCCACAGGAGGTGATGGCAGCTACAAGCATAGCCAGCTTCAAGAGCGGGTTAGATAAAAATATGGAGCAGAGGTCCAGCAGAGGCTATTAGCCACAGTGCGTGTGTGTGTGTGTGTGTGTGTATATATATATATATATATATATATATATATATATATATATATATATATATATATAAATTTTGGCCACTGTGTGACACAGAGTGTTGGACTGGATGGGCCATTGGCCTGATCCGACATGGCTTCTCTTATGTTCTTATGTGACACAGAGTGTTGGACTGGATGGGCCATTGGCCTGATCCATCATGGCTTCTCTTATGTTCTTATGTGACACAGAGTGTTGGACTGGATGGGCCACTGCCCTGATCCAACAGGGCTTCTCTTATGTTCTTATGTGACACAGAGTGTTGGACTGGATGGGCTATTGGCCTGATCCATCATGGCTTCTCTTATGTTCTTATGTGACACAGAGTGTTGGACTGGATGGGCTATTGGCCTGATCCAACATGGCTTCTCTTATGTTCTTATGTGTGACACACAGTGTTGGACTGGATGGACCATTGGCCTGATCCAACAGGGCTTCTCTTATGTTCTTATGTGACACAGAGTGTTGGACTGGATGGGCCATTGGCCTGATCCATCATGGCTTCTCTTATGTTCTTATGTGACACAGAGTGTTGGACTGGATGGGCCATTGGCCTGATCCAACATGGCTTCTCTTATGTTCTTATGTGACACAGAGTGTTGGACTGGATGGGCCATTGGCATGATCCAACATGGCTTCTCTTATGTTCTTATGTGACACAGAGTGTTGGACTGGATGGGCCATTGGCCTGATCCATCATGGCTTCTCTTATGTTCTTATGTGACACAGAGTGTTGGACTGGATGGGCCACTGGCCTGATCCAACAGGGCTTCTCTTATGTGACACAGAGTGTTGGACTGGATGGGCCATTGGCCTGATCCATCATGGCTTCTCTTATGTTCTTATGTGACACAGAGTGTTGGACTGGATGGGCCATTGGCCTGATCCAACATGGCTTCTCTTATGTTCTTATGTGTGACACAGAGTGTTGGACTGGATGGGCCATTGGCCTGATCCATCATGGCTTCTCTTATGTTCTTATGTGACACAGAGTGTTGGACTGGATGGGCCATTGGCCTGATCCAACATGGCTTCTCTTATGTTCTTATGTGTGACACAGAGTGTTGGACTGGATGGGCCTTTGGCCTGATCCATCATGGCTTCTCTTATGTTCTTATGTGACACAGAGTGTTGGACTGGATGGACCATTGGCCTGATCCAACATGGCTTCTCTTATGTTCTTATGTGTGACACAGAGTGTTGGACTGGATGGGCCATTGGCCTGATCCAACGGGGCTTCTCTTATGTTCTTATGTGTGACACATAGTGTTGGAGTGGATGGGCCATTGGCCTGATCCAACAGGGCTTCTCTTATGTTCTTATGTGACGCAGAGTGTTGGACTGGATGGGCCATTGGCCTGATCCAACATGGCTTCTCTTATGTTCTTATGTGACACAGAGTGTTGGACTGGATGGACCACTGGCCTGATTCAACATGGCTTCTCTTATGTTCTTATGTGACACAGAGTGTTGGACTGGATGGGCCATTGGCCTGATCCAACAGGGCTTCTCTTATGTTCTTATATGAAGCAGAGTGTTGGACTGGATGGGCCATTGGCCTGATCCAACATGGCTTCTCTTATGTTCTTATGTGACGCAGAGTGTTGGACTGGATGGGCCATTGGCCTGATCCAACACGGCTTCCCTTATGTTCTTATGTGACACAGAGTGTTGGACTGGATGGGCCATTGGCCTGATCCAACACGGCTTCCCTTATGTTCTTATGTGACACAGAGTGTTGGACTGGATGGGCCACTGGCCTGATCCAGCAAGGCTTCTCTTATGTTCTTATGTGACACAGAGTGTTGGACTGGAGGGGCCGTTGGCCTGATCCAACATGGCTTCTCTTATGTTCTTATGTGACACAGAGTGTTGGACTGGAGGGACCGTTGGCCTGATCCAACATGGCTTCTCTTATGTTCTTATGTGACACAGAGTGTTGGACTGGAGGGACCGTTGGCCTGATCCAACATGGCTTCTCTTATGTTCTTATGTGACACAGAGTGTTGGACTGGATGGGCCATTGGCCTGATCCAACATGGCTTTTCTTATGTTCTTATGTGACACAGAGTGTTGGACTGGATGGGCCGTTGGCCTGATCCAACATGGCTTCTCTTATGTTCTTATGTGACACAGAGTGTTGGACTGGATGGGCCTTGGCCTGATCCAACATGGCTTCTCTTATGTTCTTATGTGACACAGAGTGTTGGACTGGATGGGCCACTGGCCTGATCCAACATGGCTTCTCTTACGTTCTTATGTGACACAGAGTGTTGGACTGGATGGGCCATTGGCCTGATCCAACAGGGCTTCTCCTATGTTCTTATGTGACACAGAGTGTTGGACTGGATGGGCCACTGGCCTGATCCAACATGGCTTCTCTTATGTTCTTATGTGACACAGAGTGTTGGACTGGATGGGCCATTGGCCTGATCCAACAGGGCTTCTCTTATGTTCTTATGTGACACAGAGTGTTGGACTGGATGGGCCATTGGCCTGATCCAACATGGCTTCTCTTATGTTCTTATGTGACACAGAGTGTTGGACTGGATGGGCCATTGGCCTGATCCAACATGGCTTCTCTTATGTTCTTAATACCATAAGGAAAAAGGTCGGAGATAGAAGCACTACCTGCACATAACAGAAAAACCAAACTTTGCGCGCGCACACACACACACAGCATCATCAACCAGGGGCTTTTGAAACATTCCTGCTCTCTTTATATTATATTTTATATGCAGTCAAGCAGGAATTTTGTAGCAGATGAAGGATTACTCGAGAGACAACATACTTTAGAGCCACAGTGACTTTCTATAGTGTTAAGGATGGGATGTACTAATCTCTTCCGGCTCAACATTGGGAAGATCTTCCTGACCATTAGAGCGGTTCCTCAGTTGAACAGGCTCCCTCGGGAGGTGGTGGGCTCTCCTTCCTTGAAGGTTTTTAAACAGAGGGCGTTTTTGCACTGACCTTAATCGGGAGCGACGTCCCTCTTCACCGCGCAGCGTCTGCGCGGCTTTTGCGTCGCAAATGTAAACTGGCCAAAAACCAGTTTACATTTGCGACGCAAAAGCCGTGGGACTTTGCGGCTCTTCCGGGTTCTGCGGAGCAATTAGTGCGAAATCCGTGCAGATGCTGCGCGGTGAAGAGGGACGTCGCTCCCGATTAAGGTCAGTGCGAAAACGCCTAGAGGCTAGATGGCCCTCTGACAGCAATAAAGATCCTGTGAATTTAGGGGGAGGTATCTGTGAATTTCCTGCACTGTGCAGGGGGTTGGACTGGATGACCTTCCAGCTCTATTATTCTATGCCAGCATAATGTCAGAACCTGAACTGTTCCACCAGCATGACTAAGATCTAGTTCTGGATCTATAAAAAGATACGTCTGTGCAAATTAGAACTGAAATTTAAATAACTGCCATAAAAAAACAACATCAAAATAATTCTGAACATGAACTATAATTTTTAATCATTTACTGAGCATAGAAGTAGTCTTTGAAAACCCAGACTAACTGAAACCAAACGGAAGCTAAAAGCAGACATTGCTGAAAACAGTGGTCTTAGGTAAGGTGCAGCAAAATGTATGCATAACACCTGGCTTAGGTTTCCTTAAGTACTCTGTGGATACATGAATGCTTAAAAGTCAAAACAAAGGAATTACTAATATTGCAGTCAAATAAGAAATGACCAAGTTCTCTTCAACTGAATCTTACATAGCCTTGTCAAACCAAGAAATGAACTGTTGAAACTTCCCAGAACGGAACTGAACCAGAGAAAAACCAAATCGGTGACCTAACAGCAAGCATTCTGCCCATAAAGCGCATCAGTAGCTGCAGACAACAGACTAGGGGAGCCAACAGTTAATTAACAGCATAGTTTTATCCATAAATCAGTCTCATGGTTACTTATATCCTTACAGATGAAATACCTAGGATGCTCTCTGTCATTCCACTGCTAAGTCGCTCAGCACAGCAGAGCCGCCCCTCCTGCACCGGATTCCATGGGTCGGGGCTGGGGTGAAAGAGTGAGTGAGACCCAAGGCCAAAGGGAGGGAAGGCGGGAGGGAGGTGAGCGGAGTCTCACAGACTCTCAGCTAAGCTAGTCAGACTGAGTCAGCCCAGAAAACGACTGCTCCCGGTTGCACGGAGGTTCTTTCAGTGGGCCTTTCTCAGCTTCAGTTTGAAAACAGCTGCTGCCCGCAGTGCAGGCCTGCTCCACCCCCTCCGGTGCCACCACCAATCACCAGCCAGTCTGCAAAGGATGTCAGCTGGACACGGGTGCTCGAGGAACATGCTGGCCATGAAAATGGGGGGGGGGGGAGCTGGCCAGAGACACGGGGCCCCTGGACAAGTGCCTAGTTTGCCTAATTGTTAATCCAGCTCTGAGTGTTTTCATTTCAGATACTTTATGAGAGTAGAAAGGTTTTAATTTGCAGTTAGTAACCGCACAAATTTGACGTTAATTTTTGTTACAATTTCTCTAAGTTTCAGATATTGCCATTTCCCAGTCTGATGCACAAGTATGCCTTAGTATAGTTTCATAGAATAGGCATTTCCCCTTGTTATTAGTAGTTTAACAGTGCAATCCTAAAAATACCCCAGAGAATAAGGCCAGTTGAATATATCCAAGTAGTATTCTGAATAGATTGATTATTGGAGAACAGTTTTTCCATACCATTTACAAAATGTCTTTCTTGTCTGCATCAAAGCAAAATCCATTACCACTGCTAGCCATGGATCCCAAACGATAATCTTTAGGATGGTCCAGTTTGCTTACCTGACACAAAGGGATACAGAACGGACACATATTTGCAATGTAACAACTACTGAGTGCTTTTCTTTCTATTTGAGTTCCAAGTATACTCTTAAGTAATCTAAATATCATGAAACAGCCAGAGACCAAGCAGCTAACCTATACTTTGTAAACCATTTTGGGTTGCTCTAGGATCTTCTCATGGTAAGATTTTGTTACAAGACCATCAACTAAAGTACTTGGAGCAATTAAAATTATGTATTTGTGATGTCCGTTGTCAAAAGTGAGAAACAATCCTAAAGAGTTCTTTAAAAAAAAAAAAAATTATCCCAGGGCCACACACCATTTTAATTCTCCCTACAGAATCTACTCCTCTTTCATTCAAAACATATTTACATGTTCTCTGAGATGTCTATCTCAACTGTAAGCTCTGGCAGCAACAACAAAAAAGACACAGAATCGGGTTTGTAAATTTCTATATCAATTTTAATCTTACTCCTGACAAAATTGAAAATAGATATAAATTCAATCATTTAGTGCTTGCCTAATAAAGTGTTTTATACAAGAAAAAAGGAATATGTACATCTCAAAAGACATCCAGTTTTAAACCACTTGCCAGCTTTCTTCATGAAGGCGCATCTTGGTTTGTAGACCATTTAAGGCTGCTGTGTGGGTGTCCCATGGTTCTCTAGCCATTATCAGCAAAGTGATTGTGTTGGCAACAGTTAAGCAAACATGAGTATGAGGGACAAAACATGACAGTAACAGAGAAGAGAAGAAAGAGAGAAAGTAACAATTTCACTAATTTAAATATAGGGTTGCCAGGACTAACTCAGGAAACTTTGGGGGACTTTGGGGGTGGAGCCAGGAGCAAGGTTGTGACAAACACAATTAAACTTTGAAGGGACCGTGCTCCATATAAATGCCTTTCCGACATTGGGAATAATGGAGGATGGGGGCACCCTTCCTTGAGGCTCACAGAATTGAACCCCTGGTCCAGTCTTTTTGAAATGGGGGGGGGGGGGGGTGTGTTGAGAAGAGGCATCAGATGTTAGGCTGAAAAACTGGCGTCTCTACCTCAAAAAATAGCCCCCCCCCCCCCCCAGAGCCCCAGATAACCATGGATCAATTCTCCGTTATACCCTATGAGGACTGGTCATGAAGATTTTAATATCTGAGTGAGAAATACCAAATACGGACCAGTCTAATTTATGTGTTACTTTCTCTATACTGTGAGTGAGAGTGGCATAGGCTCAAGACTCATTCCAGGTTGATCCCTTGTGGTCTAGAATGTACTACCTGAAGAGGGTTTGTGTGCTGAAAGATTTGTGGGCATGTGAATGTGGAAACAAGAAAACACTCTTGTGCACAGAAGTGAGAGCTACTTCACAAGATAGAGGTTTTTTTAAAAAAATACTAACAAATGGAAAACTATGCCATACAAAGTTACAGTAATTCTAGACAAGGCTTTGTAACATCTTGTTCAGTAGGAGTTTTCAAAAGGGGTAAAAATAAACATTTGAATTACACTTAGTGACGGAAAACATGAGTTTTTAAAAATCATGCATTTAATGAAAAAATGGACAGGGAAATATTTATTTTTAAAATTTCCTTAAACATTTCCTTAAAACCTTAATTTTAAAATGTTCCTTGTAGGCCTTGTATAAATCGTAATGTAGTTTTAAAACACGTTGAAAATGTTAAAAAGGGGAATTAGTTTCACCGTTAGTTGCTGACGTTCCTGGGCACAGAATAGGAAAATGGTGGTTGATTTGTTTTACGATTCATACGGTTGCCCCAGCCAGTTTGTGGTTTGGGAGGTGTAAAACTCATCGGGAATCTCCAGCAGATTCTCCTCCACCTGCCCTCAGGCAATGATTGGATTTGGAATGTCCAAGTTATAACCCCCAAAGCAGGTGCCCCGAGGAAAGCTCAGGGTCAGCTCTCATGACAAGTAACTCTTCTCTCTTCGTGCTGCAAAGTGAAAGTCACGGTGTCTGCTCCCATCGAGAAGAACGGGAGCTCCGTAATTGGCTCCCAGAGCTGTCAATCAAGCTATGGACAATTGCTGTGGGTGTTTCTAGGGCTCCTAGAAGTCCACCCCCAGTGTTGCCTAGGAATTGATTGAATTAGTGCCAAGCTGTCTAGGAAAACAAATTGCAGAAATGAACCAAATGAACCACTAAAGAAAAAAGGCAGTTTGTTTTCCAGTTTCGGGCATGGCATGGGCAAGCAAACCGATTTGAAATGAACCACGAATTGGCCCAATTCATGCACAAATCACAATTTGTGGCTTGGTTCATGTCTACGTCTAATCAGGACTTGTATTTGTTAAACAAAAACAGTGCCCTAAATAAACATTCCCAATAGCTCTCTTCCTGTAGTAAAGGCTTCACTGAGCTTTTGGAACTTGATGGATTAAACATAAAAGGTGCTGAAAGAATCTCAAAATTA
Source organism: Heteronotia binoei (assembly GCF_032191835.1). Classification (NCBI taxonomy): domain Eukaryota; kingdom Metazoa; phylum Chordata; class Lepidosauria; order Squamata; family Gekkonidae; genus Heteronotia; species Heteronotia binoei. The sequence continues at coordinate 156,712,641 of NC_083227.1, forward strand.
AAGTGTAGAAAGCAGTGTGAACTCCACACCCATTTTTTTTTTTTTATGACCTAGAAGGCAAGGGAAGTGTTTCACAGCTCACAGAGTAGACAGAGCATTTTTTTGTAATGGCTTTTTGCATCCTTTTTTGTGTATACAAAAATATGTAAACTAGCAAAAACTAGTTACAAGAGACAGGATATGCTTTTTATAATTGACGTTCCTCCAGATGCAATTTTATTGTGGTAAAACTTCTCTAAAAAAAAATAGAGCTGTACAAAACTTCTAAATGGAATCTTATTTAAACAACATTTTGAGCTTTAAATTGTTCATATTTAAAAATTCTTTCCCCAAAAAATACATTGCTAAATATACAAACTATATCATAATGTCATGTTAAACGCTGTTTTTCGCAACGCTAAGGATCTTTGCTTTGGAAACCAAACCATCTCAGTGGAGATCTGACAAACCCAACAATGTACAAACAACCTTGTACCTTTATAATACCACATAAATAAACTTCAGTGAAACCAAACGATACTTTTCAAAGTGGCTGGAGAAAGGAATACTTAAATAGATTAAACATCATCCACAGAAAGAGCTGGAATGTTTATCCGCGGCTGTGTGAAAAACGCCATTTTTTCTCTGAAAAACAAGACCAACATCAATTGTTAATGACAGTACGAATTCTGAAGCTTGCAAACTCAAAGAGAGCAAACACAAAAGAATGTTTAGTTGTGCCAACAGTGCAAGACTTGTCACCCCCTTTTGAATGAGCCAAAAAGATTCCATAACAACAAATCGTAGCAAACTCTTACAAAAAAAGCTATTTTTGTAAATCTCACACTGTTTCCAGATGATAAGAATACAACCGAGTATTAGAGGGTAGTTCAGTCATTAAACAAAAGGATCTGACAGGTGAGACAGCATTGTGCTTCTGCTAGATAAGGGTATCAGAGAAGATGCTGTTCTCAGAAAATGCTGTTTGATGTTGTCAGTCATTATCAGAGGGCAACCATGATACCGGCGTGACTGGATAATTTCTACAGCTCAGTGGTTTTATGCTGCCAGTAAGTGAAGCTACTTCAAAAGGGGGGAAGCCAGGTATTGAAATAAAGCTATAACTCATTTCCCTACCTAAATGACTGCACCTCCAGGGGCTCCTTGCAACTCTGCCCTCGTAGTCTATGTACGTCCTTAGCAGCTGCTCTCATCATTTTATCAGCTTTCAGCTCACACTTCCGCTCATCTTTTTCAGCCTGAGTGAATGAGAAATGAAGCCATTAGTCTAAATAGGACACAATAAGGTTCTTCTCTAATCTAACATCCTCTGCATAGATAAAGCACTTAACTTCGATGTCCAGCATATCGTATTCTTGTGAGACTGATTTACTTGAAGTCATATACCACAGAAGCTGTAAAAGGACTGAGAATTTATAAAGGATATCTTGTCGCAATAGTTGACTGTATCATTGAACTGCTGGGATATATATGGGGGGGGGGAGGAGCAGGGAGTAAAACACCAAGATAGATACTGATATGTGGGGCTCACATGGAGGGGGGGGGGTGCAATTTCGACTTACAACCTACATGATATGTGAGATAAATATTCCATAATTCTCTATCAGTCATAACAGAGTTAGATAAGCCAGGGGTAAAGAGGGGGGTTTGTATAAATGCAGAAGATGAATAATAAAATACAATGACATTTACATCTCATATTTTTAAATACATACTTTTCATGCAACATACAACCTGCATTTTTGCAGATGGAGTCTGGATACTAACCTAGCAAACAGTCAAACAATGGTTAAATGCAACGAGGGGAATTTAAATGCTGGAACATTTTAACTTGAAAGCATACTGTGCTGTATCCTATGACACCATGTGTGGAAGGGATATCTATATACATACATATACAGATAATTCCTGCCATGATAATTCCTGTGCATGATACTGAATGCTTACATTTGGCATTTAAACAGATGCCGCCCCAACCCTGTATGGGCGGAGAGCCTATTTTGGCTCGCCCTCGGGGCCTGATGGACCCGGAACGGTTCCAAACGGCCCTGAGGGACCCCTGGCCCACTGGCGATTCCCTCAATGACCTGGTGGAAGTCTGGCAAGATCAGCTATCCAGGGCCATCGACGAAATCGCACCCCGGCGCCCTCTGCGCCCTCGTATGAAGCTGGCTCCATGGTATACCTTGGAGCTACGCCAGCTGAAGCAAGGGCTCAGACGACTAGAGAAGCGGTGGAGGCATACTCGGGACGAAGTGACGAGAACATCCTATAGAACGTTTATGAAGTCATATGAGATGGCAGTCAAGACTGCAAAGAAACAATACTTTGCAGCCAAGATTGCATCTGCAAATTCGCGCCCAGCACAATTATTTAGGGTAATTGGAGATCTTATAACACTGCCACAAGGCAAACCAAACGTTAGAGAATTGGAGATAGGCTGTGAGGCATTTGCGAAATATTTTGCAGATAAAATCTCATCACTCCGCCAAGACCTACCTATCACATTAGATACAGTAAGTCAGACTGAGGCTCCGCGCCTGTCTTCGGATTTACTGCTGGACCACTTCGACCCACTCAGCTTGGAAGAAGTTGATGGAATTCTCTCCGCTGCTCGCCCAACAACATGCGATCTGGACCCTTGCCCCTCCTGGCTGATTAAATCTTGCCAGAGGGAGCTTAGATGTCCTTTACGGGACATCATAAATAGATCCCTCTTAGAGGGGCGTTTTCCAACGCCTCTGAAAGAGGCCTTGGTCCGCCCCCTCTTGAAAAAATCAACAGCAGACCCGGCCAAATTGGCGAACTATCGACCGGTGTCTAATTTACCATTTTTAGGTAAAATCATCGAGAGGGCAGTGGCGTTGCAGCTACAGAGATTTCTAGATGACGCTTCTGTCCTAGACCCGTGCCAGTCTGGCTTCCGACCGGGCCACGGGACGGAGACGGTCTTGGTCGCCTTAGCAGATGACCTCCAACGGCAACTGGATCGAGGCGGTGTAGCAGTGCTGATGTTATTAGATCTGTCGGCTGCATTTGATACGGTCGACCATCGGCTACTGATCCACCGCCTCGCCGACATTGGGGTTAAGGGGTCTGCTTTACAATGGCTCTCCTCTTTCCTCACGGGTCGGGGACAAAGGGTGGCGATCGGGGGTGAACGATCCCAGAGGCGCACACTAGACTGTGGGGTGCCTCAGGGAGCAGTCCTCTCCCCGATGTTATTTAACATCTATATGCGCCCCCTTGCCCAGATTGCCAGGAGGTTTGGGCTGGGTTGTCACCAATATGCAGATGACACCCAGCTCTATCTGCTGATGGACGGCCGGCCCGCCTCCCCCCCGGAAGGCCTGGATCGGGCGTTACAGGCTATCGCAACGTGGCTTAGACTGAGTGGGCTGATGCTGAATCCGGCAAAGACAGAGGTTCTCTGTGTGGGTCGCGGCGCTCCAGGGGGGGAAATATCTCTCCCGACCTTCGATGGTGTGCAGCTAAAGGCGGCGCAGCAGGTGAAGAGTCTGGGTGTCTTACTGGAGCCTTCATTATCAATGGAGGCCCAGATAACAGCCACTGCCAAGTCTGCATTCTTCCATCTGAGGCGGGCAAAGCAGTTGGCCCCTTTCCTGGAGCGTCGGGACCTAGCAACGGTGATCCATGCGACGGTCACCTCACGATTGGACTACTGTAACGCCCTCTACATGGGGCTGCCTCTGTGCCGGACCCGGAAGTTACAGCTAGTGCAGAACGCGGCGGCCAGGCTGTTGCTTGGTCTCCCAAGATGGGAACATGTACGGCCGGGGCTACGCGAACTGCACTGGTTACCGATTGTATACCGGGTCCAGTACAAAGTGCTGGTTATCACCTTTAAAGCCCTATATGGCCGAGGACCAGCCTACCTGAAGGACCGTCTCTCCCCGTATGAACCCCAGAGAGCACTGAGGTCAGTAGGAAAGAACAGACTGACTACCCCTGGGCCAAGACAAATCAAACTACAGAACACTCGCTCTCGGGCCTTTTCGGCCGCAGCCCCATATCTCTGGAACCAACTTCCAGAGGAGGTGCGGGCCCTGCGGAACCTTGATCAGTTCCGCAGGGCCTGCAAGACCACCCTTTTTAAATTAGCTTATGAATAACTGAATTATACTGATAAGAAGAAAATCCGCCATCAGCATCAACTAGAAGAGCGTCAAGGATAGCGTTATAATATGTTTTAGTTAATTGTTTTAATCAGGTTTTTAAGGTCAATTAATGTTTAATGTTTCTAATGTAACTGTTTTATTGTTGGTGCACCATTGGTCACCGTATTGTTAGCCGCCCTGAGCCTGCTTCGGCAGGGGAGGGCGGGGTACAAATAAAATTTATTATTATTATTATTATTATTTTGAAACTCTGCCTATTAACCGATTCTTTCAGATTATGCTTCTTGTGAAAACGTTCAAAGAAATAACAAAATATATATTATATGCAGGTTTGGAAATTCTTTTGAAAATTCTGGATGGCGGCACTCAAACTGATTATGTCTTCAGATATTACCTTCTTAAATGGAATTATAGGTACACATTCATCTTCTGTATGCTTGTAGGGACATAATGTGGGTTCAAGCGACATTCAAACAAAGGTGATCTTTCACAATGTGAGACATTACTTTTATCCAGTAAATGATGGCTGAAAAGTCTGAGTAACGGAGGGGGGAGAGCGCAATTTCCACTTAGAACCTACATGAAACCATGTTGCATATAACACTACTGAATAGTGATTTATAAGAGCTTAAAGGGCTCACTATCAGCGAAAGGAACTGAGAAAGCAAGCAGCACTGGAATTGTTTTAAGAATCTGAAAATCACTGTGCAATTATAAGAGTACTTGCCCGTTTCTCCACTAGCCTCAGCAAGATCTGAAATCGCTCATCCTCCTTTACAAACTCAGGTAGTTCCTTTTCTCCTTCATTCTGAGCTTGTTCTAACTGTTCCTTCAGCTGCTTCAAAACAGAGATTTCTTGTACCAGTTGTTTGTGCCAGGTCTTTGAAGCCTGCAAATCCAATTCCAAGTCTAGAGAAGTACGGATTAGACGCTCAGCCCCAACGTTTTGAACTGAAAACTACAAGGGGAAAAAAAAGATATGTATAGCCATGTGGAATTAAAAAAATCTCTTCATATGTGGTAAATTCTTAGTTTTGTCTCATCAGGCAAAAGAAGAAGAACTTTATTACCACCGTATCTAATGGTGTGGGTGTTATCAAGCAGAAAATAATATATTAACAATGAAACCTTACAAATATTAAACACCTGTACATTAAATGCAGACAATTAAAGGAAACAAAGATAAAATGTCAAGTATTGACAGCTCCCAAAGTCCTTCAGGACTATATGCCACATTAATGTGTCATTGGCACATTAATGAAAGCCACATGGAGGTCTGTGGCTCAATGGAAGAGTATCTGCTTGGCATGCAGAAGATCCCAGCTTCAATCCCTGGCATCTCCAGTTAAAGGATTTGGCAGTAGGTGATGTGAAAGACCTTTCTCTACCTGAATCCCTGAATAGCCAGCTGCCCCTCTGAATAGACAATACTGACCTTGATGGACCAAGGGTCAGATTCAGTATAAGGCAGCTTTACGTTCCGCCAAGCCTTTGTATAAGGACAGCGATGGTTGCCGCGCTGGCACATTTTCCCTCTCCACCCCCTCTTGGGGGGGATCCCCTCACCCCCTGATGTGATGTAATGACTGAATAAGAGCACTTTAAAGATGCCATCAGGATGTGTAATTTTTTAATGTAACTGATTTTATATATATGTAGTCATATGTATTTTTTAATGTTGTACATTGCCCTGAGCCTGGCGCTAGCCAGAATAGGGCAATTCATCAATTGTAATAATAATAATAATAATAATAATAATAATAATAATAATAATAATAATAATAATAATAATAATAATAATAATAATAATAATAATGTGTTCAGAGAAAACAGAAACCTTCATGGACAGCATGTAATTTTATAAGTTCTTACTGGAAATATGCAACACACATACTGGAATACATGTTCAGAAACTATATTTCCTACTAATTAACTATTATTTTTTTTTAAAAGTGGTTAGCTTCTGCAAAATATATAGACCCTACCATAATTTCATGGACACACACTAAGAAAGAAAAATGCGTCAGAAGTTTTTACCCGTTTCATCCTGACACTTCGCCTCTCTACAGCATTTCGGACAAAGGGCGATTTCTTAGACAGAGTTGAACTATCACTATCACTTCGATTCAACTGAAAAAGAAACCAATAGCATAACATTTAAGACAGCTGTATTACTGAGTGAATGGTTCCACAACTATCTGTAGAAGGAGGAGCTTACAATGATAATGGTCCGATGAGAAAGCAAGAAAATCATTCATATAATGTCTTCATAAAAGCATTCTGACTTCCATCAACCAAATTCCGTTGGGAAATAGATCACTGAATGTATCCGAGTACTTAAAAAACTGCCAGCCCATCTCTTAAGATTTGCACCAGCAAATAATTGCTCAGGAAAGGTGGTATCCACTGCTGCCCTTGCTGACCTCCCAAAACAAGTTATGTCGGTTCTACAAGGTGGTTAGATAGCCAACCATGCTTGTGCTCCCACACAAAAATTAGAATCAGTGTGACGGGTCTGACATCCATGTTCTATCATTCATGATCATGTCTGCAATACTCAAAGAACAAAAATGTAATGTTTAATTCCTACAGCTGTTTCTGAACATGAGCATCCCTGAGATAGCACAACGACGGGTCTCCTTTCCTAGGGTCACTGACAGGTTCTTAAGGTCCAAGTCCTATGCCTATTTTTGTGGCCAAAGGCTGTAAAGAATAGCCTTGGAGTTCTTTGTTGTTGGGATATTCCTGGCGATTGTGTCTCAGATATCTAAGGCACTGCCTTTTTCTATAACAAAGGAAGATGCTGCATATTCTTTTCTATACATTTTTGCTTACTGGAAAATCTATTATTGTTTAAAAAAAACCAGCCCTCACTTTAGATACAAATCCACTCTTTAAATACAAATCCAGTACATTCTACCAGGGATAGATGTAGCAAGAGCTAGAAAACCTTTCACAGAATCTGCTATTCCCTGCAGTGAGCATCCATCCATCTCGCCATGCCTGAATGCCCCTGTCATGGGTTATTTGTTCCATAGCCTTATGTCCAAAAGCCTGTCTTAAAAAAACAAGTTGATGCAATTTAGAGGTCTAGCCTATTGTGGAAAGTTCAACTTGCAGCTAAATCAAAGGGGAAGTGGGTAGCTGATGAACCTGACAGCTTCTGAAGCTGGAAGCAACAACTGTATCAGGTCCTGTTATGATTCCTGCAATAACCTTGATGCTCAGAAGGGACATCTTGTTCCCTCAGCAGAGCCAGCCCTATTCTCCATGAAAGTCCCTTCCTGAAAGCGTCTTCCTTGTTTGCAACAGAGGCTGAAGTTCAAGGGAGAAGTTATTTATAGCCTCTCCTGATTCTGGCCCCTGGAACTAATTAATTATGAATACACATTTAAGCAAAGAGATGGCCTCAAGCAAGCATAACTTCCATGCACCGGATACATTCGCGCTTGACATCAATTTACTTTCAACAATTTACTTTCCAATTTCCATTATGACCTCTGGTATTTAGCTCTTCTAAAGACAGTTACATACACACACGGCTTGAAAATACATTTTACTCATCATTAAGCTGCATTAACGGTGGTAGAGGCCATCCATACAGATGTTAGGTTTTGCAGGTAGCGGTACAGCAGCAGTGTGGGTGTACAGCAAAATCTGGGTCATACTCAGCATCGTGAACGTAAGCAAGTGCGATCTGAAAATGTCTGCCTAAGGTGGCTTTTTTTCTGCTTTACAAAATTAGATAGAGAAGAACAAACGGGGGGGGGGGAGTATATAATTGAGATTACAGTGGTTTGTCGATTACACAATAAGAAGCCTGCCTAAGAAATTCTGTAATAATGGAGTCAAGCGTGCGTTTCCTCCTCTCTGGATTAATACACTCTACAAAGTGAAAGCACTTGTAGCATTCACTTCGAGAATTGCACTACAAGCAACATTATGTAGCCTGATCTTGTATTTGTTTCACAGAGGTATGTCTCTTCAAGTCAACAATGAACACACTCCAACCTCCTCCCCCCACCTGTTGGCTCTAGTGTATATTTGTAAATTAATTTCCATGTAAGCAGAACTCAAAACATTCTATTAAAACAAAGATTTCCCTATAGACCAAACCACTTTCTGATTCACAAGAAAGAACAGTTTGGTGTAGAGGTTCAGGACATGGACTCTCATCTGGGAGAAACAGGTCTGATTCCCCACTCCTCCACATGCAACTGCTGGAATGACTTGGGTCAGTCATAACTCTCTCAGAGCTGTTCTGCTCAAGAACAGTTCTTGGCGAACTCTCTCAGCCCCATTTGCCTCACAGCATGTCTTGTGGTGAGGGGAAGGGAAAGGAGATTGTAAGCCACTCTGAGACTCCTTTGGGTAGTGAAGGACAAGGTATAAATCCAATCGCCTCCTCTTCTTCAACAGTATAACTGCTGGACTAGATGACCCTGGAGATCACTTCCAACCCTATGATTCAATGAACCCCTCTGTATTTAAACCTCTGTGGAAGCATACTGCATGCACAGAGCTGCTAGATGATAGAGAATGTGTACATGAGCCTTTGGCATACGTTTGTTGGTTAGATGTTAAGGTGGTCATCTGAAAATGACACCCTCATTATCTAAGGCTCAAATAATGTTTTCTCCAGGTGGAAATAGAATGCATTTCCTTACCTCTTACTGAAGAACAGTGAAGACAATTCGATGGAATGGAAACAATGGGTACTTGATATTTCTTAAGGATAGCATATTTTAAAGTAGGCTACCTCTTAGCGCTACATTAAGACGTCATTTTCCTTACACTTATAACACACCAATGTACAATTTCCTTACCCGACACACATATTGGCTCTGTGGTCCTGGAGAAAAGGTTTTGGAACGTATTATTGTACATCCTCTAACAAAAGGAGTTCGTGGTGGGTTTGATGGTCTTTTATCTTTTGGACGAACTACAACGGAAGATGTTGTGAAACTCTCTGTGTTGGTCTCTTTATCCACCTGGGGGGGGAAAGAGAGAAGAGATGCTTCAGTGTAGCTTGGTCTACTGATGTACCACCACTCTAAAAGAACAGCAATTCAAAGGGCAAATTAAAAATCTAATACTAAAATTCAATATTACGCATTAGACCCATGACTACTCAAGAGATATAAACTAGCTTAAAACTTAAAGGTGATTTCTACATTTTTTTGCAGTTGTTATGGTACATATCAAAATCACAGAACACCATGACGGCACATTCAAAACATTTGTTACTTCCATTAATTTTTAAATGATAAAACAATTTTAGAGTACTGTAAAAATTGAACAAAAATACTAAACTACTATAATCATAAAACATACTAAGTTCTGTGTGATTAAGCCTTAGCTTATTAGCTTTATGAATGTTTTAAATCTAACTGGTTTATGTTTTAAATCTAAATGGTTTATGAATGTTTTAAATCTAACATAGATTTAACATAAAGTCTAACATAAAGGCCTTTAAAATGTAATCAGTACTTAATTCATAGGGAGTCAGTTGTAGGCGGGTTTTTGAACATGATCTGTGTTATGCTTATTAAAGCAATACTGTAACTAATTTATAAACACAATGCTTCCCTTTTGAATAAAAATCCAAATCAATATCATGGATTACTTATCAGATATATCACTGCTGAATAATTATGAACAACATCTAAGACAGAATGGTGTGATTCGCTTTAAACCTTATATTTTACCAGAACCAGAATTCAGCAACTGCATATGAAATAGTTAACACAAAACCAGAACAGACTTCATAATTAGAAACTGACCGGGAAAGGGGGGGCCAGAATCCAGGGGCCTTCCTTGTTCTGTATTCATAGAAGCCGGCTGTACGATCTTCCAACATTTGCATGAAAAACAGATAACTGTGCTCAGAAGCATAAGCATAACATAGTTTGCCTATGCAAATATTTGTTTGTGCAGACAGAGTGGTATGGATATAGTGCTTTCTCTGACGGTGAAATATTTGAGACTGTTCACAGTGGACAGACTTCGTTAGCATAATTCACCAAGCACAAAGTTACATGACTTTGTTATAGCACAAATCTCATCCAGTGCAAGGTCTGACAGCTTATTCTGTGGTAAAATGACCACTGTGTGGAAACTCTGGCTGATACAAAAGTGAGTTAGTATTACCTTGTGGTGCAACATTTTGGCAGTAATGTTTGTAGGCTACAAAGGGGAAAACACACACAATAGTGAGTGCTTCCAGCTTCCTCAGGTTTTCGCTTACATTTCAAAATGCGAGAGATCAAACGTAGCAGCCTAGATTTTCCTTATATGAGGAAAGTCAGCAACAAGAATGAATTCACAAGTAGGCAGAAAACAAGCACGTTAGAGGTGAAGCAAGGGCACTGCAGCAATGGCACAGTGCTGAAGTCAGCTTGTCCTTCCAGTTATCACCTACTTCTGAAGGACACTGGTTTCTTTGTGTGTTCTTTACCTTAAGAGTTGCTAACTCTGCCTGTGAGAAGGCTGACGTAGTCTCTTCTGCTCCCCATACTAGCTTATCACCATAAAATTCTTCCTCCTCTTCTTCCACTTCGTTTTCACTATTGCCATCATGCTCTTCTTCACCATCTTCCACATCTTGCCTGTTATACAACAAAACTGCTTTGTAAATATGCAGAGAACATTTGACATACCAGTCTAGAGCGCTTTGGTAATACTAACAGTATTCCTGACACAATGGCATTATATAAATTTTTTTACAGGGCTAGAAGATAAATCACTATTTTACATAACGGACTGAAATAAGCAAGGCAGTGACTGGAGAGAAGCAAAAGTACAGTTCACTTAAGCGTCTTGCATCACATTCCAGTTCAATTTTTGTTCATTTTGTCTGGAAATTCCGAATACATAATATCCTCTCCTCTCCAAGAATATACTTTCATCTAGTGTTGTTACAAATGCATATGTAAAGATTATAGAGGACTACAATGTGTAAGTGCAGTGGGAGCCTCCATGAGGTATTAGTTAAATCAGGAGTGTCAAATATCCAGCCATGGGCCAGAACTGGCCAGCCCAGGGCTTTAATCAGGCCCATGGCTCTTTTCTCTCCCCTCCTGTCCTCCCCCTTTGAAGCTCCGAGGCTGCCAAAGTTACCAGCTCCTTCTACCTCGTCTTTGCAGGTTGCAGCATCTCTTCTGGCCATGCAAAGAAAATGTGGAATGGATTCTCCGTTAAAGTCTCTGTGGCCAGATAAACAGAGACCTTAATGGAAAATCCATTCTGCGTTTTTCTTGCAACTCTATGCTGCGATGTATTTGTGGAATGGAGTTCAGTTTCACTTTCCAGTGTTTCCAGTGGCCAGCTGAAGCTGCTGCTATTCTGGAGTTGTGTCCTTGCAAATAAAGTGTTGATGCTTTGAGCCAACTTTCTGCTGAATGGACCTGAGAACTGGCGTCTAGGGAACCCACAGCCAAAGGACGATATTACACTGGATAGCCATTGCCAATCTGTGTAGGTGAGGGTCGGGGGAGAAGCTCGCAACACCCAGCCATTTAACGTTTTTTTTAGGCTCAGAGCATTTTATATATTTTTAGCTTCTGCTGTGATCCTTGTGCTTTTTCTGGATGTTCTACTTTTAAAATTGCATTACCAAATCCCACTATTCTCTCAGCTTTCCAATTTAAGCCCCTTTGCATTTTAAGTAAAAAAATAATCTCTTTAACTGTGTTTCCCCGTATCTTTAATAAAATTTATGTCTCTGCTACCTGGCAGTACATTTTATGATATGCATGGTCCGACCCCACAGAGTTCCATTTATGTCAAGCCCAGCCCTTGTAACAAATGAGTTTGACACCTCTGACATTTGGGCAAGCGGAGGACTCCCAAGGTGTATTTCATCATATAGGACCTTTATGCATCCACGATTCAATTGGCCCTTTTCAATGGTATTGCTGGATTGTCTACTAAGGATCCCTTTTTTCAGATCGGTTATGTCCCATCTGCCCCTGGAATCTCTTGTACATATTCTCCTGCGGTGTCCTTATGCGTCTCAGTTTAGGCTAAAATGGGGTTATGCCATGCCTTGATAAAGGGACTATGCTTCCTATAGCAACATTAGAGCAGAAGCTTCAATTCTCTTTGAGGATTTTGATCCCCCATGTACTAATTTTGTTGCTCTCGATTTCTAGAGGCTTCAGAGAAGTGTCAGGGAGGTGTTTTTAGCCTTGGGTTTTACTTAAGTTTTTTGGTTTTATTGAACATATGAAGCTGCCTTCTACTGAATCAGACCCTCGGTCCATCGAAGTCAGTATTGTCTACTCAGACTGGCAGCGGCTCTCCAGGGTCTCCAGCTGAGGTTTTTCACACCTATTTGCCTGGACCCTTTTTTGGAGATGCCGGGGATTGAACCTGGGACCTTGAGTGGGCTGGAACACATACCAATTTTCACCTGTAAGTAAAGTGCTTCTGCTTTCTTCTAACTCTCTCTCTACAGCTTCTAGTTCAACAGCAGTCTGCTCCAGAAGCACAGATACAGAATCCTGCATGGAATGAATGAAGGATATTAAAAAGCCGTGACATCCACTGAGTTTCACAGAAGAAGAAGAAGATGAAGAAGATGAAGATATTGGATTTATATCCCGCCCTCCATTCCGAAGAGTCTCAGAGCGGCTCACAATCTCCTTTCCCTTCCTCCCCCACAACAGACACCCTGTGAGGTGGGTGGGGCTGGAGAGGGCTCTCACAGCAGCTGCCCTTTCAAGGACAACCTCTGCCAGAGCTATGGCTGACCCAAGGCCATTCCAGCAGGTGCAAGTGGAGGAGTGGGGAATCAAACCCGGTTCTCCCAGATAAGAGTCCGCACACTTAACCACTACACCAAACTGGCTCTCCATCATTATTGGTCATCATCATTATTATGATCATTATGATCATAATCAATAATCATTATCATGATCAATAATCATCATTATTGGCATTATACCTGGGCTAGCAAAATGTAATGCTCTCACAGCTGAACGAAAAAAAAGAAAAAAGCTTTGCATTTTCTTGCGGTAATTATACGCCTGACGTGCAAGTCTGAATTTTTTATTCCCCACCTATAGCACATCGTTTCTAAAACCTTGGCATGCGTTATTATACGGTTGAATCTTTAATCATTAGTCCTTACCGTTTTCTCAGCACAGGAAAGTTTAGAACAGGAATCCTCTTGCTTATTTTCATCGCTTTGCCTGGCTACGTATTTATAGCTAAGGAGATTGTACCAGCGGGTTGACCTCTCTCCCAATCTGCAAGTCTCGGCAAGGCTAATTTGTGCACTGCCCTGCAGAAACAAAGTAAAACAGAAACTGATATCATCACAGTAGCCAAATGACAACAGAAGCAAACAACCGGATCTCAGTGGTTAAACCTAGAAATTTACCTCTTTGAGCCACGCATACAAATTCTCCTTCCCTTTAATTTAATGTATTATGTTTATTCCAGTTTCCATGACCACGTTCTTTGAGACAACGCAACTGTGCCAATTAGAGCGGTGGCTCAGAAAATTGCTCTGTAATTGTGGTAACAAAAGCACAGAGATACTGGATAACACAAACAGTGCATCTGCATTGAGCGTCGCCTTGCTACGGCACTGGCAATCCTTTGTTCTCCTGAGATGTTCGTGTGGGAGGTCACGCTCACGTCAACTGGTTCTTATAAGTCTTTATGACATTAATTTGTTATCCTCTGAATTGCCATAATCACAATATACATAGATATTAAGAAGGTAAGAACAGCCCTGCTACATCAGACCAATAGTCCATCTATACCTGGGACAGTGGCTCAGTGGTAGAGCATCTGCTTGGGAAGCAGAAGGTCCCAGGTTCAATCCCTGGCATCTCCAAAAAAGGGTCCAGGCAAATAGGTGTGAAAAAACCTCAGCTTGAGACCCTGGAGAGCCGCTGCCAGTCTGAGAAGACAAGACTGACTTTGATGGACCAAAGGTCTGATTCAGTATAAGGCAGCTTCATATGTTCATATGTAATGATCTCACAGTTGAACAGTTTATGAATTGTATAACTGATCATGGTATATACCATGTCCTGTTAGCCGCCCTGAGCCTGCTCCGGCGGGGAGGGTGGGATATAAATAGAACTTATTATTATTAAAAAAGAAGCTTTGTGCTATCTCACACAGCATCCTGTCTCACACAGTGGCCAACTAGTTCCTCTGGGAAGCCAACCACAGGGCACAGAAGTCAAGTCCCCCCCCCTGTGTTGTCTCCTGGATTTGGGATACAGAGGTTTAGTGCCTCTGAATGTGGAAGTTCTCCTCAGTCACCATGGCTAGCTGCCACCAATATACTTATCCTCTCTGAATCTACCTAATCCCCTATTAAAGCTGTGTATTCCTGTGGCCATCACAACATCCTCTTGCAGAAAATCCCACATTTTAATCACTCTCTGTGTAAAGTAATATTTCTTTTTGTTCATCCTAAATCTACCGCCCATAAGTTTAATTGGATTGCCATTGAGCTCTAGTTTTTTGGAAGAGGCAGAAAAAATTCTCAGTGTCAAATCTCCTTACCCCTTACCACTTTTCTCTGAACTGAAAAGTCCCGGATTCTTCAGCCCTTCCTCATAGGGAAGGTGCTCTAAGTCCCGGATTCTTCAGCCTTTCCTCATAGGGAAGGTGCTCTAAGTCCCGGATTCTTCAGCCCTTCCTCATAAAGAAGGTGCTCTAAGTCCCGGATTCTTCAGCCCTTCCTCATAGGGAAGTTGCTCTAAGTCCTGGATTCTTCAGCCCTTCCTCATAGGGAAGGTGCTCTAAGTCCCGGATTCTTCAGCCCTTCCTCATAGGGAAGGTGCTCTAAGTCCCGGATTCTGCAGCTCTTCCTCATAGGGAAGGTGCTCTAACCCTCTAATCATCCTGGTTGCCCTCCTCTGTACTTTTTCCAGCTCTGCAACGTCCTTTTGGAGATACAGAGACCAGAACTGTACACAGTATTCCAAATGAGGCTGCACTACAGATCTATACAGGTACATTACAATATTAGTCGTTTTATTCTCAACCCCCTTTCCTAATAATCCCTAATACAGAGGTTGCCTTTTTCACCGCTGCAGCACACTGTGTCGACACTTTCATTGAGCTATCCATTACGAGCCCAAGGTCTTTTTCCCTTTTAGTTCAGACTATACTTAAGGTTGGGATTTTTTGTCCCAATATTCTGGTTTAACATTTTAATTAGATTTCATCCAGGAATGGATTTGGGAGGGAAAGGAATAAGGAAAAAGGAGAAAGGTTAAGTGAAAGGGAAATTAAAAAAATATATACATTTCGTTTTTTTGTTCCTCCACCAAAATATCTGTTTAACACACAGCTTAATCCTTAATTCCAATAATACTCTCTATCATAGCATAAACATTATAGATTCAATAACCTAGTTAAAAATACCATTCATATACTCATAACTCTTCCAGTTTACAATTTTCAACCCATTTGTAAAAAAGGCTGCCACATTTCTTTCAGATCACGTTTACTCTCTTCTCTCAGTAAATCTGCTAGGATGCCCATTTCCGCAAATTTTGTTTGTCCCAATATTGAAAACTGTTTGCCTGTGTCATCCATGATAACACCACAAACATGGGGTGTATGTGGGTGTAGGGATCAAGTCACAACTAGCCCTAAGTGTGTGACCTTGTAAGACAAGGTCACAGTCAAGCTGATAGTGTCAATGTAGTAGAAATAATATCTGGTTAAAGAAGTCTGCCTATGGAATTGTTACTGCTTACATGCAGAAGATATATTGTCAACAGCTACAGCAGGTACTTAGCCTCAGCCAGATATTTAGATTTAACGCTACAGATACAGCAGAAGGGAACACTAACCAAGCACTCCTCAAGATGGCAGTTATCCACTGCACAGACATCAACCCTCAGAGTCTTCTGTCGTAAAGCAGAGTAGGAGATTGCAACGCAAAATAATTCATTGAATACAAGATTGTCTGATGCCTCCACCAGTCTGGTGCGAAACAAACAGCTCGTGCTTTCAGAACAAGGAAGAACAGCCAGACGAATACTCCTGTTGAAAAAAGATAGATAATGTAAATCAGCATTACTTGCTTCACGGACTTACTGAGTATGGAGATTATTGCACTTCAGCACAAAAATCCATGCACATTCATCAGCATAGCGTAAGTAACAGATTACTAATACCAAATATAATAATAATAAGATGATATTGGATTTATATCCCGCCCTCCACTCCGAAGAGTCTCAGAGTGGCTCACAATCTCCTTTACCTTCCTCCCCCACAACAGACACCCTGTGAGGTAGATGAAGATATTGGATTTATATCCCGCCCTCCACTCCGAAGAGTCTCAGAGCGGCTCACAATCTCCTTTCCCTTCCTCCCCTACAACAGACACCCTGTGAGGTAGATGAAGATATTGGATTTATATCCCGCCCTCTACTCCGAAGAGTCTCAGAGCGATATCAAAGATGTCAAGTTTTCATGGCTGGTAACATCATTAGGGTTTGTAGAGTCTTTCGGGATCAAGTGCCGTGTTCTACTGAAGAAAATTTTCCTTCCATTCGTTCTCAGCTGCGGAGAACATCCTCAGTGGCGTTGCAGCCGGAGCAGGCGCTCAGACCTTCTTGGCTGCTGTGCATTGAGACTGAGTCTGAGAGCGGCTTTGAGATTGAGTCTCAGAGCGGCTCACAATCTCCTTTACCTTCCTCCCCCACAACAGACACCCTGTGAGGTAGATGAAGATATTGGATTTATATCCCGCCCTCTACTCCGAAGAGTCTCAGAGCGATATCAAAGATGTCAAGTTTTCATGGCTGGTAACATCATTAGGGTTTGTAGAGTCTTTCGGGATCAAGTGCCGTGTTCTACTGAAGAAAATTTTCCTTCCATTCGTTCTCAGCTGCGGAGAACATCCTCAGTGGCGTTGCAGCCGGAGCAGGCGCTCAGACCTTCTTGGCTGCTGTGCATTGAGACTGAGTCTGAGAGCGGCTTTGAGATTGAGTCTCAGAGCGGCTCACAATCTCCTTTACCTTCCTCCCCCACAACAGACACCCTGTGAGGTAGATGAAGATATTGGATTTATATCCCGCCCTCCACTCCAAAGAGTCTCAGAGTGGCTCACAATCACCTTTACCTTCCTCCCCCACAACAGACACCCTGTGAGGTAGAAGAAGATATTGGATTTATATCCCGCCCTCCACTCCGAAGAGTCTCAGAGCAGCTCACAATGTCCTTTACCTTCCTCCCCCACAACAGACACCCTGTGAGGTAGATGAAGATATTGGATTTATATCCCGCCATCTACTCCAAAGAGTCTCAGAGCGGCTCACAATCTCCTTTACCTTCCTTCCCCACAACAGACACCCTGTGAGGTAGATGAAGATATTGGATTTATATCCCGCCCTCCACTCCAAAGAGTCTCAGAGCGGCTCACAATCTCCTTTCCCTTCCTCCCCCACAACAGACACCCTGTGAGGTAGATGAAGATACTGGATTTATATCTCGCCCTCCACTCAGAAGAGTCTTAGAGCGGCTCACATTCTCCTTTACCTTCCTCCCCCACAACAGACACCCTGTGAGGTGGGAGGGGCTGGAGAGGGCTCTCCCAGCAGCTGCCCTTTCAAGGACAACCTCTGCCAGAGCTATGGCTGACCCAAGGCCATGCCAGCAGGTGCAAATGGAGGAGTGGGGAATCAAACCCGGTTGTTTCAGATAAGAGTTCGCACACTTCACCACTACACCAAACTGGCTCTCAATAATAACTAAAATAATAACTTTTATATTGTGAGCTGCCCTGAGCCTGCTTTGGTAGGGAGGGCGCGATATAAATAAAATAAATTTTAAAAGTCCCTGTATCCTCTACAGGCTATTGATTATGCCAGACTATTTTACATTGCCTATGACTTTTACTGGAGATACATACAGAAATAGCGAGCTGAAACATTCAAAAGCTGTCAATAGTTCACCCTTTAGCATGAAGTTGGAAGGAATCAGACTTGTCTTTAGAACTTCAACAAAGAACTGCAATACGCCAACAAATATGGAAACAAAACAATGGCCCACAGACTGGAAATGCTCCATCTATATTCCAGGGTTTGTTTAAAAAAAGGTTGCTTATCTGTCACTTATGATATTTGAGTGGTCATTTGTGCATTCACATCAATGGGGATATAGTGTACCTGTACCAATCCCGGTCAGGAACCTTCACAACCAGGGGTCGTTTTGTAGAAAAATAGGTGGTGGAGCTCATCCAGGGATTGTTATGCAGCTGCACATACTATTCAATGGACAAGGAGGTGGAACTCTCAGAAAGTTCAGAAGCTGTGCTCCTGTGAGCTCCCACTGAATCTGAGGCCTGTTCACAACTGATTTTTGTGACCTTCCCAGTGTCATATACAGGGGCTCCAGCATGCATGCTCAGTGGGACGGGCATGAGGATCCCACCAGTTCCTTCTGACTGCTGAAAGAACTTCAGGATGAGGACTTTCAGCAGTGGGGATGGAGGGCAGGTGGTGTGAATGCACAGATGACCACTAGAAGATCATAAGTTAAAGGTAAGCAACCTGTTTATCTTCTTCATGGTCTCTGTGAATCACACCTATGGGATAACAGCAAGCCAACAAAAGAAGCCTACCTGAAGGAGGGTGCTAGAGGAACTCAAGACACATGCCACTTGTAATACCACTCATTCCACCAAAACCCTTTGTGAAAGACAAGACATCCAGGGCATAGCGTTTCACATAGGAATGAGTCCATATGGCAGCCTTGCAAATGTCGTGGGGTGCCTGTGAGGAATGCTGAAGAAATAGCCAAAGCCCTCATAGAGTGAGCACAAACAGGTCCCAGCAGAAGTTGTTTGGCTAACAAGTAGTAGAGTTTGATGGTTTCAATCAGGGTTTGGGTTTTTTTTAAGAAAAAGCCCAGTAGGAACTCATCTGCATACTAGGTCACACACTCTGACACCAAGCCAGCTGGAACTGTATTCCTGTGTGTTCCTGCTCAAAAAAAGCCCTGGTTTTGACAATTCATTTAGACAGCCTCTGTGAGGAAGTTTTAGTGCCCCTTTCTGTGTGCTGCAGCCCAAACTCTCTGCTCACAACCTGAGTTTGATCCTGATGGAAGCTGGGTTCAGGTAGCCGGCTCGAGGTTGACTCAGCCTTCCATCCTTCCGAGGCCGGTAAAATGAGTACCCAGCTTGCTGGGGGGAAAGTGTAGATGACTAGGGAAGGCAATGGCAAACCGCCCTGTAAAAAGTCTGCCGTGAAAACGTCATGATGCGACATCACCCCAGAGTCGGAAATGACTGGTGCTTGCACAGGGGACTACCTTTACCTTTTTTTTTTACTATGTGCTGCATAGGACACAAATAACGCTGGGGACTTGTGATGCTCGCAGTTTCTATGTAAGTAGAACAACAATGCACTTTGTACATTCAGAGAGTGAAGTCATCTTTCAAACTCATTTTGTAGTGATGGAAAGAACATAGATAATTAAAACATCCACCATAAGGAGAGTACCTTAGGTATAAAGTTCACATATGGGGCCATGGAAATACCATCCATAGGGAATGATAGATATGGAAGATCACAACATTAGTGCCATGAGCTCCCCTTCTTCCTGGTGGATGTAATGGCCACCAAGAAGACTGTCTTCCGCAACAAGAACTGAAGATTGCAGGATGCCATTAGTTCAAAAGGTTTAGCTGCCAGCCTTTGAAGAACAAGATGTGGGCTGATAGGTTATGGGAAAAGGGGACAGAGTCCTTTGAGGAGTTTCTTGGTGGACGAGTGATCGAAAATAGAAAAAAAATGACCATCTGAAAGCGAGGAGCTGAAATAGCAGCTCAGTAAACCACATGGTTCAGTGATCCGATTGCCACCGCACATTCACCGCAAAGAGGGTAGGACAGGCAGCTTTAGGGTTTAAAAAAACCTGCTTTGCATGTGTGCGTAACCACATACTTGCCGTTGAGCGAATATGCAGTTATGAGCACAGTGCTAACCGTGAAAAAAATGGCGGTAAGGGAGCGGAAGTCAGGCCTCCTAAAGGGCTCAAGTGCGCTACAGAGAGATCAGATGTCAGAAGTCCACAGTGAGACTGGCTCAAGCAAGTCGGTGGTGAGGATGGGTGGCTGACGAGCGGGGAACAGAGGAATTATGTGGATGCATGGACGATCATTTCAAATCCATTGGGGAGAAGCAATGACAATGGATAAAAGCGTTAGTCTGACTGCACCCTATATCTCACCGACACAGGGTGGGACAGCCATGGTTTCCTCGGGGGGAAAAAAACACACATCACTAGAGTAGCTCAGTCTGTAACAGGACAGAAAAACGAAGGGAAAATCTAGCTTCTAAAGCAAAAAATGCCCTAACTAAGGCATATAAATTAGCAAGGAGGACCAAGGGAAAGAATAGGAGGGAAGCCTATAATCTCCTCTCGGCCCTAAAGAATTAATACAAACTTTTGGTAGCAAGGCTTAAGAAAGAACACACCAGGGATATGTGGGCTAAATTAATAGAAGCAGCTAGGAATAAAAACACATCTCTTTTCTGGAGATTGGTGTCAAACGGAACATCTTCAGCTGCGTTAGCCCCCTGTATACCTCCAGATACTTGGAGGTCCTATTTCCCCCCCAAAAAAAATATGATGAGCCCATCCAACCCCCCCTCTGAACATCCAATAGGAGAGTTAGAAAAATGGGCCCCTGTATCAAACTCAGGAGATAAAAGCATATATAGGGCACCTCAAGAATGCCAAAGTGCCAGGACTAGATGGAATACCTCCGGAATTATTTACTTAGCCTCTGAGGGAGAGAACTGGAGGGATCTGTCATAGTAGCAACCCGCACTGACATTTATGGGTTAGGAATTTAATAAGTATCAGAGTAATCTCCTTTAACATTAATGTCTTAGTAGGTTGACTCTTAGGCTGAGATCAGACATGGAGTTTGATCTCGTGCCATTGCAATTTCATTCTGGATTTAAAATGCATGATCACTCAAGCAACAGCTGTCTGTAGTGTCCCAATCATCTGCATTCCATCCCCCCCCCCCTTACTGTACATTTCTTTGATACCTGTGAAAGTCCAATCTTTTTGAGCGGAGCAGGTTTTACACCAGATTTCCTGCTGTCTGATCGCTCTGTTGTGTACCCAAACCATCAGACATGTCTGAATGGTCTCTTTTTCTTTTTAAAAACTAGTTAGCAGAGTGCACATAACTAGCCAGTTTGGTGTAGTGGTTAAGTGTGCGGACTCTTATCTGGGAGAACCGGGTTTGATTCCCCACTCCTCCACTTGCACCTGCTAGCATGGCCTTAGGCCAGCCATAGCTCTGGCAGAGGTTGTCCTTGAAAGGGCAGCTGCTGTGAGAGCCCTCTCCAGCCCCACCCACCTCACAGGGTGTCTGTTGTGGGGGAGGAAGGGAAAGGAGATTGTGAGCCGCTCTGAGACTCTTCGGAGTGGAGGGCGGGATATAAATCCAATATCTTCATCTTCAACTACACCTCCACACTCAGGCTGTGAAGCTGAGGGAATGGACAGTCTGCCTCAGTCACAGTCTGATGGCTCAATCACGGATGTCTGATTGCAACCCTCTGTGACAAAATACTCCCAATTAGATTAGACACGTGGCTAGACGGTGCTAAGCTTGCTATCTGACTGCAGCCTTCGTACAATTTTTATGTACATAAAGTGCTAGTTTCTGGATAAGTATTCTTGACTAAGGTTTAGGGCAAAAGAAATATACACCTCTTGTTCTCAAAGGGCAGACTTTATCTGGCTACTGTAGAAAGTACATCTGTGAAATCATACTGGAAGTAAGAAACCAGTCATTACCTAGGTAATTAATTGCATTCTGAATAAAGTGTCCCCAAGACTGTGAATCTGTAAACACAGACACTTATCACAGTTAAGGAATTGTTCAATGCTTCATTATCCTAAGTTAAACTGCAGTGTTCTTCTGCCATTTCGTGGCTAGCTAGATTCTTTGCAAACATTTAAAAAAGAAATTGAAATTGGTATTCTGTCAGTGACAGAGGAAAAGTAGTACAAAAGGGGTTTCTTCCTTCACTATAGACAATCTGTGAAGATACTGGGAGGGAAGGTCTAACATGAGAAAACATTATTTCAGGCTGGATATATAACACCACCACATTGCTACAACAGAGTATAATACAGGTGGATGTAAATATTGTATAGGTAAGAACATAAGAGAAGCCATGTTGGATCAGGCCAACGGCCCATCAAGTCCAACACTCTGTGTCACACAGTGGCAAAAAATGTTATATACACATATACACTGTGGCTAATAGCCACTGATGGACCTGTGCTCCATATTTTTATCTAAACCCCTCTTGAAGGTGGCTATACTTGTGGCCGCCACCACCTCCTGTGGCAGTGAATTCCACATGTTAATCACCCTTTGGGTGAAGAAGTACTTCCTTTTATCCGTCTTAACCTGTCTGCTCAGCAATTTCATCGAATGCCCACGAGTTCTTGTATTGTGAGAAAGGGAGAAAAGTACTTCTTTCTCTACTTTCTCCATTCCATGCATTATCTTGTAAACCTCTATCATGTCACCCCGCAGTCGACGTTTCTCCAAGCTAAAGAGTCCCAAGCGTTGTAGATGTAAAACTCAAAATGGATTGCTGATGTGAAATAAAAAATAGAAACCTGCTGCATTGCCTAACTGAATTATCTAAAAAGGAGATATAGGAAGATTCTTCAACAGCATCTCAGAAGTTATTCCACTTACTTACACTTTCTGGTCTTGCTGCAGCAAGAGAGCAGACACGTTATTCAGATGGGCAACTAATATCGCAAACTGTTTGTTTTTTTCATCATACCTGAATTGGAAAACCAACAGAAGAAGACTGTAAGGAGCAATAAAGCAAATCTCAAAGGAATTTTTCATTTATTGAAATTTTCAGACTCTTAGGCTTAGCATGTACTAAATTAGCAATTATGTCCATCAACATCACGCATACCAAATCTCACATGCTTTTTAGCGCTTCAGTGCCATCAGTTCAACTGAAGAAAGTGATAGAATAAAGTCTGAGTTCAGTGGCACCTTTAAGACCAACAGAATATTATCCAAGGTATAAGTTTTCATGTGCATGCACACTTCAGATACACTAAAATGGAAGTTGCTAGTACATATACATACATAGAAAGTGATCAGCAAATTAGGATACAGCATAATAAAGATGTTTAACAGATGCATGGACCAAACTGGAATAACAAGCTTAGTTTATATGGTCACCATCTCTTTGGGCTTAATTCCAGGGGGAAACACGGTGAAGGAAATAAATATATCAAAACCAGAGATTGATGGGCAGATTTACCTTTCTTAACTCTGGAATGCCAAGAGTGATATGAATGCTGAACACTATATCAGCCTTAATTAGGATACCAGCTTAAAAAAACAGAGCAAGTACCAAGCTTACTTCATTGCAATTTGGACTTTAGAAGTGCCAGCTATTTCTGTATCTTCATTGTCAAACACAACAGCTTCTGACACACAGGACCTGAAAAGAAAAAAAGAAATTGAAATTGGTATTCTGTCAGTAAGACAGAGGAAAAGTAGTACAAAAGGGGTTTCTTCCTTCACTACAACCAATTTGTGGAGATACTGGGAAGGAAGGTCTAACATGAGAAAACATTACTTAATGCTGGATATACAACACCACCACATTGCTACAACAGAATACAGGCGCTGCTAAGGTCAAGACACTCTTTATCATAGTTCAGTTTCCTCAAAAAAAAAGAAGAAGTGTGCTCAAATGGTCAGTCTTTCAATGTTTTTGCAACATACATACAAAAACATTGCCTGAACCAGCCCTTCAATATTATGCTCCTTTACTCTAGGATGGTTGTAAGGAAACTCATACTCATTTATCTGCAGGATCTTTCACTATGGACATTTAACTCTTCCCAGGATGAGTAGGCCAGAGGCTGGGAAAAGCATATCAGAGCTAAGTCCACTATACCATACCATAGACCTTTATTGGCATTAATACAAAAATACAGTATACTTTAAAACCAACAGTGACACTATAGAATATAATAAAACCTTAAAAAACCAGCAAAAATGACATAAAATAGCAGTAGGCTATGCATGAGTCAAAGCCTCTCTGATTTGGATCGCAACCTGTAAAAAGCAAGCAACGTGAGTAGTGACAAAGTTGTGTTTCCCGTGGAGTAAAAAGCGAACCTTGGCATTGTCAGAAAGGCCTTGATGGTCAGAAAGCAGTGCATCTAGGTATCTTGCACGTGGACTACTATAAAAAGGGCAGTCCAAAAGAACACGAGTGACCATTTCGATGACTCCTTGACTACAAGGGCATCGTCTAAGATTGCGGGGGATTCTGTGGTATCTTCCGAAAAGGATGGCCGATGGTAATGCATTAAATCTAGCCAGCATGAGTTCTCTTCTTTGGTGAGGATCAGTTAAAAAGAGGAAATAGGGAGCTAAAAGCCCAGGAATCTGGGATAAACCCAGATAGCTTGGGGAGCAAGTTTTCCGAGCTGCCTCAGTTAGACGTTGCAACTGGATATCTAGTAGTCTACGTTTGATGGATTGAAATACCGCAGAAGCAGAGGATAGATAAAATGCATCCAAGGAAATTCCTAAGCCCACTACTGATCTCCCCTCTCCCACACTGGAAAAGGGGGGGAAATCCCCAAAGTTGCTGTGTATGATGCTTGGGTAATCTGAGTTTATGTACACAAGTTTAGCTGGGTAAGATTACCTTTGGGCAGATGCTTCATACACTCCACTATCTCCAGCAACGGATTCATCTGACACTGCAGCTGATACGCACGCCACTTTCAGTGCGGCCCCTTCAACCGTATTTACACCTGCAAAAGCACAAGGAAGATCAAAACTTAAGCGGGCTGTATTAACATGCTCAAGACTAACTACTCCCCGCATCCATTTTGGTACTGTTATCACATAATACGTTTTATTTAGCCTACAGTTCTTTTTTAAAAACAGCATTTCAACAAAGACTCATGTTGTAATTAAGTAGTGATATGATGGGGGGGGGAAAATGTGTTCTGGACTTCAGCATCATAGACATCATTACTGTCGTTGTCAATAATATAACCTGAAGGAATTCAATGTGGAAAGGGATCCTGGCTTAGAGGCTGAGAGGTATTCAGTCCCTGTTTGTTCTAGTTTAAAAACAACAATACACGTCTCGGCTAGAGGGGATCTGAAAAAAAACTGCTTGAGACCTCTGAAGGATGCTGCCAGTCAGGATGGATAATGCAGAATGAAGATGAAGAAGAAGAAGATATTGGATTTATATCCCGCCCTCCACTCCGAAGAGTCTCAGAGTGGCTCACAATCTCCTTTACCTTCCTCCCCCACAACAGACATCCTGTGAGGTAGATGAAGATATTGGATTTATATCCTGCCCTCCACTCCGAAGAGTCTCGAGCGGCTCACAATCTCCTTTCCCTTCCTCCCCCACAACAGACACCCTGTGAGGTGGGTGGGGCTGGAGAGAGCTCTCACAGCAGCTGCCCTTTCAAGGACAACCTCTGCCAGAGCTATGGCTGACCCAAGGCCATGCCAGCAGGTGCAAGTGGAGGAGTGGGGAATCAAACCAGGTTCTCCCAGATAAGAGTCCTCACACTTAACCACTACACCAAACTGGCTCTCACCAAATGAGATGCAATAATGGTCTGATCCAGAATGAAACCTCTCCCTCCAGCTTAATACATCTGCCAGGAAGGTTTCAAAATCAGAAGCCAAAGATTGTACACAAGATCAGGAAACAGAACAGACTTATAGGCCTGCACAACCTATGACCCACTGAGAGCTGAATGGTCCCAAATGCCCCAGCTAGAAAAAAATGACCATCCCCCAATCAAGTCCCAGCTTCTGTGACATGGACTTGAAAGGCAGTAACATTTTCTCAGCCTTCAAATCTCTCATTACAATAAAAAGGAACCCTTTTTTTAAGACCACAGCTCTTGGAACCTCTAGAAGTATAATA
This sequence comes from Heteronotia binoei, assembly GCF_032191835.1. Lineage (NCBI taxonomy): Eukaryota > Metazoa > Chordata > Lepidosauria > Squamata > Gekkonidae > Heteronotia > Heteronotia binoei. Next base: position 156,738,760 of record NC_083227.1, read on the forward strand.
TTTTAGTTGTGGAAGGAAGCAGCCTTCATACCCTTTTGAGAAAAGCTGAGAAACGCGACTCGAGTTTAAGCCAATGTAGTAGTTTCCATACTCTGCCTCTTTTTTTTAAGGTCCACTTCATAATTTCGAACTGTGGGTCATGGTTTTGTTCAGACAAGTATTTATATAGGACACACAATATTTAAACTGGAGAGCAGCCGAGGCTATGCAAAGCATACCTTTAAAAAGGCGGAGGGGGGAAGCAAAAAAGGTTTGGGGATATGCTATTTAATTCTACTTACAAGAGCATGTGAGAACACATGATCCCCAAGAGGCCATAAATCAGGCAGCTTTTCTACTACTCTGAGCAGTGGATGCTTTCCTCATTACTGCTCAAAAATAAATTACCTGTGGTGATTATTTTGTCTGCTGACTGAACAACAACCCTAAATCATTTAATCTGCTTAGTGCCTTAGCTTTCACTTTTAACAGTCTCTGCCATTCTCAAAGAACCAAAGAAGGGTGAGACTAATTACTACAGAGATCTAACGGGAATAATAACCATATCCCGGTACAAATGTGACCACTGCTCATGGAGAAGGAAGGAAAAGCGCAGCCTACAGTAAAAAAAAAAAAAAAATGCAGAAAAATAATTTCAGTGCCTTCCCCATATGATAAGTTACCCTTAATCAGATTTTTATATTACTACAAATAGGTCACTTTCTCAGCACAGAAGAATCTCAGCGATATTAACGAAAAGGCTACGGTGCTTTTCTGCAGGAGAGCAACTATATATATGTAGGATGATTTACAGAATCTACAAAATTGTATTACCTGCAAAAAGTGCTACAAAAATCAAAATTCACTGTTACTGGACTGTCAGCAAGACACAAACCATCTGAACTTGCTAAAAGCGATGCAGCCACCTTGTTTTTTACTCTTTCAAACAGAGATGACTTCAAAACAACTGAATACACTCAGACACATTTTCTGCTGGTTAGATGCTGATGGGATGGAATGTGGAGGATAAGAAGGTCAAATGTTATCTGGAAACATGTGTGTGCTTTTGGTTTACAACAAGAGCTTAGACGATACTAACTCTTCAATGGCTTCTTAAAACGTATTCTTAACAGTGTACACTGTTTTGAAAATGAATGTAACATTTTTTTCTACAGCCGTTCTATCAATACTAACACAGAATTCTGAAGTTTTCCTTTTTTCTAACTTTTTAAAATCTGCCCTTCTCTCAAAGAAGATCAGGACATTATAGATGACTAGTAATAAGGCCAATTGTGAAGAAAAACACAATGGGCTCTAGAACCAGGCTCTGGGTGAGTGCAACCCACCCTTGCTGTCTTCTCACCCACCCAAGTGAAGGCATTAACTCCCCCCACCCTTGAGGTCTTCCCATCCCCTCCAACTGCCACACCCGCCCTGTAAGTTGTAACTTGGAGTTATCTCCAGCCCTCACCTGGAGATTGGCAACAATCGTTCCCCCAGAGGAAGTGGTTGGTTTGGAGGGTGAAGTCTATGATACTGCACCTGTCTGAGGTCCCACCCCTCCCCAAACCCCACCCTCTCCAGGCTTCACCCCTCAAATCTCCAGGAATTTCCCAACTTGGAGTTCGCAACCCCATCTCCTTCCCAACCAACCACCAACCAATCTTTATCTGGCCCCCAGTCATTAGGGTTCCCTCTCCTCCTCACTCCCTGCAGCCTCTACCTATGAAAAGTAAAGTCTTTCTCTGCAGTGGGGACCAAAGCAGCTTACATCATTCTCCTCTCCCCCTTTTGATCTGCACAACAACCATGTTAGACTGAAAATCTGTGACTCGTCTAAAATCACCCATCAGCCTACACAGCAAGAACCTGAGTCTGGCAGACCCTGCTACGAAGCACTGACTGCTACATCACACTGGCTGTCATAGTGGGATTAGCGCTGAACAGGAGCAAGCAGCCAGGCATAGGGTAGCCAACCTCCAGGTGGAGCCTGAAGATCTCCTGGTATCACAACTGCACTCCTGACAACACACCTCTCTCCCCGTGTACTCTATGGCATTATATTCAGCTGAGGCCTGTCCAGTCTCCAAACTCTGGCTTCTGTAGACTCCATCACAAAATCTCTAGGAATTTCCTACAAACGTGGAACTGGCAGCTCTACTCAGACCCAATGAGTTCTCAATGAGTCTCTCTGTCTGTTTCCCTTCCACAGAAGGAGGGGGAGGAGCCCTCAGCCAACTGAGAAAAGGCTTTCTTTCTCTCCTCTGCAAAGCAGTGTGACAGGAGGCTCAGCCAATGGAAGAGCAGGGAGAGCCAGAAACTGCCAGAACCAAGGCTGGTTATCTGCGTAATGGATATCAGACTACAGTCAAAGACTACAACCAAAGGTATTTTTACATCAATGACAAACACGAGTAGTACCTGTTTGTACATTTTTCTGTTCGAGTTCTGTCACAGAACGTGTTACTTTGTCAAATGCTACTGATGCTTCCTTTTTTTTAAAAAGGCTTCTTTAAAATAATTTCAAAGAGTACAAGGATGGTTACGCTACCTTGGGCCAGATGTCTCCCCCCAGTCCTAGACTCTTCTAGTCTGTACTTCCTGCCATTTCCAGTGGTTAGGCAAAGTTCAGAGAGACCACAGTTTACTTCTGGGTCTTCAAAGTTCATATGGCTCGTGAAAGCATCTCCTGTGAAGAATGGGTCCGTCACAAGCGGAGAGCAAGGTGGAGACGGAGAAGAAAGCGATGACCTTGGAGACAGAGATGTCAATGATTTGGGCGTTCCAGACAAGGACCTAAGAGCTTGGAAATGGCTAGCTGCATCGTTTTTTTGTGTTTTTACCACCTCATTTTCATGGATAGTAGTGATGCAGCCTGAAGGACGAAAACCAGCAGTTCTCTCCAGGAGTAAGAGGTCCATTTTATTCTGGTAGTCAGAGCCCACCTGCCCAAATTGTTCATAGTACAAATCTGTAAAACTGGCTGAAGTGGACGAATCCTGACTTGAGGCAACAAGAGATCCCCTGCTAGACGCAAGAGAGCCGGGGCTGCTGTCTGAGGACAGGGAAAGCATGCTTGAGGAAAGGCTGTAGAGGGAAAAGAAACATATTAGGGATGAAAGCTTCCACTTTGAGTCTTAATAAAAACAAATAAGTTTTGCACAAAAGCTGCACTGTGGAGAAAATGCACATTTTAATCTCTCCACATGTTAAACCAAATATGAAATAATTATGCAGTGTGAGGGATACATTTGGACCTGTAATTCATACGAAGAAAACAATATGCTCTTTTCATCAAACTCTACTAGTAGCTAATCAGCCTTGTATAGTGGTAAGAGCAATGGACTCAAATCTGGAGAACTGGATTTGAAATAATTATGTGTTTTCTAAAAATATAAACAAACAACTAGATAACATTAACTCCAACAAAATATGTACATTTCACTATGTTTCACAATTCTAATAGAATACAAAATCTTTATATTTTTGTGGTAGTTTACAGTCCTCAGACTGCACAAAATAAAAAAGAGTACAATTTCTTTCTTTTGAAGAACCTCAGATTGCAGACAAGTCTGTTATGAACATATGAAGCTGCCTTATACTGAATCAGACCCTTGGTCCATCAAAGTCAGTATTGTCTTCTCAGACTGGCAGCGGCTCTCCAGGGTCTCAAGCTGAGGTTTTCCACACCTATTTGCCTGGGCCCTTTTTTGGAGATGCCAGGGATTGAACTGGGGACCTTCTGCCTCCCAAGCAGATGCTCTACCACTGAGCCACCGTCCCTCCCCTGTTGATCAATATAACATTCCAGACCTTTAAAAACCACTGATTTAACATAGTGATTTTTTACTGCTCTCCAGTTTTGCGCTATTAAGATTTTTGCCGCCATTACCAAAAGTGAAATTAATTCTCCTTTGTGTGAGGGCATTTCCTGAAGCAGCCAAAAATTTAACAGAATTGACTCTGGAGTTACAGGAACTTGTTGCTGTGTAATTTCTCCAATGGTTAATATGACACTTTCCCAAAAATTGGTGGGCAGTCCCATCAACAATATATGAATGACTCTACTCTTTTGCATTGCTTACAGCAGGTAGGTTCTAGACCAGGGGTGGCCGATCTTGCTTAACATAAGAGCCACAAAGAATAAAGTCAGATGTAGGTAGGTAGGTAGGTAGGTAGGAAGGAAGGAAGGAAGGAAGGAAGGAAGGAAGGAAGGAAGGAAGGAAGGAAGGAAGGAAGGAAGGAAGGAAGGAAGGAAGGAAGGAAGGAAGGAAGGAAAATATATGGGGGAGGGAGAGAAAGGTGGAAAGAAAGCAATTTTAAATGCATTCTCCAAGCTGCCAGTTTGGTTGGCTTGGGGAAGTGTTTTAAAGAGAGAAATGCCTTCTCCAAGTTGACCAACAGAGCAGTGGGTGCTTTGAGAGCAACACAATATGTATGAAAGTGCCACATGTGGCTCCCGAGCCACAGTTTGGCCACCCCTGTTCTAGACCAAACTTAGAATGTAATAATTTCAGCGGTGTCACATACCATCTAGAATATATCTTGAAATTTTGCAATTTTAAATTTGGGGCTGGAGTACAGTACGAAGTTGACGCTCGCATTTTTGCTCAATGAGCTTCAGTAAGGGTCTCAGTACAGTCTTTATTCCAAGCCCTTTGCCAACCTTTGCCAGAGGTTTCTTGGTTCCAAAGTTTATCACGAAGAGCCTTATACAGTATAGTAATTCGTGCCTTACTATGTAGTGAGCCTTTTTAAAGGGTTTCCTCAAACAGCGTGAGAGGTCTATTGAGTTGCGATAGTAGATTAGATTTGTGCAACGCATGATGGATTTGGTGGTATTGCATCCACAGTATATCCAAATTGTGTTTTGTTATAATACTGCATCAGATACAATTGGCCTTTATTACAAATATCTGACGATCTGAACAAACCCTTTCTTCTCCAGTTTTGAAAATCAGTGTCCATTCTACCTGCTGGGAATCATCTTCCCTGAATATTTACCAACCTTCTGCCTGGTTCACCTATTTGGATCATTTAAACCTAACAGTGGATCAGCACACACTACTGATGTTAGGCTGACATGGCTGCAACTCAATTCACCAATCCATTCCCACCCCCACCCCCAAGTTGGAAGTGGAGTGAGTGAAAAGGTGGGTTTAATGACCTGTCAGTCAGTCTCTGAGTGCTAATCCACAGGTAGGCAACTATTTCTGCCATATGTGAAGTGGGGAAGGGGGCGAATAGGCAGGCTTGCAAGCTCTTCCCTTCTACCACAGAGGCCACCTACAGCAGGGAAAGAGTGCACAAGAGCCAAGGGAGCCCCTGGAAGGAGGAACAGAATTAAAGAGGGTGGCGCAGGGTTCCCCCTTAGTTTCACAGCTCTTGCAGGAGCTGTATTTACGAACCTTGGTTTCAAGGCAAAAAGAGGCGCATAAGGATGCAAACGGCAGTCAGTGATTTATATGGCATATGTGTGTTTCCTTCTCCCACTGGATTCTCTAACCTTTCCCTATGCTTGTCTTATGGGGACCGTTATTCCCAGTTTTTGTTCTTTAAAAAGTCTCCTCCTAGCATAGTCGTGTTGTAAAGCACATACATATGTAGGGGTCTTTTTGTAGAAAAATAGGTGGTGGAGCTCATTAGCATGACTCATTAGCATATGCTGCCCCCCCCCGCCAGCCAAAAGCACCCTGACGCAAGAAAAGAGAGCCCTGGGCGAGCGAGGCCTGCTTGGGTTTGCTAGAGATCCAGCCAGCCCAAGCAGGCCTCACTCACCTGGAACTCTCCTAGGCCACCCCCCCCCCAACACAGTCAAAAGGCCAGCAAGCCACCTGCTTCCCAAAATCACATAAGAAGTGGAGAAAGGTTGAAGTGGGCTTCTCCAGGGGTTAATGAGGGCTGCTGGGGGTGTGGCAAAGTTCCTGGCTGCCTCTCTCCTAATCTAGGGATTGCTATGCAGCTGCACCTACTATTCAATGGACAAGGTAGGTGGGGAGGAGGAGGGGGAACCCTCAGAAAGGTTCAGGAGCTGTGTTCCTGTGAGCTCCTGCTGAATTCAAGGCCTGCGTATGTATTTTACCTTTCTGCGCAAAGAAAGTATTAAGAGTTTTAGTAAAGACTTGTGTGTAATATTTGTTCACGCAGCTCTCGAAGATCTCACGTTTATTCTATGTGGCTCTTACATTAAGCAAGTTTGGCCACCCCTGTTCTAGTTCAATACTGTCTGCTACGCCACATTGGTTCTCAGGAAGTTATTAAATTATGCAGGTTATAGACCAGGGGTAAGGAACGTTGGTTCTCCAGGTGTTTTTGCCTACAACTCCCATCAGCACCAGCTATTGGCCATGCTGGCTGGGGCTGATGGGAGTTGTAGGCAAAAAACATCTGGAGAGCCAACGTTCCCTACCCCTGTTCTAGACGATATCATACAACCACTCAATTCTCCCATTATACCACCAAGTATTATCCAGGAATGAAATGCTTGAGTAACAACTTCTCTAACTGAACCTTTTGCTTTGGATTGAACTATTAGATAATGGCAAAGGACCTTTTTCCAGTGGGCCAATTGCAGGAGGAACAAATGTAAGGTTAAAATGCACAGACTATTAATTGAAAGCACGTGTAAAACTCACTTTTTTAGCTGGGTGTGCAGCATTGCCATAAATCGTGTTGTTTCTTCTAGTTCTCTAACTAATTGGTTCCTCTTGCTGTTCAATTTCAACCTGCAAAAGATACAAAAGATAGCCGTTTAAAATACTACAAATTAGGACTCAATGGTTAGTAGGCAATATCTAAAGAAGCAGAAGAAGTTCAAAAGTTCTGTATGTAGCACATAACACAGCCTTTGGTTTTCAGGGTTTTTATTTCAAAAAGCTTTCACCATTCAATTAACACAGATCATTTCACTACAATAATGTAGACATGCAAAGAGATGTTACGTCAACCGGATCAACACAGAAATGAGGATCTTATCCATATATCTTATCCTATGTAAAACAGCTTCTTTAATTTTTGCAAACCATAACTCCCCGGCACTTTGCAGAGCACCAATCTAATTTTAAAAGCCCAGTTTAAATTCTGCAAAGTTGTTGGTAGTATATATCTTTGAAAAGAAAGAGTACCTAACCGTTAGGCATCTAGAAAAGAGCCTGAGTCCAGTAGCCGGGGTCATTTTGTAGAAAAAGAGGTGCCAGAGCTCATTAGTACAACTCATTTGCATAGCTCATTTGCATATGCCACACCCCTGATATCACCGGAAGGTGGACTAAATTATATCAGCTCAGTATCTCTTTTAAAATGCTTCTTGAATTATAATTGTCATAATAAAACCTTACTCCCATCATACTTTTAAAATCACTTTATCCTATGGGGCCACAGTGTCGTGATGATTTCCATCTGTCTGCTTTATATGTTTTGGTTATTTTCCCCATCTTTTTTTTTGGGGGGGGGGAATATTAGAAAGTTTATCAAATCTTAAAGTTCAACAAAATTCTCACAGGGGTTTGAACTAAGCTTGCCAATCCCCAGATGAAATGCAACACAAAAAACTGTGATGAAAATAACGAAACAATAATTACATTCCTTTAGAAGCAATTTTTAAATAGTCAACATCTTCACATTAGGGGACTCAACACACATATATAAGCCACACTATTTTGCAGGGTGATAACAATCAATGCCATAACAATATTAACACATCAAAGCACTGCAATTCCATTCTTTTATACAGACACAAATTAAGTGCTAGTGCAAAAGGTGCTTGTAAGACAGATATCGGTGCAGTATTTCACAAGGAAGTCAGAGACTTGTGAAATACTGCACCGATATCTGTCTTACAAGCACCTTTTGCACTAGCGCTTTCTTTGTGTCTGTATAACATAACGAAATTGCAGTGCTTTGATGTGTTAATATTGTTATGGCATTGATTGTTATCACCCTGCAAAATAGTGTGGCTTATATATGTGTGTTAAGAGCCCCGTGGCGCAGTGGTGAAGCTGCAGTACTGCAGTCAAAGCCCTCTGCTCACAACCTGAGTTTAATCCCAGAGGAAGCTGGTTCAGGTAGCCGGCTCCAGGCTGACTCAGCCTTCCATCCTTCCGAGGTTGGTAAAATGAGCACCCGGCTTGCTGGGGGTGGGGAGTGTAGATGACTGGGGAAGGCAATGGTAAACCACCCTGTAAAAAGTCTGCCGTGAAAATGTTGTGAAAGCAATGTCACCCCAGAGACGGAAATGATTGGTGCTTGCACAGCGGACTACCTTACCTTATATATGTGTGTTGAGTCACCTAATGTGAAGGTGTTTACTATTTAAAAATTGCTTCTAAATGAATTTAATTATTTTCGTTATTTTCATCACGGTTTTTTGCATTGCATTTCATCTCTCCGCGATTCTCCCAGTGTATGTTTCAATCCCCAGGTGGGGGCAGGGGATCCCCCCCGGTTTGGATGTCCTCCCCCTGCTTCCGGGTCATCAGAAAGCGGGAGGGAGGAGGGAAATGTCTGCTGGGTGCTCAATTATTCCCTATGGAGACCGATTCCAATAAGATATAATGGAGAATTGATTTGCAGGTATCTGGGGCTCTAGCAGGGCTGGGGTTTTTTTGAGGTAGAGGCTTATCAGATCTCAGAAACTAAGCAGTCGACTCTGGCAAACACTTGGATGGGAGACCTCCTTGGAATACCAGGACTAGGAGGCAGGGGCAGACTTTATTCAGCCACCTCTACCCTCCGTGCCCCTAGTAGGGGTCAGTCACCAGAGGTTGCCATGACTTTCTTGTGTGCGCACACAAAATTTCAAAAATACAAACAAACCACCCAGATACAGCTGGGTGTCATTTGCATACTGAAATAACTAGCCTGAAATTCCACACTAGCTGGGCAAGGGTCAGTCACAAGCGGCTGCCATGATCAAGGCTGTTATTATTAGACCTGACAGCAGCATTTGACATGGTCAACCATGACTTGTTGACCAATTGCCTTGCCAACATAGGAGTTCATGAGATGGCCTTGAAATGGCTTACCTCATTTCTCCAGGGTCAGGGGCAGAAGGTGGCTCTAGGAGAGAAGAACCGTTTTCCCACACAGCTTACCTCGGAGCGACGTCCCTCTTCACCGCGCAGCGTCTGCTCGGACTTCCCACCATCTGCTCCGCAGAAGCAGGAAGTGCCGGGGCTTCTGCGTCGCAAATGTAAATCGCTAAAACCCAGTTTACGTTAGCGACGCAAAAGCCGCGGCTCTTCCTGCTTCTGCGGAGCAGATGGTGGGAAATCCGAGCAGACACTGCGCGGTGAAGAGGGACGTCGCTTCGAGGTAAGCTGTGTGGGAAAACGGTTAAGGTGTCACCTTGACGCTCATTACAAAACTCGTGTAGTCTGAGGATAAACCAATATCTCTCTTGGGCCCCGGGGGGTTCCATTGCCCTGAGTTTTGTAACGAGTGTAAAAATTGTAATTCAGCAGTCTTCTATTCCAATCTGTTTCTGAAACGATGTTGCAGTAAAACAGGTTGATCAGCTTTGTGAATCTTGATTTCAAACTTGTGTCCATTCATTTTTGGTATACCCAGGCTACAAGGGCACTGGGTTCAGATGCTGGGCACTGGTTGGTAGGGTTGTGCCACTGGGCTGGTCACTGTTAGATTGGCACAGGGCTCTGCTGCTTAGCACCAGTGCATTCAATGCACTGTTTGTGTGCTGTGGTCCATGCAGAAAGCATCCCCCCCTCCCCGGTCCTGACACTGGGACTGCAACGGTGGCATTTGTTCTCATGAGCACGTGGCACTGTTATGTTCTTTGCAAACAAGCATCCTCATCACAGTTGACTGTCCACTGCAGAGATTCTCTAGGGAAATCTGACCGCTGCCTGTGTTTACAAGTTTTTCATTTCATAGAAAACAATGAGGAATGGGGCCAACCGTTTTGGCATCCCATAGAATGGGAACCCCTGGCCCAATCTTTTCTAATTTGGGGCTTCTCTAGGGGAGAGGATCCTGCAGCTACACTGCAAATGAGCTTCTTCCTCAAACCCCCTCCTTCCCAATGTCAATTTTACCGCTATGGGGAAATTGACACTTTCCCCCCATAGGAAAGTATGGGGAATGGGGACACCCTCTAGAATTGGACCCCCTGGTCCAATCTTTTTGAAACTTGGGGGTTCTCTGGAGGAGAGGCTCCAGAAGCCACACTGCAAATTTGGTGCCTCTCCCTCAACCCGCCCCCCCAGCTTCCAAATCATACCCTATGAGATTTTGCCATTGACTTTAATAGCCCATAGGGTAAAATGGAGCTGAACAGCTGCCTGATAGATTCTGCGGTATTCAGGACTGCTGTATTTGGCAGCCAAATCAGATTACAGAATCTAATTTGGCTGTATATGGTGCCAATTACAGCTGAATCAGCAGTTATTTGGGGTTGTATTCAGTTTGGCTGAGCTGAATGCACACCCCTAACGATGGACATGAATCTAAGAGGCAAGCGGTCAGCTTGACAGCACCCAGAATCCACCCAGATTGAACAGCACCCAAATTTCTTTGGTATGAGAAAATCAGTGATACTTCTTCAGAGTTTAAGGAGATAAAATGAAGAGTGGCTAGTGAATAAATGGTATATCTTTGCCAGATCCAAACACTAATAATCTCTTGTATTACTGTACTGGACATATTTTAACTCTGAGATGTAAACTACATTAGAATTTTATCTTTAGGGTGAAGCTTTTGAGGAGGCGGAGGGGGTAGTATGAAAGTACAGCCAGGGCAGGTTTAAGGATGCCTAGCTATGGCAAAAAATATTTCAGTATCAATCAGATGTGTAGCCCAGAATCTAGCCATTTGCAGTGGATTTTAGGGCACACTCAGTTCTCCTTAATATTGTTTACAAACTTTATACCCCTATCCTTCAGCCCTAGTCAGGGCCACTTGGTTCCTGCATGGAATGGTCTATGATTCAAGAACTATAAGCTCTTCACATGAAGAAAGGATTTGCTTCAGAACTTTGTAACATTATAGTTCTATTATAGTTAACCTCCAGTTCACAGGGTACCACCAGCAATGTGAAAGCCTGTACTTATAACTCACTTGACTCAAGGATCTGAGAAGCAAGTAATTTTTAATTTGTTTGTACTGTAGGCATAGCCTTTCTAGTTCAAAAAATCTCCAATAGGAAGAAACTCGGTAGACTTACTGGGCCATTTTCTATAACTTCTAACCCATAAAAGGAAATAATGTTGAATTCTCTTAAGTGCAAGACTTCTAGAATACGTTTTCAACATATTAGCCTAAAAATACAAAAGAACATAACATTCAGTTTCTTAGCTGAAAACTTTTTGGGTTTGTTTTTTTTTAAATAAGGCCAGTTTGAACATATCACTTGCCCATCCTTGCTATTTCTTTTTTCTGTTCATAGAAGCAAACATCTCAAAATAAGCTCAACATAGATCTAAGTGCCCACTGGCCTTCTTTTTAGGAGGTTATTTATACGAAATAGGAACAAATTCTGTACTGATTTTATAAATTACAAGCAGCATATTATCCAGTTTTGAAAGTGTGGTATGCAGCTCAAAATTTTGCATCATCCAAAAATCAGTCTTGGTTCAGTAGTAGTTAGCTATTATTTTTCTTGAAACACTCAAGAGAATCTTGTAAAAAAAATCAGAGGGAGTACTAAGTCAACACTTATTAAACAAAATACCCTTCTTTGATACTGAATAAAATAGCCGTGAAATCCTGTTCCTTCTACTATCCTTACTATCTACTATTTTCCTTGGCCTTCATGCAAGAGAGGAGACCTGTACTACAGGTGTGTGCATCATTTACTGAACTTCCAGGAGCGCCACTGTAGTTCTCATCCGCTACTGTGAAGTTTGTGTTTTTCTCCTCATGCAGTTTTGTGAATTTTTAATATTGCAATTTAGTATTTGTTCTGTGTTGCTTGGGCTGTGGTGAAGTATGTACGCCACACTGTGCTAAATAGGAAAGGATAGGTATTTGAAATAAGACAAATTTTCAGAATTTTTTTTCTTATCTATAGAAGGGACATGAACACCTGGAATGCAGCAACTGATGAACTAATATCACATGCAACCTGAAGCTTTGCGGTTCTAGAATTTCTCAAATGTTTCAAGTTCTTCACATCCCACAGATATGCGTTTAGATCACTTGTGTCCGATGGCTGTTTTGCATGGGAAGAAGTCTATACAATCACAGCATGTTCAATTCATTTGTAACCCAACTGTTAGTAACACCACTGTAGACCTTTAGCAATATCTTCCCCCACACAGCTGAGCTGCGGGATAGAAATTACACAGAGCCTTTCCACCTATTACTGCTTTATCTTCTCAGGGACACAACACTACAGATAAGAAATCCATTCAGCCTCAACATCCAGACATCATAGTCTTTAACAGCCAACAAGACTACATGAGAGAGATGAGCAGTTTTCATTCACTATATCCTCAATGGTCTAATTATCAAGCTGCAATTCCTCCATAACTTCTGTTCCTATGGGGATAACATTTCACATGAATTTTAATCTAAGTTTAGCTATAGCACTAATGCTGTCTTCTTACAGTTGTCAGGCATTGCTTCTGACTAAATATTCAAGTTAGGCAGTTTAAGATAGTGATAAAATAACTTCTCCATGGCAACTATGGATTGCCTTCTAATCAAGATCCAAGCAAGGGAGAAACAAATACACTTTATGCTCTAACTACAAGCCCGTAATTGTGACATGGTATATAATTTTTGAGAAATAAAATAGAATTTTTACACATTCAGCTCAGGAGACATATGGATAGGATAGGATAGGAGTTGGGAAGATGACCCATGTCACAAGTTTGTAACAAGCCCAGAAAAATACAGCACCTGAACACAGAACTGCTCTCCAGTAAAGCAAAGGCCTTGCTCATGCAGAAAAAAGAAAATTCATACTATATGAACATATGAAGCTGCCTTAAACTGAATCAGACCTTTGGTCCATCAAAGTCAGTATTGTCTTCTCAGACTGGCAGCGGCTCTCCAGGGTCTCAAGCTGAGGTTTTTCACATCTAGTTGCCTGGACCCTTTTTTGGAAATGCCAGGGATTGAACCTGGGACCTTCTGTTTCCCAAGCAGATGCTCTACCACTGAGCCACCGTCCCTCCATACTGATGCTTTTCAGTTCAGGAATTCATGCAAGGGAGAGCATTTTTGATGTCTACAGCATCCAAGTGCATCATCGCGTTTTTCCCCTAAGTGACCAGAGGTCTCCAGCCCTGTATTTTATTCTGTGAATTTCAACTGTGTCACTATTCCCAACCCATACCCTGCCTCATGAACTCTTGATGCATCCATTTCATGCTCAGCTTTGGGACACACACCATATATCCCTCTTTTGCTCAACTATCACTGCTCTGACTCTACGTCCCAGCGTAGACCAGCCAGGACTCAAGAAGACCCCCTTATGATGTCCTTTGGTCACCCTGTCCACTGACTCCCCCACAACCAGCAAGGAAAGCCTTGTCATGGGACCAAACACCAGAGGTCACAGCTCTACCACCAACACCATCACCAACCAAAGAAAGGGATGCTGGCCACCACTGGTCAAGCCAAGCTCAGCCACACTGCCACCACCAAGGGAATGGGGCCCTGAACTTCTGCTGGGTGTGGAACATCACAGACATGGCTGAGAGGCCAGCAACGAGCCTGCCATAATGGTGGAGAAGAGACTGCAACAGGGGGCAGCCATGGAGCATTCTGGAGAGGCTTCACAGCTAGCACCGACATTCTGCCACCTTGCCCGCAGAAACACCACACTGGCAAGGTCAGAAGCTCCAGGGTGGGGTCAGGAACTCACTGGGCATCCTTTGTTATGTATGGGGTGGGGCTAAACATGGGGAAGGGGGCAGGTTGACAAAGGGTTGAACTTCACAAAGGATTAGGTATAATTGGGGGGCCGAGAAGAAGAAGAAGATTTTGGATTTATATCCCGCCCTATACTCTGAATCTCAGAGCGGTCACAATCTCCTCTACCTTCCCCCTCCACAACAAACACCCTGGGAGGTAGGTGGGGCGAAGAGTGCTTTTTTATAGCAGCTGCCCTTTCAAGGACAGATTCTATGAAAGCTATGGCTGACCCAAGGCCATCTCAGCAGGTGCAAGTGGAGGAGTGGGGAATCAAACCCGGTTCTCCCAGGTAAGAGTCCGCACACTTAACCACTACACCAAACTGGCCAAGGCAGGGTCAGGGTGGAGAAAAGCTAGTAGTCCATGCTGACCCAGAGAAAGGAGTGAGAGAAATGACACCAGCTAGCTGAGGAGTGGCAAGGATAGCATGACCCTACCTCCAAGCTGCTTCTGGGGTTCTGCATCCCTCCATTCATGAAGTTACAAGACTGGCATGATAGGCAAGAAGTGGGGTTGTGACAGCCACTGGCGGGACACCTGCAGGTGAGGAGGTGAGGTGTGACTCTTCCTCATATCTCTGTCCCACCCACCTCCACTGTCTTGGTCACTCCTCCTCCCAAGCTGATGTATATGCTGTTTGTGGTGAGGCTTTACTACTGCACTTATAAAGCATACCATCACAAGCATACTAAATAATCATTTTTCTCGTTCAGAATATTAACTTTCACAAGCATAATTCATATTTCTATTTTACACGGAAAAAACAGAATATTCTGCCAATAGTGACCACTAAATTTAGTGGAGAGCCAATTTGGTGTAGTGGTTAAGTATGCAGACTCTTATCTGAGAGAACCGGGTTTGATTCCCCACTCCTCCACTTGCCCCTGCTGGAATGGCCTTGGGTCAGCCATAGCTCTGGCAGAGGTTGTCCTTGAAAGGGCAGCTGCTGTGAGCGCCCTCTCCAGCCCCACCCACCTCACAGGGTGTCTGTTGTGGGGGAAGATATAGGCGATTGTAAGCCGCCCTGAGTCTCTGATTCAGAGGGAAGGGCAAGGTATAAATTTGCAGTCTTCTTCCAAATTTGTAGAAATATTGTCTGTCTGAATGCTTCACTGATACAGGTAATCATGCAGTACCCCAATACAACTGCCCAATCTCAGCAGTTGCAAGGTCTACTCTGTGTCCCAGTGGTAAGCATAAATGAAAATTGACAGTGTACGTCGCTTTAAGGCTTCTAGATCCTGGTTATTTGATTATGTAACTCCTGCTATACAGATGTAAGTAGAAGCCTGTGAGAAACATGTGCAACTCATTAGCCAAATGAGCAATGGGATTGGCTGGTGGGGGTATAACAGCAGTAGCCACACTGCTACCTACTGTGGGAGAACTTGGAGGAGAGTGGCGTGCTATACTGTTGGATTGGTGAATGACGTGGATTGATGGACTGTTAACTGACTATTCTTCTGGACTGTGATTATTGTACCTCTGAACTGGCTGGACTGACTGTGAGTGACCTGACTATTGGACTGTACTTGACTTATGCTTATTGCCTGAACCCTAATATAACTGTTGAACTGGCTGTCTGTGAGTCTGTATTCATTAGAACTCTAGCTGAAGCTGGGCTGACCAGAGTGCCCTACGGGACGTATTCCAGCATACTCTGTCAAAAATACTATACAAATCAGACCACTGTTGCCTGACTGGCAACAGCTTTCCATGATCTCAGGCAGAAAAAGGCAATTGCCAACAGTTCCTACTTGAGATGGTTTTTTTAAGGGCAAAGGAACATATTCCCTCACCAATAACAGTAGCCACTACCAGCAACTTACATACTAGTATCAATTTTGCAATGGAGTGAAATATTTTTTCATAGCACACTAAACCACTTCCTGCCATGTGACTGATCCTAAGACAGGAACCCGATTCAAAGGACAAGGTAAGTTTGTGAACAGATGCTCTACAACCCGGTGACTGCATATGAAGTGACAAACTGCGTAACCGCGGCGTTTGCTTCCTGATGGCTGTTTCAAAGGCAGCTTTCAAGTCGCCTGGAAAACTATCATCGGCAGTTTGTCTGAAAACAGTTGTCTGAGAATCTCTGTATATCAACATCCCACACCAAGATGGATTACAAGCTGTAAATTATATAATCTCTGACAAAAACACAGCTGACATGTGCCATTTTGTTCTCACCCATAACTACTTCAGAGTTGGCAATGAACTGTCTCCACAGATCAATGGTACAGCCAGGGGAACCCGCATGGCCCCATGATATGCTAACTTCTTTATGGCTTGGAGCAACGCTTTTTAGACTCCCACCCACTCCTACCTCGCTTATACCTGTGTTACACAGATGACGTTTTTATGGTCTGGACATATGGTAAAGAAGTCCTGCATGCATTCCACCAGGCATTCAGTGATTTTCACCCTACCATCAACCTAAAAATGAACCAGTCTACACAAGACATACATTTTCTAGACACCACTGTAAAAATACAAAAATGGATGCATAGACACTACCTTATACCAGAAACCTACTGATCGACAAACATACCTGCTACCAACCAAAACGATCCATTGCATACAGCCAGGCACTACGCTGTAGCTGCATTTGCTCCAATCCTCCTGAGAGAATCTACAATAAACCTTTTTGGAACTAAAGTACCCACCCGATGAAGACAGGAAACAGATTAACAAAGCCAGAATGATACCCAGAGAAAGCCTGTTACAAGACAGACCAAAAAATACAACAACAGAACACCACTAGTGGTCACACACAACTCGCAACTGGAAACAGTTCAACATATCATCAGCAACTTACAAGTTCTATTGGATAGTGACAGCTCGCTTTCAAAAGTACGGGGGGGGGGGGGGGAGGCGTAAACCTTTTCTTGCACACAGACAGCCCCCTAATCTCACCTACAACAATACATCTCAGCTGAGCATGGACACCCAGTACCAGAGCTTGCAATAAACCCAAATGCCGACTTTGCTGTCACATACACCCAGAGAACACAATTACTGGACCTAACTATACCATCTCAGGCTCATTCACTTGTTCATCTTCCAACATTATATATGCCATTAAATGCCAACAATGCCCTTCGGTTCTCTACATAGAGCAAACAGGACAAACCCTGCGCCAAAGGATAAATGGACACAAATCTGACATCAGGAATTACAAAACTGAGAAACCTGTGGGAGAACACTTGAACCTTCCAAAACATTCAAAGGGTGACCTCAAAGTTGCTGTTTTCAATGCAAAGGAACTTCAAGAACCGAATGGAGAGGGAAACTGCTGATTTACAAATTATTATGAAACTTGGAACAAACACCTCCCCAGGATTGAACAGGAATATCGATTTTTTTTTATCTCGTTACATATGCTAAACCCACTTTCACCAAGTATAGCTATATAGCCACAGCATTCCAATGCATTTCTCTTTTAGAATAGTGTATCGGAATAATGTTTTTTGTATTGAGGTACTCAAATAAAGGATATTGGCTGTTTACTTCATTACGTATACTAAACCCATCTTCCACTATATTTTAATGTATTTTTTTTCTAATGGCCAACTAAAATGATGTTTATATGCATGGTACATGCTAAATTAGTTGGACAGGAAAAACCTCTGAGAAAGAAAGCGCCTCATTTTGGCCCAGGCTTGCCAGCAACTGAGCAATTAACAGGCATTCTCACATTCTGACATGTTACTGTTTTATTGGTTCCCCATAAGAACATAAGAACATAAGAGAAGCCATGTTAGATCAGGCCAATGGCCCATCCAGTCCAACATTCTGTGTCACACAGCGGCCAAATATATATATATATATATATACACACACACACACTGTGGCTAATAGCCACTGATGGACCTCTGCTCCATATTTTTATCTAACCCCTTCTTGAAGGTGGCTATGCTTGTGGACGCCACCACCTCCTGTGGCAGTGAATTCCACATGTTAATCACCCTTTGGGTGAAGAAGTACTTCCTTTTATCCGTTTTAACCTGTCTGCTCAGCAATTTCATCGAATGCCCACGAGTTCTTGTATTGTGAGAAAGGGAGAAAAGTACTTCTTTCTCTACTTTCTCCATCCCATGCATTATCTTGTAAACTTCTATCATGTCACCCCTCAGTCGACGTTTCTCCAAGCTAAAGAGCCCTAAGTGTTTCAACCTTTCTTCATAGGGAAGGTGTTCCAGCCCTTTAATCATTTTAGTTGCCCTTTTCTGAACTTTCTCCAATGCTATAATATCCTTTTTGAGGTGCGGCGACCAGAACTGCACACAGTACTCCAAATGAGACCGCACCATCGATTTATACAGAGGCATTATGATACTGGCTGATCATAATGACTGGCTGACCATGCAAATGCTATCCAAACCAAATGTTCTCTCAATTTGTTAATTTCGCTACTCTGCCATTGGATTTCAACCTTGTATCACTTGGCATTCTAAACCACTGTCCACCAGCTATATGTTGCTCTGCTCACTGTACCTCATTCCTTGTTTAAAGAAGTATACATGCATGTGAAAGCTTCCATTCTGGATGACACTTCGTTGGTCTTAAAGGGGCTACTGGACTTCCATTTTGTACTATAACACTTTTTCACTGTGGAAAATTTATTTTATTCAAGCGTATATCGACTCACTTTTCTCAAAGTAAACTGGGACCCAAGATTATATAACAAGAATACCATTTTAACATTAAATCCAAAAATAACTACTGCAAAGCTAGAAATAACAAACGTAGAATGGCATCTAGGCAGTTGCCCTCCAAAGCCAGGGTGCCGAAAATGCTCATCCAGAAGATCTAAAATGCCCTTCTAACAATTCATGTCCTCAGGTCTTTATTTGTAGAAAGTCTGTATATTGTAAGCCGCCCTGAGTCCGCTTATATAAATGTAAAGTAATAAATAAATAAATAGCCCAGCAGGAACTCATTTGCATATTAGGGCACACCCCCTGACATCACCATTGTTTCGCAGAGGGCTTTTTCTAGAAAAAGCTCAGCAGGACTTCATTTACATATTAGGCCACACCCCTGGCACAAAGCTAGCCGGAAACCGCGTTCCTGTGCGTTCCTGCTTTAAAAAAAAGCCCTGCATCTCCAAAACAGAAGGAATGCACTACCTAAAATGCCCAGAATCATTGTTCAAACTCTTGTTAAAAGACATCACTCATACTCTCACAGAGGTCAGAAGGCACTGCTGTGCTGAGCAGAAGGTCTCATATCAGAAGGCATACAGGGCCTAGGTTGTGAAGGACTTTGTAAGGTACCTTTAAATAGATTCTGAAATCAATTTTATGCTGATGTAATATGCACAATAAAATGTCTGCAGCCTCTGACAAAACAGGGAAAGCACTCATCGAGACACACTCCCCACTCCAGCAAGATCCTGTTGTAAAAGAAGGCATCAGAGAAGCATGCATCGTTTCAGCGGCCACATTTAATGCCAAAGGGATGGCCAACCAAAGGAGGAATCCTTTGTGGCTTAGCCTATGTATCTTATGCTTAGGAAGAAATCTCAATATCTACAGTTAGGGTTGCCAGCCTCCAGGTGGCACCTGGTGATCTCCTGCTATTAAAACTGACCTCCAAATGACCAAGACCAATCTCCCTGAAGAACATGGCTATTTTTTTAGGGTGAACTTTATAGCATTATACCCTGTTGAGGTTCCTCCCCAAGCCGCACCCTCCCAAGGCTCCACCCTTAAAATCTCCAGGTATTTTGCAAACCAGAGCGGGCAACCCTGCCTGCGGGATATTTATTATTTCCCAAGAATGGAAAGTGATTATCACAACTTCCAAAATAGATTCTTCCTTTTAATTTTTATTTTCAAATTCAGAAAAGTACAAAGAATAAATTAATGTTATCTTCAGATACCTAATGGGAAATCAAGAGATTAATAGCCCATAGGGTATAACGAGATTAAATGGTTCCCGACTACCTTTCGGTTAAAGCTTTGCTCTGTGTATCTCTTGCAGTTTGAAGGTCTTCCTCTAGACGCTTTCTTTCCGTTTCTAGTCTTTCCACTTCACCTTGGGTCCATTTTCTAGGGCTCACAAATCTCATTTCCTTCAGAAGTTCCTCCTTCTCGTTGATTAACATTAATCTATCCCGTTCAGAATCCAGCACACCAGGCCAGGCCTCACTGTCCAGCTTAGCCAACTGTATCTTTAAGTTTGCTATTCTGTAAGCAGAAGAACAATTCAATTAGAATATAGTATATTATGTTTCAGTAGCCTCAGTCTATTTCCTATTAGGTATACATGTATGCAGTCATCTAGTATGGCTAGTTCTTATTTATAAAAGCACATTGTTCAATAAAGCAATATGATGGAAAGACAACTCCTACAAAAGGCCACGCAGATTAAGACTCAATTTCCACTGTTACAGTACTGGCCAATCTAGAACAAAAGAATTATTATTTATCAACTTTCATTAGTCCTATCAACTGTGTCTTAATTTTTTTTTTGTATTTTCTATTTTATGTGCATGTGTGCGCGCGCGCGTGTGTGCATGACCCCGGAAGTCAAAGTAACCTCTGGTGACTGACCCCTACTAGGAGCATTGGGAATATTCAGAGAGGTGGCTGAATTAAGATGGCATCTCAAAGCTTTGGCTAGTGCTAATAATTCAGTCATAATTCAGGGAAAAAATCCTGACGTGGTTTCTGATTATTGAGCTAGTTCCCATAGAAGGGAGGATACTGGTTAATTTAACTTCCATAATTACCGTATTTTTCGCACCATAAGGCGCTCCGGACGATAGGACGCACCTTCCTCCTGGGGGGCGATCCGCTGCCTCTGCCTCCGATCCGGCGCTTCCCCCGTGCCTCCCTGCCTGGCTCCATCTTCTTCCAGCAAGCGCTGGGATCGCTCCACATGGCCCCACCGCAAATCCAGCACTTCGCGAGCGCCAGCTGCGGAGGGGGCAGCGTGCTTCCTCCTTGTCTGTCTGCCTGGCTCCACCTCTGATGTTTAAAGCAAGCGCTGGGATCGCTCCCTCTGCCCTCCAATCCCAGCGCTTGCTTTAAGCATCAGAGCTGGAGCCAGGCACACAGGCAAGGAGGAAGCACGCTGCCCCCTCCACAGCCGGCGCTCGCGAAGCTCTGGGTTTGCGGTGGGGCCACGTGGAGCGATCCCAGCGCTTGCTGGAAGAAGATGGAGCCAGGCAGGGAGGCACGGGGGAAGCGCCGGATCGGAGGCAGAGACAGCGGATCGCACCCCCCCAGGAAGGTACGTACCTTCGCTCCATAAGACGCATACACTTCCCCCCCCACTTTTTTTGGGGGGGGGGAAGTGCATCTTATGGTCCGAAAAATACGGTAATAGAAATCTAGAAATCCAAGCTGAACTGCCGCCTTCCCTGCAACTAATTTAATGTTCAGCTTTCTGATTAAGCCCCCAACGTTGTGCCTATTGATGAATTAGGATGGCATTCGTTTGTAATCCATAAATTCCTCTGTGAATTTGTAAAGAGTAGGCTCTAAGAGGATTGCTCAACTGTAATTTGAAAACCTATGTCATATAAGCATAGATAAATTGGAATTTTTCAACATTGTGCAGTTTTTCCATTTTCAAAGTGTGGCGCCCCCTGCTGACGCCCCCGCCCGGTGGGGCTTCTGCCGTGATGGAGGAGAACCCAGCAAGGGAAAAACAGGTTGCTTACCTGTAACTGATGATCTTCAAGTGGTCATCTGTGCAGTCACACACTGGGTACTGCGCCTGCGCTGTGCCCTTTTCCCGGAGAATTCCAAAGCTCAGCTTTTATGGCGGGCTTTTCCTCAGCTCAGCAACAGTGCAATGCACATGCCCTGAGTTGAGGGAAAACCCCGCCCCACCTCAGTTCCTTCCTTACACCGCCAAACCAAAAACAGGAGGAAATAAGAAGAAAAAAATGGCCAGCATTGGGGAAGGGTGGGTGGGTGTGACTGCACAGATGACCACTCGAAGATCATCAGTTACCAGTAAGCAACCTGTTTATCTTCCTCGTGGTCTCTGTGCAGCTCACATACTGCATGACTAGCAAGCTAAATGGTATGGTTGGTGGGTGCTGGTCCAAAGAGGCACCACTCAAAGAAATATCATGGCAAGTTGCTTGCATACATTACTTCGTTTCTTACTTTCAGGTAAAAACATCATAGGTAAAAACATCATAACAACAGGCACTACGAGTGCAATACTGAACTTAACACTGTTTGACCGAAAACTGCATCCCTGCGCCCCTGAACATCGAAGGCGTAATGGGTGATGAAAGTGGATGAAGTGGGCTCAACACCCACAGAGTTATCATCATCCGAAGCAGGTACTTCTGTATCTGTTTCTCTGGAGTTTGACACAGCGGCGTCATCCACCGGATCAATAGGCTTGACCAGTACCTTAGATTCTGATGGATTCATGCATGGTTTAGTGCCAGTGTCATGAATTGATGGAGTATCCCTGTTCCGGCCTCATCCGAAGGGCAGTCTTGAGGCCTGTAACGTCTGGTCTCTTCACAATATGGAGACCTAGAACGTTCATGGTATCCTCTGCGGTAGATCGGAGATCGCTGATAATAGTCATCGTGGCAGTCATCATAATTGGGACGTGCATAATAGCGTTCAGAATGATGACAGGAGCAAGGGTGGTATTATGGGTCATAATATACATCATCATAATATCTATGATCCCGGTGTGTGAGGCGCCGGGAAAATGGACGGTGACGCAGGGGGGATCGTGGGTAGACCTCCTGCTCAGATTCTGAACCTCCTCCTACATCAGAGTGTAGCGAAGGAATTGGTGACTCCTCCCTTGGGTTTGGCAGAGCGTGGAGCTTGCCTCGAATCCAGGGCTTGCTTTTTGGGAGGCTGCCTCAGGGCCGAAGCATCACCCATCCTAACGTCTTCGCCAGCATTCCCTTGCAGAGTAATAGGGCAGTCTGGGTTTTGCATGGGTACAGAACGTATCGAGGGTGTGGATGAAATCATAACTGTTACCGTAATAGGCTGGTTTCTGTGGGGTGTGGGAGTCAAAACTACTGAATTGGTAGCCTTATGTTTAGACTTTTTAGGCTTAATGGGAGTCAACTTCGAAGATGAGTGTCTCTTAGTCTTTGAAGGCTTTGATGTCGCAGCCTTTTGTTGAGAGACATCCGAGTCTGCTCCTCTGTTTCCTGTCGAAGTTGAGGCAGCCGAATCTCCCCGCATATCTGGTGGGGGAGGCGGCAGAGACTGTGGATCTACTGACTGGTACATAGTCGGGTGCAAAGCAGCCTCAATTAGAAAGGTTCAGAGTCTAGTAGCACGATTCTTTTTGACCTGATGACCGAATTTAGCACAAAGAATGCAAGTGTCAACTTTATGATATTCCCCAAGACAAAAGAGACACTTGTTATGTCCATCAGTTGGGGGGATCTTCACGTTGCAAGTCATGCATAGCTTGAAAAATGGGGGGGTTTTCCATACGCTACTCCTGAGGGAGAACGGTTGATAGTAAAAAGGGAGGGGGGGTGAGGGACTGAGGAGAAAACAACAAATGTGATGAAGTGTTTTTCATTTTGTTTTTCTTTCAGACAACCACAAATAAGAATAAGGGAAAGGAAACACGCTAGTCTTTATGAGGTAAATTGAATGTAGGGTGACAAGCCTGAGGAGAAAAATATTTTCCGTCCAGCTGGCAGGCGGTAAGGAAGGAACTGAGGTGGGGCGGGGTTTTCCCTCAGCTCATGGCATGTGCATTGTGCTGTTGCTGAGCTGAGGAGAAGCCCGACATAAAAGCTGAGCTTTGGAATTCTCCGGGAAAAGGGCACAGCGCAGGTGCAGTACCCAGTGTGTGAGTTGCACAGAGACCACGAAGAAGATTGCTTGTGGCCTCAGAATGGAGGGGGGCTGTGTAACTGCACACGACCACTGCCTCCGCAGAGGGGAAAAGCCTTCAGCTGCACTTTCTCTCTCTTGTTCCAGCCTCAGCCTCCTTTCTCTGCTTCTTCCTCCTTGGCCAGCAGCATTCCTTGCCTTAAATCCCCTCACACAGCTGTTCCCTGTTCCGTGCTTTCGTCCCCTTCCCTCACCGAGCCAACAATCACCTCCTTCCCAGTACCATTGGTGCTCTCCTCTTTCCTGGCCACTCGATCTCGATCCCACCCCCCCACCTCGTAACCCGGCCTCTTCTGGGGTGGGGAGGCCAGCATTCCGTGACTGCATCGCATCAAGGCCAGCCTCAGGTGATGTTGGCCGAGGAGGGGGTCCATCCTCCTCGGGGCTGCCAAGCACACTGCTCTCCTCTTCTCGCGGCTTCACCCCGCAGCTGCCTGCTTCTCTGGGGCGCGGCTGCGTCTTTCCATACTGCCCTGGTGCACCCCGTTGCAGCCCGAGGCCACCCCTGAGCCCCGCGATGCCACTGAGGCCCAAGGACACCCACCACCTGCAAATGTGGTAGGTGGGTGTAGCCGACCCGGGCGCGCATCGGGGTCCATCGGGTCCTGGGATGCCACGGGCCCGGGATAGGCCGGTCCACCTTGGCCCAGACACAAAGTAATACAGAAGTCTATGTATTCAACACTTTCTCTAATAGCCTTTCCCTCCTTATGCAAATAAACACTTTGAAAATAAAATAAATTTGAAAAGTCAAACATGATTTTGTTCCCTAGCTGTGAATTTTGCAAACTGTTTAGAACAAAGTTATAACTTTACCTATTTGGTATTCATCATCTAAAAAGTTAATTCACATCATCCAGGCATTGTAATGTCCAGATTCTTACTATCAGAAAGCTTATGACTCAAGCTTTTATTGTTCCATTTTTGTGAGTGCCTATCTCAAGGAAGACTTAGTCCTCTATTTAAAGAGACATGCAGAATTCTTGAATCTTATTGCACCCTGCTTGTATGAGTTTCTTTCCAAGCCCTGTTGCGTCTATCCTTGCTATTTTGAATTGGCTTCCCCTTCTCATGAAAATTGCTTGTATTTCACAGATGAAGATCTGAGGCTGGTGATACAGTAACTTTGAAATATTGTATTCTAGTTAATGAAATATGGAATCTGACATCAGCAGGAAAGCAAAATAATGATATAGCACAAACATTTAAACTGGATCGATAGGACCAGGGGCTTAGCTTTAACTTCCTCCAATTACAGTAGGCAACTAGGACTTTTGTGACCCCCCTTCCCCACCGATTCAATATAGAGAAAAATGAGAAGTCTAGAATGAACATGTATCTTTATTTCTTAGCATTCAAAAAGAATATTGCAAAAGCAAAAAGAAATACCCTTTTAAAACCCTTCACATTCATTTCTAATTTGGCGCCCCTTGAAGTCCAAAGAGCTCCTGTTTCTCCCTATATGTAAGTAAGTAAGTAAGTAAAATTTTATTTATATCCCGCCCTCCCCCGCCAAGCAGGCTCAGGGCGGCTAACAACAGCAAAATAATAATACATTTAACAAAACATTAAATTAACCCCAAACCGATTAATACATTAGTTAAAACAGTTACTAAGTCTAAAAACATTAAGTTAAATCTGACAGTACCATTATTAATCGACGCTATGCCTGTCAATTTGTGTAATGATGGCGGATCTCCAGACTGGACCATTTTGATGTTTCTTTGTGGACTTGGTCAGCCGTTCATGAATGCCTGTTTGAAAAGGGTGGTCTTGCAGGCCCTGCGGAACTGATCAAGGTTCCGCAGGGCCCGCACCTCCTCTGGGAGTTGATTCCACAAACATGGGGCCGCGGTAGAGAAGGCCCGTGCATAGGTAGTCCGAAGTTTAACTTCTTTTGGCCCAGGGGTGGTCAATCTGTTCAGGCTAGCCCTGCCTTCAATGCAGCTAAAAAACAAGTTGCGTGTGCAAATACACACATCACATGCAGGTCTGTATACACATATCCAGTGTGTATACTGGATCGAGGTTTGCACCGTGATAATCAACAGACCAATTAATTTGATTTGTAACTCCTTCCGTGTAAAAAGTATTCAACATATGAAGCAAGGGTCAGCTTATTGTTAAGCAAGCGATCGCCATCACACTACAGCAATACAAACATATGTGCAGACCACCACAAAACAGCAGAAGAAAAAAAGCTTTGTTCTGTTTCATAAAGCAAACTATCTCAGAGCCTTTGCAGTCCTGAGGTAACTAGACATAAACCGTTTAGAACGGGAAAAGTTCTCATGGAAAAGCGTGCAATTTGTATGTAAACGTCTCACGGAAAAGCGTGTAATTTTTATGGAGAGCCAGTTTGGTGTAGTGGTTAAGTGTGCGGACGCTTATCTGGGAGAACCGGGTTTGATTCCCCACTCCTCCACTTGCACCTGCTAGCATGGCCTTGGGCCAGCCATAGCTCTGGCAGAGGTTGTCCTTGAAAGGGCAGCTGCTGTGAGAGCCCTCTCCAGCCCCACCCACCTCACAGGGTGTCTGTTGCGGGGGAGGAAGGTAAAGGAGATTGTGAGCCGCTCTGAGACTCTTCGGAGTGGAGGGCGGGATATAAATCCAATATCTTCATCTACCTCACAGGGTGTCTGTTGTGGGGGAGGAAGGGAAAGGAGATTGCGAGCCGCTCTGAGACTCTTCCGAGTGGAGGGCAGGATATAAATCCAATATCTTCTTCTTCTTCTTCTTATGTAAAGCAGGATGCTGTTGAGTTCTTGCCAGCCCCTCTGCCCTCCCACTACTAACAGCTGGGCAAGTGCCACTCAGAGAATTAACTGAGAAAACAATGTTGACACACAGCAGGCAGAAGGGAAGCTGAGAGTTCCTACCTAACTTTCAGGTCTCTCAACTCATCCCTGTCTCAGCCAGAGCCTGCAGTATTTACATCTAGCTGCCTGCATTCTGCAGTCTGCCTTTTGCAAATTTACTTTGAAATAAGCCCCACTGCGCTCAATGAGGTTTACTTCCACGTAAGTGCATGTAAGATTGCAGCCTTTCTATCTAAGCAGCTCGCTCTGCTGAAGGTCTGGCCGAGTCACAGACTCCCAGGCACTTCAGAGCTGCGAAAAGGCTGACAAGGGACTATCGATTATATTGCTATTTTTTCCCTCTGAACTAGCTTATCCCCGCGGCATGGTGCCAAGTGGTAACCTGCAGTATTGCAGTCCAAGCTCTGCTCATGACCTGAGTTCGATTCGAGCAAAAGCTGAGTTCAGGTAGCCAGCTCAAGGTTGACTCAGCCTTCCATCCTTCTGAGGTAAAATGAGTTCCTCGTTCCTTGCCACAAATCCTCCAAGATGATGATGTTACCATTCTCAGAGAGATGTATGTCATCACCTCTTGGAGGTGCGGGCTGAATATGCAGGTGAGGCAGATGGTAGCCCAACTCACCCTCAAAAGCCTTTCTGATTTCCCTATTTGCCTTTTGACAGGCTCTATCAATACTCCTAGGAGCCCTGTGGTGCAGAGTGGTAAGCTGCAGCACTGCAGTCCAAGCTCTGCTCACGACCTGAGTTCGATCCTGGCAAAAGCTGGGTTCAGATAGCCAGCTCAAGGTTGACTCCGCCTTCCATCCTTCCGAGGTTGGTAAAATGAGTACCCAGCTTGCTGAGGGTAAAGTGTAGATGACTGCGGAAGGCGATGGCAAACCACCCCGTAAAAAAGTCTGCCGTGAAAACACAGTGATGCAACATCATCCCAGAGTTGGAAATGATTGGTGCTTGCACAGGGGACTAGCTTTACCTTTTTAGCTCATCTCTCCTTCAAAACTGCAGAAGTCTGTGATATGAGCACCGTTTGCAAAATGGTCATATAAGAACAAACTATGCTACAATTGGGCTATAAGCATTATTTGAAAGAACTTGTACAAAAAGTTAGCAGGATTCCATAACTACAGCTATTATGTTAGATGTTGACAATCGTTCTGAGGCATTCCATGCAAGTGGTGGAATTTTTGCTGGTTCCCCCATAACATGGCAGTCCTCTGACTTCTCCCATGCTGTTTTGGGGGGTCCGGAGCAGCATTTGGAGAGACATTTGGATTGCAGTAAGAGAGGAAGGCAGCAAAGTCGGTTTCCTACCATTAACAGAGATTTTCAGCAGGATCCAAACCAATATTTATGCTTACTGTTGGTCTGAGATTAAAATGTAGCAAAAAATGCAGATTATTGCTTCCCTTTTTGAGCAACGTATGGGCTGCTATACAATTTCTGTGTTGGATGTAAAGCATTTTTCACTAAAGGGAGGCACTTCCATCAGTGGTACAGGAATTCCCTGCCTCTCCCTGACACTGATCTCCCTAAAATGCTGCTTCTGGGAGACACAGGATGCTCAGGAATGGCACAAAGGGCAAACTGGGGGATCCCCAGAAGGAAAGGAACATGTAGTGGAAAATGTAGTCAGCTCAGAATCCAATTTTCTTTCCCAAAATTGGACCATCACATTGAAAAATTTGTCCATCCTTGGGTTTACAGGGTGACCACTGCATCTTCCTCCACACTGGCTTACAGTTCATTGTATGTAGCAGCAGCAGCATTTTTTGAAAAGAAAAGCCTTCCAACAACAATTTTCAACAGCATAAACTAGAAATTTGCACGGAAACAGACAAACCAATCCCAATATTCTAAATGTTGGAACTTGCTGACTGGATTTTCTGTTATATGAAGAAGATGATGATGATGATATTGGATTTATATCCCGCCCTCCACTCCGAATCTCAGAGCGGCTCACATTCTCCTTTATCTTCCTCCCCCACAACAGACACCCTGTGAGGTGGGTGGGGCTGGAGAGGGCTCTCCCAGCAGCTGCCCTTTCAAGGACAACCTCTGCCAGAGCTATGGCTGACCCAAGGCCGTGCTAGCAGGCGCAAGTGGAGGAGTGGGGACTCAAACCCGGTTCTCCCAGATAAGAGTCCGCACACTTAACCACTACACCAAACTGGCTCTCTTCATAAGAAAGAAAAGGTGATTTATTCATTAGAAATAAAAGGTGATTTATTCACACTGTGAATGATAATTGCCAGGAATGGCAAAGAAAGCCTCACTTACCTGCGCTTTGCCTCTTCATACTGGAGGCGCAGTCTCACCTTCTCAGCCAACTGATTACTACTCACAATAAACTAAAGAAACAAAATACAAAGTTTCAAAGATTCTCCCCTTTGGAAACAGGTATATTAACGTGTAACGTGACAGAGATGCAAAGTTCAACACTGGCGCTCATAAATTAAGTAACAAACAAATCTGAATCGTTTTTAGCAGATGGATAAAGAAATATGAAACCCCTTGTTGGTCAAGTGCAAACCCACCAGGTTGCAACAGAACATCTAATAGTTCTAATGGGATGCAAGAACAGCAGCAGGACCCAACACTAGGTAATATTTTAGACTTTACGTACATTTCCAGAAACATCTGTTTGAGAACCAACATCCAAATACTGCCTCGGCGATGAGAGACTGGAGCCTTTCAAAGATGTGTTGCTGACCCACAAGTCTGAGTGCGATCCTCTGTCCATCACAAAATTGTCTTTCAACCTGGCAAGGCACTGGAAAAAAGAAGAATTAAATCCCCCATTATTATGGCTTCCTCACTTCTTCAATGGTCACTAGTTCAGCTCATCTTCAAAGAAAACATTTAAGACTGGGGGATCTACGCGTGAAAAATTAATCCCTAACTTGTGGAAAGAGACAAGCAAGAGTGTTTATTTACATCTCTTTTTGACTGTATTTTTGCCCTGTTCAAAGAAAGAACTCCTCTTAATCTTTATAACAGTTCACCAAGCATTTTTATAGTTACAGAGATGCTGTAATAGTAGTTGAAGTACATCGTGACAATACCATACCTCAATGAGGTCTTGCTTTTCTTTCTCTCCAGAAGTGATGGCTTTCTTGATAGCTTTCATTTCACTTAAGATAGCTTGCGCCTCATCAAGTTTATATCCACCTTGAGTATCAGACATTTTCATATCGACTCTTCAGTGTGATTTATAAAACAGAAGAGGAAAAAAAATATGAACAGGAAGACCCTTCAAATTAGCAGAATGCACGTGTGTTGTTTCAGCAATCGTTCAACAGAAGGCACTAATGGGTGCAGAACTTTTACATGTTCTCCTTCCCATAGTAAGCCCTTTCTCCTTCCTAAAGTTGCAAGACCAATGGGGATAACCATTGTCTAGGCTGAGAAGCTACAATGAAGAAGGGAAAGGAGACCAAATTAACCTGTCCCTCTCTCTTCTGTCAGCTCCTCTTCCCCCATTTCAGTGCAATTTCATGATCTACAATAGGTTCTTAATTCTGTCCTACTTTAGGAATGCAACGGTTTGTAAAGTATGCCTTAAAGAATCCTAAAGTTGCCAAGCTAAGACCTAGTGATCATTAACTTACTTCTTCAGTGTTTGGTAGCCAAGTTCCTTGTACTGGAGTTCCTGTCTCATGTGAGCTACTTCTCTCTTGAGTTTATTAACCTGCAGAAATGGAAAATAGCAAACTGTTCTAAACAAAACTTACCACTAGAATACTCAGGTGGGTAGCCGTGTTGGTCTGAAGCAGTAGTACGAAGTTTGAGTCCAGTGGCAACTTAAGACCAATAAAGCTTTTGTGTGCATGTACACTTCTTATACCTTGAATTAAATGTTGTTGGTCTTAAAGGTGCCAGTGGACCAGGCCCGCAGCCACGGGGGAGGGGGCAGGCCCCTTTGTTCACCTCCCCTCTTCAGCTGGATGATGATGATGATATTGGATTTATATCCCGCCCTCCACTCCGAATGTGCAATATTATCCCGCAGTGACTGAAGCAGATGCAGCCAGTCACCGACCAAAGCATTCAACAGAATGGGTTTTTCGACTAGGGAAGAAAAACAGATATCCAAAGCTCTGTTGAGGATGAGCAGATTCTGTGACGTAACTGTTGTCTTTTTATAAAATTAAGAAAAAACAACTTCCATGATATATATCAGAGTTTTTTGTAGCAGGAACTCCTTTGCATATTAGGCCACACCTCCCTGATGTAGCAATCCTCCAAGAGCTTACAGGGCTTATTACAGGGTCTAAAATGTGTGTGGCCTAAAATGTAAAGGAGTTCCTGCTACAAAAAAGCCCTGATATATGTGCATTCATTATAGTCATAACTGAACAATTCAGTACACCTTTCTTGAACACTTTCAGATGCTTTATCATTATTTTTCATATACTGCTTATATTAAATAGATTTATACAATTCATTATTTCATTTTCTTACAGAGCAAGTCTTCCTATTGGACAATCTCCAGAAATCAAGCATTTACACTTTTAGACTGGGAAATTATCACGAATTGCAAACACAAGCCCTTGCTGCGTCTCACTGTTACCTTTTGTCATATATCATTACCTTCTTAACATCTGCAGAGTGACTTAGGGACGTGCATATTGCTGACTCTGCAGATATAGACCTCCAATGGTTTAAACACAAAATCAGAACAACCCGCATTTATCTCATTAATATAACAAATTTTGAGATACGGCTGTTGTTGTGATTTTGATTATACTACCATAAGGCATTTTGATAAATTAGAGCAGGAGTGGCCAACAGTAGCTCTCCAGATGTTTTTTGCCTACAACTCCCATCAGTCCCAGCCATCATGGCCAATGGCTGGGGCTGATGGGAGTTGTAGGTTAAAAACATCTGGAGAGCTACCGTTGGCCACCCCTGAAATAGAGTATTACGTCACCTTCTATAACATGTCCCTCCTTTGGGATGGTGGGATTCTACAAACATTAATAGCACCTTAAGACAGCACTGGTTCATACATTCTTATAACATCTATGACTTATAAGTATTGGACTCTGTGACAACTGAAAGAAATCAAAACCTCAGTTATAAAAATCTTACCCTAGATTTTGTGGTGGCAATTTCAGCCTTAAGGATATCTGGATCATACTTTGAACCAGATGAGGAACTGGAGACTACTATAAGGAGAGGAGAAAAAAGTTTTAAAATACACCATGGTGGAGAATAGTACACAAAATAAAGCACCACATTTTCCTTCTAAACACACAAACTCACACAAGACAGAAGAAAAGTATCATCTGTGGACTTCCGGGCTACGTCACCTTGCTAGCAGGTGGATTTGCGAGCTCTCCTGCTTGCAACTCCCCCTGATCGGACAGGGGGAGGGGTGCCACGTATGTGGCACCCCCAAAGAGACCCTGGGGGGGTCTCTTAGGCATGGGACTTTCACAGTGAGACGGGGGCGCAACGGCAGTTGCTCCTGTTCCTTCTGTGTGCTCTGAAGCTCTTCCCGTTGTGATCGCTAATCGAGGTGAACGCTCGATTGCTTGCCTTTCTCTTCTTTAACAAGCTTCTGATCTATCACCCCTCTATCTCAAGCATGTCAAATCTGCAATGCAAGTAAGTTCGCTTTCAATTGCCAAGGGCTAATGGGTCCTTTTTACATTTCAATGACTTAGTAGTTCAAAGGAAGGGAAAGAGATTGATATCTCTAATTTCCCTGTGAATAAAGCCATGGAATGTTAAAGAACGTCTTTAAGTACTGGAAACAATTTGAACTAATTGGAATATGGACATTTAAATCGACCCAGATCATAATTGGATATTTATTAAAGAGACTACTATTTGGCTGCAATACAGTCTGAACAAAATGAGATACCTGTTAGAGGGATTCTTCCTTGTTGTCTGATCTGAAATTCATATGTTAACATCTAAAACTTCCGTTGGAGGAGACTGAGAAGGACGGGCTATCTGGGACTCTGAGCTACTTTTTAATCAGGATTAATGGACTGAGTTTGCTGACAGAGAAAAATAACTTTGCTAAGTGAAATTTCTTACAAGATATTTTAAGCAGTTTAAAATCTCTGAGGCAAGATCTTGGTTTATTGGCAGACTTGGTTAAGAAGCAAACGGCAGCTTTTTTGCTGAAAGCTAGCGAAACATCAAATCTACATGAGCAGAGTGCTAAAGAGAACCTGCTGATGTTTGTGGAACTGAAATGGGAGACTGAGCTGTTGGGAAATCAACAAAAGAAAATTAAAATGGAATCTTATGGCGTACTTAAAAAAGAAGACCAGAAATGGAGACCGACTCAAGCTAGTTTGGGAGGAACAAAGGCTGTGGAATTTTTCTCATCTCCTTCGAGAAGGATGACTGCATTAAGAAGTAAGAAGATGCATTTTAACCAGAAAATCATGATGTGGAAATCTTTCAGAAAGAAGAGCCTGCTGAACTAGATTTTTCTCAGTGGATAGCTGGACATGGACTTTGTAAGAAATTCTGATATGTGAAATTAGAAGGCTAAGTGAGACTTCTTTTCTTTTTGTTTGTTTTTGGACTACAATAAGCTGTCTCGTTTAAAACAATATGGATTTAAAAGTTAAAGGGCTAAAAAGTTTTTGAAAAGAATTTTATGTAAAAATAGTTACTTCAGATGAATTTTTAAGAAGGCAGATAGCATAAGTTCCTGACAAATTGCTGAACTTGTTTTTAAAAGATAATATTAGTTTCTATGTTTGTTATAGATATGGGTAGTTTTACAAGTTAACATATAACTCAGGAGATAGACTTCTTTTCAGTAAAAAAGGGTTTTCTGAAATGTTTTTATCCTGGTGGATAGCTGGGTAGGTAACTCTCAATAAGAACAGGCATGAGACTTTTATTTGGGGGTCATAAAAAGTTATTTTTCCTAGCCCAATAGGGACACCAGAGGTGGATTAATTGTTAAAAAAGGCAGACAACACATATGTTATGTAAACTGCTAGATTTGTTTTTTTGAATAATGTCTCCCAGGAGAAACTGTTTATATTGAGATAGACATAATACCAGGCTGCATTTCTTTTTAGTTTTTTTTTTTTAAGGATAAAGATATGGATTTTTCGTGTTTATGCTAATGAGGATAGTGATAAATTAACAAATTAGTTTGTGTTTTTTAACAAGGTTAAGCCAAAGTAGTTAGTTTCCTGCTGAGACTGATCTGACTTGTTCATTTTTATATGTGTTGAAGAAGAACTGTTTAGACTTGTATTGCAAATAATAGTTTAGTAAAAATGTTTTCTAATGGAAGATAAAGATGGCAAAATATACGGAGAATTTTATACTTGCAGGTAGAACGAATTGGATATTCTATTTGGAGGTAGATTTAAAATTGATACATTTGTATTTTTTCTTTTCCCCCCTTTCCCATTCTGTATACGCCCTCCCTCCCTTTTCTTTTGTTTTGAATCTATGCTTATGTTTTTTCTTTTGTAGTTAAAACCAATAAAAATGATAAAACTTAGAAAAGTATCATCTCTAAAACTTTCGGTTTCATGGTTTAAGAAATGATCTGATATTCTGCTGCTTCTCACAAAATATTGCTAGAAAATACTAAATTTTTTTTTTAAAAAAAACCCATCTCTATTAAGGATGAACATTATTCCAATTGAGTCTATTACTTACAGTGCTCTTTTGTGTAAAAATAAGGCACCAGTACTCATAAATAAGGCTGGACTAATTTCTACCAGTTCCCCTTTCAGGACTTGGGAGAGCTCCCCGTCCAGGTGCTAGTACTCAGTACTGGGGAGTACCACCACGGAAAAGCTCGGATTATTTGCCAGTGCTACTGTAAATTACTGTCAATACGTGTTATTTCAACACATCTGTACATTATGGTGATGATCCAAGGTCAACTTGATAATAAATAAGTTGATTGTATGCACAGATTATTTTTTGTTGCACTCCTGAAGAGAAAAGCCACTTTTACAACAGATCTGTAGCTTGCCTCTTGAGACTAGGAGCTGGTGCTGAGGAAATTGAGGACGCCTCAATTACATACACAGTTTTCTTGCTCGTACATAAGTTATTTCTCTAGTCTGTGGCCTTTGTCTTCACTGTAGTTTATATGTGGGAGGGACGGTGGCTCAGTGGTAGAGCATCTGCTTGGGAAGCAGAAGGTCCCAGGTTCAATCCCTGGCATCTCCAAAAAACGGGCCAGGCAAATAGGTGTAAAAAACTTCAGCTTGAGACCCTGGAGAGCCGCTGCCAGTCTGAGAAGACAATACTGACTTTGATGGACCAAAGGTCTGATTCCGTATAAGGCAGCTTCATATGTTCATATATGTGAAAACTTCAGAAGGCCCTTCTGAAGTTGTGAAAACTTTTAGAAAATTCTTATGTATAGTTCAGCTAGGCAGGGAAAGCTTTAGAATTACTACATAGTGCCTTTCTTGTGAAGCATCTTGTTCCTGCATCGGCACAGAATAGAATCACAACCTGGGCTCATTTCAGAAACAGATTCTACAACCAGTTTTGTCAGCACTACTGCACTGAGTAGGAATACTAGGCAAGGGGTGTTTTTGCAGGATGAAGTCCAGCCGCCCAAAGCGCCACTCTGGCATCATATTATACTAATACTGTGCTAGCAAAAAAGACGAACAAACGGATATAAAGGGGCTGGAAGTGAACAAAGATAAATAACACCTTTAAGTGCCACTGGAAGGAAAAAATAAATAGAAATTCATCAAGTACTCACAGCTAGTCTGAGATCCCAGCTTGTGTTCCCAGACGTCATGAAGTTGTTGGTATTCTTGCTGTGCCAGTTCAAGCCTCTGCTGCTTTATTTGGTAAATTTCCTTCTGAGCCATCAGTGCTTCTTGTGCCAATACAAGGTAGTCCTTCAGCATATGCTCCTGCTCTCGTCGCCATTGTACTCGAGGGTCCTCTATCTGGGTTGTTTCTTTAAGAAGATGAAGAGGAAGATATTGGATTTATATCCCGCCCTCCACTCCGAAGAGTCTCAGAGCGGCTCACAATCTCCTTTCCCTTCCTCCCCCACAACAGACACCCTGTGAGGTAGATGAAGATATTGGATTTATATCCCGCCCTCCACTCCGAAGAGTCTCAGAGCGGCTCACAATCTCCTTTCCCTTCCTCCCCCACAACAGACACCCTGTGAGGTAGATGAAGATACTGGATTTATATCCCGCCCTCCACTCCGAAGAGTCTCAGAGCGGCTCACAATCTCCTTTCCCTTCCTCCCCCACAACAGACACCCTGTGAGGTAGATGAAGATACTGGATTTATATCCCGCCCTCCACTCCGAAGAGTCTCAGAACAGCCCACAATCTCCTTTCCCTTCCTCCCCCGCAACAGACACCCTGTGAAGTAGATGAAGATATTGGATCTATATCCCGCCCTCCACTCCGAAGAGTCTCAGAGCGGCTCACAATCTCCTTCACCTTCCTCCCCCACAACAGACACCCTGTGAGGTGGGTGGGGCTGGAGAGGGCTCTCACAGCAGCTGCCCTTTCAAGGACAACCTCTGCCAGAGCTATGGCTGACCCAGGGCCATGCTAGCAGGTGCAAGTGGAGGAGTGGGGAATCAAACCCGGTTCTCCCAGATAAGAGTCCGCACAGTTAACCACTACACCAAACTGGCTCTTTTTTTAAGCAAAAAAAAAGAGTAAAGATAAATTTTAAAAAAACTAAATGATGGCATTATGACTACAATCAGTATTTCTATCAGGTCCTTTTTTCACTCTGTGAATGTGGCATTTGTGTCTGCCAAGGATATACAACTACTAGACACCAGGCAGTTGCTTAACACAGCTCCTTAAAAACACAAATCTGTTCCTATCACTTCAAACGACAATATACGGTCAGGAGGGAAGGCAGTTAGAGAAATTGTTAGCCTGAAGCCGTCTGTATGAAGTACCCCACTGTGGATTTGTTTCTATTAATGCAACACATCCATTCATTCAAAGAGCTAAGATCAAAATTAAAAAAATATATACAATATACCCAATGATTACATCCAGACATAAGTGGTTAAAACAAGCAATTGTTAAATGTACATACTTTTAAATTTATAAAATAATTAGATTAAGCCAAAATTATTGTTGTCTGCCTAATTAAAATAGTCCAAACACAAAATCTTGCCACCTTGACAGTAGTTTCTTTACAACAGTCTGCTAAAAGAAGGGCAGAGGAGCAGAGTTGAAATGTTTTTTTAATAAGGTAGTATAATTGGGGCAATATATTTTCCCTGAATCCCTTGAGAAAAGTGGCAGAGAACATGCTCAATTGTCTCTGTTAGACCTTACTGGCATGGACAGAGGATGGACGGATAGACGGACACACACACACAGAGAATTTGAGCATATCTCCCCTAAAGAAGGGCACAAGGAAGTATGATAAAGGCTCTTCAGTACTTTGGAAATTCCAATGAGAATAAATAATTAGAAGACGGAAAATTTTGTATTTTGCTTCCCACTACCCAGGAGTATGAGACTCTGGAACCATCTATTTGTAAGGAGGTATCCCATAAACTCTGTTTATTTCTTTAGCTCAGGGGTGTCAAACTCATTTGTTATGAGGGCCGGATATGACATAAATGAGACCTTGCTGGGCTGGGCCATGTCGGGTTGGGCCATGTGTGTATCTATTTAAGATTAGGTAGCAGAGATATAAATTTTATAAAGAACACAGAAAAACAAATATATTTTTTAAAAACTTAAAACATGTTTAAAACATTAGTATTCATTGATCTTAAAGGTGCTTTCTTTGTATTTCTCCCATGGGATCCAGGGAACTGGGCAAAGGAAACTTTGGCTCTTTCCTTCCTTCCCCAGGGGACTGAGGGGGAGCCTTAGCCAATAGAAGGAAGAGAGACTTGGCTCAGTAGCTCTGCTGTGCAATTGAGAAAGCCTGGCACAGCAAGCTCTGCCTCCCCCCTTCCTCCCAAAGGGAGGAGCCTCAGCCAATGGAGAAAATAGGGGTTTTGCTCTGTAGCTCCTGTGCTGTTGAGCAAACCTTGCAAAGCAAGCTGTGATGCAGAAGGAAGCAAGAGAGAGGGAGAAGGAAGCAGATGACAGCCAGTTGCTCAGGGGCCGGATAGGAGCCCTTCAGGGGCCTAATTCGGCCCTCAAACTGCATGTTTGACATCCCTGCTTTAGCTCCTTTGTATTGGAGAAGTCCAATGATGATGATTGTTGAAACCCAACCCAGCTGAAAATTATCTGAAAGGATTAAGGAGGCTAGTCTCAGGAAGAAAATATTTAACTTAAGCCACATGCATATGGCATAAAACCAGGCCTGAGTTTCAAATGAGACTTGTCCCACCTTTAACCTGAGGAGAGCATTGGGGACACATCTTAAGACTCCTAACAGAGATCTAAAAAATTCAAATTGAATTGCTTCCAATTTGAAGTAGCTCTTAATGCAACTCAAGGTTATCACTACTCTCATGAAATCGGCAATAGGCTTGGCTATCCCAACAGAAAAACCAAATAGGCCAGGCAGTTAGTGTGCTCTGCATTTAACCCATCTTCCATTTCATTACAGTTTATTGTTTCCATTATATCATATACAAGAAACAGCTTTCAGGTTTTGCATATGATGGATGTTACATTTTGCTGGGTCATTTATTCCCTTATCTAAATGTAAGTATGCTAGTTATTCCCTATTCACAGCCTATCATTTGAGGATTTATTAGAAAAAACAAAGCAGACACTGGATTTCTGCATCCCTCCATTACAGATATATAAGGACAGGGAAATAAGAACTTTATATAACATAGGCCCTTTTCACACAGCCATCTTAAACTGGCTGTTCTCCTTGATGGCTGATTCCTTGTAAAGCAACATGGAGATGGAGGTTTCAGACAGCATATTGAAATCCATTTATGAGCAATGATTCAAGCACCCTGCCCATTTCCAACCACGTTGCTCCCCTCTTACTGTCCTTTCTCACAGTGTGTTCTAGTTCAGCTTTTAAAAATATTCTAATTTCTGAGCTATCGCGCTAGACCAACATAGCAATTCAGTGACAGATGCAAGCATTTTAATACTGTCAATATAGAACTGAATTCCTGTATTGGTCCAGCACGGGGGCCTGTGGGCATATCTGGAATTCTGACACGGCGCAGTGGGCAAAGTAACAAAATGGCTGCCCCAAGAGGCAGAGCCAGCCACAAAATGGCTGCCACAGCTTAACTTCAATAACACAGTGTAGATCCTTGCTCAGTCACGGCAGCTGCTGTTAAAGCTGCCTAAAAATGCTTGGCAGGCATTTGAAAAGGTGCCACTGGGGGCCATGATGCCGATTGAGCACCACTTTGAAGACCCCTGGGTCTATTCTAGCACTATAGCACAAAAGTTGGAATGTTAACAAAAGCTGAAATAGAACATAGGAAGAAAAAGGGTGAGGGGGAAACGGCACTTTCAGTAACACCACAGACATTTCAAACACCATACCACCGTAGCAATCCAGAAATGCAAAAAATGCCTGAAAATAGACAAACCAAGTTATCAAACAAAAACAAAAGTAGCTTTGTTTGAAAAAAGGAAAATAAAATCAATTAGCAGTTGGGTGCCAAAATGGTTGTGTCTGAAATGACATTACATATCTGTTAACATCCAGCAACTAAAATGGATTACAAAGTTTGTTTGAAAGAGGCCATAGTCTCAGCTACAATATGGAGGAAGTATCTTATATCTTGGTTATTCCCATCTGAGATGTACACTGCTTCTTAGTTCCATTGATAAAGAGTTCGTGATATTACAGCTATAAATGGGAAGATGCTGACATATGAATTTTCATAAGAACATAAGAGAAGCCATGTTAGATCAGGCCAATGGCCCATCCAGTACAACATTCTGTGTCACGGTGGCCATGCTTGTGGCCACCACCACCTCCTGTGGCAGTGAATTCCACATGTTAATCACCCTTTGGGTGAAGAAGTACTTCCTTTTATCCATTTTAACCTGTCTGCTCAGCAATTTCATCGAATGCCCACGAGTTCTTGTATTGTGAGAAAGGAAGAAAAGTACTTCTTTCTCTACTTTCTCCATCCCATGCATTATCTTGTAAACCTCTATCATGTCACCCCGCAGTCGACGTTTCTCCAAGCTAAAGAGCCCTAAGCGTTTCAACCTTTCTTCATAGGGAAGGTGTTCCAGCCCTTTAATCATTCTAGTTGCCCTTTTCTGAACTTTCTCCAATGCTATAATATCCTTTTTGAGGTGCGGCGACCAGAACTGCACACAGTACTCCAAATGAGACCGCACCATCGATTTATACAGGGGCATTATGATACTGGCTGATTTGTTTTTCAATTTCATTTCATGCTGGTTTGTTAGCAGGTGAGCGTGCATGTGCCAGGGCAAAAGAGAAAATCTCCTGTTTCTTTCAATTTCTGCTGAAGGTTTCTCTTTGAAAAGCAAGGACAAGAATTTCATTTTTTTTCAACCAGCTTTAAATGCTGCAGGCTGTCTGAACTAATCATGCTTGAGCTAGGATGCCTAGTTACCACATACTGAATAATACATACAAAGGGACTGCAGGAAACTAAAGGCATCTAATCTCCATAATTTAGAAGTTCTTTAAACATTTAGTGAAAACCGTCGTGGCAAGGAAGCTGTTAAAGCAAAGATTTTCTTCTTGGCTGAGTAATCTAGGATACAGAAGAATACTTTCCACAGACCTAAAGACTTAAATATGTTGTCCCTGTGTACAGACGTTATGATAGCGGCTGCCAGCATACGCACTATATTGTCAGAGAGCCTACTAATACAAAAGACAGTGTACACTTTAAAAACAGATCCCAGGCCCCTTCTTTCCCCACCTCATGCTTTCAAAGGTACAATATTGCCTTTTATGTGTTTTTTTAAGAACCTTCTAGGGCGTCTCAACCCTATGTTGCGAAGAATCAAGTATAAATTATTCCGGCATCTATACCTCTGTGTATGATTTTTATCACTAAAAGACTTGCTATATACAACCCTGGGAGGAGCAGAACTGCAGACAGAAATGGTACAAAATTTAATAATCCTTTGCTGCTGCTTCCAGTGCTTTGAAATTCTCTCTGCCAATTTTACATAAAATTTCAATCAACAATAGAGGCAGGAATGCTACTAGCAAATGTTATTACACACCCAAGAATCCTCGCAGAAGAAGAAGAAGATATTGGATTTATATCCCGCCCTCCACTCCGAAGAGTCTCAGAGCGGCTCACAATCTCCTTTCCCTTCCTCCCCCACAACAGACACCCTGTGAGGTGGGTGGGGCTGGAGAGGGCTCTCACAGCAGCTGCCCTTTCAAGGACAACCTCTGTCAGAGCTATGACTGACCCAAGGCCATTCCAGCAGGTGTAAGTGGAGGAGTGGGGAATCAAACCCGGTTCTCCCAGATAAGAGTCCGCACACTTAACCACTACACCAAACTGGCTCTCTGGCAGGAAGGACCGACAGGTACCAGTGCTGACAGACTGCACAAATACCACACAAATGCCACAATCTGTTCTTTCGCATATCTAATAGGTTTAGTCCTATTATTGCATTCTAGCAATTAATTCATTAAACCCAATCCATCCGTTACAATACTACTCAAGCTTCAACTACTAAACAAGTTATCATCCTCCATAAGACACACGTTCATCCCAGCTATAAAAAAATGGCTCACTAATAGAGCCATAAGACATTCTATACATACTTCAAATACAAATCGCCAACCAGTATTGAGTTTAAGTGAAATATGAGATAATTTTGAGTCAGACAAGGGAGGGGTCCAAGAAATTGCCAACAGATTATAAACCTGGCTTCTCTCTAGATATTCCAATGAAGCCTGAGGAAACACAAATATTACTTTTCATTAATAATGCAGTGAGGATGTTGCTACTCTACATTCCGTTTAATTATCTTTAGCCAAAATCACAAATCTGCTGGTGGAAGTTCCAGTGAAACATTTTTTGAACCAGGTTTCCAATGTATAAGTAGCGTGCATCTATTCACTTGACTTTAAACTGAATTTCAATCTGTCCTTGAGTTTGCTTAGAATAATTACACTCAAAGTCATTTGACAATTACATCTAACATAACAGCACTGTTTTTTTTTTCCATTCTTTATTCTGCTAACTCTTCGTATCAAAATCTGATCACAGCTAGTACCTAGTTCAAATACCTGTCTCAATCTAAGGAATGAATATTTATTATTAAACGAGGAATAAGGCCTGTTGTAAAGAAAAATACAACGGGTTCTAGAAAGAGGCTCTGGGCGCCCGTGCTGTCTTCCCACTCAAAGCGAAGGCATTCACTCCCCACACCCTTGGCGTCTTCCCAAAGGGCTTAGGGCGGTGTACAACACAATACATAAATATGTAATTAAAATACATCAGCTGCAATATATATTTCCATGGTGGCTCGTAGTTGTCTAACAAATTACCAACTCAAAGTATTTTTGCACAGGTCATAATTAAAGCAAGATCACAAAAGTAGAAGTATTCCCCAACAAGGTATTCATAGTGCAACCCTAAATAAACATTACTCCAGTCTAAGACCATTGATTTTAGGCTACGGGGTTACACTGTCAAGAGCATAAATACCTGTCAACTTTTCTAAGTATCAGTGTAGGCAGCAAGTCAATTAAGTAGGATGAAAACACTTTTTTTTTTTAGAATTATATGGTAACACTGAAAGGGGGAGCACTGTTGTTTAAC
This sequence comes from Heteronotia binoei, assembly GCF_032191835.1. NCBI lineage: Eukaryota > Metazoa > Chordata > Lepidosauria > Squamata > Gekkonidae > Heteronotia > Heteronotia binoei. Next base: position 156,780,981 of record NC_083227.1, read on the forward strand.
TCTAGTTCTGTAAGCATGTGTGGTTACTATGGAAACTAAGAAAAAGTAACAGTAACAATGGTTGGAAGGAGAAGAGGGGAGGGGGGAAGATTAGGAGTGTTATACTTTTAAAACCTGCGCGCGTTGGTGCTAGGCAAGATTGTGAGGGAATTCACCAATCAGTGAGTTCCACAGGGGGTTTGGCTTAGGTATATAAGGACTGTGCTGCGACACAGAAGGCGGAGTCGACGGGTGGAATCCATCTATCCGGGCTCCCCGTGCTTTGCAAACCACGTTTGGATTAAACAATCCTTGTTGGACCCTCCTGTGTATGAGTCATTGTTTAACATACAACATCTGGACAGGCTCTACACGTAACAACCTCATAACACTAAGGGATTTTTATCCAGCAGGCAGGGATCGTGTCCAAAGAATCTTTTGCAGGAACATGTTATAGAATAGCAGCAAAACTATTGTTTTATGTTTTTATTATAATCTTGCTCTTATAGGGGCTTCCAGTGTATCCTATCCAAATTAAGTTAAAAAAAAAGTATGTGCTCTTTATAAAGTCTATATCTCCACTACCTGGCATTCGGACATACTCCCAGTGATTTCAGGGGTGTGTGGTACATACAACTGAGTTATGCTAATAAGCTCCAGCACCTCTTTTTCTACAAAATGACTCCTGTGCATGATAATCATAGCAATTTATACTCTGCTGTCACCAACACTGCCTCAAGATCTGATCAGTAAGTCTATTTTTTAAACTTTTTATTTATGTACATTTCCTTTCCATCAAAATATCCGCAAGGCAGGACTATGACAGCTATTGTTCATTTTTCAGTTTTTGATGTTAGAATTTTTAAAAATCTGCATTACTTGAGAGGAAGTCCGCAGTTCTATAAATATATACAATTATAAATATGTAAATCAGGAGGGATTGGTTTTTTTCTTCTTGTAATACAGAAAGTAATTTCATTTCCTATAATCAAGGTAATGTAGGGGGGGAGATTTTAATGAAGCAGAAAACGTTGGGAAGGAGATGCAGAAAATGATTAATTTCAAAATGGCTAAAATAATCCCATATTCAGTCCAGAAAACAGCAACCCGATTGAAGGTATAAGGCATCAGAATAAATAAAACAAGATTAAAAGAAAACAAACAGTAGTAGGATGCAAGCCATCTGAAATCACTAAATGAAATCTCTCAAAAGTCTCTTGTCTTATTCTTATTCATCGGAAAATCTCAATAATCTACCAGAAAGTAGAAAGCTCTCATGAGAGACAATTTGAAGATTATACTAAAGGTAACATAGCACACCCAGGCCTGTAGCAAATGACTATGGCAACAGAAAATATGCTACACAAACTTTTAGGCTGGAAAAACTGAAAGAATCCATAGCACCTCTCAGTAAAAAGCTATACTAGAAATAAACATGCTATCACAATATATTACAGGAATTCTGGGAAAAATATAATTGTTTCTACAACCACTTCTAAAATATTTCATCTTTGATGCTATAATAACTACCTATGTGCTTTAACCAAGCAATAATCTGGACAAAGCAGACATCCGGAAGTAGAAGACAAATATGTAAGACTCAGCAGGGCTTTTTTCTGTAGAAAAAGCCCAGCAGGAACTTATTTGCATATTACACCACACCAAGCCAGCCAAAACTGTGTTCCTGTGCACTCCTGCTCAAAAAAAGAAAGAAAAAAACCCTGCACATGCAGCGTATGTTGTGTGCGTAATTAATTTGCCTAATTTACTGTACAACAAAGATTGCACAAAAACAACAGTGAAAAATGACTCTCTCTCGCACAACACCTGAAAAAGCTGAATACGATGCAAAAATAAAAAATGTGGCTGTCAGCCATATAAGTTATTACCAGATTGGGCTTTTCAAAATTGCCCCTAAACTGACACAATGTGAAATTAAAACCAAGTTTAGGTCCAATGACATCTTTAAGACCAGCAAACTTTACTTCTGGGTATAAGCTTTGGTGTTCATGCATACTTGTAGCTGAAGAAGCGTGCATGCACAAAAAAAGCTTCTAGCAGGAATTCAACTTTGTTGGTCTTAAAGGTGCCACTGGACGAAAAACTTTTTCTCTTGCTTCAGACCAACACAGCTACCCACCTGAACAATGTGGCATTATCATCTTGAATTTGTTAAGCTGCAGCATCAGTTCATACTTTCATTGTCAGGTGCACTGGAATGCAATTGAGTGAGGAAAATAACCATGGACTAATTGATAGCAAATTTCCTCCCCCCCATTAGAAGAGAGAAGTGACAGTCCAGTTTGTACTAGCTTTCATTTTGTTGGCAATTTTTATTTCTCCACTGGTCTTTGTTTACCCAAGCAAAAGATTGCTTAGAGCTCTCCAATCTTCATCCTCAACCAGAAATACTCTTCTGTTGTTTAAAACCATCCCAGACTACATTTTTTTTTTAGCGTACAGCCTACAAGCTGCTGCAACAGCAGCTAAAGTGCTAATTCAGCTTCCTTTCCCCTAGCAGAAAGGAACGAGTTTTGAATACAAAACTCTCCTTGGGACAGAGTGTGGGAAACACACTTTTGGAATCATTTTCTGTTGTTCAGTCGCACAGTCGAGTCCGACTCTTTGCGACCCCATGAACAAAGTCATGCCAGGCCTTCTCGTCTTCCACCATCCTCCGAAGTCTGCTCAAATTCATGTTTGTTACATCAGTAACGCTGTCCAGCCATCTCATCTTTTGCCGACCCCTTCTTCTTTTACCTTCTGTCTTTCCCAGCATCAGGATCTTCTCCAGGGAGTGCTCCCTTCTCATTTGGTGGCCAAAGTTATTTGAGTTTCAGCATCGGACCATTCCAGGGAACAGTCGGGGTTGATTTCCCTTAGGACTGACTGGAATCATTAGCAGAGACCAAATGCTTAGTCTGCTACATCACTTCTAAATACACTGAAGTGCCAGCATTTATGAAATATTAAATAACAGATTCAAGGTTTTATAAATTACTCATTCATACTTTGTTCTGCAGCACTAGCAAAAACCTTCAGAAAAGGGATAAGGGGAGGGGGGTGGGAAGTCAACAGTTTCAGAAGACTGGGAAAGCATTTATATATAGCAGAATGGCTGGAGCAAATATCCATCTTCTTTTATCACCTCTCGCAGTATTCAGAGCATTACACCATTCCACTTCAATGAATGCAACTTTTGGGGAACTGCTTGAGAGCCCCGGGGATGACCCTCTCAGCGGTGGTTTCAGCAAGGGAGCTTGGAAGGAGATGATGATCAGAGAGTTTAACTCTCCCCCCTTTGGTCCATCAAAGTCAGTACTGTCTACTCAGAATGGCAGCGGCTCTCCAGGGTCTCAAGTTGAGGTTTTCCACACCTATTTGCCTGGACCCTTTTTAGCTGGAGATGCCGGGGATTGAACCTGGAACCTTCTGCTTACCAAGCAGATGCTCTACCACTGAGCCACCATCCCTATGAAGCTGCCTTATACTGAATCAGACCTTTGGTCCATCAAAGTCAGTATTATCTACTCAGACTGGCAGCGGCTCTCCCGGGTCTCAAGCTGAGGTTTTTCACACCTCTTTGCCTGGACCCTTTTTAGCTGGAGATGCCAGGGATTGAACCTGGGACCTTCTGCTTCCCAAGCAGATGCTTACCACTGAGCTACCGTCCCTCCCCAACTTTTTGCAGCATTCCTTATATACAGGCGATGCTACATGCAGAGCATCCTATGCAGAACTTCTGCTGGATGCAAGGAGATTGGGGATTAATGTGTTCAACCCCATTCCTCTTCACACACATTCAATGCATGCATGGACTAGTGAGGAGTACCAAACATGCACAGCGCACAGATGAATCTGGAATGAGAAAATCCATACAGATTTGGAGATAAAACATGTTGTATGAAGTTTTCCTCTGTTAGCCGAGTTAGTATAAACTGGCTCAGTTTTTTAGCCTCCGGCTCACACATTTTTGTCTTAGCTGAGGAAGGATGACCCCAGATCACACTAATTTATGCAGTGGCTCACATCTTTAATGCCAGCAGCTCGCAAAGTAGAATTTTTGCTCACAAAACTCCACAGCTTAGAGGCACTATTGGTTGTATGGATTAAGTGTCTCCGTACTGCTAACACAAAATCACATCACACTTACTGGTGTTATGGTCAATATAATAGGCTCCAACTTGAGGATCATAAGCCTCTTCCCATCCCAGTGGCAACTCATCACTTATGCAGTCAGCAAAGGTGAGTGGCTTAGTATACCTGAAAGGAAAAATACGGATATTTAGATCCCACAAAATTTTGCCAATGAACAGTTCTGAAAAAAAAAAAAATTAATGGCAGTCCTTCGACTAAAAATGGTTGAGGGAAGAATAGCTGAGCTTAACATTTAGCAATACATCTACATATATTATCATTTTCCCCATTTATTAAAAACAGCAAGTTTATTCAATGCCATTTCTAGATAAAAATTCCCATTCCTAACCCAGTTCAGCTAGCACTCACTCGACAAGTCAACATGAAGGTCTTCTATCGACAAAATCTGCCTCTGCTCCACAATGCACAAAGAAGTCTTATCTCTTGCTTCAAAAATATGTATTCATGTAGGAGCAAGTTAATGTTTGACTTGCAGTGTGTGAATTATTAAAATTGCACAAATGAAATAAGGGGATGAGAACTGTTAAATCACATCGTGTGACAAAGCACTACACCCCGATTTATAACAATAAACTAATTCACCCTCTTCACGGTTCCTCAGCACTGTAAGCATAAGCACTAGATTATTTTTAAGTAGCCTCTCTTATAAACCATCCTCCCTCAGAACATCAAACAGAGATTAATAGTGTCATCCACGATGGCGCTGGGACTCCCCCAATTTGTATCGGCTCCTACACATCAAGCAGGCTGCACACTAGACCTTATTTTTGGCATGCAGATTAATATGGATTTTTTTTTTGACATGCAGATTAATATGGTGGCCACTGATGTGGTCTCATGGTCAGACTACTTCACCTTGAAGGCCCAGCAGGAGCCTGATGGACCCAACTGGGTTTCAGAACACTCTGTGAGATCCAATGCACCCTGGCGATTCATTAGATGAGCTGGAGGAGGACTGGCACAGCTGGCTTTCTGAGGCCATCGACAAAATTGCTCCCTGGTGCCCTTGTACCAAACTAGCCCCATGGTATACTCCAGAGCTACAGGAGATGAAGTGAGAACTGAGACAGCTTGAACAAAGCAGGAGTCAAGTTTCACCTTTAAGACCAACCAATTTTTATTTAGAACGTAAGCTTTCGTGTGCTCTTAAGCACACTTCATCAGATGAGGAATCCAGCACAGTGAGCAAAGCCATACATAGCTGAGGAGAGCCATACATAGCTGGTAGGCAGTGGCCCAGAATGCATGGTACAGATTTAAGAACCAATGACAGTGAAGTAAAATTATCTGGTAGGCAGTGGTTTAGAATGTAAAACGGTACAATGACAGAATAGCAAAATTAACGGATTGAGCAAACCTTTGATCTGAGCAGCACGAGCATGCGAAAGCAACAAAACAGCAGTATGCAGTAAAATTAACAAATTGAGCAAACCTTTGATCTGAGTAGCATGAGCATGCGAAAGCAACAAAACAGTAGTATGTCAAAATGTGAGATTGTCTGTCAATGACAATGGGAGATGGGTTCAATATATGTAACGGGATAAGCAACCAAAGTCCCTGTTTCAGTGTGTCAATACAGCTAAAAGAGAAATACATTGAATACTGATATTCTTGTCCACCTAATTTACTTTTTAACATGTAAACATAATTCTAGTTTGCCATAGGAAAAAGGAATACAATAAAATATAGTGAAAATGGGTAAAGCATATGTAATGAGATATACAGCCAATATCCCTATTTTGAGTATGTCAATACAAATAATTATACTGATACACAATTCTAAAAGAGAAACACATTGGAATACTGTGGATGTATAGCTATACTCACTGAGAGTGGGTATAGCATCTGTACTGAGATACAAAACCAATATCCCTGTTCAGTCCTGGGGAGGTGTTTGTTCCAAGTTTCATAATAATTTGTAATTCAGCAGTTTCTCTCTCCATTCTGTTATTGAAGTTCCTTTGCAGTAAAACAGCTTGAGTAAGGGTGGTGACATACTCGTAACGAAGCTACAAGAACATCTTATAGGTTTATGAAATCCTATGAGACAGCGGTGAAGGCCACTAAAAAGACTTTTTATGCAGTCTCCATTGAGTCTGCTAGCTCTTGCCTGGCCCAATTATTTAGGATGGTTCGGTCTTTGACGACCTTGCCTCAAGGCAAGCAAAATGATAGGGAACTGGCTATCAGCTGCAAGGTATTTGCGAGCTAATTTGCAGATAAAGTCTTATCTCTCTGCCAGGACCTCCCAGTCATGCTTGATACAGCAAGGGAACTGGAAGTCTCTTATCTGACTTTGGGTCCAGTTTTGGGCCCCTTCAGTTGGCTCTCCAGTAAGAAAGTGGATAAGATCCTGGCAGCTGTGTGGCCTACCACATGCTCCCTTGATCCATGTCCATCCTAGCTGGTTAAAGCTTGCTAGGATGGGTTTCAGGATCCCTTGGGAGATATGATTAACTTATCTCTATCTCTAGAGGTGTTCCCAAGGGGCTTGAAGGAGGCTGTGGTATGTCTGTTTCTCAAAAAGCCATCTCTGGACCCTGTGGTCCTTGCCAACTATCGCCTGGTTTCAAATCTTTCATTTCTAGGCAAAGCAGTTGAGAGGGCCACAGCTCAGCAGCTACAGGTTTTCTTAGATGATGCTTCCATGTTGGATCCCTTCCAGTCCGGCTTCTGCCCTGGCCATGAGGTGGAGATTGTGCTGGTAGCCTTCACAAATTACCTCTGGAGACACCTGGATCAAGACGGGTCAGTACTACTGTTGCTTTTAGATCTGACAGTAGCGTTCAAAATGACCAACTATGATCTCTGTTGACCCACCATCTTGCTGACATTGGGATGTAGGATTGTGCTTTACAGAGGCTTTCCTCCTTTCTCCGCAGTTAAGGACAGAGGGTAGTGCTAAAGAGACAATGTCCCTGCTTTACCCTCTTGAATGCAGGGTTTCACAGGGGCCAACCCTCTCTCCTATGTTTTTTAACATCTATATGCACCCCTTCTCCAGGGGTGTTGGTCCGGGATGTCATCAATTTGCAGATGACACCCAGCTCTACTGATTCTATGACAGCTGGCTGGGCTGCACCCCAGATATTTTGGACAAGGTGCTAGGTGCCATAGCTGGATGGCTGCAGCAGCGCCAGTTGAAGTTGAATCCAATGAAGACAGAAGTCCTATACCTGAGTTGTGGGGGAATAGGGTCAGGAATCAAGCTCGCAGTCTTTGATAAGGAGCCTCAAGGTGATGTTGGATTCCTCCCTTTCCAAGGAGGCCCAGGTCACTTCCATTGACAGATCACCCTTTTATCATCTTCAGCTAGTCAGGCAATGGTTCTCCATCTCACCCCCTTATCTCACAGTTACTGTGATCCATCCAATGGTCACTTCCAGGTTGGACTACTGTAATTCCCTCTACACGGGGTTACCCTTAAGCCTGATCTGGAAATTGCAGCTAGTGCAGAATATGGCAGCACACCAGCTGACAGCAATGCCTCCACAGGTGCCCATTCAGCCAGTGTTGCGCCAGCTGCACTGGCTGCTGATTAATACTGGATCCGGTTCAAGGTCATGACCTTTAAAGCCCTATGTGGCCTGGGACCAACATACCTGTGGAGCAACCTCCTCCCATATTAGCCCCAGAGAGCTTTACACTCTGCTGACCAGCATCTTCTGGTGGTCCTTGGCTCAAGGGACATCTATGTAGCCTCAACAAGGGTAAGGGATTTTTCAATCCTTGCCCCAACCTGGTGGAACATGCTACCACTCAGGATCAGAGCCCTGTGGGACTTACTACAGTTCCACAGGGCCTGTAAAATGTAGCTGTTCTGCCAGGCTTTTAGTTGAGGTGGCAAACGTTCAATCTTCTTGGCCTCTCCTGCTCATCATCCCTTCTCCAGTTCCCCACTGGATATGAACTGGGCACTAGAGCTTTGTGGGGTGCCCACCTCTGTCTGACAGGAAGTGTTGTTTTTTGTAACTATTTTATAGTGCTCGTCTTTGTTTTACTGTTTTTATTGTTCTGTTGTAAACTGCCATGAGCCCACTCATGGGATATGGTGGAATATAAATAAAATATATATTTTAAAGAAAAAAGTTGCCCTGAAAACCCAACAGCAATGCTAAATGACTGTGGATGTAAATACCTAGAATAAATTAAAGTGATCTGTACAGTATTTAAAGATTCCCCTTTTAGCTTAGTTCTGCAATTAAACTGAGAACAAAAAGAGAACAGGAGAAGATTTATGGCTAATGTATTAGTAGAAGCAATTCAGCCAAGCCTAAGTACTTTTATGTCCCATTGATTACAGTCAGGGATTTATGAGTGCTGAAATTCAATTGGCTTGCTAACAATCAGCTTCAGCAGCTCTAAAATCCTATCACACATTCTATTTATTCATAGTGAGCCTGACCAGAATTACCTCAATGTGCTTTTCAGAGATCTTCAGGACCAATTTTAAACCTATTCATGCCAATGAGCAAAACAGTGCCGACCAGGAAAAAAATAGCGTTTTCACGTTATATATCAGAGCTACACACACAACATAATGAAAAAGACCGTGTCATATCTAAGATGCTAGTGGTAACAGCAATTTTTAAAGTAATTAAACAAGAAAAAATTGAATGATGGGTTGGATCCAGTATAAAGAAGAAGAAGATGATATTGGATTTATATCCCGCCCTCCACTCCGAAGAGTCTCAGAGCGGCTCACAATCTCCTTTCCCTTCCTCCCCCACAACAGACACCCTGTGAGGTGGGTGGGGCTGGAGAGGGCTCTCACAGCAGCTGCCCTTTCAAGGACAACCTCTGCCAGAGCTATGGCTGACCCAAGGCCAATCCAGCAGGCACAAGTGGAGGAGTGGGGAATCAAACCCGGTTCTCCCAGATAAGAGTCCGCACACTTAACCACTACACCAACTGGCTCTCCACTTGCTCAAGAGCTCCCATGAAAGCCTAAATGCAAGAACAAAGACAGGGATAGAAACTTCTCCTAACTCAAACATATTGTATTCCTACCGGCATTTCTGTGTGTGCAAATATTTTATTGTGCAAACAATGCCAGACCAATGTCTGGAGAGGGGCTGTGGCTTAGTGGTAGAGCATCTGTTTGACATGTGGAAGGTTCCAGGTTAAATCCCTATGTCTCAAGTTAAAAGATATGGCATTAGGTGACACGAAAGACCTCTCTGCCTGAGACTCTGGAGAGCTGTTGCCAGTCTGAGGAGACAATATTGACTTTGATGGACCAAGGATCTGATTCAGAATAAGACAGTTTCATGTGTATTCAATATATAAGGAGAAAGCATTAAGCGTTGCATAAAATTTCACTCAAGCGGAACCATGCTGCTCTATTTGGCAATCCCCTCAGTGATACTTCCTTCCTAACCAATGTTTTAATTGCTGGTTTGCGTATATATGTCGTGCATATATTTTAACTGTTTTACTCTGATGTGTGTTGGAGGATTGACTTTAACGGTTTTAAAATGGGGTTTCTTCATGTATGCTTTAAATTGTTAGCTGCCTTGGTAGCCCTTGAAAGGGCACAAAGGAGACATGCAAATGTGGTAAATAAAATAAATTTGTTTCACTTGCACATAGATCCATGCCTGTATGTTACATTACGACGACTGCACATGCCCCACCATATACCCAAATTTGGACAGACAAAACCCGAGCTGAGCAATCAAGCCACATAGTATTAAACGGGTTTGATACTAGCACTAAGTTCAACAGCATTTACTCTGAATTCTTGGGAATCCTCTTATTCTTGCTTCTGGATATCTCTTAAAGCTCCTTGTTTTCTATTCCTCATCCTCCATTTCCCCTTCACTCTATTCCTCATCCTCCATTGTCCTTCCTCTACACCTGATGGGTTTGCATTGTGAGAAAAGGTGCTATACCTTTGGGTTTTTTTGTACTGGAGTATTAAACAAAACGTTTCAATACACTTACATAAATGAAAAATACATAAGAAGATGCAAATTTAGAAAGCTATGCTTCAAATAGTAAAAAAAAAATTCAATATTTAGGACAAAATGAGATCTTTGCTGTGAGTTTTGAGTTCAGTGATTTCAGCAATTTTTTTTTAAAAAGTGAATTCTCTATAACGAGGTCCCCATTGGATCAGAATCACACATTGCAAAGAACAGCTCCCCAGGGCCCTTTCAGGTTGGTAGGTTGGATGTGTGTGAGAGTTATAATCTATTTTGATACTGTAAAAACCTCTGCTTACATGAATTTATTTATACGTGAATCTTCACATTTCTATCCTGCTCTTCCTAGATGGACTCGGGGCGGGTCACATCAAACAAAACAAATTTACATAATTTCTAAAACAACTAACGAAACATAAAACTAAACAAACCAAATAACTAATTAAAAATTCAGATGGTGACACTGTCAAAAACATAGTCCCTGGCTGAACAGTAACAACGAATAAAAGTAGTCATAATCATGCACAACTCCGTATTTGACCACGTCGAATGCTGCTGTCAGACCTAACATCAACAGCAGTGCCAACCTGCCTCAATCCAGTTGTCTCCAGAAGTCATCTGTAAGAGTGACCACCACTGTCTCCACCCCATGACCCAGGTGGAAACCAGACCGGATCTAGGATGGATGCTTCATCCAGATAGGCCTGGAGCTGTTCAGCAGCCACTCACTCAACCACCTTACCCAGGAACAGTACGTTCGACACTGGGTGGCAATGTAAGTGATGTTTATAATGTGGTGCTCCAGCGACCATTATATGCACTCGAAGGATTGATTTCCATTGTCAATTTTGTAATTTTTTGCATTAAGCCTGTGGAAGCTTCAGAGAAACGGAGGCAGAGAGGCGCCGCCTTCGTAGCTGTCTGCTACTGTTGGCTTTTTTTCTACAGCAGTTTGATTCATGAAGAAGACTCTATCTTGCCAGTTCTTGGTTGAAACCATTTGAAGGAGTATTGGTCCCAAGAAAGACTGTGCATATTATAGAACTTCGCCTATTTTGTCCTTTTCAAGGACCATGCATATTGTATGACTTCATCTTATGTACAATTTATTGCTCTAAGTGTTTGTTTCTGTTTCTGTTATAAACTTTAATGAGAATTTGTTGAGCATACTGGAGGCTGGTTTAGTCACAGAACCCTTAGGGGCTCCCTTGCTACCCGCCTGGGGATTGGCAACCCAAGTTACAGACATAAACTGGCAAAGATCACCCACCAAAACTAAGTTTCTGGTTTCCACATGTCACCTTTCTTCTACCTTTCCTTGAAGCTAGTTTTTGAATGCAAATGAAGGACCAGAAGGATTAATGTACAAAAGTCAGTTTTAAAAGACTGAAAAGCTACTAGTTGAATTATTCTCCTCATTTCTCCACTGCCTAAGGTTAATTCAAACACGTTTGCCATAAATCCGATTGTACAACTAGGCCCAGAATGTCACAGCCCTCCTTCTAACTTCAAGCTTTGAGAACTCTATTGAATAGGAATTTTTTTAGAAGCCATGGCGATCTCTGAGAACAACCCTCAGTAACAATGACGACTTACGGTTAAGATTTTAAAATGCTTTTTGCAAGAGTGAAACATTCCAAAGTGAAATTCTTAAGCAATCATTGCCAAATATATTTCAGACTTCTCATTTTGAGAATTTATCATTGCTGTATTGTAAATTAACCAGAACTGCCCGCCGAGAGCAGAAATAGGCATTTGCCATTTTGGAACTGATTTTAAAAGGCATCGAGAGAATGCAATGCCATTTTGCTAACATGTATGAACTATAGCTTGGATCCTTCAAAGTATTTCTGTGTGGGAAAGGGAGACAACTTTTGCTGATTTCCTCCTTCAGCTGCAGAACTCAAACCTCTCAAGCTATTCCTGGGGGGTCCCTCCCTTTCACAGAAGCAGCAATTTGAGAGGCATTCTGGGCTGCAGTAGAGGCAGGTGGCAAGCAAGTCTCATTCCACAAACAAAAATCCTTTCTATTAGAAATCCTCTATGGGACCTAATCCTATATTTCAAGACAAACGTTATAGCCTCTGTATTAAGAAAACAGAATAATGCTCAATTTATTTTGTCACTGATAAGCAGGCCTCAGATTCAGTGGGAGCTCACAGGAGCACAGCTCCTGAACCTTTCTGAGAGTTCCACCTCCTTGTCCATTGAATAGTATGTGCAGCTGCATAACAATCCTTGGATGAGTTCCACCACCTATTTTTCTACAAAATTTAACATCTACAGAACCAAGCAAGAGTTGTGTGAAAATCCGTTTACTACATTTTACAATCTTTACTCAAGTTGAGAAACTTTCCACCCATATTTCCACAACTTCCATCTTCCCTTTTGTCATGATCTTGGGCCTAGTGAGGCCTGCAGGCCCCAGGGAAGCCTGCTTAGGAGTACTGGGAAGAGCCTACATTTCCCAGGATCCCCTCTATCCTTCTGATTGGGTAGCAAGGGTTTGAGAGGGAAACAGGCCCAAAGAGGGGTGGGGCCTGGGAAGAGAATATATAAAGGCCAAGCCCAGGAGGTGGGTGTTCTTTCCCTGAAAGGCTTAGCTGGAAGTAGGGTTGCCAAGTCCAATTCAAGAAATACCTGGGGACTTTGGGGGGTGGAGCCAGGAGGCATTGGGGCGGAGCCAGGAGCAAGGGTGTGACAAGCATAATTGAACTCCAAGGGAGTTCTGGCCATCACATTTAACGGGACAGCACACCTTTTAGAATGCCTTCCTTCCATAGAAAATAATGAAGGATAGGGGCACCTTCTTTTGGGGCTCATAGAATTGGACCCCCTGGTCCAATCCTTTTGAAACTTGGGAGGTATTTTGGGGAGAGGAAGTAGATGCTATACTGAAAATTTGGCGCCTCTGCCTCAAAAAAACAGCCCCCCCAGAGCCCCTGACACCCGCGGTTCAATTCCCCATCATTCCCTATGAGAATCGTTCATGGAGGTGCATAATGGGGGTGGGGGTGGGGCTTCCCCCGCCAGCCAGCTGGCTGGGGGAGGGGGAAGCCTGTAAAACCAGGGGATCCCCCGCTGGGACCTGGGGATTGGGAAGCCTAGCTGGAAGCAGGCTGTAGCCTGGAGAGCTGGAAGCAGGGGAGAGACCCTTACCCAAGGGGGTAAGTGCTGGTAAGAGTAGGGACTGTAAGATAGACGTGTTAGGGCACTTGTTTACTTTCCCTTCACCTTTTTACTGGTTAATGCACCTTGTTAATTTATACTGCACTGGAATAAACCTCTTTGTTGTTGTTTACTCTGCCTGGTCCTCATGCCCATTATTTGGCCTAGCTAAGGTTGGCCTGAAGGGCTTGGGAGGGTACTCTGGGCCTTCTCAAGGGGAACCCTTAACCCTGAGTGGTGGCAGCAATTTGGTAAGACCCCTCTGAGTCGTGACACCTTTCCAGCATGAATTTCTCTCATCATCTGCTGGCCTTTCTAAGGCCTAGATTTTGATTGGCGTTGACATTAATTAGGTGGTATACACAATGTAAGTAACATAATCAAAACGTAAAGCTAACAGTACAGTCCTACACCTATGCATAATTCCTGCAGCCTAAAATAGGTCATTAATTTTCTTGTGTTACTGATAAGGACTTAGACTTTAACCACTAGGGTTGCCAGCTTTGGATTAGGAAATATCTGGAGACTGGTGGGGGGGGGGGTGGAGCCTAGAGAGGGCAGGGTTTAGGGAGGAATTACAGCAGGGTGTAAAGCCACAGATTCTACCCTCCAAAGCAGCCATATTTTCCAGGGGGGAACTGGTCTCTGTCATCTGGAGATCAGTTATAATAGCAGGAGATATCCAACCCTACTTAACGCCCTTAGTTCAAGACCAGCAATTTACTCCCTGCAACTCTAAAATTTATGGCCACATTTAAAAATAAAATTCATAGCACAAAAAGAAACAATAGAGGATGGAGGTATCTTCTTCTGCAGCCCATAGAAATGGACTGCCTGGTCCAACCTTTTTCAAACTTGGGGTTTTTCAAGGAGAGACTCTAGCAGTTATGCTGCAAATTTGGAACCTCTACCTCAAAAAACAGCTCCCCAGAGCCCCTAATATCTCCGGCTCAATTCTCCTTTATAGCCTGAGGGGACTACTGACTACAATGGTCCCTATAGGGTATAAAAGAGCCAACCACCCCCCCCCCCCAGCAATCCTGAATTTCTTGAATCCCACACCATATTGATATTAGGACTTAGAAATATTGGGAAATACCAGTATTTTTTAGTCCTATATACCTGAACCCAAAAAATGTCATTTTTTTGGTGCATATCCATACATGTTACCTCCTTTTGTTTTACATGTTATGTAGGCTAAATATAAATAATTGCTTACCAAGTGGTAAACGGGCTATTAATATTTACCCACACGATTTCCATAATATGATATAGTATCATGTTCATACTTAGGAGAAACATTTTTGTATGAGGTAAAGAATTTAAGACAACAGTAAACTTGAGACCTCTTTACTATGAATTAAGGAGCTAAAAGAAATACAATCAGTTTTTTGATAAGAATAAAGGTCCCATTTTCAAGGCTGGTCAGATATTGCAGTCACAGTCAAATGAGAGTCAAATACACAATTCAATTTCTTGTCACTTCATTAAGCAGGTAAAAGTGTGAACTAACTGTCTGGAGATGGTACAAGTAATTTTTTAAGTAATACAATTAATAAGCAATTAAGAACAAGGATGTGAGAGCCAGCTCCATGTCAAATACACATGATCTTTTTGTACACTTGTAATTTCTTTATGTAAACAATAGAGGGGAGGAATTTTAGGATTCCTTTTCCTTTTTTATGTTTACGTAATTCTAGCCTTCAGAGAGTTTCTGAACAAGGAGTATTATTTTCCAGTTAGAAAAGACATTGGGAGTATTCCAGTTGGTGCATATCCTGTCTGAAGGAACAAAATGTGGGTTACTGCTCTGGTTTTTTTTTCTAAATACCCAGATTTTTACAAAAAGGTCTGATTAAACTTTTGTTTGTAATTTTTTCTTGACCACTCTGAAACAAAAGACTATTTTCCAATATCTTTCAGTCAATCCCATTTTCAAAACTGGTTTAATATAATCCCCAAAGGTCTCAGTCAATGCAAAGCAAATTCAATGAGTTTAAACACCACAGTGCAGTGTTGATTCTGAAAGGATATTAGGGTTGCCAAGTCTGTGCTGGAAAATACCTGGAGACTTTCGGGTTGGATCCGGGAGAGGGTGGGGTTCGGACAGGGGAGGGGAGGGGCCTCAGCATGGTACAGTGCCATAAAGTCCACCCTTCAAATCAGCCATTTTATCTAGCAGAATTGACCTGTCAGCTGGAGATCTGTTGTAAAAGCAGGAGATCTCCAGCGCCCACCTGGAGGCTGGTAATCACATTTTACTTTGAAGCAACTATCAAGTAATTCAGTGGTATTTACTTTCCAAGGTTGATTTAAATTTATGCCACCATGGTATTTCACAGAATTGCAGGAACAGACACCTAGTTAAAAGGTAATACTTTACTTACCCACCAATTCTACAGCAGTTTTATTAACCTAATGACATAGAATACTGCATGGCAGAGCAATTTTATTGAAAAGCAGTTTTGCTCAACAAATCCTTAATGTCATCTTTGCATACTATTGTTGGTTTTTTTATATGTTTAGTTTCATTTTAAACAAAAACTTAACATCTGTGGGCTCTCTTGATTAAATCTAAAAGCCAAAAAAAACCTCCTATAAACTTACATGTTAATTTACATTAACACTGTTAGTTATAAATAATTGATATGCCTAGGATTACAGTTTCGTTGCCTTCGTTTTGTCTCAAAATTGTAGCATGGGAGCCATTGTCAGGAACTTGATTTTAATTTCAACAATGCTCAGAATATCAGACATTTCATCAACAGATCACAACATAACACATTTATATTTGTAATTGGGATAGCTGTAATTAAGAGTCGGTTTTTCTGTTGCAGTAATGCCCCGATGCTCCAATTTATTTGAACATATTTATTTGAACATTTAATTAACCAAGGTTCTCTTTTTATTGGCCACATGGCCAAAACTAAGTAATACTGGCAAAATGCCTAACCTAGGGGTGTTGAACTCATTTATTATGAGTTCAACACCCCTAGGTTAGGCATTTTGTGACATAAATGAGACCTTGTCAAGCCAAGCCACGTGCGTCATAAAATGTAATGCCAGGATATTATAAAGGACACAATCAAACACAATTTTTTAAACTTAGAACATGCTTAAAAATTAGTGCCCTTGCAATATTTTGTTTAACAGTCTCTGCTAACGGACACCTCTTGCTCTGAATTATTGCATCAAAATTTGGTGACAATGCCTGTGTTGTAGCAATCTTGAGTATGCTGTTCAGGTGTTGTTCAGATGTGTATCTGTAAGTTGCAAACCTAATTTTGATTTATTGGCATTCATTACAGAAATCTCATGGTCAATGCTTTGAGCCTAAGGCCCAGAGGAAAATATGAAACAGCTAAGCATTGTGAGCTTTTGTACATAAGTTGCTTCATGTGCTGGTCAACCAATGGAGAAAACAAGAGGCTTTGCTCTATAGCTTGACTGAGCAAGCCATGATGCAGAAGGAAGCAAGAGAGGGAGAATGAAGAAGTTGCTTGCAGGCCTGATAGGAGCCCTCCAGGGGCCTAATCTAGCCCATGGGCCACATGTTTGATACCCCTGGCATAACCCTTTTTAAACTCTTCCAGGGAGAAAAACAACATATGGATGTGAATCATATATTTTATTAGCAAATAATGGGCAGTAAAATTACAGATAAATCCTGCTGCTGCAGTTTAGTAATTCCAGGAAACCTACAGGCCCAAACCAGGACATTAGCAATGCTAACTAACTGGGACTGGAGCTTGATCAAACCAGTACAATTAAGGTCAGCATCGAAGAGGAAGGGGGAAGAAGCAAGAGAACCACATGTGCAACCAAACTATGTTTCTGAAGAATGCCAACAAACCTGCTTTCTGTTTAGTTTGAACTCACTGTTATGTCTGAATGCATGATGAGAAGAGACTGAGGCAGCTAATGTAATGATTAACGGATTCTACTGCATGAACCATTAAGTTTTCAAACTTGACATAAATGAAGCTTATGAAATGTAAGCTGAATACTGAAGGGGGACCCCTGAATAATTAATGAATACCCCTATAATAATGAATGAAAGCATGCTTCTGCCTTCAAAATGAGGGTGTCTGATGCAGTGCTTGTTAGAAGCACAGACAGCATTCAGTGGGGGTGTGTTCACAGATGTGTATTAGGATAAGAAAAAGGGGCCTCATTGAGAAGCTTCTTGCTGGAGCTGATAAAGGAAGGAGACAGGAGGAATGGAAAAGTACTAGAAGGAGTTGCAAGGGGGTGGGGAATGTTGAATCAGATAAACTTGTGAGCCTGCCTGCTAAGCTTGCTTTGTGCTTAAAAAGACGGTCTGAGGATTGGGGGGGGGGGGGGTCAGTATTTTGGAGCTATGCTGCTCAACTGGACCCTGCTTTTGGTACCAGAAGTAAAAACCCTCGCTTCATACCAGTAATGTGTGCGGCTCCGTTATTTTCCTGCTACAATACTCCTAGTGCAAAACTCCATTTCACCATGAGTTCCTGCAAGAAGACTTAAGCAAGCCACTCATTCAGCCAGCACCCACAACGCTAGTTTGCCACAAAGAATGATGACATATTGTTCCATGAGGAGTCTAAAAGGTTTTGTTATTAGTTATTTGAAGGGACCTTCAAGGAAGCTTTAAATGGGCATGAAATATTTCTCAGTATGTCTGCAAGTCTACTTAAAGCTTAATATAATTACAACTGTTTAACCCACAAGATAGCTACCTAGCCAATGCATATATTCTCATTAGTATAACTGCCCCATGAGTGGGAAATTCTAAACGTTTTGCAGACACGTTATCCAAATTATTTGTGAAACATTCCCAGATTTAAAATAGATGTGTGTGTGTCTATATATCTATAGCTACGTAACTATATTTATCTACATGGTGGCAAGTAAACCTCTGGCGAACACTTCCTGGGAGCAGTTTCGGAAACTCTGGATTTGATGAGCAATACATGAGGGCACAAAATAACATTCCATGCCATCTAGTCAGGAACCTATTAGTGAACCTAAGACACAGAAGGGGTTCTCATAATAGCTCATTTCCAGTCACCCCATATACAATTGCATCCCACATGAAAAGTTTTCTTTTTATTTCTTCAGCATAGTCCTGATTGCAAATAATTTTAAAAACAGATTCTAAAAGCCAATTCACACTAACAAATAGCTCAAACGTATCAATGTATCTGCTTATGAAAATTATTTTCTCATGTGTCATTATAATCCCTTAGGAAATTACACATGAAAGTATGGTGGTGGCTTCTTTTCTAAGCAGGGAACGCAAGAAACACAAAAAATACCCTTTGTCGACAATGCCACATCTTACATTCAAAGCTCAGTTTAGCTGTTGGTGAGATAAACTTCCACCCCAGAGCTCTTGTCAAAAATCAGCAGTCTTCCTTACCAAAGCCTAACTCCAACATCCAAGAACTTGTGTTGTGATGCCAAAGAACTGTACTCTTTACTATGACCATGTCACCCTTGCTTCCATTGTAAATCCAAAAATAAAAATCTTACATACACCAAAGGAGATTATCAAACACAGAGAATTGTAAAGAAATGAGCTGCTTTCCAGATAATTTTGTGCACATGCTAAGATTTATTACAGATATCCTGTAATAAAAAACCTAATATACATGCCAACAAACATTACATTCAAAAAAACATTTCCCCCCACAGACTTAGCTGAAAAAGAATTAAATAGTTCCTTGTCCAAATGCTTCCTCTTAAATTACACTCACTGATCGCTAGTTTCCATTTGCTAGAAAAGACCCACACTAGGTTTCATGTTAGCTGACTGTTTCCACTCGCCAAACCATACCGACACCTATACTCTGGGGACACAGTCAGTTGAAATCAAAGGCTGATATTTTAGGCTGGGGGAAACAAACTAGGATGAAACCATCTTGCAACAATGAACAGAAAGAGCCGGGAACAGAAAGAGCAATTGGCATGCGTTGGTCGAAGTTGTTAAATGTTGCACTGAGGCTCCAGGGTAAAATATTGAGAAAGGCTGATGAAGGACCAGAACCGAAACTGTGAGGAATCCTGGGCTAATGGTCTGTAAGAAAGAGATCAGTTTAGAGCCAGCCAATAAGTTAAAACAAGTTACTGACCTAAGTTTTGCCAGGAACTGCCTGATTTTTAGTTTGCCAGAGCTGCTGAGTCATCCTAATTAACAGCTTGGCTGGAGGAGGCAAAGGGAGTCAGTGGGTCAACTTTTTCTCTCAGCCTCCAAAATAAAACCAAGCAGGGGAAAAAGGTTTTTTTATCGAGCGGGTTCTGCCGGGCTGGAAACCCTTCTGTCCTTGAAGTTTGAATTTATTTGCTTTTAATTGCCTTGTTATGGTTTGTAGACCTCTGAGAGCATTCTGAATTTTCTTTGCCTTGCTTTGCATTTGAGGTCTTTTGGGTTTCCCTTTACCAACAAAGTACTTTTTGCCTTACCCGCTGGAGTGGAGTCTGAACAGCTGAACAAGCCACCTAGCAAGTGGCCTACGCCTGAAATCCTACACAGTCCCTTACTCTCTCGGAGACGAGCTTTGCTGGAAATTTGAGGACTCCACCCAAGTTGCTGAACATAAGCTGGAACAGCAGGAAGGCATCTGCCTCTGAGGAACTGTACTTTTTAATCTTTATACAGCAGACAGTGTGGGGGAGTGAACAGAACTCTTTTTCCAGTTGTGTTGGTTGAATCATGTATTGTGAGCGTTCGTTGAATCAAGTATTATGAGTGGTTAACAAGTTACTTATGATGACTATTGCTATGCATGTATTTTGATAAGTGTTGGTTGCATGTGCACTTATTGTGTAAAAGTGTTATTGCTTTTCCAATGATTTTTGGCTAAAATTATTCACTTACATCAGAACCTGTTGATATTTACCCTTCCTGTTGATAGCTCAAGCGCTTGTGAAGCCCTTTCAGTGCAGCAGCAGCAGACTGATTAAAATAGTCTCCCTTTAGATGGCCTATGAAGCTGGAAAGTTTCTAGAATGTTCTGAGGAATTTAGATTCCTAAGCATTAACTCTATGGGTGGTGGAATGGACTGAAAGGTGATGATGATGATGATATTGGATTTATATTCCGCCCTCCACTCCGAAGAGTCTCAGAGCGGCTCACAATCTCCTTTCCCTTCCTCCCCCGCAACAGACACCCTGTGAGGTAGATGAAGATATTGGATTTATATCCCGCCCTCCACTCCAAAGAGTCTCAGAGCGGCTCACAATCTCCTTTCCCTTCCTCCCCCGCAACAGACACCCTGTGAGGTAGATGAAGATATTGGATTTATATCCCGCCCTCCACTCCAAAGAGTCTCAGAGCGGCTCACAATCTCCTTTCCCTTCCTCCCCCGCAACAGACACCCTGTGAGGTAGATGAAGATATTGGATTTATATCCCGCCCTCCACTCCAAAGAGTCTCAGAGCGGCTCACAATCTCCTTTCCCTTCCTCCCCCACAACAGACACCCTGTGAGGTAGATGAAGATATTGGATTTATATCCCGCCCTCCACTCCAAAGAGTCTCAGAGCGGCTCACAATCTCCTTTCCCTTCCTCCCCCACAACAGACACCCTGTGAGGTAGATGAAGATATTGCATTTATATCCCACCCTCCACTCCAAAGAGTCTCAGAGCGGCTCACAATCTCCTTTATCTTCCTCCCCCACAACAGACACCCTGTGAGGTAGATGAAGATATTGGATTTATATCCTGCCCTCCACTCCGAAGAGTCTCAGAACGGCTCACAATCTCCTTTACCTTCCTCCCCCACAACAGACACCCTGTGAGGTAGATGAAGATATTGCATTTATATCCTGCCCTCCACTCTGAAGAGTCTCAGAGCGGCTCACAATCTCCTTTACCTTCCTCCCCCACAACAGACACCCTGTAAGGTAGATGAAGATATTGGATTTATATCCCGCCTTCCACTCCAAAGAGTCTCAGAGCGGCTCACAATCTCCTTTATCTTCCTCCCCCACAACAGACACCCTGTGAGGTAGATGAAGATATTGGATTTATATCCCGCCCTGCACTCCGAAGAGTCTCAGAGCGGCTCACAATCTCCTTTACCTTCCTCCCCCACAACAGACAGCCCGTGAGGTAGATGAAGAT
Source organism: Heteronotia binoei (assembly GCF_032191835.1). Classification (NCBI taxonomy): domain Eukaryota; kingdom Metazoa; phylum Chordata; class Lepidosauria; order Squamata; family Gekkonidae; genus Heteronotia; species Heteronotia binoei. The sequence continues at coordinate 156,802,321 of NC_083227.1, forward strand.
ATTGGATTTATATCCCGCCCTCCACTCCGAAGAGTCTCAGAGCGGCTCACAATCTCCTTTACCTTCCTCCCCCACAACAGACACCCTGTGAGGTAGATGAAGATATTGGATTTATATCCCGCCCTCCACTCTGAAGAGTCTCAGAGCGGCTCACAATCTCCTTTACCTTCCTCCCCCACAACAGACACCCTGTGAGGTGGGTGGGGCTGGAGAGGGCTCTCACAGCAGCTGCCCTTTCAAGGACAACCTCTGCCAGAGCTATGGCTGACCCAAGGCCATGCTAGCAGGTGCAAGTGGAGGAGTGGGGAATCAAACCCGGTTCTCCCAGATAAGAGTCCGCACACTTAACTACTACACCAAACTGGCTCTCAAGCTGGTGATTAATAGTGTTACTTTCCAGGGTCCTCTTCCATCCAAACAGCTATGTGGTTTACCCCAGACTGAAGAAGTTTGGAAGACAGTTGTAGCACTGTTCCTAGAATACTTAGGCCAAACCCGATCGAACACAGTATGGAGCTCATTTGAACGTTTATGAGTGGTGTTAACAGCAAAAAAAAGTACTTTTACACATCAGCTCAGTTATTTAGAAATACTAAGGACAGAATGTCAAAACTCTCAGGAACTGGCAATTAGCTGTAATATTTCTGCATAATTGTTTGCTGATTTAAAAAAAAATCTCTCAGTTCTATTCTGACTTATGACTTCAGTTTTATAATAGACAAGGTATGTTGTTTAGTCCTTTTATGGACATTTCTCTGAACAACACTGACAGATTCCTAAGGCTGTGAAGGCCACCATTCAACTCTAGCTCATCACTGCTGGTGAAACTGTGCTGGAAGAAGGTATGTCAGCCACTGATGAAGATTAATAGTTTGTTGAGCCAAGGCGTGTTTCCCTAGAGCACTGGAGGGACTATTCACCCTCAAGGAAGAAAATTACCCTACTTAAAAATGATGTGGCAAATTACAGGCCCATTTCAAATCTGCCTGCGAAGAAATGCATTTTGGGGGGTAGAGGTCTGACCTGAGTAAAACCTTTCCCAGGAGGTTTTATAAGTTTTTCTCTTTGCACAGAGAGCAGGCAGAAAGGAGGAAGTCACTTCAGTTTTCTTCCAAACTTACCTTAGCCTACCTTCATACAACTGCTAATAAATCTAGAACAGATAATGGGTGGGTCAAGCTCCCCCACAACACCAGCAAGCAGGGGAAAGAAATTTGGAGGAACAAGACCAGAGAGGCTTCAAGAAGCAACTCTTGGAGATGTCCAGGAAAAGCTTATTTGACCCAGTCTGACCAGGTCAGGGAGTGGGGGATACAGATGATAAATAAATAAAACTCCTGGAAGCAGTTTCTTTAGTGCTCCACTCCGAAGAGTCTCAGAGCGGCTTACACTGAATCAGACCCTTGGTCCATCAAAGTCAGTATTGTCTTCTCAGACTGGCAGCGGCTCTCCAGGGTCTCAAGCTGAGGTTTTTCACACCTATTTGCCTGAACCTTTTTTGGAGATGCCGAGGATTGAACCTGGGACCTTCTGCTTCCCAAGCAGATGCTCTACCACTGAGCCACCGTCCCTCCTGCATATGAAGCTGCCTTATACTGAATCAGACCCTAGGTCCATCAAAGTCAGTATTGTCTACTCAGACTGGCAGAGGCTCTCCAGGGTCTCAAGCTGAGGTTTTTCACACCTCTTTGCCTGGACCCTTTTTTGGAGATGCCAGGGATTGAACCTGGGACCTTCTGCTTACCAGGCAGATGCTCTACCACTGAACCACCGTCCCTCCCCTGCTCTCCAGGGTCTCAAGCTGAGGTTTTTCACACCTATTTGCCTGGACCTGTCAAGTCGGCTGAATTCAATAACGAGACTTTGGTTGAAACAAAGTTACTAGTTTATTGGAGACAGAACTATAGACCATGATAGAGATTGAAGGACTGGGGTACATAGACATTAACCAAGCATTTAAGGTATAGATCAAAAGGATTCTTGAGGGAGGGGCATTCTATGCAGTGTATATTCACATCAGGATGTTACTATTTCGTTCCCAAGCTGAGGCCTTGGCGCCTTCACATTCCCACAGACACCCTGCCTGAGAAGGCTCTACTATCTTGTTCCCATATCACCATTTCAAAGCAGGCTACACAACAAAGGGACGGTGAGGGGGTGAGGGAAGTTAGCTAGCAGCATTTGGTGTTCAGTGTGGCTTTACCCAGAACCCCTTACTTCTGAACCAATGTTAAGATGCAGCTTGACCAAAATACAGCAGACTTGACAGGACCCTTTTTTGGAGATGTTGGGGATTGAACCTGGGACCTTCTGCTTACCAGGCATATGCTCTACCACTGAGCCACCGTCCCTCCCCATATCTTAACTGAACTCAGAACTCTTAACTGAGGTCTGGAGGCAGCAGCCATTGTCATGTGACGGCCTGGAAAGCTGAAGGAAGCTGCAAAGTAATGTGGGAACACTGAAGAGATCTACAATGGTAACTCTATAGAGATCTGTAGGGAGTGCCTGTCTTATATTTAACAACAGATGGGACATGTATAGAGGAAGGGACAGAGGAATTGTATTTTACTCTTTAATTTTGAATCCCTTGCTAAATCTGGTGCTGCGATAAAAGTATGCTTGCGAACATTTTCTTTTTAATCAATACTTTACAACTTTTGTTACTGACAGTGGTCCCTCTATAGCACATAGACCTCCGTTGTCTGGGGCATGCTATTTTAAAAGGAGATCCAGGGAGAAGGCAGTCAGCTTGCAAGCAGCTATTCCTCCAGAGGCACACAAGGCAGTAAACTGTTCATGGTGACCATGCACTGGGCAGCAGGAAACACAAAAACAAGACCTTAGAACTTGGAAGGGAAGTTGTGAGTCCTGACCCTCCCAGCAGGCGATTCCTATATAAATCAGGTGGTGACGGGAGGGGGAGGGAGTGTGTGTGTGTGGTGTGTGTGTGTGGAAGAGGGCCTGCAGGTAGGAGCAGGACTGTCCCACCACACTGCCTTTTCTAGGAAAAATATGTGATGGGTGGATGAGCGTATCTAGAGTTTGGATGATCTCAGTTTCAGCATGGACAAAGGCTAAGCCTTATCATTATTAGTTCCATCTGCAGCCTTGAACATGATCAGTTACTTGATATTGACAAAACATCTGGAACTAGAGATGGCTTCAAACGGCTTTTAAGAGCACCGAGTGCCTGTTTGTGTCCGCAGTCAACTCTAGGTGTTGGCTATTACTGTAAAACTTTGTACAAACTGTGACCTTAGCATCTTCAAGACTACTTTTCCTCATAGAATCCTGCACAGCAGTTCTGTTTTGCCGATCAAGGCCTGCTTGAGTCACTTCCTTGCAAGTAAGTCTGAGTTTGTTCACTTGGCCTAGAACTTTTTCTAGAGTAGCACTGGCATTATAGAATAGCCTTCCAGAAAAATGTGAAGAAGGTCCCTTGTTAAGTGTTTCAGCACACTATCACGCTGGAAGAACTCTTCAGACAAACTTCTTCAAAACTTGTAGGTATTTACTGGCTTCATTGGACAATCATTGTCTCAGACTGACGTTTACTGGTTTCAACAGTATTTATTAGTTTTCAATTCATAATGCTTGGGGTAACGTGCTTTAACTTTGTAACCCTCCTTGGGACTCTGGTGGAGAAAAGAAAAATATTTTAAGTAAATAATGTTAATCACTAAATTATTCTGCCCCCGCAGTTCATTGGAGCACACAAACAGAAAACCAAGTGTTTCCACCATTTGTCTCAGCCAGCAAATCATCAGCGCTAAGGAAAAAGGGCAAAGGGAACAGCAAGAGCAAAGACAAGATGCCAACACCATACCTTTATGTCAGCACCATGCCCTCCTCCGTGTACTGCAGATTATCACAGGCTCCCATTGTCATTTGCAAAACAAGGTGCGACAGATTGGTTAGGTCATACCAACAGGAAGTGAAAATGAACTACAGCCAAATGAAAAACCTGTCTGCAAAAAAAAAACGGTAGGTCCTTTTTTCAAAAAGAAGAAACCTATAACTAATAGGCAACCAAAACCTTAAATTCTGAACTTCTTCATCGAAAAATATTTTCTTGGGAGTTTAAACTTGTTGTGTCCTAGGCTCAAATGGGAGAACTGTTACTTTTGGAGGGAACTGTTACTTTTGGAGGGAAGCCAAACAAGCCAGAGCTTGAACTCCACACCAGGGTTCCAGAGAAGGCCTAAGCGTGCCCAATCAGGGGAAGGATTGAAACATGTAGCCAATCAACATCCAGGCTCATACTGTACCCTGATAGGCCCTTAGGGCCCTGTAAATAGCCAATCCATGTAGATAGTTAAGGACCAATCAGAAGGGGGGAAGAATTGTATAAAGGAGCGGGAAGTTTGAACATAGCTCAGTCTGTGTGTGTGTGTTCCTGAAGTAAAGCTTACTGAAATCACTCTCCGACTCTGGTCTCTTACTGCGCCGATCCCAGTACATTACAAAACTACTAGCAGAAATTAAGAATTAGTAACGCCTATCTAGAGAACAAAGACGAACAGAAGACATTCCTTCACTCCTGAACATATGAAGCTGCCTTATACTGAATCAGACCCTTGGTCCATCAAAGTCAGTATTCTCAGGCTGGCAGCGGCTCTCCAGGGTCTCAAGCTGAGGTTTTTCACGCCTATTTGCCTGGACCCTTTTTTATTGGAGATGCCAGGGATTGAACCTGGGACCTTCTGCTTCCCAAGCAGATGCTCTGCCACTGAGCCACCATCCCTCCCCACAGCCAGTAGCACTCCTGTAGCCAGAAGAACTCCTGTTTTTCATGTTGCCATCACAATGCCGTGTCACCACTGATACCTGAACGTCCCTTTGTTCAGACTTCAACGATCAATGCTACTGAAATTTTCAGTTTATTTACTATCAGGGATGGTTTCACACAAACAGACTGGGTGTGTACTTACACACAGATGAAGGCATGGCCTCGGCTTTCTCTTCATTTCTCACACCTAACCTACAATGGAAACTAGGGCCTATGTTAACAGGATCTAGTCTGCAGTACAGGTTGTGTATGTGTGTGATAGGGGTGGGTGTATGAACTCAAACAACCCCACAACCTAAAACAGAATCACCTGCACACCCAGGATATGTGAAGCAGTCCCAACAGAACCCCAAATCCTGCCCAAAATGATGAAAAGATTTTAAGGCTGCAATTAAAATGAATTAAAAGCACCTAAATCCAGTAACGTTTCCAAAAGCAACCCTGGTTTTATTGTGACGGAGCTTACATTTCTCTCAAATGCATGCATCAAGGAATATAACTTATGAAGGAGAAAAATGCCAGTCAGGAGGCAGCATAACACATAACTAAATAATGCAGAAGTGCCATTCAAGGTTTGCAGTACACAAAGACACACAAAACCCCCACCAGACACTTTCTCATATGGCCACTGAGCTTTCATCCCAGATATCTTCTGTGGAGAAGTCAAATTGCTTTCAAAGCATCACGTAACAAAAGAGTGGTTGAAATACATCTTTTTTTGAGCCCTGTTACAAGAACACTACAATAAAGAATTTTAAGGAACCAATGCCTCAGTGCAGAAAAATACACCCAGGATTCTCACTGCTTACTTATTCAGACAACTCAAGAAAAACTTAGAAAAAGAAGCAGCAGCAGCAGCCTTCAAATCCCAACCATTTCAAGAATCTCAATGTGGCAAGTGTAGGCTAAAGGTAATTAATGTGCCACTGGAATACCCAGTTGTAATGAGTTGTAATCAAGCACACTTTGGCTTTGAACTTTCCAGTGGCATGTTCTTACGAATCATGCTAAGGTAGTGGTCTTATCCAGCAAGGCACTTCTAATGTTCTTAAGCAAGAGAACACACTCAGGATCGCTCAACGCAAATAAGTCATATATCAATTATTAATGTTCTGAATATGTACTCTCAGTACCTAAAATTAAGAAAAATGGGGAAACCTATAACAACCAACGCTTCAATAGCATCAAGGCCTCAAAAACATAGAAATAAGATGCTAAGTAAATAGTTGAGTTTATACCTACAGAGAACACTTACTACAGGAACGGGGTTTTTTTCATGTGAGTATAACAACTTATGGCAAAAGAAACTCACATCACTTTGGAAACAATTTTCATGACCGTAGCTTACTACTACTGGATATAAACAGGGTTACTAATAACACAAGCTGCTTTTTACTTCTGCAATAGTATACAAAGGAGAACAGTTTTAAAAAAAACAATACAGAAAAAGTCACCACTCCTTTTCCCTGTCAATGGAATGTGTTCCTTCTTTCTTTGAACACACATGAAGCTTTCTTATACCAAATCAGCCAACTGGTCCATCAAGGTCAGTATTTTCTACTTAGACTGGCAGTAGCTCTTCAGAGTCTCAGGAAGAAGTCTTTCATATGGCGTTAACCAATTGTTTTAACTGCCAGGGATTGAACCTGGGACCTTCTGCATGACAAACAGATACTCCACAGCTTCTCTATTGTATGTCTTGTACAGTGATAGGACTCCATGTGGGCCTGCTCCTACCCCTCCCATTGACTTGATGGGTTACTCAACGCGCTGTGCTACTTTTTATCAAAGATTTCAGGTTTTCACGGCTGGTAACATCATTAGGGTTTGCAGAAACTTTCGGGCTCAAGTGCCGTGTTCTACTGGAGAAAGTTTTTCTTCCAGACGTTTCGTTCTCGGCTGCGGAGAACATTCTCAGTGGCCACTGAGGATGTTCTCCGCAGCTGAGAACAAAACGTCTGGAAGAAAAACTTTCTCCAGTAGAACACGGCACTTGAGCCCGAAAGATTCTACAAACCCTAATACTTTTTATCACTTTAATCAGTCAATTTACCATGCTATGGGCAAACTGAAACAAGGAATCACTATTAAAACCATTCTAGGTGGTACTTAGAAAGCAGATGGCATTTACTAACCACTTTCCATGCCATTCAGTATTTGCTGGAGTCTCTAATATACTGAACTTGCATAGTTGGCAGAAGCAGTTATGCTGACCCTTGATTTATTTTACTGATTAGAACGTCTGTGCGAGTTTCTCTTGACATAGGACCTCCCCTCTATTCACAAATTGGGGTGCACATGCCTGAAATCCTTTTGCTAGCACAGAAGTAATACTAAAGGGCATGTACAATGTACTATGTGTGCCCTCCTCCTCAAGCAGTAAGGTAAGAGGCATTATAAGGATCAGGTTATTGGCTCGCACGTACAACTTCCAGATAAAAGATAAAGGCAAATCCTTCTTTATTCACATGCTACAGAAGGGAAAAGAACCCAACTAGAACTTTAATCCAGACTGACAACCAAGTCAAGGACTCAGTACTTTAGAACGCACCTGTGCCAAGCCATTTTCTCCAATACAATATACCAATTGTTTGACACTCCCACAGGTAGATACGCCTGTTTTTCTAGCATTCTGATCTTGCCTTGCTATTGCATGCTTTCATATTTTGCCACGCAACATATCAAATAGCAACTTCTTGCAATAATTTGCTCTGAGAAATCCCACTCCAAAGAGGGTAGGTGCTCTTTAGGACCGATCGCAGGGGATTCTTATCCTGAGTTACCTACTCAAGTGCCTTTATCAAACAGCACACCAGCAGATTTGGCAGGAAGCATTCATACATAACATTTACATCCCATGCAACGTATTATTATAACCAACACTTAACTTGCAATCCACCACCACTTTTTTAAAATAAAGAACCCACAAAGATTAGGGGGAGGGACGGTGGCTCCGTGGTAGAGCATCTGCTTGGGAAGCAGAAGGTCCCAGGTTTAATCCCCGGCATCTCCAAAAAAGGGTCCAGGCAAATAGGTGTGAAAAACCTCAGCTTGAGACCCTGGAGAGCTGCTGCCAGTCTGAGAAGACAATACTGACTTTGATGGACCAAGGGTCTGATTCAATATAAGGCAGCTTCATATGTTCATATGTTCACTCAGCACTAACACCTTTTATCAAAACTCTCAAGTAGTAGCAGCTGAAGTGAAATCCCAAGAATGTAGCTATGAACTCTAGTTTATATTCCCACCCTCCATGTATCCTAGATACCAGATCAGCCTGTCACATTCCACTGAGCCAGTACTATAGACTAGTTCTTCGGGTGTATAACTACCTGACTTTCAAAGCTTCTGGAATAGTCAGTTGTCGGTAGGAATTAATACAACACATCTGAAAGCAGGAAGAGGTGATAGCTGATATTATTTATGCCATAGACAGTTTTAATGATGTTGGCAGTCTCCAGAGAAATGCTATCCAACATTACTGTTGTAACACCACCGGTTTCACAGTACATAAATATGTGCATTACACAACCCCAAACATAAAACAGATTATGCAACGATTGCCTGTGCCCACCACTAGCATATACCACTTAATACAACAAGCGAGATGGATTGCATGACAGACCAATGTTCTCCTAAATGTAGGGCTACGAGTTTTCTCCCACATGCTGTGTACAAGTCTTAGGGAACATTTCACTCCCCTTCCCTTTACAGTAAAAAGTGGTAACATCCAAGAACAATTTTACCACACAAAATAAACACACAAACCTAAGACTTGCTCCAAATTTCACTTTACATGGATGTAATAAATCTAAAAAGGGCCACTTAAAAAAAAAAAGGTTTTGAAGACTATAGAGCTCAGTACATGTTTTTAGAAGGTTACAACAGGCCTGGACAATTTCATGCACCACGGCACCACTGTGACCGGAAGTTTGCTCATACCACCTAAAGTTCTAGCGGACCTCAGCCTGTAAACACTTTTAGGGAATTTAGAAGGAGGATGGAGAGAGGGTGTCAGCCCTAAAAAATTCCCTGCAAAACATCTAGCACAGAACAAATTTGTTTCTAGGATACAAGCATTGCTGCAAACAAGAGTGCAATCATTACTGGTTCTTCTTGCCTTTGTTGGGAACTTTTGCCCTCTCTTTTTGCAGCAAGTGAAAGCTGAAAGCAGGAAAAGTGGTTGTGCTTGATGGGGCGGGCAAAGGGTCAGAGAGGAGAAAGAGAAACCTGGCCCAGAGAAGAAGTCTTTCGGTCTCGTAGCCAATTTTATGTGGTACTGGAAACATTAAGAATAACAAATACGGCAGATTGTAATTAGTTTTATATTCAGGCTTGGTTTCTGAATTATATACACAAAATTATTAGCCAGATTCATTGAATCACTAAAATCAGGGCTCCTGTTCGAAATCTATTCAAACCCGCGCCCCCCCACCCCCAAAGGGCACCATGCTTGATTTAAAAAGAGAATAATTCTTGGGTATTTTTCTTCCTTTAATTCAGTGATAGTAGCTGACCTGTCTTACAACATTAGTGTAAACAAAATAGGCTTGAGTCTGCAAAAGGCTAGGCTGCATTACATGTATTTTAGGTGCAGTAGGGTTCTGGCTTTGGTTAACACAAAATTTACATGGCTACCCCCACAAGATCCCACTCATTTAGGCACAGCTCGTTTACCGTGGTGCACGGTGGTAAAGCTGCAGTACTGCAGCCAAACTCTCTGCTCACGACCGGAGTTTGATCCCAGTGGAAGCTGGGTTCAGGTAGCAGGCTCCAGGTCAACTCAGCCTTCCATCCTTCCGAGGTTGGTAAAATGAGTACCCAGCTTGCTGAGGGGAAAGTGTAGATGACTGGGGAAGGCAACGGTAAACCACCCCGTAAAAAGTCTATTGCAAAAACGGCGTGATGCGGTGTCACCCCAGAGTCGGAAACGACTGGTGCTTGCACAGGGAACTACCCCCCCCCTTTTTTTTTACTGTTTACATTTGGATGAATCAAGTGGTAGAATTTTTGTTACACAAAACAGTCAATGTATTTTATAGAGACAAAATGGCAAGTAACTGCCCCAAGGAGCTTACAATCTAAAATTTGAGAAAAGAAAGGTGATAAAGAGAGAAGAGAGACAATGGAGGTGAGAAGAAACTAGGGAAGAATGTGCACTTACTCCAATGATATATACCTGGGCTAAGTTGCTGTAGAAGAGGGGAACCATGGGACTATATGAAATTTCCCCGGTTTTTCTTGGGCTGTGCCTCTTCAGAAAAACATCCTCGTGCGCACAAAACATTTTGCACGCCATACGAAAGATGAGGAAGAAGCAATTCTGCAATGCATTCCAGAGTCTTAAGCCAACTGAAGGAAAGGTTCTGCTCCTCACAGCTGACATTGTCTCACAGTAGGGTCTGATCTGCTTAATTTAGGGGCTGGCAACTGGTGAGGAGGAAAATGTCTTATTTAGTGGAGGTTTATTGTTTGGAAACAAAGTGCACAACTGCTTTAAAACCTCCCACAGATCTAGCCGCAAAGTTAGGTTTCAAAAGAATACAGTCTCCCAAGATGAACAAAGTGAATTCTTAAAAATAGCTGTTCAATGCGCAGGAGAGGATTAGGGAGATTCCAAATGAAGAGGCCTTCAGATCACATAAAGCAGAACCGGATTGTGTCGGTTTGCGTCACAGGTCCTGCTAAGGAAGGCCGAGCTTTTGCTTATGCCTCGTAAGCATTTTTTATTTGTGAAGATCCAGGATGAGAACGAAAGCAACAGACAAATTCCAACAAAAGTTCCATTCTAGGATTAAGGAAACTAGCAGGACAATGAGGCCCTGAGATTGTTTTTTTCACACTGTGGAGAGGAAACAGCCTGGTTCCGAGATCAGAGAAAGGAATACTCAGTGAGCATCACTGGAATCCCCTGTGCTGTCCATCACCTTACACTTCAGGTGATACCTCTTTCCTGGTGGTGGGTCTCTGTTGGACATGCTTAGCACTTAGGAGGGTATTGCATTTCCGAATCACACCTCTCACCAGCATAGTGACAGCACAGCTGAAACAGTTTTATTACTGTATGCTTAGGATAGGAAATTTAGGGTTAAGGATCCAAGAACAAACACTCATAAGAACATAGAATTTATCTCATTTTAGTGCTCTTAAGCATGGAATGGTAGCAGGGCCGGACTGTCCATTAAGCCAACAAGGCATTTGCCTAGGGCACCGGCAGGGTGGGGGGCGCCAAATTTGCCCCCCCCCCTTTCCATGCCCTAGGCCGGGGTGGCCAATGGTAGCTCTCCGGATGTTTTTTGCCTACAACTCCCACCAGCCCCAGCCATTGGCCATGCTGGCTGGGGCTGATGGGAGCTGTAGGCAAAAAACATCCGGAGAGCTACCATTGGCCCCTCCTGCCCTAGGCAAATCCCTTGCTTGCCTAAGGGCTGCGCTCCCAAGCCTCCTCCCCCCTCCCCTCCCCATGCCATTTCAATGACTGGGAAGGGGCGGTGGACCGCCACACAGCTTGCGGGGCAATTTAAAGCTCCCCCCGCTAATCGGCTGATTAAATAATAAATCAATAAAATAGCACCAGAGGCAAACGGCTCCTATGCCAGCCCTCCAGCGCAATCAGTATCAGTGCAGGGTGCAGGCAGCAGCGGTGAGAAAGAACGCCACTGAAAGAGCAACCGCGGCCACTGCCATCGCTGCCTCCTCCCTCCTTCCCGGATTACAGGAAGGAAGGGGGGAGGAGGCAGCGGCAGCAGTGGCAGCAGCCGCTCTTCTGATAGCATTCCTTCCTGCTGCTGCTGCCCCAGCCGGCCCTCACCCCACACTGATACCGATCACATCGAAAGGCCAGCATAGGAGGTGCAAGTCTCCACCGCTATTTTACCCATCAATCAGCTGATCGACAGGGGAGCTTTAAGTCACCCAGGAAATGGCGGTGCTCCTAACCCCCACAGGCTGTGGGCTACAGCCCTCAAGCGAGGTGTGGTGCGGTGTCACAGAGGGAGGGAGGGGCACCACGGAGGGGGGTAGGGGCACCGCGGAGGGGGGGGGAGGGGCACCGCGGAGGGGGGGAGGTACGTCTGCCTGGGCTGCCATGCACCCTGGAGCCAACCCTGCATGGGAGGCTGTTGATCTTGGTAAATACATAGTCTGAAACAAGAGAGCATAAGAGTCTTAAACACTGTCAGCTGTTGTGCATATGTCCACAAACCCAGATCACAATAATCACAGCATTTGTAATGGCTTTCCCAAGCAGCTTTCTGTGCACCTTCTGTTTGCAGAAAAGTGTACTGGCACCAAACAGTAATACAAGCAAAGTTTGCCACGTTCAAGACAGCTTCTAAATGTACTAATAATAGGTACAGTGACAGTTGCTGTAATAGAGATTCTTTTGAATGTCAGGTCACTACCAAAACTAGGATCACGCATGGCTGTTCAGCAGTAATTGTTCCCAAAACCAAAACAATCACAATTATAGAAGCTGAAGATGTTGGTCCTGTTACTGTTATTTCAGGGGTGCCTCCCCACTTTGGTGTGGAGAGCCAGTTTGGTGTAGTGGTTAAGAGTGCGGACTCTTATCTGGGAAAACTGGATTTGATTTCCCACTCCTCCACTTGCACCTGCTGGAATGGCCTTGGGTCAGCCATAGCTCTGGCCGAGGTTGTCCTTGAAAGGGCAGCTGCTGTGAGAGCCCTCTCCAGCCCCACCCACCTCACAGGGTGTCTGTTGTGGGGGAGGAAGGTAAAGGAGATTGTGAGCCGCTCTGAGACTCTTCGGAGTGGAGGATGGGATATAAATCCAATATCTTAATCTACCTCACAGGGTGTCTGTTGTGGGGGAGGAAGGGAAAGGAGATTGTGAGCCGCTCTGAGACTCTTCGGAGTGGAGGGCGGGATATAAATCCAATATCTTCATCTACCTCACAGGGTGTCTGTTGTGGGGGAGGAAGGGAAAGGAGATTGCGAGTTGCTCTGAGACTCTTTGGAGTGGAGGGCGGGATATAAATCCAATATCTTCATCTACCTCACAGGGTGTCTGTTGTGGGGGAGGAAGGGAAAGGAGATTGTGAGCCACTCTGAGACTCTTCGGAGTGGAGGGCGGGATATAAATCCAATATCTTCATCTACCTCACAGGGTGTCTGTTGTGGGGGGGGGGGGAGGTAAAGGAGATTGCGAGTTGCTCTGAGACTCTTCGGAGTGGAGGGCGGGATATAAATCCAATATCTTCTTCTTCTTCTCCTAAATATAGTAGAATATATTCTATACAAATTGTATAGTCAGACCTCATTTTGGGCAGGAGCTCACGGGAGCAGACCTCTGGAACCTCTAAATTTTATTGGGCTCTTTCTTACCCCCTCCCCCACAAATACTTGCTTCTGGGCTTCATTGTTCAAACCCCCCCCCTTTAAGAATTTATCTGAACTCTAAGATTTGACAAACTTTCTATTTCCCCTCACAAAAACATGGGGAAATAACCAAAACATATCAAGCAGACTGATGGAAACCGTCATGCCACTGTGGCCACATAAGAGAAAGTAATGTAAAAAGTATGATGGGAGTAAGGTTTTATTATGACAATTATAATTCAAGTAGCAATTTAAGGTAGATGCTGAGCTGATATAATTTGGTACACCTTCCGGTGATGTCAGGGGTGTGTGGCGTATGCAAATGAGTTGTGCTAACGAGCCTCTGGCACCTCTTTTTCTACAAAACAATCTCTGTATATAGTACACTGCCGGAACAGAGCTAGAAATATACAGGCTGTCAGAGACTCAAGCCTGGATCCTCCTAAGTCATCGCTCCTTATTGCTTAAGCAGTACCCAGCCCTATGGGTCCCTGAGGTTAAATGTACACAAATAAATATATTAAAAATATATAAAGGTTTATTTCAATAGTTTTTAAAAGGATGTCACTATGCAGTACCATCTATAGTTAGCAACAAAGAAATTAAAAGGCGAACTTTTCCATCTAACAAATTTACTACCTGGCATTAGATGGCTCACCTTTCTGGCAGCCTAAGAGAACATAAGAGAAACCATGATGGATCAGGCCAATGGCCCATCCAGTCCAACACTGTGTCAAATAAGAACATAAGAGAAGCCATGTTGGATCAGGCCAATGGCCCATCCAGTCCAACACTCTGTGTCACATAAGAACATAAGAGAAGCCATGTTGGATCAGGCCAGTGGCCCATCCAGTCCAACACTCTGTGTCACATAAGAACATAAGAGAAGCCATGTTGGATCAGGCCAGTGGCCCATCCAGTCCAACACTCTGTGTCACACAGTGGCCAAAAAATTTATACACACACACACACACACATACACTGTGGCTAATAGCCACCAATGGACTTCTGCTCCATATTTTCATCCAACCCCCTCTTGAAGCTGGCTATGCTTGTAGCCGCCACCACCTCCTGTGGCAGTGAATTCCACATGTTAATCACCCTTTGGGTGAAGAAGTACTTCCTTTTATCCGTTCTAACCCAACTGCTCCGCAATTTCATCGAATGCCCACGAGTTCTTGTATTGTGAGAAAGGGAGAAAAGTACTTCTTTCTCTACTTTCTCCATCCCATGCATAATCTTGTAAACCTCTATCATGTCACCCCGCAATCGACGTTTCTCCAAGCTCCAAGCGTTTTAACCTTTCTTCATAGGGAAAGTGTTCCAAACCTTTAATCATTCTAGTTGCCCTTTTCTGCACTTTTCCCAATGCTATAATATCCTTTTTGAGGTGCGGTGACCAGAACTGCACACAGTATTCCACTGCTGACAACACTGCTGACAAGAGTCTAAACTGTAGCGTAAGTGTTCTGTATGTTGCAGTCTATCATGATGCAGCACAGCATATTGAAGCATGCTAGCATGACATAAGTATAAAGTTAGCATGGCTTCCCTTTTGTCTATATCCTTATTATAACTTTTTTGCCCTCTTTAGATCCAATCAGGAATCCATTTGGATGGAACTTTCCAGAGGACTTCAGCACCTGCTCCTAATTTCTTCCTCCCATCTGATTATACAGCTGAGCACAGCTTCTTGTGATTAACTGATTATCTCATTCTTGACTTTGGCCTAGAAAGAGATAAGGATGGTATCTGCAGGAAGGCCCAAACCACAGACACCTGTGCGCCAGAGCAGGCCTACTAATAATCTGTTAACCCTTGGGGGAAATTTGCCTCACACCAGCTTATGAGAACCAGTGAGGAGGAGGAGGAGGAGAAGAAGGAAAAGAAGGAGAAGAAGAAGGAGAAGAAGAAGAAGAAGAAGAAGAAGAAGAAGAAGAAGAAGAAGAAGAAGATGATGATATTGGATTTATATCCCGCCCTCCACTCAGAAGAGTCTCAGAGCGGCTCACAATCTCCTTTATCTCCCTCCCCCACAACAGACACCCTGTGAGGTGGGTGGGGCTGGAGAGGGCTCTCACAGCAGCTGCCCTTTCAAGGACAACCTCTGCCAGAGCTATGGCTGACCCAAGGCCATTCCAGCAGGTGCAAGTGGAGGAATGGGGAATCAAACCTGGTTCTCCCAGATAAGAGTCCGCACACTTAACCACTACACCAAACTGGCTAAGGGGCACATTGTTTTCTTTAAGTCTCACCATAATCTGAACACTGCTGACAAGTCCTATTGAAATTAACACAGTGAAATGCTTGAAGAGACTTGTTTTCTACTTATATTTGTAGATTATGGTTATACTAGCAGTAAAGCCCATTGTAGGAAGAAATACAACAGGCCCTATAAAAATATTGGGGTGTTTGTGTGCAGAGATGTAAAATTTTTGGAAATAATAATAATAATAACAATAATAATAATAATAATAATAATAATAATAATAATAATAATAATAATAATAATAATAATAATATTTAATTTGTATCCCACCCTCCCTGTTGAAGCAATTTTTTTTTTTTTGGGGAAAAAAGAAAGACAGAGAAAGATTGAGAAAAAGAATGGTAGGAAAAAGAAGGTGAGAAAGCAGTACGAGAAAGAAAAATGAAAGGAAGGAAGGTAGACAGACCAAATGGAATAAAAAAGACAGAAAGAGATACAGAGAAAGAACAGAAAGGAGAGGTTAAAAAAAGGGAAAAGGAGTGAGAGAAAGAAAAATGAGAAGGAAAATAGAATGAAAGAAAGACAGAGAGAGAGAGAGAGAGAGAAAGAATGAGACGAAGGGAGTGAGGGAAAGTTATGGAAAAGTTGGGGAGAAAGGAGTGAAAGAAAGGGAAATGAAAGGAAGGACGACAGGGAGAGAGAAAAATGACAAGACGACAGACAGGCAAGCAGGAAAGTAGGCTGTCATTAGAAGCCTCCCTTTTACCCCCTCCCACTTGCAGGCAGGCTGGAGTAAAAGGGAGCTTCCCAATGATTCCCTGCCTCTTAGAGCAAGCTGCTGACAGTCAGACCCATTCTGTTGATGGCTGTAAGAGGCAGGGAGCCATCGCAAACCTCCCTTTCGCCCTCTCCCGCTTGCAGGCAGCAGGAAAGCAAAAAGGAGTCCCTTCCATCTCATGGAGTCCATTCTGTCCTATGGGCTGATAAGACAGAATGGAGTCCATTGTGTCCTATGGACTCAGAGGACAGAATAGAGCCTAGTCTACCATATCAGCCCACTGTAACCTAATTTGAATAGAAAGAGTGACGAGTATTTGCAGGCAGGGCCAGATCTAAGGGGAGGCAGAGGGGGGGTGCTCGCCCCGGGCGCCAAAGGAGGGGGGGTGCCAAATTGGGTATGGAGTCCATTGTATTCTATGGGACCATAAGACAGAAAGGCCCAAAAGGGGGCACCATTTTTTAATTTCGCCCCTCCTCAAAAAACACATAGACCCGGTCCTGTTTGCAGGTGGAAAGGAAGACTGATACACTGTATAGTGTCAATCTGTTTAGCTGCTGCTGTTCAACTGGCCCCTCCCTGATGTGAATGAACATACCTTTTGTGTCAGTTGAAGAGAAGCAACTGCTACTGTTTATCTCATTAACATGTCTCCCACAGTTTTTTGCTTGCTTCACTGTTTGCTTTGTGGCAGCGCTGTTTGTGGGGGGGGGGAGATACAGACTGTCCCGGACTTCCTACAACAGGCTCTGAGGAGAATAAGCCCCCAGGAGAACCTGCGAGCAGAGAACTGTCTCCCGCAGAGGTCAGTGGCCGTCTGGTGGAGTTCTCACCTGAAGGGGCCAGCAGTGGGCAGGGGAGAGCAGAATCAGCCAATGGCACACCAGAGACAGAGTGAGAGCCAATCCTGCGTAGCCCACATCCAACCAATGAAAATCCTCACATTTTCCACCACAGTAGGGTGGTGTGGTGGCAACTGACCTGAGCACACCACATGGACGTATTCACACAACATGCACACACAAATGAAAAATGCATCTCTGATTGTACATGAAGAAAAATTTTAAAGACAGAGGGTTTGGGCAGGATGATGTAAGCGTACAGAAAAACTATAGTTAAATTAAGGGCTTCTTCACTTGAGTGGCTTGTTTATGGAGAGAACTAGAATATACAGCCAGTGCTCAACCAGACAATGTTTTTTCAAGAAAATCAGAACCCCAGAGGGGAGATGACACAGGAAGTAGGCTATCATTCTAGTATTTCCCTTTGCATAAACCATGCCTGAAGATGAGAGGGAGACAGCAACCCCCCTTTTAACAAGGCGTGCACCATAGGTGTAGCAATTAGAAAGCCTGTAGTCTGGTATCAAAAGGGCTAACACTAAATGGATTCCAAAACCATATTATGCTTGCTGTATAAAAAGACATATTTGCTTCTGGATTTCAAGCTAAAGTTATGAGCCTTTTGAATGGAACCAAGATTACACTAACAGTGGATGCCATCCAATCTTGCTCCTATTCAGGCAATTAATCAGAAGGCACATAATCCAATCTAAATCCTTGGAGATTCTCTCTAGCACAGAAGGAAGCCTCTTGTCACTATGGCAGCAGCAGCAGCAGCAAGCACCAGGCAGCTAAGAACAGCATCCCCATCTGCCATCCACTTGCACGTTTATCTAGCTATCCAAAGGCTGATAAGAAACATTATTCTTTTTTAGGTTCTCCTTCCATTTCCTATATTTGTCCTCATTTTAGATGCCTTATTCTGTATTGTCCCAAAATAACACAAGTACTATAGATCTATTTCTGAAATCTGTGGGTCCCCCCCCAAGTTGAATGTCGTCAGTGTCCTCTGATTGACTATATGCAGCTACAGTTCTTTCAGAATCAGAGAGTCTGGTGGTTGCTATTCTAACATATCCTCCTACTTATGATTTAAATGTCAAAGTAATCCCAGAAGCTGGGGGTTTCAGAAATATGAGCAAGAAGAGGGTATCTATACCTAACTTTTACAGTTTCAAACTGAGCTACAAAACCTGCTTTCAACCAATCCAACAAATAACGTTTCAAAAACCCTTAGGGAGGCAAGGGTTTGATTCTAAACAGTTAAAACCTTTGGGTTTTAGAAAAATACAGTACTTGATAACTTTAAGGCATTAGGTCTACTTTATAAATATTTATGAGAGTTCTGAAGATGTAAGGCACTAAACACCTACTTATAAAACTTAAAAGGTAAAGGGCATCAGAAACCAATAACATTAGCTATCCTTTTTATCTGAAAGAAAAACTAGTTTTCCCCCATAGGTACAATCAAGAAAAGGGATAAATCTTAAGTTTCCATACAATTTACAGTTATGTACAGTACTAAAAATCTTTTATGTATAATAATTCTAAAGGGGATTTCCTTACATTAAATGTCATCTTCCTGTTAAGCAAATATGGTAACCATCTGCTTATTTAGAAAGCTGAGTATGCAGGTAGAGGGAACGGATTATAAATGTAACATTTATGAAAAATTGTGTATGATTTGTGCTAAAAGATAACCCTTGGTTTACAGCAGTACATAACAAGAACTGCATTTCATCGTATAGTAGAAGACTGAAAGCTTTAAATATATACACACAAATGGCTGTAAGCAACCATGAAATAACCCAGCAGGGTTTTGTCTGTTCTTTGAATTGGGACATTGTAAGCCAGATAAATACTTATAATTAATTTCTAAGCCTTCGTACTGCTTGAACACAAGACGTTTAAGCAAGGGGCTTAAACTTTAAGGGGCTTAACTTCCACTTTTCTTAATGCCAAATGTAAAAGCTATGATGCATATTTTTTAAAAAAGCAAAACTTCTGTAAGAAAAGTGCTTATCAGACATGCTAATCTATATCCGTGTAGCACTTCAGAAGGCCCCCCCACCCATTTCTTAAGTATAACTTTGTCATTACATGAACAAAATTTGAGTCCAGTGGCATCTTTCAAGACCAACAAAGTTTTATTCAAGGTGTAAGCTTTCCTGTGCAGATACAGTGAAACATAATTTCCTCAACGATTCCAGGGTCTCAATTAATCACTCTCAGCATTCTACAATTAAGGATACATTACTCTCCAATTTTGACATCTTATTTCCTTCATTCTTTTTTCCTAAGTCGAACCCAAACAAATGGTTACTATATAAACGAAGGTTATTATTTCTATTTTATCCTTTAATCTGTTGAATATCTCCATTGTGCTATATGATAATTTACTGCTCACCCTCTATTTATAATTTATGGAGTGATAATTTCCAATTTGGTTTCTGCCTCTGTCTTCTATTGGCCCTTCCTGGCAACTAACCTCCCCCCTCCCCTTTCTATGTGTAAGGATTGAGGAAATTCTGTTTCACTGCATCTGAAGAAGTGTGCCTACACACAAAAGCTTAAACCTTGAATTCCCCACTAGCCTTGCTGCGATCTCATGCGATCTCTTTTTCCTGCAGTGCTTCTGTCTGATTTTGCACACTGTAAAGTACTGGGGTCGACGCAGTAAGAGACCAGAGTCGGAGAGTGATTTCAGCAAGCTTTACTTCAGGAACACCAACACAGACTGAGCTCTATTCAAACCTCCCGCTCCTTTATACAATTCTTGCCCCCTTCTGATTGGACCTTAACTATGTACATGGATTGGCTATTTACAGAGGCCTAAGGGCTTATCAGGGTACAGTATGAGCCTAGATGTTGATTGGCTACTTATGTTTCAATCCTTCCCCTGATTGGGCACGCTTAGGCCTTCTCTGGAACCCTGGTGTGGAGTACAAGCTTGGCTTGTTCAGCTTCCCTCCAAAAGTAACAGTTCCCTCCAAAAGTAACAGTTCTCCATTTGAACCTAGGACACAACACACACACTGCTGTGAAGCTGTAACTTGCCCCACCGCTTTCCCAAGTTCTTTCCACGGCTGTAAGGTTATCTGAAAACCGGATTTTGAAGCTGAGGAAAGAACTTGGAAAAGAGGCAGGCCAAGGTCCAGCTTTGCGGTACCGTATGCAAAAATCGGGCAGAAGCGCCATGAGAAAAAGCGTCAACGGTGTCACTGGACCCAAACTTTGGTTCTGCTGCTTCACACCAACGTGGCTACCCACCTGAACTTATTACACGAACACCAGTGTCACACAGTGGCAAAAAAATTATATACACACACACACACACACACACACACACACACACACTGTGGCTAATAGCCACTGATGGACCTCTGCTCCATATTTTTATCTAAACCCCTCTTGAAGGTGGCTATGCTTGTGGCCGCCACCACCTCCTGTGGCAGTGAATTCCACATGTTAATCACCCTTTGGGTGAAGAAGGACTTCCTTTTATCCCCTTTAACCTGTCTGCTCAGCAATTTCATCGAATGCCCACGAGTTCTTGTATTGTGAGAAAGGGAGAAAAGTACTTCTTTCTCTCCTTTCTCCATCCCACCTAAAAGCAATGCCCAGTATTTACTTTACAATATGAGTGCCCAGCTTGCTGGGGGGGGAGTGCAGATGACTGGGGAAGGCAAAGGCAACGACGTAAAAAGTTTGCCGTGAAAACATTGTAAAAGCAACATCACCCCAGAGTCGAAAACAACTGATGCTTGCACAGAGGACTACCTCCTTTGTATATACTTCTCTATACTTTGCATTTCCCTAAGCATACACAATCGTATAATACATACCATAAAATACAACCACTGCCATTTCTACACATGTGTGGTCAATGCTCGACTTACTGTCAGAGCAAATGTCTAGAGACCTGGTGGGTGGCTCACAGGCTCCGCAGCCGCTTATCAGTCCTATTACCGTCTGAAAGGGGGTGCCTATGACCATTTGTGTCACACAAAAGAGGAATTTCACAAGCAGTTTACACAATGCAACATGGAGGATGTGTGGATGGGGAGAGAGAAATACTGCTACTAAACAAAAAAAAAATTAATATATGTTTAGTGCAATTTAAACTGCATTCTAGGAAGCATTTCCACAGGTAACAGTTTGGTTGATGCGCTGTCAATTAAATTTATGTTGTCGCAACGATCAAACTTTCTGATTCAGCACATGCAGTCAGGAAGTAGCCAATGAATTAGCAGCTTCCAAATGAAAGCGACTACCGAGTCTGGAAGGAGGAATTGGAGACAGGGGAACAAACATTACGATTACAGCGCTATGTGATGTCGTCTGCACATAAGGGCCAAAGAACAATAGCATACCTGTTGCCAAATAGCAACAGAAACATTTTTTTGCATTCCTTATAGTTACTCGTAATTGCAAATAACTTATATTTAACTTTGCAGAATGTCACTTAGACCTCATGCCTAATTGTCTAGTCTATTCTTTTCAAAAGTCCAGAGTAATTAAAGCGTAGCAGTTTTCCTTGCTATCATCTCAGTTTTTGCTATCCTAATCGTCCACTCCAAGAGTGTTAGATTTTCCCAAGCAAGAATGAGCAGAAATGCTTTCCTATAAAACTGTATTCTAACAACCCAATTTTATTTGACTTACCCACGTTTCCACTCTCTCAAACCAAATTACTCCGTATATTTCTTTTCCAACATCAATGTCAATTTTCAACACAGTTTAGGAATCTGCTTCCTCAAATCAAAATGAAACTGACTTTTGTATTGCATGCCTGCTTCCACTACTCTCGCTGTACACATAACTTGAAAAAGAATTTAAAAAACTGACTATGATACAACGAAGTATTAGACCTGTTACTTTAACAGAGGCATAATGCATGGAGATGAGCAGCAGATGAGCAACTGAAGCTTCCAGTTGTATGAAGGTAAATAACACCACCTGGTAAAACAAATCCCCTTAAAGCTTCTATTAAAGGGATATGTGCCCCCCCCCCAGCACAAGGCAATCCTACATGAAAGCAGAAAACTAGCACAAGAGGGGGGAAGGTCTGCACTGCATCTTTGTTGCAAGAAGTATAACATAAGGAGCTTCTCCACATAAGGAGCTTCTCTTATCTCGGAGAACCGGGTTTGATTGCCCACTCCTCCACTTGCACCTGGCCTTGGGTCAGCCATAGCTCTGGCAGAGGTTGTCCTTGAAAGGGCAGCTGCTGTGAGAGCCCTCTCAGCCCCACCCACCTCACAGGGTGTCTGTTGTGGGGGAAGAAGGTAAAGGAGATTGTGAGCCGCTCTGAGACTCTGAGATTCAGAGCGGAGGGCGGGATTTAAATCCAATATCATCACCATCATCTTCTTCTGCTTGTGCCACTTCATTCTCTGTGACTTCTGGGGAAAGGATTACTGCATCCTAGATACCCAATGAAAAGGACTGGCTCTTACCAGCTAGCTTCCCAAGCCGTTTGTAAGTCATTCCGCCCTACCTGGCTGCTGGTCATACCGCCAGGGGGCTGCCTTTGCCTTCTCCGAAGGAAGGAGAATCCGGATATCTTGCCGGGTTTAGTGGGGTGTATGGGACACTAGGGTTATTGATAAAAGGTAAAGGTTAGCACCAGTCATTTCCAACTCTGGGGTGACGGCACATCATGATGTTTTCACAGCAGACATTTTACGGGGTGGCTTGCCATTGCCTTCCCCAGTCATCTACACTTTACCCTCAGCAAGCTGGGTACTCATTTTACCGACCTCGGAAGGATGGAAGGCTGAGTCAACCTTGAGCCGGCTACCTGAACCCAGCTTTTGCCGGGATCGAACTCAGGTCGTGAGCAGAGCTTGGACTGCAGTGCTGCAGCTTACCACTCCACACCACGGGGCTCCTAGGTGTATTGATAGAGCCTGTCAAAAGGCAAATAGGGAAATCGGAAAGGCTTTTGAGGGTGAGTTGGGCTACCATCTGCCTCACCTGCATATTCAGCCCGCACCTCCAAGAGGTGATGACATACATCCCTCTGAGAATGGTAACATCATCTCCTTGGAGGATTTGTGGCAAGGCCTGAGGAAGGTGCTAGATTGCATGATTGTTAGGCAGCTAGGGGAGCATCACTTAACACCCCCAGTTTGGGGGCTAGAAGTCTGGCACCACCAGCCCTAAGGTTGGTAAGCCAGAGTGAGAAATGCAAACTGCCTTTTGGGTCTGTCTGGTTAGAGCCTGGTTAAGAGGTGCAGCCGGATCTCTATGGCATGGTCCACTTGCTGGGCTGGCTTGGTGCAAGCCATGTTAAGCGGCTTGAGCCAGGGACAGGGTGGCTCAGCCCTTATACAGCAGGGAAGGGGTCAGGAATAACTCATGGACTTGACCACTCTGCATGTTAATTTGCCCCTGCTGTTTTAAGCAGGTTAAAGTTAAATAAAGTGGCCCACAGGTTATCCAATCTTTGTGTCTGACTCTTTATTCTGAATGAGGGGCTGATATCATTTGTCTCTGACTTGCCCATAATTTTCAGCACAGTTTAGGAATCGGTTACATTTCACTAGCAGTGGCTCAGTGCCCCTGCACTTCTGCTTTCCCCGGCTCAAGCGATCAATTCCCCACCAGACGCTGCGTGAGTGCATTTTGATTGGCAGCTCCTTCCAATTTCCCTTGCAGCTTCTGGAACTCTAAAAAAAAAAAAACCAGAGCAGGAAGCCATGAGGAAAACCGGAGGGAGCCGCAGATCAAAATGTGTCCACGCAGCAACTGGAGGGGAATTGATCGCCTGAGCCGGAGAAAGCAAAAGCTTCGGGGCAGAGCAACTGCTAGTGAGGAATCACTCTTAGTTTCTTCTCCATATCAAACCTTGCTTACCACGCCTTGCATAGACATGCAGTGTGTCTTAAAACAGGCATTCACTTGTCTTGTTGCCAAAAATAGACACAGGTCGGTTTGGAGTGCTCCAGTTCTGAGTAACACAATTCAATGGAAGAGCTGTCCCAGACAATCTTGGGAGTGTGAGACAGACTGAATATTTTGTCCAATCCAAGTTCAAGCTCCAAATATGAGATGAAGGCTACTTGACAAATGTATGTCTACATTGATGGGCAGGGAGAGTTTGATGCTGTTGATTTCTCTGAACTTCTCAGTGGCTACTGATACACAATAAAATATTTTTGTTTGGCTGCTGTCACGGTGGATTTGATTTAAATCAAATTGATTTAAACCACTAGTCAGTAAGACTTGTGCAGATCTATTCCACGCCACTTCACTGCTTACTCTCAACTCCAAATCATTTATGAACAAGTTAAAGAGCATGGGACCCAGTACTAAGCCCTGCGGCACTCTACTACTTACTGTCCTCCACTGCGAAGACTGCCCATTTATACTCACTCTCTGCTTCCTATTAATTAGCCAGTTTTTGATCCACAAGAGAGCCTGTCCTTTTACTCCATGACTCTCAAACTTACTAAGGAGCCTTTGATGAGGAACTTTATCAAAAGCTTTCTGGAAGTCAAGGTAAACAATATCTATCGGGTCTCCGAGCCAGTTTGGTGTAGTGGTTAAGTGTGCGGACTCTTATTTGGGAGAACTGGGTTTGATTCCCCTATCCTCCACTTGCACCTGCTGGCGTGGCCTTGGGTCAGCCATAGCACTGGCAGAGGTTGTCCTTGAAAGGGCAGCTGCTGTGAGAGTCCTCTCAGCCCCACCCACCTCACAGGGTGTCTGTTGTGGGGGAGGGAGATAAAGGAGATTGTGAGCCGCTCTGAGACTCTTGAGTGGAGGGCAGGATATAAATCCAATGTCGTCGTCTTCTTCTTCTTCCTCTTCTTCCTCTTCCTCTTCCTCCTCTTCTTCCTCTTCCTCTTCTTCCTCTTCCTCTTCCTCTTCTTCTTCTTCCTCCTCCTCCTCCTCTTCCTCCTCCTCCTCTTCCTCCTCCTCCTCCTCCTCCTCCTCTTCTTCCTCCTCCTCCTCCTCCTTTGTCCAGAAGACAGTATAGTATTTTATAATGTTATTATTTATTTCAGTTAATTTATATTCCACCCTTATAAAATATAAATATTATGAAATATAAAATATTACAATTGTGTTTTCTCTGAACAAAACACCTATTTTAGGTATCCAATATGTATTATGTATTGTTGATATTCTCAACTGCTGGACTTGGATTGTAATAATAAACTGATGTGTAAAGCTTCCTCGCAATAGGCTCTCCAGTTTAGATTGGCTCTCCATTGTCCTCCCCTGAAGGTATACTTGTTTCTTTATAACACGACTTCCTCACCAAATCAAGGCACATCATAAAATTTTAAGATGCAATCACACAGCCTAACAACACATTTAGTAAACAATGGACTAGAAATACAGAATTAGCAAATAATGCAAATCACAACTGCCTAGGCAAGACATAGCCCAATTATAATAGAAAACAATGCAATAAAAGCAAGAGGACATCCTTTCTAAAACAAAAGTGCAGTGGTATCAGCAAAATGAAGCTCTCCCATTGGTGTGTACTCCATTAACCAATGGCCCGTCAGCCGCCACTTAAGGTCTGTTGAATTCCATTGGCTGACTGAGGCTCTGTTTTGCAAAGGAGATTTTAAAAGCCCATCCTTGATTGGCACCACAGACAGAGGGAGGAGGGAACCTGCCACAGAAAGCCTTCTCTTGACTGGCACTGCTTCACAGAGGAGATAAAGAAAGCCCTCCATAGACTGGCTGAGGGAGGGAGGAGGGAAACAACCACAGAAAGCCTTCCCTCTGTTGACTGAAGGCTCTTCTTCCTCCTCCTCTGAGGAAACAAACAGCCAGAGAGACAGAGACAAAAATGATATCCCTTGGCAAAAGAACAAAGACGCTTTATCCTAGGTATAGAGACGAAGCGAGAGGGAAAGAGAGAGAGAGAGAGAAAGACAAAGAGAATATGGAATTCCATGTTTAAGATTGGGCCACTGGGGAAGCTGCTTTCACTTTCCCCTCAGTGCCTGTTGCTAGCCAACCAAGTAGGCTTGCCACTGCACAGGATCCAGCAGGCTATCCCCCAGTTTTGCAGTCTCCATGTGCCAATTGTGGTTCTGGAGAAGACTCTTGAGACTCCCTTGAACTGCAAGAAGATCACATCATCAGTCCTAAGGGAAATCAACCACGACTGTTCCCTGGAAGGTCAGACGCTGAAGCTGAAGCTCAAGTGCTTTGGCCACCAAATGAGAAAGGGGCACTCACTGGAAAAGACCCTGATGCTGGGGAAGACAGAAGGCAAAAGAAGAAGGGGATGGCAAAAGATGAGATGGCTGGACAGCATTACTGATGTAACTAACATGAATGTGAGCAGACTTCAGAAGATGGTGGAAGATAAGAGTGCCTGGCGTGACTTGATCCATGGGGTCGCAAAGAGCTGAACTCGACTGCGCGACTGAACGACGACAACAACAAGGCTTAGCAGAAGCCTGCAGACTGTCTCTGTGTTGGACAGTGTGTGAGACCCAAGTGGAAAGCTGGGCAGGGTGAGTAGGCACAGCCGCTCCTGGTGAGTGTGTAAAAGGAAGAGAAGCAAGCAGACCGCCTCTATTTGTTTGGAGGAAAAATCCATCCCCTAAGCTGCTCTGCTTTTGTTTTCCTGCTAGTCTGAAGAAGTTTACTACCTGATTTACTACCTTTTCGTAGGGCCCCATAAAATGGAACTGTTTCGCCAGACCTTCAAGTGAGGCAGCGGACGCCCATAGTACATCGAGTCTGGCCTCCCTGTCGCAGCATTCCATCATCTCTCAGGTCTACTGGAACATCATCGGTTCTAGCTCTGTTTGCACTATGGCCTGATTAGTTGTCTTCCACCTGAAATGGAGTATTTTTATTGTTTTGATTATTTATTTCTAATTTTATTGCCTACTGTTATTATTTAAGTCTGTTGTGATCCGCCCCTGAGCCTGCTCGCTGGATAGGGCAGACTAGAAGTTAACAAAAATAAATAAATAAGTTGGCTGAAATACAGCAGATGGTTACACTCTTCAGTTCCAGTTAATAAACCGCCCCACTGAGGTCACAAAAGTGTGTGCTTGCAAACTGTGTTTATGTTGGCTGTTTTGTGAATGCTTGTGTGCATATTCACTTTCATTTAGTGGAAGTGCAACCAGCTGCTGGGGGAAAGGAAATGAAGACTGTATTCATGGGAATTGAACTGCTGTATTTTTATTGGGGGGGGGGGGGTGAATGGGAGAGACTACTGGCTCCATCCCCCAAGCCTCACAGCTCCACCCCAAGGTCCCCAGGTATTTTCTTAGTTGGACCTGGAAACCCCACAACCAAGCTCGGTTCTGTCAGTGAAAGGTAGAGTGAGGAGACCCTTTCCAGGCCTATTTTGGCCTCTGAGGGAGAACTCCTAGACCCAGGGGCCAGTCCTGACTAGGGTTGCCAGCTCCAGGTTGGGAAATTCCTGGAGATTTTGTGCTGAAGTCTACAGAAGCCAGACTTCAGGGAGGGGATAGGTGCCAGCTGAATATGTCATAGAGTCCACCCTCCAAGGCAGTTATTTTCTCCATGTGAAAAGAGAACTATTGTCTGGAGCTCAGTTGTGATACAAGGAGATCTTCAGCCTGCAACTGGAAGTTTCCTCCCCTAAGCCTGGCAGCACCTTCTGGGTGACTTGATGCCCCCTGACTGGTATGACTTAACTAGGTCTGGCTGCTTGCTTCTGTTCAGCAGCAGCCCCCCTATGGCAGCTACTGTGACATGGCAGTCAGTGTTTCAGAGTATGGTCTGCCAAGACCCAGGTTTCTACTGTACAACATGACCGGGTGACTTTGGACCATCCACATACTTTCAGCCTAACCTACCTCATAGGGTTGTTGTGCAAATCAAAAGGGGGAGAGGAAAATGATGTAAGCTGCTTTGATCCCCACTGCGAGGAAAGACTGTCCTTTCCCTAGTTAGAGGCTATAGGGAGGGGGGGAGAAGATGGAAAGCTGAAGTCAGAGGGGCAGATAAAGGTAGGTTGATGGTTGGCTGGGAAGGAGAGTTGCCAACTGTAGGTTGGGAAATTCCTGGAGATTTGAGGGGTGGAACCTGGAGAGGGTGGGATTTGAGGAGGAGTGGGAACTCAGACAGGTAAATGTCATAGGCGCCATCCTCCAAACCAACCATTTCCTCCTGGGGAACTATTCTTGCCAATCTCCAGGTGAGGCCTGGAGACCACTCCGAACTACAACTGCTTTCCAGATGGGTAGGTATCAGTTTCCCTGAAGAAAATGGTACACTGAGTCATTATACCCTGCTGAGGTCACCCCTCTATAACAGCCAGTGTGACATGGCAGTTAGCACTTCAGAGCAGGGTTAGCACTTCAGTTGGCAGTTAGCACTTCAGAGCACTGCCAAACCCAGTTTCTTGCTGTGGAAGCTGATTAGGGGATTTCAAACCAGTCACAGACTTCCAGCTTCCATGATTAAACTGAGCTGCAGAACTCATTTCATTGGTGTTCCGTCAACTGCACTCAGTTTACAGAGCGATATGAATTGCATACACTACTGGTACTTCGCTGAAACTTAAACCATCCTCCAAAGAAGGCTGTTTAAGGAGCCATTTTGAGCGAGTGGCTGACAGGGAAAGATTCACATGAGCGCAAACTGTGTTTCTGCTTTGCTGCCGGTCAAGACAGAGCAACAGCGGGCATCAGATTGGGAAAGTCCGCAGCTGCCTAAAACTGCACTTCTGCCAGAAAGAATAATGGGAGCAGTCAAGAAAAGGAACAAAAGCAGAGGGGAGATGCCCCACATCTTTGAGATTTTTTTCTTTACACTCTGGGTTTTCATTTGCAAATCAGCACTGTGCTGTTTGTTGTTTGTGCTCTCTCTGCACTTTTTTTAACTCAAACTTTTCTGAAAGTAAAGTGAGAGCTCCCCAATTTAATTGTATTCCACTGAAGCGTAGTTAACTGCCAGTTACAAACTATAGTTGAGATGAGTTTCTCAGCTACCCCAAATCCTGTAACTTAAAAAAAAAAAACCCTATGAGTTTTTGGCATGTAAGTGAAAGACAGGATGGGGTAAACGTATTTTACACTTACTGTATTACTTCAGGACATTATTAGATTAGATGCATGTGAACAGGAGTTATCTTCAATTTTTATTCAAATTCCAGTCAATAGCCCAGGGGTGGCCAAACGTGCTTAACGTAAGAGCCACATAGAATAAATGCCAGATATTTGAGAGCCCCAAGACATGAATGTGGCTGGACTTGCTCTGGCTGATCTGCGGGGGTCTTAAATGGGAGGGGAGGCAGATCAGCCGCTTCTCCCACCTCACCGCCTAGTGGGAAGGCGGCAGAAGCAGCCCCAGTCCCCCCCCCACATTTAAAGATCCTCATGAGGGAGCAGGGACTGAGGTGTGGGGGGGGGCAGTCTGGGGTAGCAAAAACCCCAGCACTGCCCCCACCCCCAGTCCATGGAAAAATTGTCTTCCACAAAACTGGTCCCTGGTGCCAAAAAGGTTGGGAGCCGCTGATCTAGTAGTTCAGTTTATTACCATCAAAGATCAGTTAAAAATGGAAATAAATAAGATGCTGTGCTAGCAGCTCAAGACTGCTTTTATTCTTGCCCAGTGTTCTTTCCCTCCCTCCCTCCCTCCGTATGCAGAGTACTATATAACTGCACAGTGAATTGGACGGGGATGTGGTCTTTAAAATAGGGGTAGGCGAAGGGGGGCAGCTTCAGAGTGAAGGAGTGGTGAGGCTGCTCTGCCTCACTCCGAGGTTGCCTCCCCTGAAAGAGAGAGGGGGAGAGAGAGGGAGAGGAGGGGGGCAGGCCAGTTTGGCTTAGAGAAGCATTTAAAGAAACACATACCTTCTCCAAACCAGCTGACGGGGTGGCGGGAGCTTCGAGAGCCACACAATATGTGTAGGGTTGCCAATCTCCAGGTGGGGGCAGGGGATCCCTCGGTTTGGAGCCCCTCCCTCCACTTCAGGGTCATCAGAAAGCGGGGAGGGAGGGATAATGGATAACTGATCCCTAAGGAGACCGATTCCCATAAGGAATAATGGATAATTGATCCGCAGGTATCTGGGGCTCTGGGAGGGGCTGTGTTTTGAGGTAGAGGCACCAAATTTTCAGCATAGCATCCAATGCTTCTCCTCAAACCACGCTCCAAGTTTCAAAAAGATTGGGCAAGAGGGTCCAATTCTATGAACCCCAAAAGAAGGTGCCCCTATTCATTATTTCCAGTGGAGGGAAGGCATTTAAAAGGTGTGCGGTCCCTTTAAATGTGATGGCTAGAACTCCCTTTGGAGTTTAATTGTGCTTGTCACAACCTTGCTCTTGGCCCCACCCCAATATCTCCTGACTCCACCCCCAAAGTCTCCTGGCTCTGCCCCCAAAGTCCCCAGATATTTCTTGACTTGAACTTGGCAACCCTAAATGTGTGTGCAAGAGTTGAATGTGGCTTCCAAGCCACAGTTTGGTCACCCCTGTTCTAGATCATGGAAATGTCCTGTAATTCCTTTTCAAACCCTAGCACAGCTCCTACAATACATACCGATTCTAAATTTTACTTCCTAAACTATACTCACGTTAGAAAGACAAATTGTACGGTAAATATTTTGCCAGTTAAATTTCCTAGGTAGACCAAACAAACACCAGGCACAATGGGTCAAAATAAGTCGAAGCGGAAAACTTCCAGTATAAATTTCATACAAAATTCTAACCATTTAATTTTATGATATTTATATTCTACCATCTTGACAGAATTCCAGCATACATGGGCCTGGTTCCCATGGGCCTGGAAAGAACCAGCTGAATATCCCTGGGCCAAGGGAGGCCAGATTGAAGTCCACCCGGGATCGGGCCTTCTCCATAGCGGCCCCCCTACTGTGGAACCAACTCCCGGAAGAGGTACGGGCCCTGCGATGTTTAGACCAATTCCGCAGGGCCTGCAAGACCCACCTCTTTAAAATAGCCTTCACTTAATACCGAGCCAAAAAAGTCCTGCTGGATATGTTTTACGTTTTAGTCACTGGATTTTATGGAAGACCTTAACTATAGCACCATAATCTTAATTCTAATGTAATTTAAATGATTTTAAGGATGATTTTATAATTGAAATTGTATATGAATCTATAACTGGAATTTATAACTGAAATTATTGTATATGGTTTTACTGTACACTGTATTTACATGTTGTGAGCCGCCCTGAGCCTGCTTGCGGGGAGGGCGGGATACAAATAAAAAGTTATTATTATTATTATTATTATTATTATTATTATTATTATTATTATTATTATTATTATTATTATTATTATCTCACCCTCACAACATTCTGAAAGGGAGATGTGGCACTTGGCCCGAAGTTACCCAAAGAGTTTCATGGCTAGAGCTTGAATGCAGGTCTTTACTACCTTAATAAAATAATATAGTTGCTACATGTTTTCTACATGTATTAATAGATGTTGCACCAATAGACCACTCTGGTTTAAGTCTTTTATCGTTCACTATCATTCCAAGCCTTCTCACCATCACCGCCAAGGCTAGCAATGTATACTTGAAATAAAGAGAGAATCAAGATAACGTGGCATCCCAGATTGTGCTTCTAAGCAGGGACGTCACCTTTTTTGCAATTGGGATTTTTGAGAACATTTATTTCATTAGAAAAACGATGGGATTCTGTGCTCTTTCCAATTATATGCAACAAAAGTTATCCTAACTGGCTGCAAACAGAAATAAAAGTTTTATATGAATCATTTCACTTTCAAGGCTATCATCTGTGTAAACGTATTGCATATAAATTGCTTCTAAAATGCAAATGCTCTTTAAAACTCTGAATCGATGGAAGTCATTCTTTTCCTCCTAACAAAGAAACCAAAGTAAGACATACTGGTGCGCAGAACCCTGAAAAACCTTACATAAAAGAATACACGTTCAAGGACTACATTGTAAAATAATATATTAATAAGAGCTCTGAAGTCATGCCACAAAGAAAGGTTCATTGTATGCAGACTTTCAATTGTTTAACTTGTTCATGTTTCTTTTTTTGGGGGGGGGGGTCTTTCATTACGCTATGGCTGTACAAAGTACACAGCAAGATCAGCTTGACACGTTAGCAGACTAGGCACAAAGTTGTGGGATATAACTGATTAATACAACATTTAATTAAATTAGAGAAGCATTTGAGTCAATACTCCCTTTGAATGTAATCAATATGCCTTCTATTATGATCCATTAAACATTTCCTTATATTCCAGTAAAGTTGTTCATTCCCCCCTCCCCTCCCAAAAAAGGGAGGGCAGGAAAGCCAAAAGGGAAGGGGAAGCAAATATTGTAACGGATCATAACTTTACATACCCAATGTTATCCTTTACAATTCAATGTCATCTCAAATATCAAACACACGTGCACTAAAATTTAAAGCAGCCGTAACAGTGTAAACACGTTAACAGAGATCTTTCCGCTTTCCTTGCACATAAATAAGAATGATCACCCTAGAAGACAGCAATTGATAAGAATGGTCACCCTAGAACGTAACAATTTCAAAATGAGAGTGGGTACGAGGGTTAAGAAGGATCGGGGGAGGGGCGGTGGCTCAGTGGTAGAGCATCTGCTTGGGAAGCAGAAGGTCCCAGGTTCAATCCCTGGCATCTCCAAAAAAGGGTCCAGGCAAAGAGGTGTGAAAAACCTCAGCTCGAGACCCTGGAGAGCCACTGCCAGTCTGAGAAGACAATACTGACTTTGATGGACTGAAGGTCTGATTCAGTATAAGGCAGCTTCATATGTTCTGTTATTAAGGGAGGGACGGTGGCTCAGTGGTAGAGCATCTGCTTGGGAAGCAGAAGGTCCCAGGTTCAATCCCTGGCATCTCCAAAAAAGGGTCCAGGCAAAGAGGTGTGAAAAACCTCAGCTCGAGACCCTGGAGAGCCACTGCCAGTCTGAGAAGACAATACTGACTTTGATGGACTGAAGGTCTGATTCAGTATAAGGCAGCTTCATATGTTCTGTTATTAAGGGAGGGACGGTGGCTCAGTGGTAGAGCATCTGCTTGGGAAGCAGAAGGTCCCAGGTTCAATCCCTGGCATCTCCAAAAAAGGGTCCAGGCAAAGAGGTGTGAAAAACCTCAGCTTGAGACCCTGGAGAGCCACTGCCAGCCTGAGAAGACAATACTGACTTTGATGGACTGAAGGTCTGATTCAGTATAAGGCAGCTTCATATGTTCTGTTATTAAGGGAGGGACGGTGGCTCAGTGGTAGAGCATCTGCTTGGGAAGCAGAAGGTCCCAGGTTCAATCCCTGGCATCTCCAAAAAAGGGTCCAGGCAAATAGGCGTGAAAATCCTCAGCTTGAGACCCTGGAGAGCCGCTGCCAGTCTGAGAAGACAATACTGACTTTGATGGACTGAAGGTCTGATTCAGTATAAGGCAGCTTCATATGTCCATATGGTAGAGAGGAAAAATAAGGGATGCACTGAGGAATTGTTTAAGCAATTCACCAGGCAGGTGGACCTAGGTAACTGCTTAGAGCACCAGAACTGCAGGGGCTCCCAAAAGGGCTTGCATCTGGCACCATAAGTGGGGCCAGGGCAGCCCTTTTAGATGGCCACATCTGGGCTGCTTTCTCCTTCCTGTGACTTTAGGGATGTCACTAGAGGGGACGGAGCAGGGAGTGTCCAAGGCAGGTACTGGAGGTTGGATCAAAGACTGCAACACTTAGGAAGGTGAAGGAGGAAGAGAAGGAGACAGCACCAACTGGAGCATGATGTCAGTATGGACTAGAGCACAGAGCTATGGGCAAGCCACCCACACCCCAAAAGCCCATGCTAGAGCCTTGCCTCATCCCAGTCCCACTCAAGCCAGTGCCTTCACCTTCTCCCACCCAGCCTGGGCTGGCTGCTCAGCTCTGAGACCAGAAAAAGAGCAACAGGGAAGCCAGGCAGACTGAAAAGGATGGAGAGAAGAGGAAAAAAAAGAACCAAGGAGTGGGTGCATCTGGGTATCAGCCATTACCAGCAGAGAGGGGAAGGGACCTCTGAAGGGAGAAGGAGGATGAACTTTTGCTTTAACAACCATAGCTAGAATATGTCTTTC
Organism: Heteronotia binoei; assembly: GCF_032191835.1. NCBI lineage: Eukaryota > Metazoa > Chordata > Lepidosauria > Squamata > Gekkonidae > Heteronotia > Heteronotia binoei. The sequence continues at coordinate 156,836,321 of NC_083227.1, forward strand.
TCTGTGCTTGAACTCTTGTTTGGTAGAATCTGGAAGCTGCATTTTTCATTGCAGCTTTGGTGCACGCTAATAACCTCAATTTGTTTTCCTGTATGTTAGCAGGGATAGCTTTTTTTCTTTTCTATAACTATAAAAAGTACATGAAGCAGGAGTCAAGTTGCACCTTTAAGACCAACCAAGTTTTATACAGAACGTAAGCTTTCATGTGCTCTCTAAACACACTTCATCAGATGAGGGGATCAGGTATAGTGGGCTGAAATACATGCAATTTGCTGCTTAAGAGGGCAAACTGATTGTGATCACATGGTAAAACAGTGTGGCTTGGCCATTCGGTCTGGGTAGCCATAAAAGGTAACAAAGTTTCCTGCCAGTTGGTGTTTCTGCAGATCTTGGTAAATCACAAAAGGACATGTATGTCCTAGTTGTAGTCCACCTAATTTACTTATCAACATCAATCGATACATTATAAACATCATTCTAGTCTGCCATTAGAAAACAAGAATACATAAAATGTTCAGTTCAGACCTTTATTGGCATAAAAGCAATCATGATTCACAATCAAAAGTAGGTACAAAGGCCTGAAGTATAGTAAGAACAATACATAAAGCAATCAAATTGGCAGCCAATAATACTGATCAAAAATAGATACCCAGCAATTAAAATACAGAAGAATGCCTAGATTTAATTTTATAGGGTTCTACTAAGAAATTCGCAACACATGTAGTAATGTGGGGATTAACATAAGGCTGCCAAACCCTCCCCCCTCGATTCGGGCAGGGAATCTCCCGCCTGGAAGGTTCTCAACCCACCGGGTCACACTGGTGGCACCCGTGCGGGACTGCTCTAGGTGTTTCCAGGAAAACGCCATGGTTTTCCTGGACACTCTAGCCATTTGGGAGGTAAAACTCTATGGTACAATAGGTGCCATAGAGTTTCGACCTCCCAAATGGCTAGAGCATCTGGGAAAACCATAGAGTTTTCCCAGAAATGCCTAGAGCAGCCCCGCATAGGGTGCCACCATTTTGATGTCACTTCTGGGTGACGTCATTTTGTTGCATGGTGCACGCATGACTGTCCCCTGTTGGGGGATGAAGAGGATTTAGCAACCTTAGATTAACATCTTATAAGAGGAGATGTTAAAGGAGTTTTCCTTTTAGTAAATACATTGTGTTGGAGATATTCAGCTAAAAATTGTCTATGTTGTGAGGCCAGGAAAGGACATTCTAAAGTAATATGGGATATAGAATCAAGGAGTCCTAATTCACATGGACATAATCTATTTTGGAGAGGTATCTGTCTAAACCTACCAAAGAGAACTGTTGATGGGAAGGCATTTAAACGCGCAAAAGTAAAAGTCCGACGATGGAATGGGGAGTCTAAAGTAAAAAAATATTGAGGTATCTTCCCATGTCTTTGGAGTATACCTAGATTGGCTGCAGAGCAAACAGGGGAATGTGAAGGGAACACTTTTTGGTATTCGTGATCCATAAGCCTTAGTTGGATTGTTCTTAAAATATATAGTTTGTCACATAAGAAAAGAGTGTCCACCTCAATACCGAGTTTTTGTAGTTTGTGGGTAAATGTAGACAACCAAGTAATGCTGTGCCTGCCTTTCATCAGGTAGTGTAATAAACTTTCTGAATCCGTTCTGAAATGAATTTTTAACCAGAGGTTAAAAGCCATAATCCAGGCTCTGGTTTCTAGAAGGTGTAAACTTAGCTCTGCACAAATGGATGAGTAGGGGACACATTTGGGAGCACCTAAAATCTGACGGCAGAATGATGATTGCACATTCTCCACGCAGGGTCTAAAGGCTCCAATCCACAAAGGCATTCCATATAGCAACTGAGGGAGGATTTTAGCATTGTAAATTTTCAGAGTTGCTGGAATGAACTGGTTACCTCCTAAGAAACAGAACTTTTTAATTTGCCCCAGATAACATTTTACTAAACTTACAGATCTATAATGATGCGTTGGCCAACTAAGGTTGTAGTTAAAGGTACAGATACTTGTAAGCCCTCACTTGCTTGATTTCTTCAGTACTAATACACCATTTAAATAGGTGCCAGCTCTTTGAAAAAACCAGGTGAAAGGTTTTCAAGTGTTTTTGGAGGCCAATTCTAGTACGTGAAAAAAATAACGGTGTCATCAGCATATAGCAGTAAGGACACTGCTAATTGTTCTAAGAAAGGAGAGCGGCCATTCACAGCAGACATATGTTGGTCCGTCATTCAAAAACAGATTAAAGAGATAAGGGACAAGAACACAGCCCTGTTTTACTCCTTTAGTAACTGGGAAACTGGAAGAGAGTTGACCATCAGGGGATACTTTAATAACAGCTGAAGAAGCATCATGAAGTTTCTTGATTAAGAAAAGTAGGCGTGGCTCCATCCCCAGGATTTTAAGTTTTTCCCATAGCAGATCTCTGGTGACTGAGTCGAAAGCGCCCTTTAAATCAATAAAGAAGGGTTGGCCAACGGTAGCTCTCCAGATATTTTTTGCCTACAACTTCCATCAGCCCCAGCCAGCATGGCCAATGGCTGGGGCTGATGGGAGTTGTAGGCAAAAAAACATCTGGAGAGCTACTGTTGGCCACCCCTGCAATAAAGGCTACATGCAATTTCCCTCTTTTAGGCTTCAGATATTTATCTGTCATGAAGGCAAGGGTGGAACAATGATCATTTGTAGATTTCACTTTGAGGACACCAATTTGTTCTGGAACAATTATCTTCTCTTTGGTCAACCAATTTAATAAGTGACGTTAAAGTTGTTTAAAATACAGCTTACATGAGATGGAAAGTAGGCTGAATGGGCGATAGTTTCCAGCGGAAGCTGAATTACCTTCTGTGTATATTGAGCATAATAATGATCTTAACCAGGACTCAGAGATGTTTCCGTTATGGTCAATAAGAGTAAATAGGTTTGCCAGTGGAGGAGGAGTCACCCACAACAATACAGCATGGACACCGGTACCAGAGCTTGCAATAAACCCAAGTGCCAACTTTGCCGCCACATACACCCAGATAATACAATCACTGGGCCTAAAAACATTAACTACACCATCTCAGGCTCATCCACTTGTTCATCCTCCAACATTATATATGCCATTAAATGCCAACAATGCCCTACAGTTCCCTACATAGGCAAACAGGGCAAACCCTACGCCAAAGGATAAGTGGACACAAATCTGACATTAGGAATTACAGAAATCTGTGGGAGAACACTTCAACCTTCCAAAGCATTCAGTGGGTGATCTCAAGGTAGCTGTTTTACTGCAAAGGAACTTCAAGAACCGAATGGAGAGAGAAATTGCTGAATTAATGAATTATTATGAAACTTGGAACAAACACCTCCCCAGGACTGAACAGGGATAATGGGTTTTTATCTCATTACACATGCTAAACCCACTCTCAGTGAGTATAGCTATACACCCACAGTATGCCAATGTATTTCTCTTTTATAATAGTGTATCAGAATAATGTTTTATATTGACATACTCAAATAACTTGGTCGGTCTTGGTCAGTCTTAAAGGTGCACCTTGACTCCTGCTTTGTTCAACTGCTTCAGACCAACATGGCTGTCCACTTGGATCTATAAAAAGTACATAATACTAAACTACAAAGGGAGAGAGTTTTCTTTCAATCTCTATGGTCCCCACCCCCCAGAAAAGCATACATGAACCCCTATCGGCTTGCCCCCATTTCTTTTTCTGTGCTTCTCTACACACACATCCACAGCCCATGCCATATTAAACCAAAGTCCAGTAGCACAGTTAAAACCAACAAAGTTTATCCCACCCCTGGCGGGAACTTGGCAACCCTACATGGGGCTTAGCTGTTTTTTTCTCTCCAAGGACCGAATTGCTGAAAGGCCTCAGCTGAAGAAGTTTTCATCTTGGGCTGTTTTCTTGCTGAAGCTGGTCCAGCCCCAGTCCCTCAGAAGTGGTGCTCCAGTGGGAAGGAGAGTTCTCAGGGCTTCCCTCCTCCTTGGGCTGCCAAGTTCCCGCTGGAGGTGGGGGATCCCCTGGTTTGGCGGGGGAAACGAGGGACTCTGTTGGGAAGTGACAAACTCTGTGTCACAAGGGAAGCTGGGGTCCTTCTTATGTCTTTATTGAGGGGTATGGGAATCTCTTCTCCCAACCTTTTAGCTCTCTAACTGCAATACGGTAGCATTCAGGGTGTTGTCCTTCAAGCCTCTTCCTCCACAGTATCATCCTGTCTAGCTTTTGCTGGGAATGGTAGTCATCCTGCTCTCCCCCCACAATGCCTCTGCACAATACTTGCTTTTGTGGCAGGTATACATGTAGGTTCTTATGTTTAAACTAGTAATAAGGCCCATTGTGAAGAAAATACAACCGGCTCTAGAAAAAGGCTCGGGGTGAGTGTCCCCCACCCCTTGCTGTCTTCCACCCACCCAAGTGAAGGCATGCACTCCCCCCCACACACACACACACCTGAAGGGGAACTGATGTCTGTCATCTGGAGAGCAGTAGTAATTCTTAATGATCTCCAGCCATCACCTGGAGATTGGTAACAGCAGTTCCCCAGGAGGAAATGGCATTGTATCTGTCTGAGGTCTCATCCCTCCTCAAACCCCACCCCTTAAATCTCCAGGAATTTCGTAACCTGAAGTTGGCAACCATATCTCCTTTCCTTTATCTGCCCCTCTGACTTCAGCTTTCCATTGCCTCCCCCATCCCTGCAGCTTCTACACAGGAAAAGGACAATATTTCTTCACATTGATGGGGTGGGGGGAGACCAAAGCAGCTTACATCATTCTCCTCTCCCCACTTTGATCTGCACAACCTTGTAAGTTAGGTTAGGCTGAAAGTCTGTGACTGGCCCAAAATCATCCAGTCAGCTTCCACAGCAAAAACCTGGGTCTGGCAGACCCCACTTGAAGCCCTGCTGCCAACCTTGACTTTCACTCACCTTCTCACCAGTGTTCCCTCTAAGCTGCAGAGTCTTTGAGCAAAAATTCTACTTTGTGAGCTACTGTCATTAAAGTTGTGAGCTACTGCATAAATTATTGTGTTCTGGGGCCATTTTTCCTGAGCTAAGACAAAAAGATGTGAGCTGGAGGCTAAAAATCTGTGAGCTAGTTCATGCTAATTCAGCTTAGAGGGAAAACTGCTCCTCAACCTTGCTGCCTTCCCACTCACCCTGCAGCTGAAACAGACACCGGCTTTCCATTCCCCACCCCCCACACCCACATGTTTGTGTGCGTTCCCATGTCTGTGGTGGCTCAACACCCTGAAACAGGTCCAGAATGCTAAGAAGGAAGAATATTTGGGGGGGGGGGGGTTGCAGGGGGAGCATGACACTGAAGCACATAATTCCTTTTATTTGCGGTGCATTGTTGCCACCTTTTCCTGTCATATCCAGCCTTGTGGTGTTTAGCATCAGTGTGAACTTGTGGCATTTTTTTTTTTTTTGCCTGGCATGGTTGTGTTATGGAGTATGCTCCTCAATGCAGGTATTTTCTGTAGGGGATTTTATCTGATTTCAGTTTTCCGTCTTCTCCCCCTGCCTACAGCACCTACCTAGTAAAAGTACAGTCTTTCTCCACAATGGGGACAAAAGCAGGAGGCAAGTGACTTCAGCAGGGTGTAATGACACAGTCCTTACCTGGAGATTCGCACCAATGGTTTTCCAGGTAGAAATGGCTAATTTTGAGAGTGGATTCTATGCCATGGTACCTGTCTGAGGTCCCATCCTTTCTCAAACTCACCATCTCCAGGCCCCACCCACCAAATCTCCAGGAATTTCCCAACCTGGAGTTGGCAACTGCTAATTCACATTGGCTGTCATAAGATAGTTGCTGAACAGGAGCAAGCAGCCGGGCCTAGTTAAGTCATGCTAGCCGGGTGGCATCAAGTCACCCAGAGGGTGCTGCCAGGCCTAGGGTAGCCAGCCTTCAGGTGCAGCCTGAAGATCTCCTGGGATCAGAACTGAATTCCAGACAACAGATTTCTCTCCCCATCCTGGAGAAAATAACTTTGCTATTCTATTCACTTGAGGCCTCACCCTTCACTGAGAAAAGCAGCCTGGCTAGCACTTCCCAGGGGGAAATAATCGGGGCCTTGCCTCCCTGACTCTTTGGAGGCTGCGTGTGCTGGTAGGCCTTTTGTGAGGCCACAGTAGCTTTGCAGCCCTTTTTAAGGCTGATTAACAGAGAGGACACAGAGAAGAGTTGGCTGTCTCTGAGGTAAGACTGTTAACATTCCTGGGCCTAAGTAGGTGAGGGCTGAGGAACATGTCTCTCACAGTTTACTGTTTCCTTCACTGTTTGCTTTGGAGCAGTGCTGTTTGTGTGTTTTGGGGGGGGGGGGGCAAACGGACTATCCCAGACTTTACAACAGGCCCTGAGGAGAGGCAGTAGTAATCAGCAAGACTCTAGGAGAACATCTCAGCAGAGAACTGTCTCGCTCAAAGGTCAGCGACCTTCTGATGGGGTTCTAGCCTGACAGGGCCAGCAGTAGGCAGGTCACAGCGAGGCTACCCAATGACAGGAGGAGTGGTGACAGACAAAGTGCAAGGCCACTCCTGTGGTAGCCCCAACTTCCAATAAAAATTGAGGATTCGACCAACATGTTCAGTTTTTATTATATCTACGATAGGGCTTTTTCTGTCAAAAAAGCCCAGCAGGAACTCATTTGCATATTAGGCCACACCCCGATGCCAAGCCAGCCGGTACTGTGTTCCTGCTCAAACAATCCACTGTGTTTAAGGCAAATACTGTATGTGTTTAGCAGTAAATACATGTTCTCACTTTTTTTCGTCTGCTCTAATATTTCCTGCCTTATCTGAGAACTAGCTCCTGCAGCTGACCCAGTACTGGTTACAAAATGATTGCAATTGCTAACTGAACACTTATTGGGCTATTTTTTGTTTAAAAGGATTGGTTGGTGGCCTTGAAAAGGAACTACAGTTTGGGGAGAATTTTGTATAAAATGTCTTGGAAGTTTTTCAGTTCTCCTTGAAATGGAGCCAGGTAGAGTTATCCATTCATACCTGTACACTATATGCAACCTGTGGAACTTCTTTGCAACTTGGTCCCTTGCCCTAAATAAGAATCTTTATTCCACCTATAAACCTAAAACAAGTTAAGGGTCCACCGGCACCTTAAAAATTAACAAAATTTATTTCAGTGGAAGCTTTTATGAGTCAGAACTCACTTAACCACATCCATGCACCTTCTTGAGTAAGACAGGAGAGCCAGTTTGGTGTAGTGGTTAAGTGTGCAGACTCTTATCTGGGAGAACCGGGTTTGATTCCCCACTCCTCCATTTGCACCTGCTAGCATGGCCTTGGGTCAGCCATAGCTCTGGCAGAGGTTGTCCTTGAAAGGGCAGCCGCTGTGAGAGCCCTCCCCAGCCCCACCCACCTCACAGGGCGTCTGTTGTGGGGGAGGAAGGTAAAGGAGATTGTGAGCCGCTCTGAGACTCTTCAGAGTGGAGGGCGGGATATAAATCCATCATCATCATCATCATCTCCTCCTTCTCCTTCTCCTTCTCCATCTGATGAGGTGAGTTCTGATTCACAAAAGTTTATACTGGGAAAAAAATTGCAGCAAAACAGAAACACAAGTTCTGTAGCATCTTCAAACAAGGCTACCGCACTGGGCTTCTAAAGCTATGGTTAAAACCCTCCAGTGAGATTGTAAAGGCTTCCATATGGCACCACAGTTCTTTGTTTTATTTTGTGCCATTCCTTCCTTCTTTTAAGGGTCTATTTATTTGTGGGGGGGCTGGCTGATGGGTCTGCTGAAGGCTAATTTATTACTGTTAATGAAAGGGTCAGTTTGATAAGCCACCATGGCTCCAGTGAAAGTAGCTCAACCAGAATGGAGGCAGTTTTCCAATGCAGGGAACTTAGCTAGACAGCTCTACCACCCCCAGGGAAGGGACTGGAAGCTGGGGAAGGGGGGGGGGGGGCGAGGGGAGTCATAAGTTTGTCTGTGGCACCAAAACTCTTGGGCCAGCCTCCAAGTTAATTTAGACAATGCAATATTCCATTAACAAATTATTCAAATTTTGTTTTTCTGCCATCAAGTTAAGGAAACCACACGGGGTTTTTAAGGCAAGAGATGTTCAGCCGTGCTTTACCATTGCCTGCATTTGCATCACAACCCTGGTATTCTCTGGTGGTCTCCCGTCAGGAATACATCAATATAGAACTTTTTCACACAGCCTATGTACTCCGGTATGGAAGCTGGTCAGTTACTGAACAGTAATGGGTTTCTGCTGGCATTTCAGACAGACCCGACTCAGTAACTGGCTGCTACCGGAATACTGTTACCTTTTCACACAGTCCCGCGGCTGTCCCGGTAGTGAGGCATGCCTGAGTCGTTACTAACAAAGAGCAGCTTCTTCCAGTTTTCAACCCCTCCTTCCAGGTTGAAATCGGTATGGGGCGCTGTGTGAAATGTCCCGTATCTAATCCGGAAGCAGTTTTCGCGCCTTTTTTTGCCCGCCGGTGTCAAGTTTGCTGCAATGTCTAGGTAGTTTAGTCACAAACTCTGGTTCAGGAAAAGGATCCTGGGTAAAAACCACTCTGTATTCAGATGCTGCTAGCTTAAACTCTCCTTCCCCCACCTCCCTTCCTTTGTTATGTAGCAATGCTTAGAAATAGGAATATGGGAACAAGATTGTGGTGCCTTCTCCAAATTTGACTTCACCCTAAGATACATCCCAGGGACAAGGAACTTCTTGGCCGATGCGCTCTCGCGGCTCCCGCAGCACGAGAGTCAGAGGGAGGAGGACCATCCCGCCGTTCCAAGTGGCGGCCATGGTCACCACCCGCTCCCAAAAGAAAAGGGAATTGGACGGGATCAGTCGGGAGCGCATCGCCTTGGAAACCGAAAGGGAGGGGAAGGAGCGACCCGAGGGGGTGCAGAAAGGGAAAGACGGGTTGTGGTACAAAGGAGACAAACTTTACATCCCAAGCTGTCTCAGGAGGGAAATACTGCAGCTCTGTCACTCCTCCAAACTGGCGGGGCACTTCGGCTATGTAAAAACACTGCACTTGGTGAACCGACAGTTTTGGTGGCCCTCTTTGCGCAAAGATGTGTCCAGATTTGTCACAGGCTGCCCTGTGTGCATAATGGCCAAACAGCGAGGGGGAAAACCGCCCGGACTCTTGCAGCCACTTGAGACCGCTAATCTGCCCTGGGCAATAGTGTCCATGGACTTTATAGTAGAGCTTCCCCCTTCCCGAGGCAAAACAGTCATCCTGGTAGTAGTAGACACTTTTTCCAAACAAGCTCACTTCATCCCTTGCACACAACTGCCCACAGCAAAGAAACTTGCGGCCCTATTCTTTGATCACATGATAAAATTACACTCGTTCCCGGACAAGGTCATTAGTGACCGCGGGCCGCAGTTCGTTGCCACCTTCTGGCGGGAGTTTTGTAAACTGGTGGGGATGGAGCAGGGCTTGAGCTCGGCCTACCACCCCCAAACGGACGGTCAGATGGAGAGGGTAAACGGGGTGCTGGAGCAGTATTTAAGAAGTTTTGTGAACCAGCGCCAGTCTGACTGGGTGGACTTGCTCCCCTTCGCCGAATACTGCTACAACAACAGCATGCAAAGCTCCACCAAAGCTTCCCCCTTTTCCACCGTGTTCAGCTACGAGGGGAAGCCCCTCCCACTACTCCCCGGAGGGGGCAGCAAAGACACTCCCACTGCCTTTAAACAATGGTGGAAAGGGCCGAGCAACAACTGGCCAGTCATAAAAGAGAACCTCGAGGCAGCCAAGGAAACTTACAAAAGGCAGTATGACAAGTCCCATGCCCCGGCAGGAGAATACAAAGTGAGGGATTCGGTGTTCTTGTCAACCAAAAACCTCCCCCTTAGCCAACCCTCCCGGAAACTGGCTTACAAATTCTTGGGGCCCTTCCGAATCAAGAGAGTGATCAATCCTGTGACTGTGGAGTTAGACCTGCCAGCCGCCCTGGGTAAAATCCACCCTGTGTTTCATTGCAGTTTGATTCGTCGGGACCCCGGGCCGTCCAGTTGGCACCCTCCACCCGCGGGGCCCGCCCCTGCCTCGATCGACCGCTGCCTCGCCGTGCAAGACACCACGGAATGTAAACCAACCAAGCTCCTTCCTCATGCGGTGGAGGGGGCTTAGGGGGGGGGCAGTATGTCAAGTCTGCTGCAATGTCTAGGTAGTTTAGTCACAAACTCTGGTTCAGGAAAAGGATCCTGGGTAAAAACCACTCTGTATTCAGATGCTGCTAGCTTAAACTCTCCTTCCCCCACCTCCCTTCCTTTGTTATGTAGCAATGCTTAGAAATGGGAATATGGGAACAAGATTGTGGTGCCTTCTCAGAGATAGCCGGTGCTAAGGAAGTGCCCAAGGCCAGCCAAAGCTTGAGAACGATAAAGTAACAATAATGTGTGAATGTGCCCTGCATAGAGTGTCCCCCCAAGGAATTCCTTTGATGTATACCTTAAATGTTTGCTCTTTGTGTATGCTTGCCAGTCTCTCAATCGTCTTCTACAGTCTAACAATATGTTACAATAAACTAGAAACTTTTTATCAAGAAGGTCTCTTTATTGAACATCAGACTTGACAGCCGGCACACGATCTCCAGCTTTTTTTTTGGGGGGGGGGGGGAGAACGTCGGGCTAAGATCGCTATAGCACTATAGCGACATATCACAACAGCATCACCATAGGGATGCCTGGGTTCCATTAAGATGCCAGAGATCGCCGCCGCTAAAACTTGGTAACTTATCTCAATGGAGCCTAGCCATCTCTATGGTGGTGCTGTTGTGATACGTCGCTATAGCGCTATAGTGATCTTTGCCAGACGTTAAAAAAAAAAAAAGCCGGAGATTGCGCGCCGGCAGGCAAAAACGGCTGGCGCTGGTGGAAGCGAGATAAAAGCGGAACAGTGTGAAATGGCTTGCTTCAATCACGGAACCCTACCGGGAAAAAAAACATGTGTCTGAAAACTCCCATCCCTGCCTCGGATTACTGCAAGGCGGCACAATACCGACTCCCTTCCAGTTTCCACCGGTAAGTGTGAAAAGGTCCATATACTTCAAGGTGGGAACCCTCAAAGACTTGCAGGGGAGATTTCATTTCCCCCTCCCTCACTATTTTCTACTAAGATCATGTAAACTTGGGCTGTAGTACTCCCCATTACTATCTCTGGGTGTGACAGTTGGACAATGAAGAAAGCTGACAGGAAGAAAGTTGATTCATTTGAAATGCGGGGTTAGAAGAGAGTTTTACCAATACTGTAGAATGCTGAAGAGACAAATAAGCGGGTTCCAGATCACATCAACCCTGAAATCTCATTAGAAGGTAAAACGACTAAACTGAGGCTATTGTATTTTGGTCACGTTATAAGACAACAAGAGCGACCGGAAAAGACAACAAAGGTAGGAAAAGAGGAAGACTCAACATGAGATGGACTGATTTGGCAAATTAGTTCGCAAGACCTGAGCAAGGGTGTTAACAATAGGGCATTCTGAAGGATACTGAACATATGAACATATGAAGCTGCCTTCTACTGAATCAGACCCTTGGTCCATCAAAGTCAGTATTGTCTACTCAGACTGGCAGCGGCTCTCCAGGGTCTCAAGCTGAGGTTTTTCACACCTTTTTGCCTGGACCCTTTTTGGAGATGCCGGGGATTGAACCTGGGACCTTCTGCTTACCAAGCAGATGCTCCACCACAGAGCCACCGTCCCTTCCCTATTGATTCACAGGGTTGCCTTTAGTCAGAAGCAACTTGACAGCATTAGCACACACGCTCTTTTTCCTTACCTGGCAGCCCCCACGGTTCCCACCCTTTGCCCGTTTCCTTCACTCCTTCCCACCCAACAGCAAACCTACCTTTATTTGCCCCCTCCCTTCTTCGGCTGCCCCCTGCCACCTCTACCTACACAAACTATGGCCCAGTTTAGTTTATATGAAGTCTCCTGTAAGTGTTTGTTTGCAAGCCCTGATCTGGAATAGACACGTTTGAGTGCTCAGTCAAAACAAAACAAAGAGCACCTTCTCCATTCCTTTCTGCAGCTTGATCATCTTAGCAAGATTCCTCAGAAGTAAGGTCCACTGCGCTAAACTAACCCTTGCTTGCGCCCCCCCCCCCCCGCCTAAAAAAACAACAACCTGGGTACAGGCTTGGGTATGAAGGTGTTAGATAGGAAGAATTAGCTTTCCTTGTTTTCTTACGATGCAAGAATTTTAGACTGCTGTGTTGCCTAGAAACAAAAACTATTTCTGAAAGTATTTTAAAAACTTAGTATGTTTTTTACACAGGACACTGCCCTGGGAACCCATGGGGTTCAGGCTTGGACTTCTCAATAGGGGTGCACATCACCTTCCCCTCTATCTTCCTTCCCATATTAATTCCTTTTTTCCTCCTCCAGGCAACCCTCTCTCCTTTCCCCCCTTCATTCTCTCCTTCTCAGCCATTCACCAACCTAGTTTTCTTTTGCTTCCCATCTTCAGGTATATTATTTATTTAGTTCATTTAGAGCCCACCTTTCTCCACAATAGTGACCAAGCCACCTTACATCATTCTTGTTTCCTTTTTATCCTCACAACCACCCTCTGGAGTAGGTTAGGCTGAAAGTATATGACTGGCCCTGTATCACCTGATGAGCTTCCATGGCAGAATACTGACTTTCATATGAAGAAGAAGAAGAAATTGGATTTATATCGCACCCTGCACTCCGAAGACTCTCAGAGCGGCTCACAATCTCCTTTACTTTTCTCCCCCACAACAGACACCCTGTGAGGTAGATGAAGATATTGGATTTATATCCCGCCCTCCACTCCGAAGAGTCTCAGAGCGGCTCACAATCTCTTTTCCCTTCCTCCCCCACAACAGACACCCTGTGAGGTGGGTGGGGCTGAGAGGGCTCTCCCAGCAGCTGCCTTTTCAAGGACAACCTCTGCCAGAGCTATGGCTGACCCAAGGCCATTCCAGCAGCTGCAAGTGGAGGAGTGGGGAATCAAACCCGGTTCTCCCAGATAAGAGTCCACACACTTAACCACTACACCAAACTGGCTCTCCTTTTTGATGGCTACTGTTGAACAGCAGCAAGCTGTCAGGCTAGTTAAATCATGCCAGTAGGGTGGTATAAAGTTACCCCATTTTTGCTTCATGACATGGCCATGATGAGTCCTCCCTCAAAGGCCAAGACAGCTGTGGAAAAGGCCCTGCCTCCACCTGCTGCCTTCTACTAACAAAAACCAAATTTAGAATGCTGTGGTTGCCTAGCAATAACCACAGCAAGCTTCCATTTCTTAAAGCTGCAGGCACTTCTATCATGGTTTGGTTTTGGTTTTTTTTAATCCCCCCAATTTTATTTTATTTTTTTAGACTTCAGAGTTTTCTGCAAAACTGGGGCATTTTTCAGGTTTGTAGAATGATCCGTTCACATCTCCAGTAAACAGATTTAAGTATCTTCAGATCTGACTTTGCTATCAGAATATACAAAGATGTTTTTCCTATTTAACTTTAGAGACAGGTACTATATTTGATACAGCAAGACAGCAAAGTTCCATAGGACAGGTGACAACACATTTTAAACAGACGCCAAAAAGGCCAATGAAATACTCTAGCTGGACGAGCACTTTGGAATATCTGCGCTTCCTACTGTAAATACGTAACTGCACTCTTGCACAGATTTACACCCAAGTCTATTGAAGTAAGTGGCCATACACAGCTACAACTATACTTAGGACGGCACTGCATAAGACTCAGCTTTATGATTGGAACACGAGAACTAAACATGAAGTTAAAAAAAGTATTAAACAGAAAGCAGCTGAGAAATAGTATGTGCTACTGTCATCAAATACAATTAAACTGAAATTCTTGAATCTCAACTCAGCTAGCCCCTCGGTCAGACAATTTATACAATGCAATTTACACAATGCAAGACTAGAACTAAGTTTCTAAAATGAAAACAAACTTTCATGAATTATATCAGTATTGAAGACAATTCTGCTGACATAATACACCTACTTTTCATTGTGCACCTTATCGTAGTTTATTTATAGCCTGCCTTTCTCGCTGAGACTGTTTTACATGGGTTGCATGTAATGCCAGAAACCTGGGAATCTTCCTGACCTCTTCAGGCAGGTCATTCCATAGGGTGGGGCTGAAGCACTACAAAGAAGGGAGCTGTTGATCTTGCTTATTTGCAAGGTGGCACCTGCAGGAGGCTGTGCTCAGATAAGCGACGCTGTCATGACAAGAAGGTCCAAGACCATGAAAGGCTTTGGGTGTCCCCTACAACGGTGGTCCCCAACCATTTCGGCACTGGTTTTGTGGAATTTTTCCAGGGGGCAGGGGCAGCAATGGTTTTGGGATGATACAACGGATGGTTTGGGGATGATACTTTATTTCTATTAGTTTGGCATAGTGGTTAAATGTGCAGACTCTTCTCTGGGAGAACTGGGTTTGATTCCCCACTCCTCCACTTGCAGCTGCTGGAATGGCCTCGGGTCAGCCATAGCTCTGGCAGAGGTTCTCCTTGAAAGGGCAGAATCTTCTCTGGGAGAACTGGGTTTGATTCTCCACTCCTCCACTTGCAGCTGCTGGAATGCCCTTGGGTCAGCCATAGCTCTGGCAGAGGTTGTCCTTGAAAGGGCAGACTCTTCTCTGGGAGAACTGGGTTTGATTCCCCACTCCTCCACTTGCAACTGCTGGAATGCCCTTGGGTCAGCCATAGCTCTGGCAGAGGTTGTCCTTGAAAGGGCAGACTCTTCTCTGGGAGAACTGGGTTTGATTCTCCACTCCTCCACTTGCAGCTGCTGGAATGGCCTTGGGTCAGCCATAGCTCTCACAGAGCTGTCCTTGAAAGGGCAGCTTCTGGGGAGAGCTCTCTCAGCTCCACTCACCTCACAGGGTGTCTGTTGTGGGGGAGGAAGGGAAAGGAGACTGTGAGCCGCTCTGAAACTCTGAAATTTGGAGTAGAGGGCAGGATATAAATCCAATGTTGTCTTATTATTATTACTACATTGTAATATATAATGAAATAATTATACAACTCATGGCTCGGTTGCTAACAGGCCACAGACCAGTACTGGTCCACGGCCCGGGAGTTGGGAACCCCTGCCCTACAATAGCTTGAACTGAACTCTGTAACTGATGGAGTGACTGCAAAATGGGTGTAATATGCATGTTCCACCAAGCTCCCAATAATATTCAAGCTACATTTGCAATATTTGAAGGGGTTTTTTTGTTTGTTTTTTTAGTTCCAGCAAGCTCCTAATTAAATTCAAATTTTCAACCTTCAAAGCCATCCTAATGCAATAGGTTCCAAACACTGAGAAAACAAAGTAATCTACATCTGATCTCAGGGTCTCGGAGCGCCAGTCTGAATATATGGGGGTGGCAATCCTCTTTGCAAGGAGCCGCATTATGTTCTCAAGAATATATTCTTATTTTATTCACAAAACATCTCCTCGGAAGAAAAAAAACCACACTACTGCTACCACCACCATCTTAGCCATGAAGGAGAGCAGAGAATATGAACGATTATGTTCTCTCTCACATAAGTGCTGCCTATCTTCTCCAGAGAGATACAGTAAGATAACCTGTACTCTACACCGTTGAAATAGAACGGCTCCTATATTGTTGAACTGCTCTTTTTGGTGCCATATTTTTTTTT
This sequence comes from Heteronotia binoei, assembly GCF_032191835.1. NCBI lineage: Eukaryota > Metazoa > Chordata > Lepidosauria > Squamata > Gekkonidae > Heteronotia > Heteronotia binoei. The sequence continues at coordinate 156,851,967 of NC_083227.1, forward strand.
AAATGATCCAACAACAGCAACAAAAAGATGGCAAATGGTTACTTACGGTAACTGATTGATCCTAGTCCCCTAACAGACCATGAAATCAATGAAAATCTTGAGACACAAAATAAACATAAGATTTCACAAAACACACTTCTTAACCTAGGTCAATCTGTTCCTAAATATTTAAGGCTGTATTAATGCTGCACATCCCCCCTTATGAAGTTTTAACAAATGTTGTGAATGCCATTCTTCTAACATGTTTATTTAAAACACACACAAAAATCTCACTGTCTGCATAAAATACAGTACTTTTACTGAAATGCCTGAGCATGGGTAAAATGGAATCTCCATCCTGACACATATGACCTAGGGGCAAATACGTATCTTAATTTTGGCACAGAAATCACTATGAAACAACTAACTGTGAGAAAGTTTGCTGTTGTATTAACTCCAATTTCTGACCCATCTAGTAACAAGGTAACAACAAGATGCATAAATATTAGTATAAGGAAACAAGTTCACTTTAACGTTTTTATACCAAGAAAAAAAAACCTGTTAATTTTTGCATATCACAAACTATTGTATAAAGTCGCTACAGGCTACTATTTAGTATTCTGCCTAAAGGGAAAGATAAAGTTTCTACACGTTCACAACAATAAGTGAATTTACAAAGTTGTTCTGGTTTCAATATTCCAGCGAGGTAATGAATAATGTCTTCCCATTACAACAGAATTTTCTACCAAACGAATCCTAGCTTTGAACAACATCCAAAGAACCATATTCATCTGGGGTATTTTATACTGTTTGATACAGCCTGCTGATAACTTTCATGTAGAAATAGCAAATTTTCAGTAGAAAAAGCAGTCATAGTGGGGGAGGGGAGCAGCATGTTAAAATTGTTCTCACTTCTCAGAAGAGGAAAAGGGAGAAACAGAATACTTTTAAACTTCCCACCCCTCCCAACTCTAGCAATGAAAAATGGAGTCATGAAGAAGCATTAGAATGCCCACAAATCACCACATAACATCACAAAATCACCAGTGAGCTTCAGATATGACAGTGGCCATAAAACAGCTATCAAAACAGCCTCCAAAAAATAAGTTCTCGTTGTAATAGTAGTGACGTGTTTAAAACTGGATTTAAATATAACTTTCTTTAAAAAAAAACACGCTCAGTATTTAACAACTGAGAAGTCTGACAGGTTCTGTGCACCTGTTTCATTCCACTGCTTTCCTGAGACACACCTTGAGGGGAACAGGTGCAATTCTGTGTTCTGACAAGTCTGAAAATTGGAGGAGGAAGCTAGTCCCGACTAGCACCATTCCACTTAGCACTCAATTTACATAAGTACCTGGGAGTCCATTCAGATTTCAGGGATCACAGCACTAAGCAGTGGAAAGCCGCTGATAACAATAATCATGCAGCCACTGTTACCTTAAGCAGCACAGCAAAGGGAGGCACTGAACCCCAGGGCTTCATACCAGGGCTCAGTTTTAGAACTTCTGGAAAAAAATAAAGAAGCAAGCAGCCCCCAAGCATAACCAGAGTGCATTTCCCTGTATAATGAAGACGTCCACAGCAAGCTCCTACACACCTGGGATTAGAAAACAAGGTTTACAGACAACATGGAACAGCTACATCTCTCTCTTTTTGAAAAGTTAAGCACTGGAGCTCTCTCAACAAGCCTCAAGAGGAGTGTTAGGCTCCAGCCTGCTACAGGAAAAATCCATCTTTATGTTTACCTTGCCCTTCTTTCAAGGAGCTCAGGACATCACAGATCTGCCCTCCTTATAACCACAAAACCCTGGAGTTAGTCAACGCTATTTAATTCAATCTAATCCAAAGTCACCCATAAAGTCTCATGGCTGAGAGGAGATCTGAACCCTTGTCTCCACATTTCTGTCCCTATTCACTAATCATTACATCATGCTAGTTCCCAGGCTAAGTCATAGCAACCTCCATTCCCAGACTATACACAACCTCTACTTCCCCTGCCATTGAATACACCATGCATTGGGGGGTGGGGGGGAGCCAACCTGCAACAGGGCATGGATGAAGCGCTTATCTGCATAAACCTTCCATGGGTGCCCCATCATCTCCATGCATTTAATGTAAGATAAAGTGCATTTACAAGCAGGTTTGGGATGCCAGTGGCACACCTGCCCACGCCACTAATTGCTGGTGTGCCAATGCTGTTCTGGCCATCCCACAAAGCAAGTACATTTAAATGCAATGGAATGCGCATAGAACATAAGAGAAGCCATGTTGGATCAGGCCAATGGCCCATCCAGTCCAACATTCTGTGTCACTCAGTGGCCTATATATACACACACACACTGTGGCTAACAGCCACTGATGGACCTCTGCTCCGTATTTTTATCTAACCCCCTCTTGAAGCTGTCTGAGCTTGTAGCCGCCACCACCTCCTGTGGCAGTGAATTCCACATGTTAATCACCCTTTGGGTGAAGAAGTACTTCCTTTTATCCATTTTAACCTGACTGCTCAGCAATTTCATCGAATGCCCACGAGTTCTTGCATTGTGGGAGTAAAGGACTTCTTTCTCCACTTCCTCCATCCCAAGCATTACCTTGTAAACTTCTATCATGCCCCCCCACCCCGCAGTCGACGTTTCTCCAAGCTGAAGAGCCCCAAGCGTTTTAACCTTTCTTCATAGGGAAAGCGTTCCAACCAACCCTTTAATCCTCCTAGCGTTTGCAGCACACCCATTTAGGCCTTGACTTAGCGCTTAAAGGCAGGGGGCCCAATAATCCCTAGATGCCCTTCCCTTTTCTCCCAGACGCATGCATTGCAAGCCATAGTTCTCGCAGCCATGGCAGAAAGGTACTGCAAATCGCATAAGCAAACCCCCCCCCCCAAAGTCTCTGCCCACTCTTCAGGCCTAAACCTTGGCACTGGAACAGGCTCTCACCGGCCCCAACGAAGCCTAATCGGGCACCAGTCCCAAAATGCCTTGGCAGCTTTTCAGGCTCTTCTTCTTTATGAACACATGAAGCTGCCTTCTACTGAATCAGACCCTCGGTCCATCAAAGTCAGTATTGTCTTCTCAGACTGGCAGCGGCTCTCCGGGGTCTCAGGCTGAGGTTTTCCATGCCTACTTTCCTGGACCCTTTTTTAGTTGGAGATGCCGGGGATTGAAATCTGGGACCTTCTGCTTCCCAAGCAGATGCTCTACCACTGAGCCACCGTCCCTCCTGCATATGAAGCTGCCTTCTACTGAATCAGACCCTCGGCCCATCAAAGTCAGTATTGTCTTCTCAGACTGGCAGCGGCTCTCCGGGGTCTCAGGCTGAGGATTTTCACACCTATTTGCCTGGGCCCTTTTTTGGAGATGCCAGGGATCGAACCTGGGACCTTCTGCTTCCCAAGCAGATGCTCTACCACTGAGCCACCATCCCTCCTACATATGAAGCTGCCTTATACTGAATCAGACCCTCAGTCCATCAAAGTCAGTATTGTCTTCTCAGACTGGCAGCGGCTCTCCGGGGTCTCAGGCTGAGGTTTTTCCACACCTATTTGCCTGGACCCTTTTTTAGTTGGAGATGCCGGGGATTGAACCTGGGCCCTTCTGCTTCCCAAGCAGATGCTCTACCACTGAGCCACCATCCCTCCTGCATATGAAGCTGCCTTATACTGAATCAGACCCTCAGTCCATCAAAGTCAGTATTGTCTTCTCAGACTGGCAGCGGCTCTCCGGGGTCTCAGGCTGAGGTTTTCCATGCCTACTTTCCTGGACCCTTTTTTAGTTGGAGATGCCGGGGATTGAAATCTGGGACCTTCTGCTTCCCAAGCAGATGCTCTACCACTGAGCCACCGTCCCTCCTGCATATGAAGCTGCCTTATACTGAATCAGACCCTCGGTCCATCAAAGTCAGCATTGTCTACTCAGACTGGCAGCGGCTCTCCGGGGTCTCAGGCTGAGGTTTTTCACACCTATTTGCCTGGACCCTTTTTTGGAGATGCCAGGGATTGAACCTGGGACCTTCTGCTTCCGAAGCAGATGCTCTACCACTGAGCCACCATCCCTCCTACATATGAAGCTGCCTTATACTGAATCAGACCCTCAGTCCATCAAAGTCAGTATTGTCTTCTCAGACTGGCAGCGGCTCTCCGGGGTCTCAGGCTGAGGTTTTTCACACCTCTTTGCCTGGAACCCTTTTTTAGTTGGAGATGCCGGGGATTGAACCTGGGACCTTCTGCTTCCCAAGCAGATGCTCTACCACTGAGCCACCATCCCTCCTGCATATGAAGCTGCCTTATACTGAATCAGACCCTGGGTCCGTCAAAGTCAGTATTGTCTTCTCAGACTGGCAGTGGCTCTCCAGGGTCTCGAGCTGAGGTTTTTCACATCTATTTGCCTGGACCCTTTTTTGGGAGATGCCAGGGATTGAACCTGGGACCTTCTGCTTCCCAAGCAGATGCTCTACCACTGAGCCACCGTCCCTCCCCTGCTCTCCAGGGTCTCAAGCTGAGGTTTTTCACATCTATTTGCCTGGACCCTTTTTGGGAGATGCCAGGAATTGAACCTGGGACCTTCTGCTTCCCAAGCAGATGCTCTACCACTGAGCCCACCGTCCCTTCTTTGCCACGCTCTCCCCGCTCCCCCTCGGGGAAGCCATGCACAGCACCACCGCGCGAGGCTTGTCCTTCCCTGCGGCGCGCCCAGCCTCAGCAGGCACCTGCCGCTCCGCCGCCTCCCTGCCTCCTCCTCACCTGTCCCGCGGGTCGACCCAGCTGGTGGTCTTGGCGGCGTGGTCGATGTAGTAGACTTTGCCGTCGTAGTCGCGAGCTTCTTCCCAGCCGTCGGGCAGAGGCAGCTCTTGCCTGGGCATCTTCTCCCAGCGCCGGCGGGGAGGGGGCGGCTCCAACGCGGCGGCCCCATGCAAAGAGCTCAGCGCGCACACGCGCACCCCTCCACTCCCCCGGCTTGCCCAGCAGCCGCCGCCAGCAGCGCGGGAGACTCACATCCTCCGGCTCCGCAAAGCCGGAGACGCCCAGGCGGGGCAGCGGCTCCAACCCGGGAGCTTTCCCAGCGCGTGGGGCCGCAGGGGACCCCGGACTGCGCTGCCACCACCGACGCCTCTTTCGGGACTGCCTCGTCTCCGGCTTCAGCCGCAGCCTAAGGGCGAGTCGGGAGCGTCGCTTCTTGGGAACCGAGCCCGTCACGCCGCCGCCTCCCTCCCGGCGCCAGCCAGCCAACCTTCGGCTGCGCCCGCTCCAGCCAAGGCAATGCCGAAGCCTTCTGCTGCCGCCTCCTTGCGTTCTCTCCTCCTCCTCCTCCTCCTCCTCCTCCTCCTCCTCCTCCACTGTAATTCAGGGATTAGAGCAGCAGCCGTCAAATGGGTCCCAAAAAAAAAGCGACGGGGGCTGCTATTACGCGGAACACGGCCCGGTTGCAACGAAGCTCCTCCCCTGCGCGGGGCGGGGAGCTGGAAAGGAAGGCTAAAGCTTCGCTCCGCTTTGCCCTTGGGGCGGGTGCGGTGAAAGCGGCGAGGTCGGCGCGGCCAAGGAGGCTAATCCTCGCGTGGCTCGCCGGGGGGTGCCAGCGCCGCGGCTGAAAAGTTTGCGGAATGCGGCGCAGGCGCGAGCCTCCCGCCCCCATGCGCTTTTTTGGTGGAAGCGCTTAGGCGGCGCTTGCTGCTGGGGGGGGGGGGGGGGATCGACTCCTGAGCGGCTCCTTTATGATCTGATTCGAGGAAGGGCGGAAGGCTCGCTCGGCTGGACCCGCCCCTGGGCGATGAGAGCCAGGTTTGGAAAGGCTGGCCGAGCAGAGGCGGCCCAGGAAGGCGCAACGAGTGCGCTGCTGCCACGTCGCTCGGTGTTGGTCTGCATCCAAAGCGGGTGTTCTTTAACTCCCACCGACGAAAGGAGGGACAGACTCTCCCCCCCCCCCCCCCCCCGTGGATTGTTTTCCACTAGGGTTGCCAAGTCCAATTAAAGAAAAATCTGGGGACTTTGGGGGCGGAGCCAGGAGACTTTGGGGGTGGAGCCAGGAGACATTGGGGGGTGGAGCCAGGAACAAGGATGTGACAAGCATAATTGAACTCCAAAGGAGTTCTGGCCATCACATTTAAAGGGACGGCACACCTTTTCAATGCTTTCCTTCCATAGGAAATAATGAAGGATAGGGGCACCATCTTTTGGGGCTCATAGAATTGGACCCCCTGGTCCAATCTTCTTGAAACTTGGGGGGTATTTTGGGGAGAGGCACTAGATGTTACACTAAAAATTTGGTGCCTCTACCTCAAAAAATAGCCCCCCCCAGAGCCCCCAATACCCACTGATCAATTCCCTATTATTCCCCATGGGAATCGTTCTCCATAGGGAATAATAGAGTGCCCAGTAGACATTTCCCTCCCCGCCCACGCTTTCTAAAGGGGGGGAGGGCCTCCAAACCAGGGAATCCCCTACCCCCTCCCTCTCACACACACAAATACTTACCAGATTGGAGAACTCTACTTGCTGTGAAAACGAAAGAAAAAAGGGAGGGGCTGTTCTTCCTGCTTCTTGCCCAGCCTTAAAGGGGCCACACATTTTACAAACGGCTCAGGATCTCAACAATATGAAGCCTGCAGGTATGTTCTTCCCCCCCCCTCCACCCCCCCACCCCCCACCCCCGCTTCCCGATTTCTGGGGGGCGGGAGATTAGGCTGCGAACCCAGAAGTCCCCCGCCAGAGCGGGGGGGGGGGTTGGGAAGCCTATTTTCCACGCTTTTTGCTATCTTAACTCTTAAAAAAAAACCCAAAACCAATCTCATCCTTCTTGTGAGGAGCTCAGGGATGTGTAGGTAGATCTCACCTCCCTCGTTGGATTCCAGTAACGACCCTGTTTTGTAGGTCCGGGAGTAGGGTTGCCAAGTCCGATTCAAGAAATAACTGGGGACTTTGGGGGTGGAGCCAGGAGGCTTTGGGGGTGGAGCTAGGAGACTTTGTGGGGGGAGCCAAGATCAAGACTGTGACAAGCGTAATGGAACTCCAAGGGGAGTTTTGGCCATCACATTTCAAGGGACCGCATATCTTTTAAATGCCTTCCTTCCATAGGAAATAATGAAGGATAGGGGCACCTTCTTTGGAAGCTCATAGAATTGGACCCCATGGTCCAATCTTTCTGAAACTTAGGGAGTATTTTGAGGAGAGCCACTGGATACGACACTGAAAATCTGGTGCCTCTACCTCAAAAAACAGAGCCCCAGATACCCGTGGATCAATTCTCCATTATTTTCTATGGGAATAAGTCTCTGTAGGGAATCATGAGTATCCAGCAGACATTTCCCTCCTCCGCTTTCTGATTACCCTGAAGCCGGGGGAGGGCCTCCAAATCGGGGGATCCCCTGCCCCACCTGGGGATTGGCAAACCTATCAGAGAGTGACTGGTGCTGGATCAGGAGTGGCCACGTGTGTCTGTCACACGTAGACTGTTTTTGCACTCAGCTTACCACGGGGTCACGTTCCTGTTCTCTCTGCAGCATCCGTCGGATTTCCCATTATCTGCGCCAAAGTTACGGGAGGTGCCGTGGCTTTTGCGTAGCAAACGTAAACCGCTAAAACCCAGACCGTTTTCACACACAGCTTACCACGCGGTCACGTTCCTGTTCTCTCCGCAGCATCCGTCGGATTTCCCATTATCTGCGCCGAAGTTACGGGAAGTGCCGCGGCTTTTGTGTAGCAAACGTAAACCACTAAAACCCGGTTTATGTTTGCTGAGCAAAATCCGCGGCACTTCCTGTAACTCCGGCACAGATAATGGGAAATCCGATGGGCGCTGCGGAGAGAACAGGGACGTGACCACGTGGTAAGCTGTGTGCGAAAATGGTCAGACTGTATAGAACAAAAGAGGAATTGATAGCACCTTTAAGACCAACTTAGTTTCATTCGGCTTTCGTGTGCTCTAAGCACACTTCATCAGACGAGGAATCCGGTAGCTGGTAGGCAATGGCTCAGAATGTAAAACGGTACAGATTTAAGATCCAATGACAGAATTGTAAAATTAATTATCGAGCAAACCTTTGATCTGAGTAGCAAGAGCATGTGAAAGCAACAAAACAGTACAACAAAGCAGGAGTCAAGTTGCACCTTTAAGACCCACCAATTTTTATTTAGAACAAAAGCTTTCGTGTGCCCTTCATCAGATGAGGAATCCAGCACAGTGAGCAAAGCCATACATAGCTGGTAGGCAGTGGCCCAGAATGCAACATGGTACAGATTTAAGAACCAATGACAGTGAAGTAAAATTATCTGGTAGGCAGTGGTTTAGAACATAAAATGGTACAATGAGAGAATAGTAAAATTAACAAATTGAGCAAACCTTTGATCTGAGTAGCATGAGTAGCGTACAACAAAACAGTAGCATGTCAAAATGTGAGTGCCTTTTAATGACACTATTGTTATAAACCTGGGCCAAAAGGAAGGAATTTCTATCTCAGAAGTTTTCCCATCCAACTAATTTACCTTTTAACATGCAACATACATATAGTTTGTCATTAAAATATAGTGGGGGATGGGTTCAAGATATGTAATGGGATACATACTGTGTGGCTCTTGAAGTCCCCACCACCCTGTTGGCCAGCTTGAAGGCACTTGTGTCTTTAAATCGCTTCACCAAGCCAGCCAGCAGTTTGGCGAATGCGTTTAAAGTTAAAGTTGCTTTCTTGCCACCTCTCCCTCCCACCCATCTACTTGCCTGCCTGCCTTGTGGCTCTCAAACATCTGACATTTATTCTGTGTGGCTTTTACAGTAAGCAAGGTTGGCCACCGCTGTGCTAAGTCATCCAGGGAGTTTCATGACTGAGAGGGGATTGAGCCAGTAATTTCCTCTTGTCTTCAAACCTTCATTACTGGTTGATTAGTTCTAAACAATTTAAAGTTGATTTTAGGTTTATTCTTTAAACTTTTTTTTTTCCCCAATAGGAAAAAAAACCCCGGAGGCAGTAAAAGAAACCAAATCTAGCCACCTCTGGGAATTATAACTCAGGTTTTCCATTCAAGAAAATTCCCACCCATGTATCCACTGGTGTACAGTTGCTGGAAGACAGTTAACATATAGTTTTCATGTATGCAGTTATTTTTGCTGCTATAGATCTCTGGGATGGTCACCAGTTATCCGTGGGATGGGTCACTGAGAGCCAGTGTGGTGTAGCGATTGTTGTACTAATATCTGGGAGACCAGGGTTTGAATCCGTATTTATTCCATGGAAGCTCACTGGGTGACCTTAGATCTGGCATATTCTCTCAGCCTAACCTACCATACAGAGTTGTTGTAAGGATAAATGGGAGGAGAGAAGGATGTAAGCTGCTTTGGATCCCTATTGGGGAGAAAGGTGGGATGTAAACGAATTCAATGAATAAAAATTATGACTATGCGATAGGGCTCACTTCCTTTACTCACTCCCCTCGCATGCTTACACAAGATGTTTTGCCTTTGTATTGAGTGACATAACTGCACAATTAAGGCCCTCAATTGGGAGTTGTTCGTGTTATCAGGGCGGGGGGGGGGGTGAATATAGTTTTCTTTGGTCTGCATTTCTTGTCATATTCAAGGAACTGTTCCCAAGAATGTTTTGCCTACAATTGAAAGTCACATTTGTTTTCTGCTTTTGTTTTTCCTTTAAAAAAAATCTCCTAATAACATCCACCAATGAAAGTATCTCGATTATGAAAACGAGATTGTCTTATCATTAGCACTCATCGCAATGGAATGTGGGGTTTTCAAAATATGCTTGAATTATGAAGTAATAGACAGGTGACTCTTGACTCATGAACAAATGAATGGAGGGAGGATGACTCATAGCTAAAGGTTTTACCTGTGCAAAAGGGAGCGTTGTTTACTGTACAGAACAGGGAACTCACTGTGAATTCCTAGCAGCTTGCCACCTTGTATGAATGTTTTTTTCATAGCTTATCCTAGTGGGTGGTGTTTTTTCCCCCTTCGCTTATCGTAGCGAGAAAGGAAAATATTGAATAGACTTCCTAGCATCATGGTAACTGCCAGGTTTGACGTTTATTTTTTAATCATTTTTTTGTTGTAACTTCTTAGACTGATAGACTGATAGGAATTATCCAAATTCCTTTCCTTTAAATCTGGCGTTTGTACCTGTTAAGAACGCTGTGGAGTTGAACCAAATATCCACCTTGTGCGGCATCTTTATACCACCCTAGCTATCCAGATGCCCTTGAAAAGCTCATGGGCAGGACAAGACATAGGGTTGCCAATCCCCAGGTGGAGACAGGGGATCCCCCATTTTGGAGACCCTGCCCCCGCTTCAGGGTCGTCAGAAAGCGGGGGGAGGGGAGGGAAATGTCTGCTGGGAACTCTATTATTCCCTATGGAGATATATTCCCATAGAAAATCATGGAGAATTGATCCGTGCGTATCTGGGGTTCTGGGGGGGCTGTTTTTTGAGGTAGAGGCACCAAATTTTCAGTATAGCATCTAGCGCCTCTCCCCAAAATACCCCCCAAGTTTCAAAAAGATTGGACCAGGGGGTCCAATTCTATGAGCCCCCAAAGAAGGTGCCCCTATCCTTCATTATTTCCTATGGAAGGAAGGAATTGAAAAGGTGTGCCATTCCTTTAAATGTGAGGGCCAGAACTCCCTTTGGAGTTCAATTATGCTTGTCACAACCTTGATCTTGGCTCCACCCCTAATGCCTCCTGGCTCCACCCCCAAAGTCTCCTGGCTCCACCCCCAAAGTCTTGAATTGGACTTGGCAACCCTAACAAGACAGCTCTTTGCATTTATTTTATATAGATGCTGAACATGAGGCTTCCTGTAAATGTCATGCCTAGTATCCAGCAACAGGCATCTTTCATGAATTGCTTCCTTATCTTCTACTGACTATCACTATGATGCTTCTCATGGCACAAATTCCCTCCTGGTAGGGTTGCCAGTTCCCAGGTGGGGAAAAACTGAACAAACAACTGTGAAAGAAATAACAATTTTTTTTCAAAAACTTTATATCTATTTAAACAAAATTTAAAGGAATACAATACACATATTACAGACCCTGAAAAACTAAATACTATAGCCTATAATTACAGTCCTAATGATAAATGTCCCAAATTGCAACCCAACTTTATTTATTCAAGTCCATGTCGAGACTTTTTAACTTTTTAAAAACGTACAACGATTCACCCGCTCCGTCGGGCTGAATTAAAGTGCTGGAGCTCCAGATATGGCAATGCAAAAGAGTTCCTATGATCTTCACATTCTTCTTAAATGCCCAAGTTAATGGCTTCCAAACTTCAAATTTCATAAAAGAACTTCTTTCAAAAGCTGGTGGGTATAAACGGAGACTTTCCTGTTGTTGGGTGCTGTGCACAAGCATTCCATTCCAGAATATATGAAGGATAACAATCAAGAACTTTAGTTTGGCAGAAGAACTTTAGCAATGGGAAATACCTCTCTGAAGAAGGGTTTTCCCAGAACAGAAGTAATGGCGCGTTCCTGTCAGAGACTTATGCTATACCCACTTCAGCTTTTGAAAAAAGTTCTTTTTCTCCTCCCTCCCTCCCTCCCTCCCTCCCTCCCTCCCTCCCTCCCTCCCTCCCTTCCTTCCTTCCTTCCTTCCTTCCTTCCTTCCTTCCTTCCTTCCTTCCTTCCTTCCTTCCTTCCTTCCTTCCTTCCTTCCTTCCTTCCTTCCTTCCTTCTGTGGTGGGCATTGTCTTCTGAAGGACTGCTGCTGGGATATGAACTGTGAACTGAATTGCTTTTAAATAATGTTAATTTTAAAGCCTGCATATTTATTGTATTGTTATCCATGGATGTTGTTAGCCGCCCTGAGCCTGCTTCGGCGGGGAGGGCGGGGTATAAATAAATTTATTATTATTATTATTATTATTATTATTATTATTATTATTATTATTATTATTATTATTATTATTATTATTATTATTATTATTATTATTATTATATGTGGGTGCCTTTAAAGGTCTCGTGGGAGCATCTGCAGCTTCTGCATGGAAGGAGGGGTGGTAGCCTGACAGGTGGGAGGAGGGTGAGAGCTGGCTACCATCAGTTCCATTTGATTATCCCGGTTTGTGTGGCCTAATATGCTAATGAGCCAATACGCTAATATTAGGGGTGAGTCCAATATGCTAATGAGTTCCTGCTGGGCTTTTCCTACAAAAAAACGTTCTGAGCAAACTTTCTTTCAGGTGATTGAGTTCTTTCTAGTCACTGTGTTACATTTTAAAAGTGAAAAGTTTTATTCAAGGTAACGCTGTACCTAGTTTAACTCACTTTCAATGGCAGCATGGTCACAACACTCACATTCAAATATTTAAAAAGCTTCAGATCAGGGGTGTCAAACTCATTTGTTATGGGGGCTGGATCTGACATGAATGAGACCTTGTCGGGCCGGGTCATGTGTGTCATAAAACATAATGCCAGGTAGTAGATCTATAGGCTTCATAAAGAACACAGACAAACACAATTAAAGATTTTTTTAAAAAAAAACACCTTAAAATAAAATATGCTTAAAAGATGAGCACTCTTGCAATATTTTGTTTATTTAACAGTTTCTGATAACTGACATCTATTGCTCGGTATTATTGCATCAAAATCTGGAGACAATGTCTGTGCTGTAGCAATCCTGAGTATGCTGTTCAGATGTTGTTCAGGTATGTAAGCTGCAAACCTACTTTTGACCTATTGACATGCATTACTGAAATCTCATGATCAATGTTTTGAGCCTAAGACCCAGGGGAAAACATGAAATGGCTGGGCACTGGGAGCTCTTGTACATAAGCTGTTACATGTGCTGGTCAGCCAATGGTGAAAATAGAGGCTTTGCTCTGTAGCTCCTGTGGGATTGAGCAAGCCTGGCAAAGCAAGCTGTGAGACAGAAGGAAGCGAGAGAGAGAGAAGGAAGCAGATGACAGTGAGTTGCTCACAGGCCTGATAGGAGTCCTCTAGGGGCCTGATCTGGCTCTCGGTCCACATGTTTGATACCCCTGCTTTAGATTATAGAAAGGTCAGTAACTACACTACCCACCAGGAAATTTGCATAAACTACAAGTGGGCATGAGAATAAAAAATACCATGTTTTACATTAGTTACTACAGGGTGGGGGGGTGGCAGTGAGAAAATAAGCTTTCAGAAGGAAGGGAAGTAATTGGAGCAAATGAAATTATTGCTTACCAAAAATGTATTTATTTAGTTAGTTGTTTGATTTTATTTATTTGATTTTTAGGGCTCAAGGTAGGCTTCCCCACCCTCCCGCCCTGGTGGGGGACCCCTGAATTTTCAGCCTCCTCCCCCGCTCTTAAAAAATCTGGGGGCGGGGGGAGAGAGAACATACCTGTAGGCATCATGTTGTTTTACAGCTTGGGATCCGTTTTTAAAATGTGTCCCTTTAAGGCTGCACAGGAAACAGGAACGGCCCCTCCCTTTCTTTTCCTGTGCAGCTTGCTTTCGTTTTCACAGCGAGCAAATTCTGCTGGAAGAAGACCAAATACGGTAAGTATTTGTGTGTGTGTGTGAGAGAGAGAGAGGGGGCAGGGAGGGGGGATTCCCTGGTATGGAGCCCCTCCCCCCCATTTAGAAAGCATGGGGGGGGGGAAATGTCTACTAGGCACTCTATTATTCCCTATGGAGAACGATTCCCATAGAGAATAATAGGGAATTGATCCATGGGTATTGGGGGCTCTGGGGGGGGGGGCTATTTTTTGAGGTAGAGGCACCAGATTTTTAGTACAGCAGCTAGTGCCTCTCCCCAAAATACCCCCAAAAAAATATTGGACCAGAGGGTCCAATTCTATGAGCCCCAAAAGATGGTGCCCCTATCCTTAATTATTTCCTATGGAAGAAAGGAATTTAAAAAGGCATGCTGTCCCTTTAAACGTGATGGCCAGAACTCCCTTGGAGTTCAATGATGCTTGTCACATCCTTGTTCCTGGCTCCACCCCAATGTCTCCTGGCTCCACCCTCAAAGTCTCCTGGCTCCGCCCCCAAAGTCCCCAGATTTTTCTTTAATTGGACTTGGCAACCCTAGCTCAAGGTGGTCAACAGCATTTCAGTAAATACATTCACAAATCAGATTAAAACAGTTAAAACAATAAACAAGTTCTATGGCTATTTCCGGTGATGCTTAAAGGACAAATCTATGTCCTTACCTCATGGGGGAGGGGAGAGATGGAGGAGGCCAGGCTCGGTGAAAAACCATCGTTGTCCTCAACCACAGGCCTGGTGGAACATCTTCGTCTTACAGGACCTGTGGAACTGCACTAGGTCTCACAGGGCATGGATGTCATTAGGCAGAGAATTCTACCAGGCCAGCACCAGGGCTGAAAAGGCTGTGGCTCTGGTTAAGGACAGCCAGATATCTTTCAGGCCAGCAATCTCAACGTTGACCACAGGTGCCTTTCTTGGGCATTTCATTTCCAATTAAAAGTGCTATTGTAATAAGGAAAACGTTGAGTATTCTATACTTTGATGTAAGGTAGTGTGGCATGGGGGGGTAGCGTGGATTAGAATCGTGAAAGCCCCAGCTTCGGATCCCCACTTCTGTCACAGAAGCTCACTGGGTGACCTTGGGACTGTCACAAATTCTCAGCCTGGCCTACCGGACAGTGTTGTTGTTGTGAGAAAAATGGAGGAGAGGACAAAGAGCCTCTTTGAGTCTCAACAGGATGGAGAAGCAGCATATAAATGAATGCAATATAATGTAAAGGTATCAGACTTAATTGTGTGGATCCAGGGGGTTGATACCCATCTCGTGCTTTATCCCTGCCTCTGTGGTCCAGCCAGACCTGCAGGGCTGGCAAAAGGCTTCAGATACTGATTGGAAAGGGGGTTGACGCCACTTTTTCTGTCCTCCTATCTTCCCAAGCCTCTCCTGTGCAACCTGGAGAAAACCTGAAGCCTGGAGAATGGCCCTACAACCTGGAAAAAACCTGCCATTTGGTCCCCTATTTGTGCCATGTTTAATTGCATACAAGCCCAGCAGCCCACCTTGGGTTGCCAATCCCCAGGTGGGGGCAGGGGATCTCCCGGTTTGGAGGTCCTCCCCCTGCTTCAGGGTCATCAGAAAGCGGGGGGAGGGGAGGGGAATGTCTGCTGGGAACTCTGTTATTCCCCATGGAGATTTATTCCCATAGAAAATCATGGAGAATTGATCTGTGGGTATCTGGGGCTCTGGGGGGGCTATATTTTGGGGTAGAAGCACCAAATTTTCAGTATAGCATCTAGTGCCTCTCCCCAAAATACCCACCAAGTTTCAAAAAGATTGGACCAGAGGGTCCAATTCTATGAGCCCCCAAAGAAGGTGCCCCTATCCTTCATTATTTCCTATGGAAGGAAGACGCTGAAAAGGTGTGCCGTCCCTTTAAATGTGAGGGCCAGATCTCCCTTTGGAGATCAATGATGCTTGTCACACCCTTGATCTTGGCTCCACCCCTAATATCTCCTGGCTCCACCCCCAAAGTCTCCTGGCTCCACCCCCAAAGTCCCCAGATATTTCTTGAATTGTACTTGGCAACCCTAAGCCCACCTATCCTCCTACATCTTTCCTTCTTTTGCCTGATGGTCTCAAGGGGCTATTTTATTGAAGTAGTGTGCACTGTACTGCATGCAGTCAGTTCATAGTGGCCTATGTGGAACTGGAGCAACAGTTGGCGACTCAAGGGTGGGAGCCACTGGCATTTGGCCATTGCAAGCCCAGGCATGGCACATGAGCCAAAAGAAGGTCCGATCTCCAACACTAATATTATAAGATATTTCTGAACACCATATTTGGAAGTTCTACTATGAATCTCTCCTTTTGGAGTCAATGTGTATTCCTTCAAGGTACAGGGCTTTCTCTGTTCCGACACTTACTTTTAGTAATAATAATAATAATAATAAACTTTAATTTGTATCCCGCCCTCCCCGCCGAAGCAGGCTCAGGGTGGCTAACAAGACATGGTTTCCCATGATTTACATAAAACAATTTTAAAATACAATTGATACATACATTTAAAAACAGTTACATAAGGTTAAAATTACATAAAAGTTAAGACTTCCATAAATTAAGGTGCTATTCAGTAGATATTTTCGATGGCAAGTTATCATTTTCAGGACTCCTTATATGCTTGCATAAGGAAGGTAGTTTTGCAAGCCCTGCAGAACTGACTAAAGTCCCGCAGGGCTCGCACTTCCTCCGGTAGTTGATTCCACCAGTGGGGGGCCATTACGGAGAAGGCCTGCTCTCTTGTTACTTTCAGTTTGGCCTCCTTTGGTCCAGGGATCCTTAAAAGGCCTTGGGAGCTAGATCTTAGTGCTCTCTGGGGAACATGTGGGGAGAGGCGGTCCCTAAGGTAGACAGGGCCTCGGCCATATAGGACTTTAAAGGTGATAACCAGCACTTTGTAGCGAACTCGGAATATAATTGGAAGCCAGTGCAGCTCCTTCAGCCCAGGCCGCACGTGTTCCCACCGAGGCAGTCCCAGTAGCAGCCTGGCCGCCGCATTCTGCACTAGCTGCAATTTCCGGGTTCGGCACAAGGGCAGCCCCATGTAGAGGGCATTACAGTAGTCTAGTCTCGAGGTGACCGTTGCATGGATCACTGTTGCTAGGTCGCTACGTTCTAGGAAGGGGGCCAACTGTCTCGCCCTTCTAAGATGGAAGAAGGTGGATTTCGCAGTGGCAGCTATCTGTGCCTCCATTGTCAGGGAGGACTCCAGTAGCACTCCCAGGCTTTTGACCCTGCGCACTGGTATCAGTGACGCACCATCAAAGGCCGGTAGGGGGATCTCCCCCCCTAGCCCGCAGTGATCCATGCAAAGGACCTCTGTCTTCACTGGGTTCAGCTTCAGCCCACTCAGCCTGATCCAGTCTGCCACAGCCTGCAGTGCCCGGTCCAAGTGTATAGGGCTGTCGGCGGTCCGGCCGCCCATCAATAGATAAAGCTGGGTGTCATCAGCATACTGATGGCAACCCAGCCCATGTCTCCGGGCAATCTGGGCAAGGGGGCGCATAAAGATATTAAACAACATTGGGGAGAGAACTGCCCCCTGAGGCACCCCACAATTAAGTAGGTGTCTCTGGGACATCTCTCCTCCAACCGCCACCCTTTGTCCCCGACCTTCAAGGAAGGAGGAGAGCCACTGTAAGGCTAGCCCCCGAATTCCTGCGTCGGCGAGACGGCAGGTCAGCAGCTGATGGTCGACCATATCAAACGCAGCCGATAGGTCTAGCAACAGCAATACCGCCGAGCCGCCTCGATCCAGATGTCACCGGAGATCATCCATGAGGGCGACCAACACCGTCTCCACCCCGTGGCCCGGACGGAAGCCGGACGGATATGGATCCAAGGTGGAAGTGTCATCCAGAAAACCCTGTAACTGCAATGCCACAGCCCTCTCGATAATTTTGCCCCAAAAGGGCAAATTTGATACCGGCCGGTAATGAGCCAATACGGCCGGATCTGATGTAGCCTTTTGCAGGAGAGGGCGGACCACTGCCTCCTTCAGGGGCGTTGGAAAACGGCCCTCTGAAAGAGATCTATTTATGATGTCCCGTATAGGACATCCTAACTCCTCCCAGCAGGCCTTAATTAACCAGGAGGGGCATGGGTCCAGATCGCATGTAGTAGGGTGTGCAGTTACCAGGATTCTGTCAACCTCCTCCAAGCTGAGTGGGTCAAAGGAGTCCAGGGTCAAATTAGAAGACACGCACGGAGCCTCGAGTTCGCTCACTGTATCTAATATGGCCGAGCAGTCATGGCGGAGTGATTGGACCTTGTCTGTAAAAAATTTCGCAAATGCCTCACAGCCTGTTTCCAATTCCTTAACATTTGGCTTGCCTTGTGGCAATGTAGTAAGATTCCGAATTATCTTAAACAATTGTGCCGGGCGTGAGTTTGCAGACGCAATCTTGGTCGCAAAGTATGTTTTCTTTGCGGCCTTGACTGCCATCTCATAGGACCTCATAAACGTCCTATAAGATGTTCTAGTCACTTCGTCACGGGTGCGTCGCCATTGCCTCTCTAGCCGTCTGAGGCCTTGTTCCAGCTGGCGCAGCTCCGGGGTGTACCACGGAGCCAGCCTACTCTGAGGTCGTAGAGGGCGTCGAGGTGCGATCTCGTCGATGGCCCTGGATAGATGGCCAGTTGCACTGCCTGCTTCTCCATATCTTTCCTTCTCCACGGAGTGTATTCTAAATATTAATGCGGAACTAAAGATACAGTACTTTGGTGTGCAGAGTTGGCAGGCCTGGACCAAGACAATTTACTGAACAAAAGAACTGCTCGCCGCTCAAACGGAAAGAGGTTTTCCTGTGTTGTCTGTATTACAAACTAGGCTTCCCAATCCCCAGGTCCCAGCGGGGGATCCCCCGTTTTGACAGGCTTCTCCCCGCCCCCAGCCAGCTGGCCGGCGGGGGAAGCCCCACCCCCACAGTCATCCTGTAGTTTTAGAGCTCCTGCAGGTTTAGAAACCTGCAAACAGTTTTTAAAATGTGTACCTTTAAGGTTGAGCAGGAAGCAGGAAACAGGAAGGGCTTCATGGGAAAGGATCAGTAAGTTTCCTCAGAAAGTTTCCTCCCTTTCTTTTGCTTTCGTTTTCAGAGCAAGCAGGAATATTCTGCAGGAACAAGATCCAGTAAGTATTTGTGTGTGTGACAGAGGGAGGGGGCAGGGGATTCCAAGGTTTGGAGGCCCTCCCCCCATTTTAGAAAGCATGAGGGGAAGGGAAATATTTACTGGACACTCTATTATTCCCTATGAAGAACTATTCCCATAGGGAATAATGGAGAATTGATCCGCGGGTATTGGGGGCTCTGGGGGGGGGCTATTTTTTGAGGTAGTGGCACAAAATTTTTAGTATAGCATCTAGTTCCTCTCCCCAAAATACTCCCCAAGTTTCAAAACGATTGGACCAGGGGGTCTAATTCTATGAGCCCCAAAATATGGTTCCCCTATCTTTCATTATTTCCTATGGAAGAAAGGCATTTGAAAAGGCGTGCTGTCCCTTTAAATGTGATGGCCAGAACTCCCTTGTTCCTGGCTCCACCCCCAATGTTTCCTGGCTCCACCCCCAAAATCTCCTGGCTCCGCCCCCAAAGTCCCCAGATATCTCTTGAATTGGACTTGGCAACCCTATTACAAACTGAGCTCAGAACGGCTCCTCTTCGAAAACAACGAGTGATTCATTCAGCTCACAAAACACCACACAAAAACAGCCCAACAATATCTCCACTTATATACACTCCAGACATTGCCTCCAGCCAATCATCTTTTCATAACTATATACAGTTTTACAAGTGTCCCAAAAGTCAGTCAATCCAAATGTTCATTGAAGGCCCAATCAGGACAGTTTCCTCCTAAACAGTCTCTTTCCTGAAGGGCAAAGCTTAGAGTTCTTAGGAGCCTAGCTGAGGGCTCAAGCTCTGGCAAGACAGAGGCCGTTTTCCCACTGAGCTTACCTCGGAGCGACGTCCCTCTTCACCACGCAGCGTCTGCGCGGATTTCCCACCAACTGCTCCGAGGCTGCTCCGAGGAACCAGGAAGTTCCCGACCTTTTGCGTCGCAAATGGAAACCGCTAAAAACCAGTTTACATCTGCGACGCAAAAGCCGCGGCTCTTCCTGGTTGTGCACAGCAGTTGGTGGGAAATCCACGCAGACGCTGCGCGTGAAGAGGGACGTCGCTCTGGAGTAAGGTCAGTGGGAAAACGGCCAGCGTTCAATACACACCACAAGGAATCTTGCAGCACAGCTCATAAATTACACACTTAGATTCCTTTACTGTGTCTCTGAAACCATTATTATTGAAATGACACTATTGGTTGCTTGCACTGTTGGGTTAAATTTGTTGCATGGCCATTTGGCTTTTTTAAAAAAATCCCAGGTTTTGCCACTTTTATGACTTTTTGTAACTCTGACATTCCAAGAATTTTGATTTCTTTGCTGGCTTCCAATCTCTCCCACCCCATCACCCCACTAACCTCATAGGTTCAAAGATGTCGATGGGTTGAATACAGTGCATCGTAGAAATTTCAGAATTTCGAACATATAGTTTAAGTATACAGTTTTAAATCACCTTATGATTTTAAGCTACATCACTTTTGTTTCCAAAAGGAGGAAGACCAGAACCCCTGCTGGCTATGTTTCTTTCTACAGTAAACTTCATAAGGGGGAAATGAGGCCTATCAGAGTTAGGGAAACTTGAGCTGCGTAATGCCTTTGTCACCTTAGAAACAGCACTGTTCTGTGCATGAAGGTCTGAAGAGAAGAATCAGTTATATAAATGAAAGTGGTGGCATTTCTGAGGATTTTCATTTGTTAGATGTGGCTTGCACAGGATTGGCTCACACCGTCTCTGCCGCGCCATTGGCTGATTCTGCTCTCCCCACCCTCCACCCAGCCCCATCAGGCAATAACTCCAGCATAAGCCCACATATGAAGCTGCCTTCTACTGAATCAGACCCTTGGTCCATCAAAGTCAGTATCGTCTTCTCAGACTGGCAGCGGCTCTCCAGGGTCTCAAGCTGAGGTTTTTCACACCTATTTGCCTGGACCCTTTTTTGGAGATGCCGGGGATTGAACCTGGGACCTTCTGCTTCCCAAGCAGATGCTCTACCACTGAGCCACCGTCCCTCCCACTAACCTTCGAGGGAGACAGTTCTCTGCTGACAGGGCCTGTTGTAGGAAGTCCAGGGTAGTCTGTCTGAGAGTGGGCAAGGAGGTGCGAGGGCGTAAAACGGGGGGAATTTGTGGTGCCTGGCCCCCCAGACCGCCCCCCAGCTATGGGCCTGTGCTCATGAGAAAACAGCAGGGTTCCTTCTCTTCAACTGAAGCAAAAGGAATGTTCATCCACAGCAGGGAGGGGCCCTTTCCGCCTGCCAATGCTCTTCACTCTTTCTATTCCAATTAGGCTACAGTGGGCTCACATGACAGAATGGACTCCGAGGGAGAGGCATTTTCTTCTGTTGCCAATCTCCAGGTGAGGGCTGGAGATCAATCAGAGTTACAACTGTTCTCCAGATGGCAGAGATCGGCTCCCCTTGAAGGGGGGGAGGTGAATGCCTTCTCTTGGAAAAACACAAGGCTGGGGGGGGCACTCACAAAGAGGCCTTTAGTGGGAACCACTGTTGCCAATCTCCAGGTGAGGGCCGTAGAAGCTGACTGGGTGATTTTGAACCAGCCTAACCTGCCCCATGGGATTGTTGTTGTTCAGATAAAAGGGGGGGAGAGGAGAGGGGAATGCTGTAAGCTGATGTAATGGCTGACGACTCCTCCCTATTAAGCAGTCTGTCAGAGATAGACTGTTGGTCTGAAAGGTCTCACTACAGGCCTCTGAGGCAGGCCCATAGCCAGACAATTTCTGGTGGAGGGGCACCAAAGAAAAAAAATGGTGTGGGGGGGCCACGGGGCAGCAGGAGCAGCGGGAGATCGTTTGGGGTCAGGAACGGCTCTAGGGCGAATAGCGTCCTAGTCAGGCACCACCCTGCGCTGCTCGCCCCCCCCCCCACAGCTGCCACAGCACTCCGCTCGCCCACCCCGTCGTACTTCGTTCACTCCTGCCACCGCCCCCCCATGGCGCTCCAGCTCGCTGCTGCTCCCCCCCCGCTGCTGCACTTTGTTTGTCCCCGCTGCCGCCCGCCATGGTGCTTTGGCTCTCTGCCGCCCCCTGCCAGCACCACCACCGCAGCAGTACTCCGCTCGCCCCCTCCCCCACCCACTTCGCCGCGACTAAAACGAAGTCCTGCTGCCAGCTTCTTCTTGCAGCCCACGCTTGCGCGTTTCATCAAAACACACAGGCACAGTCTGCAAGAAGAAGCTGCCAGCAGGACTCAGTTTTAGTCACGGCGAGTAGGGGGGGAGGGGACGAGCGGAGTGCTGCCGCGGTGGCCGTGCTGGCGGGGGCGGCAGCGAGCTGGAGGGGCTAGCGGCGGTAGCAGCAGGGGGGAGGGAGGGAGAAAGGGGGCCATACATGTTGAGCGGGGGGTTGGGTGGAGGGGCCATGCCCCCCAGCCCCCTTCCCATGGCTACGGGCCTGCTCTGAGGCAGAATTCATTGGGCCCAGTGCTGACTACGGCTGCCAATTCCAGATTGGTGAGAAATTCCTGGAGATTCTGTGGTGGAGTTTGAGGAGGGCATAGCAGTTAGGGCTTCGGTGGGGTTTGCCAGACCCAGGTCCTCGCTGTGGAAGCTGACTGACTAATTTCAGACCATTCACAGACTTCCGGCCTAAGCTGCCTCACAGGGTTGTTGTTCAGATCACATAGAGGGAGAGAATGATGTAAACTGCTTTGGTCCCCCCCCCACTGTGAAGAATGACTAATTTGCCTATATAGAGGCTGCAGGAAGGGCAAAGGTGATGGAAAGCTGAAGTCAGAGAGGCAGATAAAGGGAAGGAGATAGGGCTGCCAACTCCAGCTTAGGAAATTCCTGGAGATTTAAGGGGCTAGGCCTGGAGAGGGGAGAGAGGTACAATGCCATAGACTCCAAACCAACAATTTCCTCATGGAAACCACTGTTGCCAATCTCCAGGTGAGGGCTGGAGATCACTCAGAATTACAACTGCTCTCCAGATGCCAGGGATCAGCTCCCTTTGAGGTGGGGGGGGAGGGAATGCCTTCACTTGGGTTGGTGGGAAGACAGCAAGGGTGACAGACACTTGCCCAGAGGCCTTCAGTGGTACCTTTCCATGTTGATGGGAAATTCCTGGAAATTCTGTGGTGGACTTTGAGGAGGGCATAGGAGTTAGGGCTTCAGAGTGGGGTCTGCTGGACCCAGGTCCTTGCTGTGGAAGCTGACTGACTGATTTTAGACCAGTCACAGACTTCCAGCCTAATCTGCCTAACAGGAGTTAGGGCTTCAGTGGGGTCTGCTGGACCCAGGTCCTCGCTGTGGAAGCTGACTGACTGATTTCAGACCAGTCACAGACTTCCGGCCTAACCTGCCTCACAGGGTTGTTCAGATCAAAGTGGGCAGAAGAGAATTTTGTAAGCTGATTTGGCTCCCCACCCCCCACTGTGGAGAAAGACAGCCTATGTAGAAGCTGTAGGGAGGGAGAAGGAGATGGAAAACTGAAGTCAGAGGGGCAGATAAAGGGGAGGAGATAGGTTGCCAACTCCAGGTTAGGGAATTCATGCATATTTAAGAGTTGAGGTTTGCGGAGGGGTGGAACCTCAGATAGGTACAATGCCATTTCCTCCTAGGGAACCGCTGGAGATCACTCAGATTTACAACTGCTCTCTAGATAGCAGAGATAAGCACCCCTTGAAGTGAGGGGAGGTTAATGCCTTCAACTGGGTGGGTGGGAAGACAGTAAGGGTGGCAGGCACTTGCCCAGAGCCTCCTTCTAGAGCCCTTTGTATGTGTTTTTTTTCACAATGGGCCTTACTCCTTGTATGTAATAATTTGTTTGCAGTCATCTATGGACAGAAAACAATGTGTATTCTATATATGTTTCAATTTTATTTATTTACCAACCACAGATCATAGTCTTTGAGAACTGCCCGTATTTGCCTTTAAGGGGGCATTTGGGGAAGCAGATGCTTTTCCCAAATACTGTCAGTTGGCTCAGGAACAAACAAGATATTGTAGTGTTCACAGGTCTGCTCCTTGGACACCACAGCCGTCTTAGCGTCGAATTCAGGCCACATAAATATGCCACAGAAACCATTTAAGAATGCTGCAGTGCAGAGGGACCCAACACTCTTGTCACCACCCCCCTCCATCTGCCCTTCCTAGTGCTGAAACAGCAACAGCACTTGGGTTGGAGGAAGGGAGACCTCGTCTTCAGAATATTCTGTCCGACCTTTGGGCACATGGGTTTGAACTGCAAGTCTTTTCCACAGCTGATAATGTAATTGGGAAAATAAATGAGACGTCTAGTGGCATCTTAACAAGTAACAAAATTATGAGTCGGAAACCACTCCTGACACATGAACTGTCCAGGGACAACCTGTCCTCTCCTGTATTTACCAGAATACCTTGGGGTGGTTGAGAGGAAGTTGCCATGTCCTGCCCCCTGAGGGCTTCCTGATGCAGCCTCTGATGCAGCCTCTGGAGCAAGGCTGATATGGGAGATGCTAGGAAGCAAAGTGACAGGCACACAGGGTAGCTGCCAACTGCACAACAGCTCCTTAAAGGACTGCAGCCCACATCTCCATTCAAAGTGCAGGCATTTCCAGTTGCCACTATGCTCTACCCAAATGGGGTGCCAAGTCTGTGTTGGACAATACCTGGAGACTTTGGTGTACCTGGAAAAGGGTGGGGTTCGGGGAGGGGAGGGGCCTTAGCATGGTATAGTGCCATAGAGTCCACTTTCAAAGCTGTCACGGGAGCTGATCTCTGCCAGCTGGAGATCAGTTGTAAAAGCAAGAGATCTCCAGGCACCTGGAGGCTGGCCTACTTGACTCAAGCCTCTCACAGGGAGCAGTTCTCCTTGTGAGTCGGCGAGCAGCCCTGACTGGGCCACTTGGGGGCCTTCAGCTAAGGATGGCCTGATGCCTAGAGTTGCTACCCTCCTGGTGATACCTGAAGATCTCCCACAGTTACAATTGACCTCCAGACAACCAAGTTCAGTCCCCCTGGAGAAAATGGCTGCTTTGGAGGGTGGACTGTATGGCATTATGCCCTGCTGCTGGGTTCAGAGCCGGCAGACTCAGTCGGGGAGGTATGGCCACACTGTGGAAAGCTAGCTGGTGGATGAAGCCCCGCCAGCAGCTGGACTGATACAGGGTTGGAGGTTAGGTGAACCATTGGGTTATGGGAATCCTCAAGTCCCTATAGTTTTCTATACCAGCAGACCTTTGGTAATGTGGAATAAATATACTATGCCTAGAATACCTGTGCATATAATCCAGAGGAATATGCAAACTCCTGACAATCGTGGCATTTATTTTTGTTCCGACTGCTAGCTATAGGATTGAAATCACTGTACGGATGGCTTGGGTGAAGATGTGCAGTATTGTTGAAGCTGTTCCTTAAGCTCTCTTCAGACTTTAACTTTCTTCCTCCACAGGAAAAATTTGGAGCTTAATGACATTGCATCACTTGCTCCCAAAAATATGTATGGTGGAGGAGAGAGGTGAAGTCTTCTGAGTAAGAAGAAGATGACATTGGATTTATATCCTGCCCTCCACTCCGAATTTCAGAGTCTCAGAGCGGCTCACAATCTCCTTTCCCTTCCTCCCCCACAACAGACACCCTGTGAGGTGGATGGGGCTGGAGAGGGCTCTCACAGCAGCTGCCCTTTCAAGGACAACCTCTGCCAGAGCTCTGGCTGACCCAAGGCCATTTCAGCAGGTGCAAGTGGAGGAGTGGGGAATCAAACCTGATTCTCCCAGATAAGAATCCGCACACTTAACCGCTACACCAAACTGGCTCAAAATGGCAACAGCTCATAACATGTCTCACCATCGTTGCAATAAATATGTATTTTTTTTAAAAAAAATAAGAATAAAATAAATCTGGAGATGCCACAAAGTGGTATTTTCTATAATGGCACACCGCCTAAAGCTGTTTCTGAACGTCCTTTAGAAGTCAGTCAGGATTTCATCGCCTGCTAAGTCTAGAGCAAACAGTCCTCAGACTCAGAAAGCTTCCCCCATGTGGACGTGTGTAAAGCAGGCACCTGCTCTAGGCTTAGGAGTCATGTGGAATTTAAATGACAGGGCTGTGCTGGCAGTTATCAGTAGCTCAGCAATCTGCTTGCCCTCCATCACCTTTGTAATTGTTAGCAGTTTTCTGCACACCAGCGGTAGATCCCTGTCAATTTGTAGCGGCAACAGGGACAGAATGCCACAACACCTTGACCTCCAGATGCCAGTCAGCTTTTTCCATCGTTTGTATAAGATGCTTTCATCATAAATGGGGGGGAAAAAGACTACTGGGCTGATGTTTAGTACCTTGTGTGCAGTTAAAGTACTGGTCCAACCTGCCCTGTTTCATTCTCGTATAAAAGAAATATACAAGGCCAAGTTAACAGTATAATCTGTTCTCACTGGCAGCAGCTCTGCAAGTCTGCGGGGTTAAAAAGGCCTTTCCAAGCACCCACTGTAAGATACCTTTCATTGACGATGAAAGGGAACGAAGACTTTTGGCATGAAAAGGACTTGCCTATCTACTGAACTGGGGTTTATTTCCTGAAAGCTGAGAAAAAGTAGTCACAACATGAGACTCTTACATCAGCCCAGTTAGGTCCTATACCAGGGTTTCTCAACTTTTTTGAGCCTATCAGCACCTTGGGAATTCTGGCACAGGGTCGTGGCTGCCACAAGAGGTGAAACCAATTGCAAAATGTCAGAGAGTGAGGTCATGTATAACTCCAACACTAAATCTTCTACATTTCATGCAGAAGCTCTTTTTAACAGGATGCCTTTTAATATTAAGATATTGTTTTAAAATGTTTTTTCTTTCCTTTCATCATCTAATAAATTTTATTGGCTTTTTTTGTTTTAGGGAGATGCAGAATAAAAGAAGGGAGAAGGGGGGAAAGGTAATTTTCAAACAAAAGCACATGCATGTATAGGACAATTTACAAATATTAAAGCTTAAACATATAGCATATATAGAATCATGACCCATAATTTAATTTTTTTGTTTTGCATATATCTTTAGTCACTTTAGTCACACACTGAAGATCCTTGTGCTGTGGTGACAGCTGCTGCCAAAAACATATTCGATTGTCGGCACAACCAGTGAAACCGGTTCGTCACAATTAACTTGCTGACCAGATGGAGGCAGCAGCGTTCCAATTATGTGCATGAATTTGAAAAGAACTGAACATTGTGAATGTTTTCTACACATATACCACAAGTTTTGCAAGATGCTGACTGGAGGAAGGACCTGGCCATCCAAAATGGACTTTACTCTGCTAGCGGCCCTTTGGAGCTCTTTTTGGACTTATGATTTGGACTATTTGCTGTTGTACACTGTTGTATATATGTGCATAATTATTCACATAATAGCCACTGATGGACCTCTGCTTCATACCTCTTCAAAAGTCTTGGCAAAAAGGCAGGCCTTGCAGCACGTCCTGAGGATCTCTGAGAAGGGCCCCTCCCTCACTTCTTCATGGATCCAATTCCACAGAGCTGAAGCCATGATGGAAAAGGCTTAGGCTCGAGTCTAGCTGATGCCAAACAGGCCATACTACATGGTGGGATAGCCAATAGATGCGTGATGACTGTACTTGGCACGTAGGGAGTCAAGACATATGGAAGGAGATGGTCCTTCATGTGTGTGGATCCCAGGTCATAAAGGACTTTAAAGTTCATAACCAACCCTTTAAGTTGAACATGGCAACAGACTGGCAGGAAATGTAGCTGTTTCAAAAGAGCAACATATGTTCCCAGCAGCTAGGCCCTGAAAATAGTTGAGCTGGTCCACATTCTGGACCAGTTGTAGATTCTGGATTGTCTTCAAGGTAAATGTCCCATAGAACATGTTGCAGAGACTTCCAGTTTCGGCGACCCGAGAGAAAGAGCAACCGGGATTTGCTCCTGCGGATCGCTCTTTAACCAGGCAGTGGAGGGGCCCCCGGGGGGAATGGGGGCTCGAGTTGCAGACTGCGGGGAGGTCTGTGCAGGTTGGTGGCTTGAAGAGGGATGGAAATAACAGCGGCGGTTGTATTCCGAGCTCCCTTTTCGCCGCGTACTGAGCCGTCCCGATCACCATCTTGATGGCAGAAGGGTTGAACACCAGACTTTTCTTTTCCTCCTTATTCTTCCTTTTCTTCCTTTTTTTCTCTTTCTTCAACGCTGGATTCTGCATGAGCTGAAGTGAGGACCAAAATTGAACGGCTGGATTGTAAGTCTCTCTTTTTATATGGAGTTTAGAGAAAACAGAGCAGCAGCAAAGGCGAGTGCAAAGGGGGAAAGAGGGGGGAGATTACCTGGCTCCTTCTTTCCCTGTTTTAAGACTTTGAAAAGTCTCTGCTAGATTTCG
The DNA here is from genome assembly GCF_032191835.1 of Heteronotia binoei. NCBI lineage: Eukaryota > Metazoa > Chordata > Lepidosauria > Squamata > Gekkonidae > Heteronotia > Heteronotia binoei. The sequence continues at coordinate 156,879,847 of NC_083227.1, forward strand.
GTATCCATGTATGATCTCTCTCTGGTTCAAAATTCAGTGCTTATACCATTTCTACTAAGGAGAAACTTTATATCTACAAAACTGACTGAGTTCCCCTCCAAAAACAACAACAACCCTTTATTCGCTGAGCTATAGTGGAGTGGATTTCTGCAGCAAGCACTGGGAGCTGAGCTATATCTTTTTCCTTTGACAACTCTAGATATAGAGTAAGAAAAATTGGGAGTTTATTCCAGAAGGATGTAAGAGTTACACTCTGAATAAAACTTTGTTGGTCTTAAACGTGCAAAACTAATGGAGAAAAGGAGGAGGATAAGAGTGCTGGGTTTTATTGAATAAATTTCTGCTGGTTTTAAAGGGTCAGGAAGAATGTCGTCTTCAGTGGATTAATTTTGTGTTTTTATTTTCTGTTGGGTTTATTGTAGTGCATTATATTTTTGATTATGGAATATATGGGGGGGTTGTTTTGAATTTAATTTTTCCTTTAATCGTGGGCTTCCTGTTTCTTGTTGGATTATAATTTTCTCTCTTTTTTTTACTATGTTCCTGTGGATTTTAGGGCTTTTTTGAGTTTTATGTGTATTTTTCTTCATTTTTTTCTTTTTTGTTATTTGACCCTTGTTTGCCTTTTGGGCTGGTTGGATATAAGATCTCCTGTTAGTTTGTTTTTTTGGCTATTTATATGGTTCATGAAGGTGGCGAGGCTGCTTAGAGCTGATTTCCTGACTTTCCAGTTTCTCTAACTTGTTGAACTAAGATGCTAGCAACAATTCCTAAACAAACTACTAGTTTGTCAAAATATCAATAGTCTCTGCCAGATACTAGGATAGTTGGTAGAAAAAGGGATGGATTCCATAACAAACTTAGAAGTTTAAATTGGTGGTGTACCACCCTCAGGTGGCTTAAGGTGGTACTACAATAGAAGGAGCTTAAGGTGGTACTACAATAGGGAGCTTACGATATAATGGCATTTAAAGAAGTACCAAAATAGATAGATAGATAGATAGATGAATGTATTGTCATTGTTCTCAACAAAAAGAGAGCAACGAAATGAGGTGCTCTTCCACAAACATACCAACACATCAAACACACATATTCATAAACCATTTAAATACATCTAAAACCATTAAACCATTTAAACCATTAAAACCATTTAAATACATCTAAAACGGATAAACATTCATAAAACCATTTAAACCATTAAATAAACATTCATAAAACCATTAAACATTCATAAAACCATTAAAACCATTAAATACATCTAAAACAGATAATCCTTCATAACCCTGCATTTAACCTAACCACAGCACTTGGATAGAAACTGTCCTTAAATCTGTTTGTCCTAGCCTTCAACACTCTATATCGTCTACCTGACGGTAAGATCTCAAAAAGCAAATGGCCCAGATGTGTATGGTCCCTTAGGATCATTTGTATCTTCCTTTTACATGCCATATTATACAGATCCACCAATGAGGGGAGAGAACATCCACAAATGAAGAGATAACAGAGAGGGCAGAGCAACAACCCTGTCCCCCAGTTTCTTGTTTGGCACAGCAAAACTTACAACTTCAACAATGCAGGGAGATATGAAAGAAATGCAAAATACTCTTTTTTAACAGCTATAGCACAACTGACAGACAAGGTAGACAATATATGAGAACAAATGACAGAAATCAAACAAGAACTACATGAAAATAGAAAACAGACAGAAGAGACTAATAAAGCCCTAAAGGCTTTAGATGTACAAGTGACAGATAACACCCAAAAGGTGGAACAGCTGGAGAAAGAACAGAAAACATACGATTCCAGACTTCCAGAAATGGATAGAGCAGCCTATATGCTAAGATTTCAAAATGTTCCAGAAGAGAAATCCGAAGACTTGCAAAAAATGCTAAGCCAAGCTCTTTCAGAAATCTTGCAACTCCCCCCAGATAAAATAGAAGAGAAGATTGACCAGGTCAAGAGGGTTCCCTCAAGCTTCATGAGGAGAAACAAATTGCCTAATGAAATCCATTTGAAACTTACAAAAAATAGGATTAGAGACGATATTTTGAGGCAAGCAAGAGATAAGACAGTGGTGATTGAAGGAAACACGGTGAATATTATGAGGGAAATTCCATGGCCAGTAAGACAGAAGAGAAGAGATTATCTAGCATTGACTAAGTTCTTAAGAGAAAGAGAGATACCATACACTTGGCTCATGCCTGAAGGCCTACTTTTCACATACCAAGATAATAGGTACAGGATCAATTCTGTATTTAAAGCTGAGAATTTTCTGGAATTGAGAAGAAAGAAAGAAGGAAGAAGAAGAAGAAGAGGAACGCTCAGAACGGGAAGACTCAAGTGGTGCAAGGAAGTATTCTACACGGGCCCAGACAAAAAAGAATAAAAAAGATATTGATAAAAAGTATCCACAATGGCGTCATTAGTCTCCATTAATGTCAATGGACTTAATTCTCCCTCCAAAAGAAGGAAGACTTTTAGATATTTTACTGAATTGGATATTGATATAATCTGTCGACAAGAAACCCACATTTTGGCGAAAGATCGGCATATCTTGGAAAATAAAAAATTTGGTAGTGTTTTTGTGGCAACAGACTAAAAACAAAAAAAAGAGGGGTCTGGCAATTTATGTAAAGGATAGACTTAATCCGCAATTTAAATTTGCCTCAGAAGATGGAAGAATGTTGTTTGTGGAAATCAGCATAGAAAGTAAAGAAATCTTGGCAAATATTTATGCACCAAACGACCACCAAGAAAATTTCTTTAAGCGCTTACGGTTTTGGTCATGGAGGATTGAGCTGCTCTTCAGCAGACAGGCAGATCAGAACCTCTGTTCTAGGCAGAGAAGGTGACTTCAACACCTGCTGCCTACCCCTTCCAGGTTGGGAGGGGGCCAAGAAATGCATGTGAAGTTCTGAGGGGATTTACTTTGGCTGACAAGGAACTCCAGTGGGGTTTCTTTTTGGCTTTGAAGAGTCCCCCGAGAAGGATTGCATTCCATCGTCTGCAGAGGATCTCTGAGGCCATTAATTGGCTTAAATCCACCAAGATACAAAGCTTCCATGAGACTGATTAACATTTGAGAACTTATGGAGCAGTGCGAAGAAGGATAAAAGAACTGAAGGCAATAGATTAATATCTATCACTCTGGGATGAATAAAAGACTAAATAAAACTAAAAACAAAGGTCTGGAGCCAGAAAAGTAATAATATATCTAGGAGTGTAAAGGAGGGGCTGAAATTGGGACTTTAAAATTGTGAGAAACAAGCTTAAAAGAGGAAAAATAGACATTGTTTGGCATACCTGCGGTTTGAACAGAAAGCTCCTTCCAGAAGATCGGCTGAGCTGGTGACTACAGCACAGGAAGTTTTGTCATTGAAACAATGTGAGACTTCATAACCATAGAAAATGAGACTTCGTGTCAAGAAAGGAAGGAAGGTAAAGGGTGGCGCCATTAAGGGAAGGGAAAAATAATAAGTCCTCCAGCCCTCTCTAGGATCCAAACCATAGAGAAGTATCAGACGCCATTAAAAGAAGGTCAAAATTTTTAAAGTTAATAAAAAGAAATTTGGACATTGAAAAATAGCAGAGCCGGCAGATATCATCATTAAAAGGTAAAAACTATTGGACTATATACTTAAAACTAATTTTGGTGCTGTTTTGGAGTAAAAAGGAAAAAAGTTTTTAAACTGATAGAAAAACTGTGGCTGCTATTTTGTGCAAAAATTTTTTTTTTTAAAAAAAAATTAATATCTTGACTTAGGAGCATCGGAGAATGGCGGTTTGGGGCTTATTTAACAGGGCATGATCTAATCTATAAGACTGTGTGCTCAAAATTTGAATTTGAAAGGTCAACTTTTGAACCTATTTAAAGCAACAGCCAAGCAGCTATGACGGAGCTGAGATCAGCAGTAAAGCAGCAATGTATGAGGGCTGGATCACTTGAAGGAGAGGGAATGGCTAAATCTAAACCTGACAAGATAGATAAAGCAGAATGGCAAGTAGCAATGAATGCTATGGAAGCAAAATTGGCAAATATAATTAGAGAAACAAAAACAGAGCTAAAAAGAGATATTGAGGTAAGTGCAGAAGATGTGAAAAAAGATTTGAAAAAGGATATTGAAGATCTTAGAAAAGATTCACAAGCAGTTTTGCAAAAAGTGGAAAAAGTAGAAGAAAGGGTGAAAGACCTAGATATGAGAATGGACCATGCAGATTCCACTATGCAAAAATTGCAGAAGAAAGCATTACTAGTTGACTGTAAATTTATGGAGAACCAACTATGGCTAAGAGGTGTGCCTGAATCTACTACTACTGATCTAAGGACATATATAATTAAAATTATTGCTGAATTTTTAGGAGAGGACCCAGAAGAAACTGATCATTACTATTATTATATTTACATAGTAAATTTGGAATATGCAAAAAAAAAAAAAACCTACCAAGAGATGTGGTGGTAAGATTTGTGACAAGAGACATGGTGGGAAGAATTCTTAGTAAACAATTTAAGAACCCACTGGAGATGGATGGCAGCAAAGTAAGAATCATGAAAGAACTGCCAAAGAAAGTCATCAGTGACAGGAGACGCTACAAAAGGCTGACAGAAAAGCTGAGAGAAAAAGAAATAAGATACAGATGGGAACTTCCAGAGGGTTTGAGTTTTGAATTCAAAGGATGGAGATTTACCATCACAATCAGTCAGCAAATGGCAACTTTCACTGGATTGGGAAACAAAAATGTAACATAATTTGTTTGCAAGAAGTACACATTCAACAAACGGATTACAAATTTTTATGGAATAAACAACTTGATGTGGAATTTTTTTCATTGGCTAAGGAGAAAAAAAGAGGTGTAGTATTTTATATCAAACAAGAACTTGACTCGAAATTAATTTTTAAAGATGATGATGGCAGATATATTGCAGTAGAAGTGACACTGAATTATAAAATAACTTTGTTGCTGGGAGTATATGCTCCAAATGGAGCAAAAGACTTTTTTTTAAAAGATATAATGCGACAATTGGACAAAGTTGTGCATGATCAAATTATGATAACGGGAGACTTTAATGGAACAGTGAAAAATACTCTGGACAGAACTGGGGAAAAAAATAAGGAAGGGAAACTACTGAAATCATTCTTTGACCTGGTAAAACAAGAGAGTTTAGAAGATATATGGAGAGAATTAAACCCCAAAGAACGTGATTACACTCACTTCTCGGCAAGGCACAACTCTTTTTCGAGAATTGACATTATCTGGACCACAAAAGATCTTGGACTTTTAATGAAGAAAACAGAGATACTTCCTAAAATAAGAGCAGACCATAATCCAATATTGTGGTCTGCAAAATCAGGGGAAAAGACTCTAAGATGGCGGATAAATGAGGATTTGCTACAGAAACAGAAAACAGTGGTTTCTCTGGAAAAGGAAACTAAATGCTTCTTCCAAATAAATGAAAAAGAAGATACCCAGTTTCAAATTGTGTGGGATGCATATAAAGCAGTAATGAGGGGCATTTTGATTACATTGAACAACAAGGATAAAAGAGCCAAAAATAAACAAATGATGGACATTCAGAAAGAAATTGACAAAAAAGAGAAAGAGCTTAAAAACTGACCTGGGAAAAAGAAGATGATAAGAGTAGAAAATTTCTTTAAGGATCTGCACCTTAAGCTGCTGAATTGGGGACATTCTGAATATTGCTTAATAGGAGACTTCAATACAGTATTTATAGACAATTGGACATAAAAACAGATAAGAATTCTAAAACCAAAGGTCCCCAGCTCCCAACAAGTTTTTTGAAATTAGCCGAAGAACTGGATCTTATTGATGTTTGGTGAACAAGGTATCCTAACTCAAGAGATTTTTCCTATAACTCAGCCAGCCATCAATCATGATCAAGAATAGATACGTCCTGGATTTCTACAGACTTGGTTAAGGATCTATCAGAGGTAGAAATCCAACCAAGAGTGATATCAGATCACAATCCAATATCTATTAAGATTAAAGGTCCTCAACGTAAAAGGCAATGGAGGTTGAATACACAAATTTTGAAAGATAAAAATTTTCTCCAAGATACTAAAGTGGAAATGGAATCATTTTTCAAACAAAATGTCACAGAAGATGTGAAGATGCTGGTGGTATGGGATACAGCTAAAGCATATTTCAGAGGTTTAGCGATAAGATATAGTGCCAAGAAAAAGAAAGAAAAATCAGAGAGTTTTCAAAAATTGACTCAAGCAGGAAAAGTAGAAAAAGATTTGAAAGCGCAGCCTACTAAACAGGGGCTTCAGGATAGGATCAAGAAAATACAGCATCAACTAAACTTATTGTTACTAAAAGAAGTGGAGAAACTTGATGGACAAAATTGAACAATTTGGTGTCTGGTCAGGCCTGAAGATAAATGATAATCAAACAAAATTTTGGCTGAAAATGGGACAACAGAAGCAATCCAGTACTTTCAGCAAAAATCAGCTTTTTTGCATGAGAAAAAAGTGAAATATTTAGGTATCTAAATCTCGAACAAATGTAGTAATTTAAAGATGGACAATTATGACAAGCTACTTATAGAGATTAAAAAAGACTTGGAAAAATGGCAAGATTTGAATATATCATTGATGGGGAGAATAGTGTCCATAAAAAATGAATATTCTACCAAGATTGCTGTTTTTATTTCAAACTATACTGGTGTTTCTGACTAATGCCTTCTTTCAAGAGGTGAATAAATTGATTTCGGGATTTATATGGAAAAAGAAAAAACCAAGAATCAAATTAGAAACACTCCAAGACGCTAAAACGAGCAGGTTTGGCTTTGCCAGATTGGCAACTATACTACAAAGCCTCGGTGCTATCATGGGTGAGAGACTGGGCATTTATTGTAAGAGGGACATGACCTTACTATGGGTTAGCATGCTTACTTTTGGTATCAAAGATTAGAAGGGCATTCATATTTTAAAAATCACTGGTTTAGGAAATCTTTATACCAGGTTTGGTCATGGCTGAAACCCAACATTTATCAGAAAATTCCTAAATGGGTCTCTCCAGTCGAAGTATTTACCAAATCTTATAAAATCAAACCAGCTATATAAATATGAAGATCTATTGAAAGAGGATAATTGTTTGAAATCAAAAGAAGAATTAGAAGATATTGGTATTAAAATGAGTTGGTGAATGAGACTGCAAACAGAATCTAGATATACCAAAGATAAAATAATGGGTTTTAATAAAGAATACTATCCATTTGATAAAATATTTTTGGGTCCTCAAGAGAAACCAATTTTGAAGATATACTCCTAATTACTACAAATGAGAATGCAAGATGAGGTAGTGAAGGACCGTATGGTCCAGTGGACTAAGAATCCAGGCCGTAGTATTACATTAGATGAATGGGAAGCGTTACGGAAATCTAATATTAAAATGACTAGATAGGTAGGTTATAAAGAAAATTTGTATAAAATGTTCTATAGGTGGTATGTAACCCCTCAGACACTTGCAAAGATGTATCCTAATATGTCTAATAAGTGTTGGAAATGTGCAAAGCAGGTGGGGTCGTTTTTCCATATGTGGTGGATGTGTGATGCGGTGAAAGACTTTTGGAAGATGGCTCATGAACTTTTACAAAAAGTTTTGAAGACACAGATCCATTTCAAACCAGAATTTTTTTTTTATTGAACATTTTGCTAAGCACATGACATTTAATTGTTCATTTCAGCATAGCAGCTAGAATTCTTCTGGCGCAGAAATGGAAACTTCAGGAAACTCCCTCCAGATCTGACTTGATGAGTAAAATTCTGGAGATGGTGGCGGAAGCAGACTGTTTATCTCAGCTGTTGGAGGGGAAGTCGAAGGAGGATGCAAGAAAATGTTGGGAGAAGCTATATGTCTGGCTAGACATGTAAGACTTTGTGGTGTAAACTCGTATTTTTTTTTAAGATCTCCAAAGGTATCTACTGTATATAGAGAGGTAATACTCTGTATTTGGAAAGATATTTTTAGATTTGACTTACAACCATGTAAGATTTTTTTTTCTCTTTAATAGATTATGAAAATAAGCGTAAAATGAGCAAAAAATTATTATTACTTTTTTAAAGAAGATCTAAGTTTGTGCAGACCGTACTATAAGTGTATTTCTGAATCGTGCTTTTTACTTTTACTGTCTATTTTCTATGTACCTGCGTTACTCCTACTCTGAAAACTAATAAAACTTTTAAACCGCAAAAGAACATGTTGCAGGAATCCAGCCGTGAGGTTATAGAAGCATGGATCTGTGTGGCCAGATCAGTTGGGTCTAGGTAACATACAGAATTGGTGAGTGAAATGTGACCCATAGAAGGTGTTCCTGACCACCATGCCAACCTACTTTTCAAACAGCAAGGCAGGGTTACACCCATTCTGCAGCCACTATATGGGCTGCCCATCAGTTACAAAATTCGATTTAAGGAACCGGCTGTCACGTACAAAGCCTTTCACGGCCTTCAACCCTCAGTCTGCAAGACTCACCTGAGAAGAACCTTTTGCAGACACCACCCTGCTAATAAACAAGATCAGCAGCTGCCCATGCACGTGCCTTCTCTTTGCTGCATTGTTTAACACAGAGGTGTCAAACTCATTTGTTAGGAGGGCCATATCTGACACAGATCTGGGCCTTTGTGGGGCCAGGCCATGCGTGTCATAAAATGTAATGTGAGGTAGCAGAAGAAGAAGAAGAAGATGAAGATGTTGGATTTATATCCCGCCCTCCACTCCGAAGAGTCTCAGAGCGGCTCACAATCTCCTTTACCTTCCTCCCCCACAACAGACACCCTGTGAGGTAGATGAAGATATTGGATTTATATCACGCGCTCCACTCCGAAGAGTCTCAGAGAGGCTCACAATCTCCTTTCCCTTCCTCCCCCACAACAGACACCCTGTGAGGTAGATGAAGATATTGGATTTATATCACGCCCTCCACTCCGAAGAGTCTCAGAGCGGCTCACAATCTCCTTTACCTTCCTCCCCCACAACAGACACCCTGTGAGGTGGGTGGAGCTGGAGAGGGCTCTCACAGCAGTTGCCCTTTCAAGGACAACCTCTGCCAGAGCTATGGCTGACCCAAGGCCATTTCAGCAGGTGCAAGTGGAGGAGTGGGGAATCAAACCCGGTTCTCCCAGATAAGAGTCCACACACTTAACCACTACACCAAACTGGCTCTCCTAGCAGAGATATAAACTTTATAACACAATTAGCAATATTTTAACTTCAAATACAAACATGCTTAAACTCTTGCAATATTTTATTTAAAACGGAAAGCTGGGGGAATAGTGGGATTTGACAATGCAATTAAAAAAAAAGAAAATGTCAAGAAAAAGCACAAGGAAAGGATCACCAGTGCTTTTTTTTTTGTAGAAAAAGCCCAGCAGGAGCTCCTTTGCATATTAGGCCACACCACTTGGCCTGGGAGCACATGGCTGCTGCATGGTGGGTCGGGTCAGCTGGAGCTCTGACCAGCCCAGGTGGAACTTCGCTCCTGTGGGCTCCAGCAGAAAAAAAAAGCCCTGACAATCACAGCAAAAATTAAAAATATAAAATGCTCTGAGCCTGGGAAAACATGAAATAGCTGGGCATTGCAAGCCTCTCCCCCTCGGGGTCTACTCAGATTGGCAATGGCTCTCCAGTGTAATATTCCCCTTTGACAGTGGGTTCCCAGGTTAGAGTACTCACTAGGCATAAGTTCTCAGGTCCATTCAACAGACACAAGCTGGCTCAAAGCAACAACCCTTTATTTCCAAGGACACAACTCCTAGAAGTATGAGCTTCAGCTAGCTAGAGGAGTGCTGAAAAGTGAAACTGATCTCCACTCCATTGAAACACATTGCAGCACAGACAAAGTTGCTAGGCAAACATGGAATGGATTTCCCATTAAGGTCTCTGGGCCCTATCTATCTGGGCATTGAGATCTTAATGGAAAATCCACTCTACATTTTCTTTGCAGCTTTGCTTCCTGCTGCAGCCAGGAAAGACAAGGCAGAAAGAGCAGAGAACTTTAGCAGCCTTGGAGCTGCAAAGGATGAGGACAGGAGGGGGGAGAAAACAGCCCGACAGGTCTGATAAAAGCCCTGGGTGGGCCAGTTCTGGCCTGTGGGCCAGACATCTGACACCCTGTTTTAATACATCCTGTTTAATATTTATGCTTTGTCATGTTTAATACCTATTTATTTATTTTTATTTATTTAATCCATTTGTATCCTGCCAGTAGAGACCCAAAATGGCTTACATCATTCTCTCCTCCATTTTATCCTCACCACAATCCTGTGAGGTGTTTTAGGCTGAAAGAGTCTGGCAGGATGTACTAAAACAAATGACAAGATTGTCCATAGGAAACTATTGCAGAGCCTGGATTGTCCAAAGGATATAATGGGAGAGAAGATAGTCAATTGAGTTGCTTGGGCTTCATTGAAATACATTGAAGCACAGAAACGGCTGCAATAAAAATGTGGAATGGATTTTTTCAGGAAAGTCAAAAGATACTGCAAGTGTCCTGGAATGGGATTGCCGGGGGGAGGGTGGGTTGCCACACTCTGGAACTGCATTGCCAGGGGTCAGGGTAGAAGGGCAGCCTCGGGGACTGGATTGCAGGCTTGCTGTGTGGATTACAGGTTTGCTGAGCGAATTACCACCATCTGGGACTGAGTTGCAAGAGAAAATGTTCGCTTGCCATCATCTAGGACTAGATAGCCAAGCAAAAGGGGGGATTGACAGTCTCTAGGACTAGATTGTATGGGGAAATAGGAGACTGACAGCCTCTAGGGTCAGATTGTCAGGGGGAAAGGGAGATTGATAGCCTCAAGGACTAGAAAGCGGAGACAGGGGAAAGCGGAGGTTGACAGCCTCTAGGGCCAGATCTTCAGGGGAAAGGGGGGGTTGACAGCCTCTAGGGCCAGATTGTCAGAGGAAAGGGAGGATTGACAGTCTCTAGGGCCAGATTGTCAGAGGAAAGTGGGGATTGACAGCCTCTAGGACTAGAATGACAGGGGGAAAGGGGGGATTGACAGCCTCCAGGGCCAGATTGTCAGGGGAAAGGGGATATGGACAGCCTCTAGGGCAAGATTGTCAGGGGGAAAGGAAGATTGACAGCCTCTAGGACTAGATTGTCAGGGGAAAGGGGAAATTGACAGCCTCTAGAACTAGATTGTCAGGGGAACGGAGAGATTGACAGCCTCTACGGATAGATTGACAGGGAAAAAGGGAGACTGACAGCCTCTAGGGCCAGATTGTCAGAGGAAAAGGGAGATTGACAACCTTGAGGGCCAGATTGTCAGGGGTAAGGGGAGATTGACAACCTCTAGCACTTCATTGATAGGGGAAAGGGGAGATTGACAGCCTCTATGGCCAGATTGTCAGGGGAAAGGGAGATAGACAGCCTCTAGGGCCAGATTGTCAGGGGGAAAGGGAGATTGAAAGCCTCTAGGACTAGATGGACATGGGAAAGGGGAGGTTGACAGCTTCTAGGGCCAGATTGTCAGGGAGGAAAAGGAGATTGAAAGCCTCTAGGACTAGATTGACAGGGGGAAAGGGAGATTGACAGCGTCTAGGGCCATATTGTCAGGGAAAAGGGAGATTAGCTGCATTGCTTTTTGGCCATCAAGTGACTCCTAGTGCTACCACAGGTCGCAGCCCTGCAGAGCTTCTCATGGGCTGCCGCCTGGCGACCAAACTGGACTGTCTCCACCCAGATAGAGCCCCTGAACCTTGGCTGTCACCAGAGTGCCAGGAGGCACCCCGAGGATTTTTTCCAGAAGACTCCATATACTCCCGGAACTTTGGCAGCGGTCCTGCATGGATCCCCACCCGAGTCATCTGAGTCATGGGCCCAGTTTCATCGACCGATAGGGACCAAGTCCTGCGCAGACACCTGGATCAACTCTGCCACCACATGCGCCTTGCTGAGCCAGATGCTATGCCAGACATCACGGAGCAACCCCAGTCAGTGCTGCTACAGGAGCCAGTGGGAGTTAGTGCCCAGCCAGTTCGCCAGGAATCAGAGGAACCCCAACTGGGCACCTCCGACATTGGGGACCCTTCAACTGCTCCCCTGCCACAACCCTCCAGCAGTCCGGCACCGGCAACCCAGACAAGGGACTCAGACTCCCTGGCTACACCTGGTGGGCTTCGTTGGCCCAACTGGGAGTGGTGGAAACCAGTACATCTTAAAGACTATGTTTGTTAGGTGTTGAGAAAGGGGGGAGGAGTGTTATGTATTGGGACTGGAGTTTGGCCTTAGGGCAAGCAGACTTGGCTGAGCTAGAGACCCCAGAACAAGAGCCACCAAGATGCAAGAAGGTGACCTATCATGGATCGTTGGGCCAGCTGTTAACCTATAGTTGTGTTTAATGGGTTTTTGGGTGGGGTTAATTGCATGCATATAAGCAGGCCCGTTGGCCCTGCTAGCCAGTTCTGTTTTTACCTTACTACGCAGAATTACTTACTAAAGAGCTGAATTCACTATCTCCTGGTGTCCTCATGCTTCGAACCCAGTACGTTTCATATCCTATTCAAATTTCCTTAAATTTTACATCGGTCAGAAAAGGGACAAAGCAAAAACAAGTATATTGCCAATGAAAAACAATATATTTGTATTACTGACCAAGACGCTGGATTCTTTTATGTGAATGTGTGTTGTTGTGCCTTAGTCTGTATTGCCAGGGCTCAGCTGGAAGGAATAACAGTTGAGGGGGGGGGGACACTCTTGGTGGGTCACTGCTATGGGCAGAGACACTGCTGGAATGTCCTTTGATTTGGCTTCATTTGTAATTCATGCTGGTTTATTGTATTTGCTCAAAAGTTAATGAGAAAACTTTGCCAGTAGGAAGTGTCTTTCTTACATGCTAGGATACTTTTTAAAGAGCTGCAGGATGGGGGTGGGAGGAAGACTCGCCAGTATCTCTAAATGTCTTTTTGTTTGTTTGTTTGTTTTATGCAACATTTAAAATGTTTCCGAAAGCTACATTATACATTCCACTACCCAATTAATTAGCAAAATAAATAAAAAAATTAAAATATATCTCTCCCGCAATTAATTTGAACAAAATATACATTTCCATTATCTACAAAATCAGCAAAAGTTCCGACACGAGAACCTCTCTGACGCAAAAAAAAAAATTAATTTAATAACTAAATAGTCAAACATCTTATTTGCATTTTAATCATTTACTTAAATTATGTTTTAACCGAAAAACTTAGGTATAGGGATTCAGAAACATATATATGGAAAGTGTTTTCACATGCTTGCTAGCATTGGTCTTTTGCCAGCCATTTGGCTCTATGATGAACACAAAGGTATGCATGTGAGAACTGTTGACATTACAGTCAACTATAAAGTTAGTATGGTTTGAATGACTCAGATATTTGTTCATGAAACCAATATCAGCATAGGCAGGGCAGGACTTAAGGCTTTGCTAGAAATGGAATACTTTGGCTCCAGGGTTTATTGCAACCTTCCCTGCTCATCAGAAGTATTTTTGATTAAAGTGCGCGGGTAAAAAGAATGATAATTGTTTTCTTCCCTTATATGAGTTCTTCATACAGGGTGGGTGGGGGGCTTAATCCTCAGAGGGATGCAATGGTATCACCTCCACTGGAGAAAATGCAACGAATAGGACTTGTGAAGAATTGTGCCATTCCTCAACACTTTGAGAAAATACAGCCAGTTTGGTGCAATGGAGAGCCAGTTTGGTGTAGTGGTTAAGTGTGCGGACTCTTATCTGGGAGAACCGGGTTTGATTCCCCACTCCTCCACTTGCACCTGCTAGCACGGCCTTGGGTCCGCCATAGCTCTGGCAGAGGTTGTCCTTGAAAGGGCAGCTGCTGGGAGAGCCCTCTCCAGCCCCACCCACCTCACAGGGTATCTGTTGTGGGGGAGGAAGGTAAAGGAGATTGTGAGCTGCTCTAAGACTCTTCGGAATGGAGGGTGGGATATAAATCCAATATCTTCATCTACCTCACAGGGTGTCTGTTGTGGGGGAGGAAGGTAAAGGAGATTGTGAGTAGCTCTGAGACTCTTCGGAGTGGAGGGCAGGATAGAAATCCAATATCTTCTTCTTCATCATCTTCTTCTTCTTCTACATGAGGATAGCACATAATCTGGTACCAATTGTACCTTGGTCAGATTATGAGAAGACAAGACTCACTGGAGAAGACAATAATGTTAGGAGAAGCTGAAGGCAATAAGAAAAGAGGCAGACCCATCATGAGATGGATTGGGAAGGCGCAACTGAATATTTGATCACTGTCCAAAGTTTAGAAGGTATCCTCAACCACTGGAAATAGGAAGGTGCACAGAAATTCTATTGGGCGTGCTTTGCTGTAAAAGTTTTGTTTGGATTCTTTAATGTTTCACAATAAGGACAACATTTGCTCTGACTTTTTAAATAACATTATTTCCCATTACACAGTCCCAGATGATGAAGAAGAAGACTGCAGATTTATACCCCGCCCTTCTTTCTGCATCAGAGACTCAGAGCAGTTTACAATCTTCTATATCTTCTCCCCCCACAACAGACACCCTGTGAGGTGGGTGGGACTGAGAGGGCTCTCACAGCAACTGCCCTTTGAAGAACAACTCCTGCGAGAGCTATGGCTAACCCAAGGTCATTCCAGCAGCTGCAAGTGGAGGAGTGGGGAATCAAACCCGGTTCCCCCAGATAAGAGTCCATACACTTAACCACTACACCAAACTGACTTACATAGACCCTTGGGGAATATTCAGGATCTGCGACAATGGGTGTATAATGGGGATGCTTTAATAGATAATCAGCTCATTGCTCAACTGAAATCTGCTCCTTGGTATAAATACCTAAAGAAAGATAATTCAAGTGCCCCTTATTTGGTTAATATCACTGCACACAGTTTAAGAGAAGCTTTTACAGGGTTACAATCTCAGACTATGCCAACAAAAGTGATGACAGGAAAATATTCTAAAATCCCCTTGGATCAATGTATTCGTCTATGCAGAACTTCTGTGGAAGATCTATCCCACTATGTAATGTTTTGCCCATTATATTCAGATCCTAGAAGTAGATTCCTATCTGGAATACTAACAGCCCAATCCAGACAAATGTGGCAGCTGGCCGCTCGGGCATGGGCAGATCTACGGCACTGCTCATTGGCTTCCAAAGGGGATCTACGGCACTGCTCATTGGCTTCCAAGCCCTAGCCGCCGCCTGTAGATGTGTAAAACATGCTGGAGCGTGGGGTCCCAGAGCGGTGTGAGGGCAGGGACAGGAGGGGGCGCTTTCACAGAGATGCCAGGGATTGGCTGGCGGCGGCCGGGGAGCCAGCCCATGTGACACTCGCCGGCAGAGAGAACGCTCCCCGGTGATGGGCTTCCCGCATGCCCCACCCCCCTTACGCACACACCCATCCCCATGGTGTGGCTGTGTAATCCTTGGGGAAGCATCTGGTCAGCACTTTCTGCTAGCTCCATGGAGCAGTCTACCCGCCAAAGGAGTGAAGCTGAGCCCGTCAGTGTCCCTCCTGTGGGCTGCATGGCTGGATGGCATCCTAGATGCCACAGGCGCCCCCTGCCAGGACACAGTAGCCCACCTGCTGCAGGCACCCATGCACCAAAGGTGCCGGCGACAGTCGCTGCGGCGACTTGTGCTTGTGCCCGCCCACAGAGAATCAGACACCCATGAGGGGCGCGAGACGGTTTCAAAGTGGCCATGTGCAGAACTCACCTCCCCCCACCCCCAGATCCCCCTTGAATAAGGACTCAACACAATGTGCAGGGATAAGATTTATTAAAGCGCCGGGCTGCAGAGGGGCTGCTGCCTGGCCCCCTCACAGGAAGCTGCCTCGAGCCGTGGTGGGCAGCATCTCCCCGCCTGCCTCACCGGGGGAGGCCGCCTCAGGAGCAGCCCCTCCACCGGCGACCAGGAACTGGTCAATATTGGCGAGCAGCCACTCCACCCTCGCGCCCCACTCCTGCGACTACTTTGCCATGGCCAGGAGACTGGACAGGTGGCCAGTGGTCATGGACATGGTCCCTTCCATCCCCCCCATCCAGTGTTGGCCTGTGGCCGTGGCCTCCCGCCATTCCTGGTGCCCCTCCAGCTGGTCCCGCTCTATGGCTGCCCACATGGAGGACAGGCGGGGATTCTTTGGGCTGACCGTGGTCCCTGAGCTCTGGGTCCCCGCCACCTGCACAGCCTTCTGCATCGCTGCCACCTTCTGGATCCTCTGTGAGCCAGGTCCCCCGCACAGATCAGTCCACCCTGAAGTGCTGGAACGACTCATCTGGCCCTGCCAAGAAGCGAGTCCTCACACTAAGTCCGCATGGCATGGCCCTCTGGAGCAGAGTGCTGTACCGTGTGCCCTGCCCTACGTGGGGAGTTGTGTGTGGCAGGAGTCGAAACCTTTGTAGGGAGGGGGGGCACTGATTGGGTGCGGGAGGGGGGCCGTGCCCAGCCTGGAGTGGGAGGGGATTGGTGGGGTGAAAACACAGCTCCCAAACGGGTTTGTGCGCTGCCGCACTGGCACCGCCAGCGTGTGCTTTCTGCTTCCACTAATGCCAAGGGGTACGCCAGCATTTTGCATGACGCAAGTTTGCACCTGGTGTGTGTGTGTGTGGGGGGGTGTTCCCGCACCGAAAGCTCTCTGGGAGCCGACCAGTAGCAGCCACACCCCTGGGTTGGCCCCCTCCTATGCGGAAGTGCTGCACTGTGCCCCTTCCTTCCTTCCTTCCTTCCTTCCTTCCTTCCTTCCTTCCTTCCTTCCTTCCTTCCTTCCTTCCTTCCTTCCTTCCTTCCTTCCTTCCTTCCTTCCTCATGGCCTGCAAAACAGACGTGTTCCACCAGGCCTTTGACTGAGGCAGTGGGCATCCAAATCAAGTTGGCCTCCCTTGCTGCAGCTGTTTTCTTTAGTTGACCCAATGTACTGAAGTTTTTGTTGCCCAATGGTTCCGGCCCTGGTGCCAGTGTCTTTTTAGTCAGTTGCCTGTTTTATATTTGTTTTACTCCCTCTCCCCCAGACCCAGGAGTCACCTGCACTGTTGTGGGTGGCCACATCCCTGGGCCCCATTCACTGCCCATGGACAAGATGATAGCTGGGTATAGCCAACCCCCATCCTCCCCTGGGCTCCAAGACAAAGAAGACCCATACCTGACAGTGTTGAACAGTGAAGGAAGATATGGAGTTGGCTCAGGGCTCCAAAATAAAGATGACTCAGACTCAACAGCATTGATACATTGAAAGAAGAGGAGACCCAAATTGAAAGAGGAGACTCAGTCAAGCCACCCACTAGTTAGGGCAGAAACAGGTGCAGAGTACAACCCCTGATGGGGGTGTTTTATTGGGTCCAGAGCTCCCCGATCAACTGGAGCAAGTCCTTCTTAGCAGATAAATGGAAGAAAGGCAGTTCAGGTATCATCAGAGTTTTGATGGTGACTCTCCACAATGACATCACAATAGTTTAGCAGGAAGCCCCTCAGGCCCAAACACAAAGATCCCCTGGTCATTTCCCATCCCTTGGTGAAATTTCTGGGCAATTCTTCACCATTAGTGGAACACATTGTACAGGTAAGAGTTCATCTGTTAGATTGTGAATTGTACAAATGCAATGGAAAGGGGTAGTCAAACAGGGGCCTGCTTGTACAGGCAGATGTTTGAAAAGGTGGATGTCATTCCATGAAGTAGGTGTTGCGCTATGAGTTAGATGTTGGTTGGTTCATGAGATAGGTGTTTGCTTGGAAGGTAGGTGTTGTTTGGGTTGGCTGTGGGGCAAGCCCAACTACACCCAGTAGAGGCAGCCACCCTCCTGCCCAAGTGCCAAAGACACAACCCATGATCAACATGCCAAGTCGCACAAAGAGAAGGAGTATTGGAGAGAAGGAACATATGGAGGGACAACACTAGGAAGCCTAGATATTAATCTACCCGTTTCAAAGCAAGGGGAGGATGACCTTCAGGAAGGACAACTCATCTACCCTAGCTGGGTCCAGGCAGGAGTGGTGGGATCTGAGTATGTCTCCCAAGTGGGAGAACACCTGCTCGCTCTGGATGCTGGTGGGAGGGCATGATGGGAGATTAATGGCCACATAGGAGAATTTGGACCAGATGACAGCCTTGGACCAGATTACGGAGCTGGTAGGCTCAGGGCAACTTACTCCCTAATCATAACCTCATCTGAATCCTCCATCATAGCATGCCTAACCCCCCCCCCCCCCGGTTGCTTCTGACCTCTCAGTTTGGTGTAGTGGTTAAGTGCATGGACTCTTATCTAGAAGAAACGGGTTTGATTCCCCACTCCTCCGCATGAACCTGCTGATGTAACCTGAGTCAGTCACAAGTTCTCAACAAGCTTTTCTGCTCAAGAGCAGTTCTGTGAGAGCTCTCTCAGCTCCACCTACCTCACAGGGTGCCTGTTGTGGGGAGGGGAAGGGAAAGGAGATTGCAAGCCATTCTGAGACTCCTTCAGGTAGTGAAGGGCAAGGTATAAATCCAATCTCTTCTTCTTCTACTTCACCACCAACAGCTAGCAGCGAGGCTTCTGCGTCACCTTTCTTTCGGAGGATTGTGCAACCTTCTCCCCCCTCCTTGTCCCCCTCCCCAGCATCTTCTGGCCACTTTTCCTTTTGGCCATGTTTGCTGTCCTGAAAACTCCACACCTCTTTGTAGAGCTCATGTTTCCAATCCATGAGGTTTGTGTTATGGAGAGCAATGCTGTCCTTGATCTGGGGGTCACACATGCAGGTGAACTTGTGTTTCCATTCATTGCAAAGAGGCTGCGACCTGCTGGTGATGTCTGCCTGCAACTTCTCTGTCAAGGTCCTGACTCATGGGAAAATAGCTGTCCTCTTGGGATCCAGCTGCTGCGCAGGGGCCAATACTCAGCCTAGACCTTGAGTTAGGGGGATGACTTGCCACAGGCTGGCCATATGAGTGCAGAGCACACTGATGATGTCCTGGGGTGGCTTGAGGATACGCACCATTCGGAAAAGGCTTAGCCAGTCATTGGAGCTGACACTGAGCTCCTCTTCCCCATGACTGGGCTTTTTCTTTTCTTTTTTCTTTTCGCAGGAATGCACAGGAACTCAGTTCCGGCTGGCTTGGCGTCAGGCCTCATATGCGAAGGAGTTCCTGCTGGGCCTTTTCTAAAAAAAAAAAAAATGCCCTGCCCATGAAGATGGTCACAGAGGAGTTAACATCCTGCACTGCACTCTTCTGCTCCACCAAACGTGCAATCATGGTGCGGGTGGAGTTCCAGTAGGTGGCCATGTCCT
This sequence comes from Heteronotia binoei, assembly GCF_032191835.1. Classification (NCBI taxonomy): domain Eukaryota; kingdom Metazoa; phylum Chordata; class Lepidosauria; order Squamata; family Gekkonidae; genus Heteronotia; species Heteronotia binoei. The sequence continues at coordinate 156,899,100 of NC_083227.1, forward strand.
GCATGAGTCTGATGTTCAGGCTTATCCCCCTCCCTCTGTCTCTCACACAGCACAACGTGCAGTCTTGATGTTGCACAAGAATGGCTGCCCAGGCACCAGCGGATCTCAAGCAGAGACTTACGCTTGAGTTTGGCAGCATTTCAGGTGTGCTTGAGAATGCTCCCAAGCCCCAGAGCATCCCTCACCGCTAGGTGAAGAGCGTGCCCCAGGCAGACAATCCTTTTGAGGCACACAGCCCTCAGCAGTGCCTGTATATTGGTACTGGTATCTGTGACCACATAGCTGCCCAACCACTCCCTCAGGCTATGCTGGATCATGGCAGCGATGTTTGCTGCTGTGTGGTCTGCATGCATCCCCTGCACATGGATCAGAATCAGAATCATTTTGTAGCCAGGTGGCAGGACTATCTCCATCCTGGGTCCTGGGCCTGACAATCCAGCAAAGAGGTCCTCTGGTTGCCACCAGTGGACGGTGAAGGAGAAGTAGCCACGCTGCCGGCTGCTCCAGAGGTCTGCTGTGAAGTTGACAGTTCAGCTTTGCACTCTGGCGAGCTTGGCCCTGAACAGTGCCACCATGTGGTGGTACATGGTGGGCAAGACTCGCTGGCTCATGGTCCTCCTCAAAGGGATGGGGTACCAGGGAGCCAGGTGGTGCAGTAGCTGGTGAAAGCCTACATCCGCCATGAGGGAGAAGGGTTGACCATTCATGGCAATCATCTCACCAATGAGGTGAGTGACTGCTTCCTCAGTCCTCCCCCTTGCCCTTTTGCCTGGCAGTGTTGGTATCCCTGGGGGCATGACCCCTTGAAGGGTGGCCTACCTTGGGGTCCCAACCCTGGTGCCCAGAGTCTCCCGTTTTCCCCTGCTGAGAGAGAGTGGGCCTCTTCTGCATCCCACTAGCTACTCCTCCTTTATCAGGCTCCAACACATGGGGTGCACCCTTTGCAGGTGTCTCTGGAAAACAATGGAGGACAGGTGCTGGGTGTTCCTGCCTTTCCAGACATTGGCATGGTATACCTGGTACTCCACCACATGGGCACTGGGGAGAGTGCAGAAGTGTTTTCACGTGGTGGTCTAGAAACATGGCCCCATGGCCATGGTTGGAGCAGGTGGGAGGTACAGTTGCTTTCTGGAGCTGGGGTGGAAAGCACTAGAGCGGGGCAGCAAGAGTAGCAAAAAGTTAGGATGTGAAATGGGCAGATGCTTCACCACCACCATCTGAAGCACAGCCATTGGAGTCCATTCTTCCAAACAGTGTTAGCATCTGTGGCTGTTGGGGCAACGCCAAAAACTCTTTAGTGTCCTGTGAGAGCTCCATGGATGGAGCAGAGGAAAGAGACTTGGGGCTTTAAAAGTGGAAAAACAACACTGGAAGTAAACGAGCAGCCCATCAACTGGCTGCCCATGTAGTTGGTGTAAAATTGGAATGATATGGTCTGCATGGGTGGTCTCAACAAACAAAACGACTGCTGTGGTCTGAACGAGCTATAATTTCCAGATACTCTTTAAATGAAGCCCCACACAGAATAAATCTGAATTTAACCGAAAGATGCAGAACAATGGCTAGGCTATTGTTCTTCACAGCATCGTGATTAATCAGAAATTGGGAGCTTAGAGATGACCAGCAGTCTGTTTTTTAATTGCTGTTCTAGAATTCATGATTGCTACGAAACTCACTCAGGTATCATGAAACAAAAACACACTTTATTTTACATAAGATAATTTCGTATTTAGCTTGTGACGTTGTGTCCACTCAAGACAGAGGTACAGAGGAAGGAGGGAACCCCAAGACAATTATGCATTGGGCAATCGATCATTCTAAAAGTAAAAATTCTAAAATTCTAAGATCGAGAGCAGTACCATGGTATAAATTATTTAAACTAGACCATTCTAGATCCGCTTATTTGACCCACATTTCTGACTACATTCTCAAGGTGACTTTTACATCACTTCATTTTCAAACTACGCCAATAGCTGTTCTGACCAGTCGCTCTCTTTAGTTACCAATAGCCCAATGTGTCTGGATTGCTTACACTAGAGGACTTACCCCATTATATCTTATTCTAGAAGAAGAAGAACTGTAGATTTATACCCCGCCCTTCTCTCTGAATCAGAAACTCAGAGCTGCTTACAATCGCCTATATCTTCTCCCCTACAAAACATACACCCTGGGAGGTGGGTGGGGCTGAGAGGGACAAGGACAATTCCTGCGATAGCTATGGTTAACCCAAGGCCATTCCAGCAGCTGTAAGTGGAGGAGTGGGGAATCAAACCCGGTTCTCCCAGATAAGAGTCCGCACACTTAACCACTACACCAAACTGGCTCTCTTCTATACACTAATCCTAAGGTAAAAATTTTGATAGGAATTCTATCTACCATAAACTCATATTCTGTAGATGAGAAGATTGTATTCCTGCTATCTGATAATGATGTATATGTATCCTACAGAGTCTCACTGTTTGCCTTTGCAGCAAAGAAGTTAAGGTCTGAGATTATTCTTGGGGGCGATTTCTTGAAACTGTAGTCTGTTAAGTGTTAATTCCTCCCCCCCCCCCCAGTTCTGTGGTTTTATTTATTATTGTATCTTGTGGCTTATCAGCTTGCAATGGCCTATAAACTATTTGTAGCGGTGAGACACTGTGGGGGGTAGCTCAACTCCCTTTCGGATACTGTTGAACTATATATTTTAATTATTTTAGCTGCAACCACCGAAAGACATGAAATGTTTCACTTTTAAGGAAACCTTATCATGGGATTGTTAACTAAACTTCTTTTTGACTGATTTACAACCTCAGTTTCCTCCTTTGAACTGTTTGGAGGACCTGCAAGATAAGAGGAGGTCAGCTATTTAGAGTTACCTTGCTGCTGCTGCTGAGCTGTTTTGTTTGCTTCTCTCTCCTTTCCCTGTGGTTGGATAAACATTACAATACTTTTGCAAGACTTTAAGCTTTTTAACTGAACTGATGCATTCTCCTCCCTTGGAATGTCGCCTTTAAAACCCACGAAAAAAAGGGGGAAGGGAGCAAAAGGAGTTTCATTCTCCCCAATCATAGGCTTGTCAATCCCCAGGTTCCAGTGGGAGTTCTTCCGCTTTCCCAGGCTCCTTCCCGCCCCCAGTCAGCTGGCCGCCGGGGGAGAGCCCCTCCCCCAGAGGACCCACCTCCGGAGGCTTCAGTCTCCGATTGAAAGGCTTCCTCTTGGGATGGTGTGTCTGTGTTGTCTGTGTTGCTGTGAAGAAGTTGGCAGCAGCTCGCGAGTAGAGAGGCCAATCCCTCGCTTCAGTCACCAGAAACGGGGTGGGGGGAGGGAAACGTCTGCTGAGCACTTCATTATTCCCTATGTGGAGATCGATTCTCATAGGGTATAATGGGAAATTGATCTGGAGGTTTCGGGGGCTCTGCGGGAGCTGTGATTTGAGGTAGAGGCACCAAATGTTCAGTATAGTATCTAGTGCCTCTCCCCAAAGTACCCCCCAAGTTTCAAAACGATTGGGCCAGGGGGTCCAATTCTATGAGCCCCAAAAGAATGTGCCCCTATCCTTCATTATTTCCTATGGAAGGAAGACATTTAAAAAGGTGTGCTGTCCCTTTAAATGTGATGGCCAGAACTTCCTTGGAGTTCAATTATGCTTGTCACACCCTTGTTCCTGGCTCTGCCCCCAATGTCTCCTGGCTGCACCCCCAAAGTCCCCAGATATTTCTTGAACTGGACTTGGCAACCCCACCCAATCACCGTTATCCAGAAATTGCAAGCAGCTGAGAACTGATGATATTTTTAACAATGAGCAGCTGTCTTGCCCCTTGCTGCCATTGCAAAAAGGTTTGCTCCTTTAAGTCTTATAAATGAGGAGACTATGCTGCTGGGTTCTGATGTTGCTCAACCCACTTCTGTTTTGCATAATCCAGCAGGAAAAAATGTCTCCGGAGAGGAGAAAGAAGACCATTTCTCTGACGTGTCTCCAACCTCCCATGAGTTTGCCTCGTCCCACTTGATAAACGGGGAACTCCCTAAAGCTGAAATCTTTAAATTAATTGGGGATCAGTGTTTACTTATAGTGGAGACTGTAGTGGACATTTTTAAGCGTCTAAATAAGATCTCTCACAAACTGGAGGAACTCTCAGATTTGTTAATTAATTTAGGGAAAAACCCATATCCTGCTGTGACTGCTAACTCTGAACTTGCTGCGTCACCCCCTTTTGACTTGGTCTCATCTGTGCCCACTGGAGAGAGGAGTTCTGCTCAAGTTACAAATACGCTTACCAAAACTAAGCCGGAAACTTCTCTTAAGCTATCCAGAAACCAGATAACTCTGGCGGTAGCTAAGATACTAATAAATTTTGAAAGATGGTCCAGCAGAAATAAAGTAATGCATTCTTTAGGCCAGCTTTTGAGGATATCCGTTTGGGAAATTGATTTGAAAACAACTGAAAGACTACCTGATACTACCGAAGGCAAAAGGTATTTACTCTCAGACGGAGAGTATCGCGAAAAGTGTGAGACCAGCACAAAACTAGTGGGGAATCAGTCAGAAAGACAGTTTTAAATGTATTTTGGCCAGATTTCTGAATCAGTTGGTAGCTTGTGAAGGAAAATGGATTTCTAACAGAATTTCAGCCATCATGAGCTTGATAATGTTATCTGGGCCCCCAAATGTGAGCTGTGAAACAGACAAGGTTGCTGTATAGCTTGCTGAGATGTACGTGAAGTGCTACACAGACTAATATTAATGGTAGCTGCTTTATATATATTAGAAATTACTGAAAGATGAAGCACCAAACTGCTAGGCTCAATACCTTTCCTGGGTCAAAGCCTGAATGGAATGAAAAATTGATTCTACCGTACCTGTTGACATCAGGCTAGATGTTTTTATGATTTTAAAAATATACTCAGAAATTTAATTGAGAAGATGGTATTCAAACATATCACGTACAATAAAATGGGCTTAAAATGTTGAAATACAATTGGTTAAAACAATGTGTAGCATGTAAAATAAGCCACCCATTTTATTTTCTCTTACTTGATAAACCTCATGAACAAAATTTGAGTCTGTATTAAAAGCCCATGCACAACCGATATTTTAAAGTGCTGAACCTCAACAGAAAATGGTAGCAAAGTTCCCTAAGAACAGAAAAGAATCAGCTGTAGATGCAGCAGATGTAATGCAATGGCCTTTCAGAGGCTTTGATAACACTGCCATCGTGTGGTTTCATGGTGATGGAGCAACACCCAAATGGAATTAGCCTGGCTATTTACTGCAGCTGAAGAATGGACTAAGGTCACTCTCCTGTGTGACATCACTGTGGGTGAAAATGGATTCCTTATTAATTTTCAGACTTAATTCTGAAACAGCACTTTTTGCTGCTAAAATATTTATCCAAAGTTTCTGTATGGGTATCTAAGTATGGTGACTTGCCTGCCTGGTGCGAGGGTAGTAGACATTGCACATGTCCTAGATAGGCTGGTAGACAGTGCTGGGGAGGAGCCAGTGGTCATGGTACATCTTGGCATCAACGATGTGGGGAAATGCAGTCATGAGGTCCTGAAGGAAAAAAATTTAGACTGCTAGGCAGGAAACTCAAGGCCAGGACCTCCAAAGGAGCCTTCTCAGAAGTGCTACCTGTTCCAGGTGCAGGGTCAGAGAGACAGGCACAAATTAGGAGTCTTAATGTGTGGCTGAGGCAATGGTGTAGGGAGGAAGGGTTCAAGTTTGTTACGCACTGGGATGCTTTTTGGAACAAGCAGGAGCTGTACAAAAGAGAAGGTCTCCTCTTGTCCCGAGAGGGATCCAGGCTGCTGGTGCTTAAAATAAAAAAGGTGGCAGACTAGTTTTTAAATCGAATCTTTGGGGAAAGCCAGCCAGAGTTGGTCTCTGGTTTGGGGTGGCTCATCTCAAAGAGATGAAGGATTAGCTGTTACTTTTCTACAGGGCAATAGATTAGAGTTGTCCACTGAGATGGTGACAAACAACATGAATTGCCTGGCAAGGTCTTGCGGCAGCAGGAGGAAGGTTGTGGGCCTAACAGCCTGGGAAATTATAGATGTTTATATGCAAATGCTAGAAGTGTCCGGTGTGTTCTTTCTTTCCCTTTCACCACTTCCTTACAAAGCAAATTTTAGTCCTGGCCTTTTGTGAACGTAGGCTTGATGAAAGTATAGTCTCCACTGGCAAATTTCAAAGGTTAGAAAGGTTATATGTCTCTGTATGCAGGATTTTCAGTAGCTAGAACTGTGGTGGTAGTTGGGAGAACTTTGTTGTGCTGTTTCTTTTTCAGAATCAGAATTAATCAGACACATTGCAAAAGTCACCTCTGTTTGGTGCCACATAGGGTTTACTTTGGTCACAGTTTTGATTTTATGTTTTTTTTTTAGTTCAGTGTATACTCCATTCTGATTGTAGCCTTGACTTTTTCTTAGTTATTGTTAAGGTTAATTTTGGCATCGTGGTTCCTACCTTTGTCCTTGATGCCTTCTCCAAATGGTATTATCCTATGAATGTCCATCTACTCTAGTCCAGTGACTGGAAAACAGTCAATGCACCAGTTTATAAAGGTTATTATTAGTGACTGCACCTGGTAGCAACTAAGTTAAGGTTATGGTTAGCTAGCAGGAGATTAAAACAAAACTTTGCTTCTAAAGGGCATTCACCAGCAATGACTCAGGTGATGGACCACTAACGTGATTTGCTGACGTAAAATGATCTCATTTGGGCAATGTTCTGGCAACTTTTTTTTAAAAAAATCATGCATCAATGGAATGTTTTGCGCAAAATATTAGTATGAAACATGTCGTTACAGTAAACATGAAGAAGACATCCTATTTTCCAAAGGAATCTTTAGGGTGGAGTATTGAGTTCATTTCTAGCATTTTGGAACCACAGAGGACATTAGAGAATGCAATTGATCATCCTTGGACATAATCTGATTATGCGTAATCCCATCACAACTGTCGTGTCCATCTGCATTCTGTAGTGCATGTATGTGATAGATCTACATACAATTTAGTAGTTGTCGGCGCAGGGACATTGAAGATTTCAATAGAAGACAAGCTAGCTTCTAGGGTGAGAAGAACCAGGGCAGTTATCTGTTATCTCTGCCGCCTCTCCTACGCCCGGATGGCCTTGCTTGTCTGTTCCAAGCGCCTGGGAACAATGGGATGTTTTACATTTCAAAGGCTGGCTGATGCTCCAGTCTCCCCCCCTTCTAACATGGTTTCTACAATTTTATGGTTAGTGCAGTAAAAGGCATAGGGTTAGTTCACAGTAAATAAACAGGTCAAGCCATAAACCAAAGCTTCAATGTATAAAAGCTGACATACTGCCCCCCCTAAGCTCTTGCTCGGGGCTTGTCTGGGTGCAGTAGGTAAAATTGCTTTAATAGCAGAGGGGCGTTCACATTAGAGTGTTTCACCCATTCATCACAGCTGGGTGGAAAGTGGCGCCAGCGGACAAGATAGTGTAAAACTCCTCGTTGCAGCTTAGCATCCAGGATCTCCTTCACTTCCTGATGTTTCTGACCCTTCACCAGAATAGGTTCTGGTTCGGGTCTCCGAGGATGCCATTCCGACCCACCCAGATTGCGACGGATAAGGCTGCAATGGAAAACAGGGTGTACTTTACTGAATAGCTTAGGCAGTTCCAGTTCAACAGTTACTTTGTTGATCACCCTTTTGATTTTGAAAGGGCCCAAGAACCGATAGGCGAGTTTCCGGGAGGTCTGGGGCAAAGGCAAGTTTTTGGTTGATAGAAATACAGTCTCTCCGACCTTGAACTCCCACCCTGGGCTGTGTTTTTTGTCGAACTGGGCTTTGTAATCCTTTTTCGCTTCCTCTAAATTCTGTTGGATTATTTTCCATGACTTTTGCAAATTCCCCCACCACTGGTGGCACTCGGGCGATAGGGGTGGGTCGCCTCCTCCCGGTAGGGAGGGGAAGGGCTTTCCCTTGTAACCGTTCACCGCCTAGAAGGGTGAAACTTTGATCGAGCTGTGGAGGCTGTTGTTGTATCCGTATTCTGCAAAAGGCAGGAGGTCTACCCAATTATTTTGCTGAAAGTTGATGTAACAGCGTAGATATTGTTCTAATAATCCGTTCACCCTCTCACTTTGACCGTCTGTCTGGGGGTGGTAGGCTGAGCTTAATCCTTGCTCCATGCCTGTTAGTTTGCAAAACTCCCGCCAGAAGTTGGCAACGAACTGTGGCCCGCGGTCGCTAATTACCTTATCTGGAAATGAGTGGCCCGGACCACGTGAAGGAAAAATAGGTGGGCTAATTCTTTGGCCGTGGGGAGTTTTCGGCATGGGATGAAATGAGCCTGCTTAGAAAACGTGTCCACTACAACCAATATTACTGTGCGGCCACGAGAGGGCGGTAGCTCCACTATAAAGTCCATTGAGACTACCGACCATGGCCGCCCTGCGGTGGGGAGCGGCTGCAATAGCCCGAGGACTTTTCCTCCCCTCCGTTTAGCCATTAAACAAGTAGGGCAAGTCTGGATAAATTCTGAAATGTCCTTTTTCATCTGGGGCCACCAGAATTGTCGGTGCGTTAGGTGCAAGGTCTTGACGTAACCGAAGTGCCCGGCCAGCTTGTTGGTGTGGCAGTGCTGCAACACTTCGGCCCGCAGTGATTTTGGTACATAAAGTTTTCCGTCGTGGTACCAAAATCCCCCTTCTCCCTTTTCTACCCCTGGTGGGCGGCTGTCCCCCTCGGCCTCCGCTTCAGTTTTTAGTTTGTTCCCCCCCCAGGGGTCTTTCGGTTGCGCGGCTGTTTTCGAGCGGGTTTGTACTGCTCCCGCTACGGCCTCCGGGGCACTAGAGAGTCTATTACTTCCTCCCGCTCGCTCTCGTGTTGGGGAAGCCGTGAGAGAGCGTCTGCCAAGAAATTATTTGAGCCGGGGATGTGCCGCAAAGTAAAGTCGAATTTAGCGAAAAATCCTGCCCACCTAATCTGCTTCCCGGTCAATTTTCGGCGGCCCGTGAGGGCCTTTAGGTTTTTGTGATCAGTCCAGATCTCAAACGGTACTCGAGCCCCTTCTAGCCACGATCGCCATGTTTTCATGGTGAAGGTTACTGCGTAAGCCTCCTTGTCCCACACCGACCAGTTTCTCTGTTTGTTCGAGAATTTGCGGGATATATAGGCGCACGGCCGTAGGTGACCCTCGCTGTCTTTCTGCATTAATATTGCTCCTACGGCCGTGTCGGAGGCGTCGCATTGAACCACGAAGGGCTTAAGCTCATCCGGGTGCACTAGCACCGGCTCACTGGTAAAGAGGCGTTTTAGGGTATCGAACGCTTGCTGGTATTGCTCAGTCCAGGGGAGCTTTGCCCCGGGCTTTTTCACCTCCGGCCCCTTCCCTTTGGTCTGGAGGAGGTCTGTTAGGGGGAGGGCCACCCTGGCGAACCCCTGAATGAACGTTCTGTAAAAATTTGCGAACCCGAGAAATGATTGGAGCTGTCTATGTGTCCTCGGGGGTTCCCACTCCAACACAGCTTGCACTTTGGCCGGATCCATGGCTAAGCCCTTGCCTGATACCCGGAAGCCTAGGTAGTCTAATTCCTTCTGATGGAATTCACATTTGGAGAGTTTCGCATAAAGTTTGTTTTGGTAGAGGGTCTTTAAGACCTCGCGGACCAGTTTCACATGGGACGTCAGATCATTGAATAAATAATTATGTCATCCAGGTACACCACTACCCCCTTATACAGGTATTTCCGGAGCACGTCATTGATAAAGTTCATAAACACCCCCGGTGCTCCTTGTAGCCCGAAAGGCATCACTAGGTACTCAAATTGCCCAAGCGGCATGTTAAACACCGTCTTCCACTCGTCCCCCTCCTTTATCCTCACGTGGAAGTAAGCGTCCCTAAGGTCGAGCTTGGTGAAGATCGATCCCTTCGACACCTCGCTCAACAAGTCCTTGATCGGGGGAGGGGGTAGGCGTTCGCCATTGAAATCCCATTAATCCAGCGAAAATCCGTGCAAAGTCTTAGACTCCCATCCTTCTTCTTCCGAAAGAGCACTGGGGCCGCGTGGGGGGCCGTGGACGGGCGGATGAAGCCCCGCCGCAGGTTTTTGTCTAGGAACTTGCGTAGCTCTTCCTTCTCTGCCCACCCCATGGAGTACAGTTTTGCTTTGGGTAGGGACTGGCCAGGGATGAGTTCTATCGCACAGTCTGTGCTCCGGTGGGGTGGCAACTCGTTTGCCTCGACCTCACTGAACGCCCCCTTTAAGTCCCTATACTCGGGGGGAATGGTGCTTATCTCCTCTATGGTCACACAGAGTTTCTCATTTGTGGGGGGAGGTCTCGGTCCCCACAGCCCGTTCCACAAGTTGTGGGTGCACCGTTTATCTAGAAAGTCTATGGTGCGGTCCCCCCATTCGATCTTGGGCTGGTGTTTGGCCAGCCATCCCACCCCTAAGACGAGGTCAAATGAGCAGGAGGGAGCAACCACAAACACCTCTAAGTCCCAGTGGTCCATTACCCCCATCGGGACCTCCTGGGTTTGTTCCGTACAGGGTTCTCCCCGCATCTTGGTCCCATCCATTTGCTCAAATTCGAGGGGACGGGGCAACAGTTCTTTACTCAGTTCTAGCATCTCCACTAGCCGGGGCGTTATAATCTCCCGGGTACACCCCGAGTATATGAGGGCCCGGGCGTGGATGAATCTTTTCAGTTTCACATTTAATAAAGTCAACGGGATGAACATGAGTTCCCCCGATATGCTCACCCGTAGTGGTGCCGCTTTCTCTGGGACCTGCCGCTGGGCACCCTTTAGAGCAGGTCGGACCCGTTTCCCGCCGGCTCAATTTCCCAGGGGTCCTCCCCCAGCTCTTCCAGCATTATAGAATCCTCGTCAAGCACCATCGACAGTGCGGTGCTGCCGCGGCCCGACTCTTTCGGCTTGGCCAACTTTTTCGCCCCGCTCGGGGGGCCATTGGCCGTTGGGGTAGTGGCCCGGCTCCGCTTGGGGCAGTTGGCTGCTAGGTGGTTCGGGTCCCCACACTGGAAACACTTGTGGGTCCCCGAGAAGGGTCTGGAGGCTCCCCCACCTGGGGTCTTCTTGGGTTCCGTCTTTGGACCAGCACGACTCTCCCGGCTGGGCTTGGTTTGGTGATCTTGGCGCTGGAGGACCACCTCTTTCATGTTGGTCTCCACTTCGCCTGCCAGCTGGACCCAGCCCACGAGTGTGGTGGGTCGCGCTTGTTGAAGGGCCCGATCCAGGATCCCGGCGTGCAGGCCCTTTTTGAACGCCCTGACCTTCATGGCTTCACTCCAGCCCCAGATCTTCCGGCAGTGGTTGTTGAACTCGAGGGCATACTCCCGAATCGACTTGTTCCCCTGCCGGATCCCATCTATAGCTGCAATGGCCCTGGTCTCCCACAGCGGGTCTTCGAACTGGGACAGGAGGGCTTGCAGGAACCCAGCCACTGTAGCGACCTCGGGGCCATGGACATCGTGGAGGCTCACGAACCGCAACTGCGCCTCCCCCAGCATTTTGGACCCCAGGTAGGCGACTTGGCTGTGCTCGTCCGGGAAGGCGTTGCCCCAGTAGTGCATGTAGGCATTGGCTTGGAGGATGAAATACTCCACCTTGTCGGGGGTGCCGTCAAACATGACGTCCAGCTCCTGCGACTTCACTCGTGGGGCGGCTGCCCCAGCCGGGGCCACCGCCGCCCCAGCTGCCCCTCCCGGCGGGCCCGGAGGGGCGAGGGCCGGGGGTGCTTGGCTGCCTGAACCCCCCAGGGGCCTGCGCCAGTGCACGGTCGATTTGCCTCTGCACCTCCTTCAGCATCAGGGTCATGTTGGCTTTCATTTCTTGCCGTAGGTCACACCCCAGGATCTCCATCTCTCTCCGGAGGTCCTCTGCCGGGTCCCGTTTTGGGGAGGGGTCCCGGGAGTTGCATCCATCCTCTCCCTTCGAGTCGGAGCGCCCCTCGTCTCGATGGGCCCGCTCTCGGCTCCCGCCTCCCCCGGCCAGGCCACTCCGTCGGTCGGGACTCCTACAGTCCTCCGGTTCCCCAGGGGTCTGCAGCAGGTTCACGTGCCTGTGCACTGCCTCGTCCATCAGCGTGGTGGAAGTTCTGGGGTTCCAGGAGGCCTTTGGGGTGATGAACAGCGCTTGGCTGCTCACCTTCTTCATTTTCCGCGGTTCGATAACGTGCCACGGCTTTTCCTTAAGTGGGGAGGGCTCTCGGTCGTTAAGTGCTTCTTCAGCCATCCGCTTTGAAGTAACTTTCCTCCGATAAGCCACTTCGGGATTAGTATCAAAATGTCAGCGTAGGGACATTGAAGATTTCAATAGAAGACAGGCTAGCTTTGTTGAAAACAAAGTTTCTGTTTATTGAGTACAACAATGTATGCCAGAACGCAAGTTCATTGATACTAATAACGAAGAGGGTGCAAGCATGAGTATATAAGGATACACATCAAAGGCTACGGGATTTAAATCATTTCCCACTATAGATCTGGGACTTCTAGGGTGAGAAGAACCAGGGCAGTTATCTTAGGTTCAATTGTTCTTAGGTGCAATTCTGGTCACCACCTCAAAAAAGATATTATAGCACTGGAAAAAATGCAGAAAAGGGCAACTAGAATGATTAAAGGGTTGGAACACTTTTTCTATGAAGAAAGGTTAAAACGCTTGGGGCTCTTTAGCTTGGAGAAACGTCGACTGCGGGGTGACATAATAGAGGTTTACAAGATTATGCATGGGAAGGAGAAGGTAGAGAAAGAAGTACTTTTCTCCCTTTCTCACAATACAAGAACTTGTGGGCATTCGATGAAATTGCTGAACAGTCGGGTTAGAACGGATAAAAGGAAGTACTTCTTCACCCAAAGGGTGATTAACATGTGGAATTCACTGCCACAGGAGGTGGTAGCAGCTACAAGCATAGCCAGCTTCAAGAGGGGGTTAGATAAAAATATGGAGCAGAGGTCCATCAGTGGCTATTAGCCACAGTGTGTGTGTATAAATTTTTTGGCCACTGTGTGACACAGAGTGTTGGACTGGATGGGCCATTGGCCTGATCCAACATGGCTTCTCTTATGTTCTTACCTAAACAATGACAAATAAACTACTCAAACTATTCTATGAAAATTAATTTTATATCATATACACAATTCATAAATGCAGATTCCAAAGCTATTCATATATCAATGATATCACAGTTCAAAAAATCAAATCATAGGGCAAAAAAAAAAAAAGTGTTCCCACAGTCCATCAAAGGCTCATAAGTCATTCTGTTGAAGGTACTCGAGTTTCTTCAATTTTCAGAAACAGAAGCCATGTTCCAAGCTGAAGCTAGACAACCAAGCCATCACACTGATATCCAAAGATGGCTGTCCCAATGAAATTTTCATACAGGCATTGTTGTTCCATTTTTTACCTTTCAAGTAGGAACACTTGAATTGTGTATATGATACAAAATGTTCACAGAATAGTCTGAGTAGTTTAATTCTCCTTGTTTAGGCAAGAGCAACGTTTTTACATGCAGTTGTTTTGCTGGTTACTATTTCACTGTGTGTCTTGCTGTGTTTTGTATTATAAAAAAAAGACACGGCAGGAAGAGGGAATTAGTCTGTGCAAGCCTCGTCTACGAAGGGAAGGAGGGCTCAGGGAGATGCAACCACTCACAACCATGCAGGTGGCATCCGGACCCTGGGTGGAGTGGTAGGGTTACGCATGGGCAGTAATGCATTGCAGTCACCTAGCAGGGCAAGTTACAGGACAGCTTGAAGCCCAGCCCACACAGTGTGGTGACAAACACCCCAACCTGACCATTGCTGGACTACAGCCACCTTTGAGATATCAGATGGCCAGAACAGAGGGGGTGACTCTGGCTGAAACCTGCTGCTAACAACTACTAACCAGCATGGCTCTGGAATGGAGTCTGTGGATAAGAGGATGCATTCCTTGCACTGACCCACAGCCAACACCATGGTGCAGGACCCACATGAACCATTCCTTTGCCAGTGGGATGAGTAAGACGGGATGCCTCTTGAACTAAGGAAAGTCTCCCCAGAGTCCCCTGAATGCTGTGTCTTGTCCCCCCACCCAGGCTCTGACTTGCAGCTGGTGTAAGAGGTATGGATGAGGACATTGGTGGCCACTGTGAGACCCAAGACTTAGAATCAGGAAGGATTGTCCTGAACTGGCAGGCTGCAGTCACCTTGCTGGCAGGCATGTGAGGGGAGGCCATGCACATGAGCAAGGAGAAGAGAAGGACGACCAGACAGAAGTTTAACATGACTGGTTGGGGTCACCACTGTTGGTGGTCTCTCAATGTCAGACCCCCTGTCACATCCTGGAAGGAAGCACAGTCTGCAGTCTCACTTTGACAGTGTGGAGGCTGCCAACTAAGCAGTGACTCAAGTCACACACAAATGTCCTGGATACGTGATGGATTGCCCTGCAGTCACCTTTCCAGCAGAGTGGGAACAAATGAGAATGTTGTGGACCAGGTGACAAAATGAAGGGTGTGGTGAAGTGCACAGCTGGGATTAGCCATGCCCAACAATCACTTTCCCATCAGAGTGCATGAAGGGGTTATACTTGGAGAAATGGAAACACACACTCCCATTCCAAATCCCATATGTTCTATGTCAGACTAATACTCCCTACCTGGACTCTGCCTTGCAGCTGATATTGGGTGGTGTTGGTGCTGGAGACTTAGACCTGTGACCTACTATGAGCTCCCAGGAAGGAATGACCATACACTCACATCTTATCAGCAGCAGGAGTGAAAGGGGATAGGTGACTGCACCACATAAGACAGAGAGAAGCCTGAAGAGTTCTCCTGAACACAATATGTTGTGCCCCCCCATTCAGTTTCCAGCTTGCGTCCAGAAGGATATAGCCACTTGGATCCACAGTAAATGCTCTGGAGTGCATGGCTGGCTGGATATGGACCCCTGGCTAGATGTGAGAAAACCTCCCAAGATTCTCCTGTATGCCAAGTGTCATGCTCTACACCCAGACTCCAGCTTGCAGGTGCTGTGAGAGGAAGACCATCATTGAAGAATGCAGCAACACCACAAAGGGATTGCCCTGCCCCAGTAGACAGCAGTCTCCTTATTAGCAGGGGTAGTGAGAGGATTGCTCTCAACTGAGACCCACATGACCACCAGCTTCTTCCACAATTGAGGACACAGTCAGGGTCCTGGACTTAGGAGGGCTACAAGTCACCCCAGCTCCCTGCTCACACTGAGTACAGGGTCTTAGTCAATTGGCCACTTCTCAGATGACAAGGAGAACCCCTATTAATTTTACCTAACACTGTTCAACAAAAATAGGCCTGAGGAAGTAGAAGGGTGAAAGGGATGGCCCTGGAATGTGGAGACTGCATTCAAGGACAATGCATCCAGAGTTGCAAGTTGTGACCACCAATTATTCTCCCTGGAAGGATTTGGACATGCCTTGTACTCACCTTGCCACCAGACTGAATGGCCATGACCAGGACTTTTGAATGGAGTCCAGGGCACACACACTGCCATTCAAGGATGATGACCTGGCTACTACTCCCCTTGGAATGTCGGCTGTCGCTGCACTGGTCACCTCACCAGTGGTGCAAGTGAAAAGGTTGAGAGCCATCTAGCAAAGGCCCCCCCTTGAGATCTGGAGCCCCAGAAGAGGAAGAAGAAAAAACCTCTCTAACAAGATCCATGGGCATGCCCACACAGTATCACCTTGAAATTAGACAGTGGGAAGGGGATGGCTTTTGAGCCCCAGGACAATGGTGAAGAGGAAGATCCCACCAGCACTGACACCAGAACAAAACCCAGGGGAAAACATTGGCCATGGCCAACCTGCAATCACCTGTAAGTGGAGTGAGTGAGTGACTGCCTGAAAGGAATACCCAGAAAGTCTTGGACACAAAATGTTGTTTGCCCCTCAGGGTCTGTCTTCTTTCATCTGCCAGCCAGCAAAAGAAGGATGCAGTCAATTGGATGGGGAACCAATGCTGAACATTGAACCGATTGGAACTGGATTTGCCTTGCACTGCAGTCACCTTGCCAGTAGCAAGAGCAGGGCTTTTTTTTTTTTTTTAGCAGGAATGCAGTTCTGTCTGGCTTGGTATCAGGGGGTATGGCCTAATATGCAAATGAGTTCCTTCTGCCCCCCCCCACAAAAGCCCATGTTAAACAATGGTGATGTCAGGGGTGTGTGACCTAATACCTGCTGGGCTTTTTCAACCCAAAAAAGCACTGAGCAAGAGTGAAAGGTGATCATTGTGGAGTAGAGCCATTAACAAATGGGAAGGCCCTAGAACAAGGGAAGGGGGCTAGGAGAAGGAGGAAGACACCCCTACGTGCCCATCAACAAAGACCACTTGATCAACTAAGACCACTTGATCAAATTTCCAATAGGCAACAGGAGCTAGTGACTATTGGGAATTTGATCGTGGTCTTAGTTGACGTCAAAAAGAAAAATTGAGCAGATTGGCTCTTCGAGGAAGCATTCATGTGAAACATGATCCAAGCTGATGGGCATGTAAGGGAACATCACCTTTGGATAGGGTTGCCAAGTCCAATTCAAGAAATATCTGGGGACTTTGGGGGTGGAGCCAGGAGACTTTGGGGGTGGAGCCAGAAGACATTGGGGGTGGAGCTAGGAGCAAGGGTGTGACAAGCATAATTGAACTCCAAGGGAGTTCTGGCCCTCACATTTGAAGGGACAGCACACCTTTTAGAATGCCTTCCTTCCATAGAAAATAATGAAGGATAGGGGCACCTTCTTTTGGGGCTCATAGAATTGGAGCCCCTAGTCCAATCCTTTTGAAACTTGGGAGGTATTTTGGGGAGAGGCACTAGATGCTATACAGAAAATTTGGCACCTCTACCTCAAAAAACAGCCTTCCCAGAGCCCCTGACACCTGCGGATCAATTCCCCATCATTCCCTATGGGAATCGTTCCTGGAGGTGCATAATGGCTGTGGGGGTGGAGCTTCCCCCGCCGGCCAGCTGGCTGGGGGAGGGGGGAAGCCTGTAAAACCAGGGGATCCCCCTGCTGAGACCTGGGGATTGGGAAGCCTACCTTTGGAGCCAGGATTTATAAGGAATTTGGATACCACACAGGATTAAACAAGAAAGGAGAAGGATTGGACATTCTCCGGGCATCGATATACTGTGGATCCTTTCCTTTTTGATATACTGTGTATTTGGTTATTTGAAATTAATGCAGACTTTAGAATGATTTTGTATATATTTTACGGTGGGTTTTGTACACGGTGGTTGTTGTTTTCTGCTACAGACTGTGTTGCCACTTTTGTATGGTGTTACCCGAAAGCCTGGCAGAAGAGCTCCATTTTACAGGCCCTGCAGAACTGCAGTGGGTTTCACAGGGCTCTAACCTCCAAAGGGAGCTCATTCTACCAGGTTGGAGCCCGAGTCCAAAAGGCCCTGGCCCTGGTCGAGGCCAAGCAGACATTTTTAGGGATGGAGACTACCAGACAACATTGATCAGCCAATCTTAAGGCCTGTTAAGGGACATATGGGGAGAGGTGGTCTTGCAGGTATGTTGGTCCCTGACCATTCAGGGCCTAGACGGTCATAACCAGGACTTGAACCTGATTTGGAACGCCACTGGCAGCTAGTGCAGTCCACAGAGGACCGGCTGAGTATGTGCCCGTAAAGGTATCACAGACAGCAGACATGCTGCCACATTCTGCACCAGCTGTAACTTCCAGGTCAGGCACCGCATAGAGTGTATTACAATAGTCTAATCTGGAAGTGACCATTGTATGGATCACTGCAGCTACTGAGTGGGAAGAAAGGTAGGGAACCAGCTGCTGGACCTACTGAAGATGGAAAAAGGCAGATTTGGCTGCTGTTGCAACCTGGGCCTACATTGACAAAGAGGCATCCAGAATCACACTTTGGCTCTGGACCTTAGGTGTAGGCATTAGTGGTGCCTCATCAAAGGCCAGGAGCCAGATTTCCCCACTCAAATCCCCACAACCTAGGTACAAAACCTCTGTCTTCAATGGATTCGGTTTCAGTCAACTCTGCCTCAACTAACCAGCCACAGCCCTCAATGCTTGGTTCAAGATGTCAAAGGCCACGTTCGGCCAGCCGTCCATTAACAGATACAGCTGAGTGTCATCTGCATATTGATGGAACCTAAGCTAAAACTCCTGGATCAGTTGTGCAAGAGGATGCATATAGATGTTGAATAGCACTGGGAAGAGAATCACTCCCTGAGGGACCCCACAACTCAATGGGAATCACAGAAAGACCTTCTCCCCTAGTACCACTCTCTGTCTCTGACCTTGGAGAAAGGAGGAAAACCATTTCAAGGCAGTCCCCTGAATCCCCGTGTTGGCGAGGCAGTGGGGCAACAGGTCATGGTTTGTTTTGTTTTTTCCTAATTTTTTTTGCTTTATTAAAGACATATAAACAGTACAAAAGAAAGATTACCCAAAAGGTAAATAGATGTATACATTTTCGGCAGCTTACTCATGGTTGACTGTCTCGAATGCCACTGCAAGATCAAAAAGTAACAGCAGCACCAATCTGCCTCAGTCCAGCTGTCTCTGGAGGTCATCTGTAAGAGCAACCAAAGCCATCTCAGTCCCATGACTGGGTTAGAACCCTGACTGGAAGGGATCTAGGATAGAAGAATCCTCCAGGAAAACCTGCAGCTACTTGGCCACTGCTCTCTCAAGTACCTTGCCCAAGAACAGGAGGTTCAATACTGGGAGGTAGTTAGCTAGGACTGTCAGGTCCAAAGATGGCTTCTTTAAGAGCAGACACACCACTGCCTTCTTCAATTCCCCTGGGAAAACCCTCAAAGACATGGATTGACTGATAATCTCACACAGGTGGATCTGAACACCATCTCCACAAGCTTTAACCAGCCAAGACGGGCACAGATTGAGGACGCAAGCGGTGGGCCTCACAGCTGCAAGGGTCCTGTCTACCTGTTCCTGAGAGAGGAGGCTAAATGTGTCCAATACAGGACTAGAACAAAGCCAAGGATCTTCCAGTTCTGTTATTGTTTCAATTGTGGTGGGGAGATCTCGGCAGAGTGACAGGACTTTGTTGGCAAAATAGCTTGCCTCACGGCCAATTTCCAATTCAATATTTTGTTTACTCTGCGGCAATGATGTCAAAGACCAAATTGTTCTAAACAATTGTTCCGAGTCGGAGCTTACCAATGCAATGGCAGCCATATAGTAGTCCTTCTTTGTGGCCTTCATTGCCATCTCACAGATTCTCCTGAATGACCTAAAAGATGCTCTAGTCACTTTGTTGTGAATATGCTACCATCTTTGCTCTAGCTGATTCAGTTCCCGTTTCATCTGCTGAAGCTGTGGGATATACCACAGGGCCAGTTTGGAGTGGGGGCGGACAGCGCTCTGAAGGGCGATAGTCTCAATGGCCTCAGAGAGGCAGCTATTCCAGTCTCCCACCAGCTCACTGAGAGAATCTCCAGGGGGTATTGGGTTCAGCAGAGCATTCCAGAATCCATCAGGACCCATAAGTCTCCGCAGGTGAGGACAAATTTGCTTGCTGCCTAAATGAGGAGGGTTAGGAATGCACATCCAGGCCTTAAGGGCAAAGTGGTCCGATCATGGCACTACATCAGTGTGTATCTGATCCACCTCTGCTTCCATCCCAAAAATAAGGTCTGAGGGTATCTGAGGGGAATAGAAATGGAGTCCAAAATCTCTCTCTCCTTAGAAAATCTGGGATTTGTTCCACAGATTTGATGTTGATAAAAGACGGATGTTTAAGAGAGATGTTTGCTGACAGCCCACTTGCTTGCCCAGCTTATCATCTGTTCTTTGTAAGGGAGGATGTTCAACGCTTATTATATTGAAGTATCAATACAATATTATATTGTGTAAGTGGGTGCAGGCCTGCTCCTCATTTTCCTATAACGAGCACCCCACACCTTCCACTCTTACCTTTAGGCTGGTCAGGTGCCCTGTCTCCTTGTCACAGCAGCAGCAAGCCTTTATGGGTATAAAACAGACTTAGCAGTAAAACAGCAATATAAATAATATAAAATCCTCGATAATAGGGTACGTAGGGAGCTAATAGACATAAAAGAAGTAAAATATATACGAGTCGAGTTTAGCCAAATTAAATAATTAAAACAAATAAAATGTGGTCATTCCAGAACCATTCTCTGTCGTATTTCTATGGCCTGTTGACGAAATCTAGCAACCGTTAAAGTTACCTCAGAACAAGTGTCATTTAAAAGTTTTGTGGACTTTGCCTGAATCAGCACAGCCCAACATATCTTCTAAAATCTCTTTCAGGTATATACAACGAATATCATCGTAAAGGGGACAGTTCAATAATATATGGGAAATAGTTTCAATACACTTTGGGATCACAAAGACAATGTCTATTAGAGTACTCAATCCTGTTAAATCTACCAAATAAGATGGGTCTCCTTGTCTATATAACTTTTGTTTTCCCTTCAGCAGAGTAAGTATTGCTACTTCCATTTCTGGACTCCTACTTCTTGTGTTCTCCTTATTCACCTTTGCTGGTACGTCTTCTATAAGCTTTGTCATATCTCAAAGATTTTCCCTAAGGTATTAGATATTTAAAAGTTTGATTTGCCAGCATTTCCAGATCTTTGTGGTTTTTTCCCATTCCCTCTCCCCGAATAAGCTAATCTATAATAGCTATATGGAATGGAGATCTCAAAGAGGAATCTGAGGAAATGTTTAAGGGATTTTTTTTTTTGGGGGGGGGGACAGGTCCCTAATCAAGAAGGAAGGAGATCTATTAGAATTTTTATAGTACAAAACTCATCCATCCTGGGGTATACCACAGGGCCAGTTTGGAGTGGGGGCAGACAGAAGAAGAAGAAGAAGAAGATATTGGATTTATATCCCGCCCTCCACTCCGAAGAGTCTCAGAGAGGCTCACAATCTCCTTTACCTTCCTCCCCCACAACAAACACCCTGTGAGGTGGGTGGGGCTGGAGAGGGCTCTCACAGCAGCTGCCCTTTCAAGGACAACCTCTGCCAGAGCTATGGCTGACCCAAGGCCATGCCAGCAGGTGCAAGTGGAGGAGTGGGGAATCAAACCCGGTTCTCCCAGATAAGCGTCCGCACACTTAACCACTACACCAAACTTGCTCTCTCAAAGACAGGGCTTTGAGGGGCAATCGTCTCAATGGCCTCAGAGAGGCAGCTATTTCAGAGGGATACATTTTCATTAATGGCCTGTACTCTTTTCTTTCCCATAACTCAGTAGCATATCTCATTGACATATGCCCCAGGATCTGTGTGAAGCAGGGAGAGAATTCCCCACTGCATGCAGACCCTGGCTGGAGGTTCAGGAGCTGTGCTCCTGCTGAATTCAAGCCCTGCCCATAAATGTATAAATCACTTACTCAAGTAAGGCTTTGCCAGTTTACTGAGATAGGTAGTTGGAATCAATTTAAAACTATTTAATTTCCAATATTTAATTTATTATAATAATTATTATACTAAAATGTGAAGCAGTTTTCATACCTAAGGAATAGGGTTGCCAATCCCCAGGTGGGTAGCAGGGGAGCACCCAAGGGTTCTGTGACTAAACTAGCCTCCAATATAATCAACAAATTTTCATAATTATAATCATAATTTCATGATTATATTGGAGGCTGGTTTAATCACAGAACCCTTAGGGGCTCCCCTGCCAGTCATTTATCTGTGATTCTCTATTCATATTGGGTTATTTAATCCCCAGGTGGGGGCAGGGGATCCCCCGGTTTGGAGACCCTCCCCCTGCTTCAGGGTAATCAGAAAGCAGGGGGGGGGGAGGGGAGGGAAATGTTTGCTGGGAACTCATGATTCCCTAAGGAGGCTTATTCCAATAGAAAATCATGGAGAATTGATCCGTGGGTATCTGGGGCTCTGGGGGGGGGTTGTTTTTTGGGGTAGAGGCACCAAATTTTCAGTATAGCATCTAGTGCCTCTCCCCAAAATACCCCCCAAGTTTCAAAAAGATTGCACCAGGGGGTCCAATTCTATGAGCCCCAAAAGAAGGTGGCCCTATCCTTCATTATTTCCTATGGAAGGAAGGCATTGAAAAGGTGTGCTGTCCCTTTAAATGTGATGGCCAGAACTCCCTTTGGAGTTCAGTGATGCTTGTTAAAGCCTTGATCTTGGCTCCACCCCCAAAGTCCCCAGATATTTCTTGAATTGGACTTGGCAACCCTACCAAGGAAAACCCCCTTTTCATTCATTTAGCACTCAAGCTATTAGAGCCTAAGGCCAATCCCTAAAATCTTAAAAGCCCAAACCAATATGGTCTTAAAAGGGTTATAAGGGTTAAACGGCACAAGATCAATTTGTGTACTAAACAAAAATAGAAGAAAATGAAAATAAAGAAGTTCCCTCAAACTCTCCTTATCCTCTTCTCCACCTGGTCTTCTCAGGCTTGTTGCCACTTTACTGCTCTGCCTAGGGTCCAATTTAGGAAATATCCGGGGACTTTGGGGGTGGAGCTGGAAGATTTCCCATTCCCTAAAATTAAATCAATCAAATAAAAACACATCAGTGCCGTTTCCCTGAACAGAGTCTTCATTTCCTCCTCTTTTTTTTCATTCAAATGGTTCCGCAGCAGCTGCACTTCCACTAAAATGCGCGTGAACTCTCTCTCACACACACTTACAAAACAGCAAAAAAAAAAAAGTATGCATGCTCACACTTTTGTGATCTTTCTGGGGCAATGGTATACATAGCTTTATTCACTGGAGCTGCAAAACGTGGCAATTGGATGTATTTCAACCAACATGGAGAGAGAGAGAGGTCTAGGGGGTGGTTTTCTTCTATCCCATAGTCAGGTTCTAGTTAACTCTTTATTATCCTTTTACTACAAAGCTTCTAAAAAGAATGCAAAACAACAGAGGGACTGGGCTCTCTGGTTTCCCCTCTCTCACATGTGGCTTTTTCTGTTCACCCCCCAACGGCTTCAACCTTGCTGAGATTTAAAGGTGCATACACACACCTTCCAGTTGCAAGCTTCTGAACCTGCCTGAGATCTAAAGGCGCATTGTGTCTGTTGGGGCAGGGCGTCCCCTGCTGGCCAGCTAGCTGGCAGTCGGGAGAAGCCTGCAAAACTGGGGGATCTCCCACCCAGACCTGGGGACTGGCAAACTTAACTTTGCCGCACCCTATTGCATCCCACCTGTCATGATCCTGGGCCTAGCGAGGCCTGCAGGTCCCAGGGAAGCCTGCTTAGGAATTACTGGGAAAAGCCTACATTTCCCAGGATCCCCTCTGTCCCTCTGATTGGGTAGCAAGGGGTTTGGAGGGAAACAGGCTCAGAGAGGGGTGAGGCCTGGGAAGAGAATATAAAGACCAAGCCCAGGAAGTGGGGGTTCTTTCCCTGGAAGGTTGAGCTGGAGGTAGGCTGTGCCTGGAGAGCGTGAGCAGGGGAAAGCTCCCTCATCCAAGGCAAGGGGTGAGTGTTGATATTAGGTAGGGACTGTAAGATAGACGTTAGGCATTTGTTTATTTTCCTTTCACCCTTTGACTGTTTGGTGCACCTTGTTAATTTATCTTGCACTGACTTTAAAATAAACCTTTCTGTTGTTGTTCCCTCTGCCTGGTCCTCATGCCTATTATTTGGCCTAAGCCACAGGAGGCCTGAAGGGCTTGGGAGGGGACTCTGGGCCTTCTCAAGGGGAATCCTTAACCCAGAGTGGTGGCAGCAATTGGTAATACCCCCCTGAGTTGTGACACCACCAAAAGGAGAATAGAGGGGAGGGGAGCTTCTATCCAAAGGGTTGGAGCTAGGCTTCCCAATCCCCAGGTCCCAGCGGGGGATCCCCCGTTTTCACAGGCTTCTCCCCGCCCCCAGCCAGCTGGCCGGCGGGGGAAGCCCCGCCCCCCACAGTCACCATGTAGTTTTAGAGCTCCTGCAGGTCCGTTTTTAAAATATGTGCCTTTAAGGCTGAGCAGGAAGCAGGAAACAGGAAGGGCTTCGGAGAACGGCCCCTCCCTTTGTTTTGCTTTCGTTTTCAGATCAAGTAAAGTTCTGCAGGAACAAGTCCCAGTAAGTATTTGTGTATGTGAGAGAGGGAGGGGGCAGGGGATTCCCTGGTTTGGAGGCCCTCCCCCCACTTTAGAAAGCGTGTGGTGGAGAGGGAAATGTCTACTGGGAACTCTATTATTCCCTATGGGGAACGATTCCCATAGGAAATAATGGGGAATTGATCTGCGGGTATTGGGGGCTCTGGGGGGCTATGTTTTGAGGTAGAGGTGCCATATTTTTAGTATAGCATCTAGTGCCTCTCCCCAAAATACCCCCAAAGTTTCAAAACGATTGGACCAGGGGGCCCAATTCTATGAGCCTCAAAAGATGGTGCCCCTATCCTTCATTATTTCCTATGGAAGAAAGGCATTTTAAAAAGTGTGCTGTCCCTTTAAATGTGATGGCCAGAACTCCCTTCGAGTTCAATTATGCTTGTCACACCCTTGTTCCTGGCTCCACCCCCAATGTCTCCTGGCTCCACCCCCAAAGTCTCCTGGCTCCACCCCCAAAGTTCCCAGATACTTCTTGAATTGGACTTGGCAACCCTAGTTGGAATCCAGTCAACATACAGAAAATGAAAAACTGCAGTGGCAGCTTTAATCAGTTGAAGAGAAAGGACTCCTCCGTACTATGTGAATTGCTGGTGAGAGAGTTGAAAATAAAACTATGGAGACAGCTTTCACTTCTTGGCAATAAAAGAAGAGATTGTTTCTCTCTCCCCTTCTTTACCATAGGAAGGGTGAAAGCGACAGAAGTAAAATAAAACACAGCTATCCAAAATAAAAGCTAAAAATCAATTAAAAACTAAAACAATGCTCCTGTGCCTCAGCAGCTTATCAATGAACATAGAGAAAACACCCTCAAAGCTTGAAAATAAAATAGAAGAGGATCGAGCCTGCCAAAACAGCTACCTAGAAGCAAACGGAAACAAAGCAAAATTCAAATCCGAACAGCAAGTCAGAAAGAAATGATAGATAAAAGGCAATAAAAACAAAAAAAGCTTTGCTCTTCACAGAGAACAACAGAACACCACTGCCCAGCCAGTCAGATGGTTACTCTGTATAGCTGTGGCGATGTTTGGCAGAGGTGCGATTATAGTCCCACTCCAGAGTTCCTTTTGTTGCCACCATTGGGCGGTGAGGGAAAGGTAGCCGCTGTGCTGGCTGCTCCACAGGTCTGCTATCAGGTGAACGGTTCACCCTCACACTTTGGAAAGCTCAGCCTTGACCAACTCCACTCACTGGCTCATGGCCCTTCTGGAGGGGATGGTGTACTAAGCAGCCACATGGTGCGTCTGCTGGTAAAAAGCCATGTCTTCCACAAGCAAGAATAGTTGGCCATTCACGGCAATTGTCTTGTTGATAAGGCAAGTGATTGTTTCCTGAGCCTTCCCCCTTGCCCTTTTTCTTGGCACTGTTTGGCGGCATCCCCATGAGCACTGTTTGGCAGCATCTCTTGGAGTGTGGCTTGCCTTGTAGTCCCAACCAAAGGACCTGGAGCCCCTTTTTGAGTGGCCTGCTGCCCCCCTTCCCCAGCTTCTCCCTGCTGAGTGGAAGTGGGCTTCTTCTGCCTTCCACAAGTGGCCAACACTCCTTTCTCTGTCAGCAACAAATTGGATGTGCCTTTTGCAGTTGCCTCCAGGGAATGGTGGTGGCCAGATATTGCAGGTCCCGCCCCCCCCCCCCCTGCCCAGACACAGGCATGGCATACCTGACACTCCACCAAACATGGGTCACTCCCTAAGGTGTGAAACTACTTCCATATGGTGAAGTGGAGCTGTATCCCCTCACCCAAGGTTGGAGCAGATGGAAGGGACAGCTGCTTATTGGCTTTGGGCCAGGTGGTGATTTTAGGTGATTTTAACTACCCGCAGATTGATTGGGTCAATATGTGTTCTGGTCGAGAGAAAGAGATTGAGTTTCTTGATGCTCTCAATGACTGTGCTATGGAGCAGATGGTCTCAGAACCTACTAGGGGTGGGGCGATCCTGGATTTGGTCCTAAGTAATGTCCAAGACTTGGTGAGAGATGTAAAAGTGATCACGCCGCTTGGGAGCAGTGACCATAATGTTATTGATTTCAACGTTTGTTTAAATAGGGAGTTGCCCAAAAAGACCGCCACAACCACGTTTAACTTTAAAAGGGGTAAATTCTCTGAGATGAGGAGGCATGTGAGGAGGAAACTGAAAGGAAAGGTAAATACGGTCAAAACCCTTGGGGAAGCTTGGACACTATTTAAAACTATAATCCAAGAAGCTCAGATAAAATACATACCACAAGTTAGGAAAGGCACAAACAGGTATAAGAAAAGGCCTGCATGGTTAACAAACAAAGTAATGGAAGCTGTTAAAGGTAAGAAAGACTCCTTTAAACGGTGGAAAACCAGTCCAAGTGAGATTAATGAAAGGGAACACAGGCTGTGGCAAATCAAATGCAAGACTGTGATCAGGCAGGCAAAGAGGGACTATGAGGAGCATATTGCAAAAAACATAGACCAACAATAAAAATTTCTTCAAGTATATTTGAAGTAGGAAACTAGCCAGGGAGGCAGTGGGGCCCTTGGATGACCATGGGGTAAAAGGATTACTGAAGGAGGATAGGGAAATGGCTGAGAAGCTTAATGCATTTTTTGCCTCCATCTTCACTGTGGAAGATGAGAACTTTTTGCCCACCCCTGAACCACTAATGTTGGAAGGGGTGTTGAAAGACCTGAGTCAGATTGAGATGACAAAAGAGGAGGTCCTACAACTAATAGACAAATTAAAAACTAATAAGTCACCGGGTCCGGATGGCATACATCCGAGAGTTCTGAAAGAACTCAAAGTTGAACTTGTGGATCTTCTAACAAAAATCTGTAATCTTTCATTGAAATCTGCCTCCGTTCCTGAGGACTGGAAGGTAGCAAATGTCACCCCCATCTTTAAAAAGGGTTCCAGAGGAGATCCAGAAAATTACAGGCCAGTCAGTCTGACTTCAATACCGGGGAAGTTGGTAGAAACCATTATCAAGGACAGAATGAGTAGGCACATTGATGAACACGAGTTATTGAGAAAGACTCAGCATGGGTTCTGTAGGGGAAGATCATGCCTCACTAACCTGCTACATTTCTTTGAGGGGGTGAACAAACATGTGGACAAAGGAGACCCGATAGATGTTGTTTACCTTGACTTCCAGAAAGCTTTTGATAAAGTTCCTCATCAAAGGCTCCTTAGAAAGCTTGAGAGTCATGGAGTAAAAGGACAGGTCCTCTTGTGGATCAAAAACTGGCTGAGTAATAGGAAGCAGAGAGTGAGTATAAATGGGCAGTCTTCGCAGTGGAGGATGGTAAGCAGTGGGGTGCCGCAGGGCTTGGTACTGGGTCCCATGCTCTTTAACTTGTTCATAAATGATTTGGAGTTGAGAGTAAGCAGTGAAGTGGCCAAGTTTGCGGATGACACAAAATTGTCCAGGGTGGTGAGAACCAGAGAGGATTGTGAGGAACTCCAAAGGGATCTGTTGAGGCTGGGTGAGTGGGCGTCAACGTGGCAGATGCGGTTCAATGTGGCCAAGTGCAAAGTAATGCACATTGGGGCCAAGAATCCCAGCTACAAATACAAGTTGATGGGGTGTGAACTGGCAGAGACTGACCATGAGAAAGATCTTGGGGTCGAGGTAGATAATTCACTGAAAATGTCAAGACAGTGTGCGTTTGCAATAAAAAAGGCCAATGCCATGCTGGGAATTATTAGGAAGGGAATTGAAAACAAATCAGCCAGTATCATAATGCCCCTGTATAAATCGATGGTGCGGTCTCATTTGGAGTACTGTGTGCAGTTCTGGTCGCCGCACCTCAAAAAGGATATTATAGCATTGGAGAAAGTCCAGAAAAGGGCAACTAGAATGATTAAAGGGCTGGAACACTTTCCCTATGAAGAAAGGTTGAAACGCTTAGGGCTCTTTAGCTTGGAGAAACGTCGACTGTGGGGAGACATGATAGAGGTTTACAAGATAATGCATGGGATGGAGAAAGTAGAGAAAGAAATACTTTTCTCCCTTTCTCACAATACAAGAACTCGTGGGCATTCGATGAAATTGCTGAGCAGAAAGGTTAAAATGGATAAAAGGAAATACTTCTTCACCCAAAGGGTGATTAACATGTGGAATTCACTGCCGCTGTGTGACACTATATACTGTGTGAATTCACTATATATTTGGCCGCTGTGTGACACAGAATGTTGGACTGGATGGGCCATTGGCCTGATCCAACATGGCTTCTCTTATGTTCTTATGTGGTGTTAGATGGAGGCATACCCATGGAAGCAGGAGCGGCTGGGAGTCAGGAATCTTGGGATGTGGAAGGGATGTATCACCATCATCACCACCTTCCAAGGCACTGCCATCACTATCCTCCCTCCTAAACAGGGTTTCATGCTGCAGCTTAGTTAGCAATGCCAAAAGCTCTTGATTGACTGAGAGCCTGGTGCCTGTTTGAATGATTGAGTTTTTCTACAGAGAATTGTTGCGAGCACAGGTTCCATTGAAGTCGGGTGGCCGGAAGGAGAGGTCTTCTCCATCTAAACACAAATCTATCTGGAATGTATGTTGCCAACTTATCAAGCCGCTTTGAATAGTTCTGCATACTTGGGATATTTTCACTACACTTCAGTGTGATTTACATTAACTTGCTATATTGTGAAGCTGTTTCCCGGTGTAAAATCGAGCACCATCGTTGTGGGAGTCGACAGTGGAAGTTTATCGCAAGTCACGTGAAGTTCAGCATGCTGCTTTAATGACTGTTTTCATGTTATGAGTTCAATGAAATTGTATAGTGACTAAGCAGTGTATGAATTGTCAAAAAACTAAATTTAGAAGATGACGACGACATTGGATTTATATTCCGCCCTCCACTCAAGAGTCTCAGAGCGGCTCACAATCTCCTTTATCTCCCTCCCCCACAACAGACACCCTGTGAGGTGGGTGGGGCTGAGAGGACTCTCACAGCAGCTGCCCTTTCAAGGACAACTTCTGCCAGAGCTATGGCTGACCCATGGCCATGCCAGCAGGTGCAAGTGGAGGAGTGGGGAATCAAACCTGGTTCTCCCAGATAAGAGTCCACACACTTAACCACTACACCAAACTGGCCCCATTTATTAATATTTACAAGTGAGAGTCATATGTACATGGGTTCATTGCATGGATATTTAAGCATATCCTTAAAAACTCTTGAGTGGCAGTTGAGAGCCCAGTAGACATGGACAGAGAAGGGGAAGTGAGAGCCAAGACCCTGGATGATGTGCTGGAGGTGTCCTCTGCTAGGCTGTGCTCATTGCCCGCAACCTCTTGGCACAGGGAACGTGATGGTATCCTCCTGTGGCCGTGAGCACGACCCCTTCCATCCCCTCTCATGGTGTTGAACACATGACCAAGCAAGCACCTAATGCAGCTGCAGCCCAGGTTGGTTAATTGCTAGAGAGGGAAACAGGCAGGCAGGCAGGCATAGATCAATGCCCCCACCCCACCGAGGAGAAGCAGGTCAGCTGGGGGAGGGTTTCAGGCTAGGTGTTGAGAACTGGGCACTAAAATCACCCAAGTCACTTCCTGAGATTGAAACAAGTCTTCCAAGGCAGGTTGGGTGCAGACAGGCAGGCTTACAGACACAGATCTAGCCCCAAGGAGAAGTAGGCCAGTGTGTGTGTCTTTGGGGGGGCGGGAGGGATAAAATGACAGGGAACTAAGTTGAAGTCCCTGCCCCAAAAGCAACCTGAAAAAAAAATACCCAAAGAGCAAGCCCTGATCTTACTGTAACCCAAAGTGGGCGGGGTGGGGTGAAATGAAAAGAAGAAAGAAGGGAAGCCACCAAGGAGAGCAGAAAAATCTCGCTAAACAAAAATGCAGTGTGAAAGAGGAATTCAATCCTGATTTTTTTCCCCTACCCTTTGCAGCCAGCAAACAAAAACACAATCGCAAGACAGAGGAACCCAGGGTAAAGCAAAGCCCCCTGGCCCCTGACTGAGTAAACTAGCTGGGTAATCCTCCACCACTCCTAGCAACAAACCTATTTTGCAAGTACATCCTCTCTGGGAACTCATTGGCAGGCAGCAGTGCCTGTCAAGCTCTGGAGAAGTCCCTATTGGTTGTTTCCAAGGCTGGAAAACACCACTTCCACCATTGTCTAGCATTTTTGTGCCATAGTTTCTGTGTGGGTTTCATTTTCCAGCTTGCCCCAAGCTGCATCCAAAAGCTTGGAGATTTCTTTAGAGGCACGTGCATGCTGTTATCACCTCCCAAGCCCCAGTCCAACCAGAATTTGGCACCAATTTTGGCTTGTCACACAGTTGGTATTCATCCTACATTGCAAATTGTCTAAAATACTTATTACATACATAGGCATTGTATAGCAAAATTTTGAAGAAATTAAAGGTAATAAACACAATATTTCAAAAGCTTACCTTAACGATTGTTTTATTTTCAAACATACAGCACTTAATACATTCACACACACTGAATTATATGAACATATGAAGCTACCATACTGAATCAGACCCTTGGTCTGTCAAAGTCAGTATTGTCTACTCAGACTGGCAGCAGCTCTCCAGGGTCTCAAGCTGAGGTTTTTCACACCTACTTGCCTGGACCATTTTTAGTTGGAGATGCCGGGGATTGAACCTGGGACCTTCTGCTTACCAAGCAGATGCTCTACCACTGAGCCACCGTCCCTCCCCAATTATGCACTTTAAATCCTCTTCCAATGTACTTTAGCAGTTGTTCACCGCTTTACACAGTAAAATCCCGTCGCAAAGTGCATTAAAAGTAGATTGGAAATTCACAATTCAGCGTGTGTGAAAACACCCAGCATTTGGGGCAAACCCACCCAGGTTTCAAACTTGGCCAGCAAGACTGTGCTGAGAGAAAATAGTTCATAAGAAGTTTGTTTTCAGTTTCTCCCCTCCCCCCCCCTCCAAGTTTTCATTGGAAACAGCAGAAAAGAAAAAGAAGACCCTTTCGGAAAAATCCACATTTCCACTCTTCAATTTTTGAAGCATTAAACTAACTCATTACGGACCATCGTTGCGGTTTTCTTCTTCTTGGTGGACCATCATCGTTTCATTTCACATGTTATGAAAGGGAAAGATGGGGTGGTGGGAAGGTGTCGCTAGGCTTGCACATGCTTGCATTTCATTATGGGATGTTTCACGTATTGCACCGCAGTAGACTTGTGTTTGTCATCAAGCGCATGTTCACTGGGGAATGGCAACCCATCCCAGCACTGCAGCAAGTGCACACAGTATAATATACACATTTGATCACCCAGATCTGTCCCTTTTGTCTATTACATTTTACTTAAATGATTAAAAATGTAACAGGTGAAGTGGCCAAAGCTGAGACTGCAGCCAGGATACTATTGGTCAGTGCCACTGAATTGTCTTCTTCCTTTAACACACGGGAAAGCACAGAAGCTGCCCACTACTGAATCCTCTAACAGAGGAGGGTACATAGTGAAGCAGATAGTTGTATGCATGGCAGATGCTCCTTTGACCTTGGTGGAATACGTGTTGTTATAACAGGATTTCTACCTCTTTATACAGTTCTGAAAGTATTACACACTAAAAAAAGATTCCATTCCACCCCCCCCGCCCCTACAGCCGAGAACTCTCTGGTTTATTCTTCTCCGAACGTTTCTAAAACAAAAGACATGGAATTCACAGGGGTTTTAGAGACTTTATTTATGTATAAACAATTTAAACACTTTGCCATAAATTATCTTTGCCTGTCTCTATTCTTTGCTTAGCAGCAAATTAAAATTAATATAAAAACTCAATGAACAATTCATACATGTATATTACAAAAAAGTTCTGTACCAAAGTTCTTATTAGACTTGTTTTTTTATTTTTATTTTTTTTGTCTTGGTGACCATAATGTGATTGTCTCAGTTTCTTGACCAAACAAACACACTAATGTTTTTTTTTTGTTTTTGTTTTTAAATCTGAAACAGTGATTGTGCCGTCTGGCTGATGTATGTACAGGGTGATCTGAATTGGTGCCCATTTGCAATAGTGTTAACACAATGCCCACAGCTCTACTAGAACTGATACCAACAAACTACTGAATCTAAACAGACTACACCCTGTAACTGTGTTATACTGTCCACAATGGAATCTTCAAAGACAAACAAGAGTATGAAATTTATCAGTAGTGATTTATAGCCACCGTTTTGAATTGAACTCTACACTCTGCCCCTCTTTGAATAAGTTAACTTTTTTAGGCCAGACAAAAGCAGGGCCGGAGTGCAAGTGCAGGTTTATATTCCTTAATATATATTTGTCACTATTCCCAGTGCTCTATTGCTCCTGTTCTCATTTCTTCCAGTTGCTACACACAAATCACCCCAGAAGTCATGTATTGAATGCACCTGTATTTTGCTTTTAAATGAAAAACCTCTAAAATGTTTATCAAACAAGCGGCCCCTCAGCTGGTCTGGTGGAGGTGGGTGGCCCTCTCGGATTTCTTGAACGTTTGCTCACGTGTGAATGGAGTGAGGTAATATAAGATGAGGCCTTCCTTTTCAATATTTTTGTTTTGAATTTTTTTTTTCTTTAGACCCAGAACAAGTGGGTAATATTTATTGGGGTACTTCTGAATTTGTACGGTTTTAAAGTTTTCAGTCTGGCTTTAGTCACTTCAGGAGGTGTTTTTTAATCACTCGGACAGCAGCATTTCACTCAAAAAATGTGAGCTTTGTTGCCACTTACTATCCCGAAGCAGCTCGGCCCAGTGCCCCCGTTGGTCTTCATCTCCTTAGGAGAGGAGATAACAGTTTTAGCTACTGATTCATCCAGGCAAGGATGACAGCAGATTAATTTGTTACCTCTTTCCCATTTCGTTCTGTCTTAAGAACTGGATGTTGCTGCTACTGTCTGCCAGCTCTGGGTACTGCTCCACTGGGAGCACATAGTATCCTTCGTAGCCTTGCACCCTCCCTGTGCTCAAAAGCTGCTGCTTCTCCCCTTCAGTCCACAGACGGCTGCCCTCTTTGCCATCCCGGGCCTTCTGTTGCTCTTTGAGCCAGGCTGACCCCAAGGCCCGTTGCCGAGCTTGATCCAGCACTCTCGCTTTCTCTTCATCCAACGTGTCAGGCGTCAGGCCATAACGTATGTTTATTAGCAAGGTGGAATACTGGAATTCAATATTTGTGAACCTTCGAGTCCTGCCGTTGATGAGGAAGGTCGGCTGGGACACTGTGACATTCACGCCACTGTCTAGAACCTTACGCCCACTGGTCATTGCAAGGGTGACAAGGTCGCCGTCAGATGAGCCAATCTTGACAAAATAATGGGTATCCTTCCCCTCAATACTATAGTGCATCTTTTCCAGGTAGTAGGCATTGTTAAGCACTGAGGCAATTTTACGGCTGTCTTCTGTTGTGACACTTGAAACACCCGTTGTCACTTTGCCTTCCTTCACAGCAAACATGACACCCTTGCCAATAATTGGAGTGGCAGTTGCAAACCAGTGACCTGCTTTCTCTCTTATATTGGCATGCAGTCTTTTAGATATGACTTGTCCCTCAAGGGCCATAAAAGCTTGGTTGTGTCTTTCTGTTGTCTGCTGGACTCCAGTGATTAACTACAATAACGACAGAAAAAAAAAAGCAAGTTACAGAGCATTTGGAAATGCAGACGACAAGAAGATGCTTCAATACTCCTTAAAAGCCCCATTCATTTACCCATTTTTAAACATACGGTTCAAATGTGCAGTTAACACACTACTATCCAAATCCCATGATATTAGAAAACGTGTGCACTATTTTTTGCTTAGTGAGGGTGGCATTGTCATTGGTAACTTGTTAAAACTATTTTTTTATGATCCCATGGGTACTAGCATGGAACTTGCTACAGCACTGAGCTCTATGTGGGGCAATAACTGCAGCAATTGGTTATATATCTGATAATCTTTATTTCAGTAAGTGGATTGGGGACTTCTGTCTTTTAAACATCTAATGCTGCCTTACCAAGTCAGAGTATTGGTTTTAAGTAGCTCAGTTTATCTTCTCTATCAGTGGCTCTCCACCTTCTACAGCAAAAAAAGGTCTTTCCAGACACATACTATCTAAGAACATAAGAGAAGCCATGTTGGATCAGGCCAATGGCCCATCCAGTCCAACACTCTGTGTCACACAGTGGCAAAAAATTTTATACATACACACACACTGTGGCTAATAGCCACTGATGGACCTCTGCTCCATATTTTTATCTAAACCACTCTTGAAGGTGGCTATGCTTGTGGCCGCCACCACCTCCTGTGGCAGTGAATTCCACATGTTAATCACCCTTTGGGTGAAGAAGTACTTCCTTTTATCCGTTTTAAGATTCTTACCTGGAGATGCCAGGACCTGAATCTAGGGTGACATACATTTACTGCATATACTCTCCCATTGAGCCACAGACCTTCCACTAAAGAGAAAGATAAGCAATATTTTTGAAAATATGTGTTATTGCCTCATTAGTGTCACCAATCAAATGGATCCCTAAGTCTATGGTCTTACCTTGATTTGTTATTTCCCTGTTGTTCCTGACTACAGTTTATAGGGTTCCACAGTGAATTCTACTTGTTTAGCTGAACTTTGGACCTCCCCCCTTTATACGCTACTTGACATACTCCTTTTTTTAAATCTTGGAAGCCATTTCCCACACAGTATGAATATCTGCTGTTTAAAAAAAAAAGGTCAGAAGTTCTGCTGCAGATGTGCAATCCCTTGCACACATCCAGCTGGACTTTTTAGAGATCATGGGCCTTCTTTTCAACTCATTGTTTCCTAAAAGATCTTGACAGGTTTGACTGCTGGCAAATTTTCAAACTACAGAAAATGTGAGGAAATGAAGCTTGTTTGCAACCAACAACTACTAACTACTTGGGTCAACCCCTCTATTGTGCCTCATGGTAGCTAAAACAATGGGCGTTTTCGCACTTACCTTAAGCCGGAGCGACGTCCTTCTTCACCGCGCAGCGTCTGCACGGTTTTCGCACTAATTGCTGCGGAGCACCTGGAAGAGCCGCAAAGTCCCGCGGCTCTTGCGGCGCAAATGTAAACCGGTTTTTGGCGGTTTACATCTGCGCCGCAAAAGCCGCGGGACTTTGCGGCTCTTCCAGGTGCTCCGCAGCAATTAGTGCGAAAACCGTGCAGACGCTGCGCGGTGAAGAGGGACGTCGCTCCGGCTTAAGGTAAGTGCGAAAACGCCCAATGTTTTTCCATGTGGTCTGATAGTCACCCCGAAAGAAATAATGTTGCTGACTCAAATGAAATTTGTAACTATGTTTTATGGTGGTACTTGAAGTTTGCTTGCAGTTATGCTATGATACTCTTTGCTGATATAATGCTCATCAATAAGCACCAACAAGTATATAAAAACGTTTATGATGGCATTAAAAACCATTTCACAGAAGTGTGAAAAAAATACATAAATTGTATTTTGGAGTGCTTTCACTAACTCGAGTCAAATTCCCATGTAGTTTGGGGTAGTAAACTGCCAACAAAAAACAAAGCAAAAATCTGTGTAGAAGTCAATGTGTTTGGCAACATCCAGAGCCTGTTACAAACATATATTATTATTAATCACTGATATTTTTAGTATTTGTGGGGTTATTTTTCCACCTCAAGATTAGATCTGTCTGTGATGAGGTAAAGGTTCCTTCAAGATTTGTGCTACTATAAATTGTTCTAAAATGGGCCACTATGTTATATTGAATTAGACAACCTCCCCTCCTTCCAACTGCAAATTTAGGAGATTTGTGGGGTTGTTTTATGTCTTAAGCGGACCCATGGTGCACAGTGGTAAAGCAGCAGTACCGCAGTACTGTGGTCTGATCTCTCTGCACACAACCTGAGTTCAATCCCAGCGGAAGCTGGTTCAGGTAGCTGGCCCAAGGTTGACTCAGCCTTCCACCCTTCTGAGGTCAGTCAAATGAGTACCCAGCTTGCTGGGGGGAAAGTGTAAAAGACTGGGGAGGGCAATGGCAAACCACCTCGTAAAAAGTCTGCCGTGAAAACGTTGTGAAAGCAATGTCACCCCAGAGTCAGAAACGACTGGTGCTTGCACAGGGGATCTTTCCTTTCCTTTATGTCTTAAGCACTTTTCTGCTTCCCGGGGGAAAACCCCTCTAAGTGGTAACAGAACGTTTTTGGAGACACTGTCTACTGATGTGCAGGTGAGAATGTCCTTAAAGGTCATAGTTTGTTCACATACTTCTATATGCATCCCCCCCCCCCCTTCAGCCTGTTCCATTTTATTCCAAAGTTTTTCCAAAGAGTTTGGAAAATAATTAGTCCAACTTCATATGCTTAAATTTGAAAAGAAAAGGTGTTCTTAATGCTGGGGTGGTGGTATTGGTATCAATCAGAAACTTGCTTGACAACAGATATTTGCACTTTACAAATGATTTCAAGGAATTTTCTGAGAGATGATCTCCTTCATGTTATCATTAAATTAAACTAAGAATCTAAAATGGCAACTAAGCCCCCAGAGATTAGCTCTGTCAAATAAATTCAGGGTTTAAAACCTATTTCCATTCAGTCATGCAGTTTTATGTCACACATGAAACTTCCATTAACAGAAGAATAACTGCATGTTACAGTTTTTTTTACTGCCTTACACAATAGGCGTAAAAGTAGGAATATTACAAGGTGACAATATGATCGACTATTGCGTCAAGCGAGTAACATTTTTAATGAAAAATACTGAAAGCGCTTAACAGCGCTGCAAAGAGAGTAACAGTATTCACGGACAGAAAATAAAGATGCGCAGCACGAGATCCATCCAGTTCAGTTTATTTCAGTTTCACCAGACAGACTCAGCCCGTCAGATACACTTTGCCATTGACATATGGATAAAATAATGTCAACTGCAATGTCGCTCAAGCAAATTCTTCGGGTGGATAGAAAGCACTTCTGCTTACCTGTCCATTTTCGCATGCTTGAGACTCTGACAGCTCATAAGGAGGAGGCACAAAGTACATCCTTGCTCTTGGGAAACCAGGTATAATGTTGCTGAGCTGAAAGCCAAACATCACTAACCAGCTCTTCACATCTGAGAATTAAAAGTAAATATGTGTGTGAGACCTGACGGTGCAAAGTAAACATTGATCACACTGAATCTTAACATCTGCTTAGAAGGCAGGGTACAGCTTCAGAATTTTTAGCCTGAGTTATTTTTCTTAGGAAACAAAAAAACAAATGCCCTGGCTA
Organism: Heteronotia binoei; assembly: GCF_032191835.1. Classification (NCBI taxonomy): domain Eukaryota; kingdom Metazoa; phylum Chordata; class Lepidosauria; order Squamata; family Gekkonidae; genus Heteronotia; species Heteronotia binoei. Next base: position 156,936,300 of record NC_083227.1, read on the forward strand.
AGCATGAAGAACAAGCGCTGTTTCTTTTGTATCAAGAAACAAGAACGTTAACAGGGAAGCTCTCTTCTTGGCTATCAAGTTCACAGGAATCCTAAAAACGATCTTTCTGCCAATCGACGGCAACATAATTTGTCCTCGTTATCACTGCTACAACTACTATGGCCCCGGCTCCACGCCGTTAGCATGGGTCTGTGTGTCCGCAACATTTCCTAATACTTATCTCATTTGGTGATCACAATTGTACTATACAATATTCTAACAGTGCCTTGATGATTATATCTGTACATAGGGTTACGTGCCCAATATTTTGATTCCTTAGTATGGAATAAAGAGATGTTAGGAGATGAATACCTTCTTGTGAACACTGCCGCTTTCTCAAACATGTGTTTTCCCTCACAGCTGTCAAGGGCCTTGCCATGGAAGGGTTAACTGGTTACTACTGTGCCTATTCTTTTCCCAAGCTGTACTTTTCCCATGCCGCTATCTGTTGTTACTTTCCCAGGACAGCTCTCTGCCCATCTGCTCTCTGGTCAGGATAGGGTTGCCAAGTCCAATTCAAGAAATATCTGGGGACTTTGGGGGTGGAGCCAGGAGACATTGGGGGTGGAGCCAGGAGCCAGGGTGTGACAAGCATAATTGAACTCCAAGGAAGTTCTGGCCATCACATTTAAAGGGATAGCACACTTTTTAAAATGTCTTCCTTCCATAGGAAAGAATGAAGGATAGGGGCATCTTCTTTTGGGGCTCATAGAATTGGACCCCCTGGTCCAATCATTTTGAAACTTGGGGGGTACTTTGGGGAGAGGCACTAGATACTATACTGAAAATTTGGTGCCTCTATCTAAAAAAACAGCTCCCTCAGAGCCCCTGAAACCTCCAGATCAATTTCCCATTATGCCCTATGAGAATCGATCTCCACATAGGGAATAATGAAGTGCTCAGCAGACGTCCCCCCCCCCCCGTTTCTGGAGACTCTGAAGCGAGGGATTGGCCTCTCTACTCACGAGTTACTGCCAACTTCTTCAAAGTAACACAGACACCTCATCCCAAGAGGAAGCCTTTTAACTGGAGATTGAAGCCTCCGGAGGTGGAAACGCACATGATCCTCAGGAGGCGGGGCTTCCCCCCGCCGGCCAGCTGACTGGGGGTGGGAAGAAGCCTGGGAAAGCAGGAGAACCCCCGCTGGGACCTGGAGATTGGCAAGCCTAGGTTAGGATGTTATATCTAGGGGCCATTGCTTGATAACACATCGTATCAGACTGCAGCCTTGGAACTTGTGGGAAACGAAACCAAAGTTCTAAAGTTGTACTATGGAGGGAAAAGGGGGCTTATCATTGCTTGGTATTGCTTACTACTGAAACTATATTAATGACTGTAACTATACATTGCCCCAGTTCTGACTCAGACGCTGTCTGAGCATAGACCTACCTGAAACTCTTAATAAATGGAACTGCTTGAAATAAATGGACTGTTTATTGAGTAACCAGGGAGGACGCCTGACAGCAGCAAGATAATTAAGCAGATGAAAGATGTCAGCACTCAACAGTGGGTATTAACAGCACAATCCTCAAGGGGGGGGAGGTTGCGCTTTGGGAGCTGACTTACCCCCATGTTGGCGCAAGCTCCAGTTATGTAGGTGTAAGTCTAGTTACGCTGATGTAAATGACATGATGGCACAGTGCCGCTGGAGCTGTCTGTCACTCGTGGGCACTGGCAGAGGGGTGGAGTGGCTGGCTGTCGGCATGACAGAGGCATAGGCCCCCGTGCCAAAGTAGGTGGGGATAGTGTTGGGGACAGGGCCAGAGTTATTCAACTTCTTGAGCCCTTTCAGACTGGGAATGCCCCCTGTGAGAGGCGTAAAATTACAACAAACATGGTGTATTCCATTGGCACCCATGGAACATGAAAAGAAAATCTTCCCCCCACTGCTGAGTCCCTGCCCATTAGCCTTAGAAGTCCTGTGGGAGCTGACAATAGGCCCAGTCAATCCTCTCCCTCCCTGGGGTGACCACTCCCTCTCCGCAGGACCCGATTGCAACCCCGCTTCCTACAAAAACTTCCACTTGGGCCGTGCGCAACTCTTTAGGCAGGGCGCGTGGCATGGGACTCTGTCTCATTATCTCCCTGCTGTGCAAAGTTAGAGAGAGGGATGAGGTAGTGTGCTGGTGGTGACGCACAGAGAGGGCACTTAGCGCTACAGGGTGAGCACTTTGACATGCAAGGAGGAGAGCGAGGTCTATGCCTTGCGGCGAACCTCCCCCATTTCAGAATCCCAACATTGACCTTCAGAGGCTCAGTATACAAGGACGCTCCCTCACGGACATATAAGCACAGGCGAGCACCCCAGACTTGCCTCCCCTCTCCCCTCACTGTGACAGCATCTCTGGCGCTCAAGCCTGGCATCGAGCTCACGTGCGGGGCAGCACAAGCCATGGCTGCCACAGCCTCTACTTGCCATGGGAAAACCTCCCTAGAAGGTTTTCCGTGACGTGGTCCGTCCTTTGCCTGGTTCCCACCCTTGTCAGGGCACAGGTGAGCCAGGGAAGGGAGGGGTCCGGCAGCTGCTCTGCTGCTTGCGGTGAGCCAGCTCAGCAACTGCCCCTTTAAATAATTTCCTTGCTGAAACACAGCGTTGAGCTGCAGCTGATGAATCGCAAGCAATCTGGGAGCACTTCAACCCAGGACAGGTGAGTGTGAGTTGGCTGGTTCCATTATGTGCCTTATTGGAGGGGGTGGTGGTGGTGGTGGTCATGGCAACACTCCCCTGGGACTGTCTTTGCCAACCCTGTCAGGACAGAACATCCATGTCTGAGGCTGGCATGGCACTCCTCCCTGGTTGCCATGGATCTATTCCACTGCCTTGCAGGGGGAGATTCAACAGAGAGGCTTCCAGGTGTAGTGACTCCCACCCCTTGCACTCTACTCAGTCAGCTGTTCCAGCCTTCCTCTTGCACCCGGCAAACGTACTTGAGTTTCACCTGGGACGCTGTCCTCCTTAGGATCCTGCCATGTCAGCCATCCTCAGTCCCCGGAGTTGAGGTGGATAGCTGCGTCGCCCCTTGTCATGGATTCCAGTGCAATAAAGTCTGTGCTGTGGCCCAACTTTGCCTCTGCTGCTTGATGTCTGCTATGTGGCCAGAGCTCCAGACCCCTGTCCACTCCACTTCCTCCTCACCCCATCCGCCACTCTCTCTGTGGGCTTCCCAAGGGAACGTCTAAGATGGAGGGCTCGCTTGCCTCCCAGGCTTCTGTGTGAGGGGGAAGGGCCCAGAGGGTAGTCTGGGTGAATAAGCCACCACATTACGCTGGCTAGAGCATGAGGCTGGACAGGGGCGTCTGAGGGCCTGTTCCCTGCTTGTATCCTGGGAGCTGGGGGGTTGCATTGGGTCAGATGCACACCTTCAGCCTGACCGACCTCCTGGGGTTGCTGTGATTGCAGAACAAAGAAGAAGGGAATGATGCAGCCGGGTGGTGGGGGGGGTGGTGGTCACTAATGGAATGGGTGCATGGCTGAGGCTCCTAAATCTCAGAGGAACCCCATCACTCGTGGATGGGGTTTCTCTGGCACCGGGGTGGGGGGGTGGGAAGGGCATCTGTGCACATAGCATGGGGGGCACTGGGTCATGGGGTTCCTTGAGTCAGTATAGGGCAGAGACATTTCAGGGGATGGACTCAAAGTATTTGCCAGGAGCTTGCCCATAGAACATGCTGGCATGCAGGGAAGAAGAAGAAGAAGATATTGGATTTATATCCCACCCTCCACTCCGAAGAGTCTCAGAGCAGCTCACAATCTCCTTTCCCTTCCTCCCCCACAACAGACACCCTGTGAGGTGGGTGGGGCTGGAGAGGGCTCTCACAGCAGCTGCCCTTTCAAGGACAACCTCTGCCAGAGCTATGGCTGACCCAAGGCCATGCTAGCAGTTGCAAGTGGAGGAGTGGGGAATCAAACCCGGTTCTCCCAGATAAGAGTCCGCACACTTAACCACTACACCAAACTGGCTCTCCACACCAAACTGGCTCTCCACACCAAACCGGCTCTCCACACCAAACTGGCTCTCCTGGAAAGCAGATGACTATGACCATGTGTCTGTCATTAGCCCAGGGCTCTGTCAGGAGGTGGTGTGGGAGAGGTGATTGGCCTCTCTAGAACTGCCATTCTCCACCCCAACTGTCACATGCAACAGCACCTGCCCCAGGAATGGCCACTCCTGTTGCTCCAAAATGTCCCTTCCCTTCTGCCACAGTATGCCAGGAGGCCATATTGCAGAGGAATCACCATGGACACCGCCTCGCAAGCAGCCAGGTTTGCTCCCCCGCACTCATGTCCCAATGTAACTTGGCCCTTAGGGAGCCAACTAGCAGTGCCGGAGTTCTGTGGTGGCTGGCCGTTCCAACGCAGGTGTAACTCAGCATTGCTCTGCCCATGTGTTAGGTCATAGGCAAAAAGTGGTGCTTGATTCCGTATATAATAACTTAGCATAGAGAAAGCAGTGGACATATGAAGCTGCCTTATACTGAAGCAGACCCTCGGTTCATCAAAGTCAGTATTGTCTACTCAGACTGGCAGCGGCTCTCCCAGGTCTCAAGCTGAGGTTTTTCACACCTCTTTGCCTGGACCCTTCTTAGTTGGAGATGCCAGGGATTGAACCTGGGACCTTCTGCTTCCCAAGCAGATGCTCTACCACTGAGCCACCATCCCTCCTACATATGAAGCTGCCTTCTACTGAATCAGACCCTCGGTCCATCTAAGTCAGTATTGTCTACTCAGACTGGCAGCAGCTCTCCCGGGTCTCAAGCTGAGGTTTTCCCCACCTATTTGCCTGGACCTTTTTTTGGAGATGCCGGGGACTGAACCTGGGACCTTCTGCTTACCAAGCAGATGCTCTACCCCTGAGCCACCGTCCCTCCCCAGTGCTTTATGTAAATGGAGGAAGCTGTTAAGGGAGAAAGCGGTATTGAACAGCAAGTCATCAATGACTTCATAAACATACGGTACAAATGAGTACTATCCTTGTCCACGCCAGGAATAATTAATGTGACTTTAAACAAAAAACCTGATATTTAAGCTGCAGTTGGTAACTGAGCCGGACACATAAAAGGTAAGCTAGACATTGCATGTGTATTTTTCTCAGTTTTTTAAAAGTGTCGTTTAGGAAGCTTGTGATTTTAAGGGCAGTACCACTGGGTGGCGGGATTGCTTTTACTTTTTCTCTCAGTGGAAAACTATGCCCTCAAGTGCTCTTCCACCAGCAGGTGAGATTTGACCCAAGGGCTGCCGGGAATTTCCCCCCCACTTATCCGTGATTTCTGTCATTTCAAGAGCATACCCCAGCTGAAGGAAACCCTGAATACAAGATAATATTAAGTGAGAATACACAGCTCTTTGTGGTTTCTATGAATTAGTCATACTTCATTTTAAAGATAATTTGCGTTTTTCTGAAGTTTTAATCTCCTCTGAAATTATGCTGGCTGCTGAGGGGCGGGGGGGGGGGAGGCTTTTTTGTTCTTAAGAAAATTACTGTGGCCTTAATTACAACACACTACTTATTCTGCTCTGAAAAGAGTTTCTCTTGAATGGATCTTAATTGACTTTCTTTGAGCAAACAGAAGCTTGTTCAAGTACTGTGTGATCCTACTAAGAACCAAATGAGTATTAATGGAAAAGGATGTTAGAACTTCCACTCAACTCAAAGCAGGCTGTTTATCAGGGTTCGTTTTGTAGAAAAATAGGTGGCGGAGCTCGTTAGCATAGCTCATTAGCATATGCCACCCCCCCCCAGCCAAACGCAACCCAATGCAAGAAAGGAGAGCCCTGGGCGAGCAAGGCCTGCTTGGGCTGGCTAGAGATCCAGTCAGCCCAAGCAGGCCTCGCTCGCCTGGGGCTCTCCTGGGCTGCCCCCCCCCCCAGTCAAAAGGCCAGCAAGCCACCCAAAATCACATAAGAAGTGGAGAAAGGGTGGTGTGGGCTTCTCCAGGGGTTAAGGAGGGCTGCTGGGGGTGTGGCAAAGCTCCTGGCTGGCTGCTCGCTCTCCTAATCCAGGGATTGTTATGCAGCTGCACTTACTCTTCAATGCACAAGGTAGGTGGTGAGGAAGAGGGGGAACCCTCAGAAAGGTTCAGGAGCTGAATCTGAGGCCTGCTGTTCATCCTTGAATCCAAATGTGTTACTTGAATCCAAACGTGTCTCAATCATTTTTGGTTCTTAACAGGGCTTTTTTTGTGTAGCAGGAATTCCTCTGCATATTAGGCCACACCCCCTGATGTAGCCAACCTCCTGGAGCTTACAGTAGGCCCTGTACCAAGAGCCCTGTAAGCTCTTGGAGGATTGGCTACATCAGAGGTGTGTGGCCTAATATGCAAAGGAGTTCCTGCTACAAAAAAAGCCCTGGTTCTCAAACAGTACTTTAAACATCAACGTTTCTCCTTTTTTTCCCCAGTTGAGTTTAAGTTCTTATTCCTATTGAGTTCGAGCTCATACATCAACCATTTTATTTCTTGGACACTGGGAGAGCCAGGGTATTAGAATCCTAGGAGCTATTCTTGGCTCCAGCATTGGCTTGTTTTAATGGACTTCAGCAGAATACGCAGTGAATCTCAAAGCAGTGACTCAACACCACTGAATTAAATGGGTACCTGACGGAAGCTTTGCATGACAACATTCCCCTCTGTAAATCAACACAGTGTCTGCTTGTAAAGTGTCATCAGGTCAAAGTCTTACAAGGTGCTGAACACAGTTACTTTAATACACCACACAAACTAAGCTCTTGCATAGCCTTAGGCATTTTTAAGTCAGCAAGCTTATTTCACGTGCTTAGAGTTCAGGGCTCTCGATTGTTCTGCCCGTCAGCTTAGTAACATTCCGAATCAAAGTAATTATGTTGAACGATAGCAAAAATATGTCCCACCCTGTTAACGTGTTTGAACAGAATTTGTATACAAGCAACGCTCATATAATCAGTCATTCAGCTTCCATTCATCATGTGCTTAAATCCCATTGATCTTAGCGTCAAGTCTGCTTTAACTCTGGTCAAGCCTGCACTCAGTCTTTGGTTCAGGAGAGAAGCATCCTGGGTAAAGCCATACTGTATGCCAATGCTGCTAGCTTGAACTCTCCTCACCCCCCTCCTTTCCTTTGTTATGTAGCTGTGCTTTGAAATGGGAATATGTGAAAGAGATAATAGGGCCTTCTCAGACTGGGCATCGGAGGAGGTTGGAGTCGAGGAGACGCTCAAGGCCAAGTCAGGTCTGAGAACGAAATTGTAACATCAATGTGTGAATGTGCCCTGCATAGTACCCCTCCCTCAAGAATCCCTTTGAAGTGTACCTTATATGCTTGCATTCTACTGTATGATCTTTAGTCTTTCAATCTCCTTGTAGTCGAGAACTATGATATCAATAAACTAGCTACTTTGTTATCAACAAAGCCTCGTTATTGAATCTACCGACTTGACACTTAGTACATGTTATGCCCAAAGAACTGATGCAGAGATACACTCTCAGTTTTTTTTTAAAAAAACGGTTCCTCGTGTCTTAACGAAGAACTAAGACATGCCATTAAGCTGTGAAACCTTTCTTCAATACTTCTTACAAGGCTAGGAGTTTCAGATCTATCAAAGACGAGCCCTCACCCCGAGTTATTCTATGCGCGATCCCTTGACTTCTCATCTGGTACCCGAATGTTTTTCTATATGCAAAATCTCAACCGTACCATGTTCTAAAATGTTCCTTTGCTTTCAGAACCATGGCTTGTTTCTTACCTGTCACATAGTTCTTTAAATCCAGTTCATTGCTGAGAGGATTGTTGCTCTTGAACATATACAAGTTGAATGGAGATGGCTCCTTACCGATATTTTTCCACATCGTGTAATCAGGAGATGTCCAGCGCCCGGCCAAAACATCATAATCTCTCTGAGTAAAGTGGACTAGTTTTGTTAAGGGGTCATACAGTCCTCCGTGAAATCCAATCACAATTTGGAAGTCAGGGTTAGAATCATAATATATCTCCCCATACGCAGTATATTGCAATTGCTTGATCATAAGGCCATTGATACTGAATACTGCCAGTGGTGTACCCGTATTATCCGAGGCCACATAATATTCTTCCCCGCTGCTGCTCTCCATAGCAAAAAGGTGACCTTGCAGATCGTAGTACAAAGAGGTTATTTCAGAATTCGAATGGTTATATACATGCGTTACCCTGGTAGGGTTGTGAAGATCGGCGTAGAAGTATTGAAGGTGGTGCCCCAAATTAGTTTTGTAAGAAGCTCGCCGTCCTACTCCATCATAACGGTACTGAATGCTCCAGCCATTTGCTTTGTTGTAAACTCTTGTTAAGAGGCCTTTGGAGTTATAGTCAAATATATCAGAGCCTCTTTGACATAGAAAGCCGTCGTCATCGATTTTGTATTGCACGTCGCCCAAGCGGGTGATCCTGTCTCTTAGATCATAGCGGAGTGGCATCAATCGAACGCTGTTTCCAGGATTCAAAAGATGCAGATTCCCATTGAGATCGTAACTGTAACGCCAGGTCGGTCTGTCATTGACTGCCACGCTCTGAAGCTGCCCATCGCCATCATAATCGTAGGTGTATTTAGTTGTATTGGCGTAAGGCCCAAGTTTTAATTCTCTCTTTGTTACCCTTCCCATACTGTCATATTGCACTGTCATCCAATACATAAGCGATCGAAACATTTCATACTGAACTTCCTTAATCCGTCCATGTGTATCAAAGTGCTTGCTCAGTGTCATCACAGCTGTGGTAATTATTTGATTTATATCGTAGTAGATTACTCCAAATTTTCCAAAGTGCTCTACCTTGCCTGAGATTTCATCGTAACGATAAAGGTCAACGGGAAGAGGTATCTCGCTTATTATAGGCTTGATGCTAGCAATCCGAAAACTGTTGTCATGATAGGTGTAATCAAATCTTGCGTTGACCATACCTTCTTCAGAGAATCTGTAAATCTGTTTGTCAACCAGAGGGCCAATTTTACGGTAGCGAATAGTGCAAGAAAATCCACCGCTCTGTAGATTCACCATCTTGAGAACTCCGGTGGTTTCATCATATCCAAAAGTCACCGCTGTGCTGTCATACACAATCTCAGACAACTTGGATAGTTTCCCATACTTGTAGAAAACCTGTCGGCCAGTTCCTAAAAAAGACGTTTTCAACACCCTGCCATCGTCGCTATAATCAAAAATCACTGAGGCATTACTCTCAGGAGGGTTATAAATATTTCGGATGTAGCCGATAGAGGTATGAGTAGACATAGTGTGCCGTGCAATGCTGGGCATAGTGACAGCGTGTAGTCGATCCGAAGTGTCATATTCAAAGATGTACTGCCGCTGACTCTGAAGTAACAGAACCATGGACTGTTACAAAACAAACAAAAATGTAAATTAGATCCAATAGGCTCATTTCCTGATTGTAATGTGTGTATGGTTAACTCAAGAATATACTAAGTAGGTTTTCAACTTACAATGCATATAAATAAAGCAAACACACCAAGAATTCTTTCTGTGCATGTGACAATTCTACCTGCTGCTGCTAATGTATGTGTATATAACTAATAAAAACATCACCAACAGTCTGATTATCTACCTGTGAATCCAAAGTACACTTTGTCAAAATTACGTATAAACACTTCTCAGCTACATTTTTGAAAGAACTACTGTTTATTCCTTAACATTGTAATTCTCACTAAAAAGATAAAAAAAGATTACAGAGAAATTAAAAATGATGGTTCTACACGTTTCTGTTGTTCTAAAATAGAATGGACTTTGAAGAAACACAGCATACAGTCCTCTTAAAACCAAGATATACTAGCAAGGAAAACATGGCAAGTTAAGGGCTCAGGTTCCATAAATAAGGCTCAGATGAGCTATGGGATATTGTTTTGTCAGGTACAGTCTGTGATATTAAGCATAATGGGAAGAAAGGGTGCATTTTCATTATCATTTTTTCACTGGGAAGTGACTTGCAGCTGCTACTTCTTGTCAAATACATAAATAGAACTTAGTTGTATGAAAACATTAATTGTGCATGTCATTATTACGCCAACCCACAATAAGCAGGGCTCATAAGTCAGGTCTACTCATTGTCTAGTGGCATGGGGTGGGGAGGGGGGGGGGAGTTCTTCCACGGGAGATTATGGAGTCTGCAATCCAAGAGACTGACTAGGTCTATGTTTGCTAGGGATGCCAGTCTCCGTGGGATCCAGAGATCCCCCAGAATTACTGTTCATCTCTAGACTACAGAGATCAGTTCCTCTAGAGAAAATAGATGCTTTGGAGGGTGGAATCTATGGCAATGTACACCACTGAGATCCTCCCCAGGCTCCACCCTCCAATCTCATGGAGCTTCTTAACCTGGAACTAGCAACCTGACCTCTACTCACTCCTGGTGGATGGGGGGGACCTAATGATGCCTCCCCCATTGCATTCACACTTTAGAAACAAGATGCTATGCGATACTGGCACCCAATAAAATTAGAAAGGATGGCTATGCATTTTTAGCCTTTAGAATATTACAATTTTCTGTTTTATGGCAGTCTCAGAAATGCTGAACTCTAAACAAAGTATTTTTTTTTCCTGATTAATTTAGAAGCAAACAAATATTTCAAACAATTGGAAAACTGATTCCCCCCCCCCCCTTTACATAGGTATACGTATAGATAAATCTCAGAACGGACAGGCTTTCTTGTATGTAGTATTGTTGCTTAGACCAAACGTTACCTACTTTTTCCAGATACGTGTAACTCCATACTTTTCCATCTGCAAACATGCGGGAAACTATCCTGCCTTGTTTATCAATATCGGTTCTTTCACTCATAGCTCCTCGTTGAAGTCCAGCCAGTCGCCCATTGGCAAAATAAGACACATTCACAGCTGCGAGTCCACTGCTGGGTAGCCAGAGGAAAGGGCGCCCAAGCTGATCATAAATAATGCGGAGGGTAAATTTTCGGTGATCATCGTATATTTTTTCTGTGCGAATGTTTCGGTCATAATCAATCGATAGCAAGTTCCTACCATGGACCTGTTCAAATAAAAGAGACTGACCTCAGTAAATAATTTGTAGTTCCGATATGCATTATCGCACATACAAAAAGGAGCATTTAGTAAGTTCATTGCGGTAAAGAAATTTGCCTGGAATTTCTCTCTTTAAAAATTTTCAATCACACTTAAGAATGACGCGTGCCTTGTTCCTCCAACCAGTGCCCTTATTTCTTTTTCAAACATCATGTACGTATCGTATTAGAATGAAAACCCTTTTCTACAGAAGGGACAAAAAAAGTTACCACTTATTTATTTATTTAAATATCACATATGGGGGCCCAGAGTGACCTGCGTTCTTGTCCTTCCCGTCTCAATTTTATCCTTACAGTAGATACTACCAGTTTGGTGTAGCGGTTAAGTGTATGGACCTATCCGGGAGAATTGGGTTTGATTCCCCGCTCCTCCACTTGCAACAGCTAGAATGGACTTGGGTCAGCCATAGCTCTTGTAGGGGTTGTCCTTGAAAAAGCAGCTGCTGTAAGAGCTCTCTCAGGCCCACCTTACTCACAGGGTGTCTGTTGGGGAAGGGAAGGTAAAGGAGATTGCGACCGCTCTGAGATTCAGAGTACAGGGTGGGATATAAATCCAATATCATCAACAAGAGGTACTTTAGGTTGACAGAAATAGTAGTTCTAGGGTTGCCAAGTCCAATTCGAGAAATATCTGGGGACTTTGGGGGTGGAGCCAGGAGACATTGGGGTAGAGCCAGGAGAAAGGTTGTGACAAGCATAATTTAACTTGAAAGGAGTTCTTGCCATCACATTTAAAGGGACCACACACCATTTAAATGCCTTCCTTCTGTTGGAAATAATGGATAGGGGCACCTTCTTTTGGGGTTCATAGAATTGGACCCCTGGTCCAATCGTTTTGAAACTTGGAAGTTATTTTGAGGAGATGCACCAGATGCTATGCTGCAAATGTGGTGCCTCTAACTCAAAAACCAGCCCCCTAGATACCCACAGATCTATTCTCCATTGTACCCAATGGGAATCTGTCTCCATATGGAATAATGGAGCACCCAGCAGACATTTCCTCCCCCCCCCCCCGCATTGTCAGAACTGGAACGAACTTCAGACGATTCCAAGACTTGTTACAAAGTATAGGATCTTTATTAGAGATCTGCAGTGCTAGAACTACGAGATAACAGTAATGCCGAGTCCGGCATTTGGTTACATTTTATGCCTTCAGCAACAGTACAATAAAACGATCATTCACACGGGTTACAGACAAGTGTCTCTTTCCCAAGCTCTGTTATCAGAAGGGAGGATGCTCTCCCGTGGCGAAGGCCAAACGGCCCGGCTGACACAAAGGGCACCTGTGGATGTTGACCAGAGCCTATCTGTCACCCTTCAGTGAGTACAGAATATTTAGAATAGCTGCAAGGCACTTGGGTTAATTGCTTAGGCTATGTGCTCTGGGTTAGTGTTAGGTTACAACATGGAGTCGGTTTGGCTAACAATAGGCAGAGAAAGTTACAAGTTCTGACACGTATCCTGAAGTGGAGGAAAGGCCTCCAAATCAGGGGATCCCCTGCCCCCCACCTGGGGATTGTTCATACACACAGGAAACCGCTGCAGATGGATTTGAACAACACAGATTGCGGGTGCAAAAGTTTTAAAGACCACAAATCCTTTGCAAACCAAATTCTATTATATTCAAGGAACGCATCAGAAGTGCACATTATGCTTCTCATGTGCTACATACGTTATTCCTATCATTGCATTTAGAACATAAACCCTTATCAAAGTTCTTAAAGTTACAGTCCTGCGCGCCTGCAATTAGTGTGTCCTGAAGTCATCAGCACAAAATTTAAATATCCAGCACAAAATCCAGTTGCCAACTTTTCTTCTCTGGTGGGCGATGTTGTCAGGTAGCACTTGCAGACTGTAAAGTAGCTGCATTTCTTTCCAAAAAAAAAATAAAATAAATAGGCGGCAACGCGAATCCTAGGTTGACTTCACGTTACTGTAATCCTTCTTCTCGGCTGCAACTCAGATCGGAACCAGTGTTTCTTAAAAGTCCTTACTTCGGCTTTACACAGCTCTTAGTCGCTCATCGTAGCACTATATTTCTCTCACCGGTTCCGATCTGAGTTGCAGCCGAGAAGAAGGATGTATGGACAATGTATGTAATATGCGAGAAGCATAATATGCTCTTTTGATGTGTTTTATGAATATAATAGAATTTGGTTTGCAAAGGATTTAAGTGGTCTTTAAGACTTTTTCACCAGCAGTCTGTGCTGTTCAACTCACCCGGGGATTGGCAACCCTAAGTAATTGGAATTTAAAAAAAAAAAAATCCCTCCCTTTTTAACCTTGCTTCCCCTGCTGTCATTTATGGCAAAGTCTAGATTGTTAATTCTAGCAGGGCAGCATTATGACTTTTAAGGGCCCTAGGCACTTTGCCTTCATGGGCCCTGCCCCCTTCCTCCATTAAAAATATTTCAAAAATAAATTTTATGACTGCATTGGTATAAAGACTTGTAACTAGATTTTTTTTTCCCCCCAATTTGTGCAACAAGCAATTTGGTCACGTTTCTCTTTTCAGGCAACCCGCATACATAGTTCAACTGCAATATTATAAAGCAAATAGAATGCAGCACTAAACAGATTAAGAGCTTCAGGTAGGTGCTATACAGAGTCTAGCGCAATTAATTGTAAGTGTACAGGAGGAAGCCAATGGACTGGCTTCATTATTGTTGGTATTTTGAAAGCTATTTTGGTTTCTATTCAAAGACCAGCACTTTGAAATCAAATATAAAGGAAATCTCTCTATTCTCCATTGGACTGCTGGTCAACCAGATGTCGCCAAACCAGGAAAATACTCAGAACATTAGGGGCTGATGGATATTACATTTTACATGGAAATAATACAAATAGCAGAGTCTTAACATCTAGCACTATTTATTACACTGTGTGTTGATGCGATGGCAAGAGTCTACACGCTCTTGCCAGCAATTTCCAGGAATATGCCCAGTCAGAGAGAGAGAGAGAGAAACCACATCAGCAGGTGGACATTCTGGACGTGAATAGTGTGATCTATGTGGTAAGCAGCTTTCCAACCTTATGGCCTCCCAAATGGCCTCCCAACACGTCAAAGCATTTCCAGCAGCTTTCACATAGCAGTCATAATCTCTGAATTGGGCCCTAGTAACTGGCATCTATATCACATGGATGCCAGTTTTTGTCTTTCATAAACAGCTGTCGCTTTCTTCAGATACAGCTCTTCGAAAGTCATACACAAATACACAGAATGTAAGATGATGGACCTAGTGTCATCCAAATTGTTACAACGCTCACTCGCCAGGTGGGGTACATGCTAGACTCGATCTTTGCGGCGGGAGTTTTAGTGGACGGTATTACTGCAGAAGCAGTGCCATGGTCGGACCACTATGCCCTCGAGGCTCGTGTGGATGTCCCACCTCAAGCCCGTTTAGGCGGTAAGCATATTTTAGCTCACCCGCAGAGCCAGATGGACCCGGAACAGTTCCAAATGGCTCTACAGGATTCCTGGCCTCCTGGCGATTCCCTGGATGACCTGACGGGGTCTTGGTATGACAGACTCTCCAGAGCCATCGATGGGATCGCACCTCAGCATCCTCTGTGCCCTCGCTCTAAGCTAGCGCCATGGTATAACCTGGAGTTGCGACAGATGAAACGAGGACTCAGACGGCTAGAGAGGCAATGGCGGCATACTCGAGACGAAGTGACAAGAACATCTTATAGAGAGTTTATGAGGTCCTATGAGATGGCAGTCAAAGCCACAAAGAAAACTTACTTTGCGGCCAAGATTGCGTTTGCAATTTCGCGCCCAGCACAATTGTTCAACACAATTCGGACCCTTACAACACTGCCACAAGGCAGGCCAAATTCTAAGGAATTGGAGATTGGCTGTGAGGCTTTTGCAAACTTTTTCGCAGACAAGATCTTGTCGCTCTACCACAACCTCCCCGCCACATTGGAGACAGTATGTGAACTCAAGGCCCCATGCCTGTCTTCTGGTTTTGTTCTGCATTGCTTCTGCCTAGAGGAAGTTGACAGGATCCTCTCTACTGCACGACCTACAACTTGTGATCTGGACCCTTGCCCCTCCTGGCTTATTAAAGTTTGCCAGAGGGAGCTCAGATATCCTATATGGGATATCGTGAATAGATTCCTTATGGATGGGCGTTTTCCAACACCTCTTAAAGAGGCTGTGGTCCGCCCTCTCCTAAAAAAATCGACATTAGACCTAGCCGAATTGGCACATTACCGGCCGGTCTCGAATTTATCCTTTTGGGGTAAAATTATTGAGAGGGCAGTGGCGCTGCAGTTACAGAGCTTTCTGGATGACGCTTCCGTTCTAGACCCCACCAGTCCGGTTTTCGCTTAGGCCATGGGATGGAGACAGTGCTGGTTGCCCTGCTGGATGACCTCCAGCGGCATCTGGATCGAGGCAGCTCGGCGGTACTGATGTTGTTGGACCTATCGGCAGCATTTGATACAGTCCACCATCGGTTGTTGACCCACCATCTCTCCAACGCAGGGATTCAGGAGCTGGCCTTGCAATGGCTTTCCTCTTTCCTTGATGGTTGGGGACAAAAGGTGGCGATTGGGGGTGAACTGTCCCGGAGACACGCGCTTGATTGCGGGGTGCCTCAGGGGGTGGTGCTCTCCCTGATGTTGTTGAACATCTACATGCACCCCCTTGCCCAGATTGCCCGGAGGTATGGGTTGGGTTTTTATCAGTACACTGATGACACCCAGTTCTATCTACTGATGGACGGCCAGTCTGACTGTGTCCCAGAAAATTTGGACCTGGCACTACAAGCCATGGCTAGATGGCTTTGGTTGAGTGGATTGAAGCTTAATCCAATGAAGACAGAGGTCCTTTGCTTGAGTTGTTGTGGTCAAGGAAGGGAAATCCCCCTACCAGCCTTTGACAGTGCACCACTAGCAATGGCGCACAAGGTCAAGAGCTTGGGGGTACTACTGGAGCCTACCTTGACAATGGAGGCCCAGATAGCAGCCACTGCTAAATCCACGTTTTTCCATCTTAGGCGAGCAAGGCAGTTGGTCCCCTTCCTGGAGCACGGTGACCTGGCAACAGTGATCCACGCAATGGTCACCTCGAGGTTGGACTACTGTAACGCCCTCTACATGGGGCTGCCCTTGTGCAAAACCTGGAAGTTGCAGCTAGTGCAGAACGTGGCTGCCCAGCTGTTATTGGGGCTTCCCAGGCGGGAGCACATTCACCCGGGACTCTGGGAACTGCACTGACTGCCAATAGTATACCGGGTTCATTACAAGGTGCTGGTTATTACCTTTAAAGTCCTATATGGCCTAGGACCTGCCTACTTTAGGGACCATCTCTCCCCACATGTTCCCAGAGAGTACTTAGAGCGGGATCACAAAATCTGTTAGTAATCCCCGGGCTGAAGGAGGCCCGATTGAAATCAACTAGAGACAGGGCATTTTCAATCATAGCCCCCTGCTGGTGGAATCAACTGCCAGATGAAGTGAGGGCCTTGTGGGACCTGGTGCAGTTCTGCAAGGCCTGCAAGACTGTCCTCTTCCGGCTGGCATACAATTGACTGGCGCCGGTATTTAAGAGCTTTGGAAGAAGGCCGTCGCCATCAGAACAGCACCAATTTAATAGTCTGTTTTTCTGTTTTAATTGTTTTAACTGTTTTAATTATTGCTATTTATTACCGAATATGTATTTTTAATACATTAATTTTATTGTTTCTGGGATTTTATGCTGTAAGCCACCCTGAGCCTGCTTTGGCGGGGAGGGCGGGGTATAAATAAAATAAATAAAGGAGTTGGTGCCTTTAGCCTCTTCTAAAAGCAAGGATACATTGGAACCATAAACTTAACATGTTCTATAGTAAAGGCTTTAATATGAAAAAAAATAAATAACTGCATTCACTGGAGACGGACTAAAGAATCCAGGCCAATGCTGTATTCTAATAAAGCTTCTTAAGCAATTTAATTGTGAATGCACCATTAATAAAGTAGAAGTCTTTAAATTAGATAGCTTTTGACAGCACTGACTACTTAAAAAGTATTCATCAGTTCCTGGGAATTTGTTCTTCAGCTTATATTTTACAGTCACTTTGATTAAGCAACATTTTCTCTTATCCAAATTTAAACAGCACATCAAACGATATGGAAATAGACCCCAAGCCTTTCTTGAGGACATGAAAGTTATTCTGAATTATTTTCACAGTAAGGGTGAGCCCAATTCCCACCCCAGCCCACTCTGCAGGAATTCAGTTACAGAGAAAGCAATTTTTTAAAAAAAATAACACAACTCAGTGTTTGGAAGGAAATAATTTTAATTATCATTTATTTTCCTTACTCTGATTTTTCCACTTAATGAAGTAGATCTCTCTTTACCGCAGTTTTCATCTCCTCAGTGAATAAGTCATAAAAAAAGGCCTATTCATGCAGAATTTCCCAGAGAAGTTTCAGATAACGCAAGCCGGCTTTCTCAAAACTAAGGAAGTAGCTTTTAAAAATTAATCCAAGTAAAGAAATTCTTTCTTCTCCTAGATTTCAGTTGTCCCCACAAGAGAACACAACAAAAGCTGCCTGTATCATACATTTTGTATGTACGTGGGAAGGAAAGTAGCAGTTGGTACGTTCTTTTTCATCGTGTTGGGGAGTATGAGCCTCTCGATGAAGCCCTGTGGGCTCAAGTGAAACTTCTTATGCAAAAGGAAACCAAAAATTATCATGCAAATTAGTTATTATTAGCAACAATCAATAGATGATGAGACTGCAAAGAAGTTATATTTAACTTTAATTTTAATTACTGTTTAAAAAAAAAACAAAAAAAATAATCTCCTTGGGAAGGACCTATAGTTTTCAGGGAAGGAAGACAAAAGTCTATCATATATTGAGAAGGGTTAACTTTTGGTTCTTTCAATGTATATCTGATTTCTTTGGAATTTGGGAGAAACAAGGAGTGAAATGGATAAAGTTACAAGAATCTTAAAAGACTATGGTTTGGAGAAGTTTAGGAAGGAATGGGAGAAATTTCAAAACTATGTTGAACATATGAAGCTGCCTTATACTGAATCAAACCTTTGGTCCATCAAAGTCAGTATTGTCTTCTCAGACTGGCAGCGGCTCTCCAGGGTCTCAAGCTGAGGTTTTTCACACCTATTTGCCTGGAATGGAAATTTACTTACTTACAATGGAAAGTAAGGCGACAGTGATTTTTGATAAAAGCTGAAGGAGGTGGAACAATGGACTAGAATTTATAAAGGGAAAATTTTCTTATTGAAAAATGAAGATGAACTTATAGAGTTAACTTTTCTTATTTTATATTTTTATTTCTTCCGTACTGATATTAGGTTCTAAAATGGGGATTCTTGATTTGTTAAGTTACCTTGTTTCTTGTTTCTTTAATTTTAAAACACCGGCGGGGGTCAAGAAAAAGGGAGGGAGAAGAAGGGGGGGGAAAGGGATGTATAGTTTTTATTTTGTATTATTTTAAAATTTCTTATAGATTTCTATAACAATATATTGCTAATTAATACAATTGTTTAAAACTGGAATTTGGGAGAAACTAGGCAAGTATCACCAATAAAGCAGGAGATGTTTCCGGTGAAACATTAAATTGCAGATGTCATATATCTTTCCCCAACATTAATCTTGCTTGTTATGCAGGAAAAGGTAACTTCTTCTTATACCAGAAGCAGCAGCTTCTGCTTCTGACTTCTTTAAAGGAGCTGTTAGAGACCACCACTGGCTAGCATGGGACTAGGCAGCAATGGGGTTTCACTTGGATAGAAAGCATGTTGCACTTTTATATATCTATTGACTACATGCTTTGCTATCTCAACCATCTCCTATAGCTAGAAGGGGCTACCAGAAAACAGAAACAAAAGAAGAAGAAGATATTGGATTTATATCCCGCCCTCCACTCCGAAGAGTCTCAGAGCGGCTCACAATCTCCCTTCCTCCCCCACAACAGACACCCTGTGAGGTAGATGAAGATATTGGATTTATATCTTGCCCTCCACTCCGAAGAGTCTCAGAGCGGCTCACAATCTCCTTTCCCTTCCTACCCCACAACAGACACCCTGTGAGGTAGATGAGGATATTGGATTTATATCCCGCCCTCCACTCCGAAGAGTCTCAGAGCGGCTGACAATCTCCTTTACCTTCCTCCCCCACAACAGACACCCTGTGAGGTGGGTGGGGCTGGAGAGGGCTCTCACAGCAGCTTCCCTTTCAAGGACAACTTCTGCCAGAGCTATGCCTGATCCCACTTGTGGCATTTTTAAATTGCATTAAAAATGGCAGTGACGTCCATAGATTGGACCTGTAGACACCATCGCATCCAGTTTGGCCCCGTGAGTGATGAAAGTTGCGATATGCATGTAATAAATAAGTAAAGTTGTTAAGTCTGATACAAAACGTTTCGTCACGCTGTTCTGAAGCTAGCACACAGATTAATGTGGTTGAGTGACTTGAGTTCTAGGTTTAAATCTCAGTGGCCTGGATTGAAAATGTCTCTTTGGCCACAGTTGTCCTGTAACATCTTGACCAAGACAACCAATGTTTCATGCCTCACTTGTAACTGTGAAGGAAGACATATGCTACATAGTTGTGAGGATGGCTAAGACCTATGATGTACGGTACGATTAGAAGCCATGTTACAGCTCAGCAGCGCTGTTATTATTAGATCTGTCAGTTGCATTTGATATGGTTGGCCATCAGCTACTATCTAGCTGCCTCACCAACATGCGGATCTGGGGGTACGCCTTGCAATGGCTGGCCTCTTTTCCACAAGGTTGGGGACAAAGGGCGGTGATAGGGGAAGAATGATCCCAAAGGCACCCACTTATATGTGGTGCGACACAAGGGGCGGTTCCGTCCCCACTATTATTTATAGGTTTAGGCTTATAGGTTTATTAAATTTATACCCTGCCCTCCCCGCCAAGGCAGGCTCAGGGCGGTTTACAGCAATAATCATAACAGCAATAAGAGACTAACACGTTAGTGCATCATCATAATAAAACCAATTAAAATTTAAAACAATTTAAAACATTTGGTGCTAATAACGTTCTGGTGTTATTCAGGTTCGATGACGTCAGTGTTTCTTGGATTCCTCCTGCTGTTATAAGTCTCAAAGTCAGCTGAAAGCGAGCCGGAACAGTGTGGTCTTACAAGCCTTGTGGAACTGGGCTTCATCTATATTTAACATCTATATGTGCCCCTTGCTCAGATTGCCAGGAGGTATGGGCTGGGATGCCATCAACATGCAGATGACACCCAGCTCAATCTATTGATGGGTGGCCAGTCTGACTGCACCCCAGACAACTTGGACCTGGCACTACAAGCCGTAGCATCTTGGCTCAGATTGAATCGACTGAAGTTGAATCCAACGAAGACGGAGGTTCTCTATCTAAGTCACAGTGGCCCAGGAAGGGAGATCTCTTTGCCAGCTCTTGATGGGGTGCCACTGATACCAGCTTGGGAGTGCTCCTGGAGTCCTCTTTGTGTATGGAAGCCCAGGTAGCAGCCACTACCAAATCCACCTTTTTCCCTCTCTGGCGGGTATGGCAGCTGGCCCCTTTTCTGATGACTTAGCAATGGTGACCCATGCTATGGTCATCTCAAGAATAGACCACTGTAATGCTCTCTACATGGGGCTGCCCTTGACCCTGAATCAGAAGCTACAACTAGTGCAGAACAATGCAGCACAGTTGCTAATGGGGCTTCCTTGATGGGAGCACATCCAGTCGGTGCTGAAAGAGCTGCACTGGCTACCTATTGCATTCCAAGTCCATTTCAAGGTACTGGTATTGACCTTTAAAGCCCTATATGGTCAAGGGCCTGCCTATCTATGGGCCCGCTTTTCCCCATATATTCCCCAGAGAGCACTGCGTTCAGGAGTACAAAATCTGTTACCTATCCCCGGACCAAGGGAGGCCAGAGGAAAGAAATGCCCAGCAGTACCCCCAGAAGTAACGAGGCACAGGCTATGGTAGCTTCAGCCCTTTAAGTGCCCTTGGCCCCTGTTTTGCAGGACATTTCACAACTATTGGTTCAGCTGTTTGAGCGGATGGAACAGCTGGGATCACATATAGCCTCAACCTGAGCAGCTCTCAAAACCTGGGCCCAGGACGCGGCAGAGGTGGTGTTCACTGGTGGAGCCTTGAACATCCAGCACTTCAGATGAAAATCAAGCATGGAGCCCCACCCCACCACACACAAAAATTCCATGCCAAATGCTGCAGGACGAGTAGGTCAATTTGGAATAACAAGGTGATGGGCAACAGCTCGTCTTTCAGCGAGTCATCATTTGAAGTGGGTACTGTGCACGGGGAGGGTGATTACTGGAGGGCTGAGGTCCTGATTTGCCTGTGTGGCTGCATAAGCAGAGGGAAAAGGGCAAGTCTGGTCCCAGCAGTGTGGGGGGTTCTGAGCAATCCCAAGAATCACTCCCTCCATCCCAGTATAGCGATATGGAAGATTCACCAGGTGTCCACTTGCCATGTAAACTGAGGGGCAGGGTCCTGGATTGGTATTATGTGGCTATCCTCATTATGGTGGGTCCCCATGCAAAGGCTAGGGCTGTTCCTGAAACAGTCTTTCAGACAGGATGGGGCAGTTGGGAATTTAATCAGGGCAAATGCCACTGTTCCCATTGTGAGTTCAACCACCTCTGCGAGCCTTGTTTGGGGTCTCACTCGAGGCTGTCAAAGCAACCCTTTTGGGGAGCCCACCCCTCTGGAAGGCAGCTGGTACTGCCGGAACCTCTGCCACAGTCTCAGTAAAGCAAGCCTGATTCTATGACAGTTTTCAAGTTTATGTGGGCAAAAATCCAGGCAGCATTTTGTATCTTGTCAGGTTTGTACAGTATGATGTAGTGCAGTGGTTAAGTGTGCGGACTCTTATCTGGGAGAACCGGGTTTGATTCTCCACTCCTCCACTTGCACCTGCTAGCATGGCCTTGGGTCAGCCATTGTTCTGGCAGAGGTTGTCCTTGAAAAGGCAGTTGCTGTGAGAGCCCTCTCCAGCCCCACCCACCTCACAGGGTGTCTGTTGTGGGGGAGGAAGGTAAAGGAGATTGTGAGCCGCTCTGAGACTCTTCGGAGTGGAGGGCAGGATATAAATCCCATATCTTCATCTACCTCACAGGGTGTCTGTTGTGGGGGGGGGGGGAGGTAAAGGAGATTGTGAGCCATTCTGAGACTCTTCTGAGTGGAGAGCGGGATATAAATCCAATATCTTCATCTACCTCACAGGGTATCTGTTGTGGCGGGGGGGAGGTAAAGGAGATTGTGAACCATTCTGAGACTTTTCGGAGTGGAGGGCAGGATATAAATCCCATATCTTCATCTACCTCACAGGGTGTCTGTTGTGGGGGGGGGGAGGTAAAGGAGATTGTGAACCGTTCTGAGACTCTTTGGAGTGGAGGGCAGGATATAAATCCAATATCTTCATCTACCTCACAGGGTGTCTGTTGTGGGGGGGGGGGAAGGTAGAGGAGATTGTGAGCCCCTCTGAGACTCTTCGGAGTGGAGGGCAGGATATAAATCCAATATCTTCTTCTTCTGTAACTTGTTCTATGCGGGCTCGCCCTTGGGACTGCTCTGGAAATTTCAGATAGTGCAAAATGCGGCGATGTGCCTGCTGACTGCATTGCCTGTGCGGGCTTGCATTTGGCCAGTGCTATGCTGATTGCACTCACTACCAATCAACCACCAGATCCATTTTCAAGGTGCTGGTATTGATCTTTAAAGCCCTGCACGTCCTGGGACCGACATATCTGGGGGACTGCCTCTCCCTGTATGTGCCCCGAAGAGCTCTGCACTTGGCTAACATCAACCGGTTGTCCCTTGCCCCAAAGATGTCTGTTTAGCCTTGACTAGGGCCAGGGCATTTCCCACTCTGGTCCGGGCTTGGTGGAACACGCTCCTGCTTGAGATCAAGGCTCTGCCAGACCTTCTACCATTTTACAGGGCATGCAAAATGGATCTGTTCCGCTGGGCCTTCGGTTGAGGCTGCAGGTGTCGAATCAAGTTGGCCTCCCTTACTGCAGCCTTTCTCTCCATCTGGCCCCGTTTCAAGAAGCTCTTTAACAACCCAGCAGCTGGCTCGGGTTCATCATATCTTAACCAATGGCCGTCTGTTTTAAATTTTAGGTTTTAACTGTTTTAACTTATTGAACTATCGTATTTATTGTATATTGTCTGATGTAATCTGCCATGAGTCTGCTTGCGGGGAGGGTGTGTGTGTGTGGTGTGCATGCTCATGAGTACACAAGAAACAAAAAAGACCAAAGATTGAAAGATTGTTTTCTACCACAGAGTATCAGGGCTTTTTTTTTTTTTAGCAGGAACGCAGTTCTGGCTGGCTTGGTGATGGGGGTGCGGCCTAATATGCAAATGAGTTCCTGTTGGGCTTTTTCTACAAAAAGCCCTGTGTGAAACAATGGTGATGTCAGGGATGTGTGGCTTAATACGCAAACGAGCCCTGCAGAGTATAATTGCAGTGTCATATTAATTATATGAACCCCTCCCCCCCCCCATGATTAACTCCCACACTTTCTGGGAACGTTATCACCAATATCGTGCTTTTAGATTATCCAGTACACTATTTTGCCTTCATTCTGCTACCTACACGCACATCTTGCACCTGCTGGAATGGCCTTGGGTCAGCCATAGGTCTGGCAGAGGTTGTCCTTGAAAGGGCAGCTGCTGTGAGAGCCCTCTCCAGCCCCACCTACCTCACAGGGTTTGTTGTGGGGGAGGAAGGTAAAGGAGATTGTGAGCCACTCTGAGACACTTCGGAGTGGAGGGCAGGATATAAATCCAATATCTGCGTCTACCTCACAGGGTGTCTGTTGTGGGGGAGGAAGGTAAAGGAGATTGTGAGCCGCTCTGAGACTCTTTGGAGTGGAGGGCGGGATATAAATCCAATATCTTCTTCTTCATCATCATCTGTTCTTCCATGTGAGGCACAGTAGGCGCTTCCTAAGGGCACTTACTGGATTATTCAGCAAGCATTAGTTATGTGATATTAACGTGTACACAAAAAAAAGAGAAGTCTTCATGGGGGCTTGTGTAAAACAGACTATACAGCATTCAGTTTCTGGCTGATGACTTGTTTTGTCAGCAGACATTAATCTTTGACTATATAACAAAATTATAGCTTAGGTCTTATTCTGCCAGGCTTAATTGTGGTATTTACTATCTGATCAATGAGAAGTAGAACTTTACACAGCACACGCAGAAGTTGGTACAAATGACTCTCCGTCGTCATTTCAGGAACACACTCAGCAGTGGTCTCGTTTACGCCAATAGTTTACCATGAAGCTTTCTCAGTTATGGACTTGTCAAGCCACTGTTCATCTCCCTACGATGCTTCTTGCAGCGCTGTCGTAGCTAGGAGCCTTTCACAGTCCACACTAATAGGCAGAATGGTAAGAACATCTATATATCTAATTCCCAACTGTGCCTCCTGTGTGCAGATACTTATTTCCATGAATTGGGGCAAATGGAGGGAAAAGAGATTTTTCTGCACAGCTGGTGTGCAGAAAAATCTGAATATATATATATATATATATATATATATATATATATATATATATATATATATATATATATATATATATATATATATAGGGAGTTTAAATTCTCCCACCACTGGAAATAAAAAGCGTTGTCTGCACTTGCACAGACAATGCAACTTACTTGTCTGGCTGGGAACAATGCTGCAATGATCTAGGATTCACTGGAAATTCTTTGTTAAAACCTCAGAAGTGACATCACAACACTGCCAAATGCTGATTTTTCACACATACCCTTGCTGCCCTAATGAGTGAGAGACCCAGAAGCCCTACTCACTTGGAAATGTTAGTTCTCCAAAGTCATATCATCGATAATAAATAAAAGCCCAACTGTGGTGGCAAATATGAGAATTTTCATTGGTTGGACGTGGCCTACGCAGGATTGGCTTGCACTCTGTCTCTGCCATGCCACTGGCTGATTTTGCTCTTCCCTGCCCACTGCCAGCCCTGTTGGGCAGGAACCCCACTGGAAGACCACTGACCTTTGAGGGAGACAGTTCTCTG
The DNA here is from genome assembly GCF_032191835.1 of Heteronotia binoei. Taxonomy (NCBI): domain Eukaryota; kingdom Metazoa; phylum Chordata; class Lepidosauria; order Squamata; family Gekkonidae; genus Heteronotia; species Heteronotia binoei. Next base: position 156,961,434 of record NC_083227.1, read on the forward strand.
CTGACAGGTTCTCCTGGGGGCTTACTGATCACTATTGCCTCTCCTCAGGGCCCACTGTAGGAAGTCAGGGATGGTCCGTCCCCCCCCACCCCCATAAGCAACGCTGCCACGAAGCAAACAGTGAAGCAACCAGTAAACTGTGAGAGATATGTTCATGAGACAAACAGTAGCAGTTCCTTCTCTTTAACTGACAAAAAAGAAATGTTAATTCACAGCAGGAAGAGACAAGTTATACAACAGCAGATAAACAAGCTGACTCTTGTCCAGAGATCAGCTCCCCTTAGGAGGGGGGAGTGAATGCCTTCATTTGGGTGAGTGGGAAGACAGCAAGGTGGGGGGACACTCACCCAGAGGCCTTTCCTCCTGGGGAACCACTGTTACCAATCTTTAGGTGAGGGCTGTGGAAACTGACTGGATGATTTCAGACCAGTCACAGACTGCCTCACAAGGTTGTTGTTCTGATCAAAGGGAAAATAGAAGAATGATATAAACTGCTTTGGCCCCTCCACATTGTGAAGAAAAACTGTCCTTTTTCTATGTAGAGGCTTCAGGGAAGGGGAAGGCAATGGAAACTTGAAGCCAGAGGGGCAGATAAATGGAAGGAGATAGGGTTGCTAACTCCAGGTTAGGAAATTCCTGGAGATTCAAAGAGTGGAACCTGGAGAAGGTGGGGTTTGAGAAGGGATAGGACCTCTGACAGGTACAATGCAATTTCTTCCTGGGGAACCACTGGAGATCACTCAGATTTACATCTGCTTTCTAGATGGCAGATATCAGCTCCCCTTGAGGTGGAGGTGGGGATTCAATATCTTCACTTGGGTGGGTGGGAAGACAGCAAGGGTGGCGGGCACTCACCCAGAGCCTCCTTCTAGAGCCTGTTGTATTTTTCTTCACAACAGGCCTTACTCCTAATCTGATTATAAAAGTAACAGAGTCCCATCAGAGTTCCTCGTGTCAGACATAATGTCAAGTTTGGGCCTCAGAGAGTGTAAGTGAAAAAGATGGCCCCGTAAATGAAGTATATTAATAACTTTATTTTCAATCAGAACTGAATATTCCAGCTCAGCTTTAGGAATTAACTACAGTCCATTAACTCAGACAATTATTTTTATGATTTTTTTTTTTTTTTACGATCCAATGAACACTTCCATGAAACTACTGGAACAACTCCAGCAAATGATTTTTCTTCAGCTTGCATCTGCCATCTAACTTTGCATTCAATTTAACATGCAAATCTAAACACACTGGATATCTCCATTAGCCACATGCTGTTGGGAGTTAGTGGGTTTTCACCCATGTGCGTGCATCTGAGTTGATTGGCATGTCATATGTCTCCTGAATGCTCTTTTACTATTTTCCCGTGTAGCTTGCTTTTATTTCATTCATGAGGCAGTTTGGGGGGGAAAAAAAGCTGAATTAAAATAAATGAGATGCAAATACATTCAATGCTTTCCTCTTGTTTTCAAATTGCATTTTCAGTCCACTCAACCTGTTATAATCTCATAGTGATTTTCATTTAAAAGAGCTAAATGGATATGTGATTACAGTTACAGGAACTAACACAAGACAATTAAATGCTGAGGTGTCGATAGATAAAGCTGTGTTTTGATTTGCATATACATGGTGCAAAAAACTGACTCTGGCAAAGAATTCAGCTCTAAGACTTGTATGTTTAACTTCTGCTAATTACCACAAGTACCTCTATTAAGGTTTTACTTCTCAGAGCCAGGATTAAAGCCATTTATTTTAGGGTCTTACTTGTTAATTTGAGAGTCTAGTCAAAACTAAGCCGATCTAACACAAGAGGGGGGAATCCTCAAACGATTGTTATTCATATCTAATATCTATATTTCAGCATTGTGCACAAACCAGTTACACAGTCCTAAAACAGAGACATGAACAATTTAATTTTTAATCTTGTATGTTATCCTCCTTTGCTGTTTGCAAAATATAGGAGCATGCAACTCTCCCATTATAAGGCAGGGCACTAATACTGGTAATACACCATGAAAAGAATTACTATGTATTAAGCAGTGAGTTTGTGAAATTTTTAGTGTTATCGTGTCTCGTACACATTCCATCTGGGCAAAAAAGTCTTGAGAAGGCAGGGCTCAGTGCTGCTGGAGAAGTGCAGGATTTGCAGAAAGATATTCAGCAGCATTCTGGAGCAGAATAAGATAGGAAATGGCCGAGCACCTTTGGATGCTATTTTGAATAGTAGCAGCTGGCATTGGAATGTACAAAATGCCACAATCGTTAATGGTAAATGGGAGAGGACTGATATGAACCACGGCATCTAATGTGGTACATTCTCTGCAGTTTATTTGTTGTGGAGTGCGAATCGTATATTCTTTCTGCTAAGATATTCAAGACTCAGCTAGAGAAGAAAAGGCTAGGATACAGAAATGTTAACTGCAAATAGATAAAATCAGCAAACGTCTATTTACATGGATTCTCCCACATCGTAGAGCTGTCATCTGAGGCTATTAGAAAGATCCCCCTCATGCTTATACCAGTTTGCAAAATGTGCAAAACAGAAGTACTCATGAGAGGATCATTGTAGAGGGTAATAGATCAGTTTGGTTGATGACCCCAATTTAGCCTTCCCAACCCTCCCGCTCTGGCGGGAGTCCCCTGGGTTTACAGCCTCATCTCCCGGTCTTCAAGAAGTGAGAAGCGGGGGGTGGGGGGTGGAGGGGGGGGAGAACATACCTGTAGGCTTCATTATAGAGCTCTTGAGCCGTTTGTAAAATGTCTGCCGCTTTAAGGCTGGGCCGGGAGCAGGAAGGGCTTGGGAGAACAGCCCCGCCCTTTCTTTTGCTTTCACTTTCACAGCAAGAATTCTCCGGAAGAAGATCTGGTAAGTGTGTGTGTGTGTGAGGGAGGGGGCAGGGGATTTCCTGGTTTGGAGGCCCTCCCCCCCTTTTAGAAAGCGTGCGGGGGGGGGGAGGGAAATGTCTACTGGGCATTCTATTATTCCCTATGGAGAACGATTCCCATAGGGAATAATAGGGAATTCATCCGTTGGTATTGGGGGCTCTGGGGGGGCTATTTTTTGAGGTAGAGGCACCAAATTTTTAGTATAACATCTAGTGCCTCTCCCCAAAATACCCCCCAGTTTCAAAACGATTGGACCAGAGGGTCCAATTCTATGAGCCCCAAAAGATGGTGCCCCTATACTTCATTATTTCCTATGGAAGAAAGGAATTTTAAAAGGTGTGCTGTCCCTTTAAATGTGATGGCCAGAACTCCCTTGGAGTTCAATTATGCTTGTCACATCCTTGTTCTTGGCTCCACCCCCAAAGTCTCCTGGCTCCACCCCTAAAGTCCCCAGATTTTTCTTTAATTGGACTTGGCAACCCTACCCCAATTAACGATAATGTGGTTTTTTTCCCCTTTCAGTTTTCCGGTCCTAGCCCCATTGTTAGATTTGTTGTTAGATTCAAATGTTATCATTCAGATATGCTCATATTTTGTAATCAGTTTACTGATAGATGGAATGGATACAGTAGCTAAAGTAATATACCAAAATTAGCACACAGGTACTAATAGTGTGAATCATATAGTCACACTATTAGTACCTGTGTGAATCCATGTAAATAGTGTGTACTGAAACTTTTGAACTGCCACTCTACCTGTTTTTCTTTCAGAAATACCTTCCCTGATGTCTTATCTTTCAACCAGGTTCATGTCTACTATCAGGAGCCCGGATCAGAGATAGTGGACTTCCAGGTATGAACTGTGGAGTAAGAATAGCAGGGAGCGTTCAGCCTGCCCACCCACCACCATTAACACATTTTAGACATGACTGCAGCAAACCCATCCATCATAAATAGTTTTGCTGTAATAGTCCATATTTTGTTCATTTTTATATATTTTACCAAATATACCATAGCATATTGGAATGGAAAACCGTTCATTTCTTTAACAACAGAGTATGATTATAAGGCTGGGTTGCACTTACCCTAAGTTTCCTGCCAAACACGGTCACTTTTCCTTTAATCTGTTCCTTTCTCAGGCGCCACTCTATTGAGTTTAAGCCATTCTCCATTGGCAGGGAAATGTTACAGCGCCCTATTGTTGGGGTTACAGTACCGGCAAGGATATGTGGTTCACTGTGGAAGCTAATACTCATTCCATTGGCATACATCACCCTTAAAGTGCCATTATTACAAAGCTGATAGCTGTTCCTCACTTGATCTGGAGAAATAATGGGGAAAAATTACTTTGTTGCATTCATACTGAAGAAACACATTGCCTAATTTGCTAGGTTTTCATGGTCTTTCTCCATTTTTCAAATGAACTTTGCCTGCAATTACCATATAGAGTAACAAGGTGGATATTTGAGGTAATCTTGATTTGCATAAAGAACAACAGTATTAATACCTGGAATATTCAGTTACTTCAATTGTTTTTTTGGTTTTTTTTAGAATTCTCCTTCCTCTTTTCTCAATCACAATGTATATAGACATTATTGATCCTCATAATTAATGTGACTACATGTTCAGTTCGAGTGAAACTCAAGGGGGGAAATAATTTTAATTGAAGAGATACTTCAACAAGCAGCCTTTTAAATTTGTGATTGTGGAAAGTAGTGTCTGAAATCTTTTATTATAAATGACCAAATCTCCCCCTTTTCTTTGCATGGATTTTAAATTTGCTCTGTTATTAGGTATACAGCAGTATTAAAGATTAAGTCTAGTCTTTAAGGATGGTGTTAAACACAAAATGAGCTGCCAGAAACAATCTCTTGCGTGAGTGTCATTGCCTTGAGGAGACTGTTTTAGCCAAGTAGACATCTGGCCTTTTACTGACTGACAAACGTTACAAAACTAAAACTTCATATTTCTGAGATGGTTGCTTTCCTGTCTGTCTGGTGCAACCTGAACCATTCTGTAAAACAAACAAAAAGGAACTTATCCAGTGAGCAGCTGCCATCAAAGAAGCACTATCCTTTTGTCAAAAACAAAATATCTACATAATTAATCATCTGGTAGCAGAGCAATAAAGCCATCGGAACCCAGGAAAACAGTCCATAAATGTTGACATTTATATGTCAGGAGGCTATTGTCCTGTGACTATGTTTGTTTTCAGTGACATTATCTCTTAATTAAAAAAACATCATCCACAAAATTCCTTTCCTTGCAGCTCTGGTAACAGTGTCAAGACATGCAATATGGAATTACTTCTGGAAGGTTCACATTTAACCCCTTTACTGATCTCTGCTTCTGAGTGTATGCTATGACTTGGCTTACACAGGAAATGGTCCTAGACTCCCTAAGCCATTAAAAAAAAAAAATAGCTGGTTCTCTTAACAGCTTCCAGACCGCTGGCAAAGAATCAAAGGAAAAGGGATGGAATGGGGCACACCAGGATTCTTTAAATGTGTTGGAGGATAAATGCTATGGGAGAAATAAGTCAGCACTATCATTCTTTGAGCGGTAATTTGTACAGTCACACATATGAGTTGCCAGGAAGTTTCTAGAGCTAGCTAAGGACTGGAACAACCACGTTGTTCCCCTCAAAAGGATAATTTTTCCTGTTACAAAGGGCAGGGAGAGCTTCATAGTCCCCATGAGAAATGTCCCCACTGACAGACACCTGAAGAAGAAACCTGCTTTTCTTCTTCATGGTCTGTAGGCAGGCACACATATGGTAGTGAAATCCTTTAGATAAGTAACAAAATTAAAAAAACAAAACAAAACACCTTGTGATACTTGCTTGAACATCTCATGGATGGAGCTATTATTGTATAGTTAAAAAAAACCCTAAAAATTTCCCATAATTATACAATCATTGGATAGCTTGATGAAGAAGAAGAAGAAGATATTGGATTTATATCCCGCCCTCCACTCCGAAGAGTCTCAGAGCGGCTCACAATCTCCTTTACCTTCCTCCCCCACAACAGACACCCTGTGAGGTGGGTGGGGCTGGAGAGGGCTCTCACAGCAGCTGCCCTTTCAAGGACAACCTCTGCCAGAGCTATGGCTGACCCAAGGCCATGCTAGCAGGTGCAAGTGGAGGAGTGGAGAATCAAACCCGGTTCTCCCAGATAAGAGTCCCAGAGATAACCACTACAGCAGACTGGCTGATGATATGAAATACCTAGGGATAACATTATTGTGAAAGAAATGTTCAGAATCCAACTGGGTCCTATTAAGGTATAAGGGTGAAACTCTTAAAACACGCAGTTGCTAGATGGGTCCAGTGTAGTCTTAGATCTGCAACACAAGTGGAAGTACTAAACTTTGAGGAAAAAAAATCAGAAATGTCTTTGAAAGAAAGGAGATTTGGGGGCATAAGAATGTGTCATCTCAATGCGAGTGAAAATATGGTGGGTTAAACCGTGATAATATCTATCAAGAAGGATGTTTAAAGCAGTAAGTGAGGCTGTAACACAGCAATGGGTTCAAATTGTTTTCACTACAGTCAAGTAAGAACATTTGTTGTCGAAGAAGTAAACTCCAAGGTGATGTAGGAGTAGTTACACTGCCTCCTATGTGGGAAAAAAAAGGCTTTAGATGAGAAAACATTGCTCATATCTCATCTGGAAGGCAGAAATTGCTGCCAAGTGGAAATTTAAAGAAGGAATATCAGTTGTGGAAGGGTTAAAATTTGTTTTTGTTTTGTAAGTCTCTGATAAGGATGCATACAACATTTCTAGATAAACAATAAAATGAATGCAATTATAAGGTATAGTTAAAAATGGAAAGTAGACCCCCTGACTGTTGAAGAAGAATTCAGAAATGAACTTGTCAAAGTTTCCGCAAACCTTTACAGGGGGTGGATCTTCCTAGCCATTCATACAAGATTTTGCCCTAAATCTTCTGCAAAAGATATTATAGTACTGAAAAGCGCAAGGGAATTTCCTTGTGTCAGATATAGACACTTGGAAGACAATGAGGATGCATTTGGAGTTCCATAGAAATGCTCTCTGTAGACCTCTTACACTCTAGCCTCATTTGACTAGTTATTCTTCCTGCAGATGAAAGATGGATAAAGATGTAGCAGCATTTCATGGAGCATTTGGGGCTGCTACAGGAGGGGGGGGGGGGAAGCAAGGAAGTTATGCTCTGAAGAAAGAAGCTCCTTCTGTCTGTGGAAATTACCAGTGCATTCCAGCAACCTCCTTCTTGATGTGCCACATACATATTCTCTTCTAACGATTGCACTCTGATTTGGAGTCACTGGCTTTGGAAAAGAAAAACAGATCTTATTTAAGGTTTTATACCTCACAATAATCCCTTTGACTATTTTCAGGATACTAACAGGATGCTAATGCACAGCTAGCTCTGGCTGGTGAAAAAGGATAACTGTTTCCCCAATGGTTTTGATGACAGTTCCACTGTCAGTTCAAGGTTGATATGATGTGCCCGTTGATACGATGTGTTCTGTGGAAGCACAGCCCTGTGACTGCGTGATCCTAAGTGGAACAGGGTAAAAGCAATAATAATAAAACAGGAAATGTTGCTTTCGATCTTTCTTTGAGAAAAATGAGATTAAGACATCAGAACAATGTTATATTTTGGAGGTAGTATGCTAGGTAGGCGAAGGTGTCTGGAGAACTCACTTTACTGGAGCTGAAGGAACATAAACCTTAGTTACATGTTTGGACTAGGATGAGTATGGTTGAGAGAATATATTGGCACAATCTATATCGATGTTGAAGTTACCACCGGTGTGAATCCGTTGATGGTGCTGTAGTGGACTACGTAGATAGTATTTTTAAAAAATGTTTGTGTGTTGTTTTTTCTTCAGTTCCTGAAGAGGAACTAACTTTTTGAATTGACTGCTTATTCTTAGACCATTATCTTCACCATAGGGCTGCCAATCCCCAGGTGGGGGCAGGGGATCCCCTGGTTTGGAGGCCCTTCTCCCACTTCAGGGTCATCAGAAAGCAGGGGGAGGGGAGGGAAATGTCTGCTGGGAACTCTGTTATTCCCTATGGAGATGTATTCCCATAGAAAATCATGGAGAATTGATCCGTGGGTATCTGGGGCTCTGGGGGGGCTGTTGTTTGGGGTAGAGGCACCAAATTTTCCGTATAGCATCTAGTGCCTCTCCCCAAAATACCCCCCCCCCCCAAGTTTCAAAAAGATTGGACCAGGGGGTCCAATTCTATGAGCCCCAAAAGAAGGTGCCCCTATCCTTCATTATTTCCTGTGGAAGGAAGGCATTGAAAAGGTGTGCCGTCCCTTGAAATGTGATGGCCAGAACTCCCTTTGGAGTTCAATGATGCTTGTCACAGCCTTGATCTAGGCTCCACCCCTAATGTCTCTTGGCTCCACCCCCAAAGTCCCCAGATATTTCTTGAATTGGACTTGGCAACGCTACTTCACCATCACGATCCTAAGGCTGCCTATTGGTCTGAAACTTGATTTCACTTGGCAACAGGGTTAGAGGAGGTTAATTTAGGCACCAAAAGAGAAAAGGTGGTGCTCCAAAGAAGCAGACACATCCAAAAGGCCATATAGCGCAGGCCTGCAAAATTTGTTTCCAGAGATAAACCCTATAACGGGGCCCAGACTCACTGTGGATCCCGTTTAGGGTGCCGCGAGCAGGCAGAGGCAGAGAAGGTGAAGGTGGACATGGCAGTTCTTGCTGGGTGGAGGAGATGGGGTGTTGTGTATGTGGTTCTTATTTTGACTGGTCCTATAAATGGGTAATAGTGGGGGTGTAAGGGAACCCCTTGCCTTTGGCACCTGCCTTGCCCCTTCCCCTTGGTGCTAGGGCTGCAAATGATTCCTATGAGTTTATTTTTTAGTACATTTCTGAGGAGCACAGGATTCAAATGTGTGTTTTTCCCTAAACATTCATGGACATTAGAGGTATTACCTTAGCTCTACACCTGGTGTACTTCTTAAACAATACCTGTTGCACCATGGGTGAGAAAGGAAATTGATCTGGAACACACACACATGCGCACGCACACACGGAGTTCTTAAGCGCAACAGACATGTCAGCCAGGCGCCAACCTTCAGTTCTAGAAAGTTCTCAAGATATATTCTACTCAAACGCAGGATGTGTACTTCCACAGATATCATGACAGTGGATAAATGTGTTATCAAAAGATATGGTTGCTTCCTGGATCACTTCCACTTATCCATTCCAAGAGGTGACTGACTTGGGGTGGGTTAGTCCCTTGGGTCTGGCTTGAATAAAAAGCACACACCGGCAGAGGAGACAGAACCATCCTTAAATTCTAGATGTTTTCACAAGTGACGCCATTAATACATTTTTGAAACATGATTGTCATGATGCTTAATGCGAGAATGCTATTCTCTGTTACGAATAACAGTCAAATATGAATAATAATCTATAGCTTTTTACTCATTTAATTTATTGGAATGATGCAGAAAAGTGTGTTTCTCCCGCTGAGAGGACAGTGATGTGGTACAAAAAAAAAAAATGACATATGGTAATGGGATAGCCATGCAGCACTCCAGGGATTTGTGTATATGTGCTGGGAGGGGGAAGTATAGCCTTTACAGAAGTAAAAACTGAGAAGATTAATGGATAGTGATTTTTAAAATAAAAGCTGCTATCCTCAGGAGTTTGTACGAGTTTAACAGAACGCCTAAACTGCACAAAAGCATGAGGACCAGAACGTGCCGATATCTGCTTTATACCATTGTTTTTGCTCGCACACGCACACGTGTGTGAAGTCTTCTGAGAACAGCTGAGAGATTATTATTATTTGTATATTTGACAGATGATGTGGTGTTCTGAGAAGCGTGCTCTGTACCTTGAACTACTGTATAAGATGCCTCCACGGAGGAGAGGTTGGTAATTACTGTGACATCATCATCCCGGTTGGAGTTTTCAATATCTATGGTAATAGACTTTTCCATTTCACGATGAAGGCTGGTTACTACACCCGTGGGGCGAGTTACATTGGTCAGACGTCCTTCATGGTCATAACTATAAGATGCAAGAAAAGCCACACATATATAATTGTTTCAAGAGTCATCTGAGCCAACATATACAGTCACTTATTTTAAATTTATACACACACACGCCATCTAGAGATTGGAAAATAACAAAAATAACTTGGAATAAGTACAAAGGCCCCATTATGCAAAATAATTTTCAGTATCAAAAGCGGGAAGAGTCCACCAGATTTCTGTACAAAAAAGTTGCTAGATTCAGAAACCAAAGCACACAGAACCAAAGAACTCAAAAGAAGAACAATCTAGGTTCTGCATATCTGTGGAAACACCTTCTTATGAATAAACCTCCCTAGATATTCTTGTTACCCTTTCGTATGTCTTTATAGAGGGCAATCATTAGGATTTACATATTTTAAAGAATATCCTCACTATTCTTTCTTTTTATTGTAATATGATTTATATAACTATTGCAAAAAAATCAATCTTCGAAATGCACAGTGATATATTTGGCTACAAATGTTCTTGTGATATGTCTCTGGTCTTTTCTCTCTTTTTTTTGTGGAGAGAGGAATTTCAGTTTGGAAGAGATTTTGCAAGGTTTAACTCCTACCTTTGGTATATTGACGGTTAAATTTCAAGAGTGTTTATTTAAATAATTTAATGTACATATAAGGTGTTTTATATTTTTCTAACATATTGTATTAATTATAGCAATACTTAGCATTGGGCAGTCAACCCCTCTTTTAAGCAAAAGGATTTGTACATTTAGCATGCACACCTAATTCTCCTTACAATCCCCGGGCCAAAGGAGGCCCGTCTGAAGTCAGCTAGGGACAGGGTTTTTTCAATCACAGCCCCCTGTTGGTGGAAACAGCTGCCAGAAGAGGTGAGGGCCCTGCGGAACCTTGGGCAGTTCCACAGGGCCTGTAAGACAGTCCTCTTCCGGTTGGCATACAACTGACCGGCATCTCAATATCTGAATTTTAAGGAAGACTGTAGGATAGTACGCTGACGAATTGTGTATATTTTTATTGCGTAAATTATTAATGTATTTTAATTCTTAATTTTATTGTTAGAATTTTGTGTTGAGAGCTGCCCTGAGCCCGCTTCGGTGGAGTAGGGCGGGATATAAATCGAATGAAATACATAAAAATAAATAAATAATTAATAACAGTAAAACGTTATTCAAGCACAAGTTTTGTTAAGGCACTGAAGTGCCACTGAATGCCTGTATTATTGTGTTGCTAAAAACTGCTGGAATACATCTAACAAACAGGACCTTTTAATAATTTTAAACAACAATTATATTTGGCTTTGGGCTCAGAAATAATTACATTTGTTCTCAGGCACTGTGCGTGTGGACATATGGACATATGAAGCTGCCTTATACTGAATCAGACCCTTGGTCCATCAAAGTCAGTATTGTCTACTCAGACTGGCAGCGGCTCTCCAGGGTCTCAAGCTGAGGTTTTTCACACCTATTTGCCTGGACCCTTTTTTTTGGAGATGCCAGGGATTGAACCTGGGACCTTCTGCTTACCAAGCCGATGCTCTACGACTGAGCCACCATCCCTCCCAGCGTGTGTGTGTGTGGAGGGGAACTGTCCCAATCCTGCTTTGTTTCACATCTATTTGTAGTGATGTGCTGGCAGAGCAGTTGGAGGTGGTCCCATCTTAAGCCTCCGTCTCTTGGCAAAGCAACCAAGGCAGACTTGAACCATAGACATTTCCAGAACAAATGGGGCCCATTTACATTGCTGTGCTTAATTTAGTACATTGAGGATCAATACAGCTTTCCGCATTTGGTTAGAATATGAAATTCAAAGCTCACGAATGAGCAGTTTATCAGAGGGGAGACAGACCCTCATTAAAAACAATACCTGGAAAATGTGGGAGGCATCATTTTTAATCTTTTTTAAAAAAAACTTCTATTAGTTTTTCAAAAAACAATAATCCAGTAACAATGTCAGTGAAGGATGGAAGAGGCATTGTTCTGTTGCAGAAACAGTACAAAGCACTGATTACTGTTCAGGCAACACACACTTCACGGTACAACTGAATTTACCAAAGCAATTTAATGTTATGCGTATGGTCACAATTATTTCATTTGGCAAAAGCAAGAAGTCACTTGGTATAAATGGCTTTGATTTTTTTTTCCCTCAGCATCGGCGACTGATCTTTTTTTTTTCTGGAAAAGAATGCTCACGTGATCGCTTTCTCCAGAGACAAGATACTAATGAGGCACTAATTGCTGAAACTGGCAAATTGTCCCAGTGTGCAAGTCCATCTACACACAGCTCTATAGAGTTGTTGAGGAGGGTAGGTAAGCAGCAGACTGAAAAACATATGGGAACGGCAACTGCTGCCCTGCAAGCATGGCTGTTCTCAGCTGGGGAAAGAGCCTGGACTGGATTGTGCGGGATTGCTCAATAATGTGACTTAATTATTCCATGGATTTAGGCAGCAGACAGCTGTAAATGCATTTATTAAGCTATAACTATGATGGAGCAGGTCATTTCCTGCGAACTGATGAGTGGTTGGGTGGAGCGAGGATCTCACATCCATTAGAGAGCCGTTAATCAGCAGGATCGAGGGAAGGAGGATAATGGAAGGGAAAAACCAGGGAGAATGGGAATCACTTTATAGCTCTGGTGGCTCAGTCAGCGCATGGTATTTCTGTCTGAAAGATGTAAGGTATTATTGTAAATTGCTCCTATTACTGCTAAACATGCACAGCCAGACTACAAATAGGATTCATTAATTTTATTAGTTTTTTTCTGTTTCACATTTCTCAAATTGCACTGGATGTTCCTTACGTTTGTACTTGTTTGCTGCATTTTATTCAGAGTTTCATATCTGTCAATACTACAATTTATGATGATCTATAGCCTAACGGTTTCAGCTAGCAGGCTAGGCACTTGGGATTCGAAACACTCAGATGAAGTTATTTTGATGTAAAATAATGGACTAATTACAGCTTTCAGTCTTAATGCGAAGACGAATAAGGTTCCATGCCCACACAATCTATTTCCTGGCCCCCTTAAATTAATTCTTATATAGTGCTTTCAAAATGCAAAGCTTACTCCACATGGACTCATAGGATACCTAGTGGGACCGATTGAAAATATGTCCCTGGAGCTGTTTCATGGACTTTAAATATTCCCCAAGCATTTTAGCATCACGTCTTTATCTTATAATCACAACATCTGAAAAACTGGCTATTTGTATATTTGCATGCATAAACCTGAAAAAAAGACCAAGCTACTGACATCTATATTACAGGGATGGTCTTGGAATGCAATTTACTGTACACAGAATTTAACAATGGGCCGGATTAAGAATGCTGCCAAAAGATTGTTGCAAATAAGGACCGTGGGAGTGCTGTCCATCTCCTGGCTTGGAAAATCATCAGGCAGCCTTGTTAAGATTAATACCGCTAGACGCAGCAGTTTACCGGTACCCATTTTACAAAAAGGTCAGCAGATGGCAGTGTTCCGCTTGGTAAGAGAAAAACTCCCATTTAAGCAAACAAACCCACAAACATGGGTACCTGTAAAATTATAGCTGTATTTGTGAACTGGGTTGCTTCTGCCCTTGAACTAGTTTTGCTTTTTTTTTTTTTTGCTGGTCTGCATATTCAAGATGTTGCTCAACCATTAATACCTGCTCATAAATAGGCCAGCAATGAGGGAATGACCCTCGGAGTCTACGAAATGCTATTACTTTTGAGGGTGTTTTCAGCACTTTCTTTTTAGGGGCTGTTCTCAGCTCATACTGGGTGGAGGCAGTAATTAATGCTCAGCATGAAACTGTGTATGGAAGCAAATTCCCTGCTGAAGAAGAACTTTGCCACAACAATGCGCTCGAAGTCAAAATAGACATTGCGGGGAATAATGGGTTGCTCACTTGTGAAGGAAATCCAAATGGCCTGACCAAATGGAGCCCATTCTTGTTAGTTGATAGGTTTAGTCATTCATTAGAAGCTGCCTAGAAAAGGCACCTTTTAAAATAGCAGAATGATGCCTTCTCTGACAGTGGTTTTCTTTAGGAGAAAGGATTTCAACTTGCTGTTTCACAGCAGCTTGGCAGAAGGTTTACCACAAACAGTCCTTCATTTGCTCTTCACAGGTGCAAACTGCACACTTGAGAAAATGTACAATACATTTGGCATGCAAATGTTTCATCTCTACCTCCAGAAAGGCCTGTTTGCATATTTTTTTCATGGTATTTGCATACTATCAGTTATTTGAGGAAATTCAACAGCACTGACTAGGCATGTACATGCAGACTATTAAAAGGAGATTCTGGTTTTCTTTTACAATTTTTTTTAAAAAATGTTTATCATGCTATCTTTCATCTGTTGCAGTTAAAAAGGAAATTTTGTCTTTCTAATCTACTGGCTCTTAAAAGAGTATAATTTCAGGCTCTCTAGAAATTATATGTCATGTTGAGCTTTTACAGATACCTTGGGATCTAATTTCCTCACCAACCTCAGGACCGAGCAGTGAGTAAAGTTAATCAATGCTTTATCTGACCAAATGGAGCATAGTCCCAATATCCTGACATTTGAACAGCAAGACTGGTAATTTGAGTTCTGAAAGAAACTGTGATATTGAAATCCCTGGAGAGAAGAAACTTAGTGGGGTGTAGCCATAATCTACTAGGTTATGAGTTGGGCAGAGCTAGTATAGAAAATATTCATAGGTCAGCCACACATGTTTAACAATGTTGGCAGCCATTCTGCTGTTGCCATCCTAAATCATATTAGGCTTCTGAGGACAACCACACAACAGCTTCTTTAACAGACATTCATAACCTTCACATATAACCTTTAACTATTATTTAACTGCTTCGCACAGCAGCTTGGTGGGATGTTTACTCACAAACAGTCTTTCATTTGCTCTTCACAGGTGCAAACTGCATACTTGAGAAAATGGTTTAAGAATCTTGACTTGGATTGGGCTGGAACAAAAATTAGCTAAACATGGCCTGGAATATCACCAGTCTACCCATAGTTGGAAGCTGGAATCAGGTTTTGGGAATAAAATTGAACTCTTTGGGACTTACTTTTGTCCTTTTACTAGGACCGAGATCTGACTATCCGGGGAAACCCTTAGGGGTACATGCCGAAATGGACTGAATGATTATTGAATCCTCTGTTCTGGTCTAACTTTGTATGCATCTCTTTGTAGAACTCATCATATAGAAGTGTGTTGCCATTTAATTACTGAGCACCATTTATTAAATAGTTAAAAATACAACAGAATTTTTTGTACAGTTTATATTGAGGCATTGTCTACACCGGAGGCTTTGGGCTTTCCAATTTCACCTATTCTGTGTTCCTCACTATTGCTGCTTAGATCCTTCAGAGCAGTTGGCAGGAAAAAGGGGTGCACTTCCCAAGGGCAGGGAGGAATGCCTGGCATGTCTGCAACATGGAAGTGATTACCTGAAAGTGATGTAGGCTCGTCAGGGACATCAGGGGGGTGACACTGATTTTTGGGTTTCCACCACAGAGTTCTGTCAGCTGGATCTGGTAGTGGTCTGTAATAAAACTGAATCCGAACCAGAGCGTCGCCCCTGATGGGCATACATCACTTCCAAGTCACTTAGGCACATGGTGGGAATGCCAGGTGTTCTTCCCTTTTTTTGAGAAGTGGGGCGTGGCCGTGGGAGACCCCCACTACCACTGTGGGGAGGTCAGGCATCCCTCTCTATAAGTTCTGTTCCATGAACCGACCTTGAAAGCCATTTATGGCCTGGGACCTGCCTACCTTAGGGACCGTCTCTCCCCACATGTTCCCCAGAGAGTGCTGAGATCGGGGTCTCAGAACCTCCTTATAATCCCTGGGCCAAAGGAGGCCCGTCTGAAAGCGACCAGAGACAGGGCCTTTTCGATTGCAGCCCCCTGTTGGTGGAACCAGCTCCCGGAGGAGGTGAGGGCCCTGCGGAACCTTGAACAGTTCCGCAGGGCCTGTAAAACAGCCCTCTTCCGGTTGGCATACAACTGATTGATACCGGGATGCCTGAATATTTAAACTTACGAACATCAGAATATTGAACACTGGAATACTTGAAGAACCGACTTAAGGAAGAGGTAGCATAGTGTATTGATGTGTGTTTTATGTATTTTTATGTATTTTACTGTATAATCATTAATGTATTTTAAACGGATTTACTGTTAGCATTCTGTATTGTAAGCCGCCCTGAGCCCGCTTTGGTGGGGTAGGGCGGGATATAAATCGAACAAACAAACAAATAAATAATAAATAAATAAACCTCACTCTGACTGAAGCTGTCTATATTCAGTTTTCTGGTTGGGATGTAATGCCAAAATATAGTTTGCAATAAACCTGAAGCGCTTAGTAAGGACTAAAACAGATGTCATGAAGATCTTTGTCTGCGAGAGGCCAATTGCACGCCTGTAAGAGCCACGATTCAGATTAGGGTTATGCCAAAAGAGGAGAGTGCGTTTAAACGTTCAATCTCCTCTGCTCTGTTTTGCTAATCAGAACCCATTTCTTCATCCAGCACATTTGTAAGGAAGACAGGCAAGGAAAACTCCCATCTTTTGTTTTCTGGCAACAGCATTTTGGTGTGCGTGTGTATTTTAATTAATAAAACTGCTTCGGAGTTGAAAGTTTGAACCACCCTCTCCCTTCCTTATAAGGCTCAAATCTGAATTTTAAAGATAAATAGAGATCCATGACCTTTGCTTTATCTATTTTGGATCTGACTCTGAGCACAGAAAACACAAAGAGAAAGACAGGGAGAAATGCGCAAGTACAAGGTCCATTCACATACTGCCAAATGGAGGCTTGGTGTTAAGTGTGAACCATGCCTGGGAGGCATCTTCTTGTGTACCTTCATTCTGAAGTCTGAAATGTCTTCCACTCAACCTCGCCCTGTTCCCTGCTTACTTCTATAGCTGTGCCAAATATAGTGAGGCTTTCTGAGAATATACTACATGAAAAGTCTCAAAGAATAGTCAGAATAAATTATGCCAAAGTAGAACAAAAGAAGCAAAGTTCTGATCACAGACTATTTTGGAACCGGAAGGGGGCACACATCATGCCTAAACCTGCCTTTTTTCTCTAACCAAATCCTTGTCACGACAAAACCCTACTTGTTCATCACCTGGGTAGATAACGTTATTCTGAAAAATGGTCTTACTCATAAAATGTCGTCCATCCGATCTCATCGCTTTTTGTTGCCAAGAGACCACTGTTCCCATGGTAAGTCATTAATCCAAGTTCCAAGGTCTGCGTTGAAACTACTTTAAGACCACCATTTGTGCCAATAGTCAAAGTCACAATTTGATTGTCGGGCATTAGGAAATGACGTGGCGCTCCATTTGTATCCCGCCGAATTTTTAGCGAGTTGCCATTGTTATCAATCACATCAGTCACATCATTATCGGCACTATAGGTGAAATTATATAGATATTCTCCTGTGACAAGGCTTAGGGTATACTGGTGAATGCCATCAGTGTTGAAGACATAAAGTTCCTGCTCTCCTGGAGATGCAATCTCATACTGGCTGAAAGAGTTAAGGACTGGCCTGTTTTTGCTGACAGCCCTGATACGTATGTTCCCAAGATCTGCTATGTAAATAGTGCCGTCTGGTGCCACAGCTAAAGAGGACGGGGTATTTAAGATGGCGTCGGTGGCATATGCGTCATCGCCAGCGTAGCAATTACAGTTGACATCGTTTTTGCAGTCACAGTCTGAAGATGCCCCAGCCAGGAGGCAAATCTCACCGTTAGAGGTGACCTGGCGAAGCCGGTTAATTTTTTTCTCATCTGTCTCACTGATGTAAAGGATTCCAGAGTGTGAGATGGCAACGGCACTGGCTGACTCCAGTGCAGAATGAATGGCCAGTTTGCTGAGGGAGTAGTCTATACCAGGAACCTGACAGTGCATTGGCCGGCCAGCTATGATGCTAACCTGATGGTTCTCGGTGATCCGCAAAATGACATTGTTTTCCAGTACATACAGAGAGTTATCCATTGGGTTGACGGCAAGATCAGTTGGCCATTCCAGACGCACCTGTGGAAGACACAACGCATTATGACAGCCATGAACCTAGACCAACACATCGCTTTGAATGCATATCAATGATAATGGGGAAGAGAGCATAACTGTGTGTGATGTGAGCAGATTTGCTTTCATGAGAACTACACCGGAAACTTAATGTATTCAGTAAATAGGCCCGCAAGCTGCAAAGAATGATATAGAAGCAAAATCAATTGAGTACAACATTATCACAGCTCTCTTTTGCTATCACTGCTACAGGTCACTCCCTGCAAAGGCGATAGGTTTGTTATTATCAGTAATTATATTAACTATTTTCTCACATTGCTTATTGCCATCACCCTTGATATCCTTACGATTCATTTTTCCCTAGCAGAATGCAACATACAGTATTTTCAGGGGAGCACAACTAGGTAGTTATCCGAAATAAATAGCTATCTGTTTCAGTAGGGTACATAAGCAAAGAGGAAGTAACACTCTACCTGGGTGACATCCATGCTGGAATCACAGCTTAGTGGTCGAACAGCAGTTAGGTCATTGGAACCCAGCAGAGTTGATATGATTCCATTCTGATCAACTTTCCGGATCATCGTGGCATCAACAAAATACATAAGGCCGTACTTATCTACTGCAATTCCTACCAGGGTGCAAAGAAAGCAAGGATGAGTGGCCCGGCTTCATGCTTTGCGAACAATTTTATCGTTGATACTGATCGTTGCGATCAATTCGCTACTCACACATTTGCTCCTGATTTTGTGGGTGTTTGTCCTCTATGACAGCCAACCCTATGGAACTGCTCCGCTAGAATCAGCAAAATCTTTGGTTCTGAAGTTTCAACTATTTAATTTCCAAGCTAACCGGAACATTCCTGATTTGCTTGCTCCTAATTCCTGCATTATGTACAAGCAAACTTTTATTTCTTAAAAACGTTATAGGAAGGTTTTCCCATTCTTGTTTGGACAATGCGTTTTTGGAAATTTGGTAAATTTGGATTTTACCATGCGCTGCTCTTGCACAACTCTTAATTACACTTTTAGGGCTCACACCAGAACAGGTCCCTGTAGATGACAACTTTTCGTTTATGCTATATATTTGTCTCCTTCCCATGAGCACCTTTAAGATGTTTCACTACTCGGAGTATTATTTGGTTAGGCAGGTCTCCTCTGGCAGGGTATAGTGGCAGGAAGCTGGAAGCAGTAGCAAAAGCACTTTTCCTGAAGAGCAACAGTGGCTGATCTTTTGGGCAAGCGTGCTACGAGTCTAAATCCAAAGCATCAGGTTGAGTCACTTTAATGCATGCAGCAAAGCACATTCAGCCCCTGTCATTTACATGACGAGGGATGGGCACAAACTGGGACAATGGAGATTTGTTCCAGTTTGTGGTTTGTGAAGTCCCGCATGAACTGGGACGAACCTGTCCTGCTTCTCAAATTGGTTTAGGTTCATGAGGTTCATGGATCTTCCCTCCCTCCTTTCTGCTGGGGGCAGCTCTGCAAGACCAGCAGAATGGAAAGGGGGGAGATCTCCCTGGGAGATCTTCCGTCGGTCCTTTCTGCTGGCTGCAGCTCTCTGAGGCCAGCAGAATGGAAGGGGGTGGGGTGGGGAATCTCCCAAAACCCCTTTAAAGGGGACATTCCCTTTAAATGGGGTTTGCAAGTGGGAACAGCGCAAGAGTGCAAGCGAACAGCAAATTTCCAGATGAATTCGCCACGTGGACTCCACTCCTAGGCAGTGTCAGCTTGCAAAACCCATTCAATGGGGATGTTTAAATGCCTTCCCAGTTCACTTGTTGAGTTATGCTGTGGTGGCAGCACAATTCAGGGAGTCAACTGAGAAAGCATTTAAATGCATTCCCAGTTCACTTGTGAGCCATGCTGCGGTGGTGACAAGGCTTGCAAAATCCATTTAAAGGGATTTCTTAAAGGCTTTCTGCAAGTCACGTGGAAAAAAACCCCTGTGGTCTCTTTAAATGCCTTCTCTAAGCTGTGCCACAGGCTCCAGCATGTCTGCTGACGTGAACTGCACAAATCCACCTGGGAGATTCGTGGGAGGATTGAGAGGGTGGGATGGTATGAACTGAGGTTCAGGAATCACAAACTGGGGCAGGTTTATGACAAATTCTGGTTCAAAGTTTGGTTCGTGTCCATCGTTATACATGACTACGGTTTGAGTTTAGCCTGCTAAAAAAGTGAGGCAAGGAGCAGTTTGGACGTTTGTTGCAAATTGAATTTTTTTTTTTTAAAGTTATGATTAGTTTATGAAACCAGCATTCAAATTGCATTGTTCCATCGCCTTCACTCTGTGGCTGCAGAACAAGCTGGGATCGAGACAGGGTGTTTTGTGTTCAAACCTGAAACAGAACTGAAGTTAAGATAGACTTGAAAGGACAGCTGCTGTGAGAGCCCTCTCCAGCCCCACCCACCTCACAAGGTGTCTGTTGTGGGGGAGGAAGGGAAAGGAGATTGTGAGCCGCTCTGAGACTCTTTGGAGTGGAGGGCGGGATATAAATCCAATATCTTCATCTACCTCACAGGGTGTCTGTTGTAGGGGAGGAAGGGAAAGGAGATTGTGAGCCTCTCTGAGACTCTTTGGAGTGGAGGGCGGGATATCAATCCCATATCTTCTTCTTCTTCTTCATGCTATGGCACTACTGCATTTCCCGATAGGCATGAATGTTACCTTTAGGGACTGTGCTGAAATTGTATATGCATGTGATGAATACAGCATGGAAGTCATTATGTTATCAAAGAAAGCAGGGTGAGGTGCATATTTTAATCATGATGATATAATGTATGAGCTGAGCCCCTGGTAAACGTAACGGGCATGTAAGTACCTGACTACCTATACGGTCTACTGTTCCTGAGCAGTAGCATGTGCACCAAGACAGTTTGATAAGGGAGACTAGCCCTGATTGGCAGCACTTGTTGATTTAGGTAGCAATCTGTGGCTAGATGCAATACAAGAAGAAGATGATGAAGAAGAAGATATTGGATTTATATCCCGCCCTCCACTCCGAAGAGTCTCAGAGCGGCTCACGATCTCCTTTCCCTTCCTCCCCCACAACAGACACCCTGTGAGGTAGATGAAAATATTGGATTTATATCCCGCCCTCCACTCCGAAGAGTCTCAGAGCGGCTCACAATCTCCTTTACCTTCCTCCCCCACGACAGACACCCTGTGAGGTAGATGAAGATATTGGATTTATATCCCGCCCTCCACTCTGAAGAGTCTCAGAGCGGCTCACAATCTCCCTTACCTTCCTCCCCCACAACAGACTCCCTGTGAGGTAGATGAAGACATTGGATTTATATCCCGCCCTCCACTCCGAAGAGTCTCAGAGCGGCTCACAATCTCCTTTCCCTTCCTCCCCCACAACAGACACCCTGTGAGGTAGATGAAGATATTGGATTTATATCCCGCCCTCCACTTCGAAAAGTCTCAGAGCGGCTCACAATCTCCTTTCCCTTCCTCCCCCACAACTGACACCCTGTGAGGTGGGTGGGGCTGGAGAGGGCTCTCACAGCAGCTGCCCTTTCAAGGACAACCTCTGCCAGAGCTATGGCTGACCCAAGTCCATGCTAGCTGGTGCAAGTGGAGGAGTGGGGAATCAAACCCGGTTCTCCCAGATAAGAGTCCACACACTTAACCACTACACCAAACTGGCTCTCCAGTGGTTGTGCATTTTGTGCTTTTAAATGGAATTTATTTCAAACATTAAAATGTTTCTTTTAAGCAGAGTGATCAAATCCACAAATTAATATCTATCTGTGTTTAAAATAAAACACCAGGAACGCTATCCTTTGTCAGATTTCAATGGTTTGTTACAACTGCGCCATTCAACTTTACCAAGTCAGAATAACGATTAATGTGCCAGAAAGTCAAGCTGCAATTTGTACATTGCCAATGTGCAGAAATTCCTTTTATTTGATGTTTGTTGTGCGTGTTTCTTTCTACTCTGCTTTCATTAGTTCCAAGAGATGTGGCTAGCCAAAGTACAGATGCTTAGGCTGCATTTTTAAAAAAAATACTGTGCAGAATTTGAACAGCAAGCATAGTAAAAATAAAAGTGAATTGTCCCGTATCTTCATTTTCCTTTTTTTGTAAGAAGAAAATAATCTTTGGCTTTTGTTTCTCCACATAAACAGGAGACAGTACATCCTACCACTCCCCTAACAAAGTCCAAAACATAATATACACTTTTGCACTCTCAAAGGAGCATTTCATACAATCCTGCTTGCTTGCACATTTCCCCTTCACAGTGGAAAGCACTCATATAATTCACATCCTGTTCTTCTTTTGCAAGGGAAAGAAAATGCAGGGGCAGGAGATTATTCCCAATAAAACAAAGCAAACTGTAAAAAAAGAAGCAACCTCAAGATAAAATCCTATAAAGGAAGAAGAAGAAGAAGATATGGGATTTATATCCTGCTCTCCACTCCGAAGAGTCTCAGAGTGGTTCACAATCTCCTTTCCCTTCCTCCCCCACAACAGACACCCTGTGAGGTAGATGAAGATATTGGATTTATATCCTGCCCTCCACTCCGAAGAGTCTCAGAGCGGCTCACAATCTCCTTTACCTTCCTCCCCCACAACAGACACCCTGTGAGGTAGATGAAGATGTTGGATTTATATCCCGCCCTCCACTCCGAAGAGTCTCAGAGCGGCTCACAATCTCCTTTACCTTCCTCCCCCACAACAGACACCCTGTGAGGTAGATGAAGATATTGGATTTACATCCCGCCCTCCACTCCGAAGAGTCTCAGAGCGACTCACAATCTCCTTTACCTTCCTCCCCCACAACAGACACCCTGTGAGGTAGATGAAGATATTGGATTTACATCCCGCCCTCCACTCTGAAGAGTCTCAGAGCGGCTCACAATCTCCTTTCCCTTCCTCCCCCACAACAGACACCCTGTGAGGTGGGTGGGGCTGGAGAGGGCTCTCACAGCAGCTGCCCTTTCAAGGACAACCTCTGCCAGAGCTATGGCTGACCCAAGGCCGTGCCAGCAGGTGCAAGTGGAGGAGTGGGGAGTCAAACCCGGTTCTCCCAGATAAGAGTCCGCACACTTAACCACTACACCAAACTGGCTCTCTAAAGACTTGTTAACCCCGTGATTAAATGGAAGAATACAAATAGCTCAGCGAGCAGTGATTTAATTGCTAGATAATTATATCAAAATCCAATCTTGCTTCAGACAATCATTTTTTTTTTCATCCCTTACCTCGTGGGCTCATTAGAGTTGCATCCACTGCTTTGCCTCCGTCACCACACCTAGCTTCATCAAAAGGCAAGCATTGCTCTCCTGTACCTGCCACCACCTCAGAGTTACCAGCTAAGTCTTTGGCACCAGTAAGCGATTTGACTTTGTAAATACGTCGACTGTTGGTGTCTGAAACATACAGTGAGCCCGAAACAGGATCCACAGCTAGGTAGTATTTGTGGGCAGGGTTGTTGCTTTAGAACAGAAAAGAGAAAATATGATGGCTAAACCAAATCCTCATAAGACCTTCTAGCTAAATTTGGACTAGGAGGACAGAGGTGGCAGAAAATGCAAATGATTCTACTTGTATCATCGACACTGCAGATAGCGTCAGCTGACTGATTTTCTTCTCCAAAATTCCAAAACCCCATACAAGACAACAATAATTTTGCAAGAATTTGCCCAATCTCCCTTCCTTGTCCCCAGTTCTTTGCCTCCAGTCCTTAATGTGGCTAGAATAAGTAACGTTTAAGTTAAGCTAAGGCAAGGGGTGGCCAACAGTAGCTCTCCAGATGTTTTTTGCCCACAACTCCCATCAGCCCCAGCCAGCATGGCCAATGGCTGGGGCTGATGGGAGTTGTAGGCAAAAACATCTGGAGAGCTACCGTTGGCCACCCCTGGGCTATGGGAAACTCAGGTCACATTCCCCTTTTCAGCTGTGAAACTCACGGGGTACCTTTTGGGCAGGTTACTATGAGCGTTTTTGCACTGACCTTAATCGGGAGCGACGTCCCTCTTCACCGCGCAGCGTCTACGTGGATTTCGCACTAATTGCTCCGCAGAACCCGGAAGAGCCGCAAAGTCCCGCGGCTTCTGTGCCGCAAATGTAAACTGTTTTTTGGCCAGTTTACATTTGCGACGCAAAAGCCGTGGGACTTTGCGGCTCTTCCGGGTTCTGCGGAGCAATTCGTGCAAAATCCGCGCAGACGCTGCGCGGTGAAGAGGGACGTCGCTCCCGATTAAGGTCAGTGCGCAAACGCCCTATCTTTCTGACCAATCTAACTCATAAAGCTCTCATGAAGAAAAAAAAATAGATATCCCAAACGAACTCCATCACTAACTCCTTTGAATAAGAGCAATAAAATAATGAACAACAAACAAATTGAGGCAAGGGCCGCGGGGTGAAGTACAGCCCCGTAGCCATCCGTTTATTCTTAAAAACTTCAGCAGACTGGCTTACTTCAACCTATGTGGAAATCTTATGTGCGTTTACTTGGTCACAAGTTCCGCTCGTTCTGAGTTAACAGAGATATGCTGTAAAGGTCAGACACCGGCTCTTATAGGTAACCCACTGGGCAGGGCCCAGCTCCTATAAAATCAGCCTGTCTTTGTAGTTGATGCTCTTTTTGAACACCGTATATTTCTATATCCTTTAGAAAACTGGGAACAGATAGCTTTACATCTTAAAGATATGCCCATTGAAGATATATGTTCTTGTTACCTTCCATTTATGGATTTTTTTTTACCTCCACTGTGAATACTATATTATGGAGCATGGATGTTTCATTTAGGTATAAATATTTTAAAAAATAACGTCACCGCAACACAACGTGCAGCCGAAGCGCAAGTGATGCCGCTTCTGACAAGAAGCTGTAAATTATTTTTCAAAGACGTCGCGTCTGTACCTTCTTGTAAAGTCTTTCCCCTTTCTTCCCACCGTGCCAGATAATAGCACCTAGAACACACCACGGCTTGCCTTGAAGCAGCCTTAAAGATGAATTAGTCCCCATAATTTGCAATTGCAGTCCTTTAGCGTCTCATTCATTCTTTATAGAAAGAGTCTTTACAAAGAGTTTTGTAATTCTTTCCAACAAAACAGCCAGCCTGTTTGGTGGCTGGAGGTTAACACCACCATTTAGCATTCCAAAATTTTAGCATATAACTCCTTTCATGCTCGAGTTTAGTACAGAAGAAGCAGGGTACACGCATACCATCTTTGTTGTTAGCCCACGTACGATAAAAGAGGCTCTGAATAGGTTTCCCTGCTCTAGTAAATCTCCGGTGATTGACCATGTCACATATTTTCTTATACGCTACAAAACTCTTAATAACTTCTGCCATTGTTCTCTGTATGTTAGAATAAGTGGCATGAGCGCATTTGCCTCTGGCTAGAGCAAGTGCGAGCATGTATCAGTTTCCCAATTTGTGTACGCATACATAAAAAAAACCCCTATAGTAGCAAAAAAAAAAAGGTAAAAAAAAAAACAAATTTGCTTTTAATTTCGAAAACGTGAGTTCTTGGGGTGCATCTGCCTAGAAATCATAGCTTTATGCCGGAAGCAGCTGTGATGAGGGAAATTATAGTTCTGCACATGCTCAAAAGCATTCTCCCTATAACATGATTTTACTATTTGCAGGGCGTTTTTTTTTTAGGATGAAGCTCAGCTCTGGCAAGCTTTAGCTTAAACTTTGGTCACACAGATGTTTAATTTTTAAACGGATAAATTATTCAGTCGGAAAAGTTATGCGTAAAAGAGCCATGAGTCATACATTCAAGTGCAGAGAACTGGTTTTATTCATTTACTTCTTTCGCGGGGTGTTGGGTACAGAACACCATGGCAATGGAAAATGGTTTAATTTACTAAGATCAAACAATCAGAAGAGCACATGGCATTTATTCAGCATTGCTTACGCAGTAAGCAGAAACGGAATAGACAGATGTCGCTGCTGCATTCCAATTTGGAAGCAGGCAGTAGCTGCAGAGACCTATTTTATTTTATCACTTTAGGCTTATTTCTACCAGCGCCGTTCTTGTGCCCTCAGGCAAGGTGTCAGGATCCAACTCCAGCACTGCTACAGCAGTGACTGTTGGTTGCCTCCATGCCACCCTAAGCATTGGGAAGTTACACAGCCCTGCGAAATTGCTGTAAATTAGGCAGAATATGGCTCGTTACGCTTCATCCCTCCCTAATATGGCACCTTGTAAGCTTCTTTCTCCTCTAAGGTCAACTGTAGAATAATCTGAAGTAACCTTTGGTAAAAATAAGTCGTTAAAGGGAGAGATACTCCATTGGATAGCTTGGCTATGATGCTCTAGTAATAGCAGTGACCCAAGCCAAAGTTCATGCCCCCAAGCCCACAAGTTAACAGTATTGGTGGTAATAGTTAGACACACAACCACTAAGTTGTATAGAAGAAGCAGGGTACACACATACCATCTTTGTTGTTAGCCAACGTACGATAAAAGAGGCTCTGGCTGAGGGATGGAGGAAGAGGGAAAGAGCCATAGAGACAGCCTTCCCATGACTGGATAAGGGAGGGAGGCGGCGGCAAGGCTTTCTTTCAGTTGGCTGAGGGCTCCCTTTTCTTACTTTCATGTTGGAAAAGTCCACTATGCCATTTCTGAAAGCTGCCAGTCCTGTACCCCTTCCAAAAGTAACTCGTCCCGATTTGCAGTTAAGCCAAGCTCTTGTTCTACTTAAGTCTTTTTCTTTATGCAATGGATGTTCTGAGATATTACCTCATCTCTAACAGAACCATTTTGACAGCTGTCTGAGGTGCAGAACCAGGGAGCCACTTGCAAATTGGGAAATGTCAGCCTCAGCTATTCAAACAGACAACTGGACTAAATGGAAAAGCTCCTGCGCAAACATGTCTGGCTAACAACAGGCAGATATTTAAAACAAGGTCCTTGCAGATGCCAGCTCTGGATGATACCAGGCAAATTTCTTTAAAAACGAACCAAGATTTCAAATGTTAGCAGGACAAAGAAAGTGCATTTTCTAGGGGTTTGTTGTTGTTTTTGCTACTGGACTTAACCCTGTGAGCAAGGTTATTTTGAGATAGCATTAGGCAACCTTGCAGACAGCATAGTTATGTAGTGAAACTCATATTTTAGGAGAATGCTTGTGGGTGCAGATGTACAAATGTCCAATCTTCCTTAACATTTTCACCCATAAAACGCCCTGCAATATTCCCAGCAACAATGAGAGTCTCATGGCCACAGTCTATGGCCACTGTGTTGGCAAATATATTTTCAGCACCAGTCACAAAAAACTGCTAATCCAGCACAATATCATCTTTTATATGTAATTCCCCTTTTGCCTTGGCAAATCTTAGCTCTGCCATTGGTTGGCGCTGGGTGGGACTGTGGTGCATCAACCTTTGGCCTGTCAAACCATCAATCAACTGCTCTTGCATCACATTGGCTGACTTTGCTCTCCTCCACCTACTGGTGGTCCCAGGACAGATGAGGATTGGCCCTCTGGGGAAACTGCTAGGCAGTGGCTGCTGCTAGGCAACTAATCTTGCTTCTCTTAGTAAAAAAGAATCAAGCTTGGTTGTCTCAGTGGAAGTCAATGGGGGAGGTCCTTACAAGTCCTATTTTGGCCTTTGAGAGAGAACTCATTGGTTGACTCTGCTCCTGTCTCTCAGCTGAGTGGCTATTGCTAGCTAGCCATGCAGATTCTAAAATCAACCTTGGTTCTGGCAGTTGCTGCCTCTCCCTACTCTCCCATTGGCTAAGCTGCCTGTCATACTTCTTTGCAGAGGAGAGAAAGAAAGCCTTCCCTTGACTGGCTGAGGGATGGAGGAAGAGGGAAAGAGCCATAGAGAAAGCCTTCCCATGATTGGATAGAGGAGGAGGCAAGGCTTTCTTTCAGTTGGCTGAGGACTCCCTTGATTGACTGAGGACACCTCCCTATTCTCCTCTGGGAAGGAAACACCCAGTGACAGGGGTAAAAATGGTGTCCTGTCACAGTAGGCCAGATACAGAGAGAGAGATAGGGAGGGAAAGCCAGAGAGAAAGAGATTTAAGTCAATGTTAATCAGAGAGAGAGAGTGTTGGTCTGAAAGGTATCACTAAAGGCCCTTGAGGGAGAACTTATTGGGGCCAGTCCTGACTACAGCTGCCAGTTCCAGGTTGGTGGGAAATTCTTGGAGATTCTATGGTGGAGTTTGAGGAGGGCATAGGAGTAAGAGATTCAGAGTGGGATCTGCCAGACCCACGTTCTTGCTGTGGAGGCTAACTGGGTGATTTTGGACCAGTCATACACTTCCAGTCTCACCTACCATGCAGGGTTGTGGTGCAGATCAAAGGGGGGGAGAGGAGATTGATGTAAGCTTCTTTGTCTCCCACTCACCTCATTGTGGAGAAAGACCGTTCTTTTCCTATGTAGTGGCTGCAGAGAGGGGGGCAATGGAAAACTGAACTCAGAGGGGCAGATAAAGGGAGATAGGGGTGCAAACTCCAGGATAGGAAATTTAAGGGATATGGCCTGGAGAGGGTGCGGTTTGAGGACAGGTGGGATGTCAGACAGGTACAATGCCATCTCTTCTTGGGGAACCACTGTTGCCAATCTCCAGGTGAGGGCTGGAGATCACTCCGAATTACAACTGCTCTCCAGATGGCAGAGATCAGCTCCCCTTGAGGTGTGTGTGTGTGGGGAGTGAATGCCTTCACTTGGGTGAGTGAGAAGACAGAGAGGGTTGGGGGGCACTCACCCAGAGCCTCTTTCTTGAGCCCATTGCATTTTTCTTTGCAAGCAGCCTTATCCTTAGTAATCTATAATATCTCACCTGTATTACATATTGAACCAATATGCATGCTCATGGTGCTCTGCTAGCAGTAACCAATATTGCCAGTTGAGGCATAGTTCTAAGATGCTTCATACTGCACAACACTAGACAGTGTGGGAACATGAGAAGGCATGAGGTAGGCAGAACTGTGGAAATCTCATTGTATCACCCTAGTAACCTCCACTTGAGAGTGAAATGTGCCCCTCATCTATGTAGCCTGGGAGTGTTGAACTCATTTGTTATGAGGGCTAGATCTGACATAAATGAGACCTTGTTGGGCCAGGCCATGTGTGTAACTATTTAAGGTTAGGTAGCAGAGATATAAGCTTTATAAAGGACACAGACAAACAAAATTAAATATATATTGTTTTTAAAAACCTTTAAAATAAAACATTAGCACTTGTTGGTCTTTAAGGTGCTTTTTTGTATTTCTCCCATGGGATCCAGGGAACTGGGCAAAGGAAGCTTCTTTCCTTCCTTCCCCAGGGGACCAGGAAGGAGAGGAGCCTCAGCCAATAGAAAGAAGAGAGGCTTGGCTCAGTAGCTCTACTGTGCAATCGAGAGAGCCTTAGCCAGCGGGAAAAAATAGAGGTTTTGCTCTGTCGCTCCTGTAGGATTGAGCAAGACTGTTAAAGCAAGCTGTTCTGCAAAAGGAAGCAAGAGAGAGGGACAAGGAAGCAGGTGACAGCCAGTTGCTCGGAAGCCTGATAGGAGCCCTCTGGGGGCTGCATTTGGCCCTGAGCTGCACGTTTGACTCTGCTGAGCAGCCCTATTCTGGGTTCTTATTGCTGTCACATGTCTTAGAATCCTTAAAGATATTCCACTTAAGGACATACATACCCAACAGTAACATCTAGTCCAGCTTGCACCCCACAAAGATAAGCAGGGATGCCTTGCCTCGGATTCTGTTTGTTGTAAATTGCCAAGTTATCTCCCCTCCTCTTACAATATGTGATTCCATTAGAGGTCCCTAACAACGTTCCCTCTAAGCTGCAGAATCTTGTGAGCAAAAATTCTACTTTGTGAGCTACTGGCATTAAAGTTGTGAGCTATTGGCATTAAAGTTGTGAGCTACTGAATAAATTAGTGTGCTCTGGGGTCATCCTTCCTGAGCTAAGTCAAAAATGTGGGAGCTGGAGGCTAAAAATCTGTGAGCTAGCTCACGCTAAGGTGGTTCCTGTGGGTGCTGTGGTACCCACCAACATCCTTCCTGCTGTCCATCAAGTGCTTTTAGAAAATGGGTGGGGCTAGGGGTCAGGAAGTCATTTTCTCCAGGCCAGTTTGGCCAGAGATCCTGGAAGGTTTTTTTTTTTGCCATCTTCTGGGCATGGAGCAGGGGTCACTGGGTGTGTGGGAGGAGGTAGCTGGGGATGGACTAGATGACTCTAGATCCCTTGCAACTTATGATTCTAGGTGAGGCTTTTGCTCAAGAAGGCATCTGATTGGGTATGCAGATTAAAGGGCATCCTATTAAACAGAGCTTCTGCCTGAAATGTTGCTTCCTGACATTTTATTGCTGCCTCTACCTAAGGACTGCCAGATTCCCCTGGTGCAGGTGGGGCTTCCCTGCTACCAGGCCCTTCCCCCAGCCACAGATCATCTTGCTGGCAGGGGAGACTTCCCAGGAGAAAGGAGAAGGCCTAGGCCTTATTGCTGGTGTTCCATTGGAAGTGACATCATCATGCCAACAATGCCTGGCTGATGCTCTGGTATTCGGGCAAAAACTTAATGGTAGAAGCTCGTTTTACCATAAATGTTTTTGCTCAAATACCAGAACATCGCCTAGATGCCACTGACTTGATGATGTCACTTCTTGTGTCACACCAGTGACGAAGCCTAAGAGAACATAAGAACATAAGAGAAGCCTTGTTGGATCGGGCCGATGGCCCATCCAGTCCAACCCTCTGTGTCACAAAGTGGCAAAAAAACCCCAGGTGGCACCAGGAGGTCCATCAGTAGGGCCAGGTATTTCTCTCTTTCTCTCTCCCTTTGTAAGTCTCCCCATCCCCCACCAGTTGCCAGGAGGGGCCTGGCAACCCTGGCTCCACTTCCTGCGGCAGCCATTTTGTTATTGTGTTCCCTGCCCTATGTCAGCATTCCAAAGGTGCCCACAGGCTCAAAAAGGTTGGAGACCCATTGGTCACACTGTATTGGATGAACAACCCTTTCCCATTCAATAGCCACACAAGGGGTGTGGGGTTAGTGTGCATTGTATGGAAGAAAGGGGAAATGTGGCTCAGGAAACCCTATGTGTAGGTAAACCTCAGTGCATCCAAGAAGCACAGCATAGCTGTGTTTCTGCCTGAGGACCAGGCACTCAATTCCAAACATTTTTATCTGATGGTCAAACACTTATGGCCCATTTTGTATCGACAGCCTGGTCACATGGAACAGAACAAACACTGACCACAGACACATTGCAACTGCCTACCAGGAAGGGCTGAGTATTGTTTCAGTTACTACTAGCTGTAAAAATCGGAAACCTGGCAAAATCCCCTCTTCCTCTTCTGCTAGTGGTTCTCTTTCTTCCTTATTTTTTTTTCTTTTCTAACCAAATGTAAGACTTCGTTCTCCAAATGTAAATGTGTATGGCCGTTTTCCCAATGACCTTACTACGGAGCGACGTCACTCTTCACCGCGCAGCGTCTGCGCGGATTTCCCACCAACTGCTGCGCACAACCAGGAAGTGCTGCGGCTTTTGCGTTGCAGATGTAAACCGCTAAAAACCAGTTTACATCTGCGACGCAAAAACCGCAGCTGTTCCCGGTTGTGCGCGGCAGTTGGTGGGAAATCCGCGCAGACGCTGCGCGGTGAAGAGGGACGTCGCTCCGGAGTAAGGTTAGTGGGAAAACGGCCTATGTCATTTAATACCCGCAAGGTATGTATTGATTAAGTGATATATTTAGTCCATAGTAGATGCCCATTTTTTTCTGATGTAAGCAGTTAGCTGATTATAGTATAAGGAGAATATATAAGAACATCTAGTCACATCAAAAAGGCTATTTAGAGGAGGGCAGGAAAGGTGGGAAATAGCAGGATAGGGCCTGCTTTTGGTCTCCACACATTTCTCTGCATACATTCTTCATATGCAGGCATTAATAAAGCCTTCAGCCCTTCCTACCTGCCCTTTGTGCCCTTCTACAATGTGAATTCCATCAAAATCATAGAAATTTAATCTTTTGTTTCAGCTGCTCGGATGCTAACTTCATGATAAGTAAGAGGAATGATAAAGAGCAGTTATACTCCACAAATCCAACAGGAGTCTTGGAACAGCTCTGAATTAGAAACCGGGCGGCCCAGCAGAAAAACTGGGCAGCCCAGCAGAGCCTGAGCTGAGCCCACAAGGAGAGGTCTCCCCAATCTTTCTTTGCTTTCCCAGCCAGCCTGCCAGGGCTCGCTGGGAAAGGGAAGAAAGATCGGGGAGAGATCTCCATTGTATCCTATGGGTCCATAGGATACAATGGAGATTGGGCCATGGCTGCCATGCGACCCCAGAGAAGGGGTTTAAACTGAACTCCTTCTCTAGGGTTGAACTGCAGCCATGGTCCAATCTCTCCATTGTATTCTATGCATCCATAGGATACAATGGAGAGCTCTTGGGCTGGAGAGGGAGGGGTGATATTTAAATGCCTCCCCCTTCCTCCTCCAGCCATAACAAACTATGAATCACCAAACCACAAATTGTTTGGGAAAATTGGGCTATTGTTGGTTCATTATTCGTTTGGTTCGTGAAATCAAATGAAGCACAAAACGAACCACCCTTTCCCCCAGTTTGTGCCCATTCCTGGGTTCTATTCATGTGACAGAATATTTTTGCCTATTCAACCTGGATCTTTGAGAACACACTGTTCCACTTTCGTGTTATAGCTTATGCTATCAGAGATGAAAATGCTCTATTTTTTCAGTAAGAAATTCTTCCCAAATTAATTCTCGATTACGGGCAGCTTCAGAAGTCACCAGAAGTGCCCATAAACAGGCATGAATATCTCACGCTTGTGCTTACTGTGTTTACAACGGTAACTGCTCAAATTAGAAGCTATGCAAGGGAGACAAGCTTTCGAAGAGTCAAGTGGTACAACAGACCAGGAAAGGAATGAACCCTTTATCCAAAGAACTAAAGCTCCATTTAAAGCAACTGATGAAATTGGTGGTTGGATACAATCTGCCCAACAGACTGACCAACTAATAACATTGTATTAAAGGGGGAGGGGAGAGACAGAATCCAGAAAAGTCCATTGAGTTGGAAATGAGTTTCTGACCCATTTCCAGCTCATTAGCGGATTTCTGAACCCTATCCAGCCTTTACAAAAAGGAACTGATGCAGTTTGCCTAAACCATTTAGACCAATTACAGACAGCACGGAGAAGTGCTCATCTAAAAGTTAGCTTGGGGTTCATTATACTTGCATTCCATTAGACATTCCTAATTGCTGTCAGAACTTATTTGGTTGCTTTTTGACTGCATTGTATAATTGATAATGCTTATCATATTCATCACACACAATCAGCGCATAACTGTAGGCTCTATTGGATACGTTTAAGACATAATATTACACAAGAAGCACAACACAAAAAGCAAACACAACAGAGCAAACAAAATATCGCAAATAATAAGAGGATCATGGTCTTGGTCTTACCTATGTTTAAACTCTTTATTTCTTTACAGAAAGGGAACAGAAAAGAAAAAAAAAAGAGGAACAGTTAGCTGGAGAAGAGACTGTAAAGCAAACATACCATTTTTGTCTTATTCTACAAGAGGGCATACATAAGGAAACCTCTTTTCAGCTTTAGCCTTAGGTTAATTTTGGGATGAAGCACAACATAAGGTATTGCAGCCACAAGATACTTTTCTGCTGGAATAGCCCCTCAAGGCATTTTTGTACAAAACTTTCTGGATCACTGAAAAACGTCATGTGCAAAAATGTCCGTCTTTTATACAGGCAGTGAAAGGAGATGGCAGCTGTCTGTCAGCAGGCTCGGTGAAACAGAGGCCTGACAAAAGTGAAATGCGCTGCTAATATTCTTCCAAATCAAACAACTGAACCAAGAGGATGTTTTGTAACCTTGAGCACATCTCTGCCTGGCTGCTGGCTTCCCTCTTTGGTCCCTAGAGTTGCCACTTAAAGCAGCTTTCACTGTCAGCCTGGCATTCATTTCGCATGACTTCGAACTGACAGGAAGCGCTGCTTCGTAACAGAGCGACGGGACACTCTGCTTCGTAAGTCCACACTGCATTAATCGATGTTAGTCTCTGCTGTACAGGATAATGTTTCATGCAATGCCAAGGGCTATGTATTCTTTATGCACTTCATTTCAAACATGCCGAAGAAATACATGCGGTCAACAATGTTCCCTCTAAGCTGCAGAGTCTCATGAGCAAAAATTCTACTTTGTGAGCTACTGGCACTAAAGTTGTGAGCTACGGCATAAATTAGCATCTTCTGGGGTCCTCCTTCCTAAGACATAAATGTGTGAGCTGGAGGCTAAAAATCTGCGAGCTAGCTCATGCTAACTCAGTTTAGAGGGAACACTGTTGGTCGACCAGCTGTGGATTTTTCACAATCCAAAAGTAAGCTCCTGATGAGCAGCCTTTCCTGAAGACGGGGGCTTGCAAGCCTCAGAACTGGTACCAGTAACTCAAATGTCTCCCATACATAAGAAGAAAAAGATATTGGATTTATATCCCGCCCTCCACTCTGAAGAGTCTCAGAGCGGCTCACAATCTCCTTTACCTTCCTCCCCCACAACAGACACTCTGTGAGGTAGATGAAGATATTCGATTTATATCCCGCCCTCCACTCTGAAGAGTCTCAGAGCGGCTCACAATCTCCTTTCCCTTCCTCCCCCACAACAGACACCCTGTGAGGTAGATGAAGATATTGGATTTATATCCCGCCCTCCACTCCGAAGAGTCTCAGAGCGGCTCACAATCTCCTTTCCCTTCCTCCCCCACAACAGACACCCTGTGAGGTAGAAGAAGATACTGGATTTAAATCCCGCCCTCCACTCCGAAGAGTCTCAGAGCGGCTCACAATCTCCTTTCCCTTCCT
Source organism: Heteronotia binoei (assembly GCF_032191835.1). NCBI lineage: Eukaryota > Metazoa > Chordata > Lepidosauria > Squamata > Gekkonidae > Heteronotia > Heteronotia binoei. Next base: position 156,996,184 of record NC_083227.1, read on the forward strand.
CCCCCACAACAGACACCCTGTGAGGTGGGTGGGGCTGGAGAGGGCTCTCCCAGCAGCTGCCCTTTCGAGGACAACCTCTGCCAGAGCTCTGGCTGACCCAAGGCCATTCCAGCAGGTGCAAGTGGAGGAGTGGGGAATCAAACCCGGTTCTCCCAGATAAGAGTCCGCACACTTCACCACTACACCAAACTGGCTCTCTTGTATGATCAGCAAAATGCTAGGGCACAATCCAGCCAGTCGAAGGAAGAGCGCTAACATGAATTATCCCCCCACTTCATTCCTGGTTGGTAATCTGTTTCATTAAGCCACACAAATCAACGAAATAAACACAGACGCAATTCATTTTTACTTGCACGTGCAGGAGAGCTATCAGAATGAAAACAATGAGGATTATGACGCTAACAAAGACACATCTGCGCAGGAGTCAAGTAGCACTTAAAAGACTAACACCCCTAACAAAAGAGTATAAGCACTTTTGTGCTAGGATTTGCATCTTCAGATGTAAGGCGTGTGATCACCCCCACCATTGCCCTACATTATATAAAAAGGGCTCTCTGAAATTCTGAGCTCCGATGCATCAAAGCTTATGTTGAAATAAATAGTAGAACAAAGTTTTTGAGTCCAGGGGCACCTTTAAGACCAACAAAGTTTTATTCAAGGTATAAGCCTTCATGTGCATGCACGCTTAAATAAGTGACTTCTAACTTGAAGAAGGATGGGCGCACACGAAGGCTATTATACCTTGAACAAAACTCTGTTGGTCTTTATTTGATGTATTTTAATGGTCGTTTTCGCACTCACCTCCAGCCGGCGCGACCCCCCCTCTTCACCGCGCAGGATCTGCGCAGATTTCGCACTAAACGCCGCGGAAGAGACGGAAACTCCCGTCGCAAAAGCCGCGCAAACGCCAAACTGCTTTTTGGCGATTTACGTTTGAGCGGCTTTTGCGACGGGAGTTTCCGGCGCAAAAGGCTGCTCCGCGGCATTTAGTGCGAAATCCGCGCAGATCCTGCGCGGTGAAGAGGGGGGGTCGCGCCGGCTGGAGGTGAGTGCGAAAACGACCAATGTATTTTACCGTATAATGTATTAAATGTAATCATGGTACTTCCATGTCTGTGAGCCGCCCTGAGCCTGCTTCGGCGGGGAGGGCGGGATACAAATAAAAATTATTATTATTATTATTTAAAGGTGGCACTGGACTCGAACGTTATTCTGCTGTTTCAGACCAACACAGCTACCTATGTGTAAGTCTTTTAGCTGCTACTTGACCCTAGTGAGCTTTTGCTGCAACAGGCTTTTTTCGATTTATTGCTAAATAAATTGATCTTATTGATGCCCCGTTATTGCTACTATGGGGAAAAATTTTTAAGGAGGCATAAACTAAAATAACGTTGTTGTTGTTTTTTTAAATTACAAGTGCTTATTATTTTGCTCTTAAGCCTTAACAGCTGAAGCACAATTTATTTATTTTTTTACAGAGTTTGGAAACCACAGAATGAGCCATATATCCTTTTAGTAAAGCAATGCTTTTTACTCGGAGAGCTGACCTTACTCTTCCAGTGCCATTAGAACACTGAAAAGAGAAAGGTCTAGGTTCCACTCTTTTTCTGTGCATAGAGAGTTGAATTCAAGCCTAGAGGACTTGTCTGCATGCTTACTGCTACCAACGGCTCTTTCAGCCCTATTCCCCCCCTCCCCTGGGTATAAAAAAATGATTATAAGAGTGACTTGTCTTGTAAGACTATTGTAGGGTTGCCAGTCCCCAGGTGGGGGCAGGGGATCCCCCGGTTTGGAGACCCTTCCCCTGCTTCAGGGTTTTCAGAAAGCGGGGGGAGGGGAGGGAAATGTCTGCTGGGAACTCTATTATTCCCTAGGGAGATTTATTCCCATAGAAAATCATGGAGAATTGATCCACGGGTATCTGGGGCTCTGGAGACATTAGGGGTGGAGCCAAAATCAAGGCTGTGACAAGCATCATTGAACTCCAAATGGAGTTCCGGCCATCACATTTAAAGAGACGGCACACCTTTTCAATGCCAAGGGGAGGGACGGTGGCTCAGTGGTAGAGCATCTGCTTGGGAAGCAGAAGGTCCCAGGTTCAATCCCTGGCATCTCCAAAAAAAGGGTCCAGTCAAATAGGTGTGAAAAACCTCAGCTTGAGACCCTGGAGAGCCGCTGCCAGTCTGAGAAGACAATACTGACTTTGATGGACCAAAGGTCTGATTCAGTATAAGGCAGCTTCATATGTTCATATGTTCATATTCATATGTTCAATGCCTTCCTTCCATAGGAAATAATGAAGGATAGGGGCACCTTCTTTTGGGGCTCATAAAATTGGACCCCCTGGTCCAAACTTTTTGAAACTTGGGGGGTATTTTGGAGAGAGGAACTAGATGCTATACTGTAAATTTGGTACAGCCTCCCCAGAGCCCCAGATACCTGCGGATCAATTCTCCATGATTTTCTATGGGAATAAAACTCCCTAGGGAATAATAGAGTTCCCAGCAGACATTTCCCTCCCCTCCCCCCACTTTCTGACGACCCTGAAGCGGGGGGAGGGTCTCCAAACCGGGGGATCCCCTGCCCCCACCTGGGGATTGGCAACCCTATTCCATAGGCAGCAGTTCTTACAGCCTTGTTTAGTCCTGCTTATTGGCACACATCTTGCATTTGGGGGAAGCAACCCATCTGAGTCTGGATGGCTTGAGCAGAGGATAGTAAGCTAAATTGCTGCTTGATTTCCTGTTGCAGTCTCTGAAGGAAAGAATAATCATTCCTAAGAGCAACTTTCCATACAAAGGGACTTAAGGGACAGAGCCTTAATTACATATAGTGGGGAGTGCCATGACCCTTCTTTCTGATGGGTTCTTCTTCTTTTTTTAATGAAAGGCAGCCGTAGGAGGCTGAAACTGGGAGCAGCGGATCTTTGGGGGAAGAGGGCTGATTAACCCTTTCTCTTCCTATCATGAGTTTCTTCAGGATGTGGACCCTGTAAATTTTCCTCTGCTGCAACAACAGCAGCCAAGGTGTCAACGTTATTATTATTTGGGTATTTTTTTTTATTGTGTGTATGTTTGTGTGCATGGTGGTCTCTGGCAGTGTGTGGCAGGGGATCCCCCGGTTTGCGTGCATGGTGGTCTCTGGCAGTGTGTGTCTGTTTGTGTGCATGGTGGTCTTTGGCATGGAAGTTATGGTGGTCTCTGGCAACCCCTACTGGAGCATGGAAGACATTTGGCGAGGTCGCTTGATACAGCCTGCCTTCTTCCCGCTCCTGGTATTGCAAGGAGGTCCCCCATCCAAGTACTTGCCAAGGTCAGCCCTGTTTAGCTTCTGAGATATGATGAGATAGGGCTTGCTTTGGCGATCCAGGTCAGGGCACCAAGGTAGCAATTTTGAACACATCGACGGTAGTAAAGTGAGACTCCTACCCCTACCTTGCCGGATCTTTATTCTTGACTTTATCTATGTGAATTCTTCAGCTTTGAACTTTACCAGTACTCAAAGCAGTCAATAAGAAAGCGCTAAGAAAACAACTTCATCCAAGCACTGATTCAACAGTAGGCTTGCCAACCTCCAGGTGAGGCCTGGAGATCTCACAGCATTCCAACTGATCTTCAGACTACAGAGATCAGTTCCACTGGAGAAAACAGCTGTATTGGAGGGGTTGACTCTATGGAACTGTATCCCGCTGAAGTGACTCTCGTCCACAATCCAGCTCCAAATCTCCAGGAATTTTCTACCCTGGAGCTGGCAACCATAATACAGCCTTTCTTCATCTAAGCTATTCAAATATGATGACTCATTAATCTGTAACTGCCTGCAGCACCGGATGTCAATAAATGACAACCTAGGAAGCTACAAAGACAGAACAGATAAGAAGGCATTTGCAACCCAGGCTAAAGCGGTAGAATTACCTCAGTTCCAAAATGCTGGTAACGTTCCTGGAGGGAAAGATGCGTCGAATGTAATTAAAATCCCCAACAAAGAGGCTTCCGTCAGTTCCCACAGCAAGTGCCACGGGTGCCAGAAGTTTGTTTCCTTCTGCAAGCCCATTGCAGCTTGGGCAAGAGATACTCCTCCTCCGACCATTACCCATGATGCTAGTGATCACAGCGGGTTGTTGAGTAAGAAATTGATTCTCTCCACTGCCTTTGTGCAGAATACCTAACAATAAAGAGAAAGCGTTACGGTCATTTATAACAAAGGACCCCAATCTTGTTTTTAACATTTGGTTTTGCAGGGTGTCATACTGACACAGCGGCCACACAGTTCTCTGGTTTTTAATGAGAACCGCTATTTTGAGGAAGATGCATGGCGGATCAGCCACTTTGACCACAACGCTCTAGCTGTCTGTCTACGCTAAGAGAGCCACAAAGTGTATCACAGAAACCTAGCTTACACACAACAGTCAGCAGTCCCTCTGGGACTGATCAAGTGTTTTTATAAAGTGGATATGGCTTTCTGAGTGGCCAATCAAAATAGGGCTACCAAGCTCCCGGGCAGGGCGGGGGCTCTCGTGCTCTGGAGGTCTCCAACCTGCCGGCCCATATTAGGCCAGCAGGAGGACCCCCTCCCAACGTCAGCAGCATTGTGATGTCACTTGCAAGTGACATCATCAAGCTGGTGACGTCGCATGCCAGTTGCTCTAGCAATTTGGGAGGGAAATGCTATGGTACCGCTGGAGGCTGAGCGGGACTTGGCAACCCTAAATCAAAATCTTGTTTTGCGGATTAAAAAAAAGAAATTGTTTTGGCAGCAGTTTTTCATCACCGCACAAGGGTTATCACTGGTTGACTGACAGTAAGTTGTGGATATGCAAGAAATTACTTTTCGACAATAGGCCCATTTTAAAAGGCATCTTGTTAAATAGAGCTTCTGCCTAAAATGTTGAGGAATTACAATTAGAGTTATATATAACTTCTTGTTCCCTGACATTTTGTAGCTGGTTCCACTTCTTGCAGCAGCCATTTTGTGGTTGTAGCCACCATTCTGTTTCAGAATGTCAAAGGTGCCTATAGACTCACAAAGGATGGGGACACTCAGAAACAGTTTATTCAATGTAAGAGTAACTGAGACTGTCATCCCAAACAGAAGTCAGTGGGCACAGAATGATGTCACTCTGTTTATGAACATGAACATATGAAGCTGCCTTCTACTGAATCAGACCTTCGGTCCATCAGAGTCATTATTGTCTACTCAGACTGGCAGCGGCTCTCCAGGGTTTCAAGCTGAGGTTTTAAACTCCTACTTGCCTGGACCCTTTTTAGTTGGAGATGCAAGGGATTGAACCTGGGACCTTCTGCTTACTAAGCAGATGCTCTACCACTGAGCCACCGTCCCTCCCCAAATTGTTTATTTTTGTACTGTAAGTATCGAGAGTATATTCCTAAATCTGGTATAGCTCTCTCACATACTGTCTTTCTCTGCAGAACAGGGTTCTTGTATGTAGTATCATGCAAAACCACCATTTGCAGCCAAAATTAACACAGTGCAGGAAACTATTTCCTATGTGACTCTTGCAAACAATTCTTAAGGATTAATTTTAGGAAAGCTACAGAAGGACTCCCAACATATTCTAGAAATAAGAAAAAAAACATGACAAGCAGCAGAGACAACAAAGAGAATATTACGATTGTTCATCTGGAAATCTGTCACTGTGCATTACTATTGGCAATGTGGAACCAGTAATTTTTTTTTACAAGTACAGTATTTATTTCATATACCCCACTTTTACACAGAACTTATAATGGACTTCTATAAAAGGTCAGAACTATCAAAAGGTCAGATCACACACAGAGTTACTTAGCATCAGCAATACTGAAATATGATTAAGGGTATGTAAATACGTTTATATACTATAGAGGAAATATGTTGGGAGAAAGGTTATGCTTAAGAGGAATAAGTTGGATTGTTGTAATAAGTGATTATATTTTGCTTTGTTGCTGAGATATTTTTGGAATTGGGCAAACTGTAAAGATATGTTCTTCTGCTTTCTTTTCTTTTCTACTTTTTCTACTGTTTATATTAGGGGTGTCCAACATGCGGCCTGGGGGCCAAATCAGGCACCTGGAGGGCTCCTATTAGCCCCCCCCCCCAAGCAACTGGCTGTCGTTTGCTTCCTTCTCCCTCTCTCTTGTTTCCTTTTGTATCACAGCTTGCTTTGCCAGGTGTGGAGAAACACCATTTTAATCCATGTTGGTGCTTCATTGGGAGGGATCGCTAAACTGCCAAGCAGGCTTGGGCCTAGCCTTCCCCTCCTCCCCCCTCCCTTCCAGAGCCAAACCAACAACTCTAGGGGGAAAGTCTCCTAGAGAGGCAGGAAGTTCTTTTGTTCTCTGCATGTGAGTTAGGAGGAAGAGTTTTTCAGTTTGCAGCTGGCGCTCTGGAAGAGAGGTTGCTTGCCTGTGGACTCCTGCCTGTGGGGGAGGCCTGCTCAGGAAAATGAGGCCTCCAGGCAGTAAGACCAAGTAAGTCATCCAAAAAGGCAGGGCGTCTTTAGATCAGGGACAGTAAAATGCGTTTATAGCACATTTTGTTTGTCAGGCTGTTTGCTGTACGGGTGCTGTGCTGTGCTAACTTTTTAAATGCAACTGTTTTTGTGTTTTTTTTCTTTCCCTTTCTTTTTCTCTTTTAAATAAATATTTTTTCTGTTTTGAATGCTGGCAGTCAATCTCTGTACCACATAGATCCCCAAACCGCTTTAGACCACGCTGTGTTGAGAAGGGGGCCCCGGGGAAGGGGGAAGGCATGCAGTTGGGTAAGGTGCCAATCCTCCAGAGGTGCCCCAAAGAAGTGCTGAGGTCTCTGTGAAACCCAAGTGCAGGGTGGCAGAGGACCTTGAGGCCTGGCCTCATAGCTGGAGAGGGGGATTGGGAGTCCTGTTCCTCTCAATCTGAACCCCTAGACTGAGCAGGTGGTGGCAGCGAGCCCAAGGGGCAGGAGGAGAAATAGCTCCCTCCAGGAGTTGGCGACTCAATAGGGAGCTGACGGGACCGGGTCTGAAGGCAGAATCGGGCCGGTTCCGCCACACCAGGCTTGCTCAATTGCACAGAAGCTATAGAGTAAAACCTCTATTTTCTTCATTGGTTGAGGTTCCTCCCTTGGGGAGGAAGGGGGGGGGGAGAGATAGCTTGCTTTGCCAAGCTCTCTCAGTTGCACAGCAGAGCTACTGAGCCAGGCCTCTCTTCCTTCTATTGGCTGAGGATCCCTCCCCTCCTGGAACCCTGGGGAAGAAAGGAAAGAGCCAGAGCTTGCTTTGCCCAGTTCCCTGGATCCCATGGGAGAAATACAAAGAAAGCACCTTATGTACATATGAACATATGTAGCTGCCTTATACTGAATCAGACCTTTGGTCCATCAAAGTCAGTATTGTCTTCTCAGACTGGCAGCGGCTCTCCAGGGTCTCAAGCTGAGGTTTTTCACACCTCTTTGCCTGGACCCTTTTTTGGAGATGCCAGGGATTGAACCTGGGACCTTCTGCTTCCCAAGCAGATGCTCTACCACTGAGCCACCGTCCCTCCCCTTTAAGACCAATGAGTGATAATGTTTTAAGGGTTTTTTTTTTTTAAAAAAAATAGTTAATTGTGTTTGTGTCCATTATAAAAGTTGTATTTCTGCTACCTAGTCTTAAATAGGTACATACATGGCCCAACTTGACATGGCCCAACAAATGAGCTTGAAAGCAGGGGTGTCAAGCTCATTTGTATATATGTATGTATATATGTATTGTATATATGTATGTATGTATGTATATACGAATAAAATTTTTAAAATAAAAATATTTTTTAAAAAGAGATACTGTAACATCAGGCACTCTCAGGCTATTCACTATTCATTTGGTTGAACCAAAAAGGCACTTATTAGTGAATCAGAACTTATATAGTCTGTATATTCTGTTCTCAGGTTTGCCCCAGGAAGAAATTGCTGCTGTCTCTGTTGGCCTATAGCCACAACTATCATATGCTTTAGAATATAGCCCAAAAGCACATATAGAACTCTGCATTCATTTTAAGCACTCGGAATGGCACATTAAAAGTCAACGCACATGGAAGTTCAATGCCTGTTCATAACCAGCCACCTTTATATGTGGTAATATTCAAATGTCAGGAGATGCACTATCTAATATTCTGGAGGCAACTGGGAAGACGGGCACTAGTCTAAAGTGTGAGCGACAATGAAATAATGTAACTTACCACTTTTTATGTTAAGCACATGATGTTTATCTAAAGACCAGCCCCCTAGATTTGAGGGGTCGAGTTCAAATCCTTGCAGCAGAGCCGTCCTTTTCTCCCATAAAATTAGACTGGGACAGGTCTCGTACTCGTAGCCCACAGACACTGGAAAAATATTAATAATCACTGCACGTAAACTATTTTTGTTACCTGCTACAAAATACTACTTTATTCTATAATAATAAATTAAGAGATTTGATTTCATTTGACCCTAAAACATGATTCACTTATACTCAGGAGAACTGCAGGTCCTCGTATTATTTCAAAATGAATTACTGAATGATGTGGAAAATGAAAAAAAAAGCATGCTATCACCACCCAATATAGTTTTAATTAGTCTGCTGTATTTAGTTCAGGCTATATGGAACATATACACTCAGTACTGTATATATACTTACAAAAAAGAAATTGTAGACAGTAAGCAGCACAAATATATTAAATGAGACACTCGCTACATGTCAGTGACATACCATAGATGGGGGATGCTGTCACATGGAGGCATTCAGGGAACAGATGAGGGATTTCTTGCTAAACTGCAGTTTTAATATGAATCCACATTATTTACCATAGTGTTATGGATTCAGAAGAACCCCTCAGAGCAAATATATAAAGCATTGATGCAGACAAGCCATTTAAGTTGTATGGACATTCCCGGTGGAGCTGGATCCCTCTCCTGCACACCTCAGGATTTCTGTCAGGGACAGAAGCACAGTCTGCATGTTTTGGCAGAACAAACTGTAATTAGAGAGCCAATTTGGTGTAGTGGTTAAGTGTGCGGGCTCTTATCTGGGAGAACCGGGTTTGATTCCCCACTCCTCCACTTGCACCTGCTAGCATGGCGTTGGGTCAGCCATAGCTCTGGCAGAGGTTGTCCTTGAAAGGGCAGCTGCTGTGATAGCCCTCTTCAGCCCCACCCACCTCACAAAATGTTTGCCTACTGAGAGCCAGTCTTGTGTAGTGGTTAAGTGCACGGACTCTTATCTGGGAGAACCGGGTTTGAATCCCTACCCCTCCACTTGCAGCTGTTGGAATGGCCTTGGGTCAGCCATAGCTCTGGCAGAGGTTGTCCTTGAAAGGGCAGCTGCTGTGAGAGCCCTCTCCAGCCCCAACCGCCTCACAGGGTGTCTGTTGTGGGGGAGGAAGGGAATGGAGATTGTGAGCTGCTCTGAGACTCTTCGGAGTGGAGGGTGAGATATAAATCCAATATCTTCATCTACCTCACAGGGTGTCTGTTGTGGGGGAGGAAGGGAAAGGAGATTGTGAGCTGCTCTGAGACTCTTCGGAGTGGAGGGTGGGATATAAATCCAATATCTTCATCTACCTCACAGGGTGTCTGTTTTGGGGGAGGAAGGTAAAGGAGATTGTGAGCCGCTCTGAGACTCTTCGGAGTGGAGGGCGGGATATAAATCCAATATCTTCTTCTTCTTAATTATATGTATCTGGCCCAAATTTTGAATGAAGGGCATTCTTTCTTCTTTAGCCTAATGTAATGGTATGGATGGAAAGAAGGATGAGACTGATGGACCAAGAAGTCTATTTAGACCTTAAGTTAGGACCACTTTATATATCATGTGATATGTACAAAATATGTGTTTACCACTTCAGGTAAACATGCAGGGACCTATGGGCAATGCCAGTTCTCTAGCATGGGTAGCAGTGTATTTAGACCAAGCTCCATATAGCCACAGAGCAAACAGAACCCTTCCTTTTCACCATGCGAGAGCCTGTTTGTGAATAGACTCCTCTGCGTGAATGGTTGATCTGTCTAGCGCATTCTTCTCCTATTCTTCATCTAAACTGACGATTCTTTCTTCCCCATTTGTTTCAACATACTAACCCTGTAAGGTAGATCAGTCCGGAAAGTGTGACTGGCCCAGGGTCAACAAGCAATCTTCCTTTCAGAGCGGAGAGAGTCAATGCCCACTTTCTCTCAGTCTGACCACTGCAGCACACTGGCTTTGATTATCTGGCAATGTGGTTTATATAAGTCTACCTCTCAAAATAGGTAAGACCATTCAAATCAAGCTTCCACATGATTGGTTGTTCACACATAGCAGTTGGGTCCTTTGTCATCAAGCTATTTGCATGACAAAGGAGGTGCACATATGAACATATGAAGCAGCCTTATACTGAATCAGACCCTGGGTCCATCAAAGTCAGTATTGTCTTCTCAGACTGGCAGCGGCTCTCCAGGGTCTCCAGCTGAGGATTTTCACGTCTACTTGCCTGGACCCTTTTTGGAGATGCCAGGGATTGAATCTGGGACCTTCTGCTTACCAAGCAGATGTTCTACCACTGAGCCATCATCCCTTCTACATATGAAGCTGCCTTACACTGAATCAGACCCTGGGTCCATCAAAGTCAGTATTGTCTACTCAGACTGGCAGCGGCTCTCCAGGGTCTCAAGCTGAGGTTTTTCACACCTCTTTGCCTGGGCCCTTTTGGAGATGCCAGGGATTGAACCTGGGACCTTCTGCTACCCAAGCAGATGCTCTACCACTGAGCCACCGTCCCTCCCTATGATTGCTCCGCCATCCTACTGTGCTGCCGCGTTTGACTACTGAGTGTATCCTTTCTTGTTTTAGAAGCTAAGACTCAGGGAGTCTGCCTAGCTTCTCTGATACTGTGTTTTCCTAAGTGCATGGTGTCTATTGAATAGAACTGTTATTACCACAGAGTGCTAGAGTTTATTAGAGAACTAGAAAAGATTGCTGGCATGTACCATTAAGGGTCACTTATACAACATTTCTACTATTGACATGGCTGTGGGGATTTTTACTGTGACAGTTAGCACTGCAGTTGCACAGTCTGAAATGGATGACATACCTACAGCATCTGAGAGCCCGTAAACCTTCTGCCCGTAGGCATCTGTTTTGTCCCAAATAAACGTATAGGCTAGGTTGGGGGATGCTTGGAAAGACTTTTGAAAGAGATGCCCTTCTACAGCTACCATCAGATGAACTTTAATTAAGTTCAGAGGCACCAGCGTTTGCGTCATGGTGATCTTCAGCAAGGATTTGTATCCAGCAGTACGGGAACTCAGATAGCAGAGTTTTACGTTGGAGCCTGGGATTTCGATTTCTTCATGAAGGACCTGAATAAGAACACAGACTATACATTAAACATACGTCTCGAGAAAGGGATTTGTTTCGCTCGTGGGGCTTATTTACGGATTAATGACTTTTTTTTTATCGCTGGGAAGTTTTAGCACGGCCTTCCCGTGGCGACACAATACAGGGTATGATTTCTGGATTAATAATGTTTTGGCCACTGTTATCTTTGCTTTTAAAAACCACACTGTTAGCAAAAGTGTAAATAAGAACCGTGGGTTTTATTGCCAGTTGTATGCAAGAAGGCCACGAGAGGCTGTAATTATATGAACCTGCAACAATCCGCTGACAATCAGCATAAAGCAACAGGGATGCCCAAACAGAACAACCAACATAATAATAATGGCCATGTAGATCATTAAAGGACCCTTTATCATCCATATATTTCTGTACAGAGAAAGAAAAATGAGTTTGCCTTTATTTTCACACACAAAGTTGTTTTTTTTTAGGGTTGCCAAGTCCAATTCAAGAAATATCTGGGGACTTTGGGGGTGCAGCCAGGAGACACTGGGGTGGAGCCAAGATCAAGGCTGTGACAAGCATAATTGTTCTGGCCATCACATTTAAAGGTTCGGCACACCTTTTCAATGCCTTCCTTCCATAGGAAATCATGAAGGATAGGGGCACCTTCTTTTGGGGCTCATAGAATTGGACCCCCTGGTCCAATCGTTTTGAAACTTGGAGGGTATTTTGGGGAGAGGCACTAGATGCTATACTGAAAATTTGGTGCCTCTACCCCAAAAAACAGCCCCCCCCCAGATCCCCATGGATCAATTCTCCATGATTTTCTATGGGAATAAATCTCCATAGGGAATAACAGAGTTCCCAGCAGACATTTCCCTCCCCTCCCCCCGCTTTCTGATGACCCTGAAGCGGGGGGAGGGCCTCCAAACCGGGGGATCCCCTGCCCCCACCTGGGGATTGGCAACCCTATGTTTTTTCCATACCAAACGTCAAACTAGGTGAGGTGCCAGCAGTTCTATTCGTTTAAACTCAGGTCTGCGACAATTGTGTGTGTAACGGGAAGAAAGGCGGGGTCACATTTCTAGAGCAAAGGATCGGGGCAGCCGAAATCTTTCTGCTGTTCACCTACATCCCCTTAAGTGTTTTTTCTTCCGGCGTTAATGCTTGGCTAAGAAGAAAAGGGGCTGAAGAGGCAAACTGGAAGTAGAAAGGTTTCATCTGTGAGGGGGGGGGGTTATCAGCTCTATGCAAAATCAATCAATCGATCCAAAAACAACAAGGAAATCCATGCAGAGGCGTCACTAGGGTGGGTTGCACCCTGGGGTGTAACTGATTCAAGTCACCCCCCCCATTGTTTTGGAGGGCTGCGTCACCCCCTCTGCCCTTCTTGTTGCTGGTTCTGGCCCTCCTCGGTTTCCTTTTCGCCTTTGGGACCGGTGTGGAGCTGATCCGCTTCCTTTCTCTCCGTGCACTGTTTGTGCAGCAGCAGCAGCCTGCGGGAGCTGGCGCTCCCCAACACAGAGCCGGTGCGAGTCCTCGCAGGGAGCGGGAGCAAGGAGGGAGTGGGGGGGAAGAGAAAGCAGCGTGCAAAGTTGTTAGCGGCGTCTCTGGAGGGTTCCCCCCCCTGAAAATATGATATTGCATTTAGATTCAATAATCCCCCCCTAGCGTATCCAGAAGACTGCGGGTGGGTTACGATATATATTGAAAACTGTTCTAAAAAAAAAAGAATGCAAATGCATAATTCTACTTAAATCCTAAATAGGGGTACGATGTTTGTTAAGAGACAAGAGCACGCTTTACGTTTGCACCTTTGACATTCGCTCCTCGGCCCGGCCTTCTGCAAACTGGGGCCAATGAGAATGCTCTGGGGGAGGGCTGATGGCTCCCTTGGCCCCGCCCTAGTGACGCTGCTGAATCCATGTCACACCTTTCGTTCGGACCAGGAAAATTGGCACAACTGCGAAAGTTTTCAAGCTAACCAGAATTCTTTATCAGTCTGAAGGTTACAAAATATTAAAAAGATAGAAAGGATAGGAGGCAGATTATTCAGGCCATGATGTTAGGGTCTGACCTTGCATGCATCCACTGTGATTGCTAGTTATAGTCTATTCTGCCCTTCATTTGGATCTCTAATACAATAACCCAAGGCAGAGACGTTCCCCCAGGCTTTTGCATAAGGACAGCGATGGTTGCCGAGCTGGCACGCCTCTCTTCTACCCCTCTTAGGGGTCCCCCCACCTCTGATGCAACTTCCAGAAATCTGGTTCAATAGCACTTTAATAAGATGCCATTGGAATCTGCAATTGGTTTAAATTTAACTGATTTTATTGGTTTAAATGTATGCATTTTTATCCTTCGTTGTACACTGTCTAGAGCCCGGCACTAGCCAGGATGATTCAATAATAACAACAACAGCTGGTGAACTTTGAAAGGATTCAGAAAACAGATGAATAAAGTAAGATTAGCATAATCAAACCATCAGGGCTGGCCTCAATGTCTGGTGCCTGAGGTGAGGCCCCACCCACTGCACTGTCAACTGTACCCTTCCTCTTTTGGCCTCAGCGAGGGCGAGCACCACAACAGCTGTGGTGCCTGCACCTCAGAGCATATGCGCCACCCAGACACTGTCACTCAGCCCAGTCACCATCACTTCTGGAAGCAATGGCGGCCGGGCTGAGCAATGGTAGCTGGGTGGGGCACACACTCTGAAGGGCAGGTGCTGTGTCACCATGCTCACCAAGTTCCCTCGCTGAGGAGGGGAGAAAGAGGAGGAGGGCACAACCTGACACCGCCCCCAGGACCATGCCCTAAGCAGCCACCTAGGGCTGCCTAATGGACGGGCTGGCCCTGCAAACCATATATCTTCTACCCTTTTACTGACAACTACTTCTGAAAATCGATTTCTAAAAGATGCAAGGGCAGAATCAGGTACCAAAAGCGGGTGTTGCATTTTTTTTTGTCAGAAACAGATAAATGTGAATCTGATATATAGCTTGGCTCATGTCAAGAAGATCCATACACACAAGTGGGGGCAGGACACAATTACCCCTTTTATGGCACTTCATCCTCATATTGCTCCTGGGAGCCCCCTGTCCTGGCAGGAGAAGCATTTCAGGGCGTGTATTAGGCTGCTTGTGGGGGGGGGGGGGGGGAGGAAAGCTGCACTTCCATGCATGAACTTATAGAGGATCTAATCTCATGTATATTGTGGAGCTGCTCTGAAAATTCCATGAGAAATCTGTGTAAAATCCATGCTTATCTGCACCAAAGACTTAAGAACATAAGAGAAGCCATAAGAGAAGCCAATATCCTACCGAGTTCGGTACAAGGTGCTGGTTATTACCTTTAAGGCCCTATATGGTCTAGGACCTGCCTACCTAAGGGACCGTCTCTCCCCGCATGTTCCCCAGAGAGCACTGCGATCGGGATCTCAAAATCTTTTGGTCGTCCCCGGGCCAAAGGAGGCCCGCTTGAAGATCACAAGGGACCGGGCCTTCTCTGTAATGGCTCCATTTTGGTGGAACCAGCTGCCGGAGGAGGTAAGGGCCCTGCGGGATTTTACTCAATTCCCCAGGGCCTGTAAGACAACCCTCTTCCGGCTGGCCCACAACTAACCGGCCTTGTATCCTTGTATCCTTGTATACCTGTATACCGACTACTGAATATCGAATATGGAACATCGAAATGTTGAAGACGGTATACCGAATCAGTATTTGAATTTGAATAGAGTGTAGCTTTACGACCGCTGTCTGATTTTAACGACATGTACATTTATAACAAACGTTGGATTTTAATTATTTAATGAAATGTTAATTTTATAGTGTAATTTATTTTTATGTTAGTTTTACATATGTTGTAAGCCGCCCTGAGCCACTCGATGGGAAGGGCGGGATATAAATTCCAGATAAATAAATAAAAAAATAAAAACATGTTGGATCAGGCCAGTGGCCCATCCAGTCCAACACTCTGTGTCACAGAAGAACATAAGGGAAGCCATGTTGGATCAGGCCAATGGCCCATCCAGTCCAACATCTGTGTCACACAGTGACCAAAAAAATTATATATATACACACACACACACACATATATATATATACACACTGTGGCTAATAGCCACTGATGGACCTCTGTTCCATATTTTTATCTAACCCCCTCTTGAAGCTGTCTATGCTTGTAGTTGCCACCACCTCCTGTGGCAGTGAATTCCACATGTTAATCACCGTTTGGGTGTCAAGTAGTTTTATAACTTTTTTTTTTACCGAAGTATAATGTCCATAAACAATGTATGCATAGATATTTCCCTCTCATGTTTCTGCCTCACTGTTGTCAAATTCCAAGTTTTGTCAGACTCCAAGAAGCAAAAAGGTTTTTCATTCAACAATGAGGAAATTCACCTTTCTGGCATTGTTTGCTACATTTATACCAGCATTTTCTGCAAAGGTAGACACGCATACAGAAAACAATGGCTCTTGGCATGTTGTTACTGCAAGTCACTGCATGTTTGGAAATGCATCCTCCCTTCATATTTCGTGCATTCCATTGCATGCGGTTCCATTGTCAAAACTGAAAACATATATTCCACTACAAGATGCATGCAGGCCCGTTTAAAGGACTGCCCTATGACACTCGTGGCAAAAGAGAATAAGCAAGTGCATGTTACATTCTTGTTTCATTCATACTTGATACCTGGGTCTCTGGAATGATGGGGTTTTGACCAGGATCATCACTGAAGAATATGGAAAGTGGTGATGAAATTATAACAGGATCAGGCCGAACAAAACCACTTAAGTCACAGCTAGGAATAGAGTTCTCTTCCGTCTTCATTGCAAGTGTGTCCATGGCATAAAAGCTGTTCCATGGCAGCCACACTGTCCTCTCTTGGCTCATGAAAGGGGCTCGCTCAAAGTGCAGAGTCAGAGATGCTCCTCCATTGGCTATCAAGTCAAACCTAGAAAAATTTGAAGGTCTGATCATGAAGGACTTCAGAGTGATGCAGGACAATGAAATGTGAGGATATGAATGACCTTTGCAGGGTGTTATATCCAATTCTGCAAAAATCTTCTGTCTGCACATTAGATGAACAATTTGGCCATGTGTGGGGTATTCGTCACAAAAGCATGCAGCTGCTAATGCAACTGCAGTATTAAGAGTTCTACCAGCATTTGTTTGTCCCTCCCACATTGTTCTACTTTATAAAGCTAAATTATTGACTGTGACAGTGGGCAGACCAGCATAAGAACATAAGAGAAGCCATGTTGGATCAGGCCAATGGCCCATCCAGTCCAACATTCTGTGTCACACAGTGGCCAATTTTTTTTTATATATATACACACTGTGGCTAATAGCCACTGATGGACCTCTGCTCCATATTTTTATCTAACCCCTTCTTGAAGCTGGCTATGCTTGTAGCCTCCACCACCTCCTGTGGCAGTGAATTCCACATGTTAATCACCCTTTGGGTGAAGAAGTACCTCCTTTTATCCGTTCTAACCCGACTGCTCAGCAATTTCATTGAATGCCCACGAGTTCTTGTATTGTGAGAAAGGGAGAAAAGTACTTCTTTCTCTACCTTCTCCATCCCATGCATAATCTTGTAAACCTCTATCATGTCACCCCGCAGTCGATGTTTCTCCAAGCTAAAGAGCCCCAAGCGTTTTAACCTTTCTTCATAGGGAAAGTATTCCAAACCTTTAATCATTCTAGTTGCCCTTTTCTGCACTTTTTTCCAATGCTATAATATCCTTTTTGAGGTGCGGTGACCAGAATTGCACAGTATTCCAAATGAGACCGCACCATCGATTTATACAGGGGAATGATGATACTGGCTGATTTGTTTTCAATTCCCTTCCTAATAATTCCCAGAATGGCGTTGGCCTTTTTTTTATTGCAATCACACACTGTCTTGACATTTTCAGTGAGTTATCTACCATGACTCCAAGATCTCTCTCTTGGTCAGTCTCTGCCAGTTTACACCCTATAGATGCTTGATAACTGTAATACATGGATAAGATTGTATGCATATCTTGAAGGGAACTTGGCATCACTTCCCGTCTAGAAACTCTGGGAGTTTCAGTTCTAGGACGAGTATCAACTAAATTATTCTCAACACCCTTCTAAAGGTTAAAGTTCCCAAGGTCCCTGGGAAAAAACCACAGAGACAAAACTTTTTAAAATTATTTAAATCTGTGATAAAGACGTGGCTGTAAAATTGAACAAAGGTTGACATCTACAAAATACCACCAGACATTCTACCTCAACTAGAGCCTTTGTAATTTAATCCCAGCTGTGACATAACTATCCTTTCATTAGAATGGTTGCAGCAGATGGTAGAGAAAGAGCAAGGATGGGAAATTTGCATGACTCCTCTCTGAGATGCAGGGCATTTCTCTCTCCCAGATTTTAAAGCAGCAAACAGTTGCTCTAAAGAATCTGATAACTTAATGGTTTTAAAACAGGAAAATTGGTCCTCCTAAGAATGTGAGGATATTTGCTGGGGAAGAGGTTATTTCTATACAACATCCTCCCCTACCAACCGGGCAGATCCAGTGGCACTCCTAGGGTTGCCAAGTCCAATTTAAGAAATATATGGGGACTTTGGAGGTGGAGCCAGGAGACTTTGGGGGTGGAGCTGGGAGACATTGGGGAGGAGCCAAGATCAAGGCTGTGACAAGCATAATTGAACTCCAAAGGGAGTTCTGGCCATCACATTTAAAGGACAGCACACGTTTTCAATGCCTTCCTTCCATAGGAAGTAATGAAGGATAGGGGCACCTTCTTTTGGGGCTCATAGAATTGGACCCCCTCGTCCAATCGTTTTGAAACTTGGGGGATATTTTGGGGAGAGGCACTAGATGCTGTACTGAAAATTTGGTGCCTCTACCTCAAAGAACAGCCCCCCCAGAGCCCCAGATACCCACAGATCAATTCTCCATGATTTTTTTAATGGGAATAAATCTCCATAGGGAATAACAGAGTTCCCAGCAGACATTTCCCTCCCCTCCCCCCGCTTTCTGACGACCATGAAGCGGGGGGAGGGCCTCCAAACTGGGGGACCCCCTGCCCTCACCTGGGGATTGGCAACCCTAGGCACTCCACAGATTCCCTGTGTGCTGTATCTATTGTGTGGATGGGCAAGTCAAAGGAACAATGGATGCAACCCTTAATTTGGAACAAGGCTTCGCGTTTGTCAGGGTTCCTTACAGCATCAGTAAGATCATGTGACTGATTCTCCTCTCCACCCCTTGTGATCTAATGTTCTTAGGGGCTGAGGGCTCATGTCAATCATCATACCCGGTCTTTATTTTCTTTTAGTTATAAAGAAAGAGGCGAAAGAAGTTCTTGTTTAACTTGGGGAAGAAGAATGGGCCCTCATTTGCACCCCACAGAGGTGGGCAGCTTGCTGGGCCAGGTACCGTTTTCACCAGTGGTTCCCAGAGTCCTGCATGGCTTGTGTAGGCCCCTGGAACTCTCTCTCCCAGCCAGTCCATCAGGTGGCCACCTGGGCTTGCCCTGGGGGTGGAGGTGGATAGGGGGACCTGAGGTGATCCGTTTTCATTCCGGTCTGCCTACTTGGCTTAAATGAAACATATGAAACATATGAAACTGCCATATACTGAATCAGACCCTTGGTCCATCAAAGTCAGTATTGTCTTCTCAGACGGGCAGCGACTCTCCAGGGTCTCAAGCTGAGGTTTTTCACACCTATTTGCCTAGACCCTTTTTTGGAGATGCCAGGGATTGAACCTGGGACCTTCTGCTTCCCAAGCAGATGCTCTACCACTGAGCCACCATCCCTCCCCAAATGAGGCCCTTCCAGGCATCCACCCCACATTCTACCTCAGCAGCTTTCCCACCCGACCCTCCCTTGCCTCATTTGCATTTTTTTCTGGTTATATGTTTGTGAGGATGTGTTCTTTTCTTTGCTTTTGTCACAACTGGCTAGGTGGGTTTGGCATTGGAACTGGGGTGGAGGAAGATTGGGCCTGTGTGCCCATGATCCCTGTTGTGGGCCCAATTAAGCATCCTTGGAGGCGTGGGTTAAGGAGGCATGCCCAACTTGGGGGCTGCTGGTCTCTACTCACACACCCCTTCCCAAGTGGCAGGGGGAATCACCCAGGTGTCCCTCTATTGCTGCCATCCTAGGTTCTTTTCCTTCAACAAGCAGGCAGCAGGTGGGTTGCTCGAAGCCTTGGATCTATTGCCCTATGCCAAGCCAAACCTCTGCAGCTGTAATCAATAAAGTTGTGGCTTGTTAAACCCACACATGGTGTTTTCTCAGTCATCTGCCTGGCATCTGGCCACCCATTAGGGATTCCAGCCTCCTATTCCCTGCGGGGGATCCCCCAATTTGGGGAGGGCTTCCCAGCCAGCAGGGAAAATCCCATCCCAAAATGAGGGGGGGGTTGGGGTTAAAGTGAAAGTGGCCCGAAAACTCAGAAGTGCTCACCTAGAGCAGCCGTTTGAGTGGGGGAGCAAAAAGGATCACTCAGTGACCCTGATCACTGAGAAGGTTTGCAGCTAGTTAAAGCTAACAGCTAGTTTAGGCTAAGTCTTTTTAGTAACCAGTTTTGCACCTCTCCCTCTGATTAGAAGCGTGTGTATGTGTGAAAAGTCCTCCTAGGGGCCACTCAAATGGCTGCCAGCCATTTCCTGTTTTAGGTCACTTCCGGTTTTACCAAAAGTGGCCAAAAATATCATTTGGATCCCCACCCACCCCCAGAACACTCCCCCAAAGGCTCCTGCCAAAAAGGTAAGGGGACCTGGCAGGGCTTTTTTTTTTTTGTAGAAAAAGCCTAGCAGGAATTCATTTGCATACTAGGCCACATCCCCAGCTGCCAAGCCAGCCGGAACTGCATTCCTGCTCAAAAAAGCCCTGTAACCTGGCAACCCATTCGCTGTTGGAGCACAACGCCTGCTATGAACACTGACACTGGAGCGGCCGTGAAAAATGGTAAGTCACTTAATGACAGGTAGTTTTGGGCAAACACAGCGCTCTTAACTAGAGGAATGGTTGAAACAATGCAACATACCAAAGACCTGCGTCATCATTGCTGCTGCATTTGTTTTACAAAACACCCTGAAATCAGAGTCCTGCAACAGAATCTGCAATCTTGCGCCTAGTCGCTGATCTATTTCTGTTTAGCCACTCCAATTCAAACCCCGTTTAGGGAACGTGCAGTCACATATCGTGCTGCAAATAGTCACAATGCGTTCTTTCACAGAATATATTTTTTTTTACTGCCATATCCAATAAATTAGGGGAAACGTGACACACTGCGTTTTGTTTGGGTTGAACTTGTGTGCATTTCAAATCAGCTGATAAATAGGGAAAGGGATATACGTCTTTACACAGCAGAGAATTGCCTAAGTGTATTCAATTAGACTTTGGGGATTATGTCCTACCCTCAAGAAACTTGAAAGATAGTGGCTTTTCAAAAAGGAAGAAAAGTGCAGATGGGAACTTTTAAGAAAATACACTTATCCTAATGATATTTTTTTTTTCCCCTCCAGATGAACGTTAGCTTGCCGAGCATTTCAAAATTAAATAGTTCTGGTCTCAGCTGGATATTCTTGCAACCCACAAATGTTTTTGGAGATATACTAAAATTCCTGTGAAAAGAAGCCCAATTGCTATCAAAAGTCAGTCCTTTCATATTTACTTTCAGTTAGTATCCAGACTGTCATGTGAAAAACTACTTTTCAGCTTCCTTGATAGCTCTTTGGCCCAGTAGGAATTCCATGCATGCTACCACATGGTTTCACTAGATAGCACCATCTGTTAATCTGCACAAATATTACAGACTAAATAGGTCCTGAATGATGTAAGTAGACTTACGTGCCATCCTGGCGAGTGATGGTGTAGCCGTATTTTGGATACTTGACAAATGACACATTGACTCCAACTAGTGGTGTTCCATCTGTAGTTACCACTTGGCCTCTTATAAGGGACACAAGGCTGGGAAAGAAATATAATTAAATGTCATCTCTCGTTGGGGACACTAACCGACAAAGCAGGAACATTAACCTAGACTTGTTCATTCAAGTATAAATGCAGTTTTGGTCTCGATTAAAGCTGAAACTAAAGCTATGCAACACAATAAAATGACTCAGGAATCATAATGCTCAATACAGTGATCAAGAGGCATATATTTCCTGGCTATAAATGGAAAGAGATGTATTGAAATCTGTCACACTGGACTTATAGAAGGACAGAGTTGGAAGTGGTCATCTAGTCCAACCCCCTGCACAATGCAGGAAATTCACAAATACCTTGGCAACTGAGGTATTGTTCTGAGATTATGAAACACTGTAGGCAAACCCTGTCTTCTGAGTGTGTGCAACGGCAACCTCGCTTTGCCAGAATAATTTGATCCTTACTATTTATGACACTTATTTAGGCAGAATTTCCTATAGCAGCTATTACTGCCTGTTACAGAAAGAGAACCTGCAATCTTAATAACGGTCTTTTCTTTATTTTTTCCTTTCAAACAACCAGACATATACACCTAGTTGCCAACACTGTGGGAGTGGAAATAGTGTTGCCAAGTCCAATTCAAGAAATATCTGGGGACTTTGGGGGTGGAGCCAGGAGACTTTGGGGGTGGGGCCAGGAGACATTAGGGGTGGAGCCAGGAGATGTTAGGGATGGAGTCAAGATCAAGGCTGTGACAAGCATAATTGAACTCCAAAGGGAGTTCTGGCCCTCACATTTAAAGGGACGGCACACCTTTTCAATGCCTTCCTTCTTTTGGGGCTGATAGAATTGGACCCCCTGGTCCAATCTTTTTGAAACTTGGGGGGTATTTTGGGGAGAGGCAATAGATGCCATACTGAGAATTTGGTGCCTCTACCCCAAAACACAGCCCCCCCAGAGCTGCAGATACCCACGGATCAATTCTCCATGATTTTCTAAGGGAATAAATCTCCATAGGGAATAATAGAGTTCCCAGAAGACATTTCCCTCCCCTCCTCCCACTTTCTGACAACCCTGAAGCGGGGGGAGGGCCCCCAAACCGGGGGATCCCCTGCCCCCACCTTAGGGGATTAGCAGCCCTAAGTGGAAATAAACCTGTATCCAGTATGCAGTTCTGACTTCTTATGACTGAATGCTCCTACACACACACAAACATTTCCTCCAGATGTCAGACAGCACAGTTCAAGCCTAACCTTCATTGACATGCTATTTTTTTTTCTACATAGGGATATTATTTTGTGGAAAAATATTCTATCACTGAGGCCCTCACTCGAGTCTGAACTAGTATAGATACAAAACCTATCTGCTATTTGAGAGAACTAGGCCATCATGCAACCAACAAACAGAATTCTACATGCAGGTTGTCTCTAGGTCAACTAGGTCACAATTTTAAATCAAAATGTATTTCAACATTTCATTCTCGCAGTAAGCCAGAACAGGATAACAAATGTCTGTACAGAACAATATTAATAGGATCCACATTGTAGACACCTTGGGACAACGTAAAGACAACAATTTTAGAAACAGCAAGGGCTTATATTCACCTAAGGAGATTTTGGACGTCAGACCCCTATGCTAAAACCATAAACTGCTTTTGAAACTCTGTGTCAAATCAGGTGAAACAATAAAAGATTTTTTAGTAGGTCTCCAAATCAGTTTTTGCTAAGATCCCGTAGAGTAAGTGGGCCAGATTATGGAAGATGGCATTGAGGAAAGAATTAAAACTCCTGAATCAGGAGTGGTTACTTTTTAACACTTAAACCATGCAGTGGAGATCCATTCACAGGTTTTCTACCCTCTTGTATTGTGTGATTCCCTGAGTTGCAAAAGCCATAAGCTATATGTAGCCTGAGAAGATCATGCTGAGAAAGAAGCTCAGCGTCCAAGAGACACATAATCGTAACGTTCATTTCACCAACGTGAACAATTTTCAAAGATTTATCTTCATCCTACGTTATTTGTGAAGTGCTTACAATTAAGATTACTAGGATGAACTCAGAATACAGCATACGTTTTTGTGGTAGCGATGGCAACACAATGCACGTAGTTCTCCACCACCAGTTCATTTGTACAAAGCTGCTTAGGGGAGCTGTCCTGACTTGTGAGGGGGTTGCTCCATCTGCTCCTTAATGTAGTGAAGTGGGATAATGCCAAGACTTGCTGTGACTTGTTTGCCTGGCACCTCATATTTAAATTCACTTCTATCTGTGAGGATTTAGAATCTGGCAGGTCAAAATGCTACCGGTCTTCCACTGAGACGCAGTCGCTTATACGAATCCAGTTGCTGTCACATGAGGAAGTGACTGAGTTGCTTGGAGAAATACTACTGGAGAGCCAGTTTGGTGTAGTGGTTAAGTGTGCGGACTCTTATCTGGGAGAACCGGGTTTGATTCCCCACTCCTCCACTTGCACCTGCTGGAATGGCCTTGGGTCAGCCATAGCCCTGGCAGAGGTTGTCCTTGAAAGGGCAGCTGCTGTGAGAGCCCTCTCCAGCCCCACCCACCTCACAGGGTGTCTGTTGTGGGGGAGGAAGGGAAAGGAGATTGTGAGCCGCTCTGAAACTCTTCGGAGTGGAGTGCGGGATATAAATCCAATATCTTCATCTACCTCACAGGGTGCCTGTTGTGGGGGAGGAAGGGAAAGGAGATTGTGAGCTGCTCTGAGACTCTTCGGAGTGGAGGGCGGGATATAAATCCAATATCTTCATCTACCTCACAGGGTGTCTGTTGTGGGGGAGGAAGGGAAAGGAGATTGTGAGCTGCTCTGAGACTTTTCGGAGTGGAGGGTGGGATATAAATCCAATATCTTCATCTACCTCACAGGGTGCCTGTTGTGGGGGAGGAAGGGAAAGGAGATTGTGAGCTGCTCTGAGACTCTTCGGAGTGGAGGGCGGGATATAAATCCAATATCATCATCATAATCATCATCATCATCTTCTTCTTCTTCTTCTTCTTCTTCTTCTTCTTCTTCTTCTTCTTCTTCTTCTTCTTCTTCTTCTTCTTCTTCTTCTTCTTCTTCTTCTTCTTCTTCTTCTATAATCGATCAGTTCTTTCCCCATCTTCTGTTATTAAATCTTGCTTCAGGGGATTAGCCAGTGCCCAGGGAATAGTTTATTCATCATTAAGGGAGGGAAGAATTCTAAACAATGTTGGCCCCTTCTGAAGAAGCCCTGCCTGAACTCAAAAGATTTGAATTATAAGCTGGCAAATATCTCCTTCCTAGGAAATATGCTTTACTGACTGCCAGATGTAAAACTGCAGTCTCTCTTGAATGAGTTGGATGATTACAAAGACTGGGAGTTCTTGCTTGCAACTCCTTCCTAGGAATATAAATGTCACATATGCATAACTCTAACGATCAGTTCACAAATCAACACTTACTTTCCCCCTACATGATAATGTATACAGGCACCCAATTAACAAAAATACCAGTTTTAACCCTTTAGTACAAAATAGTAGTAATGTCTCACAACGATCTGCTTTTCTCCCAGTATAACCATAGAATCATGGTGATGCTCGCTATGTATCTCCAATCTAGGGCTGCCAACCTCCTGGCAGGGGCTGACTATATCCCAGAATTATGACTGATCGACTGCCGTTCCCTTGGTGAAAATAACTGCTCTGGAAAGTTGACTCTATGGCATTATATTCTACAGAAATCTCTCCTTTCCCCAAACCCCACTGTCCCCAGGTTCCTGCCCCAACTCTGCAGGAATTTCCCAACTCAGAGTTGGCAAACCTAGCCCAGAAGCAATTCTTTCCATACACACATGCACCTATTGTCCATTGCTGGACCAAAAGAAGCCAGGCTGTGTTTCACACGGGCTAGGGCAGGGGTGGGGAACAGTGGCTCTCCAGATGTTTTTTGTCTACAACTCCCATCAGCCCCAGCCATTGGCCATGCTGGCTGGGGCTGATGGGAGTTGTGGGCAAAAACATCTGGAGAGCCACTGTTCCCCACCCCTGGGCTAGGGCTTTCTCGGTGGCAGCTCCAGA
Source organism: Heteronotia binoei (assembly GCF_032191835.1). Taxonomy (NCBI): domain Eukaryota; kingdom Metazoa; phylum Chordata; class Lepidosauria; order Squamata; family Gekkonidae; genus Heteronotia; species Heteronotia binoei. The sequence goes on from NC_083227.1 coordinate 157,021,460, forward strand.
AATGTGGAATGCCCTCCCGGAGACCATATGGGCTCTGCGGGATCATTCTCAATTCCGCAGGGCCTGCAAAACCGAATTGTTTCAACAGGCCTTCAACACCTAACCGGGAGAGAACTGCCACCTCACACCGCCGAGAAGTTACAAACATTATAGGGTCACTAACAGCAAAAAAGAAAGATCCCGCCATACTAAAATTGTATAGCACCACAAAATGTTTTAAATTGTATTTTATTGCTTTTTAAATTGTATTATAGTACCGCCCTGAGTCCGCTTGCGGAGAGGGTGGGATAGAAATTGAACGTAATAAATAAATAAAATAAATAATACTTGCATACACAAATGGAAACAGTACCAACTTGCATGTGTGAACTGAACATTTAGCACCCACATTGTTGCCATTCGATTTTTATTGGCTAGAAGGCAGAGGACCCATATTATAGAAAGCTTAATCACGAGCTGACATTATGTCGGCAAGTCTGCAGACCAATGTTCCCTCTACGTTGAGTTACCGTGAGCTAGCTCATGGTTTTGTAGCCTCCAGCTCAGACATTTTTGTCTTAGTTCAGGAAAAATGGCCCCAGAGCAAGCTAATTAATGCATTAGCTCACAACTTTAATGCCAGTAGCTCATGAAGCAGGATTTTTGCTCACAAGACTCCATAGCTTAGAGGGAACTTTGCTGCAGGCCTTGGAAAAGTCACAACTTTCCCCACTGGACTGAATGTCAGTTCAAAGGAAGGGAATTACTGACCTCTTTTTAAATTCTAATCTTTCAATAGCCACGTTAATTTTGGGCTAAATGTATCACACCGAAATAGCTGAAGATCTCTCTCTTTCTCTCTCTCTCTCTCCCTGTGTGTGTGTGTGTGTGTGTGTGTGTGTGTGGAGAGAGAGAAAGAGAAAGCACTCCAAGGAGCTAGGGAAGAGGTCAGAAATGATGCGATAAGCCAGAGGAAGTTCTACTGGGTTTACAGGAAATTCATGATGGGAAAATTATAAACTGATAGTCAGTCTCAAATATTTCGATTTCTCAAATGTTCTTAGAACTCTCCTATATTTTCTAAGGGGCTCTGTCATATTACCGTATACCCCAGCTATTAATAGTATAACAATCTAAACAAGATTAGCATCATGATAAAGGATCTATTTAACAAACTGTTTCCTAAAGCTAAGGATTGTATTCAAACAACCATCAATGGAAATAGAGTACAAGTGTTACTTGTAGCCTAGAAGTGTGAGAATGCCATATTGTTTAGAATTGCTTTGATGTAAGAGTTTAAAACCCTGTAATGGCTATTCGAATGTATCAGTTCCAATAACTGCCTATTCAGAACTTTGAGATATCAAATAAACGCCTTAACTTTTGCAACAAATGGAGGTCCGTTGAACTTTGAACTCCAATGTCTGACATTTACCTACTGGGTGCAGTAGGTAAATTTTCTTTAGTGGTAGCCTCCATATATCTAATTTTTATAATGAAATGAGAGATACAGAATAATTTTGTAAGCAGCATTGTGACATTTTCAATGTTTTCTGTACAGGTTTTTTACACAACTAAATCCTTTTTATTACACTTTCAGAGGGATCTGTCTTGGTTCTGGTGGCTTTGAGACCTTGATCAGTTTGCTAAGGCAGAACAAGTTGAAGATGAATCCAGACAAGACAGAGGTAATGTTGGTTGGGAAGGGTGACATTCTAGAGCAAGGGTAACCAAACTTGCTTAACGTAAGAGCCACATAGAATAAACATCAGATGTTCGAGAGTCACAAGACATGACTGTCAGATGTTTGAGAGGTGCAGGACAGGAAGGAAGAAGGGAGGGAGAAGCAGAAAGGAAGCAACTTTTAGTTAAATGCATTCTGCAAGCCACCAGCTGGATTGGCTTGGAGAAGTGATTTAAAGAGAGAAATACCCACTCCAAGCCGGCCGATGGGGCAGTGGGGGCTTTGAGAGCCACACAATGTATGTGAAAGCGCCACATGTGGCTCCCGAACCACAGTTTGGCCACCCCTGTTCTGGAGGGACTGGATGCACTTGTTATGAATGAAGTGGTGTGAGCTTTTAAAGAGCAGGTTAATAATTTGGTATGCTCATGGACCCAGCCTTGCTGTTTAAAAAGGAGTTGATGCAGTTGCTAAGAACACATTCTATCAGCCGCAGCTGGTTCACTTAAGGCTTGGACTCAACCAGTCTTGCCATGCTGACCCATGTTTTTGTGTCCTCACAGTTGGATCACTGCTGTGGTATATTTATTGTCTTTTTGTAATGGAACAGTCTGCTCCTCCTCTAATATCTGTGTGACTTGGTTTGGTCCTGATGGGCAGAGCTCTAGTTTCACTTTCCAGTTTTTGTATGCTAACTGAAGTTGTCTCCTTAAAAAAAAAAACCACACAGTTGACATTTTGAGCTAGCTTGCCTCTGCTGAATTGATCTAAGACCTGAGTGAGTACCTTAACCTGGGAACCCACAGCCAAAGGAGTACGTTACAACTGTTACACTCTCTAGGTTGAGCTTTGCCTATTTTAAAACAGCTACATTGGGTTCCGATTTGCTTCTGAGTTCAATGAGGGGTGGTAGTTATGACCTTTAAAGGACTTCACATCCTGCAGCTCACATATCTGAAAGCCTGTCTCCTCCCATACAGTCTTCAAGCTGCCACTTGCTACTTGCTCTCCCATTTAGGGTTACCAGTCTGGCAACCACCACAGCCTGGGCTTTTTCCTGCTAGGGTTCCAGGTTCGACCCAGGAAATATCTGGCGACTTTGGGGGTGGAGCCAGGAGCAAAGTTGTGACGGGCATGACTGAACTCCAAAGGGAGCTCTGACCATCACATTTAAAGAGACTGTATTCCTTTTAAATGCCATCCCTGCATTGGAAATAAAAGATAGGGATGCCTTCTTTTGGGGCTCATAGAATTAGACCCCCTGGTCCAATATCTTTGAAACTTTTTTTTAAGGGGAAACACCAAATGCTGTGCTGAAAATTTGGCGCCTCTACCTCAAAAAACAGCCCTCCAGAGCCCCAGATACCCATGGATCAAGTCTCTACTATACCCTATGGGAACTCCCCACATGTTCCCCAGAGAGTACTGAGATCGGGAACTCAAAATCTTCTTGCTATCCCCGGGCCAAAAGAAGCCCGCCTAAAATCCGCTAGAGACAGGGCCTTCTCTGTTATGGCCCCTACATGGTGGAATCAGCTGCCGGAGGAGGTGAGGGCCCTGCGGGACCTTGTTCAGTTCCGCAGGGCCTGTAAGACAACCCTCTTCCGGCTAGCCTACACCTAGCTGAGATGAGAAACTAAATGTAGCTTCGCCAGACTCCTGTTATACATATTTCTGTAATGTTGAATGGTTTTAAGGTTTTAACAGTTTTAAATGTTTTAATTGTTTATATATTTAAATACTTGTTTAATTTTATGTTTGACTAGTTGTTGTGAGCCGCCCTGAGCCACTTGTGGGAAGGGCGGGATATAAATAATAAATAAATAAATAAACTAGTCTTTATAGGATATAATGGAGTGCTCAGTGAATATTTCCTCCAGCCCCCGCTTTCTGATAACCCTAATGCAGGAAGATTGCATCGTGGGAGGAAGCCATGTAATGGAGCCTAGAAGAACAAAAATTTCTCAGCAGAAATTACTATAGGAATAAACAATAAAGATTATATGTATGAAAAGAATATCTGTGTCATGTTGATTTTGAATATAAACAATGAAGTTCAAAATTCATACAAAAGGCATAACAATATCTAGCTCACAAAATTCACGTATAAATTCATTGACTCGAAGCATCAAACTAGCCCCATAGCCAGGATTTGAAGAATTGGGGGGCTCTGATTTTTTTCAGGGGGCACATAGTGGCCCCAACCGCCATGGCTTTCTCTTCTACCACCGCTGAGGAGGAAAGCTGCCAGCTCGCTGCCATACAGCCTCCCCCCTCCCCACAGCTGCCCCAAGGTGATCGCTTTTCACCCCTCTTCCAGCAGCTCTGTTGGGGAGCCACTCAGAGGTTTAGATATGGGCCGCACGGTCTCAAGTTCAGCGGGACATCGGGTGTGTGTGTGTGTGTGTGGAAGGCGACACCAAGTCGCAACTGACTTCTGGGACGACAAGACCTCCAATTCAAATTTCTTCCTGTCAGATTTCTTCCTTCCAAGTGCAGCTCCACCCTCGCTCGAGACCAGGCCAGAAAACCCCTGCAGGCGAACATCACCTCTCCACTGATCCCCAGTCCTGGACTGCAGCTGGGACCTCCACTTGTGTGCATCAGCCTACCCTACCCTGCCCTGTCTGCAATGGAGCCATCCACTCCCTACCCCCGCCACCCCACTTGAGGGCCAGAATGGCCTCTTCTTACAGGCACCCTCTAGCCCAACGTCAGCCCAACGTGGAGCTTAACTTTCAGTCCTGGGCGCTGAAAGTGCCCCGTTGTTTCTGCTTGCTGAAGGTCATAGATTTCTTCCAGCCCCTAAGCAAGCAGAAGCAACAGGGAGCTTAACTTTCATTCCTGGGGGCTGAAAGTGCTCCATTGTTTCTGCTTGATGAGGGGTCAGAGATTTCTTCCAGCCCCTAAACAAGCGGAAGTAACTCAGAGCTTAACTTTCAGTCCTGGGCACTGAAAGTGCTCCATTGTTTCTGCTTGCTGGGTGGGGGGGGGGCAGAGATTTCTTCCAGCCCCTAAGCAAGCAGAAGCAACAGGGAAATTAACTTTCAGTCCTGGGCACTGAAAGTGCCCCCTTGTTTCTGCTTGCTGAGGGGTCAGAGGTTTCTTCCAGCCCCATAGCAAGCAGAAGCAGCAGGCAGCTTAAGTTTCAGTCCTGAGCTCCAAAAGTGCCCCATTGTTTCTGCTTGCTGAGGGGTCTGAGAATTCTTCTGGCCCCTAAGCAAGCAGAAGCAACAGTGTATGATGACGGCAGAATGGAGAAGGATGCAGCCGAGGCACGGGAGGCTGGTTAGGGGCCCCAAGTCAAAGGGCCCTGCCTAGCAGTCAGGAGGCTGTGCCCCCACAGGCCCCCTCATAGCTACGAGCCTGCATCAAAACGCTGCCAACTGCTGGGATATACATGTGTTAAGATCAAACATCAGTTCAGCAAATGGTCAATAGAATCTGTTAGCTGCTGTAATATAAAAACTAGATCATACGCAAAGGCCTTCAGTTTGTATTGTTCACCCTTAATCAGGGCTCCCTTGATACTTGGATCTTTTCTTATCTGGTTATTCAATATCTCTAGACACCGAATGAACAGAAGTGGTGACAGTGGGAAACCTTGTCTTGTACCTTTTTGGATAGCAATTGCTTCTGTTACTTCGCCATTCTCCATCACCTTAGCTCTTTGTGATGAGTATATTTATTGTATCAATCTCAAATAGTTCTCGCCACACTCCATATTCTTCAGTTGTTGTAGCATGAATTGCCAACGGACGTTATTTTTATTTATTTATTTATTTAGGATTTATATCCCGCCCTTCCCACGAAGTGGCTCAGGGCGGCTTACAACAGAGAGTCAAACATAAAATTAATAACATTTAGATGAATAAATATTTAAAACATTTAAAACCTTAAAACATTAAGGATCATAACAGAATATATAACAGAAGTCTGGAAAGCTACGTTAAGTTTCTCGTCAGTCAGGTGTAAGCTAGCTGGAAGAGGGTTGTCTTGCAGGCCCTGCGGAATTGAACATGGTCCCGCAGGGCCCTCACCTCCTCCGGCAGCTGATTCCACCATGTAGGGGACATAACAGAGAAAGCCCTATCCCTGGTGGATTTAAGGCGGGCTTCTTTTGGCCCGGGGATAGCGAGAAGGTTTTGGGTTCCCGATCTCAGTACTCTCTGGGGAATGTGTGGGGAGAAACGGTCCCTCAGGTAGGCAGGTCCCAGGCCATATAGGGCTTTAAAGGTAATAACCAGCACCTTGTACCGAACGCGGTATATTACTGGGAGCCAGTGCAGAGACCGAAGACCCGGTCGTATGTGCCCCCATCTTGGGAGGCCCAGTAACAGCCGGGCCGCGGCACTCTGCACCAGCTGCAATTTCCGAGTTCGACACAAGGGCAGCCCCATTTAGAGGGCATTACAGTAGTCCAACCTCGAGGTGACCGTAGCATGGAACACTGTTGCTAGGTCGTCGCGATCCAGGAAGGGAGCCAACTGCCTTGCCCGCCTAAGATGAAAAAAAGCCGACTTGGCATTGGCTGCTATCTGAGCCTCCATTTTAAGGAAGGCTCCAATAGTACCCCCAGGCTCTTGACCCTGTCCGCCGCCCTCAGCGGCGCACCATCAAAAACTGGCAGAGGGATTTCCCTCCCCGGGTCCCCAACGACCCAGACAAAGGACCTCTGTCTTCACAGGATTTAGCTTCAGTCCACTCAGTCTGAGCCACTCAGCCATGGCCTTCTCTGCATCCAGACAAATTAATGGCAATTGTTTTTCTGGGTGGTTCTCATAGTATTCCATTATATTATATATTGTTCTGACATTATCTTTCAGATATCTTCTGGTCAAAAATCCTGCCTGATCTTGATGAATCATGCTCAATAATACTTTCTTCAAACATCGTGCCAATATTGAAGCAAAAATTTTGTAATCCACATTTAAGAGAGAAATTGGTCGAAAATTCATTATATCTTTCAAATCTGTGCCCTCTTTAGGAATTAAAGATATTGTGGCTTCTTGCCATGAAGCTGGAATTTGGGCTTCAATTTGAATCTTTCCTATAAGAGATTTAAATGGTATCAACAAACAATCTTCAAAACCTTTATAGAACTCTTCAGGTAAACCGTCTGGTCCTGGAGATTTACCATTCTTTTGTGATGTAATTGTGTCCCCAATGTTCTTCGTTGCTCCTCTGTAAATTTATTAATATTATTCTGTTCAATGTACTCTTCCAGAGCTTCTTTTTGAACTTGCTTGGCTTCATATAATCTTTTGTAAAATTGCTCAACAATTTGGCATATCTCCTGCCTTCGGAATTTCTCTTTGTTATTGTCATCTTTCAATACCGGAATTATTCTTTTTGCATTCTCTTTTCTCAATCTGTAAGCCAACCATCTTCCCGGCTTGTTGGCATGTTCAAAGCCAGTTTGGTGTAGTGGTTAAGTGTGCGGACTCTTACCTGGGAGAACCGGGTTTGATTCCCCACTCCTCCACTTGCACCTGCTGGAATGGCCTTGGGTCAGCCATAGCTCTGGCAGAGGTTGTCCTTGAAAGGGCAGCTGCTGGGAGAGCCCTCTCCAGCCCCACCCACCTCACAGGGTGTCTGTTGTGGGGGAGGAAGGTAAAGGAGATTGTGAGCCGCTCTGAGACTCTTCGGAGTGGAGGGCGGGATATAAATCCAATATCTTCTTCATCTTCTTCTTCTTCATCTTCAAAGTAATTCTGCCTGGCAAATCTTAATTTTTTCTCAACCTCCTCTACCAGTAGTAGGTTAAGTTGGTGCTGGACTTTTAAAATTTTTTTTTGGAACTCTTGTTTTGTAGGTTGTGCTTTTAAGTTTTTTTCAGCCTTCTCTGCGTGTAACATTAGCTTTTGGAAGTTTTCAGTTCTTTCCTTCTTTTTTTTGGCATTAAATCTAATTGCTAGCCCCTTAAAATATGCTTTGGCTGTGTCCCAAACCACTTGCATCGTCACATCTTGAGTTGTATTTTGCTTAAAAAAAGGATTCCATTTCTATCTTGGTTTCTTGAAGAAAGTATCTTTCAAAATTGAAGTATTTAACCTCCAAGATCTTTTCAACTGGGGCCCCTTAAACTTTATCATTACAGGGTTATGGTTTGATATAATTCTTGGTAGAATTTCAGTCTCCACTAAATCTCTAACCAAATCCGTGGACAGCCAAAACATGTCAATTCTTGACCAGGACTGATGCCCAGCAGAATAATATGTAAAGTCTCTAGACTTTGGGTATCTTGTTCTCCATGAATCAACTAAGTCCAGTTCTTCTGCAGGTTTCCAGAAATTTGATGACAATCAAAATCCTTTGGTTTTAGTAAGTATATGTGTTTTTTTTGTCCAATTGTCTATCACAGACTGCATTGAAATCTCCTACTACACAGTATTCTGCATATTCCAGGTTTACTAGCTTAAGATGTAGATCTTTAAAAAAAATTTCCTTCTGTTCATTCGGTGCATAAATATTTGCCAGTAGAACTTTTTTACTATCCACAGTAATTTCTACTAATAAAATTCTTCCATCGTCTGAAGCATACTGCAACTGTGGATTAAATCTGTCCTTTATATAAATTGCCAAACTCCTTTTCTTTTCTTTTTTTAATCTGTTGCTACGAATAGATTACCAAGTTCCTTATTTCTCAATAAATGTTGATCTTTTGCCAAAATATGAGTTTCTTGTAAACAAATTATATCCATCTTCAATTTTGCCAAATATTTAAAGGTCTTCCTCCTTTTTATAAGAGAGTTAAGTCCATTTACATTAATCGAAACAATGGAAGCCATTATGGATTTTTCTTATCACTATCTTTTTTTATTTTTTTTAGTCTGTGATCTTGTTGGGTATCTCCTTGCTTCACTTGGATCCTCTTCATCTGTGATTTCCTCTTTCTCCTCTTCATCTTCCTTCTTTTTCTTCCCTTCTTTCGTCTCAATTTTCTCCAAAAAGTTCTTTGCTTTAAAGATAGAGTTAATCCTGTACCTATTCTCTTCATATGTAAAAAGAAGGCCTTCTTGCATTAGCTATGTGTATGGTATTTCTCTTCCCCTCAAAAAATTAGTCAAGTCTTGATATTCTCTCCTCTTTTGTCTAACTGGCCATGGTACCTCTCTCAAAATCTTCACCACGTTTCCTGCTATCATCACTGGCTTGTGTCTCGTTTGTTTCAGAATATTATCTCTGGTCACCTTTGTCAATTTCAAATGGATATCGCTAGGTAGTTTATTTCTTCTCGTAAAACTTGATGGAACCCGTCTAACCTGGTCGAGCTCTTCTTCCATTTTGTCAGGTGTCTCTTGTAGAATTTCTGAAACGGCTTCACTTAATATTTTATGTAAATCTTCAGATTTTTCTTGTGGTACATTTTGGAACCACAGCATAAGATAAGATAAGATAAATTTATTTTTATATCCCGCCCTCCCCCGCCAAAGGCGGGCTCAGGGCGGCTCACAGACATGGAGGACCATGATATACATGAAATACAATATAAATGAACAGTTTTAAAATTACAATTCAGTTAAAATACAGTTACATAATTAATTAATTAAATAAATAAAAACAGGTGCTATAAAGTGCTACAGATAACAATCATGGACAAGATGGCTGGATGGGTACAGATCCGTTTAGCCAGGTTCTGTCTCGAAAGCAAGTTGAAACAGAGAGGTTTTGCAAGCCCTGCGGAACTGATTCAGGTCCCGCAGGGCTCGTACCATCTCTGGAAGTTGATTCCACCATCGGGGGGCCATTGCTGAAAAGGCTTGCTCTCTAGTTGTCTTCAGTCTAGCCTCTTTTGGCCCAGGGATTTTTAAAAGGTTTTGAGAGCTAGAGATATAAGCTGCTCTGTCCATTTCCAGTTGAAGACATCTACTCTCATATACTTTCTGCTCTTTTTCCAGTTGTTCCACCTTTTGAGTATTATCAGACACTTATGCATCTAAAACCTTCAAAGCTTTATTAGTCTCTGCCGCTTGCTTTCCATTCTCTTGAAGTTCTTGTTTAATCTCCGTTTGCCTGTATTATCTACCTTACCAGTCAATTGTGCTATGTTCGCCTATATTATCTGTCCGCCTATATTATCTACCTTACCAGTCAATTGTGCTATGGCAGTTAAAAGGGCACTTCGCATTTCCTTCATGTCACCCTGCATAGTTGCAGATGTAAACTTTCCAGGGCCAGATTAAAAGCTAGATCCCTGGATCAAACAGTAACGTTCAGCTAATGCGGCTAGTAGGAGTTGCAGCAGTTCATTGTTGAATACAACAGCTTCTGCTAACGGAAAGTTATACCATGAAACTTTCTTTGTGCAGTGCTTAACTGCTAATGAAAATGACTACTTCTATGAATGATATATCATTTACGCAAATGGAAGGGGACATTAGAGTCAGTCTTACATCAGATGTTTTATTACTATACATACACACTGGCATAGCTAGTTCTGCAACTGCAGATGCCCCTGCAGGGATATCTCTTGTACAGGCACAGCTGTTCAGTTTGTATAGTGTAATAATTAGTGGACACACATAAGAAAGGCTTCAGAGTGGTACTAGAGATGGTAATAAAAGGGGAAAAAAGAGAACAAGGTCATGAAGATCTTTGCAAATGATCCTGTGCTTCTGATCATCACAGCTAGAACATGAAGCCAGATTCTTGACTGGAATCAATATGTGCCTTAGAGAATGAACAGAGACCCTGGCTAGTAGTAAAATCCAATCACGTAACTCAGAAATCCCTTCTCCTTCTTGGGCTGTTCAGAAGGCCAATATTCTCTACGGGCAGATCATGGCCTATGAAAAGGGATTCAACTTTAGCTACTCTTTGGATTGATTTGATAGCAATAATAGAATTTACTGTCAGTGAAAGAAGGCATTGGAAGTAGAGTGGCTCTTTTGGAGAGTGTTAAATGGAAGAAGTGACAGAAGCCTCAGCACACATTCAGACTCCAGATGGTAGAAAGATCAGAGAAACCACTAGAGAGAATGCTGGAGTGGCAACACTGTGAAAATATACACATTCCGGTTGATAAAGAAGGGAAGGATGTCTAACCAAAGAAAATCAATATAAGCACCCAAACTCATTTAGTGAATCAGTCTGAAATCAATTTTTAGTAGGGAAATAGCGATCTGACCTGGGAGATTTAGCATTTAATAGTTTAAAGAAAGAACACGGTAAAACACTGCGTCCCGGAAGAGGAAGCTTACTATGCTTTCCCTGAACTCTGCCTTCTGATAAAGCAAATAATGCCTTAGAGTCTGGTCCAGATCCGGGAAACAAAAGCTGCCATCCTATGCACACCTACTCAGGAATAAACTCTACTGAATCTACTGGGACAGACTTACAAGGAAACTTGTCTAGGATTGAGCTAAACTTTCAAAATATAAGAATTACAAAGCTCTCAAACATCTTGTTTTAGCATATCCATATATATTTTAAATATATATTTTAAACAATTCTATGCAGTATTAGTACTGAAATAATGTTGGTTTGCAATAATGGGATGCAGTATAATTCCCATTATACTAAAAGGGAAATATTCTTTAATATTTGCTCTAGGACATACAAGAGGTAAACAGCAGGGCTCAGAATGATAATGCAAGAAATTATAAAGGACTTTTGCAAGTCCTTATATGCAAGGAATTATAAAAAATATACAAAAATGCAAGGACTTATTAAAAATATATATATGAATGGTGTAATCTCACAAAAGGCATCCCCCTTTTCTCTCACATGGGGAATGCCTTTTCCAAAATGATATCTGGTATGAAAAAATGGCTACAACTGTTAAATGCAAAGAAAATATGCTTCTTTCATTAGAAGTTTTTATTCATACACAATCTGCTTATAGATTTAATTGATTAGGCGAATTATGCACACATATCTTACTGCAGATTTTTCAGAACAGTAAGCCTTTAATCGACTTTAGATTCTGTGCCCCCTTTACGCATCACTCTTTTTTCTCCGGTGTATTTATTCTGCAGCTTACAATTTAAAAAAACTGTACAGTTTTTGAAACTGGTGTGGAATGTCAGTTGTGATGTGTTGGGTGGAGTAAAAGGTTTTTTTTTTTTTTTAAATTGTATGCAATTGTCCCATCCAGGGGTTGTTTTGTAGAAAAATAGATGGTGGAGCTCATCCAGGGATTATTATGCAGCTGCACCTACTATTCAATGGACAAGGTGGGAAGGAGGGGGTAGAACTCTCAGAAAGGTACAGGAGCTGTGTTCCTGTGAGCTCCCACTGAATCTGAAGGCCTGGCCCTATCACTGCTGTGAAGTAGTGTCAGTGAGCACCTTCCATTTAAATCCTCGTGGTTCAGGTTCTGCGTATGCATTTTAGAGTTAGTTCATTGAATGAAACAGAAAGGAACACAAGCAAAGGGGGGAGGGGGAGAGAACCCACGGTTGAAACTGACCAGACTTTTTCTGAAACTGACAAGCAGCTTGGTAGCCCCATTTTCCATGTTGCTGAGCACTAGGGGATTCTTTGCTGTGTTATTGGCCATTGTGAAAAATGGGTGAAACATAATCTCATAATTTGGGGAACATGTAGGTGTACAGAATGCAAGGTAGAACCCACTAATACAGGCATTGCAAACTGTGATAGTTTGCAACGTGTGTCTGTATGCACGTGCGTGTGCAAAATTGGCTGCAACGCCACAACGGTTTGCACAGAGCTGCAATTTGTACGGGGGAATAATCCCTGGAAGAAGCTCTGGAGAACCTTTTTAATTTTGTCCCATTAAATTGGGAAAAAATGGGGGGGGGGTATTTTTTCTGATGCCCTAGTGTAGCTGCATAGCGATGCTAACTTCCTGTCCTTCATTGCAAATTTGCATGGTTTTTTCTTAGTGGTTCTCTAATTTGATCATGCATACTGGTTGTGATCTTGGCAGTTTTTTAAAGCCTGTCCTGTGTAGATTGCACTCTCCCTCCAAATGGCTCAACTCAAAGCAATTCTTATGTTTGGCAGTTTGCAGAAGGTCCATGTGGCTCAGCTACCATTTTAATGTTAGGCTCCCGGAGACTTCCAAAATGGTTCCCGTCCAAATTTTGTTCTCTAAAGCACTGAAGGGGAAAATTTTTTCAAGGCTTCAGGCTTTCCATCCCATTGTCTGTCTCTCTTTACATATGTCAATTTCATCCCACGCTGATGATCCCTCCCTTTTATTTGTTTGCATGCAGCACTGAAATCCTTTTGTTTTTCACTGGTGATGCTGCTATTTGCCTCCTCTTCAATCCCCCTTTCAAGTCAATACCAGCAGGGAACTAAACTTCATGCAGCTCCTTTTAAACTTCCCCTTGATGTTTTAATTTTTCTTAAATTCAGCAATCTGAGACTAGCGATAGTCTCATATTGCTAGACTCGTGCCGCTTGTCAAAAAATAGGAAGGGGGGACGGTGACGGAAAGTGCAGAGTGGGCGGAACTACCTCAATATGGATGGGGGAGTGACTTTTACAGGGTGGCAAAAGGGTGTGAGGGGAAATACAAGGGAATCTTGAATTACTTTCAGCTTGGAAGAAAATAAGGGAAATATTGGGACAAAAACATTCTTAGAAAACCTGGAGATATAGTAATCAGAAAGTGAACAGAGCTGAAGGGAGGAAAATCAACGCAGAACAACCAAGAAAATCCAACAGATATGCGCAATGAAAGTGAGGGAAAACACCTGTGCATGATAGGCAACAGTGCCTGCAAACAAAAGAAGATAGCTGCAAGTTTAAAACTATGGATGAAAAAAACATCTCTTCTCCTATCTTTTCAGACATGTTTCTAATATTTGTCTTAACTATTTGGTATTAAACAGAGGTCTTCTGAAAGCTGTGCACATGTACCTCTCATTGTTAAATCATCACATTTTCTTACTATGAATGTAGGAACACACATACACTCACAAAGTGTACAGAATCTAATACTTATGTTGGCCCACATGGAACTTAAAGGGCACAAACTTCCTGGCCAAAAAAAAAAAAAAATTACAAAACCATCAAGAAAAAAACTGTGAAATTTTAGCCAGAAATGGGGAAAGCATTACTACCGAAAGGAGCACCGCTTGTTCAACAGTTATTAAAAATTCTACAAAAAGTGCCCGTACGTTATTAAAAAGGCTTATTTTTGGCTGTTACCTGCTGTTGAAGGGGTTTTCTCCTGGGATTATATGAGTGCTGTCTTTCCCAACTAAGAGTTTGATGCGATCGTAGAACGACTTTACAGCTGGTGAACCAGAGTGACTCTGCTGTATAATATCTAGGGGGTCACGTGAGCCGCGGCAGAGCAGGCTGTTCTGACACGTCGCTTGGAGGCAGCAGTCTGGATCCAGGCAGTCAACGAGACCATCTGAAAGGAAGAAGACATAGGTTATGTTTTCTAGACACTTGGGTTTGGAATAGTCCCCCAACGATTTCACAGTCCGCAAGCATTCAAAAGGTTCACTTTGTAACACCCAGTATTTGCTTCTCATAGGAAAAAAAAACAAAAACATTTGGTTGCATCCTGCTATGCCACAGTGGAAAAGTCAAGAGAAGTTTTATTTTAACAGTTTGTGTACAAATGTTGTTTGCGAGACACATTGTGAAGGAGCCACTTTAAGATCAAGCACTGATTTTTCATTTCCCATCAGCGCTGCTGTGCGCAAAGATCAACAAGCTGTGTGATGCAGCTGCGTATCCGTGGGAGGCATTCTATAATTTTATTAGAGGAAGCACTGGGTGCTGACAGATGCCTTGGACTCTCTCTCGGAGCAATCAGAAATGGAAGATCAGATGCAGTCAAGTTGACTTAGTCGCAAGGGGCTCCTTGCAAGCGCTTTTGCACTTCCACTTGCTCAGGAGTTCAAGTGCAAGTGGAACTGTTCTGTGGGATCTCCAGTGCAATGAATATATACTAGCTGTACAAATGTGCTGACACTACCGTACAAACTCTAAGTATGTCACGCGTCGATATTTCTCAAAGAGCACTCTTTTGTTTTAAATCAAAGCTGTTTTATTTTAGAAACTCAGAAGCTGTACCGAGGACACAAGCCTTGGGAGTAATGACGTATACAGAGTTACACAGTTGCTATATAGGATAACTTCAAAGATTACATTACAGATGCATACTTGAGTCACGGGCTCAAAGGTTGCTATACACTATCTCTTTTCTTACTAAGGAATTTAGGCTACTAAAAAAACATCTCCTATTCTCACACTTCTCTAGCAGAAGATAAGGGCTGTCTGTGTGAACCTGTGGGAGAGGCGACTTGAAAGTGGTACCAGTCAGGCTGTAGCATAAACATCCTTGGGCCAGATGGATTTATTACTTGCCCCTTGGTTGTAAATAAGGGGGGATCAGTAAAGAGCGGGAGATCTGTTCTTTGTCTGAGAACCCATTATGTCACAGAAATAAGCACGCTTGACAAAGTACTTTGCTTTAGGAGATTGCCTCCACCATGACCTTTAAAACTGATTAAGAAGGTTCTCTTAAGCAGACCAAATCAAGTTTCCAGGGGGGTGTAGAGAGGACCGTCTCAGTTTTTGCCTCTCAGCTTGGGAATTTTCACAATGTCTTGCCTTTCGGCTTGGGAATTCTCATGATGTCTGAGTTTCATGGGCTATATTGCAGACTTTAAATATTTTTTTTTTGCCACACTGACATATCAAAGTATCACCCTCATTCAATGGTATCTCCAAATTAAATGTGAAATGGTAGCAGCTGCAAAGTTAGCACTATTTTTCCTATAAGTTCCAAGAAAAAAAAATGCAAGTTACATGAGCTCTCTTGTTGTTTTAGCTATGGATTATTATTATTATTTTTAAGGTCAGCATCCTATTTACATTAGGATCCACATTCATCTTGAAGCTCTCTGCTATTATGGAGCCAGTACAAAAAAATTTTTCTCTTTCTTTCTTTCTTTCTTTCTTTCTTTCTTTCTTTCTTTCTTTCTTTCTTTCTTTCTTTCTTTCTTTCTTTCTTTCTTTCCTTCCTTCCTTCCTTCCTTCCTTCCTTCCTTCCTTCCTTCCTTCCTTCCTTCCTTCTTACAATGTATGATCATATAATCAATGTTAGAACATAATTGGGTTCACTTAATAACTCAAGGCAGTTTTTCTATTAAAATCAGAACACTCCCCCACCTGCACCCCCAGCCTCCTCTTCTCTCAGGGCTTGTGACACATCCACCACTGTGAGCTAAAAAATGTATTTTTGTTGTGCGGTTCAGAAAACTGTTAGAGAAAAGAGTACTATTGATAATTAAGGAATCAAAAAGGCAGGGCATGAGATAAAAATGACTTCAGCAAATTTATATTTACCTGCTCAAGAACTTGAATTTTTATTCTGTAATTTCCATTACTGAGATCTATGTTATGCCTATAATGACCTCATCAAGCCACATGATTACAGGCTGCCAGAGTTGAACACTTTCGACGACACCATGAACTTCAAATTGGCACACCGATCTCCCAGTGGCCTGTCAGTCAAGAGAATAACATCTTCATGCCAGCAAGCCCCCTTGGATATAGCCTGACATTGCAATCTTCAGTAAATTACCCTGTCACTGCCAATCTTACAGTTATCTTGCAAACAATCAAGGAGGCAATCAAAGCCTTCTGAAGTGCCAGTTCAAGACCTAGGGGGGGCTAGAAATGTCTCCATTCAATACCAGTGAGACACCTGATACCATCCCATCGGTATGGAATGGAAATACATACCCATGTGTGCATAAAAATAGTACACATACGTAAGTTTCATAGCCAGAACAAAAGCCCCATGTCAAAAACTATAACGGATTTAACCTCCCTGTTCCACTACAACAGTGTTCCTTCATTTAAATAACCCTCGCTAGGTTTCAGAAACGTATTAAGTTCTTTCTCTTAAGGCATATAATACAATATCTGTCATTATGCAATAGTAGCATGTTAGATTACTGGAACTTTTCAGGAAGATTTCCAAAGCACACAAAAACAGAACAAACCAACAAACCTTGAGGCCCATTTCCCGGAGAGGTTTCATAAAACATAGCTGACCTGGAAATATATGCAGATCTAGCAACAATATTAGGTATTTATTTAGATTTATTAGGCTGGCCTTCCCTGCAAGCAGGACTCAGGGTGGCTTTCGACAAAGGTGCGTCCAATAAATAATTTAAATTAAAAACCAGCCTTAAAATACATAGAGCGTATATCAACTGATAAAAAAATACAGTTCCTAACGGCAGGGAAAAAAATGATTTCAGCATCCACAAGCCTCCTGGGTTTGTGTGTGCAGAATGGAGGGTATGAAAGACTATGTACTGTCCAGTTGCTGTCCTCAACCAAATGCTTGGAAGACCATCTCTGGCTTACATGCCCTGAGGAAAGGTAACAGATCCTGCAGGGTGCAGATGTTCTCCAAAAAGGCCCTGGCCATAGTTGAGGACAGCTCTCTTGTGCCAGGGACTACCATGACTTATTTCCTGAGCATAATGCTCTTCTGGGGAGGGACGGTGGCTCAGTGGTAGAGCATCTGCTTGGGAAGCAGAAGGTCCCAGGTTCATTCCCCGGCATCTCCAACTAAAAAAGGGTCCAGGCAAATGGGTGTGAAAAACCTCAGCTTGAGACCCTGTAGAGACACAGGGAGCGGCTGCAGCTCAGTGGTAGAGCATCTGCTTGGTAAGCAGAAGGTCCCAGGTTCAATCCCCGGCAACTCCAACTAAAAAAGGGTCCAGGCAAGTAGGTGTGAAAAACCTCAGCTTGAGACCCTGGAGAGACACAGGGAGGGGCTGCGGCTCAGTGGTAGAGCATCTGCTTGGTAAGCAGAAGGTCCCAGGTTCAATCCCCGGCATCTCCAACTAAAAAAGGGTCCAGGCAGGTAGGCGTGAAAATCCTCAGCTTGAGACCCTGGAGAGCCGCTGCCAGTCTGAGAAGACAATACTGACTTTGATGGACCCAGGGTCTGATTCAGTATAAGGCAGCTTCATATGTAGGAGGGATGGTGGCTCAGTGGTAGAGAATCTGCTTGAGAAGCAGAAGGTCCCAAGTTCAATCCCTGGCATCTCCAAAACAGGGTCCAGGCAAATACGTGTGAAAAACCTCAGCTTGAGACCCTAGAGAGCCGCTGCCAGTCTGAGTAGACAATACTGACTTTGATGGACCAAAGGTCTGATTCAGTATAAGGCAGCTTCATATGTTCATATGGGGGCATACTAAGAGAGGCGGTCCCAAAGATACGAGGGCTTCTGATTACTCAGGGTCTTAAAGGTCAGACTCAAGACCTGGTGCTCCACTGCAAGTCAGTGCAGCTTGTGCAGCACAAGTTGGATATGTGGCCACCTGAGGATCCCATGAGGTCCGACACGGCACATTCTGGATCAGTTGGAACAGAGGTATCAAACTCATTTGTTACAAGGGCTGGATCAGACATAAATGTCGCTTTGTTGGGCTGGACCGTACGTGCCATGAAATGTAACATGAGGTACTGGAGACGTAGGCCGTTTTCCCACTGACCTTACTCCGGAGCGACGTCCCTCTTCACCGCGCAGCGTCTGCGCGGATTTCCCACCAACTGCTGCGCACAACCAGGAAGTGCCGCGGCTTTTGCGTCGCAGATGTAAACCACTAAAACCCGGTTTACATCTGTGACGCAAAAGCTGCGGCTCTTCCTGGTTGTGCGCAGCAGTTGGTGGGAAATCCGCGCAGACGCTGCGCGGTGAAGAGGGACGTCGCTCCGGAGTAAGGTCAGTGGGAAAACGGCCATAGACTTCATAAAGATGATTTCAGATGCTGAATGGCAATAGCAGCGTGATTGGATTAGGTGTGATATACAGAAGGGTAGTGGGCATGAAGATATCAGCATTGGTAATGAGAAGAAACCTAGGTCTCAATTTGGTACAGGAGGATTCCGTCCAGGAGGGTGCATAGAATGAATGGAAATAACCCTGAACAAGTGAGCAGTGAGGCACGGAATTTAATTTAATTTTTAGATTTATATCCCGCCCGTTCCTGCAAGTGGGCTCAGGGCGGCTTACAACAAAAGTGCAACGTAAGTACAAAGTAAAATACAAAACATCATAAAAGCATACAGCACAAACACTCAGGGCAATGTAACATATCAATCAACAGGGACAAGAAGGCATATCTACACAACAATATATAGGCCAATGTCTGGCCACATAAGCAGAGTCGCAGTAATGATAAAAATTTTTTGGGGGGAGGCAGCTGGGAACAGGAGGACACCCGCTGGATCAGTTGAAGAGCTCCGTGTTACAGGCCCTGCAAACCTTTGACAAGTCCCATAGGGCCCAGATCTCCAGCGGAAGCTCGTTCCATCAGGTAGGGGCCCAGACCAAGAAGGTCCTAGCTCTCATTGAAGCCAGTCGGGTGTCCTTAGGACCAGAGACCACAAAAAGATGTTGCGTAGCAGATCTCAGAACTCAGGGGGACTCATATGGGGAGAAGCAGTCCTGAAGATATGCAGGCCCCTGGGTGTATAGGGTCTTAAACTTGAGAACCAACATCTTGAAATGGATCTGGTACTCAAGGGGTAGCCAGTGCTCACACAGCACTGGGTGGATCCACGCCCGCACAGGTGTCAAGGTCAACAATCGTGCTGCTGCATTCTGTACCTGCTGAAGTTTCCAGAGCAGGACCAAAGGTAGCCCCACGTAGATAAGAGTTACAATAGTCGAATCTGGAAGTGACTGTTGCATGAATCACTGTGGCTAGGAAGTGGGAGGCAAGATAAGGGACCAACTGCCAAGCCTACCTCAGATGGAAAAAGGTGGTCTTTGCAGTGGCACATACCCTACCATCCATTTCTGTTAGTCTTCAAGGTTCTATTGGACTCTTACTCTTTCTACTGCTATTAGAAACCACAACATTCAAATTGGGGGACATTTTAACCTTTCAGGGCATTCAGTTGCTCTCCTAAGAGCAGCAGTTCTCTTGCAAATGAATTTCAAAGGGAGATTAGAGAGACTGCTGTATTGCAACTGATAATGAAAACTCAAGACAATGCGTAGTCTTGGACTGAATTGAGACCTAGGTTTCATCTCTCATAACCAATGCCTACTGTTGTCATTTGGCGTCTGAAATCACATCACTCTCCAAGGTATAAGGACAGATGGACTCACATTCTAGCTGCATCTGAAGAAGGGAGCGGTGACTCATGAAAGCTCATGCCCTGCCACAAATTTTGTTACTTGTTAAGAGGCTGATGGACTCTTGCTCTCTTCCACGAATAAAGAATGCAAGCTGTGCTCTTCGGTTTCTTCTTCCCCCATATGTTAGAACTGGAAAGGGGGATCTCTCCAAGTGCCATGAGACTCTCCACGTGCCATGAGACAAGTGCCACGAGGGGGATGAGAAACAGCCCTGAGCCAATTGAGGGAAGGGAGGGTTGGCTTTCTTTCTCTCCTCTGCAAAGCAGTAAATAGGAGAGACTGGGCAAAAGACAGCTTTGATGCTGGAAACAGGAAGGAGGAACAGGAAGGCGGAAGTAGCAGAGAAGCTTCTTGCATTAAGGCAGAGAGAGAGAGAGAGAGAGAGAGAGAGAGAACACTCATATCTACTGCTGTATATAGTAGAAGCATATTATTGCTATATTGATCCTGGATAGCAAGGCCACAAAGTAATACATTTTTAATGATTTCTATAACTGGAGAGCCAGTTTGGTGTAGTGGTTAAGTGTGCGGACTCTTATCTGGGAGAACCGGGTTTGATTCCCCACTCCTCCACTTGCACCAGCTGGAATGGCCTTGGGTCAGCCAGAGCTCTGGCAGAGGTTGTCCTTGAAAGGGCAGCTGCTATGAGAGCCCTCTCAGCCCCACCCACCTCACAGGGTGTCTGTTGTGGGGGAGGAAGGGAAAGGAGATTGTGAGCTGCTCTGAGACTCTTCGGAGTGGAGGGCGGGATATAAATCCAATATCTTCATCTACCTCACAGGGTGTCTGTTGTGGGGGAGGAAGGTAAAGGAGATTGCGAGCCACTCTGAGACTCTTCGGAGTGGAGGGCGGGATATAAATCCAATATCATCATCATCATCATAGATTATAGTACATATGCAGGTTTCCTCCATTTGTATGGAAAGGATTTCTGAAAATCTTGGACATACCATACTTAGATAAAAAGTTGTCCCATTCAAAGAAGCTGTTAAAAGCTTGAATATTTCTTTAGAAGTGTCAAAAGGAGGTGTTTTTAGACATTCATTTTATTTAAGTTTTTAAAGTTTTATGGCAGAGAGGGTGGGATATAAATTTAAAGTAATAAATAAAATAAATAAATAATTGTTCAAGAACAGGGGAAGGAGTAAAAGACTATTCCCTGATACACAGTTTTTATAGTTTTATTAATAGAAATCAGATACTTTGGCACCAAATTTAACTCACATTGAGAAGGCCGTAAGTCCTTTGAATACTTTTTTTTTATAACTTAAATTTTATTAATTTTTTATAAAAGTTAATAAACATCACTTATAGATCCTTACCCGTCAAAGGTAGGGGAATAGCAATGAAAAGCAAAACCAACCAACCAAACAAACAAAATACCCAAGTGAATTGTGTTCACAATATAGCAGAATTGTCATATTATTACAGCACTAATATAATAAAATCCAAATACTTAATAGGCATATAAAATCCAAATACTTAATAGGCATTTCTTATTCTTTAGATTTTTAACTGAATATTTTTTGAATAATTTTATGGATACAAATACTAGTCATACAGGAAGAAGCAAACATTACAGCAATCGCTCCTTGTCCTTCCAGTAGTGTGGCTATTTGCTGTTCTGTGGTATAGATTCTATCTGGAGAAAGGTATGGGATAAAGAGTCAACACTCACTTCTGTGTTCTGATCCAGTCTGGACCATTG
This sequence comes from Heteronotia binoei, assembly GCF_032191835.1. NCBI lineage: Eukaryota > Metazoa > Chordata > Lepidosauria > Squamata > Gekkonidae > Heteronotia > Heteronotia binoei. Next base: position 157,042,944 of record NC_083227.1, read on the forward strand.
CACAGCTGTTTTTTAATCTAAAAAAAAAAGGGGGGGAATATCCCATCATGGATTTCTTGCATAATGTGCAGGTGATTTCAAATGGGTTTACCAGGTTTTACAGAAATCTTACAGAAATGGTATTCCAACACTGTAGAACAGGCACCATAGCTAAAAATATTATAGATCTGAATCCAATAAAATACTGAGAACTGAGGCAGAGGTTGCCTTCAGTACTTTCTTTCTCAAAGCCATGCTTGTTCCAATGGATCAACCGAGCCTTTTTCATATTTCCCGTTCCTCTTTCCTTCTAACGCTGGAGGAGCTGCAAGTCTCGGATCCACCTTGCCTTCCGTCCTGTGTCAATCTAAAGACTTAATGTGAACTTTTCCAGACTTTCCTTCATCACTCGACTCTGATAAAGTCAGGTCTTGTGTTGCTGTTGTGCGAGTACCCTTCCCAGTGCCAAACTGCATACTGCCACCACACTGCCAACTTAAACACATGAGCTACCTTGCACTCTGCGCATCTTCCTGTTCTCCTGCTTGCTCCTGTGTGCTCTGGCATGCACTACTCATTCCTTTTGTTTAAGCTTAAGTTTAGTCCTGTCCTCACAGACACAGAAATTTACACATGTAGCCCAGAGCACATTTGGTAACCAAAGCAGGACTTTCATTGTAGAAAAATCCAGCAGGAACTCATTTGCATATTAAGCCACACCCCTGATGCCATCATTTCACACAAGGCTTTTTGTAGAAAAAGCCCAGCAGGAACTCATTTGCATATTAAGCCACACCCCTGATGTCACCGTTGTTTCACACAAGGCTTTTTTGTGGAAAAAGCCCAGCAGGAACTCATTTGCATATTAAGCCACACCCCTGATGTCATCATTGCTTCACACATGGCTTTTTGTAGAAAAGCCCAGCAGGAACTCATTTGCATATTAGGCCACACCCCTGGTGCTAAGCCAGCCGGCAACTGCGTTCCGGTGCATTCCTGCTCAAAAAAAACCCTCCCAAAACCCTGCACACATACATATTCAATTCTTAGTTAATTCTCATTCACTAAGATGCAGGTAAATTTTCTTTTCCTGACAGTCCCATAACAAGCTAAAATTACATCAACCTGAAATATTTTGCTGCAACTTCATCTCAGTAAGATGTATGCTGTCATCATCAATGAAAGATCTCTTAAGATCATTTTTTAATATGCATCAGTTCCCAGCATACTAAAATCAATAGGATTGTTGCTTTGGGCTGGATTCTCTGAAACGCCAAGATAAGGCACTGGCGGAAGACAATTTCTCCCTTCTCAGCGCAGCCATCCATCTTGCATGGCTTTTCATCCACACAGGTTTTTTCAACCTCAGCATCCCCTTTTTAAGTCTCAAAGGTATCAGCTGGAGAAAGTAGGATGCTTTCTCCTGGAACTGTATAGAACCTAGTCCTTGGTTCAGGTCTCAGATTCAGCAGGAGCTCACAGGAGCACAGCTCCTGAACCTTTCTGCCAGCTCCCCCTCTTCCTTCTCACCTACCTTGTCCATTGAATAGCAGGTGCATAACAATCCATGGATTAGGAGAGCAGGCAACCAGCCAGCCACCAGGGGCTTTGCCATGCCCCCAGCAGTCCTCATTAAACCCTGCAGAAGCCCACACCACCCTTTCTCCACTTCTTATGTGATTTTTGGTGGCAGGCGGCTTGCTGGCCTTTTGACTGGGAGGAGCGGCCCAGGAGAGACCCCGGTGAGCGAGGCCTGCTTGGGCTGGCTGGATCTCTAGCCAGTCTAAGAAGGCCTCGCTTGCCTGGGGCTCTCGTTTCTTGCATCAAATTGCTTTTGACTGGGAGGGGGACAGCATATGCTAATGAATTATGCTAATGAGCTCCACCACCTATTTTTCTACAAAACGACCCCTAGAAAGAGAGAGAGATGCATGCATGATCCTCATTTGTTTTTTTTAAGCCGACCAAAGACCAATAAAAAGCAATGTGTTGATAAAAGTGAAATTAAATCTGGGATAAGAGATATTTGAATGGCCATTATTTAACATGATGTCATGGAGAAGAGTGGCCAGAATACCTCATAGGAACATAAGAGAAGCCATGTTGGATCAGGCCAATGGCCCATCCAGTCCAACACTCTGTGTCACACAGTGGCCAAAAAAAATTATTTATATATATATACACACACAGACATATATATACACACTGTGGCTAACAGCCACTGATGGACCTCTGCTCCATTTTTTTTTATCTAACCCCCTCTTGAAGCTGTCTATGCTTGTAGCCGCCACCACCTCCTGAGGCAGTGAATTCCACATGTTAATCACCCTTTGGGTGAAGAAGTACTTCCTTTTATCCGTTTTAAACTGACTGCTCAGCAATTTCATCGAATGCCCACGAGTTCTTGTATGGTGAGAAAGGGAGAAAAGTACTTCTTTCTCTACTTTCTCCATCCCATGCATAATCTTGTAAACCTCTATCATGTCACCCCGCAGTCGACGTTACTCCAAGCTAAAGAGCCCCAAGCGTTTTAACCTTTCTTCATAGGGAAAGTGTTCCAACCCTTTAATCATTCTAGTTGCCCTTTTCTGGACTTTTTCCAATGCTATAATATCCTTTTTGAGATGCGGTGACCAGAATTGCACACAGTATTCCAGGATGTGAACATCTTTTGGTAGACAACATAACTTTTTCAGTGAAAACAGGGAGTTCTCAGGTACCCACTGGTATCCTGTAAATAGAAACGCAAGGAAGAAAGAGAACAGTCTCTGAAGTACCTTGTTTTATTGAATATTGCCATGCTTGTGTAGTCATAATTGTATTTCACCTTTTATTTCTGAGCACAGGAAGCCCAGTGCATTTGAACCCTTTTCTACAAAAGAGATCAGTCGAAATCTCTCGGCGTATAGAAATAGCAACACGTGCCCAATGAGAACTCTTAGAAAAATTAGAACTAAGTCTGCTGCACTGCTGTTGTCTGTTGTTGCTCATCCAACCGAGTCACTGTCAGAATCAATATAATTAATGCTAGAATCCACATTGTTAAGGTACAAAATGTAAAAACATTGTTGCAAGTACGTTGAATATTTTCTGAAGTTAGACAAGCAAGCATGCGGCCATTTAGAGGCTCTTTTTAAGAAACAGGCTTGCTGAAGATGCACATACGTGTGATATATATTTAAAACTATCAATAACAAATTCCAGTTGTTTATTATAGCAGTGATTCTAAAGACGATTGTGAGCACCAGGTCCATTGTATTGACTCTGGGGAGCCTTTCTTTGTCTCCTGTGGTATTGTGGGTATTTGTATTGAGAACCTTATAAACCTTTTGTCTGAGCTGAATTAGAGACCCCTGCTGAGGCAACGCTTGATGAGGCAAGCTAAATTACACGATTTGCTTTTGTGCTGTGAAATACTTGTACTATCTTAAATGTCACAAGCCTGATGAAATATCAAATCACAGGATTCGCAGTTCTTTAAAAGCAAAGCTTGTCCAAATAATTATTGCAAGGGCAACGTTTACTTTTGTCTCTCCCCCTTTTCCTACCCAATCTTCTTTCCCCGCCTAATTCAGAGATGATTTTTTTTCTAAGAAGTTCAAAAAACACATTCTTACCTTCCAATAAATAAATAGGTCAAACACACTGTTCAGAACAATGTGTTTTAGAAGTGATCCTAGGGTTGCCAAGTCCAATTAAAGAAAAATCTGGGGACTTTGGGGGTGGAGCCAGGAGACTTTGGGGGTGGAGCCAGGAGACATTGGGGGTGGAGCCAAGAACAAGGGTGTGACAAGCATAATTGAACTCCAAGGGAGTTCTTGCCATCACATTTAAAGAGACAGCACACCTTTTAAAATGCCTTTCTTCCATAGGAAATAATTAAGGATAGGGGCACCATATTTTGGGGCTCATAGAATTGGACCCTCTGGTCCAATCGTTTTGAAACTTGGGGGGTATTTTGGGGAGAGGCACTAGATGCTATACTAAAAATTTGGTGCCTCTACCTCAAAAAATAACCCCCCCAGAGCCCCCAATACCCACGGATCAATTTCCTATTATTCCCTATGGGAATCGTTCTCCATAGGGAATAATAGAGTGCCTAGTAGACATTTCCCTCCCGCCCACGCTTTCTAAAGGGGGGGAGGGCCTCCAAACTAGGGAATCCCCTGCCCCCTCCCTCTCACACACACACACTTACCAGATCTTCCTCCGGACAACTCTACTTCCTGTGAAAACGAAAGCAAAGAAAGGGAGGGGCCGTTCTCAGAAGCCCTTTCTGCTTCCTGCTTCCTGCCCAGCCTTAAAGGGGCAGACATTTTGCAAACGGCTCAGGAGCTCTACAACATGAAGCCTAAAGGTATGTTCTCCCCCCCACCCCCGCTTCCAGAGTTTTGAAGAGCGGGAGATGAGGCTGCGAACCCAGAAGTCTCCCGCCAGAGCGGGAGGTTTGGGAAGCCTAAGTGATCCCCCCCACCCCCGCTCTCCAAACAGAAGTAAACTTTCTTTGGAGCCACAGACTCCTATTCTATCGTGTTAGTAAAAAATAGAACTAACCACATGTAGATACTGCAACATAATAGACCTCCTAATCAGAAATTCCCTCTGATATTCTAGGTAAGTGAGAGGGTATCCTAAATGTTTACCTCATGAAACATTTTAGAAGAGTTCTGCCAGTGAAACACAGATCAGATGCCATTAAATTTATCCCACCATTCCTCTAACCAGGGTTTTTTTTTGGAGCAGAAATGCACAGGAATGCAGTTCCAGCTGACTTGGCATCAGGGGTGTGGCCTAATATGCAAATGAGCTCCTGCTGGGCTTTTTCTATCAAAAAAGCCCTGCCTCTAACATACTTATCTCTTTCATGAGGTAGATAGATCCCAGTAGGCAGCTGTGTTGGTCTGAAGCAATAGAACAAAGCAATAAACAAGTGCACCTTTAAGACCAACTAAGTTTTATTCAGAATATAAGCTTCTTAAGAGCATATGAAAGCTTACATTCTAAATAAAACATAGTTGGTCTTAAAGGTGCACTTGTCTACTGCTTTGTTCCTCGAGATACCACAGCTGCGGCATCCCCCCTACCGCCCGGTTCGGAGAGTTGCAGAGAGCGAGCTCTGCGCACCCTACTGAGCTCGAGATGCTGGAACCTGGAACTACTGCAGTCTTCAATTAGGTCCAGTACACAACATATTCTATGTGGTTTTTAACTGCTGTTAGCCGCCCTGAGCCCATTAGGGGAGGGCGGGATATAAATCTGCTAAATAAAAATGGTCTCAGTTTCAACTGAGTTCACAAGTGCTGATAATTAGGTTGAAAAATCACTGGGAGCTCTGAGCTCATGGAAACCCAGCATGCTTCTGGACTGGCAGGACCTGGGGCTTTCACAGAAACAGGGTAATGTGTGGTTAGCCTAGGGACTGTCTTCAACTGTCACAAACTATAATTGGTTCATGACAGGAATGAGCCAGGAAAATTTTGAGTCCACACAGTTCCTTAACCTTCCTTTGTGTGTCACACCATGACTGAAGGTTTGTTAGGTTAGAACAATCACAGTTTGTTGTAATATGTGCATCAGGTGGTTTAACAGTGTCTATCTCAGTAAGGTTTCTATAATCTGATCCTATTGTTACCCTACAGAAAAAAATACCATTGTGCTATGCTAAAAACACCTGTCAGCACAGAAGCAAATAGAAGTTCTTTTCAAGAGAATAAGGTTGTATAGCTATTTCCACCTGAAATACCATTAAACAGTCTAGAATATACAGGTTGCCATTATTTGATAGGGCTTACTCCCGCGAAAGGATTGCAGCCTAAATTCACTAGATATTTGCAGGCTTTTTTTGTAGCAGGAATTCCTTTGCATATTAGGTCACACTCCCCTGATGTAGCCAATTCTTCTGGAGCTTACAGTAGGCCCTGTACTAAGAGCCCTGTATCATATTTGAAACCTCATGCCTATTAAGATTTTCAGGTAAAAGACCATTCCACATTGCACCTAATTGGGAATATCTATCAAGAGATGGAACAGAATTATCTCAGAAATGACACTTTGTTTCGGGAACTCCCTTACAAACCCTGGCACTGCACACATCTAAAAAGAGGACAACGTTTCCTTCTTGTTTTGGCAAACTTCTCTGTGATAAATGATTGGCTAAATCACTGCTGAAATAGTTTTGTAAAATAGTTTGGGATTCTTATTAGGGAGAGAGATATAGAATAATATTATATAAATACATAAAATAGATAATGTTTAATATTGTCTGTCTATTCATGTCACACCAAGCATGACAGGAGCAGTGGACAGGTTAAATAGGGAGAAAGGTCTCAGGTTGCTGGAGCAATGTTACAATCCAATCAGCTACAGAATAGAAAGGAATAATTAGAACATGTCCTATAGGCCAGTGCTCTGGAATATCAGTCTGGTCAAGAAGGGGGTTAGATAAAAACATGGAGCAGAGGTCCATCAGTGGCTATTAGCCACAGTGGGTATATATATATATATATATAAAATTTTTGGCCACTGTGTGACACAGAGGGCGTTTTCGCACTCACCTTCAGCCGGCGAGACCCCCCTCTTCACCGCGCAGGATCTGTGCGGATTTCGCACTAAATGCCACGGAGCAGCCGGAAGAGCCGGAAGCTCCCGGCGCAAAAGCCGCTCAAATGTAAACCGCCAAAAAGCAGTTTCCGTTTGCGCGGCTTTTGCGACGGGAGTTTCCGGCTCTTCCGGCTGCTCCGCGGCATTTAGTGCGAAATCCGCACAGATCCTGCGCGGTGAAGAGGGGGGTCCCGCCGGCTGAAGGTGAGTGCGAAAACGCCCATGGGCTGGTTTCACACTGCGAAACTGACAAGAGTGTTGGACTGGATGGGCCATTGGCCTTATCCAACATGGCTTCTCTTATGTTCTTCTGTGACACAGAATGTTGGACTGGATGGGCCATTGGCCTGATCCAACATGGCTTCTCTTATGTTCTTATGTGACACAGAGTGTTGGACTGGATGGGCCGTTGGCCTGATCCAACATGGCTTCTCTTATGTTCTTCTGTGACACAGAGTGTTGGACTGGATGGGCCATTGGCCTGATCCAACATGGCTTCTCTTATGTTCTTCTGTGACACAGAGTGTTGGACTGGATGGGCCATTGGCCTGATCCAACAGGGCTTCTCTTATGTTCTTATGTAACACAGAGTATTGGACTGGATGGGCCATTGGCTTGATCCAACAGGGCTTCTCTTATGTCCTTATGTGACACAGAATGTTGGACTGGATGGGCCATTGGCCTGATCCAACATGGCTTCTCTTACGTTCTTAAGTAACATTTATACAATTGAATGTACTTCAAAATGAATGAGCATTGGTTGATCAGCTTGTTTCTGTGTCTACAAACACACACAGGGAGCAGAATTTTAAATTTTGTCTGGCAGTGTACTAATGGAGTTTTTAATCAGTGTCTCTTAATCTAGAGCAGGGGTCCCCAACCGCCGGGCCATGGACCGGTACTGGTGTGTGGCCTGCTAGCAACCAGGCTGCAGAGTGAGGCAGAGGCGCCGCCCCACCCACCCAGGAATTCCAAAGTTGCCTCCCCTGCCTTGGAGTGAGGCCACACCTCCTCTTTCATCCACTTGGGTCCTAGGCCCACGGAATGGACAGTGCTGTTGTGACCTTAGCCTACCCCTCATTTATAGACCCCTGCCAATCATCTGATTGGCGGGGTCTTTAAATGGGAGGGGAAGACAGACTGGCCTTCTGCTGCCTGGCCACCTAGTGGGAAAGTGGCAGAAACAGTCCCAGTCTTCCCCCTCACTTAAAGACTTCCATGGGGGACAGGGGCAAGGTGTGGGCAGGGGGCAGCCTGGAGCAGCAAAAACCCCAGCGCCACCTCCCCCGCCACCGGTCCATGGAAAAACGATCTTCCATGAAACCGGTCCCTGGTGCCAAAAAGGTTGGGAGTCACTGATTCTAGAGGATTCTGCTTCTGAGCAGTTTTACTTTCTTTTGACACGCAGAGGCAGTGGCTGGTGAGCAGCAGATTGGTTCAGGCCCTGCTCCTATATTTTTCAGAGGACTATCACTGCCCACTGTTCAAAACTGGACTGCATGATAGACCCTTTCATCCAGAAGAATTACTATAAATATTATACATTTAAATATCATACTTCTAAAATATTAGTGTTGGAGGCAGGTATTGCTATAATTCTCAGTTTGGTGAGAGCCAGTTTGGTGTAGTGGTTAAGTGTGCGGACTCTTATCTGGGAGAACCGGGTTTGATTCCCCACTCCTCCACTTGCACCTGCTGGAATGACCTTGGGTCAGCCATAGCTCTGGCAGAGGTTGTCCTTGAAAGGGCAGCTGCTGTGAGAGCCCTCTCCAGCCCTACCCACCTCACAGGGAGTCTGTTGTGGGGAGGAAGATAAAAAAGATTGTGAGCTGCTCTGAGACTCTGAAATTCAGAGTGGAGGGTGGGATATAAATCCAATATCATCATCATCGTCATCATCATCACACTTGATATTAATACAGGGGCCCTTTTATTGGCCCCACAGTTGCTACCCAATCTAAAGTAAGATAGGAATTAGGGATATAGAAATAGATTTTATCCCAGCGAACAATGCCATTCTTTTGTATCACAGATAAAAACTGCCAAGGCATTCTGAAACTCAGACAGGCTGGGCTATGCGAAGTTTTTAATACAAAAAGGGACACAGCTGCATCAAACCAAAAGCACTGAGGCAGAACAGTTTGTGAATCTTTCTACTCTCATAGCTCTTAAAGTTTGCAAGCGGTTCAACTGCTGCCTTCAATACAGTACATCCAGAAAAAGTATGTAGTTGAAAACAACTTTTAACCTTTTGTCATCTCATGGATCTTGTTTTCCAATACTTTAACTCTCCGAATTACATTTGTGGTATTTTAAGTGGTTATATGTGCCATTTAGAGAGATTTACAGATTTTAATCACAATCCTATGAGTATTAGATTCATCATATAATCTTGAATAACTGTTCATAATCCCCAACAAAGATACTTAACAGTTATTTAAACTACTGAGGGCTTGATTAGAAAGGGAATTAAATTTTAAAGGATGCTGCAAGGAGTAAATTAATGGACTTCAAACATCTTTCTAAAACCTAAAAAAGTAGAGAGGAATGAAAGGCTTTACAAGGGAGCCGTCCCCAGGAAAATCCTATCTTTTAATTAGTCAGCTTCCTTTGTAAAATTATTTTATAAAAAAAACCCCCTTGTATTAAAAATATTTAAATGAAAATACTCTGAACTTGATCTTCACGAGATCAGAAACAAGCATCTAATTAAACATATTTGAGTTTCTCAGTATCTAGTTCTACTTCTAGCCATTTCTGGAATTTTGTATTCATCTTTATTGGGGGGGGGGGGTAATGTGTTGAAGGTTCCACATGATTCTACTGCATTACTAAACTTGGCACTCATATCTTACCATAATTATGAATACACAATTTTCTTCCCAAGGACAGAAAGCAAATCTGTCGAAAGATCATAATTCAGCCTCTAAATTTTTTTTTTTTCCAAGTTTGACTTAGATAAAAATATGGAGCAGAGGTCCATCAGTGGCTATTAGCCACAGTGTGTGTATATATATATTAATTTTATATACACTGTGCTTATTTTTTTAAAAGTACTTAAAGGCATGGTTCTGACTAGTAAGTCCCTACTAATACTCCCTCTAAGCTGTGGAGTCTTGTGAGCCAAATTTCTACTTGGTGAGCTACTCGTCTCAAAGTTGTGAGCAAGCGATTTGACTACTGCATAAATTAGTTTGCTCTGAGGCCATTTCTCATGAGCTAAGGAAAAAATGTGTCAGCTAGAGGCAAAAAAACTGTGGGATAGCTCACACTAACTCAGCTTAGAGGGAACACTGGTCCCTACATGGCATGCCAAAAATCTAGATTTTATATCTCCTTTGTGAGCAGTTTACTAGTTTTAAGGCTGCAGCAGCTGGACATCAGACTAGGGTTGCCAAGTTCAATTCAAGAAATATCTGGGGACTTTGGGGGCGGAGCCAGGAGACTTTGGGGGTGGAGCCAGGAACAAGGATGTGACAAGCATAATTGAACTCCAAGGGAGTTCTGGCCATCACATTTAAAGGGACAGCACACCTTTTCAAATGCCTTTCTTCCATAAGAAATAATGAAGGATAGGGGCACCATCTTTTGGGGCTCATAGAATTGGACCCCCTGGTCCGATCGTTTTGAAACTTGGGGGGTATTTTGGGGAGAGGCACTAGATGCTATACTAAAAATTTGGTGCCTCTACCTCAAAAAATAGCCCCCCTCAGAGCCCCCAATACCTGTGGATCAATTCCCCATTATTCCCTATGGGAATCGTTCTCCATAGGGAATAACAGAGTGTCCAGTAGACATTTCCCTCCCCCCACCATGCTTTCTAAAGCGGGGGGAGGGCCTCCAAACCAGGGAATCCCCTACCCCCTCCCTCTTTCACACACACAAATACTTACTGGGTCTTGTTCCTGCAGAACTTTACTTCCTCTGAATAGGAAAGCAAAACAAAGGGAGGGGCCCTTCTCCAACGAAACTGTTACTGACCCTTTGCCATGAAGCCCTTCCTGTTTCCTGCTCAGCCTTAAAGGCACACACTTTAAAAAGGGACCTGTTTGCAGGTTTCTAAACCTGCAGGAGCTCTAAAACTACATGGTGACTGTGGGGGTGGGGCTTCCCCCGCCGGCCAGCTGGCTGGGGGAGGGGGGAAGCCTGTAAAAACGGGAGATCCCCCGCTGGGACCTGGGGATTGGGAAGCCTAATGAGAACACAAAGAAGGAAACACAAAGAGAGAAATCACTAGGCCTCATAAAGAAACATGTACCTTCCTTGAGGCCAGCACAGAGAAAAATCAAGTAAACAGCTCTTCATTTTCTTAAAACACTTTTTAAAAGTACAACATCACTGTTTTCCCACTAAAGATGATTGCCAACAGTCATACAATTGTGGAGAAATTCTGGTTAAGGACACCCTCTGATGCACCCGCAGGCAAATTTAAGGGAGAAGGCGGCATGAAAGCAGTGGCATGGGAGGAAAGAGAGAGGCTACAAGAACAAGAGTATTGGGTTATGGCGAGTCAGATTGAACAGCGATGGAGGTGTCGCAGTAGGAAGAGAAAAATGGAGAGGTGAACTTCTGCTATGGAAATGGGAAGGTTTCTGTTGTGTCCTAGGCTCAAATGGGAGAACTGTTACTTTTGGAGGGAACTGTTACTTTTGGAGGGAAGCTGAACAAGCCCAAGCTTGTACTCCACACCAGGGTTCCAGAGAAGGCCTAAGCATGCCCAATCAGGGGAAGGATTGAAACATAAGTAGCCAATCAACATCTAGGCTCATACTGTACCCTGATAGGCCCTTAGGGCCCTGTAAATAGCCAATCCATGTACATAGTTAAGGACCAATCAGAAGGGGGCAAGAATTGTATAAAGGAGCAGGAAGTTTGAATAGAGCTCAGTCTGTGTGTGTGTTCCTGAAGTAAAGCTTGCTGAAATCACTCTCCGACTCTGGTCTCTTACTGCGCCGACCCCAGTACTTTACAGTTTCTATGAAGCCCCTTATTAAGAACTCCAACAGAACATAGAAAGGTTTGCTCCAATAGACATTAAAAATATGTTGATTGTCAGAAAGGCTAACTTCAACTCCTTTCTCAGCTAGTCTCCTGAGTGACACTGGCAGAGTTTCCGAGTTTCAAGCAGAGTTTCATGATTTTCATCAACATAGACCACTAAAAAGAGCCATCCTGAAGTGTCTTAAAAGGAATTGCAGAATATTATTGGACTAACACTGCAGGAGTCTTCCATACAAATATCTATTGGGAAGCAGTTATCATGTAGCTAAAGTAATGTATGAAGGTAAATCTCCAGGTGAAATTAATTGTACAAATTTAAGGTAGCTAGTGAGAATACATCTGTATGTTTTTTTCTTGAAATTCTTAAGATTTTATTGGCACCCCAAACTCACCAGAACCTTTCCCTGTGGTTTGTGGTTGCTTCCATTGAATCACTGAAATCCTGTGGCAAAATCTTTCGTATAAATGGCTTGATAGATGGAGCAGACTCCAGGTGGCTATCCATCTGCTGTTTGCTATTAAAAGAGTCCTCGAAGAATCTATATACAGCATTTCATCTAGGTTCCAATACAATTAGGGTTGCCAGATCCTCCACCGCAGGGCTCCTCCTCCAGCAGGAAAACTAGGTTTTGGACTGCATGGCTGACAACACGTGAGGTGATGTCACTTGTGGCATGCATCAGAGGTCAGCCAAGGTAGGGAGGAGCTTTTAATTTTGCGCTTTTTTTCTAACAATCATTACTTGACAAATGTTGAACGAAGTTAACCGGCCAATTTGTTCTATTATAACACTACACCAAGTATTTATTACAAGACAACACCAAGTATAGCATCAAAGATGGCCTGAAGCTTTAAAATATGCCTTTTGAATAAAATATGCTAATCACGGTATTGATTCGCTATGACAGGCTGACTGGATTTTGAGCTGGAAGATACTTTTTCCAAATTTAGAAAACCTGTTTTTTTTACTGTCAGACATGAACCCCTGGGTCTCACGAAAGGTAGCACTTTTTGCACTTGCAGCTAGAAAAGTTAGATCCAAGGAGGCTCCTAGTAATGAACCACATTGAGCTTTATAGTCCAGCACAGCTATTATGATTTTAAACATACCAATGATGTACTTATGACATTTTAGAAGTGCACAGTTCTAACCGGATTTGTTTTTAACTATGATTTTTTGAATGCAAACTTTTATACTGTAATTTTATATTGTAATGGCCAATGGCTACATACAATAAAACTATTACCTACGTACCTGTATTTAGATTTGTGATGGGTAATTTCAGCCTTCTTAATCTTTTAGCAATAATTTTCTTGTTGTGGTGGCAAATATGACCATCCTGGTTGGTTGGGGCTTGGTGGGAGTGTGGGGTATCAGCCTTTGGCCCCTCAGACTATCAATCAAGAGTACTTGCATGCCATTGGTTGAGTCTGCTCCTCTCTCCTGCCTGAGTTGCTGTTGCTAGCCAGCAAAATTGATTCTGTCAGTACAACACAAGCTCTTAGGGTTGCCAATTCCCAGGTGGGGGCAGGGGATCCCCCAGTTTGGAGGCTCTCCCCCGCTTCAAGGTCATCAGAAAGTGGGGGGAGGGGAGGGAAATATCTGCTGGGAACTCTATTATTCCCTATGGAGATTTATTCCGATAGAAAATCATGGAGAATTGATCCGTGGGTATCTGGGGCTCTGGGGGGGGGGCCTGTTTTTTGAAGTAGAGGCACCAAATTTTCCATACAGCATCTAGTGCCTCTTCCCAAAATATCTCCCAAGTTTCAAAACGATTGGACCAGGGGGTCCAATTCTATGAGCCCTAAAAGAAGGTGCCCCATCCTTCACTATTTCCTATGGAAGGAAGGCATTGAAAAGGTGTGCCATCCCTTTAAATGTGACGGTCAGAACTCCCTTTGGAGTTCAATTATGCTTGTCACAGCCTTGATCTTGGCTCCACCCCTAATGTCTCCTGGCTCCACCCCAAAGCCTCCTGGCTCCACCCCCAAAGTCCCCAGATATTTCTTAAATTGGACTTGGCAACCCTACAAGTTCTGGTAGTTACTGTGGGAACACACTACTGGCCCATCACATGTCAGTCACCATCTCTTGCCTTCCATTGGCTGACTCCCCTGCCCCCACCGATTGTGGGCACAGGAATGTTGAACACACTGCCAAAAGCAGTCTTACCTCAGAGAAAGTCACATTTGCCAACTCTTCTCTGTCCTCTCTGTCAACCACCCTCAGAGAAGGCTGCAGAGCTACTGTGGACTCATGAAAGGCCTCCCAGCACACACAGCCTCCAAAGGCCATAGAAACAGCCAGGGAGGCCAGGCCCTGCTGGGAGTATTTCAGAGCCCTTGGCTTCCCCCTGAGAAGTGCTAGCCAGAGGCTGTTACTAGGCAACCCAGGCTACTTTTATCAGGAAAGGGGGAGGCCTCAAGGGAATAGAATGACATACAGTCCAGATCCGTTATTTTCTCCAGGATGGGGAGAGAGATCTATTGTGTGGAGTCTATAAGGAAGATCAGCTCCTGTTGAGGTAGTAGAGAGGAGGGAAGTGAATGCTTTCACCTGAGTGGATGGGGTGAAGGGGTTAGGACTTCAGAGCAAGGTCTGACAGACCCAGGTTCTTGCTGTGGAAGCTGACTGGGTGATTTTGGACCAGTCACAGACTTCCAGCCTAACTTGTCTCACAGGGTTGTTTAGATCAAAGGGTGGAGTGGAGAATGATGTAAGCTGCTTTGGTCCCTTCCCCCCACTGTGGAGAAAGACTGTGCTTTTCCTATGTAGATGTTGCAGGGAGGGGGAAGGCGATGGAAAGCTAAACTAAGAGGGGCAGAAAAATGGAAGAAGATAGGATTGCCAACTCCAGGTTGAGAAATTCCTGGAGATTTATGGGGTGGGGCCTGGAGAGAGTGGGGTTTGAGAAGGGATGAGACCTCAGACAGATTCAGTGCCATTTTCTCCTAGGGAACCACTGTTGCTAATCTCCAGGTGAGGGCTGGAGATTAGTCAGAATTACAACTGTTCTCCAGATGGCAGAGATCAACTCCCCTTGAGGTGTGGGGGGGGGGAGTGAATGCGGATAGGAAGACAGCGAGGGGGGGGCACTCGCCCAGAGACTTCTTCTAGAGTCCACTGTATTTTTCTTCACAACAGGCCTTAATTCTAGTAATGTTATAATATTCAAAAACATTTTTTTAAAAACTCAGATTCAGTTCACAATAATGTAGAAATACCATAGTTTAACTGGGAAAAAAAGCTAATTAGAATTGTTATTATTCCTAAGGAGTGGTTTATGAAAATTACACACAAGAGAACAGATACAGTTTTCATTAAATGACACTTACTGGCAGAAGATTCAGAAAGTCAAAAAAGTTTTCTTTCTCTGGGTATATAGGGAGAAACCTACCATTTATATATTTTTGAGGTTACATCTGGAAACGAGTAAATGTTAGATTTTCTTCAAGTCCTTTTCCCCATACATTTTTTTTAAAATATAAAGCTTCAATTAAATGTAACATTAAGGCAAAAATAGAAGATTTTGGATACTTTCAGGTAATAGTCCTGTTGAAGCCCGAACTGTGGAGTCCATAGATTTATTTTGAGTGTGAACGTAAGTATTATAGGTAAGGCAAATGCTGGGACTCAGGGAAAGTAGGGCTCAGACTAGGGGAATGTAGATCCTCCCATGTCTTCCTCCTATTTCCTCATCTCTTCTAATATTTGCTTTTACTCTTCATAGACAGGGTCTTTCTTCCCCTTTCTGCTGCCGTTAAGAGCTGTTTTTGTGTCTAAGCGGCTTCAAGCAAAAAGAGATTGCTACCGTTAAAGTTGTGGCTATTGCCCAAACCACATGGGAAGTGAATGGAGCTTGGCTCTCTCCCACAGTTCATCCCATCACTACCACTATAATTTCTTTATACACACATTGCCAGTTGAAGAAACAGCATGTAGAAGCGATGAGGAACAGAGAGAGAACAAAAGGGCTTAGAGAAAGAAGAGGAGGAGATGGGATTTATACCCCCACCCTTCACTCAGTGTCTCAAGAGTGGTTTACAATCTCCTTGCCCTTCCCCTCCCCACTACAGACACCATGTGAGGAAATACATGAATCTGAGCATGGAAATTCAGTTCGGAGTCTTTGGGTAAAAATTAAAGCAATAGTGATGTTATGGTGGGGGTCTGCGGTAGACCACCAGGCCAAGCAGAGGACTTGGATGGGACACTCCTAGAACCGATTACAAAGTTCTCAAAGAGATGGGACACGGTAGTCATGGGAGATTTCAATTACCCGGATATCTGTTGGAAGTTCAACTCTGTGAAAAATGAAAGGTCAAACAAATCCCTGATTGTCTTGCCGACAACTTCATTTTCCAGAAAGTGGAGAGGAAAGCAAGGGGAACTGCTATCTTGGACTTGATTCTCACCAACGGGGAAGAACTGGTTGATGAGGGGAAAGTAGTGAGCACCCTGGGCAGTAGTGACCATATGATTTTGGAATTTACAATCTTGGGGAAGGGAAAAGCTGTACATAGTCAGGCATATAGGTTGGACTTCAGGAAAGCAAATTTTGACAAATTGAGAGTTATGCTGGGTAGAATCATATGGCCAGAAATTAGGGTTGTCAATCCCCAGGTGGGGGCAGGGGATCCCCTGGTTTGGAGGCCCTCCCCCCGCTTCAGAGTCATCAGAAAGCGGGGGGGGGGGAGGGACTCTGAAGCGGGGGGAGAGGGGAGGGAAATGTCTGCTGGGAACTCTATTATTCCCTGTGGAGATTTATTTCCATAGAAAATCATGGAGAATTCATCTGCGTGTATCTGGGGCTCTGGGGGGCTATTTTTTGGGGAAGAGGCACCAAATTTTCAGTATAGCATCTAGTGCCTCTCCCCAAAATACCCCCCCAAGTTTCAAAAGGATTGGACCAGGGGGTCCAATTCTATGAGCCCCTATCTTTCATTATTTCCTATGGAAGGAAGGAATTGAAAAGGTGTGCTGGCCCTTTAAATGTAATGGCCAGAACTCCCTTTGGAGTTCAGTTTTGCTTGTCACACCCTTGTTCCTGGCTCCACCCCCAAAGTCCCCAGATATTTCTTGAATTGGATTTGGCAACCCTACCAGAAATACTTAAGGAGAAAGGAGTCCAAGAGGGGTGGGAGTTTCTTAAAAATGAAATACTGAAATACACAAATGATTCCTATGAGAAGGAAAAATGGCAGGTGTCAGAACTTGTAACTTTGTTTTCTTTGCTTTAGCCAAACTGACTCCATGTTGTAACTTAGAAAGCTTGACAGCGGTCATTGACCCGGGCCTCTCTGCTATGCCAAATATTTAGGGCAGTAAGGCAGGCGGCAGAGAGTCTCTGCTTAACATCCACAGGTGCCCTTTGAAGCCAGGCCGTTTGGCCTTCGCAATAGGGGGGCATCCTCCTTTCCTGATAACGAAGGCTGGGAAAAGAGACAACCATTTGAGACCGTGTGAATTATTGTTTTATTATGCTTTGCTGTGGGCATAAAATGTAACCAATCGCCCAGAATCGCCATTACTGTTATTTCGTTACTATAGTACTGTAGTTCTTCTAATAAAGATCCTAACTTGCAACAAGTATCGGACTCTTTTGAAGTTCATCCAAGTTCTGACAGCAGGAGCCTAAAAAAGCCAAGATGGCTCCATAAAAAGCTTTCTAAGGACCTGAGAAATTAAAAAAAGACGCGTTTAGGAAATGGAAGGAGGGCCTTAGATGAATATAAACAAATAACCAGTGCTTGTAGAGAGAGCGTTAGTAAAACTAAAGCTGAGTATGAGCTTAGACTAGTGAGAGATGCTAAAAACAAAAAAAAGTATTTGTTTCTTATGTACAAAGTAAGAAAAAGAGGGTCATGGTGGGCCCTCTGTAAGAACAGGAAAGTGAAATTGTAACAGATGATGAGGAAAGAGATGGGACACAGTAGTCATGAGAGATTTCAGTTATCATGGGAGATACTCAATTCCTCCTTTTCCTCTATCTTCTCGTTTGGGAAAAGTGACAAAAACAACACATGATTGTGCAGGGGGTTGGACTAGATGACCCTGGAGGTCCCTTCCAACTCTATGGTTCTATGAGGGAGGAATGTAGCAGAGGCTAGGCAGCAAGAAAGAAAGTGAACACAAAGAAACTCATTGACAGGTGCTACATTTGGAACTACTGGTCAAGATGGAACTTTACTCTTATCCAGCAAAGCAATTTTTTTGTTCTTATTTCCATTACTAATTGCTGAACTACTTCTTAATTACAAATTGTTGAACTTGTACACAAAATATTTTGTTTCTCCGCTGCAGCCATCGGACTTAGCTTAATTGCTTTAGGGAGAAAAGTTGACTTAAAAAAAACCCCAGGTTGCTTAACTGGAACTGATGATCTTTGAGTGGTCATCTGTGCAGTCACACTGTTGGGGATGGCCAGCGCCTGTGCCGACGCCAACCGTGATTCTAAAGCTCCTATCAACAATGTTTGCACCCAGTCACTGAGCATGCTCAGGAACTCCACCATGCATGTTCAGAGGAAGGTGCCAGGATCCTGCCAGTTCCTTCTGACTGCCGAGCAACCCAGAATTCAAGTGCAACTAGGCTGACAGCAGAGGTGAAGGATGGGCATGTAGTGTTAATTGTTAGCCCTGGTTCTCCCCTCTTCCTCCATTATGGACCGTAGCTCTCTAGCTCTAATGCCAGACTCACATGGACTTACAGTTATAATGGACTACGATAACTTAAACCATATGCTTACTTAGGTCGTTTTCCCACTGACCTTACTCCGGAGTGATGTCCCTCTTCACCGCGCAGCGTCTGCGCGGATTTCGCACCAACTGCTCCGCAGAACCCGGAAGAGCCGCAAAGTCCCGCGGCTTTTGCGTCGCAAATGTAAACTGGTTTTTGGTGGTTTCCATTTGCGACGCAAAAGGTCAGGAACTTCCTGGTTCCTCGGAGAAGTTGGTGGGAAATCTGCGCAGACGCTGCGCGGTGAAGAGGGACGTCGCTCTGAGGTAAGCTCAGTGGGAAAACGGCCTTAATTTAAATCATATGCTTACTTATACTGATATTTTCAAGCAAAAGTGGACCTTTAAACTATACAGCGATGTTTATTAATTTAAGTTTAATTATTTTTTCTATATTGGGTTGGTATTTTGACTGTGATGTTATTCGTAAAACTTTTCAGTTTTTTAAAAAATCGTATGCTTACTGCACTACGGACATTCAGTCTGGATGAACTATAAGCGTTCGCCTCTGTGTCAACCCCAATATGGACATTTACCCTGTATGGACCATGCAGCAGTGTTTCCAGACAGGATCCAGCCAGCCTCCTGCCTGGGCCTGCTATTGTGTGGCTGTTTGTGCCTACCCTCTAGAGAGGACTCCGGATTGTGCTTCCCAAATGAGCTGCTCAGCCCTGCAGACAGATTGCTTGTCAACTACTTCATCCTGTCACGTACACCTCCTCCATTGTGTTAGCTGCAGTGTCACAATAATGAACAATTTGGCACTAGACTGTCCACTTCATTTTTGTTGTTTTAACAATGGTTTGTGCTAGGTAAAACCATCATCGCCCCTTAATCCTTTTGTCAAGCTCCTGGGAGCCATCTCCAGGGTGCTGCAAGGTACCACATGATATTGCCTTAGGACACAAATTTGGCTATAAGAAGGCCGGTTTTTGGCCAGTTTGGTGTGTCTCTGACAGTACCCCTACCCTTGCTGTCTGAGCCACCCCCAATTAACTGATTGGACCAATTATTGCAAGATACGCTGGTCATTTCTTGCTCCTCCTTCCCTTATCATCTTCACTATTGGACCATTCCTTCTGCATTCTTCGAGAGGTAAAGTATTTCCCCGTCTGTGTTTTTCCCTTATATGTTTCCCTATCCAATTTCCCTTCTATATTTTCCTAGGTCTGTGTGATTGTTGTGTGATTTATTTTTCTTGTACGCATGATAATTTTTCTTAATAAAAACTATTAGTTTCCTTGTTATTTCAAGAGGGCTCCTGGGTAGACTGACTCCTGTATACACAGGTTATTAACCTCGCTTATTTGCCATCTTTGCCCACCTAAATTAATTCCCCCAACCACATTTGACAGCAATTTGGCTAACAGAATGCACAAATGACCACTCAAAGAGAATCAGTTACAGGTAAGCAACCTGTTTATCTTCTTCGTGGTCTTTGTGCTTCACACTGTTGGGAGAGTAGTAAGCTATCTGGAAGTGGGTGCTGGCAGGAGTTAGTTGCAGCTGGTCTGTAGGACTGTTTGTCCAACAATAGCTTGATCTCATTTCAGACATCAAGAGCATAATGTCTCATGAAGATATGTAGCATGAACCAGATGGCTGCTTTGCAGGTCTCATGCAAGGGGATACCTTTTAGGAAGGTGGTGGAAGTTGTAAGTGCCCTCGTGAAGTAAGCCTCAAGTGGAAGCAGAAGTAGTTGTTTGGCTTGTAGGTAACACAATTTGATCATCTCAACCAGCCATTTAGAGAGTCTCTGAGAGAACAATTTAAAGCCTGCATAAGTAACAAAGAGGTGAGGGGAGTTGCGAAAAGAATGTGTTCTGTGGAGATAGAACAAAAGAGCTCTTAAAATGTCCAAGTAGTGTAGTCTGTGCTTCTCATCATTGGTTGGGTTGGGAGGCGGGGAATTGGAAGAGCTATTTCAGAGTGAAGGTGGAATTCTAAAACCACCATGAGGAGGAAAGAGAGTAAGAAACACCCTCTCTGCCGAAAAGAGCAGAAATGGGGGATCAGTTTTGAGAGCCATAAGTTCACTGACCCTTTTTGCAGAGGTTATGGCCACCAAGAAAGCCATTTTTCAAGATGGAAGATGGAGGTTGCAGGTTGCTTTCTTGTGAGCATGGTGAGGACATATGGAGGTCCCATGTAGGGACAGGATGTCAGGCAGTTAAACACATGTGGAGAATACCTTTGAGAAATCATTTGCTGTCAGGGTGAGAATACACAGAGTAACTGTTTATTTGGGCATGGTGGGCTGAGATTGCGGCTAGGTAGACTTTGTGAGAAGATTAGTTCATGCCCTTGTCCAGTAAAGATAGGAGAAAGGAGAACACTCATGAAAGTGGGGCCTTGTGTGGGATTACTGAAGAGTCAGACAGGAACAATTGGAACTTTCCCCATTTGTTGGCATAAGATTGTATAGTAGAGGACTTTCTGCTGTTCTCCAGAATTTCACAAATACATGGTATGAAATTTCCTATAGGATCAGCCAAGCTATCAGTTTCATGTGTGGGATATCATGGTACAGGACAGATCTGCTGTGAGTGAGAAGGAGATCTGGAGCTGGGGGAAACTGGTGGTAACATCTTTGACTGATGTGGAAGAGTGGGAACCACAGTTGGTGGGGCCACCAAAGAATCACCAATATGCATCTCGGTTTGTCTTACTGTATTTGGTGAGAACTCTTGATAAGTGGTATTGGGGGGAATAGATACAGGAACAGATTCAACCATGGTAGGAGGAGGCCATCCGCCAGGGATAGTGGGTCTCCCCTCCCAGTGAGCAGACTTGCAAACATTTCTTGTTTGCTCTGGTTGCAAACATGTCTACTAGTGGGAATTCCCACTTGTTAAAGACTGGAGTCAGGTAGGAATTGTCGAGTTCCCATTCGTGGAGGACTGCCCTGCCATGACTCAGGAAGTCTGCCTTGGTATTAAGATCCCCTGGAAGATGCATCGTGGATAGCATGATACCATGGGTGATGCACCACTCCCAAAGAGTGATGGCTAGGTGACAGTTTCCTGGAAATGGTGCCACCCTTTCTGAGGGCAGTTGTGGGGAGGAAAGAGTGGAGGACGAACTCTATGGCAAGGAGCTCCAAAACATTTATGTGAGAGTTCTGATGTTGAGCATCCCAAATCGTACCCACAGAGGTGGGCACCACAGCCCCACAGGGATGCATCCATAGTGAGGGTCTATAGATACTGGATGATGGAAGGAGGTCCCTTCCAGGAGATACTGGTCCTGATCCCACCAGGAGAGGGAGAAAAGGATGTGGTTTGGTACATGGAGGACCATATGTTGAGGATGTTTCAGCAAACTGAATTGTGCCAGGAACCAGAGTTGTAATGGTCTCATCTTTAGTTTGGCAAACTAAAGGACTGAAGTGGTGGCTGCCATTAGTCCTAGCAGTCTTCTGAATGCCACAGCTAAGTATCTTTGCAAATGTGTCTAGATTATGTTTTGTTAGCGGCCCCGTGGCACAGAGTGGTAACGCAACAGTACTGCAGACTGAACTCTCTGCTCACGACCTGAGTTTGATTCCGGCGGAAGCTGGATTCAGGTTGCCGGCCCAAGGTTGACTCAGCCTTCCATCCTTCTGAGGTCGGTAAAATGAGTACCCAAGTTGCTGGGGGGGGGGGAGTGTAAACAACTGGGGAAGGCAATGGCAAACCACCCTGTAAAAAGTCTGCCATGAAAACATTGTGAAAGCAACGTCACTCCAGAGTCAGAAATGACTGGTGCTTGCACAGGGGATCTTTCCTTTCCTTTCCCTATGTTTTGTTGAATTTACTTGCTGCTTGGAGACAAGCATGCCTTCCCTTCAAATATTCTTAATTTTAGATCAGATAGCTTTGGAGGCAGTGGGAAGAATTTCAGTGAGTTAGTCCCGAAGGACATACTGATAGCAAGCAAGGCAAGCTATGTAATTGGCATTTTTGATGCCAAGAGCTGTGGTAAAATTTTCTACTAAAGGAATCAAACTTCCCTCCCTCTTTATCTGTAGGTGTTGAGGAGGCATGGAGGCCTTTGGATGTTGATGTTATCACTAATGAGTTAGGTTTAGGATGGCTAAAGAGGAATTCTGCCGTGATTCTTGTATCTTGTACATGTGATCCAATTGGTGGAAGGAGACAGCAGTAGAGACATGCTTGTTTCATTGCGCTTTAGCAGCTTGCATTGGTCATAGGGAGAGTAATTGCTGTGGATGTGTCTTTTGGAACAATGTCAAAAACCAGATCTGTAATTTCAGGTTGAGGTTGGATGACGGAGAGCGCTCAGGTGGTAGCCATCCTCTTGATTAATTCCCTGTAGGATTTGAGGTCTTCCGAAAGGGAGATGGGGAGATTTTATCCTCCACCCGTGTTGGATGGGCTGGAGTAGCGGGGTCAGTGTTGGAAGAGGTCAAGTCTGATTCATCGGCCAATGAATTAGCTGAATCCCCTTGGTTGGAGTCAGAGGGGGGAGGCGGGGGTGGTTTGGTAGGTGGAGCTGATAGTGTATTGGATGGCTTGGGTTTCCGAGGTTGTTTCCTAGGTGTGGGTCTTGGCTCCATCAGCATGGAGTAGGTGGAGTATTGGTCCCATTCAAGTATGGTCCATGGGAGGGAAATATAGCAGCTGAGAAGGTCCAGAAAGCCAGTGAAGACCTTGAAGCCCTGGTAATCCTTGATTAAAACCCCCTTGGCCAGGAAAAAAACATATCCTAGTCACCATGGCCACCATATTGTTTGCTGGCAGCCATGTCACAGATGACTGGGAGGCAAGCATGTATGACTTCACTGGTTGTGGCTGTTGTCATGTCATATCCTACGGGTCACCCAGGGTTTAGCCTTCAGATTGGTTTCTGGTCAAAAGGTGATACTCCTTCCCCTCAAAGCTAACCTAATCAAGAAGCAGGTGGTGGTCACATGTAGTTCTCCCCCTTGTTTTCAAACTGTGGGGATGGATGGGCATCCCCTTCTGTTGAATGGGAGTCAGTGGCCTACAAGCAGCCACGGTCGTTCCAAATTTGGTGTGGAGAGGAGCTTCGCCTTGCCTGTGGGGATCCCAATTTGAGCTGACTTCAGACTTTGGTATTAAAAGCCTTCACAGAAGCTATCCTCAGGAAGAAGCATTGCCAGCCTAGGAAGTTTGTGAACTGAGGCTGACTTTATGTTTGGACTGGCACTAATTAGCATTGGTTCCAGGCATGTGAAGCCCTAAGGCTGAAGAAGGTCTTCAGATCAAAACCGGTTCTGCTCTGCTGCTGTGTCTTTACCACACCTCTGAACATAGATAGGATGGCTTCCATGAAGATTTGTAATACCACCTAGGAACTGCATTTCAACTTGGCAGGCAGCTATGATAAGCTTTGAGCTAGCCTTTAAATAATAGCAGTTAAGATCTTCTGGTATGTTTTGGGCTATGTTAGGTCCCTGGGATTTGTTTTTTATAATTGTGCAAGAGTTTTTGGGAACTGTTTTGTATAAATGGTAATGTATAAATGTGTAAGAGTGATTGTAAATGAAATTGAGAGTACCACGCAGTTCTTGTCTTGAATATAATCATATTTAACTGTGGATTTCTAGTAGCTGTTAGCTTTCTTTGTAGGGTTGCCAGGTCCAACTCAGAATTTTGGGGACTTTGTGGGTGGAGCCAGGCGACTTTCCTATTCCCTAAAATAAATCAATAAAAGTACAGCAGTGCAGTTCCCCTGGATACATTCATTTCCTCATCCCCCCAGCAGCTGGCTGCACTTCCACTAAATGAAAGTGAACACATCCATCCACACAAACTCACAAGATAGCCAAAATCAATGCTGTTTGTAAGCACACACTTTTGTGATATCACAGGGGCAATTTACTCACAGGAGTTGCTGAATGTAACTATCTGCTGTATTTCCACCAACTTCTCAGACTAACACAGGAAACGTCTCAGACTTCTAGTTTATTCTTTACTATGCAAACAACTTCTGAAAGGAATGTAGATTGGAGGGACTGGGCTCTCTTCCTTTCTCACAGCTTCACAGACTCACCAGGAAGAGCCACGTGGCTTACCCAGCTTCCATTCAGCCTTGCTCCAACTGAGATTTAAAGGCACACACACCTTCCAAGCTTCTTCGAAGCCTTCTGAGGTGGAAAGGCACATCATGGCTATTGGGGTGGGGCTTCCCCCTGCCGGCCAGCTGGCTAGCAGTGGGGAGGAGCATGGGGACTGGCAAGCCTACTTGTTTGGTTTAAAAGGGACTAGCCCGCTAATTCAGGAGAACAACCGTACAATCTTATGGATGCTTTCAATAGAAGTTAAGCTTCACTGAACAGTCCTCAGTGTACTCTAGTAGAGCTGCTTGTGGTTGCTCTGAAGAAGTCTGTGTGCACACATGGAAGCTTATACCCAGAACGAAGCTCTGTTGGTATTAAAGGTGCTGCTGGGGATAATTAGCTCACTCGCAAATTGTTCCTCCTTGAAGAGTTTTTTTGTGCACTTGGCCAGTTCATCGCCAGCTGGGAGTGGTCCACACCCACGCTGAATGGATCCTTTTGTTTTTCAACGCAGGATAGAAAAGATGACAATGTAACACTACCACCCACTCTCTTCCCTAAGAAGGAAGACAAGACGAAAGAGCTGCACAAAACAGCAGGCAGCTAGGAGTAGTAATTTTTTTTAAAAGGGGGGGGGGGAGTAATATGGATCTAGCTAAGCAAGGAATGGAAAAGGGAAGGTATCCCTGCTCAAAGAGATAAAAGAAACCTTGACCGATGGAAGTGAAGGTCTCTGGAGCTCCTTGTCTGTTGTACACAGTTCTTTCCCTTATGTGGAGATCTAACATATCATTGACCTGATCATTTACAAATGGGGAACAGGACAATTTGCCTGGCTGTTGTGTGAATCTATGGTGCCTGATGTTTGAGAAGTGCCCACAGAGATGGTATATACAGCCTGCTGTTGTTCAGTCGCAGCTGAGTCTGACTCTTTACAACCCCATGGACCACATCACACCAGGCCTTTCTATCTTCCACTGCCCTCCTAAGTTCTACTTCATGTTCACTGCGTCGGTAACACTGTCTAACCATCTCATCCTTTGCCATCCCCTTCTTCTTTTACCTTCAGTCTTTCCCAGCATCAGGGTCTTCTCCAGTGAGTGCTCTCTTCTAATTTGCTGGCCAAAGTATTTGAGCTTCAGTTTCAGTATCTGACCTTCTAAGGAACAGCCAGGGTTCATTTCCTTCGGGATTGACTGATTTGATCTTGCCATCCAAGGGACTCTCAAAGGACTCCAGCACCACAGTTCAAAAGCGTCTATTCTTCGGTGCTCAGTCTTCTTTATGGTCCAACTCTCACAGCCCTACATTACTACTGGGAATACCACTGCTCTGACTATATGGACTTCTGTTGCCAATGTGATGTCTCTACTTTTAATTATGCTGTGTAGGTTTGCCATAGGTGGTCTGGTACTCCCATCTCTTTAGGGACTTACCACAGTTTGTCGTGAGCCACACAATTAAAGGCATTAGATTATTAGCTGTGAGATTCAATTTGGTAGATAACGTAAGATTAATCCAAGACAGAAAATCTTGCCAGAAATGTGTGTTTTGCGGCACCACAGAGCATATAGAAAGCGGAATTTTGCACCCATTTTGCATATAGAAAGCGGAATTTTGCACCCACTCCATTACATTCTTTTTTTTGTTAGGTCCATGGAATCCAAGCACACAGAGATCTGCCAAAAAGTAGCCACCATGTGAAGATGCATGATTTGGAGCTGCACAGAACTCTTCTCCCATACTGAGGGAGTTCAGTGCAACTCAAATTCTGTCAAGGATTTTGCATTATACGGCAAAATCTGTATGTGTGTATGTGCGTGTGCATTATCCATCTCGCCAAAATTATCTATGCAATATACGCTGTGTGTTCATTGTCAGAAGAAAACGCTAGCCCCGAGGGGGAGCTTTGCAAACGAGATTCTTGGGTAATCACCTGGTGGGAGGCTGGCTGTGAGGGAAGAGAATCCCATGTCACTTTGTCCATAAGACGACAACCATTTGGAATGGAGGTGTTCCCTCCAGACAGAAGAGATCCATGATGGGTCAAATCAAGATAACCCTCCTTATTTCCTAAGTCCAAGGTCAGTGATCCCCAAGAGGGGGCCCTGTCAATGCGTCTTTTAGCACATCCTCACTTTCTTCTATTTCACTGGGTCAAGATGCAAGGAGGCATCACCCTTGGAATTGCAGGGAGTGCCCATTCAGAAACAGCTGCCTCCCTCGTCGGAACAGGATTTTCTTGGAACCTCAGGAAAAATTCATAAGGCTAGAACTATATTCGATCCGAAAATATCATAAGCTATCTTTGTCTAGTACTATTTTATCCTTTGCCACTGGCAGGTATTTAACGCCATGCAACATATGCTGCTCAGTCATCTGCTGATCCTGTTGTTGGATGAACTGTGAGGCATTCTGAAGTTTCTGAGATTTTTGCTCAATAGATTGCATATCTGATGGAAACACTGAGACCTAAAACTCTAAACCATTCAGATTCCGGACATAAATCCCAGTGACTAAATCAGTGTTTCACCAGGTATGAATAAAATCTTCCATTTTCAAAAGCAGCCTTTCCGGTCACATCATTTCCCTCACAAGAGCATTTCTTTTTCCATCTCATTTGTTTCAAAGGAAATGTAACAACAACACTTGACAATAGTAGGAGAGAGGATCTTTCTCTAGTAAAATGACTCATGACGAAAAGTGCACATAACCCTTTGCTCTTTAGGGACTGGGAATTGGAAGACTTTTGCTCACCTCCCTCATTATCCTTGTTATCAGCACAAGAGGTTTCCATAGCAACATTGCATCCAGGCCCTCTCCAGCCGGTCTGGCAGACACACTGCCAGCTGTTCTGACCGAGTATACATCTCCCGTTGCCGTTGCACAAATCGGGGCAGCCATCTGGTTGAAGAAATGAAGAAGATAAGTGCAAGAAATACCAATTTGCATGAAGATTCTATACTTTAAGCACATTAAATAGTGTTACTGTGCACTCAAAAAGGAAGCTGAAGGCTGTAGCAAACACCCTGGACTCATGTAAAACACTCCCCTCCCCATATTTTCACTTAGAGATTGACTACGGGAAGTAGAATGAAAAGGAGAAATAATCAATGAAAAGCTCGATCTAGCCTTTGCGATCCACTTTCAAAGCCAACAAGAGCCTGAGGCTGTGGTTGCATTCCAAGATTTTATAAATTATTAGGGATCAAAGGTGATTTAATTATGCCTATCTTCACTATGCTAGAATGCATTCTAGTGTGTGCCTGAAATACAGCCACACCTATGCTTCACAATATATGTCTGTGCTTTACAATATATTGTGTCTACTAAAACAGGTGAGAGATTCCTAATTATTCAGTCTTTCTCCTCACTTCCAACCCATTTCAATCTTAAACTAGTCTTACATTTAAACAAACAAACCCTTCTCCCAGAATATCAGGGTTCAGACATTAATATTTTAAAACAATAAACCAGTGGATTGCACAGCAGCCAAAGAATGGAAATCAAACAAATCATTTTTGAGCATTTATATAATAGGAAATAGGATAAAAATGGCTGTCTACCGTGTATTAAAATGCAAAGAGTAAGTGTTCTAATTGCTGAAATCCCTTTCAGAAATCAGAGAAGTTTCCGCACTTGTTTCCAAACGGTATCTTTTGTTTTATTGCCGCTTTAAGTATGAGGGGAGTGTCTGCAGTAGCAGTGCAATGCTGTGGTTTGTGTTATTGCACTGATATCAGGTGGCTTGAAACTCACACTTGTGCAGCGGCAAAGAGTGATGATACGCATAAGAACTACCACCACCACCTGGCCACCAAATCTGGTGCAGAATTAACAAGCCAAGTTATTACATTTGGGAGAAAAGGGGACAAGCGTTGACTGGATAATGAATCTGGCTTTAATGCTATCAGTCACTATTGAGCCATCTAAGGCGGTTTAAACTACATGTGTGATATGCTGTTGTGTGTTCTAATGGTGTTGCAACTGACAAACAACACAGAATGTCTGGCAAAAAAACCTTTCTGTGTACTATTGTAGCTACTTCTATAGTTAGGATCATTGGATATATCAGTGCTGATAAATATAATTCCCAGATTTAGTGTATAAATTAACAGTAATCCGACACTTAAGTGATCCTTTAAAAAAAGAAAGAAAAGAAACTGAAGTTGCCTGGCATTGCAAATATTTGTTTTTTAAAGCAAGGGCATCAAGAAATAACAGCGACATAGGATACAATAAAGTTTCATCTATCAAGTTTGTATCTGGCTTGATATTATTGACCCCCACATTTGCGGACAGAATGGAAGATAACAAACTCAGTAGGGCCCTGTGGATTATCTGTAAAATGAGTGGCTATGGCTAAGTGTATTTCATTGTCAGCTGAGACCTGTACTGATATATTGAACTTGCCATGCTGTCTGCACATAAAACCAAAATGTCCATGGATAATGGAATTGCCTTTGCGGTCTACATCTTGAAGATAAAACAGTCTCAATAGATACAACGAGGCTTTTACTTTTTGCTCATTAAAGCAAACAAACAAACATAAAATCCTCTTCC
This sequence comes from Heteronotia binoei, assembly GCF_032191835.1. Classification (NCBI taxonomy): domain Eukaryota; kingdom Metazoa; phylum Chordata; class Lepidosauria; order Squamata; family Gekkonidae; genus Heteronotia; species Heteronotia binoei. The sequence continues at coordinate 157,071,853 of NC_083227.1, forward strand.
AATACTAATAACAAAATGTGAAAAATGGAGTGGAAGTGTGGGGGGCATCTGAAGCCATACATAAATATGTTCTGTCAATCATGTCACGATACATTATTTATTATTTCAACTCTCTCAAGAGCCGACAAAGGTCAAACAGATTGAAGGCTGAAAAACATGCAGCAGGAACAAGTTTGGTTATATAATAAGATTGTTCAGGATCCCTAATTACAGTTTATTTACTTATTTGGAGATGTTTCTATCCATCCAACAGCACAAAAACTCTAGAGATAATGCTCAAAATACAGCAATACAAAACAAACATAACACTATCAAAGATTTCAGGTTTTCACGGCTGGTAACATCATTAGGGCTTGTAGAATCTTTCGGGCTCAAGTGCCGTGTTCTACTGGAGAAAGTTTTCCTTCCAGACGTTTCGTTCTCAGCTGCGGAGAACATCCTCAGTGGCGTTGCAGCCGGAGCAGGCGCTCTGACCTTCATTCAATGCACAGCAGCCAAGAAGGTCAGAGCGCCTGCTCCGGCTGCAACGCCACTGAGGATGTTCTCCGCAGCTGAGAATGAAACGTTGTACTCTTTCTTGGGAGGCAAAGCATGAAATAGGTGGTCCTAATAATGTTCCACATATCAGTGGTGCCAAGTTTTGGCCTTATATAATTTAAGGGCTGCAGGAACATAGTGCCCCCCATGAAGTCAAATAAATTTCACTATGGAGTTTGCTGATCTTTCACCTTGATCATCAATATACTAACTATGATTAACCCTAAAGCCTGAAGCCTATAAAACTACACCAAGATTTTGGAAACAATTGACTTGCTCAATCTGATCATTAATTGCTCAAGTCCCAGGTTTCAGACTACTCCCGAAAGCTATAAGTTTGGTTTTCTGATAATTAATTGTAATAAGTTTGTTATCATGAACATAAGAACATAAGAGAAGCCATGTTGGATCAGGCCAACGGCCCATCCAGTCCAACACTCTGTGTCACACAGTGGCAAAATTTTTTATATATACACACACACTGTGGCTAATAGCCACTGATGGACCTGTGCTCCATATTTTTATCGAAACCCCTCTTGAAGGTGGCTATACTTGTGGCCGCCACCACCTCCTGTGGCAGTGAATTCCACATGTTAATCACCCTTTGGGTGAAGAAGTACTTCCTTTTATCCATTTTAACCTGTCTGCTCAGCAATTTCATCGAATGCCCACGAGTTCTTGTATTGTGAGAAAGGGAGAAAAGTACTTCTTTCTCTACTTTCTCCATCCCATGCATTATCTTGTAAACCTCTATCATGTCACCCCGCAGTCGACGTTTCTCCAAGCTAAAGAGTCCCAAGCGTTTCAACCTTTCTTCATAGGGAAAGTGCTCCAGCCCTTTAATCATTCTAGTTGCCCTTCTCTGGACTTTCTCCAATGCTATAATATCCTTTTTGAGGTGCGGCCACCAGAACTGCACACAGTACTCCAAATGAGACCGCACCATCGATTTATACAGGGGCATTATGATACTGGCTGACTTGTTTTCAATTCCCTTCCTAATAATTCCCAGCATGGCTTTGGCCTTTTTATTGCAAACGCACACTGTCTTGACATTTTCAGTGAGTTATCTCCCACGACCCCAAGATCACTCTCTTGGTCAGTCTCTGCCAGTTCACACCCCATCAACTTGTATTTGTAGCTGGGATTCTTGGCCCCAATGTGCATTACTTTGCACTTGGCCACATTGAACCGCATCTGCCACGTTGACGCCCACTCATCCAGCCTCAACAGAGCCCTTAGGAGTTCCTCACAATCCTCTCTGGTTCTCACCACCCTGAACAATTTAGTGTCATCCGCAAACTTGGCCACTTCACTGCTCACTCCCAACTCTAAATCATTTATGAACAAGTTAAAGAGCATGGGACCCAGTGCCGAGCCCTGCGGCACCCCACTGCTTACCGTCCTCCACTGCGAAGACTGCCCATTTATACTCACTCTCTGCTTCCTATTACTCAGCCAGTTTTTGATCCACAAGAGGACCTGTCCTTTTACTCCATGACTCTCAAGCTTTCTAAGGAGCCTCTGATGAGGAACTTTATCAAAAGCTTTCTGGAAGTCAAGGTAAACAACATCTACCGGGTCTCCTTTGTCGACATGTTTGTTCACCCCCTCAAAGAAATGTAACAGGTTAGTGAGGCAAGATCTTCCCTTGCAGAACCCATGCTGAGTCTTCCTCAATAACTCGTGTTCATCAATGTGCCTACTCATTCTGTCCTTGATAATGGTTTCTAAACATGGTGAGCTTCCTAAGAGCTCTCTTCAGGCAGACAGGAGTTCTGGAGAACATCACTGTATCATCAGCATAAAACAAACAAACGGTACAGGTGCTAAAAGGCATCCTTCCCTGACACCTCCAGAGGTTCTGAAAGGAATGTTAAGAAATCTACTGCACCTGACACTTTAAAATTTTTGATCATGTACAGCCCAATTAGAAACAAGAGTCTGTGTACAATTCTGGTCACTGCACCTCAAAAAGGATATTATAGCATTGGAAAAAGTGCAGAAAAGGGCAACTAGAATGATTAAAGGGTTGGAACACTTTCCCTATGAAGAAAGGTTAAAATGCTTGGGGCTTTTTAGCTTGGAGAAACGTCGACTGCGGGGTGACATGATAGAGGTTTACAAGATTATGCACGGGTTGGAGAAAGTAGAGAAAGAGGTACTATTCTCCCTTTCTCACAATACAAGAACTTGTGGGCATTTGATGAAATTGCTGAGCAGACAGATTAAAACGGATAAAAGGAAGTACTTCTTCACCCAAAAGGTGATTAACATGTGGAATTCACTGCCACAGGAGGTGGTGGTGGCTACAAGCATAGACAGCTTCAGGAGGGGATTGGATAAAAATATGGAGCAGAGGTCCATCAGTGGCTGTTATATATATATATTTGGCCACTGTGTGACACAGAGTGTTGGACTGGATGGGCCATTGGCCTGATCCAACATGGCTTCTCTTATGTTCTTATGCCTTCTGTCTGTAGTTAATTCAAGAGCTTATTCCATAACTGGGGTCGAGACACTGAGTCAAGTGCAGATTTAAGATCGACAAAAGCAACATAAGTAAAGTTGCACCCCACCTGCTCAGTTGCCAGAATGTTTTCATTTTCTAAGCAATCTAAAAAAATATCTAAAAGCTGCCTTGCATAGAGCTTATTTATGATGTTCAACAAACTAATTGACCTATAGTTGGATGGATGCTCCTTCCTATTATTATTATTATTAGTTTATTTCTATTCCACCCCTTCCCCTTTTGGGGGGCTCAAAGCAGAGTACAACAATTTGAATTAAAATCACAATAAAATCATAAGAAAATCAACTTCAGCAATCAGTAAAGTGCAACAGGTTAGTTCAGCATGTTGATATAAAGCAAGATAGTATAGCACCACAATACAGTGGTTCAGCAGGCCGTGAGGGCGTAGGGGGAGGCCAACCGATCTAATAGATGGATAGATGCCCGCTGCCTCATCCAAAGACCTGATGGAACAGCTCCGTTTTACAGGCCCTATGAAAGGCCAATAACCCAGGTAGGGCCCGGATCTCCATAGGGAGCTGATTCCACTAGATCAGAGCCAGGACTGAAAAAGTCCTGGCCCTGGTAGAGGCAAGACGGGCATCCCTTGGGCTGAGGACTATCAGAAGATCTTGGGGGGCCGAACGAAGCGACCTCCAGGGTGTATATGGAAGGAGATGGTCCCGCAGGTATGCTGGTCCCAGGCCACGTAAGGCTTCAAAAGTTAAAACTAGAACCTTGAAATGGATCCGGTACTCTATAGGCAGCCAGTGCAGGTTGCGGAGCACCGGCCATATGTGCACCCATATAGGTGATGCAGTCAGCAGGCGAGCTGCCGCATTCTGCACCGGCAGCAGTTTCTGGATCAGTTTCAGGGGCAAGCCAGCGTAGAGCGAGTTACAGTAGTCCAGCCTGGAAGTGACCATTGCATGGATCACTGTAGCCAGATCTTGGGAGGATAGGTATGGTGCTAGCTGCCTGATCTGCCGTAGATGGAAAAAGGCAGACCATGCAGCTGTTGTGACCTGGGCCTCCATGGAGAGGGAGGCGTCCAGAATCACTCCCAGACTCTTCACCTGCTGGGCTGGTACCAGGGTGGCACTGCCCAGGGCTGGGAGCTGGATGCACGAACTCACCCCCCTTCGATTCAGGTACAGGACCTCTGTCTTAGTTGGATTTAACTTCAGTTGACTCTGCTGTAGCCATCCAGTCACGGCTTCTAACATCTCCAACAGCTGTTCAGGGGCAGAAGATGGTCTGCTGTCCATCAACAGATAGAGCTGGGTGTCATCAGCATACTGATGACAACCCAGTCCAAAACCTCGGGCAATCAGGGCAAGGGGGCACATATAGATGTTAAATAATGTGGGCGAAATAATAGCTCCCTGTGGCACTCCACATATAAGTGGGTGCCGCAGAGAGGTCTGCTCACCAAGCATCACCCTTTGTCCCCGTCCCTGGAGGAAGGAGGAGAACCATTGTAAGGCCACCCCCCGCACCCCGGCAACAGCAAGGCGGTGGGTCAATACGTTGTAGTTGACTGTGTCAAATGCTGCTGATAAATCAAGACGAATCTGCAGCGCTGACCCGTCTTTGTCCAGGTGCCTTCTTAGGTCGACTGTAAGGGTGACTAGTACCGTCTCCGTCCCATAGCCCGGGCAGAAGCCAGACTGGAATGGGTCCAGGGCAGATGTTTCGTCCTGGGAAGCCTGCAGCTGCTCCACTACCGCTTTCTCAACTACCTTTCCCAGGAACGTCAAGTTTGAAACTGGGCGGTAGTTAGCTAGCACGCTAGGGTCCAGCGAAGGTTTTTTCAAAAGCGGGCAAATTGCAGCCTCCTTTAACATCTCTGGAAATGTTCCACTTGTCAGGGACAGGTTAACAATATAACCCAGAGAGTCCCTGATATCCTGGCAAGCCTTCACAAGCCAGGATGGACAGGGATCCAGGGGGCAGGTGGTAGATTTCACTGCAGCTAGGATCCTGTCTACATCCTCCAATGTGAGTCGACAGAAGCGGTCCAATATGGGACCATCCAACGGCCAAGGGGCTTCCAGTTCACATACTGTATCAACCGTGGTTGGGAGGTCCTGGTGGAGAGTCAAGATTTTATCTGCAAAATACATCGCAAAAGCCTCAGAGCCAATATCCAATTCCCTATCTTTTTGATTGCTCGATGGCAAAGTTGTCAGAGACTGAATCATTCAAATAATTGGGCTGGGCGAAACTTTGCAGACTCTATGGAGGCCGCATAGAAAATTTTCTTGGCGGATTTCACAGCCTTCGTATAGACTTTCATAAGCGTTCTATAAGAAGTTCTAGACTCTTCACCACGAGCATGCCGCCACACTCTCTCTAACAGTCTAAGCTGCCATTTCATCCTTAGCAGGTCCAAGGAATACCAGGGAGCTGCTTTGGTATGGCGGCAAAGAGGGCGCCAGGGAGCGATGTCGTCGATGGCAGTGGAGAGTCAGGAGTACCAATCCTCCACAAGCTCATCTAACAACCCACCAGGGGGCATTGGATCCCACAGGGCCTCTTGGAACCCCTCTGGGTCCATTCGGCTCCACGGGCGAGCATAAATCTTCTCACCACCTAAACACCTTTTTTGTAAAAGGGAACTACTATAGCCATACCCCAAAACTTTGGGATATGGTCTGAATTATCAGTGTGTTGAAAAGAGGGGCTAAAAAGGAGGCTCACCAGTTTTTATTCTCTTTCAGGATAATAAGGTGGAACACCATCAGATCCTGGGGCTTTAGCATTCTTCAGCTGGCCAATGTGAGATTCAATTTTGCAAAAAATTATAGAGGGAATTTTGGAAGATTTTCTGCCAATACCAGCAAGGGAGTTTGTGCATCATTCTCATGCATCTCTTTAAAAAAGGAAAGCCATATATCCAGTGGAATGCAAGTAGTTATTGGAGATTTAGCTCCAGTGACTTCACCTGCAATTAACTTCCAAAAAAGAGACATATTTTTATCTTTGGCCACTTTAATAAGATCTCCCCAGACCTCTCTGGAATATTCTTTCTTTCTGTAGTGTATCAACAATTTACACTCTTTTTTAGGGATCTCTCTCTCTCTCGGCTTGGCTTCGCGAACGAAGATTTAAGAAGGGTGCAGTAGTCCACGTTTGCTGCAGGCTCGCTGGTGGCTGACAAGACCAATGTGGGACAGGCAGGTCCGGCCACAGCGGCTGCAGGGAAAAGTCTGATTTAGGGTTGGTCCTGTAGCAGTGCGATTCTTCCTCAATCTCCTTTTGTCCTCAAGACCAGCTATGCGTGCGTTCTCAAAGGAAGAGACAGCCTGGTGGATGGTGTGCCTCCATGCTTTGCGATCTGAGGCTAGGTCAGACCACTGGTGATGGTTGATGTGACAGGTGCTAAGGGATTTCTTCAAGGAGTCCTTGTACCTCTTCTTTGGTGCCCCTCTATTTCGATGGCCGGTGGAGAGTTCGCCATACAGGGCAATCTTGGGAAGGCGGTGGTTTTCCATCCTAGAAATATGCCCTGCCCAGCGCAGCTGCGTCTTCAACAGCAGTGCCTCGATGCTGGTAACCTCTGCCCGCTTGAGGACTTCAGTGTTGGTCACAAAGTCACTCCAGTGGATGTTGAGGATGGTGCGAAGGCAGCGCTGATGAAAGCGCTCAAGGAGTCGCAGGTGATGACGGTATAAAACCCACGATTCGGAGCCATAGATGAGGGTTGTCATCACAACCGCTTTGTAAACATTGATCTTTGTGCCTTTTTTCAGATGCTTGTTGCTCCACACTCTTTTGTGCAGTCGGCCAAATGCACGGTTTGCCTTTGCCAGCCTGTTGTCAATCTCCTTGTCGATCTTGGCATCTGAGGAGATGATGCACCCCAGGTAGCTGAACTGCTGGACTGTCTTCAGAACTGATTCACCCACAGTGATGCAGGGAGGGTGATAATCTTCCTGGGGTGCAGGCTGGTGGAGAACTTCTGTCTTCTTCAGACTAACTTCTAGGCCGAATAGCTTGGCAGCCTCTGCAAAGCAGGATGTCATATGCTGCAGAGCTGATACCGAGTGGGAGACGAGTGCAGCATCATCAGCAAACAGTAGCTCTCGGATGAGTTTTTCCATTGTCTTGGAGTGTGCCTTTAGTCGCCTCAGGTTGAACAGGCTGCCATCGGTGCGATAGCGGATGTAGACACCATCGTCCTCATCTAGATCTACTGCGGCTCTTTGAAGCATCATGCTAAAGAAGATCGTAAAGAGAGTTGGCGCGAGAACGCAGCCTTGCTTTACACCTGTGCCTATTGGGAAGGGCTCCGAGAGGTCGTTGCAGTGTCTGACTTGGCCTCGCTGGTCTTCGTGTAGCTGGATGATCATGCTGAGGAACCTTGGGGGACATCCTAAACGTTCCAAGATTTGCCACAGGCCTTTCCTGCTAACGGTATCGAAAGCTTTGGTAAGGTCGACAAAAGTCACATACAGAGCCTTGTTCTGTTCCCTGCATTTCTCTTGGAGCTGCCTGAGAACAAATACCATGTCGGTGGTGCTCCTGTTAGCTCTGAAGCCGCACTGGCTCTCTGGGAGGAGTTCTTCTGCAATGGTGGGCACCAGTCTGTTCAGGAGTATTCTGGCAAGGATTTTGCCTGCGATGGAGAGCAGGGTTATCCCCCGGTAGTTGGAGCAGTCTGACTTTTCCCCTTTGTTCTTGTATAGGGTGATGATGATTGCATCGCGAAAGTCCTGTGGTAATTTGCCTTGTTCCCAGCAGGTGACAAGTACTTTGTGAAGTGAGCTATGTAGTACTGTGCCCCCATGCTTCCAGATCTCTGGTGGAATTCCATCAACTCCTGCTGCCTTGCCACTTTTCAGTTGCTTGATGGCTTTAACAGTCTCTTCTAGGGTGGGGATCTCATCCAACTCTGTTTTCACCGGTTGAAGTGGGGTGAGGTGGATTGCTGAATCTTGAACTACGCGGTTAGGGATCAACGGTTGGGAAAGAACATTTTGCTTGAACTTCTCATCAGCAGGCTGATATTGTCAGTAGATCCTATTCAAAGCAATTTTTTTGCTGCAACACAGCTTTGATTGAACCATGGTTTAGAAGGATTTTAAGTTTTACTGAACTTATCTATATGGAAGTAAAAAAGAAAGGGATTTGATTTTTGTATGGAATTTTCATATGTAACTATGGGGTCTTGAAGAACTTTCTGAAGACTGACAAAGATTTAACAAATTTCCAGAGGTTGGATCTCTTTTAGGCTCTGAGCTAATTCAGGGGGGCATCTTGGTAGCTAAACCATTTTGTAGGTTGCATCAGAGTAGAATAGAATATCTGGATGTCAAATGGAGATCATCAAAATCGGATAAACCTGTAGAAACAGAGGAAAGTGGTCCCCCTCCAAATATGTAACTACTGGAAATTTCTCAGCCAAAGAAAACAGGGCTCTACAGACTAAAATATAATAAATTGTGCTAGATTTGGATCCTGTCATGAATGTAAATTCACATGGATTATCATTTTCAATAGAGCCAACTATGATTTTAAAAAGTCTTAATCTAAAAGCAAATTTAAACAGACAGGCTCCAATGTAATTTGCTTGTTGATCTTTAAATATCCTCTACTGATCAAAAATCTCCAGATTCTCCCCCGTTGTGCTCATTGACAACTTAAATTTAGCAGCCAAAGATGTGTAATCTGAACTCAAAAGAGTGTTTAGATCGCTGCCTAGTAATATCAGCACCTCGGGCTGACCCAGCATTAGGTCCCTAACATAATTTTCTAGAGACAATCAGTTCTCTCTACCTTAGATTTCTTTTTTTACTTGTTGGTGGTAAATAAGTATTCATGATCACTAAATTTCTCCTTTCCCATGATAAGATCACAGCCATAGCTAAGTGTCTGAAGGGGGGGCTTCACTAAACATTTTACTTTCAAGGAGGTTGATATAAAGACACTCAACCCCCTTTTCAATCTCCCGCATTTCGGTAATGCATTCACCTTAAAGGAGTTAAAACAATCTAAGACTAAATCAGGGTCAGACCAAGTCTCTTGTAGGAAAATAATATCGTAGTTATGACAAAAGAAAGGAATATCAGGATACTGGGAAATACAACATGTCCATCCTGCCACATTCCATGATAATAGTTCAATAGCAGTGGTAGCTTTCTGATTGTCTTTGAGTCTATACCATCATGCCTGAGGGTCCAGTCTCTGAGTGCTTTCATGGACTTCCTGCTCAATTGGCCTTGAGACCCTACCTCCTGAACTAGTTAAAGTTAGATCAATAAGATCCCCTCCCTCTGACCCTGACCTGGATAGCCCAGGCAAGCCTGATCTCATCAGATCTCAGATGCTAAGCAAGGTCGACTGTGGTTAGTACTCAGATGGGAGACTGTTCTTGAAATACCCAGTTGAGAGGTGGGGACAGGATTATTCAGCCACCTCCCTGAATATCCTCACGGCTCCCGGTAGGGCTCAGTCTCCAGAAGTCGACACACACACAATACAAAAAATATCCCCTCCCCCAAAAAAGAATCCCCTCCTTCTGATATCTTGCCTAACTTCAAGGTGAACTGGTTACATCAAGCTAGCTGTAAAGTTTCAGAGAGAGGTAGAGAGGTAGTCCCCTGTGCAAGCACCAGTCGTTTCTGACTCTGGGGTGATGTTGCTTTCACAACGTTTTCACAGCAGACTTTTTTGCAGAATGGTTTGCCATTGCCATCTACACTTTCCCCCCAGCAAGCTGGGTATTCATTTTTCCGATCTTGAAAGGATGAAAGGCTGAGTCAACCTGGAGCTGGCTAACTGAACCCAGCTTCCGCTGGAATCAAACTCAGGTCATGAGCAGAGCTTAGGACTGTAGTACTGCAGCTTTACCACTCTGCACCACAGGGCTCTTAAATCTTCAGAAGGGGGTAGTTAATGGATGACAGGAGAACTATCCATTGAGTGAAACGCAACATCCTGAGTATTCCTACAACCCCCCCCCCCATTTTTATAATTTTTATTGATTTTAACTACAAAAAAAAGAAGCAGAAGCATAGATACATAAAAGGGGTGAAGGGCATATACAGAATGGGAAAAACAGAAACAAAGAAAAATACAAATATATCAGTTATAATTCTACCTCCAAATAAAATACCCAATTTGTTCTACCTGCGAGTATAGAATTCTCCATGTATTTTACCATCTTTGTCCTTCATTATAATTTTTTTTTTACTGAACTATTACTTGCAATACAAGTCTAAACAATTCTTCTTCAACACAAATAAGTTTAAAAAAAGTCAGAGCAATCTCAACACAGAACTGGCTGGTTTAGCTTAACAATGTTGAAAGCACAGACTAATTTGTTAGTTTAACAATATCCTCATTAAAATAAGCACATAAAATTCATATCTTCATCCTTAACAAGCTAAAAAAAATACAACATAGTAATTTGTCTATCTCAATATAAACAGTTTCTCCAGAGAAGCGTATTAAAAGCAAATCTGCCAGATTACAAAATAATTGTGCTATCTGCCTTTTTAACAATTAATCCAACTCTTATATCCCTATTGCTCTAGAAAAAACAATTTAATATAACCCAGAAATCTCACTTAACCTTTAAAAGTCACATATCTGTTCTTATTAAGAGTTCCATCTCAACTACCCACAAAGATAGAGACAGTTCAAGAGACCCTTCTTCCTAAAAAGAAATCTATCTTCTGATTTATAACTAAAATGCACCTTCTCTCTCCTTAATACAGTCTAAGACAAATATCTTTATCCTTAACAGGCTAGAAATAGAACACAATAACTTATCTATCTAGATAATTTCTTCAAGCAAACATATTAGAAGAAGATCTACTAATTTATAAAATAATGATGGTGTCTACTTTCTTAACAACTACAGACTAGTTTGTAGGTTTACCCATATCGATAGCAAACATAAAAAGTTAATATTATCTGTTAAAGACAAGTTTACTAAATTACAAAATAATTATGCTGTCTGCCGTCTTAAAAGTTAATCTAAGTTAACTATTTTTACATAAAATTCTTTTCAAAAACTTTTCAGTCCTTTAGCTTTTATGTCCATATTACAAAATAAAAATAAAATAAAATCTCACTTAGCCTTTAATATCACATATCAGATTTTCTTGCAAGGTCCATATCCAACTATCCATGGAGAGAGATCTAGTTCAAAAAGCCCTTCTTCCTGAAAGATTTCCACATCATGATTTTCTGGTTAAAATGCACCTTCTTACTCCTTAATGCAGTCATCCCTCTTGAAGAAAGTGGGAAAAATTCTACAGCCTTTGTTCCTCTCAGCATAGCTTCAGTCAATCTCCATTTCCGGTCTTCTTTTTTAACTGCGCCATAGGGTTCCATTTTGATTTTCTTTTGTTCATTTCCCAACAAGTCACTCTCCCATTTCAATTCCACAGACATCACCAGGTTCTCTTTAGCACTCTGCTCATGTAGATTTGAGATTTCGCTAGCTTTCAGCACAAAAGCTCCCATTTGTTTCTTAATCAACTCTGTTAATGAATCAAGATCCTGCTTCAGAGAATTTAAACTGCTTAAAATATCCTTTTTGTAGAAGATTTCACTTAGCAAAGCCATTTTTCTCTGTCAACAAACTCAGTCTATTAATCCAAGTTGAAAAGTAGCTCAGAGTCCCAGATAGTCTGTCCTTCCCAATCTCCTTCAGCTAGAGTTTTGAGTGTTAGCGTTTCAATTTCAATCAGACAACAAGGAGAAATCTCTCTAACAAATATCTCATTTTGTTCAGACCGTATTGCAGCCAAATAATAGTCTCTTTAACAAATGTCCAATTATAATCTGGGTCGATTTAAGTATCCATATTCAAATTAATTCAAATTATTTCCAGTACTTAAAAATATTCTTTAGCTTTCCAAGCCTCATTCACACGGAAATTGGAGATATCGACCTCTTTCCCTTCCTTTGAACTGCCTGCTCGTTGAAATGTAAAACAACCCATTAGCCAGTGGTATTGAAAGCACACTTACTTGCCATGTAGAATTGTCATGCTTGAGGTAGAGAAGTGATAGATCAAAAGCTTATTGAAAAGAAGCGAAGCAAGCGATTGGGCGTTCATCTCTTTCTGCTGTAATGGTGATCACAACGGGGGGAGCTTTGGGGTGTACAGGGAGAACAGGAACAGCTGCCGCTGTGTGCCTGTCTTGCTGTAAAATCCCCATGCCAAAAGGAGACCCGTTCAGGGTCTCTTTGGGGGTGTTACATCCGTGGCACCCCTCCACCCGCCTGATTCAGAGGGGCTGCGGGCAGGAGAACTTGCGGACCCTGCTGAGCTCAAGGCGACGTAGCCCGGAAAAAAACCCCTAAATATTCATACATTGTGGAAAGATAGGAGTATTCAGCAGGGTTGTATTCATTGACAGACTAGACTCTATTAAATCTTTCAGGGTTTTGGCGCTATTCGCATGTGCAGTTTGCCTCATCTCACTGGCCAGATTGATGGGAGTTTTCATTCCAAATTTAGGATTTGCACAATCACTCCTGGTAGGTACCAAATCATCATCTGTTTGCAATTGTTTTTGGATTTTCTGAGAAGCTCCAGATGGAAAAGCATGTCCATCACAACTTGGAAGAAGAGGTCAATCATATCCTGGAAAAGACCAATACTGAAAGTGCCTAGGAATCCTCTCATTTCTAGCAGCATCAATGAAATCGCTGGAACGAAAGGACCAACCTTCTATTAGAGGAGTTTGGAAGCCTCTCAGTTTGCTCAAGATCTACCTCAGTGGCTTCCAGACGATGGAGATGACATAATAGATGTATAACTTCCTGTCTATTTCTCCAATGATCTGCATTTACTGCAATCTATGCAATTTCTAGGGGACCTGGGGATCCCCCCATGATGGACCTGGCTGCTGCTCTGTCACTTGTGTCAGATTGATGGCAGGAGCCAAAACTGGGATTTTTTTTTTGTGTGCTAATGAAGAACTCTTTGGGGCAGATGTTCTATTGATGCTGCTGACCATGACACACCTCCTTCTGAGTTTTTCCTTAGCAAATTTTCTGGCCTATTGAAAGTAACTGGCATCTTGTTAAGTTGCTGGAAAATAGCTATAACTGTCTTTGCCATTAAGAGGCACTGGTCCCCTATCATTTTAACTAGATCTGCTTTTGTAATTTCTACAGTTCCCCTTGAAGCTGGAGATTTGAGGGGCTTATGTTCAGCATAGGCCCCAAACTGGCAATGGAAGTCCCCCCTAGTCTTTCAGCTGAAGCCTCATCATGCTCATCCAAAGGGCATACTTCCAAAGGACTAGGGGAAGTCAAATCTCCCAAATATTCCAGCATGTTGAATCCATTATTAGAAAAGGGAACAGACTCAGAACTGAGTGACTGAGCACGTGTAGTGAGATAAGAAGCCGATATCTCCGTTAAGCTCAGTTAAGGCTTGAGGAAATTCTGTTCCACTGTATCTGAATAAGTGAGCTTGTACACAAAAACGTATACCTTGAATAAAATTTTGTTGGTCTTAAAGGTGCCCCGGGACTCAATCTTCGTTCTGCTGCTTCAGACCAATATGGCTGGACTCAATCTCAATATGGCTGGACTCAAACCAAAATGGCTGGACTCACTGGACTCAATCTTCGTTCTGCTGCTTCAGACCAATATGGCTGGACTCACTGAACTCAATCTTTGTTCTGCTGCTTCAGACCAATATGGCTACCCACCTGAAACTATCTTCAGAAGGCACCAGTTTAGGAAGTAATTGTAATTGAAAGAAGGAGCTCCTAGCAACGATGGATGGGTCCAGGAGTTCACCCAAGCTCTTCATAAACCACTACAGAAAGCTTAATCCCATCCAGTTAAACATTCCGTCTTCCAAACTAGCGTCACTTCTATCTTATTTTTGGATTAAGCTTTAATTTGTTTCCCTTCATACATTTGACCACAGCCTTGAGACACTGGCTGAGTGCTTTCATAGCTGAGCCAGAGGTTTGGATAAAGCTGAGTGTCATCAGCATATTGGTGACAACCCCCCCTGAAGCTTCTGATGATCTCGGCCGGTGGTTCTGAAGAGACATTAAAAAGCATTGGTGTGTGTGTGTGGAAACAGTTACTGTTTCTTCTGAGCAAGAAACAAGTGAAACCAATGGAGGGCCAGCCTCTTTTATCCTAAGCATTGATTGCAGCTGATCTATCAAAACATTATGGCTGACAGTATAAAAAACCTGCAGATCTGTTAGTAGCATCAGCAATTGATTGCCCTTATCCAACAGTAAATGAAGATCATTAACCACAAAAGCTGTTTCCATCCTGAAACCTGGCCCAAAGTCAGACTGAAATGGGTAAAGGGCATAAATGGCTGGAAATAACCACAAACAACAAAGTAAGAATCAATACACTGATGACAATTATTAATTTAAAAAGCCAGGACGAACAAGTTACACCAGGAGATCACCAAGCGAAGAGCAAGAAAGAGCTCTTTTCACAACTGAAAAGACTTTTCCTCTTCAGTTATTGAAACAAACGAAGGGATGTTTCCCAACTACTTCCTAAAACAGCAGCCCACAACATCAGCGAGTTTGACTGTAAATGCTTTTAGGACTGTGATATAAATCATGCCCAAAGCACTAAGCGATAACAAGCTTTGCATTTCTTGACTATGACTGCTAGAGGAAGTCCTTGCATATATGTTACGTACTCATTCAGTGTGATTGAGCAAAATACGGACTGTATCCAGCAATGTGTTATTGTAAGGCACTGCCAATCATGGATCCCACCCCAGCAGCCCCATCTGACCCTGGGACAAGTTGATTTTCAAGACTTCCCATGATGCATGTAGGTCAAGGCACTGTAGTGTGGAAGAGGAAGGGAATGAACTTATCCTTCCTGCATCAACAGAGCCACATTGATGGAAGACTCAGGAGGAAATGATTTTGCTTCAGTCCCTGGCCCACAGTTAGTCTATGTGGGTGCTATGATCCTAGGAACTGATGTTGCCAAGGGAATGAGAGGGCCCCACTGGCCCTGGCCCCACTGATGGGCCTCCTGATAGCACCTGTTTTTTTTTGTTCACTGTGTGACACAGAGTGTTGGACTGGATGGGCTATTGGTCTGATCCAACATGGCTTCTCTTATGTTCTTATGCCAGTCAGAAAGACTGCTGGGGGAAAGGGAACACAGGAAAGATTCTCAGTTCTTGTGGCCATAGATTTCTGGATCCAGTCCATGTTTCTATGTACATTTTGCTCTTTAAATGCAAATAATACCAGGCACTTCATAGAAGAAGTGTTCATGCCCGAAAAAACATCAGCTAACATTTCTTTATCTTGAAGACCAGTAAGTGTAACCATTGATATTACATGGCATCCTTTGAGATATTTCATTGTTTGTGTGAGGTTGTCCTTTATCTTATACCTGCCCTTTCAGGCAACTCTGGGGACAAATGTATGTATCCCTTTGCGTGCATTAGTCCGGTTCACACACCAACCTGAATCTGCTATTGTTAATGAGCATTTGTTCAGAACTTCCTCAGAACAATGTGAAGCCTTTCTCTTATTTGGATTTTGGTTTACTCAAACTGCTGTATGAAAGGATATAATGTAAATGATAGTAAAGAATTTATAATGTTTCTGTGCAAAAAAAGAGAGCATAGTTCAGGGATTGTGGAAGTGGTTAAGAAAAAAGGCATCTCCTAAAGAAGTTTCATCGGGAGGAAATGTTTGTTGGGGCTGGTAGGTCGATTAGGGAGGCGTTGATAATTTTTATGATTGGGTGTGTTTTTCGGGTGGGCGACATTAGGGTTATTATAGTTGAAGTACAACGGTGGTTTTTCAGGCCTCAGGTTCTGGTCATCCAGATGATAATGTATGTCTTATTTAGTTTTTTTTAATGACTGTGTGTTTTGTTCTGGGTTTAGTTGGGGTAGCGTCCAATCCGTCACTTGAATCACTGTGCCTTTTCAGACTTTTTAAACACAATGTGTGAGCATGATACTAGGCCAATTTCTCCTGTTTGTAGTTAACTAGTATGAGCTTGATCGTTGCTATGAACAGTATGGTTGTATTATGCCTCATTTATAGCACCAGATGCAATGAAAGGCAGGCAGAGAGAGAAATCTGCTTTCTGAATCCACATGGCAATCCCTTTCCTTTCCTTATTGAATCCTCCAGTCCAATCCATGTGGTTATGAGTTTATGAAGGTTCCTCAACCCCAGGAATAAAATCTCCTGTGATTCCCTACCGTCGAAGGGATGGTAATGTGGGAAAGATCTGTGGCTATCAGTACGTTCCACTGATGGATCATGCGATTCAATATTTTGTAGTACTGCAAAAATTCAATAACTTGGAATGGAAGAAAAATGAAACTTGTACATGAATTTTAAGAGAATATCAGAGTAATTTAAATCTCAGACCTTGTATTATTATTATTATTATTATTATTAATAATAATAATAATAATAATAATAATAATTATTATTATTATTTATTAATTTCATTTATATCCCACCCTCCCCCACCTCGGCAGGCTCAGGGCGGCTAACAACATTTTATAAAAACATACAGTAATAAATAGAGCCTTAGATTTACAATATAAAACATTAAGCTTAATAACATTAAAACCAGTCTAATAAATGCAGTTATACAGCGGTATAGGTCTTTAGATTGCGTTGGCGGATCCTTAATTACCGATCCTTTTTAGCAGTCCAAGTGTGCAAGTTTAAAAAGGGTGGTCTTGCAGGCCCTGCGGAACTGATCAAGGCTCCGCAGGGCCCGCACCTCCCCGGGGAGTCGGTTCCATAGGGTAGGGGCCACGATCGAAAAGGCCCGTGCTCTAATATTCTGGTGTTTAATCTCCTTCGGCCCGGGGATGGTCATTAGGTTTTTCCCGGCTGACCTCAGTGCTCTCTGGGGTTCATATGGGGAAAGACGGTCCCTCAGGTAGGCAGGTCCTCGGCCATATAAGGCTTTAAAGGTAATAATAATAAACTTTTATTTATATCCCGCCCTCCCCACCGAGGCAGGCTTAGGGCGGCTCACAGACATGGCATGTGCCATGATTATGGTAAATACATTATACAATAAAATACATCCAGATAAATTAATTAAAACCACAACAGTTAAAGGTGCTATAGTACAACACAGTATATATCAGATGGCTAGGTGTCACTTCAGGATTCCATCTTGTAGGCCATTTGAAAAAGGACAATTTTACAGGCCCTGCAGAACTGATTATAGTCCCACAGGGCTTGAACCTCCGCTGGTAGTTGATTCCACCAATGGGGAGCCATTATTGAGAAGGCCTGCTCTCGTGTTGTTTTCAGTTTGGCCTCCCTTGGTCCAGGGATTTTTAGGAGATTTTGGGAGCTAGATCTCAGTGCTCTCTGGGGGATATATGGAGAGAGGCGGTCCCTAAGGTAAGCAGGTCCTCAGCCATATAGGGCTTTAAAGGTAATAACCAGCACCTTGTAACGAACTCGGAACACAATTGGCAGCCAGTGCAGCTCCCGCAACCTAGGCTGCATGTGTTCCCACCAGGGTAGTCCCACTAACAGCCTGGCCGCCACATTCTGCACTAGCTGCAGTTTCCAAGTTCGGTACAGGGGCAGCCCCATGTAGAGGGCATTACAGTAGTCCAACCTCGAGGTGACCATTGCATGGATCACTGTTGCTAGGTCGCCACGTTCCAGGAAGAGGGCCAGCTGCTTCGCCCTCCTAAGGTGGAAGAAGGCGGCTTTAGCAGTGGCTGCTATCTGTGCCTCCATTGTCAAGGAAGGCTCCAGTAGCACTCCCAAGCTCTTGACCCTGCGCACTGGTATCAGTGACGCACCGTCAAAGGCTGGTAGGGAGATCTCCTCCCCTGGGCCGCCGCGACCCACACAAAGGACCTCTGTCTTTGCTGGATTCAACTTCAGCCCACTCGACTTGATCCACCCTGCCATGGCTTGCAGTGCCCGGTCTAGAGTTACAGGGACGTCGCCAGTCCGGCCATCCATCAATAGATAGAGCTGGGTGTCATCAGCATACTGGTGACAGCCCAGTCCGTACCTTCGGGCAATTTGGGCAAGGGGGTGCATAAAGATGTTAAACAACATCAGAGAGAGAACTGCCCCCTGAGGCACCCCACAATTAAGTAAGCGCCTCTGGGACAGCTCTCCTCCAATCGCCACCCTTTGTCCCCGACCCTCGAGGAAGGAGGAAAGCCACTGTAAGGCTAGCCCTCGAATTCCTGCGTCAGCGAGGCGGCGGGTCAGCAGCTGATGGTCGACCATATCGAACGCAGCCGATAGGTCTAACAACAGCAATACTGCCGAGCCGCCTCGATCCAGATGTCCCCAGTATTATTCCTAGTAGGGATGGGCACGGAATGTGAAAACGGTGGTTCATTTCATTTTATGGTTCATTGGTTTGCCCAGTTTGGTGGTTCAGTCTGGTTCATGTTTTCTTGATTTTCTGAATGGATTGTGGGTCGTTGGTTCATTTGATTCAGGGGGGCTAGAAAGAGCTGGTGTGCTGCAAATGTGCCCGGCGTGATGACATCATCTAGAGGTGATGCTATCATACGAGGCACGTTTGCTGGGATGATGTGCCTGTCATTTAACAAAAACAGAAACACATTTTAAAGTGTAAACGCAATACAAATGAAAACTGTGGCAAAAAATAAGCTAATGCTATTATTATAACAAGATCTTATTTTTAACAACGATCATTCATACATCAATAAATAATGTCATAACAACTCATGTGTCAGTCTCTTATTCAAATTGGGGAAAGCACCGTTCGAGGAATCCTGCCAGCAAGTCCTCTGTGAGTCATTCAATACAAGCAGATGTGAAGCAAAGGGACCGGTTTCAGTATTTAAACCTTCTTCAGCCAGAGGAGCAATACCAGCTAGAAAATGTTGGAATTTTTTTGTCTAGGATTGGGAAGGCCTGGTGCTCTGATAGGTAAATAACTTATATGCACAATGCATGTCAAGCCTCTGGCTGAAGAAGGTTTAAATACAGAAACTGGTCCCTTTGCTTCACGTCTGCTTGTATTGAATGACTCACGGAGGACTTGTTGGCAGGATTTATCAGACGACTCATGAGGTGCTTTCCCCAACATGAACGATGAATATATGAATAAAAGACTGACACATGAGTTGTTATGACATTACTTATTGTCATTGATGTACGAATTATTGTGGTTACAAATAGAATATTTTTTATCATAATAGCCTCAGCTTATTTTTCACCACACAGTCTTCTCTTGTATTGGGGTGACGTGCCTGGGCATATCACAGTGTGCAAGGAGGATTCCCCACTGATAACAACACAGACGAACTGCCCCAAAAAACAAGCCACTTCATTTTGCAAGTCATGCATAGTGCAAGTACACAAACCTATTCAGAACAAACAACGAACCAGCTATTTTAGGCAAAAATCGCAATTCATGCTTTGATTCATGCCCATCCCTAGTCCCTAATATTGTGCATTTAATATGCCTGTATTGTTGTGTCTAACATGGACCATTTTCCTTTGTGAGCCAAGTATGCACTTTTCTTTCACAGAAAAGTTCCTGATTTCTCTAAACTTACTGCCGCCTGTGTGATGGTTAGTAATGTGGTCATTGGGGATAGAAGGGAGCGTGGGCAAGAAGTGATAGATAGCCACCAGATATTTTGGAGAAAAAAAGGCCACAACTTTATTGAATATACTGCAGAAGCATTGGTGCAGCATGGGAACAGATCCTGAAGCAGGTGACCTGGTAACTCTCACACTCCAGTCCACCTGCTAGGGATGAAACCAAGGAATGGCAAACCTTGGAAGCCACATGGGTGCTGGCTGCTGTGTGGTACCCTTGGCACTTGGTGGTGAGAGTGCTGCCAACAGCCCCTGAGCTGGGCATGCCATTAATTTGGCTCCACCACAAGGCCCCTTACGGGAGTTCCCAGACCGTGGGATGCGGGCACACATGCATAAGAATATAAGAGAAGTCATATTGGATCAGGCCAATGGCCCATCCAGTCCTACACTCTGTGTCACACAGTGTCCAAAAAACCCCAAGTGCCATCAGGAGGTCCACCAGTGGGGCCAGGATACTAGAAGCCCTCCCACTATGCCCCCCCAGCACCAAAAATACAGAGCATCACTGCCACAGACAGAGAATTCCAACCATAAGCTCTGGCTAATAGCTACTGATGGACCTCTGCTCCATATGCTTATCCAATCCCCTCTTGAAGCTGTCTTTGCTTGTAGCCACCACCACCTCCTGTGGCAGTGAATTCCATGTGTTAATCACCCTTTGGGCAAAGTACTTCCTTTTATCAGTTCTAACCCGACTGCACAGCAATTTCATTGAATGTCCATGAGTTCTCGTATTGTGAGAAAGGGAGAAAAGTACTTCTTTCTCTACATTCTCTATCCCATGCATAATCTTGTAAATCTCTATCATGTCACCCATAAGTCGACGTTTCTCCAAGCTAAAGAGCCCCAAGCATTTTAACCTTTCTTTGTAGGGAAAGTGTTCTAACCCTTTAATCATTCTAGTTGCCCTTTTCTGGACTTTTTCCAATCCTATAATATCTTTTTTTGAGGTGCAGTAACCAGAATTGTACATAGCATTCAAAATGAGGCCACACCATCGATTTATGCAGGGGCATTATGATACTGGCTGATTTGTTTTCAGTTCCCTTCCTAATAATTCCTAGCATGGCATTGGCCTTTTTTATTGCAATCACACACTGTCTCAACATTTTCAGTGAGTTATCTACCATGACCCCAAGATCTTGGTCAGTCTCCTCCAGTTCACACCCCATCAACTTGTATTTATAGTTAGGATTTTTGGGCCCAATGTGCATTACTTTACACTTAGCTATGTTGAACCTCATCTGCCATGTTGATGCCCAATCGCCCAGCCTCAACAGATTCTTTTGGAGTGCCTCACAATCCTCTCTGGTTCTCACCACCCTGAACAATTTAGTGTCATCTGCAAACTTGGCCACTTCACTGCTCACTCCCAACTCCATATCATTAATGAACAAATTAAAAAGCATCGGATCCAGTACTGAGCCCTCCAGCACCCCACTGCTTACCATCCTCCTCTGAGAAAATTGCCCATTCATACTTACTCTCTGTTTCCTATTAATTAGCCAGCTTTTGATCCACAAGAGAACTTGTCCTTTTACCCCATAACTCTCAAGCTTACTAAGGAGCCTTTGATGAGGAACTTTATCAAAAGCTTTCTGGAAGTCAAGGTAAACAACATCTATTGAGTCCCATTTGTCCACATGTTTGTTCACCCCCTCAAAGAACTCTAACAGGTAAGTGAGACAAGATCTTCCCTTACAGAACCCATGCTGAGTCTTCCTCAATAAC
The DNA here is from genome assembly GCF_032191835.1 of Heteronotia binoei. Classification (NCBI taxonomy): domain Eukaryota; kingdom Metazoa; phylum Chordata; class Lepidosauria; order Squamata; family Gekkonidae; genus Heteronotia; species Heteronotia binoei. The sequence continues at coordinate 157,093,219 of NC_083227.1, forward strand.
TTTTGTTCATCAATGTGCCTACTCATTCTCTCTTTGATAATGGTTTCCACCAACTTTCCCAGTATTGAAGTCAGACTGACTGGCCTGTAATTTCCCGGATCTCCTCTGGAACCCTTTTTTAAAGATGGGGATGACATTTGCTACCTTCCAGTTCTCAGGAACGGAGGCAGATTTCAATGAAAGATTACATATTTTTGTCAGGAGATCCACAAGTTCACCTTTGAGTTCTTTCAGAACTCTTGGATGTATGCCATCCAGGCCTGGTGACTTATCAGTTTTTAATTTGTCTATCAGTTGTAGGACCTCCTCTCTTGTCACCTCAATCTTCTCATCTTCCACAGTGAAGATGGAAGTATAAAATGCATTCAGCTTCTCAGCCATTTCCCTATCCTCCTTCAGTAATCCTTTTAGCCCTTGGTTATCCAAGGGCCCCACTGCCTCCCTGGCTGGTTTCCTGTTTCTAATGTATTTGAATAAATTTTTATTGTTGGTCTTTATGTTTTTTGCAATACCAGAACACATATTGACCCAATCAATCTGCGGGTAGTTAAAATCACCTATTATGACACAGTTTTTACGTTTAGCTGCTACCTTTAATTCTTTCATCATTTTATAATCATTCCATATCTTTTGATCTGGTGGGTGATAACAAACTCCTATAGTTAAACTTCCTTTTGGGCCCACTATTTTGACCCAAAGCATTTCTAGAAAGGAATCTAATTCTCTGACCTCAGTCTTACTGGACTATATATCCTTTATGATGTACAGAGCCACCCCACCTCCAACCCTTCCCTCCCTATCCTTCCAATATAATTTATTTTCAAGAATCACTGTGTCCCACTGACTCTCCTCATTCCATCAAGTTTCTGAAATACTCACAATGTCTATGTTTTCCCCCAACACTAAGCATTTCAACTCCCCGATTTTACCTCAAACACTTCTAGCATTTGTATATAAACATCTATAATTTCCCAGGCAAGTTAGGCCTGCAACTTTCCTTCTGCTGCCTCGAGACTTTGGCAGACAGTCCATACTGTTTGTCACCATCTCAGTGGACAACTCTAATCCATTGCCTGGGAAAAGTAACAGCTAACCCTTCATCTCTTTGAGATGAGTCCCCCCGAACCAGAGACATTTTATCTCCTATCAGCTTTCCCCCAAGATTTAGTTTAAAAACTGCCCTGCCACCTTTATGATTTTAAGCACCAGCAGTCTGGTTCCTTCTGGGGACAAGTGAAGACTGTCTCTTTTGTATAGCTCCCGCTTGTTCCAAGAAGCATCCCAGTGCCTAACAAACTTGAGCCCTTCCTCCCTACACCATTGTCTCATCCACGCATTGAGACTTCTAATTTGTGCCTGTCTCTCCAGCCCCGCGCGTGGAACAGGTAGAACTTCTGAGAAGGCTACCTTGGAGGTCCTGGCCTTGAGTCTCCTGCCTAGCAGCCTAAATTTTTCCTCCAGGACCTCACGACTGCATTTCCCCACATCATTGGTGCCAACATGCACCACGACCACTGAATCTTCCCCAGCACTGTCAATCAGCCTATCTAAAGCATGCATAATTTCCGCTACCTTCACACCAGGCAAGTCACCATACAGCCAGTACGTGGTTTTGCCACCCAGCTATCTACTTGTCTAAGGATCGAATCACCAACTACCAAGACCCCGCCCTCCCTCCCTGCCCAGGGATGATTCCTTGGTGCAAAAGGATAGCTGCTCACCAACTGAAGAAGAGGTCTTCTGAGGGCGCTTTCCCCTTATCCTCAGCAGGGTGCCCTGTTCCCTCTTGACCGTCATGCTCCCTGGCAGCAACGGGGCTGCCATGTTCAGAGCGGGGCTCATCTAACAAGTCCCCGAGAGTCTTCTCTGAGTGCCTAACTGACTGTCTCTGCTTCCCCAGTTCAGCCACCTTGGTCTCAAGGGTGCGAACTCGTTCCCTGAGAACCAGGAGCTCCTTGCATCAAGCACACACCCAAGACTTCTGTCCAGTGGGCAGATAGTCATACATGTGACATTCAGTGCAAAACATTGGAAAGCCCCCACCCCCCTGCTGGCATTCTACCTTCATAACAGCTTTTTAAATATACAGTCCTCCCTTTAAATCTTTTTGTGTTTATGTGGCTTTCCTTCTGAAAAATCTACTTACTTTAATGGGAACACAAGGAAATTAGGGATCCTGGTTCCTGGCCTTCCTAGGCTTCTTACAGAGCCCCCAGGCTAAGAGCTACAGGCCAAGAGCACCATCTCCCTAGCAAAAAGGATCCATCCCAGTGCCCAAACCATCCAAAGTTCATGACAATAACAGTAACAGAGATCAGTAACAAGACTCATAGCAACCAAAACACAGGGAGGGTGGGAGGGAAAGCCATGAAAAACAAGGGCGAGATTCCAGTGGCAGAGCTTTAAATAAAGGGAGGGGCAGAAAGCATCCAGAGCCTCCTGCAGCCTGCCCCAGTGCAATGCCGGCTCCGGCATGCAACTGTCCTCCCCTGCCACGATGGGATCCCATCCTCCAGACATTCAGCCAGCCTCCAGCCACCTTTTGTCCCCTGCATTCCCCCATCCCCAGAGCCCACAAATGCAGCAACGGGAGTATTATGATCATTGTTATTGCACGGCAGCGTGTATCATGCAGCTGGAAGAGCCTAAGATTGTCTGGCAACCAGACGTTCTGGTTCTTTTGGTATTACGCACCGCCAGGTGGTGAGCTAGACTTGTTCTTTTGAAGGCAAGGAACGCTTCAGAGGTTGTTTGCCGTTGCCTGCCTCTGCATCATGCCACTGGCTTTCCTTGGGGGTCGCCTATCCAAATCCCAGCCAAGGCCAACCCTGTTTAGCTTCCAGGATCTCACAAGATTGGACTAACCTGGGCTATCCAAGTCAGAGTGGGGTAAGTCCCAGCCACGGCTTGTTTTTCACTAGGAGGGAAAGGATCGTTCATGTTACACTGACCGAGAACCATTACATGCTATCAAGTCCTATGACCCATCTCCTAACGCTCATAAAGCATACAATTCCCACGGATCTCAGTTTGAAGGAAGCATTTGCATTGCACAGACACAAGGGGAAGCCAGCGGATGGCACCGTTGAAAACACATTCAGAAGGCAATTTATTTTGCCTCTTTGGCATGTCAGACATGCTGTTTCCGCAGCCGTAATGATACCGTATCAAGAGAGACATCATGCTGTAGAACACCTGATTTGTTTTAAATGTGAAATGAGCATTAATTGTGGCTACACACTCTGGGTTTTCTTTTTCAATAGAAACTGGAGAGAGATAAACAGATCACAGTAGCAGAGGTTTTTTTTTTTTTTTAATTCCTCTAAAACATCTGAGCAAGATGAAAACATGAACAGTAGGAAGCCTGCAAAATCTCTGAAAAGTTTTCATTGCAGCTGGGAATTAATGGACATGACTTTGCTTTTAGTTTGAAGAATGAAGGAAGAAACACTAGAAGAGGCATGGTGTTGCTAGGAAACACTGCACTACCACAGCAAAGTTCACTCCATTTGTGGCCTACCAAGAGAGTTTATATCTTAAACTATAAAAAAAACCCAGTTTCCATTAAAATATAATACATAAAAACTAGCACATATATATGCCGCGGTGTGTTCTAATTATTTACAGCAAGGTGGGTTTTTTTTCTGTTTGCCCCCTTTAGAAAGCTGTAAAAGGGAAGATCAATTAAGCTTTGACAAAAGGCTTTAAGTGCAAAGTCAGGTAGTGGCTACTTCAGAGCTTTTTTAAAAAAAAAATGTTCCAAAAGACGTTAAAAATTACATCTGCATAGATCTTTAGTTGACAGCCAACAGAACATGTTTTGTCAAGCGTCAGACAAATGAAAAAATAAAGCTTCCTAAGAGCCCATTTATACAATACCCAAGTGCTTCTCCAGTGGTCTACGGAGTAATGATTGTCTTTTAAATTTGTCCATTATTTTCCTGCAATCTGAATGTAAATTACTTGTTTTTAAAGACTTCCTACAATACTCATAATGGAGAACAAAACCCGTTGACTGGAATGATGTTACAACTCTGATGCAAAGCAGAAGCCTGGGCCTGCAAATGTACTACTGTAGGAACAAAATTCTCTTGTACCATGGCTTTTCAGAGTAGGAGTACATCATGCCATAATGGGACCGTAGGAGTGCTGTCTACAGGTACATAATGGCATGGTATAAACTAGGCAGTATTGATTGCTATACAGACTTGGACCAGACTTTTATAGCAACAGAAGCACGCTCCAAAGACAGATAAAGTGGTGCAACACTGGCACCTGAAATACAATAATTTAAAATGTTACATTGGAACTGAAATACACCTAGCCTGGGCTTGCCCCCTTTTGGGTCACATAATATGCAAGAATAACTACACAGACTAATCATTTGACTCTCCATTTAAGTTTATATCTACAAGCACTGGAATACTTTTTTAGACTTTCACTCTCACCGCTGACTATACTGTTTGCGAAGATCTATGCATGATGCAACCTGGGGAACCTTCTTTTCATCGGTCTCTTGCACACATTGCTAATTTTCTTCTTAACAGTATATAACTTAAAAAAGTCAAAAGGTTGTCTTTGTTCATATACAACACTCCCAGATATAGAAACTGATGTCTTAACAGAATAAACACAGAAAGAACAAATTAGGCCAGATTCAACATCAGCTTCAGCTTCACTTAGTAAGGCACTTTTCTGCATAGGAAGAAAGTAGCTTTTTCCTGACCTTTTAGTTCTCAGCTTGCCTAAATCAATACTAGAAGGAGTACAAGAAGGATATTAGTTTTGTATTACCAGAAGAGATAAGCTTTGTGTTCTTATAAAGAGCTGTTTCACAGAATGCTCTATTTTTTTATTTCTCGTAATGCATCAAACCAGCACAAGCGGTTGTATGATTAAGGAATGTAAATGGTACTGCCATTATAGTGCCTGAAAATTCTATTTTTCATAAAATGAAAACAATTAGTTAACCTTCTGAAATAATACATACAGAATCCACTAAGAAATGAATGCACTCTAACTATACTTCAGAAAAACGTCATGGATATTTTTAAAAATATGTCTTAATCCTAACTGCTGGAAATTGGAAACAAATTTCATACATTCAAACCATAAGCAATTTCTCTTTTGTGACTCCAGCGCCTGGTGGAGGGTTCCGAGGTGGGCACCTAGGACAAAAGTTCCACTATGCCCACAAATTCTAATCTAATTTACACTTTCCATTGAAATAACACACACATTTTCAAGAAAGAGTGGAATAAAACTGGCCACAACTTTATTGGTTACAACTTTAGTAAGCCTTGGCACAGCATGGGGTAAGGATCCCACTCATCAACTGACCTTCCTGCCAGTTGATGATCTATTGGTCACTTTGGGATGGCAGGTTCTGGATCCCACTAGGGCAGAAGCCCAGAGGTAGACTCTCCTGCCACCTGAGGGTAATCCTCAGATATGACTCCGGGCTGGGCATACCTGTCGCCCCTCACACCAAGATCCAAGGGAGGGGGGGGGAAGGCCAAATTTGCTGCCCCTGCCCTGCTGGTGCCCTAGGTAACCGTCTAGTTTGCCTAGTGGGGAAGCCGGCCCTGCATGCAACTCCTGCTAAACACCTAAATAAAGGCTGGGTGGGCCAAGCTATCTGATGGCCAAAGGAGGAGAGTGGAGGTGATGTGTCACCTTAAATAGCCATTGGGTGCCCCCACCCCTTCAAACACCCCAGAGCCAGCTAATAGGCCAAGTGTTGGGTCAGGTGGGCTCCAGCTTCCCATACTTGACCCTGGCCTGCCCCTCCCACCCAACCAAGGTAGCCATGGCTGCCCTGCTCTCCCTTCCCTGAGACACCACAAACACGACCCAGATGGGTCCAGATCCTGGCTTTTTAAAAAAACCAGTTTCCACTCTATCAAAATTTTCCAAATATTTCAGGGGGTCTTGGGGAAATCTGCTATGTTTCACAAAGTTCAGACATTTCAAAGTTTCAATTTAAATTATTAGTTATAGCAAGCCTCAGATTCAGCAGGAGCTCAGAGGAGCACAGCTCCTGAACCTTTCTGATGGTTCCCCTTCTTCCTCCCCACCTACCTTGTCAATTGAATAGTAGGTGCAGCTGCATAACAATCCTTGGATTAGGAGAGCAGCCAGCCACCAGGGACTTTGCCACGCCCCCAGCAGCCCTCATTAACTCCTGGAGAAGCCTGCACACCCTTTCTCCACTTCTTATGTAATTTTTGGTGGTGGGTGCCTTGCTGGCCTTTTGACTGGGGGGCGGAGGCACAGGAGAGCCCCAGGCAAATGAGGCCTGTTTGGGCTGGCTGGATCTCTAGCCAGTCCAAGCAGGCCTCACTTGCCTGGGGCTCTCTTCTCTTACATTGGATTGCTTTTGGCTGGAGGGGGGGATATGTTAACAAGTTATGCTAATGAGCTCCACCACCTATTTTTCTACAAAACGACCCCTTAGTTATAGTACAAGCAAGTTATAAGCATATGCACATTTAATAAAATAAGCCTTTTCTATGAAATATTTCTGTAAAGAAAAATATGGTTGTTTGACTATAGGAACTTAGAGGAGGAAGCCTGGTTTTCAGCGGCAGAACTATCTACAGATGGGAATCCTGGGAAAGAGAGCATAAGGAGAAGTTTTTTCAGCCAATGCACAGGTTTTTAAAGCCCCCCCCCCCCTTTAACCACCAAAGGTGTAACAGAGCAGGAGGATTTCAACACAATAGTTTAATAGTGCAAAAACACAATAAATAAGAAACTAAAGACTTTTGAAATTAATTGTGTGCTGAAGAATGTTTTTAGCTACACAAATGGAGAGTTTTGAATGGGACTATTTTTAACTTTGTTCTTATGTTGCACAAAAGTGCAACTGAAAGACACGAAAGACAACAACAACATTTTGCCACTCCCCTCCCCAATAGAATGCGAATGTAATTCCAGTGTTTCTCCTGTTTAAATAACAAGAAGAAGAAGAAGAAGATATTGGATTTATATCCCGCCCTCCACTCCAAAGAGTCTCAGAGTGGCTCACAATTTCCTTTACCTTCCTCCCCCACAACAGACACCCTGTGAGGTGGGTGGGGCTGGAGAGGGCTCTCCCAGCAGTTGCCCTTTCAAGGACAACCTCTGCCAGGGCTATGGCTGACCCAAGGCCATGCTAGCAGGTGCAAGTGGAGGAGTGGGGAATCAAACCCGGTTCTCCCAGATAAGAGTCCACACACTTAACCACTACACCAAACTGGCTCTCCGATAAAATAACACGATAAAATAACAATAACATCACATGTCTCCTTGCTCCTTTAGGTCCCCCCCCCCAAATGGCATTGGGGTTCATCCATTCTTTCAAATGGGTATTCCAGGTAATTAATTCTGACACGTAACTGAGTTCTTATTTGACATTTACTTGGCACTGACCATATTAAGCTTCATGCCTGATAACTAGGGGACGAAGATAACTGTGACTAAAATATAGTGACTCTTAAGCAATGTCAGAATGTATGATACTTGTACAACTCATGTGGCACAGAATTAAGGGTCATCTTTAACTTACAATTACCTTGAACTCTGAAGAGTGCATAAAACTGTATGTGACTCTCTGAAATAGAATTTTTTTTAAAAGGTTAAAGTCGAAATAAATTATTACTGCTCTACTTTTAAACATTTATTCATATAACTAGAGAGAAATCTCAATTTTCTATTATACACGACCAATAACAGAATACCCCCTGTGCTTTTACTAGCCCTTCAAAGTGGAAATAGCAGTGAGTGTGAAAATGGCTGAGTGACAAGGAACAAATTAATACGGCTTTTGGAAGGTTCCCCCCCCCCCCATACCTTTTAGACATTTATTATACTTGTATATTAAGGTTCAGTTTATCAACTGTGCAGCTCATTGAAAAGTTGAAATAAAAATATATGCAAAGTTACTGAAACTGTTTACAAAAGGAATTAGTTACTAAACAGTGACTGAATTTTTCCTCATACCATAGATTATAGGAGGAATTTTAAACAGAGCTTCTAACGTTTTGAGGTGAATTTTTGTCTCCATTCCTATTTTTAGGTTTTCAGTACTTGGTTATTTGTAGTGAGTACATCATATTTGTATTCTTTAAAGTTACTAGTAATTGCATGTGAAAATGATTTTGCAAATATATATGATTGCAGAAAAAAATGTTCAGTTGAAATCTGTGAAATTTTAAAATCAATATTCTATTTTTTTTTTAAATTAACTGCATAGTTTCTATAAAATAAACATACAAATTGCCATTTATTTGGATACTGTATTCACAAGATGCAGGAATTTAAATAGGAAGCTGGGGCTTATGTTTTGTAAGTGTCATTCTATGAAGTCCTTTGTAGACCTCTATGCTGTATAGCTACTAGCTATAATGTGGCAAGGTTTAGTACTGCTACGCATGTATGCATATGTAGGCTGAACCTTAAGAATGCTTACTTGAAAGTAAATTCTATTTCAATTAGGCAGGACTTACTTCTTAAGTGTATTCTTAGAAGAAGAAGAAGATGATGATGATGATGATATTGGATTTATATCCCGCCCTCCACTCCGAAGAGTCTCAGAGCAGCTCACAATCTCCTTTCCCTTCCTCCCCCACAACAGACACCCTGTGAGGTAGATGAAGATATTGGATTTATACCCCGCCCTCCACTCCGAAGTGTCTCAGAGTGGCTCACCATCTCCTTTCCCTTCCTCCCCCACAACAGACACCCTGTGAGGTAGATGAAGATATTGGATTTATATCCTGCCCTCCACTCCGAAGAGTCTCAGAGCGGCTCACAATCTCCTTTCCCTTCCTCCCCCACAACAGACACCCTGTGAGGTAGATGAAGATATTGGATTTATATCCCGCCCTCCACTCCGAAGAGTCTCAGAGCGGCTCACAATCTCCTTTACCTTCCTCCCCCACAACAGACACCCTGTGAGGTAGATGAAGATATTGGATTTATATCCCGCCCTCCACTCCGAAGAGTCTCAGAGCGGCTCACCATCTCCTTTCCCTTCCTCCCCCACAACAGACACCCTGTGAGGTAGATGAAGATATTGGATTTATATCCCGCCCTCCACTCAGAAGAGTCTTGGAGCGGCTCACAATCTCTTTTCCCTTCCTCCCCCACAACAGACACCCTGTGAGGTAGATGAAGATATTGGATTTATATCCCGCCCTCCACTCCGAAGAGTCTCAGAGCGGCTCACAATCTCCTTTCCCTTCCTCCCCCACAACAGACACCCTGAGAGATGGGTGGGGCTGGAGAGGGCTCTCACAGCAGCTGCCCTTTCAAGGCCAACCTCTGCCAGAGCTCTGGCTGACCCAAGGCCATTCTAGCAGGTGAGAGTGGAGGAGTGGGGAATCAAACCCGGTTCTCCCAGATAAGAGTCCGCACACTTAACCACTACACCAAACTGGCTCTGGGTAACTGAAGAATGACTTCCCGCATGAACTTACTTTTTATGATGTGTATCAGGAAGGAGACTGAAGGTGAATAAATACATAAATTGCAAATAGTCCAAAACCAAACTTCCTCAATACACGAAAATTAGTCAGTGAGGCCAGTCTCAAGCTTTGTTTCTTTAATGCTCAGAGACAGCCAATGCAACAAAATTCACTTTTGCGCTCTTGTAGTCTTGTACACAATATTTACAAGAAGGAAGTCTTCTCAGTATTTAGGTACTAACTTGAAAAGATAGCAAAGATGTCTAGGTGTCAAATGTCGATATAGGGAATCGAAGCACAGAAACAGCGGTTTATTGGAAGGCTGACAGTTGTCTTTGGACTACCCATCTGGCATAGAGGGGTATGAGAAAGCAATACCAAAAATAATAACGAAAGAAGCAAGAACATGTAACAGCATAAATCAGAAAAGTTAAGAGAAATAAAAGAATCTATCAGGTCACATAAGTCATGTCTCTGCTAGAGTATGTTCGAGTGATTCATCCAGGGCTAACATTTTACATGAGACAAAAACAAGAGATGATTGGAAACAGACCAAGCATTAATAAGCTTAGTTGACAAGAGACTGGCCTGCCACTAAAGACACTCTCTGCTTCCATAAGGAAGGATTAAATGAAGCCAAATAGTAAAGAGTCCAGTGGCACCTTAAAGACCAACAATTTTGATTGTAGCATAAGCTTTTGAGAAACAGATCCAGTCCCACAGCTTTTGGGTCTCATCTATTTTGACCTTTTGTCATAAGACACGGGCTGTCCATTTTTAGCTGGACATTCACCAACACATAATAGTTTAGGCAAGGTTTTGCAGATGTAAATGCTGACAAGAAGAAACCGTGGCCACAGATTTACCCGTGGCCATTTTGTAGCCGCAGGGCAGGGTGCCAAATCTGGAAAGGAGCTGTTTAATCATCTGCTGCCATTGGTCGGGAGCCCTGCCATGGCAGTCTCAGGGCCTTCTGGGCAGGGGCCCAGCAGCCTTCTTGATGACAATCCAGTTACTGGCTGCCTGGGAGTATGGTTGGGAATGGATCCTATTCTGGTCTGTTCCTGTCACGTTCTCAGGGCGCAGGCAGGCAGGAGTCCAAAGCCAGTCCATAGTCAAATTCCAGGAAGTCAAGCAGGAGCCAAATCACCAATGCAGAATCACAAACCAGAATCAGAAGTCAATGTCCAAAAGCCAAAAGGTCAGGATCAGGAAGGAGCATGGATGCAAGCCAGAGAATAGACTTGTTGCTTCCACAAGGTGACCAGGTCCTGGGTGGGATCTATATGGGAGTCTCAATTAGCCTGCTCCCTGGGTGGCAGCGACTCTGCTAGAACTCAGGGCTGAGAAATCTGAAGCATCGGCATGCCTCATGTCTTCGCTCTGAAAATTCTTTCCGGAGCCTGCTCCGAATTCTTGAAGGAGGAGAGTTTTGAGGAGATTGATCATCAACAGCTGACACTGGTGCCTGGAGAGTGATCAATGGGCCAGCTGCTGTTTGTTCAGCTGAGGAACTGGCTGGCAACTCTTCCAGGTCTGTTAACCCTTCCAGCTCCTCCTCGTCAGGGCTCATGACAGTTCCTCCCTATCTTAAGGCATTGCTGCGTGGCTCCAGCCACTCAATCAACTTGCTGGAAAAGCTGATCCAGACTCCCACAGCATGTCAGGTCATTTAAGTTGGCTGTGGCTGATTCACATTCAGTTTGGTCAGCCAGTGGCTAATAGAAACAAGGAGACCATACTGTACAGAAGTACAATTTAGCAATTTCTGAATGTGAAGAAGGTAGAATTCAAATCAGGAAACTTTTGATCAGTGTGCCATGGTGTTGTACTCATGTTCTTAGTCATCTGCCCATACTAGTCCCGTTGGTGAAGGGCATGTGATAATTTCCCCCAAAACCAGATCTTTGCATTCGAATTATATTAGCTGGTCCTCAGTTTCAGCTTTGCTGATTTGGTATTTAGTGAGGTAAGCCTATGCAGAGTTACTCCTGTGTAAGTCAGCTGGATATTATTTATTTAATTAGTCACATACTATAGTTATACTGTATTTAGAATTGGAAATATTATTTAGCAATGTGAAGATTAAAAACAGCAATAATAGCATTGCTCCCTTTCAAAAAAAGGAAAATCGTGGCTACCAATACGGTTGAAAAATCAACAACAGAGAGAATTCAGAGAGAATTCTCACAGCTGCATTTTTTTTGGTAGAATTTATAACTGAAAAGAGTCTTGGTTTTCTGATGGGATTTTTTTTTTTAAAAAAAAAGTTCAAAGACATGGAATTAATTAGTACTCATTAGAATATATCCCAGCCGGTTGCACTCAGTGTCATGGGGAGAGACCATAGAAGAAGTCCAGATGTTGTCAAAAGATTCATACAGGATTTAGTAAACAGCATTAGATTTGCCAATAAGAATGAGGCATGAGGCACTATTATATAAATGCTGCTGCAAAAAAAAGCATAAAGGACTCTTCACCAGAAGTCAGTATTACAATGGTATATTCTGAAAAAAAAAAAAAGGAAAGTAGTTTTCCTCTGAGGGTGAAGCACGGTGTAATACAGAGGATCATATATCTATCTGAAACAGCGAAGAACAATATTCGTGGGCCGTTGCGTTAAATATTCTGCTCCAAGTACTACGTATCACACAGTAAACAATCCATGACTAAGTAGCCAATAAATTGTGATCAACTGAAATCCATAAGGGTAGGAAGACATATTGCCCTTGATTTCGTTTGGTAGTGGACTGCACCCCAAGACTCCCAAGAGTTTTATCCACAAATGACTAAAAGCTATCACAAACATTTGGGGGGAAAGTCAAGAAAAATGACTTATCATGGCTCTGCAACTGCAGCATGAATCTGACTAGTTATAAATCTGAACAAATTTGATTTTCTGACTAATACTTTGCACTTGGCCACATCGAACCTCATCTGCCACGTTGACGCCCACTCACCCAGCCTCAACAGATCCCTTTGGAGTGCCTCACAATCCTCTCTGGATTGTACCAAAGTACAATAGCCCCAGCTTAATCCTTTTAGCTTCTAGGAAGAGTTCAAGCTTAATTTGATCTACAATCCATTTGTCTTTTTGACAGTCTGTGGTATCCATAAAACTCTTCTCCAGCACCACATTTCAAATGAATCAACTTTCTTCCTGATACAGAAAAGGGCTTGGAAGAACATGGCCATTCCATTTCTACAATGGGTAAAAACAGGTTGCTTCCCCGTAACTGATGATCTTTGAGTGGTCATCTTTGTATTCACACTCTTGGGACTCTGGCACCTGAGCCCACCTCAAAAGGTCCAATAAAGGGATTTTTATGCCCGAACACCTGAGTATGCTCAGGAACTCCAATGCACATGCTTGATAGGTGGGGTGCCAAGATCCTGCCAGTTCTTTCTGACTGCTGATGAACTCAAATATTACTGCAAATGGGCTGACAGCAGAGGGGAAGGAAGGGCAGGTGGTGTGAATGCACATATGACCACTGGAAGATCATCAGTTACAGGTAATCAACCCGTTTATCTTCTTCGTGGTTTTTGTGCATCACACCCTTGGGAGAATAGCAAGCGGTAGCTTACCTGTAGGAGGGTGCTGTCAGTCAGGAGGCAGCAGATTGAAGAACTGAGCATCCCACCAGAATCTAGTATCTAGTGTCTCTCATGTACATAGAGAACATAGTGTTTGGCAAATCTGTTAGGTGTCACCATGTAGGTGTCTTGTAGGGGAACACCCTTTAGAAAGGCTGTGTACATCACCAGTGCTCTGGTGGAAATGGGCTCTGATGTGCCCAGGCGGGCTTCCTGGCCTGCAAGTAGCACAGCTCGATGGTCTCTATGAACCACGTGGAGATCCATTGGGAGGAGCCCTTAGAGGGTCCAGAGTATGAGACAAAGAGACAAGTGGTTGAATAAAAAAGTCTTTAGTCCTGTCTAAATAGAACAGTAGAGCTCTCTAAATATTGAGAATGTGAAGAGAATGTTCCTCAGGAGTTTGAAGATTTGGGAGAAAAGTTGAGAACATGCAAGTTCATGTGAACATGAAAGATCAATACCACTTTTGGGAGGAACTTAATGTCCAGGTGGAAGGCCACTCCTTGACTATGGAATCACAGATAGGGTGGGTCAGAATACAATGCTGAAAGTTAGCCGAGCCTTTTGGCTGAGGTGATGGCAATGAGGAAGGCCTCCAGGATAGTAGATGAACAGGGCAGGTTGCCAGAGGCTCAAAGGGCTTCCTTATAAGTCCTGAGAGCACAAGATGAAGGTCCCTGGCAGAAGTTTGTTCTCAAATAGGTAGATGGAGGTGAAGTAGCCCCTTCAGGAACTGCTTCGAGTCTGGGTACGAGATAGCCAATGAACCATCAATCAGGGCGTGATGGTCTGAGATAGCAGCTAAGTAGACCAGAGAGGCTAAGGCCTTTATCTACCAGATGGAGAAGGTAATAAAAATGATTGGTAATCCCACTCTATTAGGTGAGACCATAGAGTGGGAGATGAAGGAAACAAATTTCTGCCATTTGTAGGCATAGGATTGTCTGTGTTGCAGGTTTCGTAGAATTGTAAAGGACTTCTTGAACTACCTTGGTGGAGAAGGTAGTTAATCTATTTTATAAGCTGCGAGTTTCAGGTGTGGGACATCATGGTTCACTATCCTGTCCCCCCGCCCTCTGATCTAACAGAAGGTCTGGGTACAGAGGGAAGAAGCATGTCGTTTGGTTGGAAAGGTGATGGAGAGGAAACCATGCCTCTCTGGGCCACCAAGGGATAATCAGGATACATCTTGGTCTTTCCCTCAGTATTTTCATGATTACCTGACAGTAAGGACTGATATCAGAGGGAATAGAAACAGGAAGTGATGAGACCACTTGACGAATAGGCCATCTCCCATCGTCTTGTCCCTGCCTGGAGCAGAAAACTTTGTATTTCTTGTTCTCCCTTGAGGTAAAGATATCAATATCTTGAGGTAAAGATACCTGGAACACCCACACTCCTGGAAGACAGGAGTCAGATATTGCGGATTTAGTTCCAGTTTGGGAAGAATATTGCAACCTCTGCTTAGGAAGTCTGCTTGTGTGTTCTGGATCCCTGGAAGGTGTGTAGCAATCAAGAATATCTCCCAGGAGCATCTGCCAGGAGGTTGTTCTGGGAGTAAGGTGAGAATGTGAGATGGAGGGTGTATCGAGTGTCAGAATTTCCTCAGACACCATAGTTGTAGCAGGTGCATCTGTAGTTTTACCATGGTAATCACTGCAGTGGTGGCTGCTATGAGTCCTAAAAGTCTCTTGAATAGAGAGCACTGGGGTTTGACGCAGACTCTTTATTGACTGTATGAAAAAGATGATGGTATGAGCCCTCTGAGATGGGAAGCAGGCTCTGCAAGAGGCAGAGCCATTGATGGCTTCGATGAATTGAACCTTCTGGTATTGAGTAAGGTTGGATTTCTTTAAGTTGACACAGAGGCTGAGGTCTTTCAGGAGAGCCAGTTTGGTGTAGTGGTTAAGTGCGCGGACTCTTATCTGGGAGAACCGGGTTTGATTCCCCACTCCTCCACTTGCACCTGCTAGCATGGCCTTGGGTCAGCCATAGCTCTGGCAGAGGTTGTCCTTGAAAGGGCAGCTGCTGTGAGAGCCCTCTCCAGCCCCACCCACCTCACAGGGTGTCTGTTGTGGGGGAGGAAGGTAAAGGAGATTGTGAGCCGCTCTGAGACTCTTCGGAGTGGAGGGCGGGATATAAATCCAATATCTTCTTCTTCTTCTTCTTCTAGATAGGTTCTGTGAGATCTGATGAAGGAGTTGGGATTGGGAATCAGCTATCAGCAACCAGTTGTCTATGTAAGGAAAGTTGGTGGGGGGGGGAGTGAGTGAGAGAAATAAGGATATATCTATGATTTCTCTTCAAATAGTTAAGCTTTTTACTGTAACCATTTTAATTACTGTAATACTTGAGATTACTGTTCCAAACTTTTATCACTTTGTATTATTATTATTATTATTATTATTATTATTATTATTATTATTATTATTATTATTATTATTATTATTATTATTATTGTACTTTGATTGTTTCTCCTTGTTGGCATATAGGCCAATTTGTACTGCTATCTTTTAAAAAAAGTTATTATGCCAATAGAGGTTTTTTGACTGGATTGGAGAGACCTAGAGAGATGGACATCCTCTCAATGAGATCTCTGTAGGATTTAAATCCTCAGTGGGAGCGATGAGACCATCCTCAGTGATTGGGGTCAGAGGTGATGAGTCAGTGGGCACATGGTCTGAGACATTGTTGTTGGAGTTGACTTCCCCCTGTGCTACAGGTATCCTCTACATCCGATGAATCAGACTTGGAATGTAGTTTAGGTGGCAATGTTGGTGGTGATGCCCATTTAGTCTTTGGTGGATATGAGATTGGGGCTGAAGATGCCAGGCATTTTCAGGTGCGTCATGTCAACGCGTGTCAGGCAAGCGCCTCGAGGAGCATCTGTCCCAATCTGTCCGATCTCTGAGTGGTAGCCTTGGGAAAGGTGAATGATAAGGTTCATAGAGGTAATTGAGTTGTCAGTGATCCCATGAAGGCAGTCCATGCTGATCCTGCCACCAATAGTAGCACTCTTCCTTGATGCATATGTGGCAATAGGGGTCATGAAAAAGTTCTTTGAGATCCCTTGGGTGAAACTGGGATTGATAGTGGTCAAACTCTAATGGTTGGTATCAAAAAGAGCTTGCTTGGCTAGTTGATGCTGATCGGGAAGAGTGCTGGGAACGCTGTCTTAGATTGATGTGTTTGATGTCTGAGTCCAGAATATGGGTTGAATGGATGGCCTGCGAAAGCTGTGTCTTTACTGGGAAGTTCACCTGATGTGGGGATGCCAAGATTTGCTTCGGCACTGATTGCGCTGAAGTCAGCGGATCTGGTGAGCCAGCCATCAGGGCTTGGTGTGCGTGTGCCAGTGAGGCTGTGGATGGACTCGGTGAAGGCTTGTGCTTCAAGATGTGTGAATTGTAGTCTTTAGTCAGCTTATGCTCCTTGCCCTTCTTTCGCTTTTTTTGTTGGGGTGCAAGGGGATGACTTCGATCCCAACCCCGCTTTTGGAGCCAATGTGCTGGTGTCGACGACTGATGCAACTGAGGATAGTTTTGTTGGCGAGGTCAGAGAAACTGTGCCTGATGAGGCAGCAACCTCAGCATAGGATTTCCCCTCCATTGTTGGGGTCAATGCCGATTCAAGGATTGTCACTTGTAAGCAGGCTGTTCGGTTTTTTCAAGTTTGTTTGCTGAATTTTTGACAATGCACAGAAATATCAGTGTGGTGCACTTCTCCTAGGCAAAGGAGGCACAATACGTGTCCATCTGTGGGAGAAAATTTGTTTCCGCACCTTGTGCAGCATTTGAAGAACCCTCAGATAGGCCTGGATTTGATCAACAGCTGGGGGGGGGGGAGAGGGGATGGTGACCTCCCCTCAGAAGACTAACTCACAGTTTGTTGTTTCCTTGTAGAATCCAGAGAAAGAAGAAAATGAGGAAGTATGAAGAGTAAAAAGGGAGGTTTGCCAACCGGAGTGCTGAGGAGGTGAGTCCTATAAGTATGGCAGTCAGAAGAGAATTGGCGGGATCCAAAGCTGATTTTTTTAAACAGGAACCATACCATTGCCTAATCCAAAACAAAAGAAAGCACTGATAATATTTGTTAGCCATTGGTTCTACCCCTCCTTTTAGCTAGGAGAGGCAGAAATCCAATCAGCAAGTGACAGGTCTCAAAGCTCCAAGTATCTTGTGCATGTCTTGAAACTGGAATGTATTAATAAAATTACGATTCACAGAGATCTTAGATAAATTCACCACTTCTGCAGATAATGTAGAATCCAACTCAAACTGGATGCAAGAGCTTTTATCCATAAAGTCCTTACAAAATTGGTTACAGTGAGATGCTAAGATATTTGCTCTTGGAGGCCGGCTCTAGCAAGCCTCTTGTAACTTAGAACAATGTTGTGTCAGGCATGGGTTCATTGAAGCTCACAAGTAAGCAGACTTGGTATTTGAAACAAAGTTGCATTTATTGGACACTTCAGAGTTACTCCAGCTTGGCAGGCATTGGAACTGATGGAGATCAGTTCGAATCATTGATATTTAACATTCCACATCAAAGCACTTGACTCTACCCCTCATTTCCCAAAACAAAAGGTTGCTTTTGCATGTGAGAATTTTCTCAGCGTTCCCCCTTATCTTTTCAGTTGGTGGTTACATTTTCCCGGAGGCAATGTCCTTGCTGCCTCTAGGGAGGAGGTGAGAATCTGGCACATACTCTCTACTTCAAAGAGGCCTTGGCAACCTTTGATATTCCTGGGAAGCTACACTCTACTTTCCCCCTTCCCACTTCACTACCCCAGCCCCTGTGTTAGTTAGCATATCTCGGCATTGATCAATATGTTTAGTCATCAGCATTTGGCAATAATATTAATGAACAGAGCCTGACACGTTGCTGGACAGCACTGTGCACATTGAAGGTCATCTGGAAGTAAACTTTCTTTATCATAACCATCAAGCAGACTCTAAACTGACCTTTCATTTGTGTTTGGTCAGGTTCCATTGGAATCTTTATTAATCATTGCTTGATCGGTTGTTCTAGTTGCTTTATGGCACCTGTTTCTACTGAAAACCAGAGTGTGCTAGATGCATGTGAGAAGTAGCACTTTGTAATAATTATATCCATAGTTATCCATGTTGTCAACACTTCCTTAATTCTAGAGGCCTGCTAAGTCTGTGATTAGATTGTAAGCCATGTGAGGTGGAAAATCCTGCCCTCCTGTGCAAGCCCTGGATCCCTTTTCCACCATCAATGGATTGCTCACTCTGGCCCTAGTGCCAGGCATATAGGACTCTTAATTATTATGGACTTATGTTACTGCAAGCACAGGCAAACTGTCTCACTGGACACCAAGTTTGTTAAACTTAAAGTATCGGGTCTGAGAACTAACCCAATATGGACATTTTACCCAAGCAGCAAGCTCTCCACTCCAGCTACCAAGGATTCAGTGCCTGTGCCTGTTTACACTTCTCCTGCAACAAAAGGACTCCAGATCGCGCTTCTCTCAAGAGCTGCCCAGCTTCGTAGACCATAACTGTGTTCCTGTCGTTTGAGGACAGTGCCAAGGAGGACAGTGCCAAGGAGAAGCCATGTTCCTGTGATGTCCTAAAACAACAACTCTTGATCCTACCCAGCACCATGAAACGAGAGCATCACGTACTCCAGACACGCCATGGAGAGGAAAATAGAGAAGTCAATGGTCAACAGTAGACTGACTGTCATGTCTTCACACCTGGACAAAAGACACCTCCTGCCAGACAGCCAAAACATAAGTTTACGCAATGCAGCCCCATTGTTTTGCAGAAGACCCGTCCCAGTCACGTAGATCGTCCCCATTGTGTGAGCTATGATGTCACAAAAGATAATGATTTGACGCTAGATTGACCCATTATATTTCTTTGTTTTAGCATGGGTTTACAATAGGTAAACCCATCAATGCCCGTTAATCTGTTTTCCAAACTCCTGGGAGCCTCCTCCTTAGGTGATGTCAGAGGTGACATGCAGTGATGTCAGCTGTCACCTGACAGCACCTGAGGACATGAATTTGGCAATAACTTTTGGCTATTCCCGTGTGTCTCTTGTGGTACCTCCTACCTTTGCCACTTGAGCCACACACCCATATACCTGATCAGTATTGGGCCCTTTATTTGGCAAGTTACGCTGATCATTTCTTGTCTTCCCCTTCCCACATTGTCGCTGCTAGTGAACAGTTTTCCTGGATTCTCCAAGACTGGTAAAGTATTTCCTTGTGTGTCTTCACTTATATGTCTCCCTATCCGATTTCATGCTGTTTTTCCTAGGACTGTGTGACTGTTTTGTATGATTTATTTCTCTTGGATGCTTGAATCATTTTTCCAATAAAACTCCTTTTTAGGTATTACAAATCTCTTTGTTATTGTAAGGAGGGTCCCTTAGGGAAACTACCTTCAGTATACATTGGTTATTAGTCCCGCTTTAATACAGCCATCTTTGCCTCCCTATTAAATTCCCCCATACTTCTTTTGAGAGTAATTTGGCTAACACCTGGGCTGTCAGGAAGCCATCCGGATCCATCTTTTTTTCAGATAGGATCGTTCAAACGGATCATCCTCTCTTGCAGAGTAGTATAGGAAGGTTAGCCTCAAAGGCACGTTGCCTCCACCACAGATCCAGAGCCTGACCTGCTATGTGTTGGGCTCACTATTAATTAAGATACAAGGAAGGGACAAAGACTCTTTGAGCATCAAGAGCAGGGAAGTGAGGAGGAGCCAACAAGAGGCCAAGCAGCATAGATTCTGCTCAACGGTTTGGTATTTGGATGGTGATCCATGCTGGTTCAGAAAGGCTCACGCAGTCATGGTGCTGCTTCTGAGCCTGCGCTAGTCAGGTGATAGGGAGAAGGAGCAGAGACAAACGGGACAACTCTAACCCCACCCCACCCCTGCTTCTGCTGTTTTCACTTACACTAGTTCATGGAAGCAGATGGTCTGTCAGCTAACTGGCGTCTTCTAATATGCCGGCACACAGGAGATGGTTGATGCCAGCACCAGATTGCAGTGGGCTTATTTTTTCCAGTCAAGACAAAGAGAAATCTTTTGAGCGGGAATCCCTCAAATAACTGTTGAAGGTGAAGGCTTAGGATGAGCCTGCCTACCTGACAGTAAGGACTGATGTCAATGCCAGGTAGTAGGGTGTTTTCTGCGAGGCAAAAATTACAACCGTGAAGAGGCTGGTGACGGTAAAGGGATTTTAAAACAAGGTAATTCAATACAGTTAGTACAGTATAACCAAGTGAAAGGCTCTTTTAGAGGCTGGTGTGAATACAGCTGACAAATGCCAGCTGGTATACTGTAGCCAAAGAGAGAAATCAAGATGAAGGATTACATTCAAGTTTCTGATGTACTTTGAGGCTGAGACACACAGGATTTATGGCTAGACCAAGACATTCCTAAAATAAAGCTGTTGGCATAACTACTCCGTGTGTGTGTGTGTGTGTGTGTGTGTGAAATAGACTCATGGTTGTCACAGCTGCATGAAGTCCTGAGCACCAATGTACGGCATGGCCTTGTCATGAACGTTGAGGTCCCTGAGCACAAGTCTGGCGGATTCCAACACAAGTAGTAGAAGAAGAAGAAGATGAAGAAGAAGATATTGGATTTATATCCCGCCCTCCACTCCGAAGAGTCTCAGAGCGGCTCACAATCTCCCTTATCTTCCTCCCCCACAACAGACACCCTGTGAGGTGGGTGGGGCTGGAGAGGGCTCTCACAGCAGCTGCCCTTTCAAGGACAACCTCTGCCAGAGCTATGGCTGACCCAAGGCCATGCCAGCAGCTGCAAGTGGAGGAGTGGGGAATCAAACCCGGTTCTCCCAGATAAGAGAGCTATGGCTGACCCAAGGCCATGCCAGCAGGTGCAAGTGGAGGCGTGGGGAATCAAACCCGGTTCTCCCAGATAAGAGTCCGCACACTTAACCACTACACCAAACTGGAATCTAAGGGATTCCAATCCTATTGGCCAAGACTTGCCTAGATGGGGAGACAGGTAGCGGAGTCGACTGTACACATCCCAGATCAGCATCCCGAAAGCAGTCTTGGGAGCCAACATCAGGAACAAATACCCACAATCTTATAGTTAAGCCTCCAGTGCTGAGTTCACACTGTGGAAGTGGCAGGAGGCTGGGTGGAGCACCACATGATACCTTGCCTTATCCCTACTCCTTGAGGATCCATCGGCCTTGACAGTAACTACGGTGCTGCTTGTTGAACGGGCATACACATTTTCCTGAGAAGCAGCTCTCTTTTAAAGTTTCTGAGGCTAGGGTCAGAGCAGGTGTTGAATGGATGATATGAATGTCACCCCAGGCAATTCATTTCCAGGAGCAGGTCTCTTCTATACTGCTAGAGGCTGCATGTGGGACAGTAGGTTGGACAGACATTGGGAAACCGAGAGCCCTTATTGTATAAAAAAAGGTTTGCATGGAAAGATGCTAAGCCAGCGTAATATTTTAAAAGCGTTTCCTTCCACTCGAGGCTTGTTCATTCTACTTAAAATGATACCCGTTAGCTGGATCTCATTGACCAGCCATTCTGTCAAAGCGGGCGCCAATAGCTTTATGTCTGTGCAAGTTCAGAATTCTTTTTGAAAAAAACATCAGTTGCCTTAAAGTTCCCTGCAGCTGGTTTCAGCTGTCGCAGATTGTAAATGCCCTTGATCATAAGCCATTTCTCTAGGTATTTTTAAAATTGATATCGTTCATCTTATTGTTTTTCCTCTCATTAGTTTGTTAGGATAGGCCCACCGTTGAGCTGGTCACCGTCAGAGATATGTGGATTGGTTTTATGAAAATGAATCAATTAGTGACAATTCCAGGGAAGCAATAGCCAATTTCTTTTAGATTTTTTTTCCCAACGATGCCTGTTAAGGAATTCAACAGATCTAACATTTATGCCATTGTTTCTTTCCTCACTCTTATCTTCGAGGCTTATCAGAAAAAAAGAGAGCAATGGCAACTTTCGTTTGTTTTCAGGGCGCTTTCCAAACTTCTAAAAAGAAATGCAAACAAAGCAAAACGAGTCGATCTGTCTGAAATCGATGGCAATCTCTTAGAATTTCCACGGAACAAGAAAATACAAGGCTCGTTCCCCTTATTCTACCTGCATCCTTTACTAAACATCTTTGAAAAAAGATCACTGGAGTGCAGAGCATATCAAAATGCAGCAACGTTTCTCACGTTGTGCGTCACTTTTGTAAACCAGCAAATAATGATCGTGACATAAATTTTGACTTACAGCATGCAGTAAAAACAAAAAGAGCTCTATGGAACGCTAAAATCCCAGAAGCACCAATGTTTTTTTTTTTTAAAAAAAAAATGAATAAAACCCTGTTTCCCAACTTTAACGGTTAACAAGCATATAGTCTTCTGCTATAAGGCTTTGTGCTATATGATGCTAATTTCTTTATTGGCTCCCAGAGGGAGCAGGTCTGTAAGAGCACAAATACACATTCTGTCTTGTTTCATTAAAGTGTAAACAAAAGATGTCTGCTCGGTTTGTATTCACAGCATGCAGAAAAGCTGGCAACACTGAAAGGACCACTTTTCAACATTCCCTATGGTGAAAACAAAAGAAATGCTCTCTCGTCTGTACTGATGTCTCTTTGGCTCTGGGAGTATTACAGTCATCTATGACATTTACTCTTTTTGTGTTTGCACATACTGAATTTACAAAAATAACATCATTTCATTCCTTGTGGGACACTCTCTCCACAAAGGTTCCAGCAATTGTTTCTGATTCCAAGTAATTTGAGATCTGGCTTTTGATGTTGCACCACTTTTGTGATCAATAAAGCACTAGCTTTAAAGAAAAAGAATTGAGTAAAATGTTAATACTAGAAGAAGAAGAAGATGATGATGTTGGATTTATATCCCGCCCTCCACTCCGAAGAGTCTCAGAGCGGCTCACAATCTCCTTTCCCTTCCTCCCCCACAATAGACACCCTGTGAGGTGGGTGGGGCTGGAGAGGGCTCTCACAGCAACTGCCCTTTCAAGGACAACCTCTGCCAAGGCCATGCTAGCAGGTGCAAGTGGAGGAGTGGGGAATCAAACCTGGTTCTCCCAGGTAAGAGTCCGCACACTTAACCACTACACCAAACTGGCTCTACTAAACTGGTAGTAGAATAGTTATTTTCATTTTTAATGTGTGGTTTCAGAATAAAAAGATATCTCTAATATATATATAATATTTGACTTTGCGAACCCCTTTATTATTTAATGTATTTGCTAACAACTTTGTGATTTGATATCTACCTAAACAAAGCTTACTTGTGCATCTTATCTACAGTATGTCTCAGAACTCATGTAAAGCTGAAAATGTACATTCTGAAGTTAAAATTGTGTGTATATTTCAAATTCTTGTGCAGAGAAATTAATTTCCTTGATATAAAAGATTATTAGATTCTGAACTTTAGTGCAAAATAACCAGCCCAGAATATTGAAACTGCTGTCTTCTGCATGCTGATGAGGGATGAGATGAGGTTAGAGGCCGAACTCCAGGTCACTTCTGATGCGGCGCATTCTATAGGTTTTGGGGTATACTTCCGTGGACACTGGTGCATGGAGGAATGGCCCAAGGATCTGCCAAAACCTGACATTTCTGGAGTTTTTCCCCATAGTCGTGGCAGTACACCTTTGGGGGGCAAAGTTAGCTAACCATGTAATTCATTTCTGGTGCGCTAACATGTTATGAACACCTTAACATCAAAATCTGAACCCATTATGAACCTGGTCATACAAACAAAAAACTGAAAATTCCCCACAGAAGCATAATACGCACCAGCCTTTTTTTTTTTTTTTTTTGCAAACTGGATTAATGCTCTTTCTGACACTTGAAATCTGACAAAATTTAGTTCATTAACAAATTCAAAGAAAGAGCAGCCACAAAATTTCCTGGCAAAGATCACAGAAGTAGCTACATGCCATGTGGACCTTGTGGCAGCTGGCCACTGGGGAGAAAAGCAGGGGAGCAATTGCTCTGTTTCTGATACATGGAGAGGTCACACAGCAATGACAAAAGAGTACTTATGCTTCAGTGTTTGATATGGCTGCATCTCTCTTCTTCCAAGGCCTAACACTAACATTTTCCTAGGATGAGGTGTAATTTCAGGTGTTTTGAGTTTCCAGACATTCTTTCTATTGGCGTCACTGAATTGATCTATTTTTACTGGTTTTGTAAGCAAATTTATAAATACATATATAGGCCATTAACTTTTTTCTTTCTTCTCTTCTCTCCATGTCCCCAGACCAATAGCTTGGTCTGGAAACTGAGGTGACAGAATCCTCATAGCAGCAAGGGAAGCGTACTAGTTCAGCTCAAGCTCCTAAAAATTACTTCTTTCTCAACTGAATGCCCCCAAAAGCACTACAAATGGGAGGATCGCATTTGCTGAAGGAGTGTTGCATTTTGTGATTCTGGTTTTCTTTTTCTGTTCTTTTTTTCCAGTTTTTTGAGATTAAAAAAAAATCTTAACTGATACCAAATACGGAATGTTTTTGAAAACGTTAGGGGTAAACCAGTTACTTTCTCAAATGAGAAAAAAATGGCATTGACATATGGCCCAATGAGAAGAAGGGAGGCTTGAAATGAACATTCAGTGCCCTAGGACTAGCAGAGTCTTATACAGGGTATGTACTTATCAGAAGAGTATAGCACCAACACAGCAGAATACAGACTTCACAAAGTTATGCATGGAAGAACTCTGAAACTCCAGCACTCTCTCTATATTTGGGGGAAATATGGTTATGTTCAACTTTGTTGTCAGTATGAACATTTTGGGGGTTTCAGCTCAGAATTAGTATTATGATACTAGCAGGGACATTCTAAGTGGTGTTATCCCCTTCCAAATCTACTGACTTCAATGGAGTTAGAAGGATGCAATTCTGCATCGTCTGTAAACTTTTAAGCAAAATAATTATTGCAGGTATGGGAATAAGTTTCTTTCTTGTGCCGCTGAGAATTAAAACGGTGAAAACCAGCCCAAACGCATTTGACCTCAAGCAGTTTTAGCTCTACTACCACCAGACTCTCAACAGTAAAAATATATCTGTTATTTTGTCTCCAGCAATACTATGTAATTCATTCACTGACAGAAACTGGTGCTTGACACCACAGGATACAAAATCACACAGGAAACAACACTGCTGTAACATTAATGGCTGACAAGTACAAGTGAACACAACAGCAAAATCAGCCCTTTCCTTGCAGCAGGTTAGATCAACAGCTTGATCAATTTGATTTCTGTTTTTGTTTTGTTTCATACAAGTTCCAGAACTGGTGTGTGTGTGTGTGTGGGGGGGGGATCAATGTATCCCATGCAGAAACTCAACTATGGGGGATAAATGCTATGATTTAGATCAAGAAATTATTTAAAAATATCTACAGGATGCAGTTTTTTGAAGTCCTGGATGGAACAGAGGTGTATGGTTGAAAGTTACACTGATTGCCGTTTAGAAGTGGCAAGAGAAAAAAGACCACATATTTTTCATGTGGACAGGAAAGAGAAGGAAACAAAAACACATCAAACCATTGTCGAAACACAGCTAAAAGTGCTCCGTGACTTTGCTTCTTGGTGGTAACGAACAACAATCTATTATTGATTATCAGCAACATCTACATACAATTAATTATTTTTATCTTACAAGTGGATGAAAAGGAAATGCTCAACAGTGAGTGCAATCTAGAGGAAATTAGTCACACTCAAAGTCTAACTAAATCAATAGCTCTTAGGTCCACAACTTCCTCCAAACTCAGTATGCTGACTTCCTCGCAGATAAGCATAGAGGGGATCACAGTATTGCAACCAGTCCAATTTATACAAAAGATGCCTTGATGAAAATGCTATGTACTCGTAATATTAAGGAATAATTACATATATTTACAAAGTATGAAATCATACAAAAAGAGTTACTTATTGAACATATGAACATATATACTGAACATATGAAGCTGCCTTATACTGAATCAGACCTTTGGTCCATCAAAGTCAGTATTGTCTTCTCAGACTGGCAGCGGCTCTCCAGGGTTTCAAGCTGAGGTTTTTCACACCTATTTGCCTGGACCCTTTTTTGGAGATGCCGGGGATTGAACCTGGGACCTTCTGCTTCCCAAGCAGGTGCTCTACCACTGAGCCACCGTCCCTCCCCTGCTCTCCAGGCTGAGGTTTTTCACACCTATTTGCCTGGACCCTTTTTTGGAGATGCTGGGGATTGAACCTGGGACCTTCTGCTTCCCAAGCAGGTGCTCTACCACTGAGCCACCATCCCTCCCCTGCTCTCCAGGGTCTCAAGCTGAGGTTTTTCACACCTATTTGCCTGGACCCTTTTTTGGAGATGCCAGGGATTGAACCTGGGACCTTCTGCTTCCCAAGCAGATGCTCTACCACTGAGCCACCAAACTGAGCCACCTACTTGAGTGTAGGCATTCATGTAATACATAAACTTTCAGTATACAAATGATTAAAGAGGCTCCTCGTTAATAATATGTCCATACAACCTCAGTAAACATCAACAGAGGCCAACAATGGATCTCTAATGAATATAAATAAGAGATTCCTCACAGTCCACAATTGCCTGCCTCCAGTTTGGTCCCACTTAGTTTCTGATGAGATCAGACTATTCTGGGGTTATCCAGGTCAGGCCTAAGCTGAGAGTAATATGACTGGCCCAAGGTTACCCAGCAAGCTTCCATGGCATGTAAAACCTGGATTTCCCAGATCCTAGTCTGACACTTTAACCACTACACCTTTCTGGTTCTCATGATGCAACAGTGTGTTGGAATTTGAATCTTATTACTGGCATGATTATATATACAAAGTTAAATACAAGAAATTTTTTCACTCTCTGCATTTCTTTTCTGGCCACTGAAACAAAGTTTGAGTTCAGCGGCACCTTTAAGACCAAACTTTGTTCTGTTGCTTCACACCAACATGGCTGCCCACCTGAATTTATTTTCTGGACATTATTATTCATTTCATTTCATGATTATTACTGAAAATAATTTTGTCATATAGAGGAGAGGCCCTGACCTGGATAGCCCCAGCACAGTCTGATTTTGTCACATCTCAGAAGATCAGCAGGGCTGATGCAGGCAATGGCAAACCACCTCTGAATGTATCTTGCCTTGAAAACCCTATGGGGTTGCCATAACTCACTTGTGACTTGATGGGAAAAAAAAACAGAGGAGGGAGTGCCAAATAGGCTAGGTAGACCACTAGCAAGTAGGGTATAGCACGAACCAATAAACTGGCTGATTCATGCTTTGTTTAGAACAGATTCGTGGAATTGTATCATCCCTGATTCAAAAACAAATCACATTTCTTTTGCAGTGTATCATTTGTTTCATTTTTTGCAGTTTGTTTACAAAACTGCCTGGCATCGATTCCATCCATTTCTAGGCAATGCTAGGGGTAGACTTCTGGGGACCCTAGAAATACCCATAGCAGTTTTGTCCATTGCTTGATTGGCAGTTCTGAATCTCCCATTCTGCTCTGTGGGAGCAGATCCCCTGACTCAGCTTTCACTTTGCAGCACGAAGATGGAAGAGTTAGTTGTCATGAGAAAGCTGAAGGTGATCTTTCCTGGGGGCACCTGCTTTGGGGGCTATAACTGAGACATTCCAAATCCAACATTCACCAAACTTGGAGAGCAGGTGGACGAAAGCCTGCTGAAGACTCCTCGTGAGTTTGGCATCTCTAGCTTGGCATCTCTACACCTCCTGAACCAAACAAATGAAATGAACCATGAACCCGTTCAGAAATTCAAACAAACCATGAACCAACGTGAACCATCATTTCCCCTGTTTGTGTCCATCCCTAATAGCAAGCTTAGGACCCATTTCAGAATGCATGGTCCCCAATCTACAACTCTTATCAAACCACTATCCAGGTGGACTCCTTACTAACAATACTTTCATCTTGTTTAGATTCAGCTTCAGTCTTATCCATTGTACCAGCTTTTGGCAACTGGTTCAGCAGATGTATCTCTTCCATCTGATTCAGGTAAAAAAAAAACAGCAATAGAATTGGGTGACATCAACATACTATGACTCCAAGTCTCCTCAATCTACCATTTTACATATATCAAAAAAATATAGGGAGCAAAATGGGATTCTGTGGCGCACCAATAGAGAGCTGTGTTGGCGTTCCCCACTCAAACTGCGACTGGACATTTTGGATGGTTTGCTTAACCTACCTCTTGCTCTGTTAATGCGAACTGGATCTGAGCATAAGCTTAGACAATATTACAGTGACCAATAGCCATTCTACCTGCTGAACTATAGTTACAGCACTTGCACTTTCAACCAAGATGGAGAGGAAGTACCTCTCTAGTCCGTGTGCATGATTACAGATGGAGTTTCAGGTTGATGAAAAAGAGACCAGCTGGTGAAAATCTGTGTTGGATGTTCCTGTGATTAAGACGACGGTGTGTACGTAGAACTGCAAAGCAATCAGAATATTATTTCATCATAATTCCGTTTCAGCAGAACCTAGCCCGAATGCTGTACCTTCTCCTAGCACTAAGGAAGATACAATATTGATCGTGCAAGGTGCAGAGAACTAAATCTCTATTAATGAGACATTGTCGATTTACCAGAATGCAGGATTTGTGTTATCTGCTGTTGCTGATCTAGTCATGTTCTTTTTCTCACTTCCGTGTAGATGGGATTGAAAGGGCTAGAAATACATAACTGAAAAATACTGACACTCCCTATTCCCACTGCTCCCTGAGAATTGGTGGCAGAAGTAATGTCTTTCCTCTTTCTTACCTTCAAACCATCCCTTCTCTTCTGTAAATTGTTTCTGCTTTTTATTGTGATTATTGTAATTACCTCGAGAAAATCAGTACGGAAAAAGAAATCTTTGACACACAGAGCATTCTAATGGGACAAAATATCCAGCAGCGCTGGAAGGCAACACAATGCTTTGGGCATAGATTTGTTGAATACTGATTTAGCGATAGAAGTAGGGAGCTAAGAAAGATGCCAGTAATATTCTTGATAATTGTGACTTTTATTCCCTGTGGAAAACCCATTATGTTTATATACTACCTAAATGACAAATGTTTTAACATGACCTACTCAAAACACTCCAAGAGCCCCGTGGCGCAGAGTGGTAAAGCTGCAGTACTGCAGTCGGAGCCATCTGCTCACGACCTGAGTTCGATCCCAGCGGAAGCTGGTTCAGGTAGCCGCCTCCAGGTTGACTCAGCCTTCCATCCTTCCGAGGTCAGTAAAATGAGTACCCAGCTTGCTGAGGGGAAATTGTAGATGACTGGGGAAGGCAATGGCAAACCACCCCGTAAAAAGTCTGCCGTGAAAAGGTTGTGAAAGCAAAGTCACCCCGGAGTCGAAAATGACTGGTGCTTGCACAGGGGACTATCTTTACCTTTACCTTTTTTTTACTCAAAACACTATCCAAAACAATAAGCAGTCTGTCAGATTAATGGTAATAGATAAAGCTGCATCATCATCCATATCTGATTGTATTTGGCATTCCTAAGTATTTGGGAGTTGGATTAAAACATTAGGCAACCTAATTGTCATAGGATTGTTGTTGTACACATGCTATATTATATAAATGTCATTTTCCAGGTTGCTTTAATGTTCCCTTTTCATTCCCTGATGTAACGTCGACTGCGGGGTGACATGATAGAGGTTTACAAGATTATGCATGGGATGTAGAAGGTAGAGAAAGAAGTACTTTTCTCCCTTTCTCACAATACAAGAACTCATTGGCATTCAATGAAATTGCTGAGCAGTTGGGTTAGAACGGATAAAGGGAAGTACTTCTTCACCCAAAGGGTGATTATTAACACGTGGAATTCACTGCCACAGGAGGTGGGGGCGGCTACAAGCATAGCCAGCTTCAAGAGGGGGTTGGATGAAAATATGGAGCAGAAGTCCATTGGTGGCTATTAGCCACAGTGTATGTGTGTGTGTTTATATATATGTGTGTGTGTGTGCATGTGTGTGTATATATATATATGTGTGTGTGTGTGTGTATAATATTTTTGGCCACTGTGTGACACAGAGTGTTGTACTGAATGGGTCATTAGCCTGATCCATCATGGCTTCTCTTATGTTCTTATTTGACACAGTGTTGGACTGGATGGGCCATTGGCATGATCCAACATGGCTTCTCTTATGTGACACAGAGTGTTGGACTGGATGGGCCACTGGCCTGATCCAACATGGCTTCTCTTATGTTCTTATGTGACACAGAGTGTTGGACTGGATGGGCCATTGGCCTGATCCAACATGGCTTCTTATGTGACACAGAGTGTTGGACTGGATGGGCCACTGGCCTGATCCAACATGGCTTCTCTTATGTTCTTCTGTGACACAGAGTGTTGGACTGGATGGGCCATTGGCCTGATCTAACAGGGCTTCTTTTATGTCCTTATGTGACACAGAGTGTTGGACTGGATGGGCCATTGGCCTGATCCAACAGGGCTTCTCTTATGTCCTTATGTGACACAGAGTGTTGGACTAGATGGGCCATTGGCCTGATCCAACATGGCTTCTCTTATGTCCTTATGTGACACAGAGTGTTGGACTGGATGGGCCGTTGGCCTGATTCAACATGGCTTCTCTTATGTTCTTAATAACTAAGCAGTGGTTTGAACCTCTGAGTCGGATCATGCATCTCATTACGTATGATGCATATTGCAGGTTTGTGCAGCAAACCCTGTGGAGAGGGTTTTAATCTTTAAGTCTCCACACACACTGTGGCTAATAGCCACTGATGGACCTCTGTTCCATATTTTTATCTAACCCTCTCTTGACGCTGGCTATGCCTGTAGCCGCCACCACCTCCTGTGGCAGTGAATTCCACATGTTAACCACCCTTTGGGTGAAGAAGTACCTCCTTTTATCCTTTCTAACCCGACTGCTCAGCAATTTCATCGAATGCCCACGAGTTCTTGTATTGTGAGAAAGGGAGAAAAGTACTTCTTTCTCTACCTTCTCCATCCCATGCATAATCTTGTAAATCTCTATCATGTCACCCCGCAGTCGACGTTTCTCCAAGCTAAAGAGCCCCAAGCGTTTTAACCTTTCTTCATAGGGAAAGTGTTCCAAACCTGTAATCATTCCAGTTGCCCTTTTCTGCACTTTTCCCAATGCTATAATATCCTTTTCGAGGTGCGGTGACCAGAATTGCACACAGTATTCCAATTTACCGGAATACAGTATGGAAGTATTGAAGTTTACTGGGCACTCTTGAAAGCCTATCACACCTTGTCACCTTAAGAGGGCTGGTGTGAGAATCTTGGTTAATGGAGTGCCTGATCTGTTTTGAAACAGGGTTTAAGAAAAGTTATGCAAAGGCAAAAAAAAAAAAAAGCCCTTTATATATTCAAGATTTACTTAGCACTGGCATCTTTCTCTTTGTTGTTGCTTAGTTATGTTGTAATTTCTTTTATTCCTTGTAAGGTTTTGTCCTATTGTTTGGTTATAACCTTATCCATGATTGTAATCACTTAATAAGTACATCTCAGACCTTCATTATCACCGCAGGGAGCTATTTTTCCTCTGTTAATTTAGCAGGTGCAGGCAAGGGAGGGTAGTTATATAATGCAATTTATAGAGAACTTGGGGATTTACATCATTTATATAAGGCAGTGTGGCTAAAGGGGAAGATAAACAGTGCACATACATTTTTCAAATGGTGCATAAAATTTTGCATTAGCACTTCTTTCATTATACATATTCACTCAACTTACTGAGACGTTTGAAAAGCACTAAGATGCGATAGCTTCCTGGCTTACCGCAACTTGTGTGATTGAGAGGTTTCCTTGCTAAGGTGTCACTCTGTTCCATTCAGGGCTTTTTTTTTATTGGTAGAAAAAGCCCAGCAGGAATTCATTTGCATATTATGCCACACCCCTTGCCATCACCACAAGTGACATCACTTGTTCAGTAGGTTGCTTTCTGCACATTGACACAGAACAGTACAGTTCCATCAGCTGCATTTCATGGACGTGCGTTCTCACACAGCCCAATGAGAGACCTTGTTTCGCACCCCCCCCAAACGAAATACAGTCCAAGAGAGAGAGCCACGTGTGGTGGAGTGGCCAGCAGCAGGCCCAGCTTCTCCCAGGAGGGGGCGCTCACAGGCAGCTTCACATCTCTCACTATCTTTGCAAGCCCACTGGAGGCTGGAGGCAGCCAAGATGACAGAGAACATGGTCTGGGAGCCTGTGACTGCCTAGTGCCTTCCCTCTGCCGGAGACCTTTTTTTTTTGAGCCAGAGCCCTGGCCAAGCCAGCTGGAACTGTGTTCCTGCACATTCCTGCTCAAAAAAAAAAAAAAAGCCCTGGTTCCATTTAATACAATGCTTTATTTGTGTTGTTACTTTTGCTTATCTGGTATTAGTAATGTACAAGTGGGGATCTGCAAGAAACTTGTGGGGAGGAGGCATTTCCCCACCTTTGCTTTGTACCTCCTCTCCTGTCTTTCCCTTTCCTTCTCTCCGCAACCCAATACACTATTTTTTCTCTTTCTCCCTCCCACAAGCCAATTTCCCTTTTTTTTCCTCTTCTCCCCCCCCCCCCACCAAGCAGCCCAGAGAGCTCTGGTGGCCCTGAACAGGAGGGGATGACCAGAAGCATCTGGTGCTCTTCCTGGGGCCTTGAAGGAGCTGTAGTTCTTACAGAGGACTTAAACACCAGAAGCTGCTGTCACAGACAGAACCAGTTGCCACCATCAAGGTCCGCCACTGTTTTAAAGAGTAAGACCGATTCCCCACTCGCTTTGTTCCAGTCTTATTGCTCCTTGTCTGCTGGATTTTGCACAAACTGCCCTGGGGCAGTGAGTTGGCCTGCCTCTTTTCAAGTTCCCTCTGTGGCAGGCAAGCTCCTCTGAAAACTGGTTTCTGCCGGTTGCGGAGGGAACTCGAAAAGAAGCAGGGCAGGACTTCCGGGATCCGTCATCTTGGCTTCAGAGTTGCTTGCAGATCGTCTCTCTGCATCAACTCTGAGTCTGGCCATTGGAGGGGTGTCACAGAAATGATGCCCCCATAGAAAAAGCCCGGAGAGGCTTTTTCTTCGGCATGGGACATTTACCGGGGGGGGGGGGTCCAGTGGCAGCTGCCCCCTTTGCTCTCTGTACGTCCTGAAGCTCCACGGCCATGAAAGCTGGCATAGCAGCAGAAAAAGAAGAACGCCCGACTGCTTTTTTGCTTTCACTTTCTCCAGTACGCCTTTGAAGCAGCATTTTTCTACTCCTAAAGCGATGACTCTACTTAACAAGTAGGTGTTTTTCTAATTCTACTCCCTGATGGGGCACTCTGCATAGCAATGAAAGACAGCTCAAATGATTTAGAAGCAGCCTCGAAATGCTACAAGCAGTCTTAATTATTTAAACTGGATTGAATATAATCACTAAAATTGACCCGGATTATAATTGGACATACATACATTAAAGAGATTACTAAGAAGTTGCAATACGATCTGAACACAAAGGAGATATATTGTAGAGAGTTCTGTCTCTATCGCCTGACTGTATTTGAAAGAATGGTTTCTGAAACTTCAGTTGGAGCTGTTGTGGAATGGGGATTAACAGGAGCTTGAAGCGAATTTACGATCTGATTTAAGAGACTGAGTTTTGATACCAGGAATGGCACCGCTTAACAAAATGTCACATGGAAAAGATACCTGTTCAAATGTCATTTATCTGAAAAAAGATCTTATCTCATTTATGTAGCTCCTTAAAGACCAAATGAATTGTTTTATGCTGACAGATAATGAAACTAAACCTACAGGGGTCGACTGTTAAAGAGACTGTATTGACGGCTGTGAAATTGGAAGGGGAAAGTGATACTCTTCGAAATAAACAAAGGAAAAGTAAGATGGTCTCTTGTGACACATTTTCAAAACTAGACCGGAAATTAAGATACAGTAAAATTAGGCTGAGAGGGAAAAATGGCAATGAATTCTTCCCCCTGTGGTTGAGGAGGCAGGCCATGTTGAGAAGAGAAAAGCTACACTCCAATCAATAAATTGGGATTTGGAAAGCCTTTCGGAAAAAGGATTTTGAATTTTTTTTTCTGCGTTGGTGAATGGCTGGACAAGGAACTCTGACTAAGAAGTGAAATGTGATATTAAAAGACAAACTGTGGTTAAATGGGTTGCCTCGGATGCAATATGGGTGCAGAAATCAAAGGAACTTAAAAGTTTTTAATCTTTGGGAAGAAGGACTCTGGAATCTGGGTTCTTTTATTTCCCCTTGTGAATAAATAAACATGTAACCATTAATAATGAACAGAGGTTAGATTCTAAAAGAATAAGGGAGATTTTGAAGAAGTAATGTTAATGAGTGCAGATAACATATTTCTTTATATAGTAGATGTATTTACAGTATGCCTATTTAGTGAGATTGTTTATAATGATATAAGTGTAGGATTAAAGGTTGAAAAGGCAGATAGCATAATTGCTGTGGAATTTGGTAGATTTGGTAATTTGGCAGACTTGTTTTCAATATGTTATTAGGAGAAATGGGTTAGACTGAGATAGACAAATTATTCAGTTGTATTTTATGTAATTTGCTAAGGATCACAAAATGATTTTTATGTGCTTTTCTAATAAGGATTTTGCTAAATCAACAATCTAATCTGTGCTTATAATAGCTTAAGTTAAATTAGATAAAATTGGTGTTGGGATAGTTTTGAAAGAAAAATCTTTTTTCTTAACTGGTTATATTTAATTTGGGTTTAAGAAGAAGTGTTTAGATTTACCTTGCTTTACTAGTTTATTAAAAGAAATCATTCCTTTTTTATTCTGGTAAAGGAAGAAAGGAAGGTAACATTTAAGGAGATTTTTATACTTGCAGGTGGAATGATCTGAGCGTTTTATTGGGAGGTGGAGTTATAACTGATACATTTGTACTGGTTTCTGTTTCTGTTCCCCCCATTCTGTCAAGGCCCCCTTTCCCCCCTTTCCCTCTTTTTAATGTATTTTCTGCAATGCTTCTTTCTTTTGTAGTTTAAATCAATAAAACTTTTAAAAAGTAAAAAAAAGAAGCAGGGCAACTCGCTGCCCCGGGGCAGCAGAAGCACTACAGGAAAAGGAGAAATGAGACTTGAACAGGGTGAGTGGGGAATCAGTCTAAGTGTGTTCTCTGCACAGGTGCAGAAAATGCTGTTTTACTTTTGGGGGGATTTACGTATCCTTTGTGAAGTTTTTTTTTTTAACATTTAAGAGTTTTCTGCATACCTGGGGAGTAGCCCGTGTGTGCAGGATAATCTCTTTTCCCTCCATGTGCCATGTTGGGAATTAGATATAGAGATATGTAGCTTTACAAAGTCACAAAAGCAAAAGCTAGTATCTGCCCCAAAGAGATTACCACCTAGACATGACAGGGGGAGGAGAAAAGACACAACAGAGTGGGATTGGAAGCTGTGGTTTGAAAAATCCCTGGGGATATTGGGGTGAAGCCTAGAGATGGTCGAGTTTGGGGAAGAACTTCAGAGGGTTTAATATCATAGAGTCCACCCTCCAAAACAACCATTTTCTTCAGGGAATTTATCTATGTGGTCTGGAGATCAGTTGTAATTCTATATTTCCAGACACCACACTGATGTCGGCAAGTCTACAGCAGAGGAGCAGAGAGAATGAGGCAAGGGAAATGCACTTATATATACTTAAGCTTGGGAATAAACATGTTTAAAGGCAAGTCTTTTGAATGATTTATATATTATTTCACAACTTTCCTGTTTTCAGTTGCTATAATTCTCTAGTAGTAGTAAATATGCTCCGCCTTATGAACATATGAAGCTGCCTTATACTGAATCAGACCCTCAGTCCATCAAAGTCAGTATTGTCTTCTCAGACTGGCAGTGGCTCCCCAGGGTCTCAAGCGGAGGTTTTTCACACCTATTTGCCTGGACCCTTTTTTGGAGATGCCAGGGATTGAACCTGGGACCGTCTGCTTCCCAAGCAGATGCTCTACCACTGAGCCACCGTCCCTCCCCAATGTTCTATCTGATTCTGTCTCCTATAGTTTAAAAACAGTGTTTCCCCACCCTGTGATTCAGGCAGAAGGATTGTTTTTCCACTCACTTAAATGTCTTACAACTTCCTATGCACACAAATCTTATTTTCTCTGAGCTAAAGCATTCTTTTCTTTCTGAAATGTTTTTCCTTTTAGAGCCGTTGCCTCTTCTCTTCACATTCTCCAGTTTACATTTGTCTTTCTTGCACTGTGATGCTTAGATTCTAATAATGTACTCCAGACATGATCTTACCAGGGATGCTCTGTCACCAAAATAGTGCCGTTTCCAAGCTGCCTGCGTGTTATGATATAGTTGAAGAATTCAAACAAATTCACAAATGGAATAAAGAAGCTGATTGCTTTTATTTATTGTTTTCCCATGATTTCTCATCCACCTGGCATTGCCGCCTCGCCTCTCCATCTGCTGCTCATCATATTTTTAAGAAGATAAACTTCACGGTGAGTGACTTACGGATGTGAGGTCTTTCTTTCTGTCCATTACAGCTGCCCAAGTTTAGGCTTGTAGGCAGGTAAAGTATCCAGATCATGTTCTTGCAATGGATTGCCATAGCTTTAGCTTCCCTAATATTACTTTTGGCCCCAAAGGGAAAAGGATCAACTTACAAACCAGGTTATCTCCCTAAGTCTTTCCCAAACCTGTCACCCTTTCCTTATTCCTGTATGAAAGACTGTGCTTCTCTATACCTGTAACCCTTCATTTGTTGTTCAGTCGCACAGTCGAGTCCAACTCCTTGCGACCCCATGGACAAAGTCACACCAGGCCCTCCTTTTGGATGATTTATATATTAGTTGTAATATTTATATATTATAACCCTTCACACATTGCTAGAATTTATATACCTGTCCAAAAAGGGGGTATTTGTCCCTTATAATTTATAATTGGAAAGGGTAACCAATCAATATAAGTAATACTTACCACGAATCTTATCTGAACAACATTAATCCATCTTTTTGTGTGCACAGTAACAGCAAACTAAGACAATCCAGATACAGAAAAAGACATTAAAACATTTCTAAAGATAAACACATTAAGACAATTATTGGAAGAAGGTAAACCTTTTTGGAATAGCAGGTTAATCAAGATACAAAGCCCATATAAATTCTTTGAATTCACCTACAGAAATATAAACGTACCAGATGAGAAAAATGGCACAGAAGTAGCAGGAAGCCAACAGTGCAATTCAATGTCCTTTGTTAGCAATGGATTTAGACTGCAGTAACATTACAGAGGCTTGCTCTGCGAGTAACCCAATCTGCTAGTGCTTGGGAATACTGATTTCAGGGCTTGTAAGTAGTACTGAAAAATGTTGCATACTTCTGGATCATTTTCAAGATATATATGCAGGGCACAGAATTAATTCCAAAGGTTGTCTCTTTTTTTCAATGTATGGTTGTTTCCCAAAAGGTTTAACTACCCAAAGAAACTGTTAAAGAAACTTAACAAAAACCTGACAGACACATCCATAGAACTTCGGCTTACAACAAAACACAGTTCACTGGTCAAAGGGCTGTCCATTTAGGGTCTCCACTTGCCATAGAATTTCTGATCTCATAATACATCTTTTTATACCCCATCCCCCACCAAATACAATTTTTTTTAAAAAAAAAACCCATAGCATTTTGGGTAATACTTTTAGGATATTTTGGAAAGAACTGGGTAATTAAAGCAATGATACGGCGAAGGAGAAAGCAAAGAAACACACTGATTTTAAATTGCATATTCTGAGGGATACGCAGGATCCACGATGGGCTTTTTTCTTCCAGATTTTCAAATAAATATCTAATCAGTAAGACATGTACAACTTTTGTCCACCACAGAGATAAACTGTGAGCTTCTGCCTGAGTTTTCTGTGCACAACCTATATTTTGCAGAGATAAATTAAGTAATTTAGGTTTAAAATTCAAAAAACAGTCACAAACATTTGAAGCAGTATATGTTTGTTATTATTTTCTAAGCTGACACATCACAGTGGAGATGCAATTGTGTTAGTCACGGCGCTCTGCATGGTGCCAAATCTGTACTGAGCAGCATGCTGTTAGGAAAGGGTATATCAGCATGCAGCAGCATTGGCTCGGCCTTCCCATGCTGTTTCAGTCTATAGGCAAACACTATGCCCACTGTCCCACCACAACACTTGAAAATGCTAGGGAGCTATTTCTGTAGCAACAGGAGGGAGATTCCCCCTCAACTTGACCCCAGCTCATGATGGGTATTGTGGAAATGTGTTTTGAATGGAACACATAATAGGAGGGAAGCACCAGATTAGGAAGTGAACTAAAAAAAAAAAAAAAAAAGGACATTCACTAAAAGAAACGTCTAGTTAAATTTAGTTTAGAAACTTGTCCTGCCGTTGAAGACAAAGTGGAACCATGTCTTTCAGCAACGAGAATTCAATAAGTAGCGGGTCATTTCGGCATATCTTTTAAACCTTCGGTGAAAGATTTAAACGAAGTACTCCGTTTAAACTATATTTGTCTGCTCTGGTTTCAGAGGCAGGATTAATTCGTGGAAGCATCCGGGTCCATAAAGGGACAGCCCATTACCACACACAATAGTAACTATGTTTCTACGAGTTATGAAAATAAAGCAATATGTGCCTGTTTCGGTGGCTGTCGTTTGCCTACCAATGGTGCAGTGCTCCCCATTCCAGCCCTCTCGACATTCACATTTGCCATCTTTACAGGTTCCATGCTCT
This sequence comes from Heteronotia binoei, assembly GCF_032191835.1. Lineage (NCBI taxonomy): Eukaryota > Metazoa > Chordata > Lepidosauria > Squamata > Gekkonidae > Heteronotia > Heteronotia binoei. Next base: position 157,131,997 of record NC_083227.1, read on the forward strand.
GTGCAGCGGGGATGGCAAACGCGTTGGTCACAAGCTACCCCTGTCCAGCCTTCTTCACAGCGACATGCTCCGCCAATGCAGACACCATGAGTGCCACAGTCTACAGAGCACACTTCTAGGGGGGAAAAAAGAAAACCCAGAAAGTTGGTTATTTCCTCATGGCCATGACCATTAGCAGTCTCCTAGATTTATGGATGGTTAATGGCTTTGCACTGTACCAGCAGGTATCCTCTTGTCGCAGATATTTGGGAACGGAGTCATTAACAGTGCCATCCTCAGCAGAGTGACACCCAGAGTGACTTCAATGGACATAGAAGAAGATGATATTGGATTTATATCCCGCGCTCCACTCCGAAGAGTCTCAGAGCGGCTCACAATCTCCTTTCCCTTCCTCCCCCCCACAACAGACACCCTGTGAGGTAGATGAAGATATTGGATTTATATCCCGCCCTCCACTCCGAAGAGTCCCAGAGCGGCTCACAATCTTCTTTACCTTCCTCCCCCACAACAGACACCCTGTGAGGTAGATGAAGATATTGGATTTATATCCCGCCCTCCACTCCAAAGAGTCTCAGAGCGGCTCACAATCTCCTTTACCTTCCTCCCCCACAACAGACACCCTGTGAGGTGGGTGAGGCTGGAGAGGGCTCTCCCAGCAGCTGCCCTTTCAAGGACAACCTCTGCCAGAGCTATGGCTGACCCAAGGCCATTCCAGCAGGTGCAAGTGGAGGAGTGGGGAATCAAACCCGGTTCTCCCAGATAAGAGTCTGCACACTTAACCACTACACCAAACTGGCTCTCCAAAGAAGGGCTTAACTTTGCTTAGGAAACCTTTTGCTGGTGTGTTGAGAATCCCAACAAGAGAAATCATTGCAAAATATGATAAAACTTTTCTGTAAACATATGTCACTCAAAAACTCATCCAATCCTTAGAGGATAACAACTACTTTGAATAACTGCCATGCTGGGAACAGTTTGAATTGGCAACACTAAATGCAACACTAGATAATAAATCATTATTATCAAGTAGACATAACCCAAACCGCAAATTGTAGCTACCAGACATACTGAAAGAGCAAGTGTTTTTGTTTTTTTGTCCTATATCATCAATATATATTAGCTAAATTTTCATTCACAAGTCTTAGGGGTGGGTGGGGGAAGAGAAAACAAATATGCTTCAACCCAGAGTGTAATTACTAAGGTACATATGGATCTAGAAGAAAACAAAAATGAAAATTTTCATGGAGTTTTGAAACTGGACAACAATATATCATGGCTCAAAATGACAAAACTGCAGTATTCTAACCAAATATTATATAAGAATAAAGAAAATGTTACTTTTACCTTGGTTTTTCAGGCCAGGTAAGAATCAGTATGAGAATTTGAATATAGGACACTGAGATGTCTTGTCTTATATGATGAATGGGGCACTCAGCGTATCAGTCAAGCTGCTGGTTTATATAACCTGAGTGAGCCATGGACCATTCAATCTCCAGAGACTGGAAGGCTAAAAGAAATATAACTACTGAAAAGTTATTTTTCTTACCAACGGAGCAGTCAGGACCCATCCAGTTGGGATCACAGCTACAGAGCCCTGTGTCCGAAAGGTATGTGCCATGCCCGCTGCACTGGTCTGGACACTGGGCGCGTGGAAGCTCACAGTTTAAACCTCCCCAGCCGGGGCTGCAGAGACATTCTCCATTAACACAAACACCGTGGTTGGAGCAGGAAGGATCCAAGCAATCAACTACAAAAAAAATATAACAAACAACAAAACACTCGTTGAGAAAAAAGTCAGTGCAGAATGCACAGTATGAATTGACACCACTTGATAGATCTGTGCGCAGCAGATTCACCTTACTGCAACGACATCTTACTGTTCTTGAGGTTATCTATTCTGGGAGTCTGAAAACATAAAAAAGGCCACTCTGCTCAAAAAAAAAGAAAAATGGGTGTATGCTTATAAACAAAGAGGTAGGGCCATTCCTCCAATATATTCCAAATACTGGAACCCCTGAAACAGTTTTTATTCTGGTCCTTTTCTACAGGCGTCGCGATGGCACAGACTTACACGTTGTTTCTATAAGTAGTCGCCAACAAGTATCCAATCGTTTGCATTTTACCGAGTCTTGAACGAATCAAAGTACTAATGAAGATTCTGATCGCACAAGCTTTGCCTTGGTACAAAGCAGGGAGTGGCTGACCTCACTCTCCTTCTCTGCTACTCGACTGAACAAACTTGACCTTAGTTGCCACAGGATTAAAAATAATAATTTTTATGGAACCCTGATACAGGACCATTATATTTGCCTCCCCCAAAATGGTTGCAATATGAATCAGAATCCTATGTGCCACATATTTAAAGGAAGGGAAGGGATGAAGGGGGTTGGGGATACTTGGAAGCTCAAACGTGATCTCCAAGCATCTTGTCTGATTTAGCCCTTATGGCTACCCATCTGGAACGATTCTTGCCTGTCAGCTCTGCAGACTCCAGTGCAATGAATATTAGTGCCAATACCATGTTAAGTATGTGTGTGTATGTGGTGGGAGTTTTACTGGCAATAGAATGAATACTATTTGACAATAACAATTCAGTGTAACTGAACTGAGCTCTCAAGGAAAACAATTAACGTTCTCTCGACCAAGATATGCATGAGGAGAAGATTTATTTAACTCATCTGTACCCCATCTTTCTCTCCAATAGGGAAACCAAATCAGCCTACATTGTTCTCCTCTCCTCCGTTTTATCTTCACCACAACCCTGTGTGGTAGGTTAGGCCTGAAAGTTTGTGACTGGTCCAACTGAACTTCCATGGCATAAGTGGGAAGTTGAACCCAGATCTCCCAGATACTAGACTGCTACTCTACAACACATTGGTCTCTACATGAAGTGGTACATGAGCAACCTGTTGGGGGAAGTTTTCACAGTTTCCGTGCATGTACATTCTCCATAAAAACAAAGAAGATAGAAGAAGATATTGGATTTATATCCCGCCCTCCACTCCGAAGAGTCTCAGAGCAGCTCACAATCTCCTTTACCTGCCTCCCCCACAACAGACACCCCGTGAGGTAGATGAAGATATTGGATTTATATCCCGCCCTCCACTCCGAAGAGTCTCAGAGCGGCTCACAATCTCCTTTCCCTTCCTCCCCCACAACAGACACCCTGTGAGGTAGATGAAGATATTGGATTTATATCCCGCCCTCCACTCCGAAGAGTCTCAGAGCGGCTCACAATCTCCTTTACCTTCCTCCCCCACAACAGACACCCAGTGAGGTGGGTGGGGCTGGAGAGGGCTCTCACAGCAGCTGCCCTTTCAAGGACAACCTCTGCCAGAGCTATGGCTGACCCAAGGCCATTCCAGCAGGTGCAAGTGGAGGAGTGGGGAATCAAACCCGGTTGTCCCAGATAAGAGCCCGCACACTTAGCCACTACACCAAACTGGCACCAAACACCTAAAAGGCAAAACGAGGCCACAAAGGAATGCATAAGCTGGCCCATATATACTTTGGATAGAAGACAAAGGCTCCCACAACATATATGCACACATGAATGATTTCAAACAGATCCTAACAAGACATACTTAAAGCACAAAGTATCAACAGTTCTAAGCTCCATACAAAAACACAAAAATATATAAACAGGTCATGAGAATGTTGCATCTAAGCAAATATATTATGCATTGTGGGAATGGCAGTCCCTTTTTTGGTCGCCATTTTCCCGTTATGCTCTCCTCAACCGTTTTCTTCTCACAAAGGAGTATGCACAAGTTCAACTAGCCATGGCTGTTTTCACCTATATGGTCTACAACTTTGCTAAGCAGCCCTGAAACACTTCCTTTCTGCCATTATTCTGCTGTCTCACGCTTGAGTATATTCAGTGGTAGAATGGGAATGAAAAACTCTATATGACGGTTGATGAATGTAACTGTGTGGCTCTTGTCTTATAGCCCAGATGTTGACGTTGAGTAGGCAGAGCTTTATTGGTGCCTGGTTGGTTTTGTTTTGACGATGGATCTGCATTACTCTGTTCACAAAGAGCCTTTCGCTATGGAATTGAAGATCAAGGTAAAATGAATTCACGACTAGTTTGTATTAATTTGCAGCTCAATGCCTAAAAATGATTGGCATTCATTCCTCAGCCTGTGCGTGCTGCTGAATCAGTAATGAAAGGAAGTTTTCTCTAATCTTTAGAAATCCTTCACAATTAAGAGACAAAATTCACGGAGCCCTGTATTCTCTGAAATATCTGCTCTTTCATATATATTAGCATTTAATGTAAGCAGATGGGATAATGTGATCTATCAACACCATTGTGAGTTTAAATCTGATTACAGTGCTATGAAAACAGAAAGCTGTAATTTCCTAGAACCTAGATGAGTGCATTAGAAAACTGAGCGCTAGAGGAAACTACAGAAGTCAGTTCTAAGACATGAAAAGAGTTAGGGAGTTTTCGCAAGTGATGCTAAGAAATTGTTTCAGTCCTACCGGTGTATTTTTTTGTGAATGTCGTTATAGAAGGTTAGAAAGGCTGAGCTGAATATCCCAGCCCATGTATGCTTTATATTCAACAGGGAAACCAAATCAGCTGACATTGGAAACCTCGTCCTGTGATTCAGAAGTGAATGTAACACTTCAATATTTACACGGCAACATTCCTAAGCACCCGTTCAAGCCAGTTTTTGTACTTCTTTGAGTTAAATTACACTGCGGGGGTTTGACACATGAGCTCATTGAAGAGAAATGTGGGGGGGCAAGCCTTCATTAAATTCACTCAAAGGGAGATAAAGAAAAGGCTATGTGAATCTGTGTGGTAGCTGAAGAAAAATATATAAAAAAATGTGAATTTGTGTGTCCCAAGCTTGATCTGTACGCTTATCGTTCTGGCTTGTATTCCATGAGAGTACGAGAGTGTTTTCCTTTCCTTCAAGGCAAATTTTTAAGACTTAAAAATAGTCAACACCTTAAAAAAAATGAAACCCAACCATGGTCTTTTCAAGCTTTCGGGATCACTCATTCTTATTCTATTCAGCAACCATGCCCCTAGACGGAACAGTTATTAAGAGGGTGCAGAAGGAAGTATGCTGGCAGACCATGCAGACTTGGACAAACAACAACACTTGAATCCAGGTATCGCCATTCCTGCCTTGAACTCTCTTTGCAGCTCTTTTAGAGCAAACAAGAACCACCTATTATCCAAGACCACCATCAGCTGATGTGGATGTAGGCAAGGCTGGGGGGAGGAGGCTATCCTTGGACTAATCCCTGTCAAGTAAGCTGGGGGATTGTTACAGAGAATAAACAGAGACTTGCCCTAAACTTCAGGCCATTCAGGTTGGGGAATTACGAAAGAAAATATTCCGTGAAACTCTATTTAAAGTTTGAATGAAATGAATGTAGACGGCATTCTATTTACCCAATAGTTTCCCCGTACAAAATCTACCATGATTGGTTCAATGCACATATCTCTTCGCTACTAAATAATCCTATATCATTCCATCTGCCCACACATTTTTAAGGTAATTTATTCAACTGGCTCACCTACTACAGAAATAAAACAAATGGATCTATAATTCCTGACCCTTTCCCTTCCATCTTTCTCCCCTTCACATGACTTCCAGGAGCCCTCAAAGTTAATTGCTAATGGCCTTGTAATTTCTTCAGCTAATTCCCTCAGGACCCAAAAGTATACTTCATCAGACCCATGTTGATTTAAATTTATTAAAATATGATCAGTTCATTTCCTGCCCTGCGCTGTATTCTTCCCTTCCTTGGTTATCTTCATTTTATTAATTTCTCTCATTCAGTCAACACTAAATCATACTAGGCATTGAAAATTATGATTTTCTACATCTCAGTAGTTTGGCTTTTACACACACCGAGTTGTAGACTTGTAATTTATTTTGTTCTTATTTATAAAAGTTGTGAGAACTCTTCAGCTGTGGCACTATGATTTGCTAATTTTATTCTATGCTTCTGCCGTTTTGACTGTACACATTTATGCTTTTCCTTCATACAGAGACATTTCATTTTGTTACGATCTAAAGAACACAACAGAGAGGTTCCAATCATTACAGTCATTGTCCTTTGGCAGTTGCAGAGATTAAGCACTTACAATGCAGCTCTAAGCAGAGTCACACCCTTCTTAGTTAGGGGTCATTTTGTAGAAAAATAAGTGCTGGAACTCATTAGCATAATAACAGTCTGGGAGGCTTGCAGGGGGAAGAGATCTTCCTCCTGCATTTTCAGCCAAGGCTGGAAATGCAGAACAAAGCCCAGCTACCCCGCACCTCTCAGGTAGTCCGGGAGGCATGGAGGGAGGAGAGAGCCAAAGGTGGAAACACAGGATGATGCCCAGCCATCCTGTCCAGAAGGTGTGTGGGGGGAGATCTTCCTCCTGTGTTTCCAGCCTCCTGAGTTTCCAGCCTCTTGGGCAGTCCAGAAGGTGCATATGGGGGGGGGGGGGAGAGAGATATTTCTCTTGCATTACCAGCCATGGCGAGAAAAGCCCAATCAGCCCATGCCTCTCCAACAGCTGGAGAGGCGGGTTGCAGGTGGATTAGGGCCCTGTGGGGGCTGGAGCTTCCAGAGCGCTGCTCCGGTGAGCTCCGTGCCAAACTGAGGCCTATTCTTAGTGCAGCTTTAAGCAGAATCACACCCTCTAAGTCAGTGGTCTTCAGATAGTGTCAATATACTTAGGACTACATTGTTAGTTAACAGAAACAGCCCTCCTAGCAACCCAGGTGCTGTAAGGTGCAATCCAATGTAAAGTTATTACAGTTGAAATCAATGTGCTTGGAGCAGAGTAATTCTAACCCGGATTGCACTGTTAATACAGAAAGGTCCATTGCCTGAGATCAGTGACACAATCAGGGAATCTGAGCCCCAGGAAATGTAACCATTCCAAGACTCTTCATTGTCCAGTTTACTGCTGTCTGAAATGGCAGAAGAAAGTCTATCCAGCACTCTCAGAATGCAGCACTGCTAACCAGATCTTTCTCCCTTTAAGATCCCTGCAACAAGAACACTAGAGGAGGGATGTGTGTGCATTTAAATTACCATCAAGTAAAGTGACTTATGGCAACTCCATATGGTTTCAAGGCAAGATATGTTCAGAGGTGGCTTGCCATTGCCTCCCTCTGTGTAGTATCCCTACATGTGGTCTTCCATCCAATATTAACTGGGGCTGACCCAGCTTAGGTTCTGAGCTCTGACAAGATCAGGGTAGCTTGAGCCATCAGAGCTGGTAGAAGAAATTTACCGGTCCTTAAAGATTTGGCCAGGTCCTAAACTTTGGTGGGCCTACATCTAAGCAGCCTATATTCTAGTATAGGTTCTAAAGAACCTGTTTCTAGGATTGTGCCATACGCTATTTTGCTATTGCTTCTAAGTGAACACAAAACTTTGGTTAGATTCTTTCAGGACAGCCATATATTCTAGACAGGCCGGTAGCCCCAGTACTAGAACAAAAATGGGCTTTATGGTTTGCTTCATTGAAAAAAAAAAGTTTTCTTTTAAAAAAATTGATGAATTCTGTCTTCTAGCTAGAATGACATTTGGAGTAAAGAATTCCTAAGGACTGAACAAAGTACCAAAAACATATTTCTCTCAGTCTGCCTCAGTCTAAAGTTAGGTGAATAAAGTAACTTTTGAAACACACCAGAAATGTCTTTAAATGAAAATAATAATAAAAGCAATGTAAATAAAAGCAATAATAAAAGAATGAAAAACACATCAGTCTTCCACCTTTCCATTACACTGAATCATAACATGCAAGAAGGAGGGAAACTTTCAAGATTTGTTGCTGAAGAACAAACCAATGACATGAGACAGAAAAAGCCACACACTCATTTATTGGCATCGATGAACCCATGGTAAATCTTTCCAGCAATTGTTCTAGGCGTTGCAGCTGTAGACTTTTATTTCAGAGGAATAATATTGCTCAAAGTATTTACTTTAACTTACAGCTAAGATGGTAGAAACCAATGGAAACCCAGCACCTAATTCTTGAGCACTGATTCTCATGAATATTCAAGTCTGTTGGAGGACACACGTTCCAGTCAGTAAGTATTATCGGGAGGGACGGAGGCTCAGTGGTAGAGCATCTGCTTGGGAAGCAGAAGGTCCCAGGTTCAATCCCTGGCATCTCCAAAAAAGGGTCCAGGCAAATGGGTGTGAAAAACCTCAGCTTGAGACCCTGGAGAGCCACTGCCAGTCTGAGGAGACAATACTGACGTTGATGGACCGAGGGTCTGGTTCAGTATAAGGCAGCTTCATATGTTCATATATTAACTTCCAGGGGTTAACAGTCTTTAACAAGATGGTGAATGCTGAATTCACTGAAATTGATTTTCAGTACGTACTCCAAAAGGATTTTAAAAGAACACTTTCATTAAAGTGTGAAAAGGCAATCTAGGCTAAATGTATAATGTTGTTTTGCTACGGGATAATACACTGAAAGTCAGTGGTGGTTGCCATAGGGTTCAAATGGCTATGAGAATTGGCTCTGAACCACAACACTTTTTTTCCTTGGGCTCTTGTACAATGCTGTTTCAACAAGTTTTGTGTGTGGTGCCTGTGTTGTGCTTAAGCAGTGTATCTCAACAGTAAGCCATATGGGAATCCACCAACCCCTTAGAGCTCAGATCACTAGAACTCATTTAGTAACAGAGTCTCCATAGATTTGACTAAAAGGACAGGGGATATAATTTATTCTCACAAGGACCAAAAAAAGAGGTCAAGGACTTTTCTGAACAATATGGTCCTTTTGCCCCCCCCCCCCCCCCATGGACTATGAATTATATGTATAAAGTGAAATGCCGTTGAAAAATGACTCGATCAAGAAACTGACAAGAAAAACACTGCTAACTAAGCCTAATTTGTTAATTTTACTCCCTCTCCACTCCAAACGGCACTGAATGAAGCTTGACAAGTAAGCTATTTCATTTTTTGTGTGCAAATGTAATAGCGCAACTGTGTTTATGCAGCAAAATCTGTAGATCACAAATATCGATTTCAGTGCCATGGCTATTTCAGGTAAATTGTTTAAACGATATGACTATGATGAATATCTGAAATAAAAAGCAAGCAGGGAAAAATGCTGACCTACAGTATCCTTATTCCATTTCCTAGTGGGAAAGCAGGGTATGCATCAACCTAAACCATTTTGTTTAGAGCCACAAATCAATACGGAACATTTTTACCCTTTAATAAAAGTGCACATATGTTTATTTGTTTCACTCCTGTGTTAATCCTTTAAATATAATGGAATGATATTTTAAGACTGACAAGGAATCACCTGGTAATTCCTTTTATACAATGAAGCACTGCCCACAATAGTTATAGAAGCAATGCCCTTGGTAGGGGAATTTCGTTCTGTCAAATGATGCATGCAAACAGTTATTTTAACATTTCTTCTCATGCTCTTCACCTTCCATATTTGTAGTTAATACACCTTGCTTTCTCAAATCCATTTACCTTTCAGATTCCTCATCCTTTAGTGCTTTTGATTAAATAATAGATGGTGTTTTCCCAAACACACACATTTCTTACAGGTCAGATTACAGTGGTCACACATAGCCTCTTCTAAGAAGGGACTTCATTAACGTCAAATGAAACGTACAGCTGAGTAAACTGAGCAGTCCACAACTTGAGACACTGCTGCGCTAATTACAGTAAGCAGGGCTCTTTTTTCCTGGGAGAACGCAATGGAATATAGTATCGGAACCTCTTTGCGGAAACAAAGTGCTCGAAAAATGTTTAAAAGCGTGAGGGGCACCTGTGTGTTTCGCCTTCATTTTCCTCTTGAGAGTTCTGGCACCTCTTTTTCCAGAAAAAAAAAAAAAGTCCTGCTGGTAACATAAAGAAACAACAAGGTGTTTAGAAGACAGTAAAAGCTACTGACTCCAGTGGCATACTGACGTGTAAAGCATAGGTAATGTAGGAACAACAAAGGGAGCTTTGACTCTTGAAAGCTTATATCCCCAAAATCTTGTTGGTCTCTAAGGTGCTAATACTCAAAAGCTAGCTGTTTTTATTGAAGACCAACATGGCTATCCTCTGACACTACCTTAATGGGATCTACTTGTATATATAGTGAAAAGGCTAGGAGCTGCACTGCCAATAATTGTGTGCAGACTATAACTATCAAGAAACTATATGGCATTCATATAGGCTACGTTTGCTTTTCACGCAGAAAAGTTGCAAATTTTATAGAACAGAAATCCAGTGGCTCCTTAAAAAACTTTCATTTCTGTAAGTGTTTCAAGAGCCAAGAGGAAAGGCAGGGTATAAATAAATGAAGTAAAATAGGTAAGCATTTGGTGCTATCAAACACAAAAGCTGTAACTTACATTCCAAAGACAAGCACTATTCACTGACTGTTTATGTGTACATCCCAAAAGTGAAGTGCCAGTAGGTATTTCATGTAATCATGTGGTCACCATTGACCTACATACCAGTACTAATTCATAGAGATATATTTTGACCAAACCAACTGAATAAAGAAAGGAATTTTATTAAAAATAAAAATCATCATATAGTATAATTTTCCTGGCGTGGTGGCATATCCGACCATCCTGATTCGTTGGGGCTCAGTGCAGCCTCATTCATTGCAACTCCTGCAGCCTCATGAAAGGCCCTGCCAACAGCCCACACAGATGGCCCCCCAGCACACGCAGACTTCAAAGGCCACTGCAATAGCCAGGGAGCCTGGCACTGCCTTGGAGGGCACGGCTGTCCCCCTTTTACTGTGTTTCACTCCCTCCTTCCTCCTCTCACCCCAGGATGGTTGCCTGAGAAAGAGTCAGGGAAGTCTCACAGGGCTGTTGTTCAGATCAAAGGAGGGAGAGGAATAAGGAGAATGATGTAAGGTGCTTTGGTCCCCTTCCCGGTGAAAAAAGTCTGTCCTTTTCCTATCTAGAGGCTTCAGGGTTGCCAACTCCAGGTTAGGAAATTCCAGATGGCTGAGATCACCTCTCCTGAGGGCGGGGGGATTAATCCTTCACTTGGGTCGGTGGGAAGACAGCAAGACTGGGGGGGGGGGCACTTGCCCAGAGGCCTTTAGTGATACCTTTCCAGGTTGGTGGGAAATTCCTAAGGTATCACTACAGGCCTCTGAGGGAGAGGTCCTTCCTCCTGGGGAGCCACTGTTGCCAATCTCCAGGTGAGGGCTGAATTACAGCTGCTCTCTAGATGGCAAAGATAACCTACCCTTTAGGTGTGGGGGGGGGGGGAGACAGTGCCTTCACTTGGATGGGTGGGAAGACAGCAAGGGTGGCAGGAACTCACCCAGAGCCTCCTTCTTAGAGCCTGTTGGATTCTTCTTCACAATGGGTCTTACTCCTAGTAATATGATAAAAACACGCACATACAATTAAACTAACACACACACACAAATAGTAGTTAGCGGATAGAATAGGGGATGAGCACTCTACTGTGGAAGGTACCCAAATGAAGTTTGGGGGTGCAAGTCTGAAGCTGCCTAAACTGAACACACTGAGAATGTTCAGAATGCCTCCTTAAATAGGTAAAAACCTATCCTGAGGCATAGGTGGTCAGGATATTCCTTAGAATGATGCAGGATGGGATTATGAAGTGGTGTGACAATGTCTGCAGGAACAAGTTGATGGGTTTTGCTGAGACATACAAAGGATCTCAGGAAGCTGGATGATGGGTTTTGTGTGTGCCTAATAGGTGTTGATACTAATACTAATAGGTGTTGATATTAATGTGCCTAATAGGTGTTATACCGTCATCACCTGCAACTCCTTGAGCGCTTTCATCAGCGCTGCCTTCGCACCATCCTCAACATCCACTGGAGTGACTTTGTGACCAACACTGAAGTCCTCAAGAGGGCGGAGGTTACAAGCATCGAGGCACTGCTGTTGAAGACGCAGCTGCGCTGGGCAGGGCATATTTCTAGGATGGAAAACCACCGCCTTCCCAAGATTGCTCTGTATGGCGAACTTTCCACCGGCCATCGAAATAGAGGGGCACCAAAGAAGAGGGACAAGGACTCCTTGAAGAAATCCCTTGGCACCTGTCACATCAACCATCACCAGTGGTCTGACCTAGCCTCAGATCGCAAAGCATGGAGGCACACCATCCACCAGGCTGTCTCTTCCTTTGAGAACGCACGCATAGCTGGTCTTGAGGACAAAAGGAGATTAAGGAAGAATCGCACTGCTACAGCACCAACCCCAAATCAGACTTTTCCCTGCAGCCACTGTGGCCGGATCTGCCTGTCCCGCATTGGTCTTGTCAGCCACCAGCGACTCTGCAGCAGACGTGGACTACTGCACCCTTCTTAAATCTTCGTTCGCGAAGTCAAGCCGAGAGAGAGAGAGAATAGGTGTTGATAGCCCATTGCTGAAAAGGTGGGTCAAGAATAATCGGGACTGGGCAAGGTGATTATATTATTTGAATAAGAGCAGGAAAGCAATTGATTTCTGAGATGCAGCAAGAGAGCCAAGAGCTAGAGACAGGATGTTGCCAGGAAATATACGCCCGGAGGTATTAATGACAGAAGACAAAGATTGGAGGCCAGGAAAAAATTCATAAGAGAAGGAACTTTTTCCAAATTGGCGCATTCTATGGAAGCTTCCTACTGGGAAACTACTGAGTGTTGTTGAGATAATCCCCCCCCCCCCCAGTACCACTCTCTGCCCCCAAACATGGAAAAATAAGACCAGCCACTGCAAGGCAAGCCCTCATATCCCCACAGCTGCAAGGTAAGTGGGTCAACACATCATGGTCACCCATATCAAATGGCACTGACAGATTGAGAAGTATCAGCAGCGCCGATCTGCCTCAATCCAGATGTCTCTAGAGATGTCTCTAGAGATCATCCACCAGGACAACCAGCACTGTCTCCATCCCATGGGAAGTGCGAAAGAGATCCAGGATGTTACCATCCTCCAAGACCTGGAACTGTGTCACCACTGCACTCTCAACTACCTTAACCAGGAACGGCAAGTTGTACACTGGACAATAGTTGATGAGGACCATAGGGTCCAAAGATGATTTTTAAAGATGAGGATGAACCACTGCCTCCTTCAGTCCCCCTGGGAAAGTCCTCGTTGATAGGGATTTCTTGGGCAGAAGGGGCCTGTGCCTCATTGCCTGAGGCTTTAACCAGTAATGATGGGCAGGGATCAAGAGGGCACGTAGGCTTTACAGCTACCAGAGTCTTCTCGACTTCATCCTGGGAGAAGAGACTGAAATAGTCCACAAATGGATACAAAGATGGACAAGGGCTTCCAGTTTCCTTATTGTATCAAGTGTGACTGGAAGGCTGCGGCAGAGTGATAAGACTATCTGCAAAATGCTTCACAGCCTATTTTCAATTCTCTAGCATTTGGCATGCCCTGAGGCAGAGTAGTTAGAGACCAAATTATTCTAATTGGGCACGGTGAGAGCTTGCAGTTGCAATGGAGGTCTCATAAAAATCCTTCTTGGCAGCTTTCACTGCCATGTTATAGGTTTTCATCAATTACCTATAGAATGTTTATGTTGCTTCATTGTGGGCTTATCACCACCCTCCCTCTAGTAATCTTAACTCCCGTTTCATCCACCTTAGTTCCAGGGAATATTGTGGTACCAATTTGTTATGAGACCGGAGGGCACTGGGGAGTGACCTCACCGATGGCTTCGGAAAGTTGGTTCTACTAGTCTTCCACTAGCTCATCCAATGGTCTGCTAGGGGGATACAGATCCCGCAGAGCTTTCTGGAACCTCGTAGGGTCCATTAGGCTCCATGGTCTCCTTCCAATCACGCGTACCTGCCAATTCACTGGGGGTGCAGGATGGAGCCTCCATGCAGGAAACTGGCAGGAATCATAGGAGGGTAGGGTTGCCAGCTCTGGATTGGGAAACACCTGGAAATTTTGGGGGTGGAGCCTTAGGAGGAGCTCCATGGTCTCCTTCCAATCACGCGTACCTGCCAATTCACTGGGGGTGCAGGATGGAGCCTCCATGCAGGAAACTGGCAGGAATCATAGGAGGGTAGGGTTGCCAGCTCTGGATTGGGAAACACCTGGAAATTTTGGGGGTGGAGCCTTAGGAGGAAGGGGTTTGAGGAAGGAAGGGACCAGTGGGGTATAATGACAGAATCTGCCCTCCAAAGCAGCCAGCTTCTCCAGATAAACTGATCTCTGTCAGCTGGAGATCATTTGTAATGGCGGGAGATCACCAGACACTCATGGAGGTTGGTAACAATACAGGAGGTCCTTTTAAGGAGTAGCCCCCATGTTTTATAAGGTGGTAAGAGTCACATCTCTAAAGATCTTCTGGAATGGACTAAATGTGATTTTATTCAATGTAGTTATATAAATGAAATAAAGTAGATCATTAATGGACTGGCCATTATTGAAGATTGAAGCTTTCTGTATTTTTTTTCTTCCAGGTCTTCTCTTTCAGGCAAGGCTAGTTGCAGCTTAATTGACATTTTATTGTTGTTGTTGTTATTTCAGTTAATGAGTTAATCATCCCTTCCTGACTTATGCCAGGCTTCAGGCGATGGACAACATATATCATAAAAACAATATATAGTAAAACCGACACTACAAATTAGATGATGAGTCTGCATACAGGAGGGAAGTTCAACAGCTGTCCCTTTGGTGTAAAGTAAATAATCTTATTTTAAATATAAATAAGACGAAGGAAATTATAGTGGATTACAGGAAGAGTAGTTTGGACACCCAGCCGTTGTTTATTGATGGTGTTATGGTAGAACAGGTGACAGAATGGAAGTTTCTGGGAATTACCATGAAACAGGATCTAACATGGGGGGCAAATACTTTAGCTCTAGAGAAAAAGGCCCAGCAACGACTATACTACTTAAGACTCTTAAGATCACTACAACTGTCAGGGAGTCTGCTGGTTGCCTTTTATCGTAGTTCCATTGAGAGCATTTTATCTTATTGCCTCTGCGTGTGGTTTGGGAGCTGCACGGAAGCAGAGAGAAGGGTGCTCCAAAGAGTGACGAGAAGAGCACAAAAGATTTGTGGATGTTCTCTCCCCTCATTGGTGGATCTGTATAATATGGCATGTAAAAGGAAGATACAAATGATCCTAAGGGACCATACACATCTGGGCCATTTGCTTTTTGAGATCTTACCGTCAGGTAGACGATATAGAGTGTTGAAGGCTAGGACAAACAGATTTAAGGACAGTTTCTATCCAAGTGCTGTGGTTAGGTTAAATGCAGGGTTATGAAGGATTATCTGTTTTAGATGTATTTAATGGTTTAAATGGTTTTAATGGTTTTATGAATGTTTAATGGTTTTATGAATGTTTATTTAATGGTTTAAATGGTTTTAATGGTTTTATGAATGTTTATCCATTTTAGATGTATTTAAATGGTTTTAATGGTTTAAATGGTTTAATGGTTTCAGATGTATTTAAATGGTTTTAATGGTTTAAATGGTTTAATGGTTTCAGATGTATTTAAATGGTTTATGAATATGTGTGTTTGATGTGTTGGTATGTTTGTGGAAGAGCACCTCATTTCGTTGCTCTCTTTTTGTTGAGAACAATGACAATAAATTCATCTATCTATCTATCTATCTATCTAAAAATTTACACAGATGGAATCTCTTGAGTTATTGTTTATATTGTAGACTGTCAGAGAATCATCTGGATGGGTGGGGGCTTACAAAGCAGCCAGGGGAGAGCAGGAAAGGGTTTTGTTTGTATCTCTTAAGCTGTTATTAGGGGAGGGACGGTGGCTCAGTGGTAGAGCATCTGCTTGCGAAGCAGAAGGTCCCAGGTCCAATCCCCGGCATCTCCAAAAAAGGGTCCAGGCAAATAGGTGTGAAAAACCTCAGCTTGAGACCCTGGAGAGCCACTGCCAGTCTGAGAAGACAATACTGACTTTGATGGACCCAGGGTCTGATTCAGTATAAGGCAGCTTCATATGTTCATATTATCTCTTACAAACCCATATGCACATCTTTATTGCTTATTGGTGTGGTGGTGGAAAGTGTTGTCAAGTTGCAACCAACTTATAGTGATCCCGTAAGGTTTTCAAGAGGCTGCTGAGGCGGTTCGCTGTTGCTTGCCACTGCTTAGCACCCTTGGCCTTCTTCGGTGGTCTCCCATCCAGTACTAACTAGGACTGACCATGCTTCGTTTCTGAGATCTGATGAGAGTGTGCTATCCTGGGTCACTGGTCTAGCAACTGAATTTGCACTAACAGTGCTTAATAGCGAACTACACATGTTAAGAACACGAAGTCAAAATAACCTGTATTAGTCAAAACAGGCTTTACTTTCCCTCCTGGTTTAGCTGGGAGAGAACAGCAAAACTAAGGTGAATGATGGTTTGGCCTACATATCACCACACCAGGGCTGTCATCAAATGAACACTTTGATCCAAAGTTGTTGCTGTCCCCTCCTGGATTCAAAGTGCACAATCAGACAGTGACATCTGCCTCCCATATCCCATTGGCACCCCGTTCTGACCCACCTTTGAAGTGGAGTTATTAGACACCTGGGAAAATTCAGTCCTTACAGATGTCAGTGCTTTCATCCTGCATTTCTGGATGTCTGAACTCCCCTGTTGTGAACTGAAGCCCGTTGGAAAGTGCAAACCTTCCCATCTATCCCCCTCCCCTTTTATCATGTAGGGACGTGTGCATAAGCACAAAACCACCCCTGGGTCATCAATAACTGCTTGTGTGTTTATTATTTGCAGTTTGCAGAAATCTCTCTCTCTTTCTCTCTCTCATGGGAGCTTCTCAAGACTGCGTTTTTCTTAAGAAAACCTCCAAGGCACAGTTTCAAACACATTCCCCCCACTTTGAACTACATAGCGCAGCAGCCTCCTCCAGCAATTCCATTGGCCACCAGCTGCCGCCATCCTGCCAGGAGTTTGAAGTCCTGCTTCCCATGCTCGGAGGACAAATGATGGCACAAAAGCTGTCGGACTGCCCACTTTAGTTGCTGCACAGTCATAACATGATCGATCAACCATGGAGCGAGTGTGGACTGAAGCGGGTTACGGTGGGACATCTGATCAAAACCATTACAACCCCCCCCCCCCCCCTGTATTAATTAGAGGCAGGGCCGGGTTGCACTGAGTCTGTTGTCCGACAGCAGCCCCAGATTCACTTTTCATTCATCAAGGAAAGCGGGTACATTGACAATTATCTTCACATAGCACCCGAGGAGGGACTGAAGTAAAATCGTTATAGCTCTAATTTACATAGAACGGCTGCAAAGAAAAGGTCAGAGAAAGTTAGAGGTCATGTTCGAAATGCCTTATTCCCATCCTGCAATAAGGAGAGAGAACGACCTTCTCATGAACTACCTACAGACATGAGCCCATGAACTACCTACAGACTACCTACCTACAGACGTGAGCAGACAATATACTTCGGATGTGTAGGTAGAAGCAGGCCATTTCGCTACCTTGAAAAGAGGGAGCACACTCTTTGCTCTGTGTGGAGAAATGCCATGCCTCCTGGAGAGGTGGCAAGCTGGCTTTTAAAAAAAGGGTCAGTCTCTGATCTCAGAGACAAGTAGGAAAGGTGGGGGGAATCAGGGCCGGATTAAACCCTGTGGAGGCCCCTAGGCAGTTGAAATCTTGGGGGGCCCCTTGCAAATTATCTCAAGAGTTGGAGTGCCCATTTCGCTGCCTGTGGCCCCCTGCAGCCTGCAGGCACTGGTGGCTAAAAAAGGCAAATGCAATATTGGGCTGTATCAACAGAAGTCTAGCGTCCAGATCACGTGAAGTGATGGTGTCACTTTACTCTGCTCTGGTAAGACCTCACCTGGGGTCTTGTGTTCAGTTTTGGGCACCACATTTTAAGAAGGATAGAGATAAGCTGGAACGGGTCCAGAGGAGGGCATTGAAGATGGTGAGGGGTATGGAGACCGAGTCCTATGAGGACATGCATATGCTATAGGAGGGAGGTGCGCTAAAACTGCACTGAGGATTGGTTCTCATATTGGTATGGGTCACATGTGCCCCATTTCTTGTAAACAACATCTATCGGACAAAGGAGACCCGATAGATGTTGTTTGCCTTGACTTCCAGAAAGCTTTTGATAAAGTTCCTCTTCAAAGGCTCCTTAGAAAGCTTGAGAGTCATGGAGTAAAAGGACAGGTCCTCCTGTGGATCAAAAACTGGCTGAGTAATAGGAAGCAGAGAGTGAGTATAAATGGGCAGTCTTCGCAGTGGAGGACGGTAAGCAGCGGGGTGCCGCAGGGCTCCGTACTGGGTCCCATGCTCTTTAACTTGTTCATAAATGATTTAGAGTTGGGAGTGAGCAGTGAAGTGGCCAAGTTTGCGGATGACACTAAATTGTTCAGGGTGGTGAGAACCAGAGAGGATTGTGAGGAACTCCAAAGGGATCTGTTGAGGCTGGGTGAGTGGGCATCAACGTGGCAGATGCGGTTCAATGTGGCCAAGTGCAAAATAATGCACATTGGGGCCAAGAATCCCAGCTACAAATACAAGTTGATGGGGTGTGAACTGGCAGAGACTGACCAAGAGAGAGATCTTGGGGTCGTGGTAGATAACTCACTGAAAATGTCAAGACAGTGTGCGTTTGCAATAAAAAAAAGGCCAATGCCATGCTGGGAATTATTAGGAAGGGAATTGAAAACAAATCAGCCAGTATCATAATGCCCCTGTATAAATTGATGGTGCGGTCTCATTTGGAATACTGTGTGCAGTTCTGGTTGCCGCACCTCAAAAAGGTATTATAGCATTGGAGAAAGTCCAGAAAAGGGCAACTAGAATGATTAAAGGGCTGGAACACTTTCCCTATGAAGAAAGGTTGAAACGCTTGGGGCTCTTTAGCTTGGAGAAACGTCGACTGCGGGGTGACATGATAGAGGTTTACAAGATAATGCATGGGATGGAGAAAGGAGAGAAAGAAGTACTTTTCTCTCTTTCTCACAATACAAGAACGCGTGGGCATTCGATGAAATTGCTGAGCAGACAGGTTAAAACGGATAAAAGGAAGTACTTCTTCACCCAAAGGGTGATTAACATGTGGAATT